>NC_066322.1:13613097-14859764 GCF_022539315.1 Serinus canaria | reverse complement strand
AGCGTCACCTTAATATGGCCCACAGCACCAACACTGCCTAGCTTTTAAGTTCTCAGAATGCAGCCAGAATCTCCCCTAGCACATTATAACACATTTTACTGGTTTGAGCAGGGTAGAACACAGCCTTCTCCTCAAATGAATGGCTGGTGAGCTCCATCAGCCCCTACAAAAGGCCGGGCTCACCATCTGTGTTCCTCCCAACATCCATAGCCCCTTCACAAGTGCCAGCCCTTTGAAAAGCCAGCCTGTTTTTCTGATTGATTCACTTTTTAATGAACTGGGAATGCCTGTGAACTTAAACCCTGACACCTCCACCTCCCTGCCTTCCTAGCCATCCCCGCAGCAATGTACTGATTATATTTCAAGTTATTATGGGATTAATACAGCTGCCCCCGGTGCCTCTTTCTCCTGAACTCCATCAATAAAAGTTGTGTCCTAATCTTACTCCGGTTAGTTCAGTTTCTTCCTGAATCTCTCCCTGTAACCTGTGACGTGTAGCAAGGCTGTACCGTATCAGCCCTTCAGAGCTGCCAGCACTGCTGATGTTCAAAACCTCCTTGTGTCACGGCCTTGCATAAGCTTTGTGTATTTAAGAGGACAGCTTGAGCTTTGCTATGCACCACATCAGCTCTCTAAGTGGGTAGCACATACTTAGCAGTATTGAAAATAATGAAATAAGATAATCCACCAAAAAACTTAAATAGATTGTGCCAGCGTCATCTTTCTTTGAATTCACAGTAGGGCTATAAAAAAGTACTTTAAGCAGGCAAGTTCAGCACAAGGGAAAAAATAAGAGGGGGGGAGCAAAAGACCTGTGCCCAGCAGAGTCCAGATTTTCACCAACAGCATTTCTTTATACAGTACAAGCTTTAGGTTTACTTTTCTTGTTAGTTTATAGGTCAGGGGTTCTCCCCCCCACGCCCACCAAGAATATTATTTTCTAAAAACATCATTAAAAATGTAATTAACTGGCTTATTCTTTGGAATGTGTGCAGTTGTTTACAAAAGAATTGCCACACAAGCTTCCACATTCAACTGTGTTGAAGCAGGGAGTGATGTACTTGTTTACAGCTGTGCATCAATTTCACAATATATTTAGTTTTGGTCCAAGTTACATATAAAATTCTTACTCAGTTTAATGTTGCAGCAAATAACACATATAGTAAGTGAGTAGGATTTATCACTGGCTGTAATTTTGCTGTACATATTCAAAATCTTTAGGGTGAATGATATATACACATGCACATGCAAACAAAATAGAAATATATTTAGTTTAAGAACTGATGAATTGTGCTTGCTTTCATTATTCTCATTTTGTATGTAGGAGAATGGAGCTCAGGCACATCCATGAAAAGGGTGTCTGGTTGGCATCGCATCTGTGAAGCAGCACAGTCACCAAGGAGCAGGTTGGAGAAGAAACAGCACTTTTGTACCCATGGCATGAGACAGGGGGCCCTCAGGAGTCAGGCACCCACTGTGGTTGGTGGGATACAAACAAATCCCGTGGAGAACCAAGATGCTCTCACAAAGGGTAAAATATCTCTCCAGGTAAAAAAATCTTCCCCCAAGATGTTTTATTCAAGCTTTTTTTCTTAAAGAAGGAAGTGGTAATTTTTCCCTTTAAATTCTGTTTTCTCTCCCCCCAGCCCCATTTGGTCTCTCCCATAAACACAGAGGCCAGAAGGCTATGCTTAAATAATTCATCTACAAATTTGCAATATCTTTTTGAACTATAGCAATTAAACGGAAAATAGAAAAATCAGCTCAGCATCCTGTTTGGATGTAATTAAAGGTATAATCTGTTCCATTTGAATACTTCAGTGCTTACCCTTCTTAAAACAACAAATAAGAATAGTAGCTCATTTGCAATATGCTTTTTTTTCAAGTCAGCTAAAAAGACTAACTGATGAAGCAAGAATAATAATTTTTAAACGTGGCATAAGCACAAAAATACCAACTACAGCTTTCAAATGACTGCTGCGGATCTCAAGTGCGATGAGAGTTCAGTAACAAGGGGTATGAGCTTTATGGCAGAACACTGAAGTCTTCCACTGTTTGGTATCAGCATCTCGATATGGCTGATATAATTACCTAGCAAATACATCAGTGGAATGAATATCAGACCATATCCAAAAATATGTAAGTGGGATGCAGATCGGCTCAGTCTTTTAGGGGCCGTTTGATCTTAGTTTTTTTCTAAGAATAAAAGACAATTACTGCATTCGTTGCCCCTTTGTTTTCTATAAGCAGCTGAAGATTTTACAGCACAATAAAGTTAGCCTATTAATGGCTGGCTTATGAGTTTTAGCTGGATTTTTACCCTCTTACTGGACATTTCTTCACTGCTCAAAGAAATTGAAGTCAGGTGTAAAGTTAATATCTGCCTTGTTCATTTATTCATACTGTAAGCAATCAAGATTTCCCCAAATCACAGGGCAATCTCTTGCCTTTCGAGAATTCATATAGGCCCCATTCTCTCAACTTAGTTTAACAAAACAACTGGCATAGGTTCAATGGAAGCAATGATTATTCTGAGAGGTTATGGTGAACCACAGAAATTGTTAGCGAGAACCTTGCTCATAAGATCCCCTAAGAGGAAAAGTATATGGATATTTCAAAATGTAATTAACAGCATATTCCAACAATGTGAGAAAGAAACATCATCTGGTTTAGCTGCAGAGGAATCTGACTGCACAGATTTGGCTTGCTCAGCAACCACCACTAGGAGAAAAGGACACGATGGGCACCAGAGGGGACCCCTCACCAGTGCTGAGAAAGGTGGCAGGGCAGGCTCTGCTCTGCTGTGGGAGCTCCTTTCATGCTGCCCATCCCACTGTGCCCAGCAGCACAGTGCCCTCCTCACGGGCAGCTTCCCTGGGGCCAGCACCCAACCAGGAAGAACAACTTTTTCAAAATGTCCATTTTCTCTCCACTATACTCTCTCTCAAAAAAATTCTTTTGTGGCAGGCATGTTTCAGGCCTAATTTTGGTCTGAATGCTACAGTCTGAATGCTACAGCCTAATTTTGGTCAGAATGAAACAGTTTGTAGGACTGTTTCAACAAAATTGCTGAGAGATTTTGTTTTGATTTTGGTTTTTTAAGGGTAAATACATAGCAGCAAATAAAAGCAATTCTAAAAAGCAAAACCTTATATTTTTTAAACATTTTGATAATTTAAAAAAAAAGAAAATTTCAAGCTTTAGCATTTGTAAGCTCAGGTGAACAATGTAGCAGAGAACTCATTTAAGATAAAATGATCACAAAAATGTAAGAGCCATATTACACACGGGAGCAAAATAGCAAAATGGTCTACAAGGTCTCCATTATGACAGTGAATATGAGAGAACTTTCAGCTTACATTTGCTGAAAGTTAGCACCTTTTAAAATTTCCAGCCTTCCTGGAGTGCATGCTCTGCTGTTTGAAAGCCGAGGCCCTTGTCAGGGCTGGTCCTTCAGGGGCCTGAGCCCCCTCAGAACCTTCCTCAATACTGCCCTTCCTCAGGGGCCTTCAGAGGACAAGCTAGAGGTGAGTGGGGTAAAAAAAGCCTCTGGTGAGCCACCTCCAACTACCCCCTTACGTCCTATTGCCTCCCCCTCTGAACTGTGCAGCCTCCTGCACACCAAAAACATTTCCGTGAGCTTAATGCTAGAACTACTGTGAAAAGAAACACAACAGAACTCATTAAAAAATACCCACAGAGGAAGGGAAAAAAAATTCCTCAACACAGTAGCGTCTGTCTCCAGTAAACAGGGCTCTTTTCAGGCCTTGGGCTCAGACATAAGACCACTCTAGCAGGGTGAATGAATTACTGTCAGCTGGGCCGTTTTCACTTCGGTTTAAGCACAGGCATTTTACCTGCCATTTGCCAGGAGCCAAGAGCTGCTCAGGTGACATTTGTTATCCATGTGCCACATGAGCAGCAAACCTGCAGCAGTTTCCCCAGCAGCAATCACCCACCCCATGGGTCACACTGCAGGACCCCAGCCTTCACCCCCACAAGGAACATCTCTCAGAGCCAAGAACCTGTGCCTAAATGAAGCAATGCTTATCTCATGCATGCCACAGGTGTGATGTCATCCCCTCTGGCAGAGGAACCAGGATGTCTACAGCCTCCACTCCACAAAAATGCAGGAACTAAAGTTAACATGTCTCAGACGTTGTTAAAATATGGTGATAATTAAAAAACAAAATTACCACTACAAAGTTAATTCCTCTCTGAGTTCTTACAAACAAGTTTTTAATTTGCACCAAAAATTTACATTTCAGATTTCAAGTCAACCAGGAATGGTAGGAGCTTGGTCAGGGACTCCAGGCAGTGGCTGGTGGGTTCTGCAAGGCCTAGGGGCAGGAGCACTGCGGCTTCCCCAGAATATCACAAGCATATAGTTGCCAGCAAACCCCAGGTGCACACAGGTAAGCCCATCTGATTGCTTTAATCTCTCATCCCTTGTATGAGCGTGAAAATAATCACTGTGTCAGAGAAACTTCTGCTTTTTATTAAGGAAAAAAAAAACCAAACAAAACAAACCAAACTTATAAGGTAATTGATTGCTTTCGTCTAGTCTTTTATCAGTTATGATTAAGGAACTATAGTAGCCCTGTTTACACAGCTCTAACAAGTCAGGACCTGCAGAATGTTATTGGCTTGGGGCCCACAACTTGCTGTCCATTCTCAACAGAATCAATCTGGAGCTGAAAACATCCCCGTAGGAAGTGTACACATCCCTGCTTATACAGGAACAGAAACAGCAATAACTTCAGGTCCTGTAAGCTGCAAGCTCAACTCACAGAGATGAGCCCTGACTTGTCATCGCTCTCAGCATGTTGGTGATGAGATCAGAGCACTTCACCAAGGACTCATACTTCCAGCTTGACAAGGGACAGAGGTGAGTGTACTACACCTCACTGTTACTTGCCTCTCCAACTGCAGAAAGGAATTGAGAGCTCCTCTGTTTAACATGCAGTCACAGCACTGCCAATCTAAAATGGCTGATCAGTAATACTTTAATTGCAGTTTCATAGAAACAAATTGCTATTTAATTGCAATAAGCTTCTCTGTGGCTTAGCTGGACTGACAATAGGCATACACCTGGTAGTAACAGTAACAAGCAGCAAGGAGGGTTATCTGGTACTGCATGTACAGGAGTCTCAGGCAGTGCCATCAAACCCAGAACACAATTTCACACTTACTAAATGTAATACCTGAAAAAAATTTCCTAATCTCAATTTGATTTTTTATTTTAATACAGCCGTTCAGAATAGATACTTGCAAAAAGCTGCACACTTCACATGCAACTACCAGCAAAATACCTTGAAAGAATATTTAACAATCTTGTGAAATTACAGAATCAGGATCTGGGATCATAGAGTTAAACTGAACACCACTGTGTCAACCAGACTGTGGCACTCAGTGCCATGTCCAGTCTTTTCCTTAAACACCTCCAGGAGTGGTGACTCCACTGCCTTGATAGCAAGGCACACTCTGCCACTGTCTGAGTTTGGGGGTTTTTTAGTATTAAGCCTAATGTTAGGTGATGCAAATTTTATTGGTGTTAATTAATAGGGGAAAAAGGAAGACAAACTCAGTGTGGTTAATATTCTGAAGATGTGACTTAATTTCATATGCTTCATTTTGTTAAGACATTCTCATTTTATATTTCATAAGATACTGCATAACCTGTTAAAATATTTAAAGATAAATCATGTAGGACTGAAAAGACAGTATCTTGTTGCAAACAGAATTTGGTTTGGAAAGGCTTAATGTCCCACTGCCTGCCAGGATGCGTAAATCTCATAACTAGACAGCTGGATAGGTAAAAACATTAAACCCATTTAGAGGGCAATCTTTTTACAAAATTGTTTCATTAATAAGAGTGACAATTTATATGATTGAGATGTTTAGATGCAGTATAGACAGTGCATTTTATCCAGGTTCATGAGGATGATTTCAGATTAGTAATATTTCCTTTGATTCTTTTTTTAACAGCATTCATTTTTGAAAGGGAAGCTCTTACTGAATGATTATTTGACTTTTCAGCACCACTAAATGCAGAGGGTGTATTCCAGCCTCGGTGCAGCAAATGCATGTGATAAAAGGTGAACAAGTATATTTTTCTTCACAGTTCTCCTTAAAAAAAAAGTGATTTTTCACATAAGGACAAATCTAAGTGTTTCCAGTGGCCTTCTGCCCACACCTACCGTCCCCATTACAGCCTGTTTCATTGTATGAAATGCCTCTGGTTTCAAGAAAGTGTTTTACCTAAAGCAAGAATACTACTTAAATATGTTCTATTGTATATTCATAGCTCCATTAGTCCTCCTGCAATTTAGCACATCAAAGCAAAGGCTTCATCACTTGCATGTGGATTATGCTAACATGAGTGACATTTGTAATCTTATAGGTCTGCAACTTAAGAAATGCTTTTAAAGTAAGCTATTAAATAGGTAGCTGTGCTTTACAAATGAGTCATATAATAGTTTATTTAAAACTGTTAATGAACTTCAACCTCTACATCACTAAATGCTATACTACATTTCTTACAGAAGTTATTAGCTATCTTCTTAGCACTTCTAGGTTATATTGGACAACCAAAAATCTGTACATGTTAGATTTAAACACTGTACCTTGAGTGCTTATACTGAAAGAATATAAAAAGATGTCTACAGTCTCACTAATACTTGAATTCTATATTCATATGACTTCAAGTGTCTTTTCAAAGATACTGAAGCAGCACAATTTGCAGACTCTGAAGAGTTTAATGCCAGATCAAAAAGCTTAGAAACTTATTTAAAATACCCACAAGTGCATTTAATTAAAAGTCATACATAGTGTCAGTCATTTATGTTGTGCTTTCTATGTTATGAAAGTAGTCTTTTGTCTTTACTGTCAGATACTGTACATTGCTACGTTTTCTTTTCTCTGGAACTAGGCTTCCTCAAGCACTGATGTGTTAAAAGAAAAAATTCATCAGCCCTCCAATAATCTAGACATCAGGAAGTAGAATTTGAAACAAAAATATCTGCTGATGGTTGTTTATACAGATAAATCTATAAATCAGCTTTTTGTGTTATTGGCATCACAACAAAAATATGTCAAGTTCACTCCATAACCAAGTAGCTGAGCAGTGAACACCTTCTAAAAAACAGAATTAAACAAAATAATGGTGTTATGAATGTAATAATTTCCTGTAAAAGTAGAATAGTTCTTAGTATTGAGTTGCTTTAAATTGCAGCAAAGGCAGAATCGTTGCTTGCAGGTTCCTGACTGAAGGCATGCAGTGGACAGCCACAGATCCATGTTAGTATTCTTGCTAAAAATATGAAAAGTCAGATTTTTTTTTTCTCAAAAGTATTCTGCACAGATCTACCACTAAACAGTTGATGGGAAAAACATGCAAAATGAAGTTGCTCCTTTTGTAAGCTTAGAGGTGGCTCTGTTGCTTTGTGGGGAGGTGGTTTTTGTTTGTTTGCTTTCAGAAAACATCATATTTTGAGATCAGCTAGTTCACAGAAGCAGCCCAGGAAACAGGTTTTATTTCCTTAAGATTATCAGTGTTGAAAAGTTAAAGTCTCTCACCCCAGCAAACACAACTTTGTGTTGTCCAGATCAGAATAGCTATTGTATTCCTTTTCATGAATACTTAATTCTAGTGCTCAGCATGGGGTACAGACCTTTCGTTGGCTTTTTTTTCTTTGACCTCTTATGGTATATTCATACCCTCTTATGCTTGTCTGCTCAGAGACACAGGCACATCCTTAAAACAGAAGGAACTGGAAAGAGACCACAGTACCTCTCTGTGTGCTGTAATTCACTGCAATGGGAATTCTAATGTACTTGTTACCAGAATTAAGCATCTCCATGAAAAAAAAGAAAAAAAGTTGAAGTAGTACTCATTATATCCTTGCCACAAGTAACACGGTCACATAGTTTAGCAGAGTCTTTCTTGGCATAAGACAAAAGAAAAAATCCCAAAAAACAAAAACCTACTTTTAAAGGTAATTGACAATTAAGGTAACGACTAAGATGAAGTTGCAGAATGTTTTGAATGTAATTAAAAAAAAAAAAAAAGCAAAGCTTCTAAAACCAATACTCAGTTTTGTTTTACTTTTTATTATTTAAATACACCATACTAGAGCAAATGTCTCTGAAAATATCACAAATAAAAGATTTTTCTTCATTCAGCAAATTAGAAGTAAGTGAAAATTTCTACACAGTAGCTGCTATGAGCCTGACTTTTTTTTCTTTTTTTTTTTTTTTTTTGCCATGGGAAGTAGCAACATTAGGACAAAAACACTTACATGCATACATACATTGTATTTTACAGAGATACAATAAAAGTGTTTGTGATAGAATATCACAAAAGCCACATCTTTATCTCATGTTCAGTTTGATTGAAACACATTTCCTTACAACACTTAAATATACAAAGAGCAAATAGAATGTTGTTAAGGTAAAACACAGGGTACAAACTGGCCAGTGCCCTGCTAATTGTTAATGAGGGTAGAAAGCAGATTTCAATGCTTCTTTTAATTAGCTTCATTAGTCATCTTCCCCACCCGCCCCCCCCAAGATGTCCTCCGGTGGATCTTTTTTCATTTTCTCTACAGTCTCCCATTAGCCCAGGTTCATGGAGTCCTTAATGTTCATATTCAGTCATTTTAATACACCAATAAATGTGGGAAGGGCAATCAAGAATAAAGAAGGTGCAATGGTATGGAGCTGGCATTGATGCTAGCTACAAAGGTGACTTGTCTACTTGGAGACATGGGATCCATCTGTGATGAACAAAATTTGAGATGAAGGCACGCATTCTGCATTACTCTGACCTTTTAGCAGACCTGTAAGAAATAAAAATGCGTATCTTAGCTAAATTTTAGATAGGAAACTACAACATGACTGCTTTTGTTCTTCCCTATTCACTAATCTCTTTTTTATTAGACTGCTTTCTAACTGTGACTTGATTGAGGCTTTCTACACTGTCCCTTCATACTGCTAACGTTTCAACTTTAAACAGCAAAAAGCAAGCATTTTTCACAGTTTCACTACTAAAGAAAGCAGACACACACAAAAAAAAAAAAAAACTACAACAAGAAAGGTGTACTTTCTGTTAACAAATCATACAGGGAATAAGGTGGTTTTTCTGGGCCCCGTTTGAAAGGGAAGAACCATTATGCCATGCCTTTGAAGAAGCGAGTAATATGATCTTGTAATTGGAAGAAATAGTGTGTAAAGCAAATATGAAGTACAGCCAATATCCTCCCAAGGCAACTTTGGTTAATATGCTGCATTGCACAAGAGCTAAATATAGATATTTCAGGATTCCCCCCTCCCATTTAAATTCCTCATCTGGTACGTTAGTTAATGTTACATAAACATTTTAATATATGAAGTCAAACATGTGCTTTCATACTGGTGTTAATGAATTGTGATAATTAAAAGTGTCTAACTCAATAAAAATCTAAACTTTCATGGATAAAATAGGAATGATCATCCATAGTCTTCAAATACAATCTGTTTGCAATTACCAAAATGAAATAATATATATTACATTTTTATGGCTTTTAAATGACATTTTGCACTTCCCAGGAAGTTCTTTTCTCACCCTTTCTCTAAGTTACTAAAAGCCTGAGGTCTATTAGTAACTGCAACCCCCCACTTCCAAGCTAATTAAAGTAGTAGAAGCTTGGAGGTTTAATTCCCCAGAGCCAAAGCTCAGTGTGAGAAAGGTAATTTGTCTGTCCAGAACAAAGATTAGGGAGCAGCCAGGAAGCATATTTAATAAATGAGCATCAAATATCTTCTACTATGGACACAGACAACACCAATTATGTAACTACAAGGGAATTGTTGAGTGATATGTAAACTACAAGATTTTTAAGATCTTCTCTAAGAGACGTAATGTAACTCATACTTTATTTAAAAGTAGGGAAGCTGAAGACAAAGATTTGTTACAAACACCGCAACCAGCGGAAAACGTACACTTTCAGTAGGTGGTAATACTGTTACAAACAAGAAATACTACAGGAATACTACCGGTACAAAAAAAGCAGAGAGAACTCTTGACAATACAGCCCCTTCAAGTGAAGGGGCACACAGGAGATCACAAACGAAGTCTGCACTCAGCAGGCAAGCAGTATTGAGTTTAGAGAAAACAGGGATTTTTAAACTACAGGGCAAGTGATGGGAAGTTATAATTTACATGTGTGAATTGCCTCGGGCAGGCAAAAGGCAGGAATGGCAAACATCCCTTCGTTTGTCTCCTTAAAAAAACCCCCAAGCTTTTAAACCAAGTTAGGCCATGCAACCTTTCCTGCCTGCACTGGTCACCTGTGAACTGCAGTGAGACAAGACTAAGTTCATCACTGTCACCTTCAATGTGTAACAAAAATGTGTTTTAATGCTGGAAGTGTCTCAATCTCTTTGGTTAATTAAAAAAAAACAAACCTGTGGATATTCTGCTATCTCTGTAATATCTAGTGATAGAATAACATGGAAAATGATTGATTTGTAATGCTTAATAAAAAGTATCTGTTACAGCCAACTGTGTTACAGTGGAAGACTATTTTAATCAGTGGCCCTAAAACATGCAGCTTCTTGTAAAAGATCTCTGATGTTAAAATCTTTAGACTGTTAAAAAAGCAAAATATAAAACTAAAAAAAATGTAAAATATAAAAAATATATTATAAAAAATAACTCTCTTAGAAACTGCCCCTGTAGCTCCCGAAGTTCCAGAAACCTGACACATACATGAAGTATCAACTTATCTCTTTAACTGTGTTTGTTTTCTGGTGTTACGGTGCTCTGCAAATTGCCTTTGAAAAACAGTAGGAGAATTCAAAACAATTTCTAGAGATCCTGTATTATAAAGAAAAAAACCCTCAAGCTCGGTCCCCTCAACCTTCTCCCCCAACAGCTGCTCATGTGCCTCAGCTCTGGCTGCAGCAATGCCACTGCCAGTCAGTGACAGGAGCTCACAAAAAGCTGCTCTCACCACTCCAGCATTTTAGCCCCCACCAGGTAGCTAGTCACAAGCTCTGCAAGCCCAGTCCCTTTTACTTCTCTTTGCCATGTTCTATGTTCCTCATCATGTCTGCTGCTTTTATTGCAACTAAATCATTTTTATGTTTTGCTAAGGCAGAGAAAGAAACTGATAAAACTAAATGACAATTTAGACACCTATTTGAAGTTACATTAAACTTTACATTCGTAGAAGACAAGTGGATAAACCACTCTCAGAATGGTAAACCTTTTACTGCAGTGTATAAAGATGAATGGTTTTACCTATATTTTGAAATGGGATACCTATAAATATTCATTTAACAGAATCACTGCTAGCTACTCTATATTACAGATTTGTTTCATTAAAATTCACAACAGTATAAATCTATGAATCTTTAACTGTATTTGTACTTCCGTGAGAAGAGGCTGCACATTCTCTTCCAATCTTAATTATCTTTGTTCTGCCTAACTATGTAGCATTTTTGTACTCAATTCTCTCATCACCTCCATTGACAAATTAAGTAAATAAAAAAGGTCCACGCTTTATTTTGATGTAATTACACTGTATAAAAGACTTGAAAGAATACTTAAAATTAATCAGCAAATTTATGCACAGAAAAAAAAAGCAAACACAGATATTGAAATGTAGCAACACAACAAAAAAACCCCATAAAATAAAGAACAGTTTCTGTTTTCTCAGACATATTTCTCCACTGACTAAAACCACTACAAAATGCACTGCACACTACAGAATAGATCAGCCTAGCATTTGTCCCAGATTTTTTTTTAATCTTCCAAATTCCTACTTGCAGATAAATGTTATTTTTTGTGATCCTTACAGACATTAATGAAGTTCCTATTGTAAATCTATAAAGAATTACCAACTGAAGTGTGCACTTTTTGTTTCATTGCAATAACTCAGTGCTGTGTGATTGCCTGGGTTAATGATGAAAAAGTCAAATATACTATCAGAGCTGATGGAAAAATCTATCACCAATCTGAAATTAAAATTCATCTGTGGTCAATAAGATTTAATATCCATGCAAGTGGAGCTGTAAAGAGTAAATGAATCAATGTCATCAATACATAATCAGTATGAAATATGATGTGAATAAAATTATGTGCAAGAGTCATACATCCACTCTTTTCTGGACCAGGGTGGAATGAACAGTCTCTTAACTCAAGGTTGACAGTAATTGTTACAAATTAGGCACAGCAGTTATCAAAATGCACTCACTTGCATAGCTTTAGGACTGATTAAGAAGATTAAAATACAGCTAAAACTATCTAGTTTCAGAGTTACAAGACAACTGTTGATCAGAATATTTTTTTCTGCTTCTTCACTCTAGAACCTGTGCAATCATTATTTACTCATTTAGCTAGAAACAAAAACTGTCAACCACAGAGATACACAATCTCTAGCTGAGATATTAGTGTTACGGAACGGTAAGTAAATAGCACTTTGGTTTTAAAATCTGAGTTATGACACACAAAACAGGCAAGAAAATACTTCTGAAAGAGTACTCCAGCATCCTTCCTCAACTAAAATCTTAATATTAAAATAAAATACATTAGCTTAGTCCAGGAACTTTCTCTTCACAAGGCATTTATTTCCATATTAAAGGATCTAATTTTCCTTCCTCAGAAACCTGCCCTTTTGTAGCATTTAATTTCAAGATTATAAAATAAAATAGTTCTCTCTCTTAAAAGTTTGTATTAATGTATGCTCTCCATTTTGCTTTGTACATAAGGAGTTCAACACCTGTACAGATGCACGTGCCCAAACCAAAATAAACTGACTCACCCTGTATGTCATATTTAAAAGGTTACTAATTTGTCCCCAAACCCTGTGCCTAAATAACTTAAGGTAAGTTCAGCTACTTAAAGGTCTCTTTGCAGGGGCAGGGAATGTCCACTATTAGAAGGAAAAGAAATTGATCTTCATTTAGCTCTAAGAAAGCTTATTAGTAATTGTGGAGTATTCACCTTCTGGTCTGGCAGTAGTGGATTACTCTGAAGTGAATTCAAATGGCCATTGATGAGAGCTGTAGGTCTATCATGTTCACAAAATAAACTGCCATTGATGTAGTGAAACCGATCTCCAGGGACCAGGCGATTCCGGCAGGTAGAGCATGTAAAACACTGGGAAAGGAAAGAGACAGCAAGTGAAACTACAGCACAAATTAGGTATGCTGCAGGTTTGAAAATTACACTTCAGAGACTGCAAGTGCAGTTGAGATATGGAGCTGCTTGGTTTCTAGTATCTCCAAATATGGCATTAGTCTTACCTGTTGGGACTATGCAGTACATAACTCAAGCAGAGTTTTACCGATTACGAGGGAACAAAGCTACGCACTTGCACTAAGCGAAGCTTTATTATAGATACTCCTTCTTCTAGTTATTATTTTGCATTTCATTCATAAGCAGATGCAGATTTTACACTAAAGAGGCATGGCAATACTAATCAGCTGCTAAAAACGAAAGTACACAAGAAAAAAACCCTCACCTTAAGATGATAGACATTGCCCTGTGCCCTCATGACCAGCTCACTAGCAGGAATGGACTGTCCACAGGCACTGCATGCACCACTATTTCCAAATAACCTGAAACAGAGGTGATGATCATGAATAATTTAATACACAGAAGGCTCTAGGCATTTTTGCACATCACTGCCACGGTTTATTACACAACTATTTTAGACTTCTGACCCCCATCTTCCAACTTGCTTATGTTTCATAATATGAAAAAGTTTATTTTTGTGTAACAACTGGTAGCTTCACCTTACCTTGGATGTGGTTGCACAGGATTTAATCAGAAATATTGACTTACACCTCTAGAAACACAAACAGTTCTGTACTACACACATTTTATCAGATTACTGGGTTCATCATAAAAAAAAAAGATACAATTCATGACTGGAGTTTAAATGCATTGTGTCCTTGAAATTATATGAAGAACTCTTTTGTACTTTAATCATATCTTGAGATATGAGTCATCAAAAGGGTTAAGAGGATTTGATTGTATATCTAAGAAGACATCATGCTCAGTGTATTGAAACTCCAGTAAACCTCCATCAGTGCAGAGTTTCCATTAGAAACTCTCTGCTATCCAGGTTGATATATAATGTGTATGGGTTAACCTTTTCAATCATGGTGTCAACACTTTAGATTTGCCTCTGCTCATCTCTTTCATCCTAACCTTCTCTCTCTCTTGATAATGAAATGCTTGCTCCAACTTCCCTCTATCTGCTCCTGAGTCCACAATTTAGATTACTTCATCTCTGCTAGCAACAAACTGAATGAAATTTCGATTTGAGCAGAAAGTAATTTACCGGGATCTGGACCCATTTGTCATCATATCTCTCTGGGTGTTTGCTGTATCACTGCAGTTTTCCTATGCAATCAAATGAGACCACAACATCTGCCATTGGGGGGGGGCACACGCAGTGGGGGGAGGGGGGATAGGCAGAAGAGTGGTGAAGAAAAATATATACATAATTCTTCAAATCCATTTAAAGGCACAATGCATCGATTCAAAATATAATACAGTAATGATTATTGAGTTCTACTTTTACAGGCTGCCTTAGCTAGAATTAGAAAAACCTTTATTTGCTTTTGTGCGAGTCTCTAATAGACACAAATATTTATAAAGACTACCACAATTCATTTTGCAGTAAAAAAGGAAATTGAACTAGCTGGCAGGGTCACAGACCCACTTTTCTGTATGATGTAAAACATAGCAATAGGATTTACAAATTAGCGTATTGGTGTCATAATAAATATTAATATTTGCATCTCCTTCCTGTCCAAATAAAGTCATAAAATTCTGTTTGTGTCAACCTAGGACACACATTACAACAGAATACCCGTAATCTGAATGATTGCAGTGTGCCTCTGTATAAAAATAATTGCTTTGAATTTTCAGAATCTGAGCTTGCAGAGGAGGCTTGTCATGTTCAAACTACTAATTTGCTGTCGCCACTTTATTGAAAATAGCCTGTAAGTTGTTATTAAATGTATCGACTGAACGACAGAGAGAGTAGTAAAACTGCCCCTTAAGATGGCTTTTAATAGGAAGCTGAGAAACAAATTTTGCAGCAGCATCGATTTGAAGAGTTCAATCAAAACTCCATTTCAAAACTAATTAGTCTGAGATCCACGACACATTGACACGTTCTTGCAGAATCACAGCGGTTACAAAGGGAAAGCTGAACTAATACATTGTCAGGACCTCCCCGCCAAAGGGACTAAACTGTCTGGAAACTAAAGGTCCATTATTAGGGCATCTTCCAAACCAGGACCAGTTCACAACAGTTACATGATATACCGAGGTTACTTCCAAAGCATTGCAATATGCATTTTTGTTCCTTCATCATTACTGGGAATGAAGTTGGCACTAGAGACAGTGCACGGGGAATGGCTGTGAGAGGAGGCAGGCACTGCTACACTTCCAGAGCAAAGATCCAACAATCCAGAGTAAGGAGGTGGCAGCAAGGACATTGCCGGGTAGAAAGGCAAAGATGGACAGATGATGTCAGCTGTCCAGGAGAATCTGAACATGGTAAGCTGTCTCTCACAAGCCCCCTCCTTCCCCCTGTACAATTGCACGACCCAAATGAAAACACAGCTTTCAGAATGCTGATCTCATTGCACTACTTGTCTTCATTAAGCATTCGCTATTGTATTCTCTCTGAACTAGAGTGGTCCCACACCTTGAATGTCTGTGAATTCTAATAAATGGAGTCAAACTAATCCCGAGGCTTTCCACACATTCAAGTTTTCCCTAGGCATGTTCCCAGAATAACTCTACTTTGGGAAGCCACTTCAGCTGAATCTTCTGCTAAAATTCCTAAAAATTACTTAAAAACTCAGAACACCTTTCTGCTGCTTATTATTATTTACCAACAAAATTAAACTTATTTCTCCATAACTACTGTTATGAATGGTCTTGTTCTGCGATGCCATTAACAAGAAGAAGTTTTATCTTTAAAAAAAATTGTTATTTCTTCTTACCAGCAAAGGAAGTCTTCCACATTAACTATTCTTTACTGAAAAAGTTGTTTTGCATGGTTTCTGGGAAGCTGGAGAGCTAATTATCTAACCAGGGGGACTGTCCAGGACAGTATTTGATTTAAAAGGCTTGAGGCTTTAGGTGCTCAATTAAGTAGCTATCGGTCTCAGACTGGACTTTAATGGGCTCTTTTCTCTTTAACTGCAGCAATGGGTAGAGATACCCCAGGTCAGGCTAATTAAAGCCAGGGGACTCTTTAATTGTGATGACAGAATTGGTTTCAGTTTCCTCTTTGGGTCCTCAGTCCAAGAAGGTCATTAATATTTCAACATTTGGGCAATGCAATCAATCACAAACATCAAGAGGTTCCCTTTACGGACAAGGCAGCTCTTCTACACTTAGCAGCATTTTACTGAGCCACCTTAAATTAACTACTGTGCGGTTCCAACAGAGCATTCCCCGCACCCCCAAATGATTCTAGTTTTTTGGTTTTTTTTTGCTGGTGGGGTTTTTTTCAGAACTTTCTGTAGGAGAGTAGGAACGAAAGCAGCAAGAAATCTTCTCAACCCAGTTTCCCATCTTCCTGCTCAAAATTCAGCATCAGCAGAAACACGTCTCTAGCAACTTGTACTAACAAAGTAAGGTTCCACTGCTTTCCAAAATCGTGAAGACAGATTTAAGACTCTTGATTCTTGCACGACATGGTGTAGATTTGTGCCCACATACATATATCCAAGTCCTAGCAAAGAGAAATGCACATCCAGACCTACTGATCCAGAAGGAATCAATGTTTTTGTACATTCCCCATATTTAATCTAAATTCTGCACCAGCTATATTAAATGTAACAAAGAAAGGCAACACAGAAATTATGCCTGAAGCCAAGTCCATTAAAGGTACTTCAGAATAACTAGAGACCAAGCACCTTAAAAGCACCAGAAGCTATTGATACTTAAAAGGGGGGCTGTGCATAATGGCAAGTGCTGCATTAGAGAAGAGGAAGAAAAAAAAGGGAAAAAAAAAACCAGCCAAATTACGCTTGGTTAATTCAGAGTAACAGATCTGCCCCCAAGTGAATTGGAGGCCTTGAATTAATTCTGTTATGACAAATCAAGATAAACGTTCCCCCTAAATTGCATGCGATTTAATTAATTTTTGAGATCCTGTTTTTTTTTTTTTTTTCCTAGCTAATAGTTCACATGCTCCTGTGCTGTCATTGTGCTTGAGTGGGCAGACTTCAAAGTGATATTAAATAACCAACTATTAGATTTACCTAGCACGTCCTATTGGAAAAGTGCCATTTAATTACCTAGCCTGTTCAATTAAAGGGACAGCATTCCCTGAATATAGCAGCTTGCCGCTGATTACCAGGGAAATGAACTGGCTGCCCGGCGGCCCCCTCCCCGGAGCGGCCTCACTGCGGCGCGGCCGGGTCCGGCCACCCCACCGCCCCCGGGGCTGCGCCCCCGCCGCGCTGCGCGGAGCGGCCGCCCGGGGAGGGGCGCCGGGCGCTGCCCCTTTAAAAGGCGCCCGGGCAGTCTTCCCCTCTCCCCCTTCCCCACCACTCCCTGCTCTCTCTTAGAGGCCAATTTTGTTAATTAAATGTTTTGTTTGCGACGCGGCTCTCATTCATTTCGGACACGTCATTCCGAGCAGATCTAAGCCAGCGACCAGATCTCATTAGATAAAACCCATCAGAACTAAGAGAAAATGGAGGAGACACTAATTAAAGCTTTTAATTGTGCGGATTCGCTGCCACGCTGCTGCTTTATCTGGCATCTCAAGGTTGGGAGGGCTGCGCTCCACTCCTCTCCCTGAGCGGGTTGATCGCCGTGGGGAGGGAAGGGAACGGACTAGGTTTTTTACATCCCTCTTTTCCCAGGAACCTTGGCCTTCAATGAAAGCTGCAGCTGTAGCTCTACGGCCAATTTGTTTTCAGGTTTTGGAGGGGAGAGAGAGAAGGAAAGGGCAGCGTTGTGTTGGTTAAGCAACAAAAAAAACCCCACATACAGCCTAAGACAGCTAAAAAGCTCATTAATAAATGGCCCTGTGGTCTTGGCCCGAAGGAGTCAAGTCCCTTTCACCTGGCGCCTGCCGGGCCAATCAATCCTCTTTCCCATTTTGCCAGTCACGTCCAGCATGTCCCGCATCTCTGACTGAGAACTGCGCCCGTGGCTCTTGCCTGGGGAAGTGAATGCGCCACCACAAAAACCCGCCGGAAAACTAAGAGAGGAGAAGGATGGTAGAGGGGAACGGGAGAGACTCGCTGTCAGAGCAGCACTGCCTCCCCAACCAAATGGAACCATTTCAAACACAAGAAGGGCAAGGGTTTCGCTCACGCCAGCCTGACCCACAAGCAAGCCTGCAAAGTCCATTTCCAGCGGGAAAGCTCCAAGTTAACTCAGCCCTGGCAGCGCCAGGCCATCCTACCCCACCTTGAGTGTACAGTGTCCAGTTCAAGTTTCAGCAAGCATCTGTCAGAGTTATTTTTGCAAGTCAAATTACACAGATCTAAAGAGAAGTCAGGCGACGGGACAAGGAGATCAATTGAAACCCCTCATCTGATAAAGCATCCTATTCATAATTGCCTACATTAAAATAAACGAGTATTAATTTTTGGCAACACAAAACCAGAGGACTGTGATAAGCTTGCCTGAACTTGCCTCTGGGACACAGTGGACGCATCTTCTCTTTTTAATTAGTAGTAATCAGACATGAGGGTTGTTTGATGGTGTTGGTCGAGTGATGAATCTGTACTATGCAGTGCATCTTAACAGTAGTGTCAATTTTTCCACTTCAAACAAGACTCTTTCCCTAACACTGTTTTGCTCTATTTAATTACTATTCTGCAGACTTAGGCTTGTTGCTTAGGACGATGACCAAAATACACCACTGTGCACCCACAATGTGCTGATTTTTTAGCACTTCTCTCTAAAAATACCTCTGAAACTAGCAAAGCTAAGGCTTCGATTCCTCAGACATGGCACAGGACCTGTTTCTTCATGTACTTAACTAAACGAAGCCACGGCCACGTTCTAGGTCAGAGACTGCACTCAGAGTAACCAAATCTTACCTCCACCCTCTTAACTACAGAAGTGCCTGTGCTCAATCCGCATCTTCTCAAACCTAAGTTTTACAACACAACCAAACTTGTATCATTTGATGGCTGCTTTTGGTAGGGTTTTTTTTTCCTTTAGAAAGGAAAAGAAAGTGGAGCTTCTTGGCCATCAGAAAGAAGGGAAATTCTGGGTTAACTCTTGACATTTACTATTAATGAGGAGCCAGAAGCATTTAAACAGAACCCAATTTGTTTTAACCAAGCATTTCTGTGATGCTGGGAAGGTATGGGGCTTTTTTGTTGTTTTTTTTAATTACTGAATGTTGAAACAGAACACCTCCTTGAAGCATTCATGTGCATCAGTCTATCAAACCATTTACTCAAATTAAATGTGTAATCCTTCAAAATGCCTCCTTTTAAATTAATGAGTTTAAGTAGCTTGAGTTCACCTGAAAAGATCATATGGGCACCTGACCTCATGAATTCTATTAATTATATTGGAAACTTGTTGGAAGGGATACTCTGCATAATCTTACTGTACCCCAACAGATGTGAGATTAGCGAGGCTTAGTTCCCCCTACCCAAATCTGTGGCATTTAAAGCAAACAGCTTCAAAAGAGGAAGAGATAAGAAATAAAGGGCAAGAGCATATGCCTCCTCTGCTATCTCCTGCACTGTCTACGCTGGAAGTTAAGAGAAATATCGGTTCAAAGCTTCTCTGTAACATTGCTGAGACAAACATCATACCACTGGTTTTTTGCTATAAGTAGAATCCATGGCCCTCCAACTGATGGTTAATCAGCTCTTTCACAAGGAGAACAGAGAATGAGTCATTCTGTTTCCACTCAAAGGAGTTTAAAGGTGCTTATGTAAATATCATAATTAATCAGATACTAAAGGCAGGCATTTCATTATTTAGCACCACTGCCACAGCCTTATTTAAGCCCTACGATTTTAACATTTACTGTTCAGATATGCACACTTCTCCTTCAACACTACAACAAAGCAGATTAATTTAGCCTCTCTGATTGCTGTTTATTTTTAGTTAGGACTTGTTTTGTGCTGACAAACCACTTTAAAGTTACAGTCGTCGTTCAGCCCCCCCCACCTCTTCCCTCCACTTGGCAGTCGCAACTCGCCCTGGGCTAGGCGCTAACATCCGCACCCGCACGTCTCTCCCTCCTAAGGAAGGAGGCATCCTGAGCCAGCCCGCCCCTCTGCCCTGCAGTCACCCACCACGAGAAATAAAGGGGGGGGGGGGGAAGAGAAAAATAGAGAAAAAAAGCAGCAGGAAAGGGGAAAAGCTGTTCTCACCAGCCTGGCCGTCGCCTCACCTGATGTAGTCGTTTCTGCAGAGAATCATCCCGCTCTTGGTGTAGCAGGAGGTGCCGATGTCCCCCAGCTGGGCCTGGCAGCAGGAGCACTTGAGGCAGCGGCTGTGCCAGTAGCTGTCCATGGCGTAGAGCAGGAAGCGATCGGCGATCTTCCCCCCGCAGCCGGCGCACCTCTTCCAGGAGAGGGAGCCCGCCGTGACCGGGGGCGGCTGCGCGCTGCCGCCGGGGTTCACCATGGCCTGCGCGGAGAGAGGGGCGGGGACGGGTCAGCGCCGGGACAGGACGGGCCGGGGCGGCAGCGCGGGGCCAGCGCCGCTCCGGGGCCTGCGGGGGCAGCGGCGGCCGGGCCGCGGGGCAGGGGCGCGGCCGCGCAGCTGGCGGGGAGCGGCGGGCGCGGGGGGCAGAGCGAGCGCAACCCGCCGCCCCCCCGCTCCGGGCTTGTGCAGCTGCAGCTCACAAGTCAGGAACAGTCCCGGGGTTTGTTTTGCTTATGAAAAAAAGTGTGTGAAGAGTGGAGGGGGAAAAAAAAAAAGTTGTGAAACTGGTTTTTCAGTCTAGGAGAGGCTCCGCAGGCTCGGGGCGGTAACGAGGGGCTCCGGACCGGCCCTCGAGGCCTTGGGATTTTATTTTCTTTAGATTTATTTTGGAGAACTAAATACACCCCGAGAAAACACTCCAGATTGAGGACACTGGCCCGAATAATAGATCATTGAACTTTAGGACGCCTGTTAACTTCCTACACAAACATACTCAACTTTTGTCTCGCTAATCTGCCCTTGATCAGCAGTTTAAATGCTAAAGCTTTGTTACCAAAAAAAAAAAAAAAAAAAAAAAAAAAGGAAAAAAAAAAGGAAAAAAAAGGAAAAAAGAGAAAAAAGTTTACCGACCCTAGGAAAGCAGTAGAGTAATGAGGCTGCGGTTACTCTGGCCGCCCCCGAAACTGCTACTAAGGGCATTTTTTCACTTTCTAATAAATGCTTTATGCAAGCAGGACAACCGAGAGATAATATAGGAATCAATTCATAAAGCTTACTCTAAACCGATTAATTTGTTGCCTTCAATCCAGGGTCCAATAAACTCCCGGTGTTCCTCTAGTCACTTATACTATAAAAAGATCAAGTTATTTACTGCCAATTAAGCAGCATGTTTTGTCTTTGTCCTTTGTAAGCCGTATGTGCTCATGCCGAGGCATCTGGCTATCTGCTAAGGACCTTCAGACTGATACGTCCAGAGCAGCGAGGACGAACTTTTCCTGACACTGGCCCAACTCGGCTGCAGAACTGAGACCGATTTAAACACACATTTCCTCAGAAAGAGTACCTGGAGGTATGTCCAGTGACCGCACAATAAACCAGGAGAACTGCACCAATTAAGCTGTAACAAAAACCCCGAGACTTTGGAACGAAAACCACTCTAAAAGCCATTAGCATTGCATTTATCCGAACGCATCGTGTACCTTTATGTAAATTGATTTCTGATGCATTTGTTCAAGGAATTGCCTTTTGTTACAGTTTCCAGCTACAGCCTAATGAATCTGCATTTCCTGCTCCGAGTCTTTAAACCGTTTTCCTATGCTTTAAATCACTTCGAATTTCTTAAAAGAAAGAAAAAGGCTCCATGCCACCACCTTAACTTGTCTTTGTCGAAGACAAATATGTATAAATATAAAATGGGAAACGTTACACTGAGAAAACCATCCAGTAACCCCATTAAGCTAAAGCTCTTAAGGACAAGCAATACCTTAATGCTGATTAAATCTAAAAAGATGAATCAAGAGGACTGACCAGAAAGTGACTCCCTTGATAACTAAGGACGGGCCCTCATCAAGTTTCATTTAGAGTTGGGGGGGGGAAGCTTTTAACTTAAATAGGCTTACTCTAGTAATTACAGAGCCAAGCAATTTTGGTCCTGGGATAGGAGTCAGTGAAATAGAAAGCAGAGCTAGAAGCTAGAGGCAAAATACCCCCCTTTTAACAGCGTCTCTGGTGCTTTTTTTAATGGAGACCAAGGGAGGGACAAGCGGAGAGCTGGAAATTTGTAGTACAAAAATGGATGCTTAATTCATGTCTTGGTTTTAATTAGGTGATTCACCGATTTTCTCCTGGATTGAAACAAAAGACTGTGTGTGGGGCAGGAAGGGAACCGGAGAGGAGAGAAATAGAGAGCTCACTTTGATCTTTTCTGCCACTGTTTCAGAACAGTGTTTACTACAGGGGAAGCGGGTGCCCCAGCCTCCCCCCACCCACCGCCCCCCCCGTCCCCTCCATTCACAGCCGAGGCAGGCAGAGCCCTTTCCCGGCGGCAGCTGGGAAGGGGGGTAAGGGAAGGCGCTCCAGCGGCGGCCGCCGCCAGGCTTTGTACGGGGGGCCGCGACAATGCCCGGGGTCCGCGGCGCCCCGCTCCGCGCCCCTCCGCCCGGCGGGCAGCGGGACGGCGGCGGCGGGCGGGCACCGCGCATACGAACGCTGCGAGACACGGGGGAGGGACCGGCACTTCTTACCTGCTTCCCCTCTATATTGCAAAAGGCCGGGGAGCGCCGCTCGGGGTGCCTGAAGAGGTCTTCTTGCAAAGAAATAAGCACAGCGCTCGCCCTCTCGCCGGCTGGAGGCAGCCCCCCGCCCGGCAAGGGGCAGCCCAGGCTGGAAAAATATAGATATTGCTATGAGAGGCGTCTGCCCGGGTCCTTCCTCCAGCTCCCGCTTCCCGGGAGGGGAGCTGCAGAGCTCGGTCCCCGCCGCTGAGCCGCACACGCAGGGCGCCGCCGCCGCTCGATGCTGCAATCGCCGGGCAAGTTTGGCAATGTGGCTTCACTTTGTGCCGCTTCCCCCCCGCTCCCCCACCTCCGCCCCCTCTCCGGGCTGCGGCGGCTCCCGAGCCTCCCGCGGCGCGGAGTCGGCCGGCCGCGGCCCGCCGGAGCGCCTCAGCGGAGCGGGCGGGAGCCGGCGAGTTTGAGCGGGGCCAGGCGCGGAGCTGCTGCCGGGATCCTGCGGCGGCGGCGCTGGTGGGGCGCGGGGGGCGGCCCTTGTGCCCGTCTAAGCGTGAGGCTGCAAGTGCGTGTGTGCCCGCACGGTGCGCGTGTGCCCGCTGCCCTCACACATGTGTTACTGACAGAGCAGAATCCCAACTACACTCCGGCTCCGCGCCCTCGTCAGCCCGCCGCAGCCAATCCGCCCCCGGCTTGTTCAGGCGGAATAATAAAACCTGCCAATCCCCGGGAAGACAAAGGAATGAGTGAGAGGGGAGGAAAAAAAAAAAAAAAAAAAAAAAAAAAAAGAGAGAGAGGAAGGGAGGGGGCGAGGAGGAGGAGGAGGGGAATGGAGAGGAAGGAGGGAGTCAGGTGGGCAGCGCTGGCCGCGCCGTCCGCCCGTGCACTGAGGGGAGGCGCGCGGCCGTGAGGGCACCGTCCGTCCCGCCTCGCCCCGCCCGCCAGCTCCCGGCCACCAGTTGAGAAACTTGGCGGCGAGGGGTCATCCCGGCTGTCCCGGAGGGCAGGCCCGCTCCGCTCGGGGAGCGATGTCCGTCGGAGCCCTCCCCTGCCGCTCGGCGCTTCCCCCGCCACCGCGGCCCTGCCGTGCTAGGGCAGGCGCCGGGGGGGGGCGCGGCCACAGGAGCCGCTGCTTGCCGCCTTCGTGGCGCCCCCCGCTGCCGCGTCCGGCCCTGGTGCCCGCACCCCATTCTGGGATCCCGCGCTGGAGCGGGGAGAGGCGGCGACGGGCCGTGCCCAGACGGCCCTGCGAGCCGCCGACTGTCACATGTCTTGCGGGAGCTGCGCTGCGGGACTCAGGCGGGCACGGCCCGCGGTGGCCGCCCCAGTGGAGGTTTCGGTGGGTTAAGCAGCCGCAGCTGGCGGCACCGCTCGTCAGCAGAGTAGGCAGCTGCATTTCCGAGAGAGAAGCCCGGGGATGACGGCAAATCGCAAGAAGTAATGTTTAGTGGGGACGCTTAAAACTATGAAAAACCCACTACGTATTAACTGCACGCCTGTGAGGCCTAAGTGCAGCACACAGGATAAGCACAGCCGCGAATCGCTGGAACACACCCCCGGAATAACAAAGTGCTCCCAAATGCGGGTGCTGTCCGCGGCTCAGCTCCGCGCTCGGCGGTGCCCGGCACGGGGGACACACGCCCCGCTGTCACCCCGCGCACGCGGCCGCGCGAGCGGCGGAGCCCCCTCGGCGGCGCATTGCCGGGATCTGTTAAAGGACAGAAAAACTTGGGAGCAGGAGTTTCTCGATTCCAGACCGCTGACGTAAGCCGCAGCCAATGCAGCGCTCGCCGGACGGCAGCAGCGCTCGGGCCGCGCTCGATATGAGCCGCGGGCAGGGCAGGGCGGCCCCGGCGCCGGCGGGCACGTTGGCTGCCCTGTCAAGTACGTGGTGATGGCAGCGTGACCGAGCTACGAGCTCCGTGCGCACCCCCGATGTCCGAGACAACAAAATATTTTAAACCTGCCCCTGCCGGCGGCTAATGCAGACGCAGTGCCCCGCACGGGCACACGGAACTCTTCCCGGGAGCACTTCCTAAGGAGTAAGCGCCCCGGCGCAGGAATGCTGCCTGCCCGCCCGCCCGGGGATAGCTAGGCGGTGAGGCCGGTCCGGCCGGCGCAGCCCAGGTGTGCTTTATCCACATCGCCACCTGTGGGTCTCCCGCAGCCCTGCAGCCCCGGCCTGGGCTGGGCGCGGAGCCGTGTGCCCAGCAGTCATTTAGAATTGAAAGGAAAATCGTCTACCTGGGAGAAATGTACTTGGGAAAGCGTAGGATAGCGAAGATACATTTTGCTTCTAAATATGTAGAAAATAAAATATCGACATTTGAATGACACCACAGATATGATTTAAACACGGGAGAAAATTCTCTTTCTATCTTTCTCCATAGACTGGGATATGTTCAGTCTGCTTAAAGCAGACTTGAAAGCTTCCATAGGGAAAGGGGGGAGGACCAGTGTTATGGTTAATTTTTTTTTCATAGGTCTATGAAATATATCATCTGGATGTAATCTCCATGTACATATTATGTTTAAACGTACTCAGCAGTTTCAGATTTGTTATGTAGGGTCTGGTACAATTTAAAATATATAAAGCAACAAGGCATGCTACAGATAATCAACAATCACTGATATTTTAGCTCTCTGACAGTTAAGAGCACAAGAACAGAGCAAATGCCAAGCTCAAATAAAAGCTACATTGTCTAATTATCTAAGCCTGTAATGGCTGGAAGCTACCAAATTCAGACTCTGGGAGAGCCATTAGGACCATTCCTTATTGGAAAAGATATTCCACCAAGAAACTCTGCCATAGGCACTAAAATGTTTACTAGCCTTAAAAATGAGAGTGATACAAAAAACAGGAATTACCTTCTCAAGGAGCAGAGTTTTAAATGGCTTAATGATATCTTCCAAATTGCATTACAATGTTCATATCTTTTTTTGAAATCTGATCATCACTAATTTTTGTGATTAATTTTAACAGAGGAAATCTTAACTGAGAGCATTTTGCAGAGCAATATTTTTCTAATTTTTCTTTTGTGCAGCATCTGCTGTTGCTGTGCTGTCATCTTCGTTATGTTTTTCATTGTCTATGTGCCATAATGTAATTAGTTAGTTCAACATCATCTGTGCTATTAGATGAGATGTTTCTATGGTAAGTTAACATAGTTCTGTGTAATTGGTAGATTTCAGCAGTAGGCATGAATGTATCCATCAACTTTAGGTCGATTTGAGTCCACAAGATTTAAATTCACTTGGCATACGTTATCCTAGAAGACTGTTAATTTTGGCTGAATGGATAAAAAACACAATGCAGAAGAAAATCTGGCTGCTTATACTGCGGTACTGTTGGAGTCAGGGAAGGAAAAGCATAAAATTGCTGGCTTAGTAGTTGCAATCTGAATGTCTGGAAAATGTTACAGCCTGGGATCCAAATAATTCTTAAACTGAGATGTGCCCCTAAGATACCAGGTAGTCCAGAATTCATCAGTTGTCTCTCCATTCACAGAAAGACTCTTGGTTCTCTCCCTAAGTACTGCTTCCCTATGGGACCTCTAGGTTCTCTCCCTGAACAGTGCACACCTAAGGGACTTTCTTTTCCTTTTCTTATTAGGGAGAAATGTTGAAGCTGCTGCTTTGAGATCTTTCATGTGGCACTTTGCCAATCCACGTGTCTTCTAAGCTACACCTTTTGAACAAACAAACTTCTAAAACAAACCCTCTGACCCCAGCCTGTCCCGAAACAGTGATGAAAAATCAACAGACATTCCTTACTTTAAAGTAATGCATCCTTTTACTCACGTAGGATCTTCTGGTTCAGGCCTCAATCAATTTAAAAATGTGACTGGATAAAGTATTTAAGTCGGACATCCAGCGATATGGCAGAGTCACATCCTGGCAGAAGCTGGGAAGAATCCTGGATAGCTTCACTCTTAACATTCTTTTCTAAGCAGCAGACAGTACTGTTTGCCCAAAAGAGTAAGATAAGTTACATTTAGAAATATGGATATAGATTTTGACTTGCTTATAAATATATGAGTAACTTTATTTACAGGAACCCAGAACCATGGGAGGTAATTAGTAAGCACAGTTTGCTTAGGTAAGGGCTTGCAATGCCTTTTATCATCACTGTATCTATAACTTAGGATGGGAGCCAAATAATATAAATGCCAGTAATTACAGATATATATTTACATTAACAATAAAGTCCACTTTTGAAGAGCTAAGGCTGTCTTTGTAATGACGTCATATGGCTGAAAATTACGTTCACCAATTTGTCCTGTGCACATTTCTGTCAGGAGAAATTGATACATTACCACAAGCCATCAGTAGCAGCAAGTACTGCAAGTGGGTTCTGTGACTACAGGCAAGATATCAGACTTTGACATTACATATAATTTTTGTTTTAAATTAAAACTCTTGAAAGGTCTCTAGAATATGTGTATGTGATAACAAGTTCACTACATTAAAAAAAAAAAAAAAATTGGAAATACTATGAGAATTTTGAAAGACGGCTTTACATTCCAGACTATAGGAATTTTTTTTGCAAATCAGTTAACACTGATTTGCTACTCTTAAACATATACTGACAATTGATTTTTGTGGTGACATAACGGTAGGGATATTTTTTCTCAAATATGAGTATTTTTAGGACTCATATGTCTCCAACTTAAAAAGTGAAAAAAGTCCTTTGAGAAATACCTAATATAAACTCATACAGAACTTACCCTTTGGGGTAAAAAAGTGTTTTCTTCACAGATATTTTTATAGGACTGGCATTAATATGTTGCCTGTCTTCACTAGTCACTGTAACAAATGGAAGGGTGGGAAAGCACAATTTGGTGCTGTTTGGAAGGCCCAAATTATAGGTAGTCACAGAGCTACTTTAAATTTACAGTACAAAAAAGGTCAACTGGAAAGGAATTACAAAAATAAAAATCTGACTCAATCAGCTGACCAAAATGCACTTACCTAATGCAGAGGTACATGTTTATAACACTATCATTTATGCAATGTGCTGCAATGAAAAATGAAAACTTAACTCTAGCATTTATTATCTAATTAATTAGCCAAGTAACTTTAACTATGCAGAAAAAATTAGTATATTATCCCTGAAAGAATAAATAGCACATTTAATATTTTTTCATGGTGTTGTCCACAAAAAATACCTTTATAATTGCATTGAAATTATTTTCAAATATGTGTGTCCAGTAGCAAATCCTGTGTAATTAGAATATCTGAGTGTATCCAAGAAATTAATTATTTACATGTAGCTCATTGCAATGGAGGAATATGTCTGATAAATTGATGAAGTTCCCATGATCTCTGAACAATGCTGTAATGTACAAAAAAGGTCCAGGAGCAATGTTTTCTGCCTATTTTGCTGCTATCCACAGAGAAGATGTTTGGCTTGGGCTGCAGTAAACCAATCGAGGAACATTTGCTCAAGCTGTTTTCTCTGTAGGTCTTCAGGGGTTGTTCTCAACATTGAACTTCATAGGGTCTTGTTGTATGATACATCATTAATGGGAAGGCACAGGTTTAGCTAATCCATCTAGATGTTTGTGGTGACTGTTTCTGGTGGAAATTTGACACTGGGCGTTGATTTGAAAAGCTGAGAGAAAGCAAGGTACAGGCTGAGCACTGAAACACACACATCACAGAGATCCCCTGTTGAAGTTGTCTTTTTTAATTTAAGGGCTACCAGCAATGGCACGAGAAAATGGAGGGTTACAAAAATGAAGAGGAAGAGCAGCCTGGTGACTTCTGTCTGGCAGAAATTCCTCTATCGTATTTGATTTGAAATTTACATAGATGCCAGCAGTTATGACACAACTGTCACTTTAAGTTCACTTAACTGGACATGAAACAATAATGACAACCAACCAGAATGACAGTTCTTCTATTCTGCAGTGAGGTTCTTCGTATCTCAATTCTGCAACATTTCTTCTGTTCACTCCACCAGACAAATATGTTTCTGTTATTATGATTTCTCTGGCTTGGTGCAGCATTGCTAAAAGCAAGAGGAAGAGTTTCTAAGCTTTCTATTTTGTTTTTCAGCCATACCATTATCAAAGAAAGAGTTTCTTAGTAAGAGTTTTTAACATTAACTCTTTAATAGCTACCTTCCTGATGTAATCCATTATTTTAAAAGATTATATTGTGTAAGAATATTACATTATTTTTAATATAAAAATATAGCTTTATACTCTTAGGTTATTTTTCGTAACTGGAGGGACTACTATACTCCATGACCATAACTCTTTTTATCATTCTAGTATGATTCAGTAGCTTTTGCTGTCTTATAAACAATCTTACAATTAAGAGCTAATGTTAATGGAATAGATTGTTGTCATAGTATAATGGTTTCCTGCTGCTAGATAAATGCTGTGGCAATGCTAGGACATTTATTGAAAGTAATAGTGAAGACAAAGCTAGGAGATTTATTTTTAAAGCAGGTGCCACAGATCCAGTGACACCATTCTGTTAAAATTGTTTTATTTCTATTTCACTAAGAGACTGATGAAGATGGAAGCATTTTGCCTGATGTATGCAAGTGCAGCAAAGTGACAGTGGCTTATTTCACTGTAACTGAATAAGCTGCATTGCACTTGGCTTAGGAAGAGATTTATTGTGTGGCTCATCCAATCAGAAAACAGTTTATCCATTAACTATGGCTTTCAAAAATGTTGTATTTCCATGAACAAGATGGGGCTTGATGCTTTCTTTCACAGAAAGAGTTATACAGGGTTCACAGAAAAGTAGGAGAGTGGGGCCCTTCGGTGCTTGTTCCACCAGTCATTCCAGAAGCCCGCCCTTTCCTCCATGCCGCAGGGATGGCAGGCTGGGGAGAGTGAACCTGTCTGTAGTGTGTTCCCCTCCTCCTAAATCAATGGTTCCTTGTCTCCCTTCTGCATTGGAGGGTGTTGTCTCAGTGTAAGCAAATCAGAAACAGCAAGATTGTTCTTACCAGTGCTGCTGTGCAGAGGGTGGACAGGAAAGTTTTTGTGTAGTGTAGTGTTTCCTTTGTCTTTGCATTCACAGGATCTCAAGGTTTTGGAAAATTTGCCTTCTTCCTTTTCCATGACTTTCAAAATTACTCACCCCTGAATTCTCTAACAGAGAACTGTGAAAAGCAGAGCTTGTAGATCTTCATAGGCCCTTTATCTGCTCTTGTGGAATTGTAATAAAACACCTTGATTGCCCCAAATATACAGCTCCTACAAAACTGGAGTCAGTTGTCAGGAAGTACATGGAATGCATTCAATTCAATGAGCTTTCTCTGGACAGATATGCCCTAATTGCCTGACTTAGGCTTCAACAAATCCTTTGTCTTTTCTTTTGAACTGTGGAGCAGCTATTCCAAGTGGCAGTGCTGTAGCTATGACAGCTTGAGGATATTCCACAAATAATAAAAAACATGATCCCTTCCTACAAACTCTGATCATTGTGAAGCATCTTTAAAGTTGTGTTGTAAAACAGTATAATGACTTTATATAACAATAAAGTCCCTGCTAGGGTTTCCTTAAGAAACAAACTAATTTTATGATTAAGGCCCACGGACCTTGACATCAAACCAGCAATTCACTGCTGCAAGGACTTACTACTCTCTGTAGCTGCTCAAAGCACAGTTCTGAATTAACTTCTAAGACCAGAGCTTGAAGGCAGTAAACAACTTTAACCTTTTCTTGACCCCGGACACATCTCACAAACAGGAGTTCAGTAAATAGAAAAATGTTCACTTTAACCCATGTGCAGGTATTCTGAGAACTACTTCATTCTTAAATTTCTGAGTTTTAAGAAAATGTTTATACTAACAAGTGGGCAAGTGTTACAGTACTTGTTCCAAAGGGCCATCAGGTCCTAAGGTTCATAGGGAAAAACAGAAACAGGAGAGACCTGCAATCATGACAGAATTACCCCTTGCAGCTGTGAGTCTGCTGGGTCATCACACAGTGCAGAGCTCCAGCAATACATATTCTTCCATATCACTTGGAAGATCTTCTGCTTGTGACTTCTAGTATCAATCTCCTATCTGAAGTTTAGGATTCACAGAAATGATCTCGGAGGGGGAGAATTTCCACATCCTTAAATCACTGGAGTCATTCACCTGAGTACCTTTAAGGATGTGACTGTAAGCATTGTAAAGTCTTATGGTTTTACTAAAATATTTGGTGTACCTGTTTAAAGTGCCAACTCTGAAATCATGTCTAAATAGAAATCTGCTTTCAACTCTTTTAGTAGCAATTTTGAGTCTTCCTGGTTAGGCAAAACATTAGCTTTTAAAGATCAACCAGAGACAAATGAAAATAATTTGTTCCCATTTAGCATTTTATTTTTAAAAAAATACTCTCCATTTGATCTAATAAATAGTGAAGAGTCATGATTTCTGGATTTTTGGGATTGCCAGTACAGTAATTGTATGTCCTATCACCACGTACTGAATCTGCCCAAGAAATCCTCCTCAATTTAAGGAATTATTAAACCTATTTTGTTGATAGGTTTCTCCACATCACATGGGACTGCACACAATCAATCAGTATTTTATTTCTATACCCCATACTGCTTCCCCAAGAGAGGCAGAATTCCCCATGTCAGTTATCCTATCCTAAGGCAGATCCCCAGCCTCTTGCAGCTCTTTGAACTAAGGAGGCTGTGTATATCCCACCTGGATCTGGCCCAGATGCTTTATTTCTATTGCATGAGATGATTAATTATGTGGTTTCTTTCTGTTTGTCTGATAGAAGCTGAGGTAAGAGAATGATGGTTGCTTAGTGCACTGTTATTAAAAAGCTGCTTTTGATAGCCCTGAACAGGCTTGAGTTGTGTGCTACAACTAATCATAAAGCTGCTTGCTTGGCAATGTAATGCTTGTTAATACTACACTGTACTTTTATAAGTAAACGAAATTTTGATTGGCTAGAGTTTAACTATAATCAGTAATTAAGGGTCAGCCATCCAGTAAACTCATTAGTTTACACCAATTACATTTGGTATAGTAACTAATGATTTCAGGGATCAAGCCATTTATTTCTAAGCTTTCAAAGTATAATTATTGTGTAAATCAGATAGAGTGTAAATCTTTTCCATACGTTTTGGTTGGTAATTGAGAAATAAAATGGTTTCCAAATGTATTCTCTGTCCAGTTTTTGTTCTGCAGTAGATCTCTCTGGGGACTCTTTAAAGTATATGGAAAAGGTGATGTCAACAGAAGTGTACGCTGGGCAAACTGAAACAGGATTAATTAATAGAGATGAAAGAGAAAAGCCAGCTCCTTGCAAATCGTGGTCCAGGTCTCAACTTGGACATCATACCTTAAAATGATAGTTTACAATCTTAAGCATGAGTCATACAGATTGACAAGTATTCAAAATAGAAGAGAATTAAAAGTCCTTTATGTTTAATGTATAAAGGCCTTTCCAATATGCAGTCTTTAAGATGGTGTAATCTCTGGAGCATTTTGCTTTGAAGTTTAATATGTAGCTCCTCACATCCACAGAACATTTTCAACACGTTAAACAAATTAGTCTCTGGTTACAGAAGTTTTTAGATATTTACAAGTTGCCGTTTAACTAAATTTAATATGTGCCAGCAAAGTTGCTCATGCACTTGTTCATTTAGAAAAATGCACTTTTGGAATGATTAATAAATAAACCAGCCTTTCCTATGCCTTCAACTTTGGTGTTTATTTGAAAGCAATTTACTTTAAAAAGACATTAATATCCCTAGAATTATTATTAGAGTAATTGCTTTTACTCTTCTTGGAACACACATTTTTTCTCATTTCCCTTCAGCTCAGACAGCTTTTGACTCAGATATAAACTTCCTATTATTATTCCCCACTCCCCACCCCAAAAATGAAGAATAGGAATTATACACTTTTCACTAAGGAATAATTAATTTGTCTCAAGTATTAGAACAGAGAATTGTAGAATGACTTTGAATGGTAGTCTCTAAGGAATAGCATTGTTTGTTCTCTTCAGTCTTTAATGAGCTTTAGTAAATGGCCAGGAAAAATTACCTTCTTTCTGTAATATGAGAGAAGCGAAGAATGAAGGAAGCTATAGAATCTCGAGGAGAAAAGGAGCAGCCACACACACACACACACACACACACACACACACACCCTGTACCACATCACTTCTAATGGTTAGTGTTCTTCTTTGGAACTGAGAACTGGAGCTCTAGTTTTCCATTACAGTTAAAACATATAATGTCCCTAATATTTTTCTAGGAGAGAAAATTCCTGGATGTCTCCCACACACTGACAGTATCTGGCTTGTATTGGGGGACGACTGCCTATAGCTGAGTTCTGGAAGTCATTCTGGCTTTCTCTGTTTTGGCATTGATTTTGTATTTTAAGACTCTTTAGTCTATTTTTATTGTATTTCCACCTTTAAAAGCAATTTGCCTTGTAATGCTCCAGTGTGCTGCCCTGTCTTTTAATAGAATTCTTTTCCCTCCACCACATATTTGCTGCCACTCCTGTCCAGAATGGTAACTGAGGCAGCACTGGCAGATGTGTGTTTCAGCTACAGCTACAAACTTGCCACCATGGATAACAGAGTGGAGGAGCACACTTCCCTTCCCTCCCCTGAAGTCTCCCCACGTCCTCACTACCCAGTCCCATGTCAAATCAGCAGTGCTGAGGCAGCTCCATGGCTGCCCTGGGGTATGAGGGAACTGACCCATGGCAGTCAAGTGAGCTCAGCACAGTTCTAAAAGGATCTTGTTGAACAGGGTCTTTCTCCAGTCCATCCTGTTGGAGCTGTTCCAGCTTGTATGGAATAATTAAATGGATTAAATTGATTGTTCTGTGTGGTTGTTGTCAAAGCACTACTGAGAGCAAGAAACCTGGGGTTTGCTACTGTCTTCCAGGGAATACCTCCATACTTGGATTTAAGTATTGACTGGGGCAGGTCCTGGCTGACGTGGTTTCCCCACCCAGGTAAGTGTCTCCACTACAAGACTGAAAAGTCAAGCTCAAGCTTTCCCATTCAAAGAAAGGACTTGGGTCACCCTCCTCACAGAGGAGTTGATAATGTCTTGGGTAGGGTGCAAATTCAGGGGGCAAGAGATTCAAGTTCGAATTGCCTCAGGCAGAGCCTAAATACAAGTCTCCCATATCCTGGCTAAACTGCACCAGCCAGGAGACTGAACCACAAAGCTCAGGAGAGGAAGACGGGCACAGGAGCGAGGAGGAGAGACGTGCAAAAGGTGACAGTGCTGTCATTATTATTCTGTGAGAAAAACCTGGCACAGGTGTGCAGTTCCTAGAAAGCGGCAGAGCAAGCGTGGTAAGTAAAGCAACACAGTGTTACAACACCTTAGTCTGATTGTGGCTTTGGATAATGGGAAGTGCTCTCATGGCAGACATCAGATTGCTGACTAGAGCTCAGGGTCACGAGGGATGTGAAGAGAGATGATGAAAGTGGGGAGAGCCGCCTGGACCCATCCCAGACATTCAGGGAAAAGATAAAAGTAAAAAGTGGCTGCCAAAGTAAAAATAATTTCTATCATGGGCTCTCTTCAGTGCAATTGTTAGAGAAGAATAAATGGAGAAAGATGGTTGAAAGATAGATAGGAGACAGTGAGAATGGGACTAGTAAGTGAAGCAGAAATGTTGAAAAGAAGACAAAGAGGAAGAAACATCAGAGAGCAACAGGAGGATTGGACAAAGAAAATGGAAAAAACCCATTACTTACCAAGACACTTCACCTCTCATTGCCTCAATCTGCTGGCAATAAAATAATAACAGTAAGAGAATCACAGAGCATTTCAGTGACTTTAAAGTCCATAAATATTTAGGAGACATTTAAGTGTCCTGTTGATTTGGATTGTGTTTAAAAGAGAACAGGAAAATTTAGGAAAATGTTTTGACAAGTCTAAATCAGGGCTATCAGGAGGAAAAAAAGGAACAGGATTTATACGCTTAATTTTGTATGTGTAACCAAGTATTAAAATCCACACCCAGAACACTTATGCTTCTTAATAGTAGAAAAAAATTGAGCCTTTTTCAGACCAGAAAGAACACATGGTTTAAGGCATGCAGCCACCCTTTTTTCAGTAACAACCCACTGTAACTCCTATAATTTATTTCTCCCAAGATTCATTTGAACATCTGCAGTATCATTATTTGAGTTTGTTATACTATTAGCTTTAAAATTTTATAAGCCATACAGTAGGATAGGTGACAAGTTGAAAAGTTAAGGAGGGTTAATTTAAAAGTTTTAAAGCAAAGCTATTTTTGAGTTATATAAGTAAAAAAAAGCATCTGAATCCAAACTTCCATGGTTACATTTAAGTAACTCAGAAACTGCTGAAAGGATTTTCTTCAAACTTCACTCAAGACAAATCCCTCTGCGCTAAGACCAAGCATGAGAATTTAACTCAAAAGGTGATTGTTGTCTGAAGGGAGTTTTCTTTTTCCTTTTTTGTTCCCTCCCCTCTTTTTGCTTGTTTTGTTTTCAATGATCTGAAAAAAATAAAGCCTCAAAAATAGTAAGGGTCTGGAGTGTAACTGTTTCATATCCATTTTATCATTATAGTAAGAAAAATGCTGTGCGTAAACTACCTTCTCATTAAAAGCAGATCTCCTGCCTTGCCTTGCCCTTCTAGCAGTCTTGGTACCCATCTCTAGTGAGCATTTGATAATGCTGTAACTGGTGGCTGAACAGAGAAGTATCAAGCTGTACTCTCAGCCCCATCTGCAGCTCCTCTGCATGCCTCAGCAGCTCTGAGCAGCTCTGATACTGAGGATTCTCCCTAACAGGAAGCCTTCAGAGAGCAGACAATCAGCAGCTCTGCAGCACTCTTCCCTTCGCTTCCCCATCCCCAGTTCATGGGAGGTGAAACATGCTCTGTACCTGCACACTGACCTAAACCATGGCTCCATTTCTTGCTGGTCTAAGATTTGGAAGGCAAGAAAGACAGGCTTTTCACACTCACTGTTCATTTGGGGCATCTGGCACTGTTATTCAGTCTTCCCATTTACAGTTGTAGCCAAGGGACTCACCTCCTAGTTTCCTTTTCCCTCTAAAGGAAAAACCTGAACAACAAAAGTGGAAATTTCTATTTTCTTTTTCAAAGGCCTGAAGTCAGTCGTCTTTCATAGCAGCATCATGGGTCCTGCTAACATGATTATCTGGATAAAAAAAAAAAAGGCAGTGGAATTTTTTTCTCCTGTTCATTTCAACTCTCTCCCACATTTTGGTTTCTACAAATTGTCCCAGGGCAGACAAGAGCCTTTCCCTCCGCCTTCTACCAGGCTTGCTTCTGATTTTCTGGCAGCACATCCCAGTTACTCACTCATTTGTTTGTTTGTTTTTCCATTTGCAACTTTCGCCCCCTCCAAAGAGCTGGCTTGCCCAGGGAAATTACAGTAACTTATTTCATTTCAAATGCATTCAGAAAGGCATTTTAATTGGTTTTTTTTTTTTTAATTTGAAGCAGCATCCATATTAGGAATTTGTGAAAAACTGAAGGGGAGGGTTTAGCATGTATTTCCTGCACATTTAACCCAGGCAACTCAGACATATGCAGAATAAGCTTCCCTTGCCTCTCTTCCATATACATGACCTGAATTAAAAGCTGCTTTGGGCAAGGACTAATTCATTGTTTGTGGCCCTAACACAATGTGGCAATACTGTAACACCTAGGGATTTGTTTCAGGAGTTCCTGCTTTTGGAATCAAAATGCTTGTTTCCTGATGACTGCTAACAGTAAACAGTGGGAAATATAGCTGAAATGGGCACACAGAGATGCATCAGGAATCCCCAGCCTTAGATTCAGTTCTTTTTTTTAATTTTGGGAAAGAGTACTGTGGCAAAACAAAGAGGCCTTCAAGTTGATATCAGGATGTGGTAGCCTGCAGAGGAACAAGCACCTCCTGGAAGCTTGCAGCTGCACCACCCTACAGGCACAGGCAAATTTTGGAAAAAATAGAGAAACATAGAAAAAAAAATAAAATCACAATATTTAAGCAATCAGAAGGGTTTTCCATTCATAAATGTCCCATCTACTCTCCACCACCAAATTCTGGGTATCATTTTTCAGTCAGCAATTGGCATTCAGCACTTTTAGCTGTCTGCTGCTATCTCATTCATACAGCTTTTTCATTACAGGTCAATATTATCTGACTAGGTTCAGATTAAATCTTAATACACCGTTCAGCTGAAAAACACCAACTCCAAGCACATTGAAAAATTGCAAACATAAACAGTATAGTTTTCATGGATGAGAATGTATTAAAATGTTTTCCAAATGGAAGAGTAGGAGGAAAAAGAGGAATGTGTAGTTATGATCACAGAAGAGAATGCCCTTTTTTCAACTGGGATTTTATGTAAGAGTGAGAACGAATGTGGCAAAGAGAAGAAGGGTTTGTCTCCTCACTGCTGCTTCTCTAGCAAAGATGATTTTCACATCAGCCATGGTAAAATTAGACAGAGGAATAGCAGATCTGAATATTGTATGGGAAGATGTGAAATGAGGAAGAGTTCAGTGCAGTTCAAGGATGGCAAAGTATAATGAAGGCAAATGGAAAGTAAGAGCTGAAACTGGAAGAGATGAACTGAAGGAGCCTAATATGAAGACCCCAGTTTAATTAAAAAAGACAGGCAGAGCAAGCTGAACAGAGAAGACTCATTTAAAATGTCAAAATATATCTTTAGTTCTGGCAGCTAAAGTAAAAATAAAGGCAACATCCATAGAAAAAACATGGAAGTTGAGGGGTGCAAGATTGGGTTCAAGGATGGGAGTGCTGTGAAAACCTGAGACTATAGGAAAGCTCCTCTGGGGGATGACAGCAGTGTTTATAGCACTTATTGCTGTCTTCCAAGAACCCAACATACTGCTCCATTAGCAAAAGGGATCACAGATCACCTAATCTGTTTAAGCTAAGGCAGCCAGAGTCATTTCACCTGGTGATGAACATGGATATGAGCTAACCAGGCTGGCTTTACTTGTAATGCATTAGGGAATGCTTGCTTGGCCTCTTCTGATGGCAGAGATATGGGGAGGGACCAGAGCAAGCAGCAAAATGTGGTGTGGTTTTCAGCTGGTAAAGGGTATCTAAAGGCACTGGTGAAGATATTTGTTTGGACTAGGTGAACACATAAACATGAAGTCTGGAACCAATACAATCTTAAGGCTGAATAAAACTCAAGGAAAAAGTTATCATCAGCAACACAGAGAACAAGAAAATGTCATCTTTCCCCATCTCACTGATATGAGCAAGGAACACTTGCATCAAGTGAATTGGTAGAGTTAGGAAGCACCCCAAAAAACTAAGTTTCCATACCAATAATTTACTCCTACCAGAGTGGTTCTGTTCTTCAAGGTAGGTAGATCATGGGAAGTTTGTTTCACTTCAGCTATTCCTACAACAATTCAAAGAGAGAGGGAACAAGAATTTTGGTTCTAAAAGTGGAGAGATTTTAGAAACATTAAAATAACATTAAACTGAAACATGGAAAACAGTAGTCACCCCTGTGTTGCTCCCTTAATTATAGCTGAGAATCACAAACACACATTTCGTTGAGAAGCCACCCCTTCTGTATTTTTAGGGGGTCTGAAGCTCTAAAACCTTTGCCATTAACTTCCTCTTCCATGTTAGCATTTATGTTGAGGCCCTTATTATCTGACTCTGTAGGCCTTGTGTTGTTTAGTTTTCCACCATTTATCTCCTTATTCTGGTTGCCTGTCATTCGCATTTCTGTAAAGTTCAGCTGAAACCAGTAGTTCCTGTTACTGGTACTTTGCATTGCAAAAATTAAGCAGTAGAATTTGCAATAAAAGTCGTTCACAGAACATTCTTATACAGCACATAATTTGCCAACAGCTAAATTAATCTTGCTTCACAATATGAGGCTGTGTACATGTGGTTTCTGATACAAAAGGCTCCAGTGAAATCAACAGTATGGGCATCATATTAACTCAGAACCAGCTTCTTCAGGTCCATGAAGCTTAGCCATGTGCCTGCTAATTTAGAACTCAAAAGGTAAGCAAGAATCTCAGCTCTCCTTTTTAAACAGTGTGAAGTTTCAATCCAATTTACCTTGCGTAGATGAAAACATAAATCAGTACTGGTCTCCACTGCACATACTAATTTAATAAGCTGGGCTTTGACCACATGTGTGTACACGCTCTGGGAACCTGAAGACCTTTCCCTCTATACTGCATTAGGTTTGGATACATGCCAAAGAACTATCTATAAGCTCAAGGAAATGGGGAAAGGCAGTCTGGACCACCAGTCAGCACCAGGGTCTAAAATAAGGGTATGAGACACAAGTCAGGGGTCAGGCACCATTCATAACTTCCAACTGATGATCAGCTGAAGATATTCAAGAGCTGCTGCAAGTAGCACCAGAGCCCAGACAGCAGCCCCAAAACCTATCTCAGGACAATGTCTAGGGTCACCACAGCCCAACTGGAAAGGGCTAGATCCAGTACAACACAGAAAATCTGGAAAAAAATTCCAAGAAGTGGGTGACACAAAGGTTTTCTCAGACCTACATTTCGGCTCATTGCCTAGGGTACTACAAAACAAAGCACATTTGGGGTTTTATTCCTAGTAGTCTTCAAAAAAGGTGTGTAATGACAGCTCTGACAGAATGCAAAATGAAGTTTATAATAAAAAGACAGAGGATAAATATTCATGCACAGCCACCAATTCTGCTTTGGCACCATTCACATTGTGTGATGTTTGTTAACCTGACAAAACTGTGACCCAAAATACAGACTTCAAGACAGCAGTGTCTCCTCAACCCCTGTCTCCTCTCTGTCTTGCCCCACAAACCACTGACCCAGAGGGATGAAGCCTTGCATTTATCATTCTTAGACCTCCATGCATCTGAGTCCATTCACAAACAGCTCCCTTCTGTAGTATCAGTCTAAACCAATTCTCCTCACACACTTGTCCAGGCAACAACTCATTCAGTCCCAAGCTGTTCTTTCAGATGTGCAAAACAGTGAAAATAGACTTCTCTGAGGAGATGTTCCTGAGCAGATAATCTTAAAAACATGACTACCAATATCAGGTGTCTTTGGATTCACAGAGGAAGTTAAAGTAAAGCCAGGAAAAGGCAAAATAAAGGCAATGGATATGGGTACAGCACAGAAAACCAAAACGCAGATGGAACATCAATTCATCATACAAAAGCAGAGATTGCAAGGCACATTCAGATAGTACTGGTTAAAGTTACACTCCTCTCTCTACCACACAAAGAATGAAATCAATGTCAGCTTTTTGCTTAGGTGTGAAAGGAAAAACAAAATTATATTAACCATCTCAGAGAACATGAACAACAGAATTAGAAATTTATGCCTGAAATTAATTTAAAAGCATGCATATCTTAGCTTATCAAATCATACTTACTAAAAAGAAAAAATCAGAAGTTCTGTGATGTGAGAACAAGTTACACTGGGAGCGGAATGTCAGGACATCCCCAGCCTGTGGGGGATGGACCATCTGCTATCAACATCTAGGACTCTACTTTCGGTGGGAAGTTTCCTTGTTGCCTCTGTCTTTGTTAGAGTAACTGAGTTTGGCTCTTATTGCTCTGGTTCTATCCATAACTTGAGTTCAGAGTGCCTCAAATCTAGGCCTTGCTGAGGACCCAAGCTCACTGCCCTCTAAAAGGGGGTAGTCCTCTATGCTGGGATCTTTTGGAGGAGTCATGCTGAAATCAAAATAACAGCACAGGGCACAGGAGAATCCCTGGTGCCAGGTCCCAGACCATAGAACAAGTAACGCTTGCCTAGAAAACACAGGTTTTCTGCCTTGAAGAAAAGCCAGCAGAAATAATTTCATCATATTTCTCCCTTAGCTACATGAGAGTGTAATTTTCTTTTGCATGTCTTCATATGCAAAGTCACACTGGACCCAACAGTGCAAGTATCCCCTTCATTATGTTGGTGTTTGGTTTCTTATTAGAAACGTTACCAGAAGATAAACACAATGCAATGCACAGGAAGGTTTGTTGCAAAGTAATGAGGTTTCAATACCGTACCACATCGTGCCAACAACACGAAAATATTTTAACAGGTTAAAAATATTTGTGGTAATTACAAAGAAACTGAAAGAAAAAACATTCCTTAGCTGACAATATACATTTTAAACAGAAAGAGACAAGATATGAGACCATGAAAATTGTACAGACACAAATATTTGAGGTGTATCTGAAAAGCAGAAAAATATATTAAAATGATTGTTGATTGAGCAACATGGAAAAAATTCTCTCAGCAGGAAAAAACAGATTTTTATAGATCTCTGAAGAAGCAGAACAGACACTATTTGTGTGACAATACATAACACTTTCACCTGAAATTTTACAGCCACTTCCAGATATTGATGACTGTCTCTTTTGATATAGCTATTATTGCTTTTTGTTTTTTACAGATAGAGAAACCAGGTTTCCAGAAAGACCAATAGACTTTACAAAGGTCAAACAGTAAGTCAGGGACAAAGACAGAAACAGACTCTTCCCAATCTTATTCTCAGTCTCCCCCATTAACAGATTGCACAACCATGAAAAACGATCTCTTCGCGGTGAAAAGGTAGATTTTGCAAGGAAGATAACAAGTTCCACCCGTCTCTCCAGCTGATACTAGCAATAGTGAAAATTTCATTCTGCAGAAAAACTGCCGATGCAGCACTTGTAAAAAACCTCCAAATTCATGTGCAGATCAGAAACTGCCGGAGCGCTTTCAGCAGCTGCAGCTACCACACACTTGCAGAGAGTCATTTGAACTCATCAGATCTGACTCCGGGACAGACAGCAAAGCCCAGATGGCTCGGCTGTACACAAAGCCCTGCAGCCTCACGTGGGTGAGGCACGGCGTGGCTGGGGCCCCGCAGATTTTCTGGGCGCCAGGTTACGATGGAGAGCCCAGTGCAGCAGCCCCACGGCCGCCCGCAGTGCCGCTAAATGGGGGACGCCGGCAGGACACGCACACGTGCAAGCGGTTAAATATTTGTTATTGGGGACTACACGAAAGCCTATAATAGATATTTTGCCTTGGGATGTTTTCACTGCTCTGTGGCAAAAAAAAAAAAAAAAAAAAAAAAAAAAAAAAAAAAAAAAAGAAAGTGCTAGTCTGAGGGCTCTTTTTCTGCTTAACCAGCCCCTTTATTACTGCCCAGCTTCTCTCAGTAAATACCCTTTCTCCTGACAAGCCTGTACTGCTCCAAAGGGCAAAGCTCGTATCTCAGGCAGGGGTTCCCCACACACACATTTTCACGTGCCTGACTTCACTGCAGGTCAGACTGGGATGGATTTGAGGGCGCCTGTCCACAGGCCTGTGCAAAGCTGACCCCTTCAGCCCGACCAGGTAAGTGACCTCAAGCCCAGCCCGGCTGCGCAGGGAGAGTGAGAGCTGTGCCAGCCCTGCATCCAGCCCCACCGCCCCGCCCGTGGCGCTGGGAGCACCACAGCGAAAGGGTTTTCAGCAGCGCCGGCCGTCCACATCCCCGGCAGAAACCAGCTGGAGGAAGCTTGGAAAGCCCGGCCTTTTTATTCTCCAGAATTAAGACTTTGATTAGCTGCTGGCACAAGACCAAAACTCCATCTGAAATGCTTTAGACAACCCATCTGCACTGGGTTTGGGAGTCTGAGGAGCGCATGCTATGGCCCGCTCTTCACCCGTGCCAGGCAAAAACAAGGGGGAAAGCAGGGGGTGAGGAGCTGCCTGGGGAGGAACGCCCGGGGCAGCGGGAGCGCTCTCGCCCCCGCGCCCGGCCGCCTCTTGCCGCCGCTCCGGGCAGGCCCCGCCGCACAGCTGCAGCCCGCGGGGCCGGCCCGGGGCTCCATGGCCACCCTGGGGGTCGCAGGCAGCCCCTCCCTCTGCTTGGGGGGAGCCCGGCCTCCGCTGCTCCTGCACCCGACCATGGCTGGGGCTCCTTCCCTTCTCTTATCCTCCCGCATCCCCGTGGTTCTTCATGAGCACCTCGTGATAGATTCCATAATTATTCAGCTCTTACTACCAACACCAAAATGCATCGCTCAGAGTAAGTTAGCCGAGATTCATTAGAATAAGACATCTACTAGGCACATGTGCTTTATTAGCCTCTTACACCAATAGTTTTAATTAGGTACATATTTCACAACTCTGAAGCTGCTCGAGTGAAGGGCTCCTTTTATCTCTTTTATTTACAGTAACAAGCTATCAAACAAATACCACCATAATTAAACTCAGATGAGAAAAAAAATTAAATTTTCACTAATGGTGACCTACTCAAGCCTTAGGTTTGGGAAACTCTGTATTTTCAATTGAGGAAGGAAACACCCTGCAGCTCAACAGAGCCCTGGGGCGGGTGCCCCTGGCTCCAGCCCTGCCTCCATGTCACCTTCAGGTGCGGAGGAGAGCGCTGCCTCGGGTAGAGACCGTGGGGATGAGAAAAGTGATTAAAATCCAGAACGTTGCTAAATTATTAATGAGGAATTTAAATGGTGTTATAAAAGAGGGAAATACAGGCGAAAATGTTACACATTCATGGAATTTTTACTCATGCATAATAATAAGTTGAAAACACTTTGGTTGTAATGCTGCCGAAATTGCAGGGCGGGCAGGGGGTGGGCGCCGTGCGTTTCTCGGGCCCGCCCGACCTCACGCCACTCGGCGAGCAAGGGCGCCACCTGGCGGACGCTGCGGCGAACGGCGCGAGGGGCCGCCGATGGCGGGGCCGCCGCGATGGGCCCTGCCCCGGCCCCGGGGGCTCTGCCCCGGCCCCGGGGGCTCGGGCCGCTGGCGGGCGGTACTCCCGCGGCGGCACCCTGCGTTATTTGCTTTCTCACCTGCGGCACAGGCAGGTTTTCACTTCTCAGATGCTGGCAGAGCCCGCCTGCCTGGGGAGAGCAGCTTGTCTGCATACATTCGACCACCTTGTCAGCCTCTGAGGCTAACGCTGCCTATGCTGGAAACAAACAAATAAATAAATGCAATAGTGCAGAGAATAGGCATATGAAAGAGCCCCTTGCTTCCCCTGCATTCTCCGAGCCCACCTGCTCCTGGGCAGCAGAGTGGGCTGCTTGAGCCCGCCAGCCCTGCCAGTGGCTGTGAACACCTATCCAAAACCTCACCAAGCCACCTCCTTGGGAGCAACAGCAGCAGTTGGGACATAGCCAACAGAAGGTTTCCCCACAGCAAAGCTGCAAGTGCCATGTACCCCACAGAGCTGTGTTTTTGTCAAATGTCTATATAGGCTTTTCTGTAAAGACTTACCACACTGTCTCTCAAGTCTCCCCATACTGAAGTGCAGTTTGTCTCACCTAAAGAGTCTCATGACACTTGAGGGCCTCGTCTTTAAAGACCTATTCAGTGTTTTACACAATCAGGCAGGCATTTGTATCACCTGCCACAAGTCCCAGTCATCATTTACCTCTTTCGTGTCAGGGAAAGAAACCTGCAAGCTCATAAAACTGGAACACAATCTTAGCCACAAAATCTCTCAGACCTGTATGGCCCTCTGGATGAATTCCTTGGGGACATCCTGTATTTCCAGGTGCCTTTCAGTCTGATCAAGCCGGTTTTGGTAGCTCTGCAAAGCAGGGAGCCACCAGCTGATTATAGTGGAAGCAAATAAGGCAAGAACAATCCCAGGCCATTCTGGGCTGTAAGGTCTATACAAATCCTGGAAGTCCTGGTGAATGCTAACTGGCAGCAAGCACCAATTACTGAGTAATGGGCTCTCCACATGCTCCTTTACTTAATAAGCAGACACAGCCTGCACTCGCTTTTGGAGCTCAGTTGTCTCTGGTTGTAGCACCAAGTGAATGCTTTAGAGAGGGCCAATCTCACAGTGACTAAAACTCAGATCGTTATAGCAAAGCCTCAACCAAAAGAAATTGCCATGCTCTTCCCAATTGGAGCAGATGAAATAAAGGCCCTTGGACACAGTTCCTACGTAGGAGCCTGCCAGAGCCTAAAAATTGCAACATGCTGTGACTCTAAAACAAATGTGTCATGGAGAGATACCCAGGCTAATTCTGAGGGAGTTAAATTTGCCTGGACAAAACTCTTCATTAGCACAGTGTTATTTCAACCACTGCCCCAGCCACTTGTGTTACCTTTGCCCATGTCACTGCACAGAGTACACTTGCTATTGTGAGCTGTGGATGGCAGCTATAGGGGTCCCTCTGGGCAAAGCAATGACATTCAGTCCTGAAAAAAATTGTGCTTTCCTTCCTCCTTTGCTTCCTATGAAATCTCAATTGACCATATTCTCATTATTCCTTTGCCTGGACAACACTATGTAACATTTCTGCTGAATTTTGGGCACTATGGTCCTTTCACATTTTCTGTCACAGGGCAGCCCAGACTTTAGCTAGACAGAGATGCAAACCAGGTTTCACTGAATGCTCAAGCACCACATTTTTCTCCCTAGATCTTCAAAGGAATATGCTGAAGAGAAGATAACAGAGAAGATCTCTGTGAAATCATGGTGCAAAAAGAAGTTACTGCCAAATAATCCCAAAGCATCTGAGATCATTTCCACAAAGAAAGCAGCAGGGACTCCTAAAACACAGTTTGTATACATCCTTATTAGGAAGGTGACACCATTACTATCACAGCTAACTCTATGAAAGGCTGCTGAAATGTTCAAAGGAGCTTTGGTAGGTTTATTTTTCTCTTTGGGAAACAAAAGTTATCGCTAAAGGTCTTATAAAAGGTAGGAAACTTTGACAACCTTGAATCTGTGCAGGCAGCAATTACATGCAAAAGGTTGCCCCCAGTTTATATCCCTTAGCTGTTTTACATTTTTGACACTGAAAGGAGGGTGTTTGTAGTCAAGTAGTTAACATCATGTTTTTGTTATAATGAAACCAGCTGGATAATTGTAATGCCATGTCTGAGACTTTTTTATATGTAAGCAAGTCAGTGGATTCAGAAGCATGGTTTTGCAGCAGCCGCGATTTTCACCCCATGTATTATGGACTATCTGACAGTATTAGAGAAAAGGAGCCATCTCTGTGTGTGCCAGAAGTGAGAAACCAGCCACTGCACTGAAGCCCAGCTGAAGTTTTAGGTGTCCCAAAAGACACATTAAATTCCAACGCCACAGATTTATTACCATACATTTAATTGATGTGGCCATTTTTATCTGAAATTAGTTTCGTCCTAATTTTGTATGTGCAATAATAATGTGCAACACAGCGAGGTAATCATGACTGTCCCATACACATGTTTTAGTTCTATGCCACAACATCCTGTTAAGTAGTTACCAGGATGGACTTTCCTTTGCTTTTAATTCTGAAGTGCATACAGGAGGTGAAATAGAACTCACTGACTGCACTAGTTCATTGTGTGAGCCAGGCAGCCAATACAGATGTGGAACTCCATATTCATGCCTCAGCATGGGTATCTCTTCTGTATCACACCTGCAGGCATTTATATGATCACACACTGAAATAAATGCAGCATGTGTGGGTGTGTAGAACTGCACCTGTACATATAATGAGACATTCAAACAAATACACTAAGTTTTGTTGGAATCCTACTTGACAACATTCTTGTCCATTTTGTCCTGCATGTTCTGTGTTCTGTAGCCTTATCCTTGATGCTGCTTAATCTTTTTCTGGTCTGGACTGGACTGGACTGTCCTAAATACCCACCAGCCTCTCTCATCCCAGGGTAAAAAACCTCCTACTTTGTCACTTGCTCACCTTTTTCATTCTAAAGACTAAATTTTGAGAACCCTCTGCCCACCCAACTTCTGCTAAGCTTGAAGTAGCTGGAAATTAAACTGAGTACAGAAGGCAATTCCCACCCCTTTGGGTCGGCTTATTTGCCTGCTTCATAAAGATCATGTGGGCTTTTCCTATAGGACAGCTACTGACTGGCAAGTCCTGCTCTGGCACAGAAATATTACACATCCTGGGATTGGTTTTGAGAGCCCTCTTGTGTCCTTTTTGAAAGGACACAAACCCAAAACTTCATGGGCTTTGTGCAGTGTTGAGCCTAGTATGTAGTATAGTAAAAATAATATTACATCAAAGAACACAGGGAACACAGACATCATTCTCCCCATTTTTCAGAGGAGGAAACTGAGCCAAGGTATCCAAGTAAATTGCCCAAGAAAGCATCAATTAGGCTAAATGTTGGAACATCCCTTCTTACATGGATTTTCAAGCTGTGAAGTAATTTAAAGCTCCTTAAGACTGAACATGTGCCTGCCAGAAAGGTTAGACATCACATTATTGGTGGTAACATAGACTGCAAGAGAAACTCTAGGAAAATGAAACCATTATTGCTATGCGAAGGTTCTGAAGCCACTGGATGGAGACTTAGAAATGTTTGGACATTATGTTGTGGTCCCACTCCACCATCAAGACCTGAAGACTGCATGTCTGTATATATTTTAAGGAAACAGGAATATGAGTTGCTCCTTAAAACTTCACAGGCAGATTCAGCATTTCCCAATGGCAAGTGTAGGAGAAAGTGCTACTTAGTCTTTAGGCCAAAGGACTGTGAGTAGAGGAACAAATTCCCCTCTGATTTTTTTTTTTTTTTTGCTTCATAACTGGCTCAATCAATCAATCAATCAATCAATCAATCAATCAATCAATCATTCCATGCCTTAGTTAACATATCTATATCACAGATAACATCTCGAGGTATTTCCTTTTTCCAAAGGGGAGGGCCCCTCTTTGCCCGGTCACAGATTCTATTTTCCCTTCCCTTCTGACAGATGCTTTGGTGAAAGAGATTTGTTTTATGACATTTACTGCATTTGTTGTGCTGACATCACAGAGCCAACGAGAACAAGTATTTATACTTCTATTATGCCTTCATTGAACTGAACAAGGTGTTCAACAGGACATTTTAATTATAATCCCACTTCTAACAGCATGAGTAAAGGTGTTTAAAAAACACAATCAAGCATGAAATAGAACAGTAAACATGCCATTTCAATTACAAAATTATGTATAAGCACATCCTTGCACAGCATAACATTTGAAGACTGCAAGAGATGCTAAAATCCTCACTGAAACCCTGGGAGGTATTGTACACAGGATTGAAGGAGCCAAAATACTCCTTCCTCACACTCTGTAAATTCACACTGCATATTTGATTCTAGAGAGAAATTAATAAAGCCCCAAACTGGCAAATTTTGGTAGAGATTTCCATAGAGAAAAAGTAGCCTTGAGCCTTTCTTTCCCATTGCACTGTCATGTCAGACACCTGTTCTGTTTGCAGAGCTCTTTTTCACTTCCCAACCCAACACTGCAAGAATTTCAAAGCAAATGTCCTGTCATATCCTTGCACTGCTATCAGCCCACCTACCTGTACCAGTAAAATGCTCTCCATCAGGAATGTAACAGAGGAAATACTATTTCATGTTTATAGTTACGTGTGACCCACCAGAAACTAATGGACATCTGTGCCCCTCTGAGCACAGGAGGAGGCTGAGCTGCCCTGCAAAGCCCTGTAAATCCCCCAGGCTGCCACTGATGTACTGTGACTTCACCTAGTCCCTGGTCCAGGAAACTGATGCAATACATTGTTTTACAGTGGATCTTCAGGGAATTTTGTTTCCAAAGCTGCACCCTGGAAACAGCTGGGAAGCTGCCTTCTGGTTGCACAGACACTCACTCCAGGAGCTTCTAGTGAGTATATATGATGTTCAGTTTGGCAAATTCCACCCTCTCTCTCCCTTCAAGTGAATCAACACACACTGCTTAGAATAATCCAACCAGACTGTCACAGACTGACAACTGTGACAGGCTGCTGTAACTCAGATATTTTCAGCATTCTAAACAAAAGAGGATGTTGATGCTTCCAATGGTTAGGGCAGGGGACAGGACAGGGAGGCCAACTCTGTCCAGTGTCTTGGGGTGACTGAGACACTCTGGGGAGACAAGCATGAAGAAAAAGGGCTGCTGAGGTGGGAAGATAAAGGGCAGGGGCAGATTTGCCAGCATTCTGCAGCCAGATGAGGTTGTGGACACTGCTAGGTGTGACTTTCCCCTGTCCTTTAGGTAAACTGCTCTCTCCAAAGTGGCAGAACAATGCCTTCCTGTTTCTCCACACAGCCCCAGAGAGGAGAAAATTGGAACAACTTGCATTTCTGCCATGCAGATTAGACTTAAACCAATGCTGTATGCATTAAGCTCAAAAAGACATCTGGAAATCATAATGTGAAATCTGGTGCTATCTCATGATCTGGAGAATTATCTTTTCCACAAACTGTACGGTTCTGTTTAATAGACTATGTGATTGTCCATGGTATAGACTTGTCTAGAAAATTTGACCTGAAAATTACTCCATTATTGTAATTTGAAATTACTAACTTTCTCAAAAATTTTATGGTCATTTAAAGGACCCTGTAACTGCAGTCAATAATTAGGTAAGGTATGTAAGTATCAATATTTAATAAGCTGCCAAATATGTATGTAAAAGCATTTAACTTACAAGTAATTGTATGGGCATCCTTACGTATTTAATAGCACAGACAGCATTAAAAGTTTGACTGTCACCCCTTTTTTGAAATACAATTTATTATTCTTTCACTAGCCTTTCAGAACTGAAGGAAAAACTCAGTGTATTTTTTCCATTTCTGGAAGAAGCTGTCTTAAAATGCCAGAGCACCTCATTAGTGGAAGGCACGGTTAGCTTGTAGATAGCTGGCAGAGGTGTTTTGTTGTGCTTGTTTCCACTTCATTTTTCTTCGCTATTATGAGTAACTAGAAGCAAAAGCACAGTTTTCATTGCCTTTAATGGGAGCAGAATCTGCTTTTACTTCATGGCTATTTTCCATTCCTCTTCTGGCACTCCACAGAAATGCATGTGAGGCGAGATGCAGTAGAGAGGTGACTTGGTGGTGAGGGTTCCAAAAGCCAACACTAAACGCAGATAACATATTTTTTACTAGTATTGCACATCTACAGGCCCTATATGGAGAAGTCATTAACTAGGATTTAAATTTTGGAAACTGGGGAAATATGGAGGAATTTAAAATTAGAGGCTCACATTTAACATCTCTCTCCTTAAAGCAAGTCAGCAAATGAGGCAAAGCTATGAAGTTCATTAATACTAGAAGAAATAAACATGAGTCCTACCTGATTCCTGAAGTTTCCCCTTGAATGTACCATTTTTGTTAGAGGGCAGTTGTGCTCCTAATTCTCTCTTTCAGAATGGGTGGACACAGTTCAGGGCGTCCCCAACTTCTGGATAAATTGAGTTTCAACATCTACAACTGAATGAACACATAGAAGGTTTTAAATAATTTTCTCACCACTAGATATAACTCAGGGCATAATTGTAAATTGAGATCATAACTAGTTTGTCCTGAATAGTTATGAGAGGTAACGATGCATAGGAAGGAAAACATCTCATTGATGAAGAGAACCTTATTGTCAGGGTCAATTTTAGAAAGCCATATGTTTTATCTATACGTTCAACACAGAAACAAGCATAAAGCTTGGCATTTGAAAGGTCAGATTTTAAATTGAAGCCATTGTTCAAACATCTTCCCTTGCAATGAGAAGCAGAAACAGCTTAGGCAAAGCAGTCTAAGTCTGCCCTTTCTGAGATTGCTCTTGAATCCAGTTCCCTCTTGTGCACGAGGGAACTGGATTCAAGAGCAATCTCAGGGCTGGTCTATCTGTGCCTGCCTCCGGTAGACATTTGTTTCTCCTCCCCAGTGACAGGCATGCCCAAAGGATGAAACCTGTGCAGGATGAGTTCCTGACCATTGCTGCTGGGCATTGCTGAGGCCCAGAGCCTGGACCATGGTTACCATGTACTGCTGCAGGGCTGGGCACCCGGAGCACCAGCCAAGGCCACAGGTGGGGACAGGGCCTAGAGGGGTGACATCGGCTCATCAGCAAGCCCAAGAGGTGTCAAGACCCTGCAGGCACAAAGGCAGAGGGGAGTGGAAAGGAATTAGCTGAGAGATGATACAACTGCTCTGCAGAGCACAGCCACAACGGGAGCTGTAATCACAGAGGAAACAGAGAGTCTGTCTGAAACACTATTTCTGCTTTTTTTGGTGTAAATATAGGAACTATGACTTCATGTCTCGCACTTTGAGAGATGTACTCTTGGGCTTGTTTTATTCCATATCAGAGCTCTAAGAAGTCCAAAACATGTCTCTCTATTTCAGTTCTGGCTGGGGGTTAATCTCTAGAAACAAGTAATGTAACATTTCCATCTATCTTTTCTACTCTTTTGGCAGTTTTAATTATACTAATATGCTATGACAATTTAAACAAGACACATCTCAGCTTCTGGCCTGCTCTGTAATGGTTCAGCTGCTACATGTGCTCCAGCATATTTTGCTCAGACAGGCTGCTGCTGGAGGCATGGGGGAGGCAGAATAGTGCCCTTCTGTCATGAGAGGTTTCATTGCACTGATCATTGTATGTTTGATAGATTCTTTGTCAATGTCAAGTGTCTTTTGTGGTTAAGCCCAGTAAAGCTAAAACAAAAGGTCTCCTAGATATTAGATATATAGTGACATTACTGAATTCACTTGGAGGCAGTAATTTTTTGTCAGCCTATGAAAAGAAAAATGGCGCTAATGGCAAAACAAAAGAAAGATGCCGGCATGCCTTTTTAGCTATTTTTGTTTATGTCAGACATTGTGATTGACATCTGGCCCAGAACACCCCTTCAACCATTGAGCCTGGTGTCATGAAATAGAACAAAGAGAAATTGCCAGCCAAGAAAACACTACTGGCTCAGAAAGCACTGCTTTTTGTTTATTTTCATTTTCATTTTCAGTAATCAGTATTGTTACACAAAAGTAGTTCACTCACATGCACCCCCCAATTACTACTTGGTCTTTTAAGTTTCCTTCATGTTTGCTTTTTTCCTGCTTGCTTGAATGGCAACAGAATGCTGGTTTGGTTGGATGACAGTCTGTCATAACAGTGATGTTTGAGGTTAGTGAAAACTGACGTGAAAAATACAATCCACTGGCCTTTAACCGAAATAGCAGCTCTGGTTTTTGTGGAGTTGGCAGGCAACGTTTTAAAACCCCTTTCACAGTGAAGGCAGTTACAACATGTTTTCCTCTGTATCAAGCAGTTCCATCATGAAGTACATTATCTACCTCTGTTGTCATATCAGGATATTGCCTTTGAAGAGCAGTCTCCTGTTTCTTATATGAGCACTGCTCTTTTGAAGTGTCCTAAAAGGGTTAAGGTAATTTTATGGCCATTCTCCCGGGCCAGGACAAATACAAAGCTTTAAAATTTGTTTAAGAATTATTTTAGGGAAATACCAGAGAGCAGAATATGTTGTGCAGACAGAACACCAAGGAGTCTTTGTCACCATTTCTTTACAAGTGCTGTAGAATTTCAGAGACCCGGTCAAAATTATGTATTGGCAGGAGGAAATTATTCCTTAAATTTCTAACTTGGTTTTAAAAGTATGATGCTGAACATAATAGCAAAATAAGACTTTTCGGAAGATGACAGCAAGACAGTCCACTTCCCTCCATACACTTATATGCTGAAATTGTATCATAATATTTACCCTAATAAAAAACTGCCTTAATCACTTAAAAAAAAATCTGTGGAGGTTGGTCCTTGAGTGCATCACATGTGCCAAAGTTAAACATTTTTGCACCATTTTAAAAGGGTGCCCTTCAGGAACACTTCAGGGGTGTATTCTCCTGTAGAAGCAGACACTTAACTCCCCTCAGCATTAACAGCAGATATGCTTACAGTTTTAGTGGAGAATTTCTCTCTGTCTCTTTGCACAGTGCTCTAAGAAGAACTTTGAAGAAATTGAGAAAAACAGAGAGCACAGTATATTAATTTTAAGGAGATGAAAGCAGTACATGTCATTCCTAAATTTCATGGAAAATGCACCGTTAGTAACAAAGATGAGTAGAAAATTTCGAAATCATTCTGAGCAGCATTAAAATCAGTCTTCCCTGATTTTCTGTTTTCCCCTTCTTTTCAAAGCACATACATTAAACTCATTTTATGCTTATAATGTATATAATGATTCTAGACAACATAAGAAGGACACTGGGATTCTTCCTATTTCAACGTATAAAGTGGCAAGCCAATTTATGCAGCTTAAACCATTGCTAAAGAAGATGTATCAAAAATTGCCTGTGATCATTACAAATAACAGCCTGAAATGTTCACAAGAAGCTGTTTGCTTATCATATTTTCATTAAAACATCTTTTCACCTGATTTTCTTTTCCCATGCCTGTAACCTGCATTGTAATCAGTCTTATTAACTGAGAACATAAATATGATTTATTATGGTCTGATAATGGAAGCTACATGGACCAAGAGAAGGGATATATTGTCCTTTGATAAAATAGCTCTTTTCTCTCAAATAGAGCTCTATCATGAGAGCATGCAGAATGTAGTGAGTGATTATTTCCTGAGGGTGAATGATGGCAGAACCCTACAGAAAATCTTCTTGTTGGCCATGACAGCCTCTGAGTGTCCCCAAATCTCACTGAGTTTGACAACCTGCAGACACTTTTGATGAACTGTATTCTTCTGTCAGAGACAGCCTGTCTGGGAGGAGAAAAGGGAACCTTTATCGTCTGATCTGCTATTATTGTCTTGATCTTTTATAAGCAATCTCTAATGCACATGAATATAATATCCTTTCACAGAAGTGCCAAACATAATAGAAATGTAGTTAAAGGACCCTTTTCCCGGTTATGTAAATGTCCTAATACCATAATTAGAAAAGATGGGTTGTGAATGATAGCAGCAAGGAAAGGGTAATCAAAATGTTTTAACATTATCTTTCTGTTTTAAAGACCAAAATCTGTGATAAATAGCATTTATGGTAGATATGGGGAACCAGCTTGTGCTGAAGCTTTTACCTAAAAAGAAAATAGTTCTGAGTGTAAAACTGTTATATTTTCATAAAACACATAAATGGCAGCTGGTCTTAAGCCAGGAATGATTACTGGCAGATATGACTTAAAGAAAATGAGTATTCCACTCAAAATCCCTCCATGGCTGTTACAGAAAGAACAAAGAATTATTATTATGTAGTGTATTTGAACAAAGGGGTGTTCAAGACTAACTAAGTTTGCCAACAAAGCTCTCTTTTATCTACATCCAGAAGAACAAGTATACCCAAATCTTTTTCAATTAACAGCTGTACACATTAGCAAAACACCCGTCTTTCGCAGCTCAAGCAGTCTGGCTTATTTATCAAAAAAAATGAACTCTTGGGGGGAAAGTTTCCAAGTTCCCCAGCAAAAGCAAGATACTTGATTTTTCATTAACCTTTTGACATCTGGAGCCGGGATGTCCCAATATTAACTACTAATGGTCTTCTGCATTACCAGTTGGTGTTGAGAGAAGTCCCAATTGTCAGAGTCAAAAGGTTAATCAGCAATTTCACACCGGTGATGTGGTCAGAGTTCGCATGTTACTGCCTAAACAGGAGGAAGAAGAAAATTAAGTCATTAACAGAAAACTTCATCCCAACATTATTAAATCCCTCTTGTATTTGTTTTTTGCTAGAAAATATTTTATGATAAATATTCTGACTTTTTAGAGAATTTTGCAAACCTTTGCTGGGAAGTCCAAGTCCAAATATGTGACAAACTTCTTTGGTTTATTCTACTTTTGAAAAGGGAAAAAAGTAAAATTTTACTTGCTCACCAAGTGCTCAGTCCAGACCAGTGTGAAATATGAGTTTTGTGTCTGTAACCCATGGACATTTTGGTAAGCCTCTCCAAATAGCCTAATTCAGCCTGAGAGTTGTGTCTTCCCTTCTGGAAGTGAAGACATCTGAGTGTCCATTCATTCAGGGTGAATTTCATAGTGCAGATGCTGTATCAGAGATAAAGAACACTGCAGAGCAAAACCCAGTGTAGACTTTTCCCTCCTACTCCTCTTTCTATTTTGATTGTAGAAAATAAGTCAACAGCAGCATTCCCTTAACAAATATGGACAGCAATATTATTTCATGAGAAAGTACCCACATAAACAGCCAGGCCAGTACCTCAGCTGGTGTCACTTTACCATAGCATACTTTAACTTGTGGCTCAAGAGTTCTTTTATACATAGAGAAAACAGATTTATTTTCTAAAACAAAATATAAAATATCACTGAAAACATTACAGCTTAGCATTTGCTAACAATAACAATGTTCACACCAAATTACTTCTTATTTGCCCAACTATTATCTGAAACTGTTAACCATTGCTTGTCTTGCATTTAGCCCTGACCAAAACCCTTCTGCTATCACCACATTTTTCAGGAGTTTTATGGTCTTGAGACATTATATCTTTTTTCCTGCGTCCAAGACAAATAAGTAACGAATCTTGCCCACAACAACCACCTTCATCCTGGATATTTTCTGCATCAGATAGTTTCATCTGTTTCTCTGGTTCCAACAGAATCTATAGCTAAAATCTTTCCTCTCTTGATTGCCTCAGTTTAAGTGGGGACAGGATTTTATCCTAGAATGTTCTGAAAAAATACCAGCCTTTCCAAGTGCCCTATTGCTTAATCCACCAATTAGCTGCTCATGGAGCCTGAGTGTCCTTGTACATCATCCCAGTCACCACCTGCATACTTGGCTGCATATGTTTAGGCAATTAGAAATTGTGAAATTAGTAAAATTAGGACAAACCTGAGCTATAATTCTGTTTAATTTCTCAAACTGGACTGTTGAAAACTTGTTGAATTCCCCAAGCCTATCTCAGGTGCCAGTGAGTGAGTCAATATCCTACCAAAGATCTCACAGCATAGCAAACATAAATTCTACTTCCAGAATCTCATACACACCCTCAAATAATGAATCTAATGTCTCTAAAGTACTTTCAGGAGAAAAAAAAGCAGTTTCCTCCAATTACCAGCCTTGTACTCAGTGGCCCAGAGTGCAAAGAACACAGGGCAGATTTGTGTGGAGAATGAGTGGTCACTTTAAAGGCCTGTGCCTTCCTATACTGTATTTGTGTATATGTACTGGAGCAATCCAAGTCTCCTGCCTGCAAGGGAGACCACTGACATTAGCATACTTGGCTTTTCTAGGTCCTGTTGGCAAAACCTAGGTCCTGTTGGCAAGAAACTCCACATGATGGGAGAATGAAAGTTTGTTTCATCTCAATCTGATGCCTCTCCAGACTTTACTTTTAAAAGCCTGTTTTTTACTTTGTTTTATAGGGTGATGGTAATTGGTGGCTTGCATAAAAAAAATCACCAATCTAGAATAATCCCAGATCACTTCAGAAGTGTGACTTTGGTTGAAATAAGAAGGAATTTTCCTTGAATGGGAGAACAGAATTATTTAGAGTTGAAGCACAGTAGCTCAATTAATAACTCTGCTCTTGGAAGAAAGACCCCAAGCTCTTTTAATTCAAGTTGTGAGGGCTTTGGGTTTGTATCTAAGCCAAATTAGGTATTTGTTGCAGAATGGGGCTGTTCAGTATGAGGAGGAAATTGCAAGTTTTGTGGCTTTGGGTCCATAGGTAAGAAGAAAATGTTGTCTGCAGATCAACCAGTTCCTTTTCCTTTTTTTTTTCCCTCTATATTAATTTTCCTCATAAACTTCATTTCCAAATTTATGCCTTGCCTACTCTTTGAGATCATAGAGAATTTCGGTGAGGAAGTGACCAGGTGCGAAACAGGTTTTTCATGATCACATAACTGAGGTACTGCTCCCACTCAGGCATTATGGGATGGTCATAGAGGTCATAGAAAATAGAACTGAAAGGGTTCATCCAATAGCTGGCAGCATTCCCCAGATTTTTGACTACTCTGTCATAGAAATACTCCAGTGATGGGTACTTCATCATCAGTCCAGTCAATTATCCCAACAAATAACTCTCCTTTCCTAAGTGATAAATACAGTCTAACTGTTGCATCTGATGCATCTGATTGAAGAGAAACTGTGAGAGAGACTGATGGCATTTTTAGGCATGTCATCAGTCCTTCACCATTTTTTATTTTATATTTTTTCTTTACATTTTTTACTTTACAAGGTGGACTTTCTCCATACTATCTTACCATTTCTACATTAAGTCATTCCCTCTCTTTTTTGTCTTCTGAACTATGTGCTCATTACCCTTGCATTTCTTTTCTTCTTTGTGTCTTTCCAAACCCATGAAAAACAAATTCTCACATGCCAGCAGCCTCGCTACAGAGACCTATCCCTTGACTTCTCCCAGAAGGCAGCTAAAACACCACATTTTATTCATTGCATCAGAATCGCTTTCCTTAAACAATGAGGAATTAAAGAGATGTAGTCAAATTCAGGTCTAAAGGTGATGTTCTTGAGATATGACTGAAGAGCATAGCTAGCTTTGGGAAGAGCACAATATGCTCTGAACACACATATGAAGGAGCAGGCATTACACAGCCTCTGAAGAGGGAAATCAGAACTCCTGGCAGACATGGGAAACAGAGGCTTGCTTCCTGCTGGCTGGGAAGGTATTTCATGTACAAAATGAGTTACAACACAGGTCTGGACCTGCAGGTTCCAGAGCACCAAAGAGACTTTGTATCAAAATTATGCCAGATGAAGTACCATCAAAAAGAGTTAAGATGGAGCATCATCATCGGCAGAAAATTGTTTTACTTTTGTTGCCTCAAGTCAGGCCCCTTGCAATATTGTAAGGTACAGGTAGTACAGAAGTCCAGTACTGTTCCTGGGGCACTGAAAGCTGCTTGGTCTGACAGATATTTGGAGATCCCAAGATAATGTCCAAAATTAAGAGCAGCTCAAACACCAGTGTTTCTTAATAAAACCAAAACTGTTTCAACTTATTCTTTCAAATTTTGACAGAAAATTATTAAAGAGGTGACTATATTATGTTCCTGCTGTGGCAGGAAGCAGTATGATAAATAAATGGGTAGACTAAGGAAACTTACTCCATGCTTACAGGAGGAAAACAAGTTTGTTTCCTTCATGTTTCATAGTGCATTGTTGCTACAATGTAATTTTTTTGAACTGCAGGGTTGTCCTACCTGCTTTGAGCAGGATGTGTGCCGGAGAGGGCTGAATGCACTGGTCTGAAGCAAGACTATTGAGGTCACCTGACAGAGGAGCAGTTTGCATTAGCACTCAAGATGCACAGCAACAAGAAGCTCAGGCTGTGCCTCTGCGTGGATGGTCCACACATAAAGCAGGGAAACTAACTTGGACTTGGGAGGCAGAGGTTCTGTGTTCCCTGCATGATCTCAAACAACGTATTTCCTGTCTCCAAGACTCATTTCTTCCCAAAATAGGGACTGACAGCTTCCTGTCTTCTCTCAGAGAGAGAGAGAGAAGAGCTGGTGGCTCTTCTGGCTAGTGGCTGTTTCTGATTATGGGTAGGTCTGATGACTGTGAGTCTGACTTCCAGGAGGCCTCTGGACACTTCTATATTATATTTGATAATGAAGCCTCCTGTCTTATCCAATCAAAACAAAAAAAAGAAAGTCAGACCAGAGAAAACTGTCTCAGCACAAAATGGCAGCCTCAGTGCAGCAAAGTCAGAGCCATTAGCTATTGACTACTATAGAAATACTGAAACTGCATCAGGGATTTCTTTCTTTAATTGCTATTTAGGGATTTAAATGAGATTTTTAAAAAGAGAGAAAGACAGAATGTTTAGTCTACAATCACTCTTTGCTGCCAATACAGGCTATCATATAAATTACTTAGACACTTTTAAAAATACATTATTTACTCAATAACCCATAATGGGTCCAGAGCTCCTTTTACACGCTATTATAGAAGTACATAATTGCTGAATTTTCAAATAGATATTTCTTCTATGCAATAGTCTGTAATGGCTCCTTCAAAGCTCTTAGGCTTTTATCATATGAGGGCCTAAGTAGAAAATGTTTAGTTCACTGATCATTGACCTAATAGAGAGCAACAGCTTCTCTGGAACAACTATTGTCTGTTGGGGCAGATGATGTATGAATGACATTTTAAAAAATTCTTGGAAGTATGTGCTAGGGAAAAATTACTGTTCTGTACAAAGCAAATACTGCTGATGAGCTTCTCAGAATTCTTTTGTTTGGTTCTGCTTGGTTTAGTTTTTATTTGCTGTGTGAGCCCAAGAGCAAAAGAAAAGAGTTGGTTTTGTGTATGAAATGCAAACTCAGTCTAGGACCCATTCGGAGCAATAAGAGACATTTTGATGTTCTCAGAGATCATTCAGCTCAATTAAAAGTTGTCTCAAATGAAAACACAATGTAAGAAGCTGAAATCTGAAATTAGAGAAGTAAGGGATGTTGCAATGGGACAAATCACATTTCTTAAAGTCATGCTGAACACAGTAAAACACACAGGACTATCCTGAGCTTGATCTAGAAAGGAAATAGGCAACTTGACACGTTTTCAGCGCTATTGCTACGAATCTCACAATCACTGAGCTGCTGTTCTCTTCTTACATTTAGCTTTGAAGCCTCCTGCTTCTGTTTCAGACACAAAGAAAGGTTCAGGTTCCTAAAAGCTTGATGTAAGAGAACACATTTTCTCTTCCTACACACTTTGGGCTGTAAAACCCTTGGTATTACTGCCAAATAAATGTCAGCTGTATCTAAGTGCAGGACCAGAGAGGCTGAATGGGAGCTGGGGACACTCAGGCAGAGACCCTCAGAGATGCTGAAAGACACCTCCAGCTCTGAGCTTGATGGGCCAGGGTAGCGGTCCTTGCTGGGTGGCACAGCTCCCTCAAGGGCTTGGGGCAATGGTGCAGCTCACCAAAGAAGGCTACTGAATAACCTGCTCAGGAGCTGGGTATGATCTTAACATAGTGTGCCATCAAACCACACCAACTATCCCCAGCACAGCACTGTTTTGTATGTGATCTGACATCAAAAGCACTCCCATGCTTTTTATTGTTGGATTTCTCCAGCCTGGTAAGGCTCCTTGGGACTCCTAGTATTCTGGCATGATTAACACTAAAAAATACAGTCGCTGGCAATTCTAATAGTTCTTTCTGTTTGATGCATCTGATCGAAGAGAAACTGAAATTACAAACCAATATGCACCCAGGCTGCACCAGTTAGCCTCATCATGCAAATGAGGCACACTTGCAGGTGAACTTATTAGAGATCAAATAGTTTTAGGCACTGCAGATAATGAAGGCAGAGCGCTTATGTTGCAACAGTCAGAGGTGGAATTTAATCATGTTGTTGATACCTACTGCAGCAGTGAATAAACACAGAAACAGCCACAAAAATAAAACTCCTAGAATGGAAGGATGTTATAAACCAGACAAATAATAAGAATAAAAACCACCCAAACCAAGGAGCACAGTGGTTTTCAAGAAGGAAAAATCTTGCTCGTTAGATCTGGAAAGACTTTGAGCCCTGCTTTTTTCAGCTAAGCAGCTGGGTAAGTGGGGGTTGCAAGGAGAAGCTGATGGGGTGTCACTGTCTGTTCCAAGAGGGAAATGGCTCCTACCTTTAGAGATGGCTCTGCAAGGAGAAAGGGGAATGCCAAGCAGCACAATGCTGGAAATCAATGAAACATAGCCCACACTGGGAAGCAGCATCTACTAGGAAAGAATTAAGAATGAAAGAGAGAAACAGCTTCCTGGGGTGGACTTTATAACAGAGGTTACACAACTGACAGGCTGGATTAGCAATTTGGGAGACATTAAGAATAAATGCATTTTGCAGAGGCATTAGCGTCTTCTGTCTCAATAACCCCTCACATGCTCTTACCATCCTTTATGCAAACATCTGGAGAGACCCTGAGAAGGCTCACTAAGGTTTGCTCATTTTAAGAAGCAAAGATGCGACCCAGCAGGTGAAACCTGCAAATGGGAAACATTTGAATTCCTTTTGGCAGACAGAAATAGATAAAAATACAGCTTGGCATTTCTTCTAATACCATTTGGTAGTAGAAGAGCTCCAGAGATGTCAACAGGAAGCCCTAGAGGTTAGAAGGAATGACGTAACCATATGTGACATAATGCTTGTTGTAGAGATTTCCTGGAACTGATTAGTGCCATTCATGATAACAGCAGCCAGCTAGAGTGTGAGGACTGGGTGAAGGCCCAGGCAGCATTCAGGCATTGGATATTTTTCATTCTCTTTTAATGCAATGTCTGGTCTCTCTTGTTTCAGATGCATAATAGAAAAACCATGTAATATTCCCATGCAGCTTTGTCTGGGAAGACTTGGAAGCAGCACACTTACCAACAATGTGCAGTTATTCCCACGCAAAGGGCCACAGAGAGAGAACTAGAGGTGGAAGGAATACGAATACTCTGAGCTCCTCCTTCATCTAGAATGTCCTCCCTTCCATTCCTCTCTTATTCCCAGAAATATAAGGTGCAGTCAGGTCATCCTCATCAGGATTTTGTTTTATGCCTAGTCTATATAGAAATACTATGAAGTGCCATCTATATTTAACAGGAGGCCTCTGATCTGTGTGAGTGGGTGGAAACCGATAGTGAGTGACATGGATGCTGACAATGGCACACAAACTCCACCATACTCTTAAAACTTTTAATTGCATTTTAAAGTAGTGTAACAAGGCAATGTTTAATGAGTACTTTGTTAAAGAAATTCTGACTTTATAAGCTAATTAAAGAGAAGGGAGGGTTACTGCATTAGGGCAAGAAATCCAGGCTGCTGAATGTCTATACTGTAGCAACATGTAATTCAGATTCAATTGGCAGCTTTGCAAATCTCCAGCCAGCCAGAATGAATGATTACTTTTTTTTTGATGGGCAAATAAATTATTATTATCAGAATGATTATGTTAATAGAAAAAAAGTAAAGGATAGGCAAGTACTTTTTTTTGCCAGGGCTGGTAAATTTTCATGACACTTTTTGCAAAGCTGTCATATGGCTGGCTTAGATGAAACTGGAAGGCTTTATGTGGGTAACATTTAACTTTAAACATTCTTCATGGAAACTTACATGGCACATAATTTACATATTCAATACCAGTGACAATTTACTTCTCCCATCTGAGCAGGGCTTTCAACTATGCCACTTGAACTAAATTAATAAACAGTAATTAGAGAATGTTGTGCGAGCGAGCTGTTGATGTTGAGAAGATTCTAATCAACACCTTCTTTTAAGGGCCAATTAAAGCTGAATGTATGCAATATAAACATCTTCTTGTATTTAGACATGAACTGGTGAACAAGGTAAAAAATAAAAATCAGAACAATTACAGCAGGTTAGAGATGATCCAATGGAAAGATGAAGCTTCATTAATAGTGAAAATAGCAGTAATTTCTGAAAACCAATAGCCACCTTCCTCGGAGAAGCACTGACAACTTGTGCAAGTTAAGTCTTACCAGGGTAAACCTCACCGCTTTTGCTGTCAGGCTTTTCTCTGAAAGCAGCTCTGTAGCTGCCTCCAATTTCTACTGCAGTATTCCCCCATCTGTAAGACAGCCCTGCATCTGGAGTGAGTCCAAGCTGCAGTAGAAAGAAGGCCTTCCTGGGGGAGACAGTAAAGGTGAATGTAGCCACCCCATTACTGCTACCTCATAGCAGAGAGAGGCTCCCTGGAAGGTGATCTGGGGAAGAATTTGCTCAGCACAGCCCCCAGCAGCACTGCTGGTGGGAATACAAACACAAGGATGAGCCTGAGTGAAAGGTAAAGCTGCCCCACATTGTCTCAATTCTATTACTGAAACAGGAACAGTTAGGCCAGAAGAGCTAATGCACTTGTAGCTGTTACCTGTGAGTAGTCCCTCACTCCACCACAAAGATAAGGTGGTTTACTCTTGAAAGGTGAACTTAAGACAACCCTTGTTTCCAAAATTCCATAAGGACAGAGGGAAGGCCATCTTTGACTTAAACAGAGAGGATCCTTAGTGTACCAAAGGGAGCCTGCAGTAGCAACTGAGACTTGTGTATCACCACTATGAACTGTCAGTAAGTTCAAAATATGCATAACTTTATCCAAACCACAGCTCACTGCTTCCTAAAGCACATCTTTTAAAAAATTCTCTAAGCTGGTGCAATGAAGCACATGCAAAATTTGTCCTCCAAGTTAGAAGATACAACAGGCTAATAAAGGTAAGGGAAACATCTGTTCCAGTACTGCACCAGTATCATTTGGAGAAAATGACTACATCACTTTACGGCCATTTGGTATCCAGAAACACTACCACAGTTAACAGGATGTTGTCACCTCAGGCTCTACTGAAATCTACAGGAATTTTACTTGTTTAAGAATATAGGATTAAGCACATGATCAGTGTTTCTTCCCTTTGAAAATAAACACTTCCACTTACCATTTCTATAGGGGTGTGAGATCATTATCTTATGACAGTGTTTCATTCCACTGGCATTATCTCCTAATTAGCTATATTAAAATACATGTAAAGGGGTGAAAGTGGTGAAGTGGACTTGTAAACCTGGCAGCTCTGATGTGTTCTTACAAGCTCTGCTAATCCCAAACATTGAAAACATATTAGTAAAACCAAATTAACACTTTAAAGAACAACACAGCAAAAGCCTCATGTCTTGAACCCTGTAAGTTCAGCATGCATCAGAGGGGCTCTTACGCCCAGAACAAAGCCCCAGGAGCAGGGAGAAGTGAGGAGTAGCATGCCAAATGAGAAATCAGCCCTGGGAAGAGAGCACCACTAAAAGGCTGATAACCTCTACAGTGTGGTTAGCCCTACATCACAGTAGTATCATTACCTAAGGTGTTTGGTGTAGGACCTGGGGACTTCTGAAAAGCCAAGCACAGAGAAGTTTACCATGGATGAAAAGATACAAGTAATACCAAGAGAAAATATCTGACAAACTGTGTTCAATATCCTCTGCACTTTCTCCATATCCTGAAAGATTATTGCATTTATAGGCATAAAATCATAAAAGCTTCCTCCAAGTTGCTTCATAATTTATGAGCAGGTCTCGGGGGGGGGGGGGTCTCAGTTGTGGAATGGTAAGAGTTAGGAAGGTGGGTGTTCTGGTAAACTGGACTCATTTCTTCTCTCAAGAGGTAGGTTAAATTCCTCAAAACTCTCTTTGCAACAGAAGAAACCAGGACACATGCAGGAAGCATCCACTTGGCAACAGTATTCTTCTAGCCCACAGAGCCAAAAACTATTATTTGTTTCTATTTCTGAATTGTTTTTAAAACTCAGTTCAGTAGATGTGTTGGTGATTTTCAGGGTGTCCTGAAGGAGCAAAGTAGATGTTTGAAGACTACTGATAGTATGAGACAGGCTCTAAACAGGCATTTACTCCAATATTTGCAGATCAGTTCAATATGCAGCATGCATTATTACTTTTTTTTCTGATCAGATGGAACTTCTAGGCCCAAATCTGCTTCCAATAACCATGGCCCATCAATAACTTCACAGCAAACAAGGAGGTGCAGAGAGAAAAACTCATGTAAGCAGGAAGGGAATGAGTCTACTTTTATGTCCTCTGTAGATTTTTGTTTTCTATTGAAAGTTTTCTCTTGCCTAGCATCACTTCATAGAATGAATTGTGTTGGAAGGGATCTTAAACATTATCTAGTCCCAACCCCTCTGCAAGGGGCTGGGACACCTTCCATAAGAGCTGGTTGCTCAAAGACCCACCCAACCTGGCTAACTTCAGTCCTTTTTTCGAGGCTATTTGGTGAGTAAATTAAATTAAATTCCTCACTTGCTCTTAATACTTTTTAAATGCAAGCCAAGCATCTTGGCTTTTTATACCTGGACATCTACATTTTTAGAAATGCTGTTGGATAATTTCCCTCTCTTTCATAGGCTGGTGCTTTGACCTATATGCACCTTGTGCACTCCCTGAGGCTCATGCATAACTGCAATGGACGATTAGTCCAGCTAAGTCTCGAGCAATTTCAATGGCTTATGCAAGAGTAGATGGGGCACAATATGTAATTTCAGCTTTTTTTGTAAGGCTTTTCAATCTTTCCATGAACTAAATAATTTTATCAGTTTCATTCTCTCTTTCTTTTTTTTTTTTTATAATTTGTCCCATTAAACTACAGAACTGGAACATATTCATGAATAGTTTCTTTCTGCTTTAACTCAAGGAGTTCCTGACATAACAAAAACTGGTAATTAACTGGCTCGAAGACTTTTACAATAGCTGCTTTAAATAAGTCCTACTATGCAGCACTTGGAGCACTGACTCCACACTGCTGATACCACTGCAATGCGCCCTGTGATACACAAGCTTTGCTACTCCACCTCAGTGACAATTCTTGGCTGTTTTCATCACTGCTCTCCTGCTCAGAAACACCAAAGTCCTCCCATATTTCTTTGCATGGAAAAGGCTACTGAGCTCCTACATGATGATTCCCTGCTCTCAATCCACTTGGCTCTGTGACACTTCCTTAAACACTACATTATCAGAGGGCCACTTGCCACCAGCACAAGGACCAAGTGGCAGGACTCCAGAGGCTGAGCACAGCCTGGCCTCCCCTCCTAGCTATTGTCACAGCTGCTCTGTGCTGTTGGCACAGATGCATTTTGGCACGCTTTGGCAGTCCCTATGACCTGCTCCTGCCTCACACCCTACTTAGAGCAGGAAGGGCTCTTCTTGATAGAAGAATGAGGCTTCAGTTTTTCAGGTGTCACTCAGCAGTGTATGATTTGTAGCTGCTGTTGCATGTTGGCTCTAGGCATAGCCAGTTTTGCCTACTAATGCTTATCTCCCCTGGTTACAGTACATGCTGTCTCTGATGAAAATATTACTCTGAGGAGTATTTGGCTCCACCATACATTTATGCTCCCTGCTAACTAGCCCAAGCCTTATTGTTTCAGTTCCTAATATTTTACATCATTTGTAGAGCCAGCAATACATTCGGTAAATAGCATGAAAGAAAACTTTAATATATATCTTTCCCCAATGCTGCAGACAGATTGCTTCACTGTGGAACAATTACATGTGTTAGCTTATATTTATTATAAAATCAAATCATGTAAGGACATCTCAGCCAGAACAAGCCATAAAGCTAGATGAGGAAAGGAAAAAAAATCTCCAAATATATACAGCTTAAGTTACAAAACTGTAAGAAAATAAAGCAAAATTGAAAGGGCAAAGGAGACAAAATGTAAACACAAATTTTTATATACTGTGTAATACAGAGTGAGTGTCATTTTGACATTCTGGTACCGTGGGCTGCCAATATAGTTCAGAAAAGAAAGAGATATCTCCAGAATTATGGTAATGCTGCTTTCACATCAAAGCTGGTTACAAGATCTATGTTTGTGGTTGCTCAGTCTAACTGCCTGCTTGGAAACTAAGCAAGGAGAAATAATATCCTGAATAATTGTATTTTAAGTATCCAGAAAGATCACGAATCTTCAGAACTACCTATGGAAATGCAACCTTTTTAGTGGGAGCCCACAACCACACCCCTCAGTGCAATGAGTGCCTCATGGCAGCTGAAAGTCCCCCAAACACACTGCACTCAGGCCTTCAGCAGGACATCAGGGAAGCAATTGTAACACATCACTAAGTTGATTTTAGGCCTTTGAAAAATCTCCTCCTTAACACAAATACTCTATCACTGTCAGCTGAACACATGTAACTTTTGAATTATTATTATTTTTCAGAGGTCAGACATGTGACAGTAACAAAAGTCTTTTGCCAAGCCATGTATTTCAGATCTGCATCTGAATTTCCCCAGAGTCTGGTACTGTTTAAATATGAGTAACTGCCTCTGGCTCATGGCTAATGCAAAACTTCTGTCCTCTGGAGTCCTCCAAGGCTCTGCTCATGGCTTCCTTCCCCACACAGGTGTGGGGAGACACATCCACCCAGTGCCCTCTCTCACAGTATGCACTGCCTAGCAGGTCAGGCAGAATGCAGGAATGACGGCAGTCATTTTCCCTCCCATTTTGTCCCCAGCCTGAAGACTGCCAGGTGTTTTGGTGGAGCTTTAGATGGCAGCCGCATGGTTTGTGAGGAGTCATGCCTCCACCGAGGGCCACAGCTGCCAGGCTGCCCTGACACCCCCAGTGTGGCTGCTGGTCTGCCTAGCACTCGTGGGATGGTGGAGTGGAGCAAAAGCCTCTGGGAAGAGGGGTAGCAGCTGCCCACTCACACAGGTGGGCTCTTAGAGAGAAAGGCAAGAGGAAGACAAGCATGGTCTCCACTCCAGGGATGGTGTGTTTTACATTACATTGCAATTGTATGAAATACCAAACCAGCACTCTGTACAGTAACTTCTGGTGATTATACAGATCTAGGATGTTCAGAAGTATTCCAGGAAGCACAATTTCTGGAGACACATGCAGCAAAGATGCCTAGGCTCTGCTTTTTGCTAGAAACAAGTAACATTCCTGCCCCACCACTCCAGTCCCTGCGACTCCAGCAGCCATTGTCAGTTTCAATGAGCTTTGGGACAGGTCTGGTCTGTGAGTAGTTCCACAGCCCAGTTCCCCTGATAAGGGAAGTCACAGATTTCTGCAATACAGTTTCACAGCAAGCCTGCTGTCACCAAATTAACTATTTACAATACCAACTAATATTGCATAAACATTGACATTAGCTTTTCCCAAACAATAATGCTATCAATCCTCTGCTGTGAACTGCTGAGAGGATTTGAGGGACACAGTCCCCCTCTCCAGACCTACCTCCAAATGTACATGGCAATTCCTGTGACTCTTTTTCTCTCTGTCTCTCAGCACAGGTGGGGTCCAGATCTTCTGTCAGTTAAATTTTATTTTCCAGCCTGTGTAGTAATTCAGAGAGTGTTTTGGTTCACTTGACTGGCACAGAGTATTTTCACCACACCCTTGTCTCTTTAGACAAACAATGTCTTTTCTAACCGCTGGCAGAGCCAAACCTAGTGAGTAAGAAGGAACAGTAGTTAAGGCATAATAAATAAAGCCACTTGGAAGAAATACTTACACAAAGCAAGATGAATGGGCATCAGCTACCTGGACAGTGCTGCTGCTAAACAAGGCAGGAATAAATCAGACATGTCAGGAGCACTAGGATACCTGACAAACAGGGAACAACATTTCTTGAAACTGTAGTTTTATCTCTGCTTATTTGGATCAAACACTTGTAATAGTTGTGGATTAATTTCCTTCCCATAGTCAAAACAATAAAAGCCAGGCACTATTTTATTAATTTCCAAACCAACGCCAGATAAGCAGAATTGCATTTAAAAAAGTAAACACCCTGCCATAGAATTGGAGGATATGTAAGCGTTTGGGGTTTTTTTTCCTGTGTCTATAAAAGGGGGAGGGTTTTAACATTATGAATAGATTTCATTTTGTAAGTTGTGCTACAAAGCACTGATAAGACCACGGGAAAGCAGCAGAGATTGAGGCAGAGCAGGAAGAAATACCACCCATATTAGGAGACAGCCACTTACTTAGTGGCTCCCATTTGAATAAAGATGCCATTGTTCAGCCAGAAGAATGCACATATTCACAGGCCCTGCACAGAATAGCTCAGTGTATCTAGAACTCCAGAAGTGTCCAAATTACAGCCGCGGGGCCAAAACTGCCCTTGAGTCTTTCTGAAGAATGACCCTCTGCTTAATTAATCAGTGCTTTAACTGTGAGTGATCCCAGGACACACTTTTCTCAGGCCTTTTTCTTAGCCCTGCTTGTTCAGAACAAACCTTTAAATGTTCTCTGAGTGATTTTTGACCATTTTTTCCCCTTTCAAGATTATTATTTCCTGTTTTACTGTGAAAGCTCATTAGAAGCAAAGACCAGAATCTAGATGATCTCAGTCCAGTTTACTTGGATAGGAAATGACTGACTCGGGATGGAGAGACACTGGCTCCCTTTCAAGGCCTCCCACAAAAGTTTAAGTCCACAGACTCCCAAAATATTGCTACTGCAATTTTCTTGCCATATAACACATAAGAATTATAGCAGGGCTGATGAGCTTGTAAGTGCCATTCTGTTAGTCATATTTGATCCCATTGCCATAACTCCAGCTGTTGTGCATGGGATCTACCAAGATCTCTTTCCCATTTACTCTACACAAGACATGTTTGAATTTTCAGCAGTGAGTACTCCTCTCTGTCACAGGCCAGATTGTCTGGATTCTCATAAAGCTTTTTTCTTTCCTATCTGGAACAAAACAGAAATTTGATAGCAACGAGAAATGCATGAAGGCAATGAAAATCATTGTGCAAAATTTCTCTCCAAATGGGACTCCACCTTGTCCAACTAGTTATGAAGATAAAATTCCTCCTATTCAAGTTAAACAAGGAAAGAGAAAGGTTTTGCTTAAATGAAAACAGCATCATCATTTTTTAACAGTGATCTTGACTGTGAAAACCAAACTCATTTTGACGATATTTAGAAACTTGTAACAAAATATACAAACTAAAAAATGTTAAGACTTTAAAAAAGTTAGCATGAATGTTTTGAAAAGCTATAGTGTTAATATAATCTGCAGCTGGGGAAGCTGGAGCCATACTGTTAGATAGGCCCTATCTTATGATATCCAGTATTAAGCTAAGTAAAATGATATGACCGGATGTCCTAACTAAATTTAGTAGTCTGGTGAATTGCCACTCTACTAAATTTAGTCAGCCCATAATGGGCATTGAATATCTACAGCCCAAATGATAAAATCTGTCATGCTTTTTTAGGCTTCCAGCAAAGGCACAATGTACTATGTTGCACTATTAAGAAATAAGCAAATCTGCAAGGGAAAGCATGAAAAGGGGGAAACCAGGACCTTCAGGAACACAGAAGGAATGAGGGTGTGTCAATCCACATCCTCATGCTCAACATTACCTAGCAGCAGATGAGGGCCATGGGTGCTCCCCAGATATGTGACCTGAAGGAAAAGGCAGTAGAAGGGGAGGAGGAGGAAGAGTTTCTAGGCACCCTAATCCTCCCCACTATAAAACTGCCACTCCAAATGTACCTTTGTGTTGGAGTCATGGGAAGAAGATTGGTTACAAATGGTAGTTGGGCTCTCTGAGCCTTGCTGCTCTTACAGAACATGTGCTGGCTCTGATTTCATACCATTCCTTTTGCACTTTCCATTTTGGGCTCTGAAATCCTGATGGTAGACAGAGAAGTATATTTTGCAGAGATTTCCACGTATCTGTGAGCCAGCCTTACAGCTGTGAAAACTGCTAAGTCACTCTTCTCAAAACCATATTTGAAGTGTTACACATTTCCTGCTGTTTAGGGGGATTTCTTCTCAGTCCATGTGTGTTGTGACCGCTCTACTGGTTTGAAACCATGCAGGACACATTTTTTTTATTGAATATGAGATATAACAAGGCTAGAAGCTTTTACAAAATCTTCTATTCACAAGTAGAAAAAAGTAATTGGACATGAAAAGGAATTACTATTACATTATTCTTAAGAGAGTTGCATCCTTCTGTCCTCATATAAAAATCTATTGGGATGCCCTATGCAACTCAGTGATGCTTTTTAATAACAGGCAAGAAATAGTGCCCTTGTCCTCACTTCAGTTCTCAGTGCAGCAGCAGACACAGATATGATATTCAGGATATTCTGCAGGTCTAGCTTTACACTGAAGGATGAATATCATAAACTGTAAGTGAGCTTTGATCCCCTCCTAGAACAGGCAAATTTAACCTGTCTGAAGTTCTGTAAGCATCATTCTCTGCAAGAAGCAATTTTATTGATCATAGCTGGGTGTACATGTTCAACAGTCAGAGACTGGCTTTAAAGAATGGTATATCTCAAAATAATCAGTATAGAAACTCCTTATTTTCTTAACCTTTTACACTAAACGGGAACAAATAGCACCTTGAAAAAATGCTTTGTCCTTTTGGCAGGGGAGTATGGGAAGCTTCTAAAGTAATAGCTGAGAAGTAGGTATGAAAATAAGATCATTACAACTATTGTCTCTATGTTCTATATTCATGTAGGCACAGTGTTGTAGAAACAAGAGAAAGGAGAGAGGCAGGGTCTCAAAATTCAGAGCATTTTGTTAATTTGTGACATTCCAATTTTCAGTCAGAATTTTCCCTCTTTTAAGATTTTAAAGTCTGAGTTCCCAGTAAATGGTTGTGGCAAATGAGACCACTGTCTGTGAATTCCCTCCTCAGAACTTCTGGAAAGGTTTTCCATTTGACCCCAGTTGCATTTGGAGGTTGTGTAGGGCTCAAACATGCAGGACTATCGATATCATGAAGTGCACCCCTACCAATGTCCTCAATGAGGTGCCAGCCCACCCCTGCTTCAGAGGGGCTGTCACAGAGGAAACTTATCAGCCACCTAGGCACAGTACCTAAATACATCAGGAACCAGGGTGTCCTAGTTCTGCTGCTCACACAGTAACTTGTTTTTCTTTTTATAATTATGTCTTAATCATTCTTTATGCTGAAATAATCATAACATATTTACAACCAGACTCTATTTTAATTTTTGTCTTCAGATCACTTTCTATGTGGCCTCATACTGCCATTCTCAGCCCAAATGACACCCTTCCTATCAAAGCCAATTTGGATTTATTTTCTCAAACACAAGTTTGCAAGGTATCTCTGTCAAATGATTTACTCAAATTCAGATGTTGCATATAGAATTGCTGGTGTAAAGAGGCAGAGCAGCAATTCTGGATCTGACCCAGCAGGTATTGGATTTCTCCTTGGTGTATTTTGAAACTCTATAACGATACCTTATTTGTGTAGCACAGCTTCATAACCCAAAAAATGTGATGCTTGGCTTCATAACCCAACAGATATGTTGCTTGCCTGCTCACTCTAGTTTTGCTTCTTGTTTTGAGTACAGATGAATACTTACTGGCAGGTAATCACTGGAATCCTTTTTCCAAACATCATTAGCTTTTTTTTTTTTTGAGGCTGTTGTTGCTTTTTGTTTTTTCCTGATATGACTTTTTCCTCATCTGCCATGAGTAAATATTTGGAAAAATACATTAGCTTCTCATTATTCTTTAGATGAGTTTCATCTAGACTTGCTCATTTACACATATTCATGTTTTACAAGTTCTTTCCCCCTCACTTTTTAATCAAACTCCTGTTTTCACAAGGCCTCCACTTATTCCTAATTGTCAGTCCCTATTATTTTTGTTCAGGACTGATTTTTTTCTTTTAAAAAAAGCAGCTCTGATGCTCATCCATTTTAAAATCATAATTAACTTCATCTCCTTCCTCATTTGCTAATGGGTCTATTTTCTCTCCAGTATTTCCTTTTCCCCTGGTAGACTCATAAAGTCTCTCTTGTTTCTCTTATCCCCTTTGGCTAACTTTAACTCATTCTGCCTTAAGCTGAGGAAAGGGAGACCTTCACAACACATTGCTCAGAACTTCCACACCATTTTATACTTTGAAAGTCTTTTGCAGACATCAACTCATTAACTCTCATAACATGCCAGTGAGGTAGAGAAGTATTTATAGCTGTATTTTGATAAGGAAAGGGAAGGGGAGGTCTTGCATAATTGATGCTGACTCCAGAGGGGCTGCTCCGAGGGCCAAAACCCCTGTCCATGTGTCTAGGCAAGCAGACAATGAAGCTTGGTGGTGGACACAGCACCATCAACAGCTAAGCTGGAAAGCTGAGCTCAGGGGAGGAAGTGAAAACCTGGCTTTCAGCTGCCTTTATTTCAGTTTAATTTTTAGGTGAAGATTCCACAGAGGTTACACACCAACGTTTCAGTTCAGTTCTGCTGGTCAGATGTTCCTCTACAATACAAGTACCTCTGGCCAAAAAACACCAAGGGTGAAAGCAGAGCAATTGTATGCCTAGAAGATATTTTTGTGAAAAGTTGTCACTTTATACAAGTGTCCAACAAAACTCTTTACTCTTTGATAGCCATTACTTTTAGAAAAACAATTTCCAAACCATATGCTCAAGGTGCTTGGATTAAGATTTAACTAATCCATTTTACACAGGGGCATATAATGGGCTAGGTTTATTTTTGCATGCAAATATGCCAGCCAGGGTTTCCTGTAATTTCCTTTAGTTTCGATATACCCACACAGCACTGTGAGTACAGGATTTTCACAGTGTTTCTTAGCGTGTGGTCCATGGATCACTGGTGGGCTACAAGAAATCAGGAAGTGGTGTATGAAACAACTGCATGATTTCCAAGGAAGACCAAGAGCCTAAGCCATGCAAGCATGTTCCACAGTGAGCAAACACAAGTGAAGGGGGTGGAATCAAATTAAAAAATGATCAAACCTATCTGAATTTTTTGTTGGTTTGCAAATTAAAAGCATTGTGGTTAGGCACACAGCAAAGCCTGGGGATATTTTTGTCATGATCTTAAACAGTGGTTAAACACTGCTTTGTATGTCTGGCAATCTAAAAAGTTAAATGATTTTCATGAGCCTCTTCTTCTAAGCTGATGTCAGCAACATCATCATCACCCTTGCTTGAATGGTGGTGCATCACAACACTGCTCCCTAGAGCTTATTGCAATCCTGCCCCCTACAATTGCTGACCATGGGGATCCTTACTGAGCTCTCTGAGATGTCCTCTCCCTTCCCTTTCTGTCCACACTGCCCTCATTGCCCACCATGCCTCTCTTTTACAGGCACAGCCCCTGCCCAGGGGCTTCCAGAGGGCAAAGTTGGTGCCAGGCTGCAATTTATGGGGCTGTCAACCAGATGAGGTACAGCCCTGTAATCTTCCTCTCTCCAGGGGACTTCCCAGGGTAGAAAGTGAGATGGGATATCAGGTCTAGTTCCTTCATTTTCAGTGCCTTTTCAAGAAAATGGTCCACTTTAGGTCCTGGATCTCTATTTGTATTCATGTGTGTGTGTGTGTGTAGGGGAAAGCATGGGAAGCATCCAACCCATAAAAGTGACTTGCAGGAGAGGCTCAGCACATAGCCTGCTTAATAGCACTCCCAAATTGTGCTGGCTAACTACCCAGTTCCGATGTTTATGGAGGTTTCTTTCTGAGGGCTGAAAGTTTGCATCTGTGCTTCTAGTTCAAGTCCTCTCACAAATTTGAACAAAGAGCTTGTAAAGTTCTGCATCTTCCAAATTGCCCCATATAAGTTACTACTGAAACCACATCCAAATTGCTCCCCCCCTCCACCATACCTTCCACAGAAATGACCTAAACTTTGTCAGGTTCACATGTCCCTAGAGATGATCTCATTTCACTGCTTCAAAAGAGCTTTGGTCTGCACAGCCTGTAGCAGCAAATTTACACTTCAAAAAGCAGACAGCTTTTTCCACATCTTATTCACTTAATGGGTGAGAATGTAAAATTAGTTCCGTTGCTGATGAGGACCTTGAGCCAAATGAAAAGTGTTCATTTGTCAGCACAGACTTACAGCCTAAAACATGATTATATAGGTAATCCAATAATGGATTTTGATGCTGAGCATTTATTTATATACAGAATGTCTTGCTATCTGTTGATAATCAGGCTCTACAATTTACTCTCTTTTGTGTCATTAGCCATAGCAACATCTTCCAGACATATTATATTTGTGTGTCAACATACAAACACACATAAAACCTTCTTGACCAAAATGCTGTCTTTGCCTATTTTCCTTGAAAGAGCACTGGAATTTGAGCTTTTTGTAGTTTAAATATTAGTAGGAAATGAATCATTTTTGACTGAGAACCTCTCTGCATCTTAGAAGTCTTAATAGATTAAAATTTGAAACATAAATTTTGTTTCCTTATCTATAACATCATATGAACTGATTTATCCCTTTTTTGCCTGATGTGAATGCCAGTACCTAATTATTTCAGGTATAAATTTATATACCTTAAATGGTGCCTGTCCTAAAGTATTCCATGTCCTAACATCAGAGGCTATATTAGACTTTGCAAACTATGCGAACATCATTATTTGATGGCTGAACAGATCCACCTTTTATACAAAAGTAAGTAAAACATGTTAAGGTCAATATCAGGCATTGATCCTACATCGGGCACATTAAAATCAATCAAAAACCAGAGAGCTGTTTCTGTATCCTTTTTCAGCTTTCTGACTAATTGCTGTTGCTACCTGATACTCCTGCTGTTGTGTGTATGGCTGTAACTATCTAACACTGCAGTACTTGGACAGTTTACTACTCATTTAAATACAGAATACATAACATTCAAATATTTAAAATGGGGAGACATTTTAATAGCTATGCTACAGTAACAGTCACCAGATATTAAAAAAAAAAAAAAAAAAAGTCTGTGGGAAAGTAAAATCACTCCGGTATTAAACTGGGAGTTAATTGCAAATGTGGGGCACACCTGCAAACTCTGTGAACAATCCTACAACACCACACAAAGCAATTTCTGTGCTAAAGGATAGCTCTGCCTGCAGAAACACCTAGGAACACCTCTGGAGGTGGGATGAAGTCTTTTCTAAATTTGGCAGTCAGGAACAATTTAAAAGTAAAGTCATTAAGTAAAATTTACCTCAAAGGATACTGCAAATCAAGGATGCAGATGAGACGATGTATGAGCCAAACTCGAGCTGTGCCACTGCCTCTCCTCGAAGCAGGATCAGGCCTCCCTGTGTGCTTTTGTTTAGCTGAAATTTAGTCTACAATAAATACTTATATATTGCTGCAACATGATGTTTTATTGGGCTGCACTAGTTTACTAAAAACAGCAGGCTGGTAATAGCAGTGCTTGTGGTTCTGCCTGTAATTCATTTGTGGATGGTAATGCACAGGGAGAGATATGATATAAGATAATAAGGCAAATTAAAAAAACTACTAAACTAAGTACTGGCAATATACAGTATATTAGGACCATGTTCAGACAGGCTGATTCTTTGGATATTTTTATTTTTTGTTTTACCTCAGCAAGGTAATTCATTAGATATTCGCTTGGGTAAAGAATAAATGAATATAGCATACGTTATATCCTCACTTTAGTTGCAGAAACAAATCTTCCCTGTACCTGCCAATGTAATCTTCAGATTTTCGTTATATAAAACACCTCAAGAAAAATGCACCTTGGTAAGATTTACACTTTATTACTCTAATGATTCCACAAACACTGCCACAATGTGATGAAAGGCAAAGCAGTCCTGATCTGATTGAGAGCTAATAAAAATCAGTACTGAAAACTGAAAATAGCACCCTTATCATCTTTCTTTCATTTAGACCTGATTACTAGGGGATTATAATGCAATCACAGCTATGTGTGAGAGGTAGCTATGGGAACCAGTTTTAACTGTTTATCTAGCCAAAGATCTTAATTTAAGTTTGAACACTCTGATTCATTTATATGTAAGACACCAAGGAGACAAAATGCAGAAGAAACAGATGCTCACTTGTTCTTTCCATTTAACTTCATAAGCTACCAGCCAATTTGTCTTTCAGGGACAAAATTAATTTTTGATGACAATGTGAGCAAGTAATAAACTAGGAGTTCCTGTCCTGGGAAACTTGTTAAGGCCATGTAATGTTCTGGAGTTATTTAGAAAAAACAATTTGCTCATAGACTTGCAGGGACATCTGTAACAGAGTTTTCTTTGTCCCTGTGCTGTTACTCATTTCTGGGGGCTTTATGACACCTTTTCCAGAGGCTGATTTGAAAAAGTTCAAAAGGAAATATATTGCCCATTATTTCTTTCCTTTGGGGTATTTTCTTTTTCTTAGTCTGTTCCTTTTCTTTCCCCTTTATATTCACAAATCATGCAAACCTCAACCCACTTGCTTTGCTACTTTCACACAGCCAGAGAAACCAACCACCAGCCAGGAGACCTACAAAATTAATCAAAAATTATCTGAGGGAAAGAGTTTGTTGGAAATTTTGAGGTAAGTACACACCTGAAAACATGTGACAGAACACTATGAAAAAGTCTGTGGCACATTTAGGTGGAAGGAGCTTTGCCCATTACTGCTGTAAACTCTGTTATGTTACCATAATGAAAAAATGTCTAAATGAGGCAGGGAGAGCAAAAGAGAGAGAGATATCTCTCCCTAAGAGCTTGCATTTTCAATATGGGCTCTGTGTACATGCTCCTGCATCACTTAACCAAAATGTTCTCCATCTTTCAGTATCTTTGCTGGCACTATTTCCCCATTTCAGTATTTATTTCGCATGTACAACTCTTTACTCTGGTAATACTTTTCTATCATTTGGCTCATTTATTGGGGTTTTATCCTAACCTGGCAGGCCCTCCACATCTCAGGTTTTCTCTTAGGTAAATTCCTACAGTGTAATGTCTGTCCATTAGCACATTTAAAATCGCTTCTTCTCCGGTGCTTAATACTAATTTATAGCTTATGTGCTTCACATGAAATGTTCCTTTTTCAGCAGCTCTTTTGAAGAAAGTTTAAAGTAAGTTGCAAAATATTTCTTTTTCATCTAAACAGGGAAATGAATTTAAGAAAGGAAGAGAAGAGCCTGAAGGTTTAGCTCTTTCAAAATTTAAACAGAATTCAAAACACTGTTGGAACACATCTGTCAGAGAAAGCATGAGAGCACCTGCATTTTAGAATGAATCTTATCCCTAACTCCCTCTTTGATAATAGCTTGCATGAACAGCACCTTTAAACCACATCAATCCCAGATGCTTTCTATCCATCCAGTTATTATTTCCCTTGGCACTGAAGTGCAGCTACCTCTAGACTGAAGCTTCTCAGTGATGTGCAACCTACTGTACAGCATCAGGGCTCACAACAAGAAGTCATTAAAACTATTCAGCTGAAATTATAAAACAAGGGGAATTTTAAACTAGAAAATCAAACCCCAGCTTGGCCAGGGTAATGCTTGGAGCAGCATTAACTCTTTATTTAAAGGCCAGGTGGTTTCAAACACAAATAATAAGAATGAACTTTGGATAGGAAAAAAACCTAAGAATCCAATGAAAATTATAAACTATCATGCTTTTGTTTGTATTTACACAGCAGGATCTCACCAGCCCCCTGCTTCAGCACACAGCATGGCCTGGCTCTGTACCTGCAGTGAACAGTGCATCACAGCTCAGCAGTTTCCCACTGCTCTGCTTTGCCTTCAGTTTTCAGTGTTTCAAGACAAAGCTTCTAGACACAGCCACTCAAGTGTAGTGGCTTGGCCATTAGCACCAATAAGGGTGTCACTGGTAAGGACCACTGCAAACTTCTGATCAGTAGGACCAATAGAAAATTTCATTTCATTGGTTGAACAGCTATTTCTTTTCTGCCTTTGCCACACAGCTTTGAAGGCTTTTATGCAAAAGCAGAATACATACTGAGGCCACACAGATGAAAACAGAGCATTGACTCATGTTTCAAGAACACAGAGTAAGGAAAGTTCACACACTTTAGAAAAAAAAACCACAACACTTTGCAAATTAAATTAGTGCTTGGGAGATATGAGATCAGTCAGTGCTCTGGCATCCTCTTTCACAGGGATCTGCAGCAGGGACATAAGAGCAGAGCAGTGTTCCTTTAGGGGGATACTGGTGAAATTTCCCACCAAGACACTCCACAGGTTTAGGACATATTGATTACCAAGACAAGTTTAATAAAAAGAGAATGTAAAGATACAAAAGAAAGACACTGTTGAGAAGGTTAGGGTGGGGAAAGTTTGACTGGTTATTTGTAGAGCTTTGTGACAATTCTGAAAATTCATGTTGGCCTGCTGGGAAGCCAAAGAGTCACACTGAGGAAAAAATCCAGTTGGTTTTCTGGGCTTTAAGTATAGGAAAGAGATGGCTGAGGTTGGCCTACAGTTTACCAAATATTAATCCTCCACAAAACAAAAATGTTAGTTAGCGTATAATTAAGGTAGAAAATATCCTTAGGTTGAAAAAATCCTAAATTAATAATGTAGATTAGTCATAAAGTACAAATACTGTAGAAATAGAACATTTCAGTTCACTTCACCAGTTACTCAGAATCCCTGGCAAACTGACTCAGTAAGAGCAATTTAAGGTGGGGAAGTGCACAAAGAAGAGGGGTGGGGCGTTGGGCTGGGGCAATTTTGGGAAACCTGTTCCACAGAATCACATCTGCCACTTTATTTCCTGTGAAAGTCTGAGACCTGACAACACCACAGTGCAAAATTTCTTAGCTATATCTTTTAAAACCTTGCAGATCAGGAAGACATTAGTAGAACAATGAAAAACTTGGCATCTAAATAACTCTATACAGTATTTCCAAAACCAAACAGATATTTTCCAGTCTTCCACAAAGCTCAATATAATGTAACTTATTACACATTTTAATGCAGAAAGTCTTACATAACTTGTCTCCATTTCAATAAAGCTGTAAATTTGGGGGCTGTATATATGACATGCAATTTTGATGAAAAAAAGAAGGGGGAATAGCACAGCTGGGCTGGAGTCACACGAGTTAGAGAAAAGAGAGATTCCACAGGCCTCTTTAAAAGTTCTCATCACAAAGTGAACCTACAATGTTGCCTTTATGGTACTGAGCCTACAAGCCCAGAAGATGAAAAGCTTGTTTAGGGTGGGAGATGTTGAAGCAGGATGCCCGTGCCTTGGCCTAGTTTATTGTTTTACAGATTGTAACTACCATATTCCTGCAAAAACAGAAGCAACATGAGCTCTCTCAGCAGTACACTAGGATCTAAACTGACAACAGAAAAAGGAAATGTTTCTCTTAGCTCTAAAAATTAATGCAAAAAACATATGGGAGCTACATGCAAGCTGTGTCACTAATACCTCACTCAGTCTTCAGTGAAATGATCCCAGACTGGTTCACCTCTGATCTTGGAGAGCGTCAGTTTTCAGAAGACCAATAAGTCAGCAGATGCTCATCCTTTCTGCAATGCCTTATTAGAAAGCAGATCTTTGTTTCATGGTGCATAAAGGCTGTGAAACTTATGAAGCACAGAAATCTCAAGGACTACAAAATAAACCCACTCCTGTGCAGTGCTAATACAGGAAATTCCAGTGTGAGGGAATGCAGCCTCTGTCCAACATACCACAACTAGCAGAAGAATGTGGCTTCCCAGGAAAAAACCTTTTAATTGGTTCCTAATGGGCTTATGCATAAGTTGACTTTGTGTTACAGTTACAAGTCCATTGGTCCTTCCAGCCATGTTTGCATTCCAGCTGGCCTTGCTGTGAGAGCAGCAGAGCCATGGTGGACAGCCTGCTACACGTCCCACATGGGTGTGCATGACCAGGCCCATGTGACACATCAAAAGGGTGATTTGCTTTTCCTGATGAGCTCAGGGGAGGCAGGCAGCGCTGTGAAAGTCTCTCCTTTTGTGTGAAATTAGAACTACCCTGAGGCTACCACTTTCTCTCCCTCCTTGTGAAGTCAGTAAAAACTACCTAACATATTAATTTAACTAAGTAGAAAATACAAATTGAAGCATATCCTGTATCATGAGAAATGGTCTTCAGTGTCTTCTGCAGCTGGCAAGACTAGCAGTTAGCACATGTGCTATTGTCTGTACCTGTGCAATAGCAACCTGACTACTGAGACCTACAACACAAACATGGACACCATACATGGCCTTCAGAGATAACTATTCTGAAATTGTTGGGGGGGAAAAAAGAGAGAAGATGAGAATTGGACTCTGAACCTGGCATAGCTTCAATAATGACAGCTTAGAGTGTGCCACTCTCATCTTTCATCTGATAAACAGGTGGTAAGAGAATGCAAAAGATGCAAACGTAGGTTTGAGAGTCCCTCTGAATTGGTCCGAGCACAGTGGCACCATGCCCAGGGGCACTGCAGGGTTGGTGGCAGAGTGTGAATTGGGGTGAAGGTCCCAGAGTCTGCCTTTTCTTTCCCTTCCCCTCCAGTTCTACCTGCCTCTGTGGCACAGGTCAGGGACAACACAGATGCACCTGGTGCTTTGAATTTGCTACTCACAACATTTCCTTACAATGATGCACCAACTCAGCTGTAGTAAATCTAGTCTTTCAGGTTTAATCATATTATAAATGTTAACCAGCTGTCACAAAAGCAAAATCCCCTCCTTTTTTTACAAGGGCTCTCTCCATCACCCAAGTGAAAGCTAACAACCTGAGAGCAACTGTTACCATCACATGAAAGCTTGGTTGTTCCAGCTAGATGAAAGGCACCAAACCTGAGACAAATATTTTGTCAACCCTCATGGGAATCTTACAAAGCCATCTCCCATCCTGTAACAGCTCTGTGGTTAAATAGCAGCTTCAGTTCTCTGATGTTGCAATCCAGCACCTTTCACAGGCATTAAATTCCCTCTAAATTAATTCTAAAGGAAAAAAAATGCTTTCTGCTCAGAGTTATTTCTACTGCCCAGTTATTTTATATGAATCTGATAGCTAGTTTCCTGCTACAGGGGTTACATCTTGAATACTTAATGCCAATTTGGAAATTTTTTAGACAAAACAAAAATACATCTAAAACATAACACACACAGTTTAGATAAGTGTAGAACATTAATGCAAAGCATGATTGTAAAAACAGCAAATAAATTGGAGGAGGGGAACAGATTCAATGGATATCTCTCAGGGTTAGTACATGCTGTAACTGGTTATTCAGACATATCTGGTTCTGTAAGTACATTCTTTTTAGCATAAAAATCCCAGAGTTCAACAATTAAAAAAAAACTTAGAAAGAAGGAAAGAGTGCAGCCAAAGGATAGCCTTTAACAACCATTTCAAAATGAAATCTAAATATGCTTACATAATAGATAAATGTTGGCTTCCAGGGAAGCTTTACAACACTTTATTTCCATCCTGGACTGGGATATATGGAATTGTTTTGAATTTCCATAAGTGTGCAGAGCTCTCAGCTATGCACACAAGCTGATATTTGATTCATATAAGAGAAGCTGGTTTTGCCCTGAAGTAACTCACTGGGCTCTCTTTGGCAACTTGCTGTTTTTCCTTTTGAGCCACAGTACAATTTCATTAATAGGACTATACATCAATTAGTCTTCTCATATTTTCATCAGCTAATGATAACTCATGTGCCCTATTTTTTGATACATGGATTCCAGGATCTACATTTTAAAAAACAATCAGAAGTTTCTTCCCCCCATTACTTAAAACTCAGCCAATGTAAGAGTTTCCATATTGGTCACAAGGTTCACTTTCATGCTGCTCCTCCACAGCAAGTTCTTTGGAAGTTTTTCTTATCCTTTATAGCCAAACCAGCAGTGACCAGTCTATGGTCTCTGGCCCATCATACACACTGCATGCACACATGCAGAATACCTATAGAACAGACAAATTAGGGCTTGGCTATCCCTAACTTAAAGTATTGCAGTGAGACCTGGTGAGTTATCTGAATGGTGCAATGACCTAAGGAAAGAGCAGGCGATTATATCGCCAGGAACAGATGAGGAACATGCAACCCTGAATTTGAAATTATCAGACCTAGCTGAGGTTTGCAGACTCCTGAGAAGAGCAGGCAGGTACCTTATCCTGAGACACATTAGGCATCCCTCCATCTGTATTTTGTCCTCATTCATATACAAGTAAAATGAGTTTAAAAAATTCTGTAAATGGCTAAATCAATCAATGGTTGTTAACAAGAAATAATATATCAAGAAATGCCTCTTGACTCTGTACCTTCAGCTGGGTACAGGCAGCCCATTTCTCACTGCTGGTCCCACTATTGTCTCCAGCCCTCATGCAGCAGCTAGCAATGCCCTGTCCCACAGCACTGGGCCGGGAGGTCAAGTGGCACCGGTTCCTCCACAGGGAAGAGGCCTCTCAGTCACTGCTTCCATGGGCAGCACCAGCAGCTTAATACACAAATACCTCTTGAGGAAAGTACAAAGGCAGAGTCCTCAGGCTGGTGGGTGCAGCCTGCAGTGATCACAAGCACTGGTGATGACAACCTTTTTACGCACACAGAGTTAGAGTATTAATTGGCAAGCAACAGACAGAAGCAGGGCTGTCGGCCAACAAGTAATATTTTGTAGAGCTGATACCATATGTCATATATCAAAAGTCTTACATCAGCAAAAAACATGGTTTAATGCTAAATCTGAGGGTGTCCCAATGAAGCCAGTTGCACCTCTTATGGTCTTCGAGAGAGCTATCCAAAGAGTTGCACAAATAGGTTTTAATTATTTTACTATAACTTTTATGTTAGCATTCTTTCTCAGGCTGCATGTCTAAAGTTGAATTAAATTACATGAAAAAGCAAAAGAAAATTAAAGTAGGATTCATAGCAAAGCAAGGGGATACTTTGATTTTAAAGGCACTTAAAATTAGGGAGGAACTTGAAGGCCAAAGAAAATGTCCAATATCACTAAACAATTTTTGTAAGTTGTCATTGAGTATGATGCTTGTAAGCAAATCCAACACTGAAGGCTGTCCTCTGTCACTGAACCCAAAACCCTGTACAATGTTTTTATCTAGTCCAGCTTTCCATGGCTAGTGTATTTCAAGACAGGAGGGAGATCTTATCAAAACAGGAGAGATTAGAAACAGCAAGCAAACATGCTCAGCAAACAGATATGAATCTGGAGAGACACTTTCTCCTGACAAAAGAACATCCTACAGATATTCGTTAAAATTGGTTAAAATGGCTATTTTAAAAAGTTGAAAAACCATTCAGCTTCTGCAGACTGAAAGGTGATTCTACACTCTAAGTGCTCGTTGGGCAAAGGCATGTGCAAACCTTTTAGTACATCTGCCCAAGCAGTAGCCCAGGAAGAGTAGCTTTCACAACTTGGCAGCTGGATGTGGAGATAATCATGTGGATATGGGCCCTGACCTCTCTGCTAGAACAGATAATAGAACAAAAGAAAAAAAGAGGAAGATGGTAAGGAGATATTTGATTTCTTTGGGTCATAGTGACTTGCAGTTTGTTATCACACTTAAGTTGAACATCAACGAATTTTGGAGGTTTTGTGAATTTTTAGGGAAAATTGATAACATCAACAGTCACATATCTCCCATTGCTGCTCTCTTGGCTCCTAACACAATAATTCAGACCTGATGGGCTCCTTTTGATCACTCTGGGCCAAGGTGTGGGGTAAGAGAAAATGATTGCAAAAGATAGCAACTGAGAAGAGGCTTGCCTGGCCATAGCAGTAACCTTTTGTACAGCTGCAAAGCCATGCCACAGATAGCGTGTCACCCTCGGTATTCCCTCTGCTGCCAAGGACAGTGGCTACTTTGGCCAGATGGCTTGTTCCCTGGATGCAGGAACCTGCTCACATCACCCCTTTCATTCTCTCCAGTGCCAGGAAGAGGTTCCTCCACCTTTGAAAGACTGATGTGGATACCTCATTAGGCCTTGATTATCCTCAAGCAATTGCTTAGATTTCTGCCCTGTTACTGATCTGCCTTTTTTAGCAGGGGTCGTGGAATGGGCAGTGGCTGTCTTGTCTTCGTTATAATGCATGATTTGAAACTTTTCAATTAAGCTTCAGATCAGGCCACAGTACTGAGACCACTTTAACGAGGGTGAGTAATGACCTTGTGCTGCACGTGATTTTTGGCACACCATCAGTTTTAATTCTTCTTGATCTTACTGTAACCCTTTGATACTTTGGATCAAGGGTTCTCTTGAAATGCTTTAAGCACATCGTAGGACTTTCAGGGACTGTTCTGACATGGTTTCTATCCCACTTGTCTCAACATAGCCAGACTGTCACCTGTAAGTTTTCCATATAAATTCAAATTGTCAAAGATTAAAAGGCAGCTGAAAATCTGGCCTGTGTGCAGAACCAGGGAAATCTGGTGTGGGTCCCTAGAGTGAGTGAATCTGAGGAGGATTCTGCTACGAGAGCAAGGTAACCCCTTTGATGTGCCATGCCCAAGTACAGCAGTGCTATGATTAGAACAGAAAGCTACATTATCCTGGAGTAGTGAATTTAATAAGAACTACTGAGAGAGAGACTTCCAGAAATTTAGACTTCCCAGTTAATACCTATCTTTATGTTACCTATAGGTCAAACAAAAAACCTGTGGTTTTAAACACAGCATAGACCCTCATCCAGTTACGCCAGTGATAGAAATCACATTGACATCAGTAGGATAGATGTCTCACCTTTGAATTAAGAATTATTTGGACCCAGAACCAAATCCAAGCTTTGTAGATGGAATCAATTTCCAAGCAGTGTGTGCATGGACAAAGCAGATCAACCTTGGTATTTTCTAGGTCCTTTCCCAAGTCTTGCAGTCTCTCTCACTAGAGAAGGAACAGCATCTAAATATAAAATTAAACCTGGAAAGAGTTTCTAGAAGACCCTTAACTTCTAGGTTTGCAGGCTCCCCACAGCTGACACAAGACTTCCATGAGCATTAGGCAAAGAAATAGATACAGGTTGGGTCATAAAAACCCATAAAATACTTCTCATTCAAACTAATATAAAACTCATATATTGCTTTAAGATATGAATGTTTCACAACATGTGGATGCACAAATCATCAAAACAGAGTCCTTTTCCACAGGAGCAATTGGTTCCTCTTAATACAATTCCTATTAGCACAAGACCAAACACCAGATGCCCCGAGGGGCCAGACTCAGCATCTGTGAGGGACAGAAGCAGCTGCAAACCTCAACCCCAAACCATGGGCAGTACCAAGCAACTTACCTATTGATGAGACAGTGAGAATGAGACTGCAGCCTATGCCTTGCACAGGCATATAGGAACCTGTACTGCTTTGCCCACAGCCCTGCTCTCTCCTGTCAAGGTACCCAGCACAGGGATGATGCTGGACTTGCCAGAGGGGTGAATTTTTAGGTAGCTCTTGGCATCTGAAGTCTTCTCTTCAGACATCCCAAAAGCTCCTTTCCTAGCTGACAGCACATCAGGGCTGCCACCCCTGAGCAGCATGGCTGCTGACACTCTCACAGGTTGTCTACCAACAGAGCAAGGCAATGAGACATTACCCTCCTGCTACAGTTTAGACAATTTCGCCTTTAAAAGCAATGGACTGAGCTACTTAAAACCAAAATTTCCCTGTAGTTTTTTTTTAAAACCCTTTAATCTTTACTTACATGCAGAATGGGGGAGGGGGGTGTATCTGCAAGGGTAGCAGAGAAATCCATGCATTTTATTGCAGTTGGATGGTACTAACAGGGAAGTGGAAAAGCTTTCAAACTTGCTATCAGTTACTTGATATATGCAGGAGTTGATTTTTATTGATGTGCCTCTTGTCACCAATGGAAATGGTTCATCTTTTGTTACACCCTTTATAGGAGGCCTTTTTCACTGCACTTGCCTGTTGGCTTCTGCAGAGCTGGTAACATTGAGCAAAACTCATTGCCCAAACCAAGACTATTAGATAGAAATACATTTTATTTCCTGGGATGTAGCAAGCAGAAAACACTCTCATCTGACACTTTCTTTACTGCAAGGAGAGCTGATCAGCAGTACCATAAGTGTTCTATAAGAGCAGGCATTGAAGAGAGGTGAGGGAAACCAATGGATTTCACTCCAGACAAAACTATCATTGCTATGTCAGGATTGACTTCTTGACTTCTTTGTTAGCCTAACAGGGTCACACCTATTAGCACGAAAAAAGGCACTGGTCATTTAACACAACCCTCGTTACTGTGCACTGCACACATTCCAGGTCCTGCTACTCTTAACAAAGCTGCAAAGAGCAAATCACAGCAGTGTGCTGTATCCCCATCTCAGGTCCTCTAGGCAGCAATTATAGAAAACGTTTCTGTTATCACCATATTTTGGAGTATGGCCATGCTGATGTGTGGCTCTAAACCCAGTGGAGCTTGATCTATTAAATGTATAAAGGGGTCTGTGTGTCAAAGGAGTCTGGTCTAATCAGGGGATAGAAACCACAAACTTACAAATTCGAAACTGAAATTTCTTCGGCTGTTTGTCCAACAATTCAGAGCACATCCATACATTTTAAATTTCACACTCTAATAGGAATACATAGCAATACTCCTTTCAGAGGTGTTGCATTGATTAATAAGCTTGTCACCCAGGATGGAAATTGCTACATAAGTGTTAAGCACTGTTAACTAATGAAAGACAATTCCATACATTCTGGTGGAATCTAGAAAACTTCAGCAAAAATTATTAGTTTCATTTACATTTGTACTATGTATGACTACAGTGATCAAGCTGGTGAAAGTTATTTCAAATGTTTATGCTCCATGACTGCGGAAAAAATTAGAGAGAAAATTCTGGCTCATAAGGCAGAATCGTGCCTGCTGAAACATCTTTAATTTCTGAAATATATAAAGAGCACAAACAACTATTTCTCTCATCAAATATGCACATACCTCAGTGATATTCAACTTAATAACTGTGCAAAGAAGGAGCAGTATCAATGAATTTAAAGTACAGAACAACATTCAGCAGGGAAACTGCTAATGCCTTCCATTTCAGTCACATGTCCTCATTAAGGGCTCAGGCTTCCTGGCACACTAGAAAACATCTGTTTTAACAACTTCTAGCTCTGTTCTTCTGTGATGCACCTTCAATGCCACATCACCAATGTGAAATACTATGTACCACCTGAGACTTTACTGGCACACGGCTATGGATGCTGCTTTTGGATTCTCAGAAATCAAACTGTATTTTTCCTCAAATAAACCAATTGGATTAATCTCTATATCTCTAAATTATATCATCCTTTCTGTGAACATTTCCTGTGACAGAGTTTGGAATTAGAAACTTCATCTGCAAACTTCCATTTCTATGTGTTTGTCATAAACCCATGCTTCTCTTGATCAGATTTGTAAACAAACAAACAAAAGCAGCTGAGCAATGGCAGCTTCTGCTTCCAGGACTTCCAGAGAAGAAGCCTGCTGAGTTTGTGAGCTAGCAGATGGTAGGCTGCAAGAATCTCAAGAACACAGGATACTTCTCCAACACTGCCCTACTCTGTGGTGAAGCAAATAATTTTACCTCCAGATTTTTCCCCTTTTTGTTTTTTTGGGTCAATGCTGTCTCTTAACCAATGCTGGTACTGAATCTCCTAGAACAATGGGTTCAAATGGCCCTATGTGCTGTTAGAGCATGGCTTTCTCTCTGTTTCCTTCATTCTAGCCAACCATCTAGACATGGAGAGAGAGTTCTCTCTCTTTTCATTATAGTTCTATGGAAAGAAAAAGGGAAAAAACGCTACTCAACAGGCATAACTTCCTGACTTATTTGTACATGCCCATTTTGTCAAGGGATGTGCTGTGCATCTACTGTGAATTGCTGAAAATGTTAGGTAGCTATGAAACATGATGTTCTTGTATTTACCAGCCCTTTGCCTTTAAAAGATCTGTAGCCTAAACAGGCAGCTTTAAGAACTCTCCCAGCTCAGTTGTAATCAAGATACCATCTACTTAAATAAGCATTTGTACTCCCAGTGATTTTAGGAGATGAAATACTGATCTTATTACCATAGTAAATACCCTTGAGGCAATGTACAGGCCAACAGAATATTGCTTTCTGCTGGTACAGTACCCATTTTCAGGAGAACTCTAGGAGTATTTCTAGTCATGTGGTAATAATAGAAGATTTGCTTAGACTATATTTGCCAGAAAGTCCTATTTGCAGAAGTGGCTTTTAAATCTTTGACACTGTTCATGGGAAACAGCTTGTCAGCTATGAAAATATTTCTACCAGCTCCTGGATATCAGCCTTAACACTGGGAAAAAGAGATTTTTCAGGTGGCATAGCCCAATAGCAAGCAGAGAAACTTTCAGCTGATAGGGCGAGTGGCAGAGTAGCATTACCTGGATAGGCAAAGGTGGTTTTTGCCTGCCAGCAGCAGTGCAGCCTGCGGTGCCTTTTGAGAACAGTCCCCTTTCCTTGCACAGCTCTGGGCAGGCAGCAGGAGCCAGAGGACAGGGAGTGATGCGTGTGGGAGGCCTCCAGCTCAAGCACACTCTATTTATTTATCACTGAACCGTCATCTGGTCAATAGGAAAAGTTGATAAAACTGTTACCTTCGGGGCTCTGTTCTCCTTGGGAATAATGAAAAGGTGAAGCTGGTTAAGGTCAGCGCACAGGAGGCCCTATTGAAGGTGGGAGCAGGTTGGCCATGAATTACTGAGCATCATCTGGCATCACAGATAAGCAGAATGGGTAAGAGACTAGGCAGGCTCTACAATAAGGGATGGATTTAATTAACAATTGCACAGAGGGAGCAGACCGTAGCATTCTGGCACGAGGACATCCTACATCTGACAGTTGCTTAAAGAGACAGGGAGCACCCTATTATAAAAAATATATTACTCCTCATTGTATTTTAAAAATTACATGAGGAACAATAACATATTGTATTACCCCTTCTCTCCAGAGCTGCCTGATTACACCAGCACTGAGCACTGCAGGCTCTCTGCAGATATTCTGCACTAGGGCCTATTTAAAAACATCAGTCCAAACTTGGTTGCAAAAGTACAACACTGTTGAAGTCAGGGGGTTGTGCAGATGTAACTAAAGGCAGATGTTGATCCATATTAACTAAACTATTAAATACATCAATCTTACCCAACCATCTGACACCTTGTCCTACTTCCCAATATTTTTTCTCCCAAAAGTTTATTTAAATTCAGCCAGCTGACAATTTGCAAGCTTCCGGGCAACCCTTTTTTTATAATTTCTTGCTTTCCACCACACCTTCCCCTCCCCTTTCGCTCTCTCTCTCCTCTCCCAAGCCCCTTCTCCTTTAAAGTTATTACTTTAATGTTAAGTCAATCTTCTAATTATTTTGAAAGTTCAACATGATCATCATTGCACAGCTCTAGCTTTCCCTCTCTTCAGTCAGTAAAAAAAACCCACAAAACACCCAAAGAAAGAAGCTGAAACAAACCAGAGTTCAATTCTTATTTCTTTTCATGTAAGTGTTAGCAAAACAATTAATTAACGCACAAGCTCCTTAACTCATGGGTCCACGTTCACAAAAACAGAGACAACAGACTTTGATGGTCCCAGCTTCAGTCCCAGTGGGTGTTTAACCACATCCCACAGATCTGTGGAGCTTCAGTGGGTGGACTCTCCCCCCAGGGAGCCAAGCATGGGATACACCATTGCCAAAACAGACATTTATGGAAAAGAGAAAAGTACATTCCTGAACACATCTACATGAGTAAATCACCTTTTTTCTTCATTCACCTGAATAAAGAACCACCCAGTCACCGGAAACAATAAATTCAGGGGAGAGGGTGGGCGAAGGGGGAGAATTGTTTAGTAACTAATCTATAGGAAAAAAGGTTCAGAGATTTCAGAGCTTCCCTGCTAGTAATGCATCTGATTTCCTATGTTACACCAGCTTCAAGACCATACAATATGACTTACTCTGGACTTTTTTACCAGTGACAAGCAAGACCCATCTTGGCCTTTTGTAAACATATCTTTTTACTGGAGCCCATCCTGTAGAAGTAGATAGATTTTTTTGAATCATACTTAAAAATCAGTGCAATAAATGATACTCTTAAAAAAAAAAAAGCCATAGAAAAGGTGTGACTTGAATGCATAAGAATTTTTTGAATGAATAGAGCCCTTAATATTTAGTTTTGCCTAATGAAGTAAGGCATGAATGTAAAAGGATTAGTATTCCCGTAACATTCAATTCACACACACAAAGTGTAATTCATGGAACCTGGCTTTAATTTTTTTACATATAAATAATTAATGCTGCATTTAAAGTATGTTAAAATGTTTTATTTCTTAATCAGCTAATTTGACCGAGAAACAAAGATGCCTTTATTTTCATTTTCCTTGACTAGAGTTACTGTAGTAAAAGGTCCCCTCTAGCTTTTGGCTTTTGACTCTCAAGTTTGCTGCTGCCAATTAGTTTTCTAAAGTCACTATTTTGCAAAATGTTTCGCACTTTTTAAAAAATGTAATTGAATGTCTGTACATCACAGAGTTTCTTGTGTGCAGACACAGGGTGTTAAACATTCTTTGGGTTGACTTAGGTCAGCTTTAAAAAAATCTCAGACACTGAAACTTGAGAAGCAGTCGTGTGCTAGTGTTTTCTCCACATCCTGTTAAGTATTAAGTGGTTATTTAAAATAGAGTTGTTATACTCAGCAACTGACTTAAAGAGCTTGATATAGTTTACAAGACGATTAATTAAATGAGAGCATAGCATGTGATGCACATGTATTTCCATAATCATTCACATTGGCCTATAGTTGCCCTTTAATTTTCATACTAATTAAAGTAACACATTGAACTGCAAATTGTAAATGGCTGCATTTCTCAGTAGATGTTAACACTGATGTAAGCTGAATGGCAAATAAAAAACCTCAAGATTTAAGCAGAGGGTATTTTGACTCTGATCTATTCAAGTTTCCCTACTCATTCTATTATTGGACCATGTCCACATTTTAACAAGACTGCATTTTTCCTGTGTTTTCAGCCCTGTATTTTTCTGAGGTACAATGTGTGTAGTTTTTTGTATTGTGGTGTCTGGTTAGTTGGTTTCCATCTGATACAATAGAACAGTTATGCAGGGTTTGCTGTTACAGATTAATTTTTTTAAGCCATGGTGGGGCTAAGGTTTGTAATCTGATGGGCAGAAAGAAAGAAAACTTACTTCACCAGTAGTTTTACTTCTTACTTACATCTGAGCCAATATCCTCCTTGGTTGTTGCTCAAATCTTGATACAGCTGACTTGGAACTTGAAATGCAAACTGGAGGGCTGCACTTTCAGGTTGTATCAAGGAAGGGGAAGTTACTCCCTAGAACATTTACTGGGACTTGGAAAAGAGAAGAAACAGATAGGAACAATTATCCTGTGGCTCACACAGCTGCTGGCACTTTGACTTGACACATGCTCTGGTGGGGACCACAGCATCCACCTCAAGCAGTCTCTAGCACGTAATGGACATATGGTAATTGCTATTGAATGAGAGGTAACCTTGGACTATAGGCATCCTTTAAAAGAAATCCTTGACAAAAAAAACCCCTTTGTCAGGGCCAACAGCTCCAAAATTAACAACTAATCACTGCTTTCAATGTGTCCTCCATCTAATTGCTTCCATGATGAGGGAGGTTTTTTTTTCTTTCAGAAATGAGCATTATAAAAGATTTCTTTTTAATTTAAAATGAAAAATTCCTCCACTCCCAGGTGACCTATCCAAGAGAAATAATAATAAGCCCTCAATTGCTCAGAGAGCATCAGCTCTCACACATATTACAAGGCTGAGCGTTCATGCTCCCTTCCACCCCACCCTGCTCCCTTCCCACAGTGTGTCCTATCTCCAGATCCCAACTTGGCTTGGCCCAAGATGCTATTTGTTAAAATTAACTTTCACATCAGGCTGGAGTCAGTGTACTTGGCAAGCAGGAGAGAAAGCAAGACTGCAAGGGAGGGAACAGCTTCAGGAGGCAAAGAGGGAAGCTGTAGCCCAAGCAGGGTTTTGGGGAGCAGAACATGCCACAGCAGCACTGCAGCAGGACACAGAACTGAAGCCAATTTGCTCCCAGTTTTGTCACTCCCCCCTTGAGTACTATGCTATCCCTGAGTCCCTTGTTGAGGGCCACACAAAGGTTTCTCCTTCACCTGCCCTCAGCCCCCTGGGCTGCAGCCAGGCAGGCAGGACTGAGCTCCTGCTCCTGCCTTGGTGGGGGCACCCAATGTGACTGTTCCCATGACATGCTTTGTTTCAGCAAGATTCTTCTGAAGTTCAGCTGTGGGCAATGCTGAACAGCCACGCATTGCAAAATGAATGGAGTCACGCTGAGGGAAGACTGATAGACTATGGTAATAATGCAAGACCTTTTTTTCCCCTCATAAACCAAATTTCCCATACATTTCTGGAAGATTAATTTAGATTTAAGGAGGTTTCAACTGAGATACTGGAAAAAAGACTCTAAATGCAAGGCTGGTTTCTACCTGACCTTAACTACTACATCAGCTACCACTGCTCCAGTACATTTATATATAAAATGGTCTGGCATTTCAGCTTAATTACTTAAGGACTCTACAAAAAAAAAAGCCTTTAAAATGTTTTAATTGCAAATTTAGTCTTTCTGAGTACACAGCAGTGGTATCATCCACTGAATAATTAACCACATATTTAAAGAAAAAAATAGAATAACTCTCAGCTACATGGACACAGTCCTACTTGTCTCAAGTAGATGACACATGTAAATATGTGCACATACAGAATTAAGTAGTAATTTGAGTTTGCTGGATTTGCTGGATTTTGTTTTTCCTTTGAGACTGGTGTAAACGTAACATTAGATTAATTTTCAAGTTTATCGTCAAACTCTATTGCAACAGGGAAGGGATTGTGGGGGGGGAAATCCTAAAAGAAAAAGCTTGTGAAGCTTCCTTACTCCTGTGGCACGAAAGCACTGTTATGTTTTCCAAGTGGAAGGGTCAGTTGACTCTTCCATTTGGACACAAATCTCCTCTCCCCCTCTCTCATTCCTCTAATCTTCATTTGCACTCACCTACTAAATACAGCATGGACTTTCTCTTCCTCTGTTGCAGCCTGCAGATTGCCTCTGATGGGACCCTGCTGGTGAGGTGCAAGTGGGTGGTGCCAGCTGCTGGCAGGGCAGTTTGCTGTGCTGGCACTGCAGCCCCAGTGGGACCACAGAGCAACACACAATAAAAGCAGAGCTGAGCAGAGCTGCTTCAGTTCAGCAGCATGCTGGCCATCCAGCAAGGGTGCTTACATAAAAGCCAAGGGCTTGGAAGTCTTTCCTCTTTCCAGAATCAAACCCTTTTTTACACACACTGTGACAGCTGGTTATGATGAACAAATTAAAACTAATTTAAAAGTTACTCTCGGGCACAATTGTCAGCCTTTCATTCAGGAAACTCTCTAAACAAGCACTTAAGTTTAAGCAGGTGCCTAAATCCCACTGAACACGGTAGGATTTATACACCTGTTTTAGTGCTTTCCTGGGCAGGGACAGCCCACAGCAAGCAGTATGTTCATCCCATGAGTCCCAAACTCCAGGTGTATTATTCTCATCCAGGTTTAATTGCCAGTGCCCAGGCAGCATTGGGATAACACCACTCCTAACTGGATTTTTATGTTAGTGCACATCCTGCTGTACTACAAACCTGCTGCAGCCCCACAGGCGGCTCTCCTGCTAATGAGCTGCACCACAGAAATCTGAGCATGAGAGCCATCTAAGAAGGTTCATAGACACAAACTGCCACTGTGGATGGCAATGCTGTTCTTTCAAGCCATGAATAGGGCATTGAGCCATTCCTTGAAGTTGCAGCTGGGGCTTTTCTTCCCTTTTTATTCTTCTGAAGACCATCATTGCCATCAGCAGGGATAGCACTGGGAGTGGCAGAAGTCCTCTCCTACCAGAGAAAGCAGAGTGTGGTGAGGGTGCACATTCATGGTAATCTCCTTTTTACAATATACAGATGAGCCTGCTCAGTGGCACAATTAGCATGCTGGGAACAGCACTTCTCACCCTAGAGTAGCAAACTGCAGAGCTGGTGGGAGGAAAAGGGAAAGGAAAACAGGAGTCTGGCAATATGACAAATACTGTGAAGTATTTTTTTAGCATTAACACCGACCTAGGCAAGACACAAAGTTGAAAAGTAGCAAGAATTTTCAATGAAAACCCCAACACATTTCCTAAACTTTGAGTCATTCTTGTTACTTAACTGAAAAACAAACCCTGAGTTTTCATTTCTCTTTCTCTCTCCATGCTGGCAAGAGGAGGATGGGAAAGGAAACAGAGAAAGAAAGGGTCACCACTAAGCTTTCTAAGGTCTTTCCTTTTGATACTGTGACTTGTTTTGGTTATTTTTTCATTACTTATTTTCACTGAAGTAGAAGGTCTCCAGGAAAGCATTTGCTTCGGTTAAAATCAAAATTAAATCTGACCTATCACTGAGGGGGAAAACCAACTGAATCTAAAGAAGACAAACTCTGTATCAGTGTGCTCACATATTAAAGGGGGCATGTGCGAGTCAAATTGCACTGACAGACCAGCATAGGTCAGATCTGTGGAAAAAAAAAGAAAGAAAGAAAAAGGATTTTTAACAATCTTTCAGCCCTCTCTTTATTAGACCTTAATTAAATCAATGGGTCAAAGCAACAGAGGGAAAGAATGGTTCAGCTAGGGGACACTAATCAACCCCTTTCAGTGGACTGAAAAATATCTTAAGCAAGAAGTAAGCTTTAAATCAACATCTGCCTCATGTAACGCATAAACATAGACATTACTGCTTAAGAAAAAAAGTATTTGTAGGACCTTTTCTTGAAAATAAAAACATGTATAAAAGAAAATATTGCTCATAACCACTAGGGAGATCAGTGAGCATGCTTGAATGAGAACAACCAGGAGAATCCTTTGGGATTTGGTTGAACAGCATCCTTACATGTTGTGAATTTTAGGGAACACAAAGCTGAACTGAGCAGCAACTCCTGAGTCGTTGGTTGGTGCTCTTGCAATCAGTCAATGACATGGCTGTATTGACCATCAAACCTTTGAGTAGCAACTGAACCATTTAACTTGATTAATACCAAATCTGGACTTGCCCTTTTTTTATCCCCACAAATTTTGGCTAGAAACCTGACTACTAAGGCCCCACTCATAAGCATGACAGAAGGGACAAATTCAGTTACATCAATGCAACCTCAGTAGCATTAGGAAAACAAAAGGCCTTCATCTCTATTACTGAGAGTGGCACTTGAGCGACCATGGCCAACATGACTGACAGAGTGAATGCTGGCAATGCTCAGCAACAGAGTCTGGTCCCCAAACTAGCCTGTAACACCCCTGCAAGAGCTAAACTGCAAACAGACAATGCAGAGAACACACCAAAAGAAAATGGCTAAGATGAGCATTCTGCTTTGACAACATAAATGATTACTTTTGAGGATATTCAGCACAAAAAACACATTTCCTGATCTGCACAGAATATGTACAGTGTGCTTGCGCTGCAGGAGCCAAGCCAAGTGGCGAGACTGAGCCAGCATGCAACATGGCTGTATCCCTCTGTCCCAGCACAAGCCCAGAGGAAGGAAATCTGACTCACAGCTGGAGGTTTTTCCCCTACTCACTCCTGGCTGGGGAAGCTGAATTCCTGCATGCCGGGGTTGTGGCTGGGGATGAGGAACATCTCCCTGGTTCTCATCCCTCAGCTAGATTTTGTGCAGATTGGGTCACCTTGAATATATTTCTTGTATGGATTCAGGAAGCTTCTGTTATGGCCCCACAAAAGACAAGATAGATTTTGCCATCTTGATCTACGCTGCTTTAAGAGATAATCTTACATCCTAAAGATGAAGTAGTAGTTTTAACTAAAGTATAGCAAGCACTAATGAACGAAGTCTGATTTGTAATACTTACCTATTAAATAACATAATACTTGAAATTAGCTTAAAAGTGCAAATCTGCTGGTTCAGATTTTATTGGTCATAGCTGAGTATGAGGTAACATTACTATGGGAATCACTTTTTACCTGAAGAGCGTTTGGAGCCTCACTCCCTGTACCATTTGGCCAAGGAGAGTGATGATCTCTCCAAACACGACTGGCTCTGTGCAGTTGTCATGACAGGCTGCATCCAAGAACTACCACCAAGTTGCAATATAATATCTTGCTTATTATAATAATTATTCGTCTCTACTGCTTAAACCACTGTTGCATGAGAAAGTTAATATTTCTAAGGCTCTGGGTGGAATACCTTTCCCAGAAAACATGCTCTCAACAGGAAACCCAAACACAGTGCTAGAGAGTTATCTTAAGCAGATTTAAATAATTAAATCCAAAATTCTCAAACCACTTGCTGTTTCAAATTTATTTCTTTAATAACATGCTTGTTTCAGCAACACACTGGATTAGGGTTTCATTTATTTAAAATTTAAGGTCTGTCCCACTCTGAGTGTTATTTTAAGTATTTAGGGGAATTTTGTGCTTGTGAAAACGAAGAGATTGTTGCATTATAAATTCATTTCCTCTGTTATTGCACAGGCCATGCACAGTGCAGCTGTGAAAGCGCTGTAAGAGCCCCAGCAATGTCCTCAAGCTCAAAGTAGATGGCCGAGCCTTTGTTTTTGCACAAAGAGGAGCTGGTCCTTTCTTATGTCATCAGCTACAGGTACTTCCTAAACAGCATTGCTGACTCTGGCAGTCGTGTCGATTGAAGAGGTATTCAATGACAGCAATGACTATCCACATTGCCCGTGGGCCAGCTGCCAAGAGCCATTTTTGTGTGGGACTTGCAAGAGAGGTTGAGCCCAGTGCCCACAGCCCCGCATCAATCAGTGCAAGCAGCTCCTGTAGCAGGTGTTACCTCCTAAGGAAGGGCTCGGTGGCGGTTGCTGTCCACAGCAGCAATTTTACAAACAAGCAAGTTTCTTATGTGTTCTCCATCACCTCCAGGCATTCATATTCTTTTTAAGTACAGGAACATTAATTAGATTTTGACCACAGACCCCAGATTTGACTTACGCTGACAGGGTTTCCATTAGTGTAATCTGTAGGGGAATTCACTGTTTCAACATCTGTGTGCCTAAGGCCTATCTCACATTTACTGCCGCTGCCTGAAAAGCCTCCCTTGTACGGCTGTGTGTTTCTTCATGCTCCCAATTTCACAGAAGTCATTTCAGCACCAAACGGTAATTAGCAAAGGGATGGGCCTCGGCTGACATGAATGCAATTTATTGTTTTCCACAAGGCCCTGAACAGAGCAAACAAAGAACGCAGTCTTGCTGTCTGGCATTTTATTAACTTGTATTGTGTGATGTACCTTACTGAAGGGAGTTCTCCCACTAAATGCAGCAGCGAGGAACCAGTAACATGTGTGCTTTTGATGAATATTAATTTTGGTTCAATTAGGCAAGTTTTGCGGGACCTCAGCCTCTAAAATAGGACAGCCACTTTTATAATTATCTTCTGTATTAACTTTATCACCACCCGACTTTTTACATAAATGCAACCTTTCATCTTTAAAATGCCAACACTTCTTCAATTTTGGCAACCGTACAGCATTGCTAATTATTTGCTCATTATGTGTGGTTAACTGATGAATCATTAATAAATGAATGAATGGCTAATATATTTTTATGGTAATTGGAGATATAACTGATTGCAGACTTCCTTTGCTTCTCAGAACTGCCCTGAATGAGCAGTAGCTGCCTAATTGTTTACAGATGATATTTATGCCACTGACAAGCTCTTCCTACAGCCCTGGTGTCTGAGAGGTGAGCCCTCCCTGTGCCCCACGGCGGGCATGGCGGGATGATGCTCTCCCTACCCCACAGGCGCAGCGGATGGGCAGGCGCACACATTTCGGACAGATTTCCCAGCAGCTCCCCACAATGGCTGGGAGCAGGACTACTGACACCATCCCAGTTACTGCCACCATTCCCCAGTAACACCAGACCCTGACATGGAAATGACACCTTTCTGCAAGCGTTCTCCCGCAGTCTGGGTGTCTGCAGTGAGTATCACAGATAGGAAAGGGAAATCAGGCTCCAGTGACATTTTGTTTAGCTCCATACTGTGCATTACAGTAAATGGCTTACACAACCTCTTGCTGCCAGCGCACAGTTAATGAATTCAGAGATAATTGCAGGGTTGATTTCTTTCTTTCTGCTTTTTGTTTTTAATAACCTATCTTTCCATAAATCATTCTATAGGGTGCACAGTTCCAAAACACATAATTTAAATCCGCTTGACAATTCAAATCAAAAACAAAAGAAGTAAGATGTCCAAACAAGGCTCCTTTAGCTATGCACATGCATCCTGAAGATCAAGTTAAAAATGCAAAGGAGATTACCAATTCTTAATTATAATTATTTAACCAGGTGGGTAGTTTCTCTAATGAACATTTCTATGAAAACAGAATAACTAATGACGGTCTTAAAGAAGTCTTTGTCTTCCCATGTACTAATGATCACATTTATAAATATGCAGGAAGGCCCCCATGTACATTGCTAATGATAAGTAATTAAGCACCAGGCGTCAAAAGCTATAGAAAAGGGTCAGGGTAATGCAAGAGAAAATTAAAAATGCAATAAAATAAGTTGTGGAGCAAAATTAAATTTCTGGCTTCGGCAGACCGGGCTATAAAGAAATCTTTTCCCTTTCAGTATAAACCATAGGTGCTGTGGGGTATCCAAAAAAAATCTTCTAAGCACTTTCATTAGATTTTACTTGCCTCTGTGCTTGTACTCATATTAAAACCAAGTGAACCACCAGCCATTTAAAACAGACGCTATATTCAGTAAAGCTGCAGTTTCTCTCAATGTTTATGAGAAATCACTGTGGCTGAGATTATGACTATCATCAGCCTCCTCAGAAACATTTCAGAACTTCTGATGAAAGAAAACAGGGATGTGTTAAAATTGAAACCTGGTTTTGTGATTATATTCTTAATATGGAGGTCAACTCATGGAGGGCCTGCCATTTAGTCCCTGTCAGAATCTCCACCAAGATGACTCAGACCCAGGAGGCACAGAGGGCTGGCTCAAGCCCAGACCTTCAGTTCAGCTGTGGAACCCACATCACAGACCATCGCAAAGACCATTGCAAAGCATTAAAGGCAGTTTCCAAATTAAATGAAATGGGTTGTCTTTGGTAGGAAAGACATGTTTTTCTCTCTAAATGAAAAGTTAAATTAGTTAACGCTGACACTCTTTCCCGGTGGCTCAGCACAGGGCTGCGTGAGGCTGGAGGTCCCTATGCTCCTGCTGGCTGCTGCAGTGCCCCTCGCTGGCTTCCCACCAGCATCCCACACCATGGATCCACGCCATGGCTAATGCCCCTGCACCAAAATCCCATTTTCTGCTGCTGCAGTTCAGTGTTCAGGAAGACAACAGCCTGGGTCTGAAAGGAATAATATACTATTATTATTATTACTTCTCATTGAAAGCCGGATTAAACTTCTTTGTAAAATCATGGTGAGGAAAAAGTAAAGAGTAGAGAGAGGGAATGATGAAGTAGGGGGACACAAACAAGTGCCGTCCCTCTACCAAGCACCTCACAAAATGGTGTTTCAGCTGCTGATGGAGCCCTGCCATGCTGCATGGCCATGCCTGCCTCAGGGCAGCAAATACACAAGATTTCTTGGCCTCATCTCATGTTTTACCAACAGTTTACATTAAAGCACACACAATCTTTGTATTTAGAGATTGTGGACATTGTGGCACTAATTTCAAATAACGCTCTCACATTTTTTTCGAGTGAAACCAGTGACTCTCCCATATTTCTAGCCTTTCAGGACTTTTGGAAAATGATCTTAACATTTACTTCCACAATGACCTTTCATTGCCTCACACTGGGTATTTGCACCACCACCTTTAGCTCAGCCATGGCCCTGGCACTCACACGAAGCACGAGGAGTGTAAGCTCCGCCGGGCCAGGCGACGCCCACCGACAAGGCAGCACGGTTTCCACTTTTATGGGCCGTGCAGCCAGCCTGCCTGCTCGAGCTGTTTCATTTTGTCTGCAGCCGAAACTCAAATAACCTGGAGTAAAGCTGTGACGGTGAGACACCGCGGTGCTAGTGAGCACACTTGGCCCTGACAGTGGAGCGTGTGCTGCTGAGTGGCGGCAGGCAGCCAAGCCCCCCTGGGGCCCAAATCCACCCTCCAGGGGTAACTTTTCCTGCAAAATCCCAAGGGGACATCTCTGAAAGAAACAGTCTTAGGGAGTTCATGTCTGCCACCTTGTCCCCTTGGGCTGGTGAGCCCATGCCTGGGGCCGCACTCATTGTCTGGACACTGCGTGGCCTCAGATGGCTCCACGTCTGGGACAGCCCACGAGGGACAGCCTGCACCACTGCAAGGCTGCTGCCATGGTCAGGGTCTGGGGGACAGGGGATGAGTGTCTGTGTTGCTGCTTGCAACCACTAAAATATAAGAGGGTAGGAAAAGCAGGTATTGGGTTACAGTAATCTTCAATTAAAAAACTGTTTATCTTTGAAAATACGTATCTGTTACTGACAAGCTCTGAAAACCACCACTGCAAGTCTGTCAGTAAAACCAAATGTTAAATGGAAAATATTTGCCAGGATTTAAAATTAGACCTACACATTACTTACAGATGTTTCAATGAAAAACACTTGAAACTCAACCACATAGAGTAATAAACCCCACAATGGTCTATTTTTTTTATGCTCCAAGTTAATTTTTATTATATAAGTAGCCATACGAAGAAGCCATTGCATACTGCTTAAATTAAATGTGGAGGAATGAAATCAGCAGTATCCCTTTACAGCATATGGTCCAGCAAATCAAATTATAAAGCTTTCCACATCTCATTAACTGCAATGAGTAGAGTGAGATTTCTAATAAGTCACTTCTTTTTCATGTGAGAGGTGAGCAGTGACTTATTGTAACTATTCTCACAGGATGACCCTTGTGCTGAAATTAAGAACTAATCTAAAATGGGAAAGGTCATTTGGTCAAGTCTGATCATAACATTTCCTCGTTATTGTTTTAGTTGGCATTGAAGCACATGCTTTCCCAGTGCATCAGCTGAAAAATGCCTTTGATAATTTCACTGACAGCGAGTAACCCACACACTGCCATTTAATGAGTTTGGGCTGGATTAGCTGACAATAAAGAATACAGTATAAATGCTTTTATAGAATGAGTTTTTCAGCAGGAAAATTTCATGCATGCGTACTTAACTAATTTATTTGCATTTACCACTGAGATGTCAGTCCAAGTACCACTCTGGTGAAAACTTCTCGTCCCCAGTTAGACAGCAGCCTCACCAATCTCTGCCTCTCTTGGAAGAAACCTGCTCCATGCCCCCGCTCACGGGCCACCTGTAGCCACAGCTTCAATTGAAGCTGGCATGCCAAGGAGAGAACTGCATTCAAAGGCTCACTTCCTCCTCTGCACAGAAAATCAAATCAACATACAATTGTTCATCATGTGGCTTTGCTTTATGTGGATTCCTGATTTAGTGGCAGATCTGATTCAGGAACTGAGGCATTCCTGGCTCCCTGTCCCAGGCTCAAATCTCTAACCTGAATCCAATCTCCCTTCCGCCATCAGTCTTAAATTGTTTGCTAGAGGATATATTGACCATAAAAATACAGTACAGTGCACAATGAGAGAAACATCTCAAGACAGTGGAAAAGAGAAAGCTCAGCCAGGCCAGCTGAAACACTTGGGAGGAAAATCAACAGGCTGTTTTTAGCAATTACGAAGTTGTTGGCTGATCTGATCTAGCTGGGCAGGAAATTCCATAGTTTTTGGAAACCATTGACAAAAATGTTCTGGCAGTTCTAGTCTCCATTTTGTACTGCGAGAAGAGTTAATGCACTGTGCCCAAGAAGTTCAGTATGCAAAGCAAAATGGGAGAAAGCTTTTCAACTTAATATGGAGACACATTGTCTTCCACAGTAGCAGAAAAATAGTGTGATTTACTTGAAATCTCTTGATGTACCACTGTAATGACTGGGCAGTAGTAAGAATGTGATCATTCCTGCCAGGACATTTCACTTGGTTATTAACCTCATGGAAAAATCTGGAGGACTGTAAACCAATCCTCAAAGGATGTATTTCTTATTTGCTCTAAAAACACTGCCTTACTTTGTGCAGCCACTACTGAGAAGTCTGAAACCTAGCTACTGTTTAGATTAATTTAATTTCCCCTTAATGTTCATTAAATACTAAGTTGTTAGTTTAGGGCACCTCAAGACGAGTTGTTAGAGCTAATTTTTGGAAAAAATAGTGTTTGAGTGCATAATGCAGCATGCAGGGGATGTTCATGTAATTTCCTTTGGGCTATTTTAAGCATTTTAGCAATGAATCAGTCCAGAAGACCTGATGTCCTCTGGCCCATGAGTGGGGACCAGCAGGCACCAGAAGCCATCCCAAGCCCCAGGAAGAGTGGGATAAGGTCTCTGAGCACCTCCATCAGATGACAGCCAACCACGGGCTTGCCTGAGTGGGCGCTAGGCCTGGGATCAGCAACAGCAAGCAGGAGACCAGGAGAGGCAGGATGGGCACCATGAGGCTGTCTGGTCCCACTGCCCCACAGCCACACTGTGAGGCACCAGCTCCACTGTCAGCCTGTGGTATCCATGTCCCCTCTGCAAGAGCCAAGCCTGCTCTCACTCTGCTTCCTAAAACATTCTCTGGGTTGGATAGTATTTTTTTTTCAATTGCATATGAAAATTCAGAGGGTGGAGAAACCTTAAAAACACAAGTTGGAACAGTGACACTCAGACTGCAGAATGCTTGAAACAACAATTTTTTTTGGCAAACATGGAGAACTCTCACATCTCACTAGAATTAACTTTTGACCTCCAGACCTCAGAGAGTCGGAGTTTCAAAAAATGCAGTTTTGCACAATGTGCCCTGAATTACTACAGTTCTCATGTGCATACAATCGGGTAATTATGTATGCAAAAGTTTAGATTAAGGCCAGAACAGACAATGTACTTTAAAACACTCTGAGTTTAAAAAGTGTGTGTTGCTTTGTTGCAGTGAGTTAACCTGAATGCAATAAAGGGTTTACCTTTATTGCAATGAATGCAATAGAGGGTTTGCCTCTTCCTTTGTGCAATGATTACACTGTCCAAAGTACAGTCCTTGACACCCTCAGTAATTCACCACTGCCTTTAGCATCTGAAGAAGATCCACTGCAGAAGGAGGACAGTGCATTTTGGGACAGTTGCAGGCCTTTCAGTGAAAAAGGATTTCATTTTAGAGGGCATTTGCAACTCTCCACTGGATTCATCAAATGCTCTTGATAGTGCCTAGTTACTACATTTATCTAACCACACATTGACATTCTGGGTATATGGGAAAAAACCTGGGAAAAGCCAAAGTGATGATACACTTAAGCACAGCACCCTGCAGCTGTTCTGGAGGGATTAATTTTCAAAATATGGGGTGAGCCCTTAGAAACTTGTAATTCCTACTTTGAGAGCTTGGACAGTCTGGTCTGCGTGAAGGTTCAGGGTGTATTGCACAGACATGAGGTCACCCTCCCAGGCTCATTAGACCCACGACTAAGAAAAGCTATCACTTTTCAAACACCAAATGTGGGCAACTGCTATCAGCATTTCCATGCATGTTTTACTTTAAATAGTTGCTACTTGCTCATCCTTCTCTTAGCTGAAAATTACCTATATACCTAAATGCATACACTTGTTATGTGCCTGTATATATTTATTTTTAAATAGCTTATGCATATATAACACAGAGACACAAAAGTTCTCTGATGCTTGCTCCTGGAGGGGTAATAACACAGAAATATTTAAGATGATTCAACAGTGGACGGCTCAGCAGATGTCTCCAGCATGGTGCAAGACATTAACGTCTGCTGACTCATCATAGCAGTTAATTCGTGCCTGGCTCATGTTCCCGTCATCTCAGCAGCAATTTAGTACTTGGTGAATTTTCTCTCATCAGGAGTAAATGTTATCACAGACTTGTGATTATGTGCTATTTGAAACTGGTAGAGCTAAAGCCATGTGTGATAATAAAAGGTAATTGTTTACCTTTGAAGTTGATATCTGTGGCCTTCGCGGCACTCTGCAGGAAATTGGGCCAGTCCATGACTGCTTGGAGAGTCAGGCTGCGTCTGACACCCTTCTGTAGGGCGTGAAAATGAGGTGGGTGCACATGCAGAAGTTAAAACAAGCTAGTGGCACTTTTATAGACTTGTTTTCCCCTACTGAATGAAGCTGAACACACTGAAGAATTCAGTAAGGGAAAGGTTCCCCTTCTATTTGATGTGATGGCATTGCTGGCTAGAGTGGAGTAATCAAATTTTCTTCCAGTGGAAGGATGAGCAATGCAACACCAGCTATGTAGCCATAAGCACACCTGAGCATAGGCCCAGGTGTCACTGACACAATGGAGGGCAGGGGAGTGTGTCAGCCTGGGGGTGCCCAGTGGCTCGAGGCCAGCCCTCAGCCAGCAGCACAGTCACGGGGCTGCCCACACTCTCTGCAATCAGTGCCTGAACTCCTGAGGCCACCATGTCCTGGGACATGGCACAGCCAGCATCACCTCCATGTCTGGGACTTGATGCATGCCAGCTGCAGAAGACAGCATTTTGGGAGATTCAGGGTCAATTTTTCCTTCAGCAACCAGAAGGTGGGTGCAATTTCATGCCATCTCTAGGAAGTAGATTCATAAGTGCCCAAACCCGGTTCTGCAGTTACTGGCTTGGCAGACACAAACTGCATTTACCATGAATTCCCTGATCTAAGAAACAGAGAAAGGTGAAAATCAGGAGTACCAGTTGAAGGGATTTAGTGTTTGTAACATATGCTATTTACATACTGTTAGCTTTCACAACTCATTTTCGGTGGATTACAACTACTCCTAACAGAAATGGCCATGGAGATGAAGAGGTCTCAACATTTTTGCCTGCTTTTCCCTTTTCCAACTTATCCTCCCAAACAATACACATTGGAATTCATAAATAAAGACATATGCACATTTGGAGCATGTTCAGATCAATTATCCCACATAATTTTTTTTGGAGCTGGGAAGAAGGTATATTGCCTAAATGGTAATGCCTATGGATCTTTAATATTAATGTGATGTTCAAGAGATAATTACTTCTCATGAACCAGAATGAGTCTGGCCAAAAAGGCTGAACACATCCAAATTCAGCTGATTTGAGTGCAGCTAATTCTGGCTGAGTTTTTCTTTCGCCCCTTCTGGACACACTGCCAGATGTAATAGAAATAAACCCCATTGAAACTGGCTGAGGATAAGTATCTTATTCTGATTGGTAACAGATTTGCAGATTATGGGACAGAGGAGGAGAATTTACTAAAATACAAAAGTCAGTTAAAATACCATCATGGTTCAAGTATAGCCCCTCCAAAAAGTAAGAGTCTTTCCCAAGAGGAATCCTCACATGGAAACATAGCTTCTGCCCTAGCACAGGGTGCCAGAAGGAAGAGGAAGGAAACCATTTAATGCAACCCTGCCCACGGACAAATGCAAGAAAACTCTGGTGCCAATAGGATGGAAATGGACTTCTGGAAGAAGAAGAAAAGACTAGGTTTGGATTGAACTACAACCTAGGAGTGTCAGACTTGCAGCAGGATGCTTAGTGGGTAACCTATAGAGAATGGCAAGATTCAAAGCATGAGTAAATAAAAGCTGCCTCCATCACTTTACAGAGGGAAAATCATCTCCATCTCTTGTATGGGAAGGGTACAAGAGCCCTTGTGTACCTGCCCTGCAAAGGCAGGTACAAAACACTGAGCCCAGCTGACACAAGCACAAGTCAATTCCTGCAGCCTGGAGAACTGCTCCTCTGCATGGGACTGCCTTCCAGAAAGCTGCCCCAAACAGGGCTGGTGAGTTAGGAAAGCAGCTCCTGGGCAGTCCAGCTCTGCCCTGGCTCCTCCGTCCTGCTGTGGATGAGTCATGTACAGAGCCGGAAAGGAAATAAATGCAAACACATGGCAGTCAAAATGGCTTTCACAGAAAAGAAAACATTGGGCTGGAGCTGCTGTGGGTGTGCAGCATGGAGCTGGCCCTTGTGGGACGGACACCTCTCGGTGTGCAGCTTTGTGCAGCCATCTGCCATGGCACAGGCAGTTACCAACATTTCCTGACTTGCTAAAGCTCTTCGCCAAGGTCAGGTTAAATATATAATTTCTTCATAACTGAGTTTTAAATGTTTAATTTACATGGTTCTGTTTGACATGAAAAAGCCTGAAAGAGGGAAAAAGGGGCGGCAGAGCAAAGGAAAAAGCCAGCAACCCTGGATACAGCAGGAGTGGAGGGACATAAGAGAAAAAATCTATCTGGAAAGAATACATCTGTCTACTTCTAGTATCAAATGCAAACATACACTTAAACATATAGGTTACACATTCAAATCTGGAAATACCATGTATTTATCCCATGCCACTTTTATTTTACCTCCTCGTACAAGGACTGTTAAATGATTTTAATTGTCCTCACATCTCCGTAGCACCTCCTTGCAAAGGCAGGTGACAGATGAACTGTGGTGTAGCAGATCCCTCTTGCAGGAACCCCCTTTCCTTTGCTTTGGAAAAAAGATTTTAGCTGCACTTTTTCACGGCTGGTACTTCTCCTCAAGAAGTACCCCTGCAGCTTTCCGCTCTAACAGGAGTGTAAAGAATCTATAGAACACCCCCGTCATTTTTATTTTTGTGATCTGACATCATTTTCTGAATAAAGTAAAGGCAAAATACAACTACATTTTTAAGAAAAGGTCCCAGAATTTGATAATGGAAAAAAAAAAAAGTACTCTCCTGGCAAACTTTGTCTAGTCTTGCACCTAGAAAGATGTGACTTTTTACAAACCATGTGTCAGTACTGCAGCTTCCTAAAACATTTTATCTCTAAGCACAGTCAACATAATGATTTTTACCGGTCTCCTCTACCAACACAGTCTGGACCTTGCTATATGTTCTTAGACCTTATTCCTTTTACCATCTGGGAAGACCTTTCCACAAACAAAGAAGATGTCCTGTTCTAACAACACAACGTATCTCCAAAGTCAGAGAAAACACTCATGATTAAAAATGCTCACAGATAAGGACCATGACTTTTTAAATGCCTGAGTGACAAAATAATTCAACCCATTAATATTACTACTACAAAATTGAGAGGATTTCAGTAGTTCTCACCAGAAATACTTTTCATGTATATCATGGATCTCAGGTTTCTATTTTCCAATGAATACCCACAGACATGTCAGGTGTAAAGGTGTAAGAGAACAGCCAGCCACGGTATGTTTTGTTAGCATGAGGCGAGATGCTCCACTCAGCTTTTGCATAACTATCCAGCCATGATTTTAAGTATTCAATTCTACTTGTATGACTTCTTAAAATTCCCTGCAATATAATTATACTGATGGGAATGCAGAAAGATAATTGCTTTTAGAGAAAAGTTTCTCTTTTGTTTCATATTCATCTGGCTTCCATAAATAGAACAGGAGACCTTGAACAGCAGCAATATGCATTCATGTGTCTCTAGCTATTTATTTACAAAGCTAGACCTTGACAAATCTAATTTATTCAATAAAATTATAAAGTATGCACAATAATTCATTTAGACAAAAAGGCTTGAAAAGGAATGTCACTGGGAGTGTGTCTCATCACTGGAAGTGATCAGCTGATTCCTGAAGAATTGGCAGGTGCTCTTCTTTTGGAAAGCAGCAGTGAGGTAGTACTTAGGAGAGGAAGAAAGTGAGCTAGGAATCAGAGTAGTTCTTTATTCAGACAATAATTATACAAATTAGATCCATGAAAGCCAGAGAATGACGGTGCCTTGAACCCTGTCTGTGTGCATAGAACAATGGAGAAATTAATAATTAAATCCATTACATATGCTCAAAACTCAGCACAAAAGATACTTCACTAGCCCAAACAATTCTGCATTTTCATTTGAATAAAGCTTTCACACATTTTTTCTCATTATATATATGTATTATATTTTAAATTTAACAGCTTATTTTGTTGCCTTTATGCCTTAAATTAATAAGGCTACACTTTAATGCACTAATGTTGAATAGCATTAGCATACTTTACAGTCATTACTTGGGGGGGGGGGCAAAAAAAATCCCAAGTTTCTCAGTGGTGAAATCAATTTGCCCATAACTTCCTGTCTCTCATAACCTCTGCTAGCATAGCTTGAAACTTTGTGCTGCTTTTCGTACCAGAAGACTTGTTTATATGTTCTGGCTGCGGCTGGGGTTGGATCTGAAGGTAACACTATTCCGTTAAGTTTGCACAAACAGTTCAGGAACAGACTGAAATCTTTTCAGCCAGTTAAAGCAATTAGCAGCCAGATACACCGACCTAATGCTATTTCCTTTGTAAGAAATAATTTAGCCTCAGAAACACAGATGGCTCAGTGAGTTTTGACCCAGAATTATTTTCCTTTGGCCGGGCGGGGGGACGCAGACACACGGGGGGGCTGGTGGGGCGCAGAGCAGGGCGGCGGCTGGAGGACCAGCCGACTTCACCCCTTCCCAGCTGGAAAGAAGGACTGGCTGCAGCATCTGAATGCCGAGGGTGGAGGGAAGAGGATATGGGGGAGAGAAACCACTGAGAGACTTCAGATGTAAAAATTACTGAGAGTTCCTCCAAAGTCCTCTTCCTAGATGGAGGCTGACTCCGGGCCCTCACAGCGTACAGCCCACGCAGGCCCTCCGACGGCTGCCAAGTCAAATAACACTAATTGCATTACAGATTGCAAGCAGAATTCGCTGTTCTTTTCAACTAAACCAAAGACTTTCCATTTCCACTTTGTTTGGGGAATTTTAGTGGTGTGCATATTCCTACTGCCAGCCAGGATATGGGGATAGGAAAGGGGGGGGGGGGCAATCAATCAGAGACCAAAAGCAGATCTGTAAACTTGAGAAACCAGAGAGAGTAACTGAAGGAGCAGGCTAGAGACTGACAGCTGTGGGAACAGGAGCCTTGGTGGAGGCTGGCTGCCCCTCACACACCCTGGGCAGTGCAGTCCGACGGGAGCGGCTGGACCCTGGTCCAGTGTGGGGAGTGCAGACGCTGCTGTGCCTCGCCACAGGGGCCCACAAAACTCCTGCTCTCCAACAAGGGGCGCCCACACCCATGCTCCCTGTGTCACTACTATGGGAGGCATCAGTGGGGTCATCCTGCGGGGGACACTGAGCCACAGCTTAGCCCTCAGCCATCCCCCAGAAACAGGAATGTGGGACAAGCAGTGCTGAGGCTGCTCCCTGAGCACCGGGGGGAAACAACCCATCTCAAGGGGCACAACCTCAGCTAGTGGTGCTTCCTGTAGCAGTACACAGGGGAGCGACTTTCAGCATCACAGCATAAAATCCTCCCACTTCTCCAAACCTTTTGGAGTAAATTTAAAAGGGTTTAAAAACTTCTGGAGGAAAATCAGATGCCCATATTTAACTTAAAAACCTTACATCATCTTATTATTTCCTCAGAAATCTGTAATACAGAAATGCATGCCTGTGTCCTGTTTCTTTTTGCTTAGTTGCACATCACATTCAAAATCCCTAACACTACTCAGTATTAAAGTCCTTTGCAATTATTACGATGGTTCCTATTGTCTTGCAGCCTCCAAGGAGAAATGAAGTCCAATTTTTTGAGACAACAGAAATTCTGACCAACCCTCCCATCAGTCACTGAACATGGGAAGACTCCAGTCCTCTTGAAAACCTCCTCAGGATTGCTCACCCCACTCCATCAGCTGCAATGTAATACACATTTCACACTGCAGCATCCTTTTCAGTGGCATTTCAGCTGAACAGAGATGTTAAGACTGTCACGCTCATTTAAGCAGAAGGGTTATCACTGTTCCTTCACACAATACTATATAGCTCAAAGGTGCCATAAGAAGTCCCAGATATATGCCAAAAAGGTTTGTGAAAATAAACAACGTAAATTTGCTCCTTTAAGTATCATCATGACAAATTTACCGGGAGGCTGGAGAGATAAAATGCAGCACTTTAAATACCTAAACTAATCAATAGAGAGAGCCAAGCATGCAATCCATTTTCTGAGAAGGGCAACCTTTTAAGGTTAATTCTTCATTCATATAAATACAATCCAGGGTCATTATTTAACTTGAAGCAGCCCTTCATTAAACTATAATATTGGGCTCAATTTAGCACTAAAATGAGCCACCCCAAGCAGCCGCCTTCCTGCAAACGCGGGCCGAGCGCGGGAAGGCCGCCTGAGGGCCGCGCAGCGGCGGCGGAGCTGCGGCGGGGCCGGCGCGGCGTGGCCGCTCCTCGGGCGCCATCTCGCGGCGGTTAGGGTTAGGGGTTAGCGTTAGGATAGGGGCTGGGGATAGGCCCTTAGCGTGAGGGGTTAGAATTAGGGTTAGGCCCTTAGGGTCTAAACGTTTGTGAACGTTTCGAGGGGTGGTGGTTCTACCACTTCAGAGCCTCACCAAAATTGAATTCAGCAGCTACTAGTTTATCTGTCCTCAGATTCACCTCAGAACATCATCTGGTTAAAGACTAGGCTTTTTCATTATAAAAGTGATAAAAAGCACAAATTATCTTTGTGATTACCAGCCATGTCACCGCAACTTTGCAACCACCTCCTCCTAACGCTGGCAGGGGGACGGCGAGCGGCCTGCACACAGACACGAGCACACACACACAGACAGAGCCGGTTTGCACAGCGCCTCTGCCCACGGCCGCCAGCTCCCACTGCAGCTCGGCACGGACACTGCGACCCTGCCCCCGCTGCTGCCCCGGCCTCGGGCGGCCGCCTCCAAGGCCCTGTTGGCAGAGGCGGGTCTGAGCAGGGAGGCGAGGGCCACATCCCACTCTGACACCACCCTCCAGGGCTCCTTGGCAGCACAGGACTTCAGTCATTTGTTGGCCAGATCATTCCACATGTTTGTGCTAACAAAGATATTTCCTGTCACACCTTGAGGAAGTCACTGTATCTTGCCATGCCTCATTTTCCCCCTTTATAAACCAGAGCTAAATATTTCTTTTAACTGTATAGTAGTACTGCAAAAATCCAGTGCTGATTCCATCTCTCAAAATCTCTCCTTTTGTAACACAATATCTAATTTCTGTCCTGTAAATAACTCAACTGCTACTCCATCACTCTTCGAATATTGCTTGAAGAAGGAAACAAGGCCTCTGTGACTATACAAGTAAGCTTTTCTCTCACCTTTCTGTCAAACTGTGATCAACGTGACACTGGGGAGCACTGGTATCATCACCATCAGCTGAGGTGCAGCACCCAAACAGGGACAGATACAGCCATGCCCACAGTGCTGGGACAGACTGCTTTGGCAGCCGCCGGCCTGCCACACAGTCAGTGTTCATGCACAGTCAACTTCACAAGAAGGAAAAGGATTAGCGGCACTTCTGGTCAAAGCAAAGGAGATAGCACGAGTTCAAAATGACTTTCCCGTGACCACACAGGAAATCTGCAATGAGATGGAGGGTATGACCGGAGACTTGTGACCAGGGCTCATGCTGGGCACGGCAAGGGGCCACCCCTTCAGCAGTGGTGGAAAGGCACATGCACATGCTTCTGAGATATGGATACAGAGTGAGCTTAATGCCTTTCCTTGGCATAACCCATCTGCAATGTGCTGCATCTGGCCTAAGAGGTGAATTAAAAGTGAACTCATTCTCAGCACTTGCATTGGATTTCTTTGCTTTGGACTTCATTTCTCATAAGCAGAGCATTATTTAAATCTAGTCAACTAAATTTTAAAAAGAAAATAAAATCTTATGCCTATCAGAAAAAAACCCCAACCCAAACATGAAACAGGCCTGCTTTTTGTGAGAGTCATCTGCAACACACAGCCATGGAGGGTCTGTTCCCTGTGTGTACTGAGCACTGGTGGCAGCCAGTAGCAGTTCCAGGCAGGAATTGATTTCACTGGTTTCCCAAAGGTAAGTGCATTAGCACCGATCTCTGCCTAAGACAACAGAGGGCAAAGGAGACACCCACCTTCAAGAAGAAGGCCAAAGGTGGCAGCAGAGCCATGGGACTCTGCTGGGTTGGCAGGGAGGGGATTGCTCAGAAGTGTGGGTAATGGCAGCATGTTCCTGGTGAGCACCTCAGATGTCACATGCCCTGGACACAAAGATTCTTCCATCCCCATAAAAATGGAAAAACATATTTTGAAGGGCAGGGGGAGGGGAGCAGAGAGATGTAGAAACAAATGGGTTCAAACAAAGTTTTATGAGGAGAGCTGGAGTGCACTCAGCTTATAAAACAACCCATGGTAGTGTCAGGCCACCACTGGGCAAAGGTACTTCATGATGGTGTATAATCAGGTTTTATGAGAGGGATACCACTGTCAACAGGTGATTGAATGGCTTTTTGCATGATGGACCTTGCCAGGGATCAGCAGGGGGAAGGACAGAGACGGCCATTTACCTTGACATGCTTCTTCCACACAAGCCAAACTAATTGCACACGTCAAAAGGAAAAGGCAATGCATGGCTTTCATCCGCTCCTGATAACGATCAGATAGGGCTCTTCCTGTCTTCTCCAGCAGCCTTTCCTCCAGCAGAGCATGCAGAGGAGGAACAAAATACAGCTTTGAAGGTCAGGTAATGGCCTAATTAAAGCAGAATTCCAACTCCAACGCTGTGGCCCTGCCCTTTTAAAGCACAGCACTGGGTCAGGCTGTCAGTTGTGGTTTAGTGCACTGGTGCTGTTAGCACACCCCTAGTAATATGCTCTTTGGCTCAACGTGGGTCATTTGACAAGGAGGTTTCTAAATAATTGCAGCAAGTGCAAAAAGACATGTGTTAATTTTAAAGCATTTATTGCCCTGTGAAGGGTGCCTACCCCCAGCCCTCTGGAGATGGGGAGTTTTCAGAGGCCGTGAGAGCAGGGCTCCCCTTCAAAAACCAAAGCACAGAGTGGGTAGTCAGGGATGGGGAGGTCGCTACAGAGGCCTTTGCAGCAATAGTCAGGCAGAGTTTAAATCTGTTACTTGCCTAGAGTTCCAAAAAAGTGCGCAGTAGACCTGCAAGTATGGAAAGCCCTGGGAGCTCTGCTCTCTAAAACATGTATGGTGTTCTACCCCTCAATTTGCGCAGCTATGTATTTGTGGCCCACTGGTATTTCTTTGGAGTGTTGGGGGAAGCAATATTCCTTTTGACAGCATTACTGCATGGCAAGGGCACAGGTGCTCTTGGGCTTCTTTTCAGTTAGACACAAGCCTGAATGTATAGTGAAAATGTTTTTTTAGCATGATCTCAATCCAATATCCTCATGCTTTCATTTTGTATGACTAGTCCTTACTAGGGCAGGGAAAGATGCTTGCTTTCTTTTTCAAAATGAAGTAAAATAACCTCTTTTTACCCTGTTAAATATTAATGGAGTTTGGGCAAGAGGGATGTCGGTCTGGGAGCAAAGTGTTCTACATAATATGCTGCTTTCTGTGTCTCCCCAATTCCTTCCACCAGCTGCATACTTCACCATAAGGCTAGCCCAAGACATGGCTCTGAAACACCACTGTTCCCAACAGCTACAGCTGTCCAAAAGGATCAGATCACCTTCTCTGATCTTTTTCTCCTTGTTTTTTAAAGTGGTTAATATAGCAGGCAAACAAAGAAGGTAATTGTGACATTTTTTTTCAAATCTTCAGAAGCAAGAATCAGACCTGGGGTGAGAAAAGCAGGTGCAATTGCTGCTCTGTAATCCACTAATGCTGCCAGCACAGACAGCTTTGCCTGTTCTGACTCTTTTCCAAATCAGTCAAACAGGTTAGTTGCAACTTTCAGAACAGAGTTGTATGTTGCTTTATTTCCCACTTCAGGGCCTAGGATTAATTCTGGAGTCCCAAGTAACAACATCTTGTTTCCTGATACTGCCAACAACAGCCAGTTTGAGGGATGCATAACTCATGAGCACTGCTGCAAATACAGCGCTCCCCTGACACCTACACCTGTTTTTTGACCCTTCATGGTGCCTGAAACACGACAGGCAAGTACAAAAAATTAAATTCCGTATTAAGACATAAATTATTCCTTTATTATATTAAAATGCTAGAGGTTAGTACACATTAATTGGGAACATTAGTCATGCCAAGGTAGAAAGTTATATGGGAAGAAGATTAACGAAAAGACATAGGAGCAGCCTGCACAGGGCTCAGGAGGTCTGAATTCCTGGCTCCTCCACAATGTTCTTGCCTAGCTGTAGGCAATTCACATATATCAACACAAGTGCTATATTTGCAGACACCACACTCTTGGCTTAGGAGTGCAGTGAAAAACCCAATCTTGCTGTTATCTCAGCACACATCAGTATCAAAACAGCTCAGCAGGCAGACCCACCAGGTCTAGGCCTCATTCCTCCAAACTGTTCCAGGCTGCTGTACCTCACAGCTGGCAACAGAGAGAGGAATCCAGCGAGCCATTCCCTCCCGGGCACAGGGCAGCCCTGCCGAGGCTCCAGCCTGCCATGCTGGAGCTGGGTGAATCTGCACACAGGCATCAGCAGCCATCAGAAGAGGCAGCTTCTCAAGACAGGTAAACCCCAGCAGAGTTTCAGTGCCTTACTTCTGACACAGGACAACTGTACCAGATTTTCTAACCAAAACATTGTAAAGGATAAAGGGACTTTATTCAACAGTACCCAGTAATAAACAGATATTCTGGCAGCTACACAGCAATACCTCTGACCAACAGAGGCTTCCTTTGGATCTGCAGCACTACTGCTTTATGTGCCAATAAAAACATTTCTGTGCAGAAATACTAACGCAGCTCTTTATCTAATTGATCTACAAAGAACAAGCATCTATACTACCCCAAAATAGGTAAAGAAAGTGCTTACCTGATGGAGGGACTTTTCTCTACTGGACAGATGAGGATGACAAGAAGTGCCCAGAGATGAGTGGGAAGATGAGATGTGCCAGATGCAGCAATTCACCTCTGGCACCTGCTTTGCACATGCAGGGTGAAAGATCTGTCTCTGATGAGTAACTGTGGGGAAGTTACTTAAACTTCTTTTATGTACTTCACTTTATAAACTTTATAAACTTCAGTTATGCTCTGTGTCATTTAAAAGATGGGTAAATCATAATTCCTAAAACCTGACACCACAAGTAACCCTTCTCCTGCCTTTCAAGAGACAAGTCTTCAGCCAGCAGTCAGTTTTTACCATCTCTTGGATATTCTTTGCAGGAGTTAGAGACATCAACAAATGCTAACAAATCTCATTATTTGATGCATTTATTGAGAGTTGATGCATCAGTGAATGAAGCCTAGAAACCAATCTGCAGAACCCTAAAAAACTAAAACTGAAAAACCCTCCTCATCTGAAAAGACATTCAGAGAGTAGAATCCTATCAATTTTGAAGTGATGTGGGTAAGGATTTGTACCAGCTTTAGGCAGGGTGAAAATTTGGCTTTGTTTTTAATTTACATTACTTAAACTTTGTTTCTCAAAAATCCTTTAAGATTCTATTGCTAGCCTGTTTTTTGTGGTGGCAACATCACATGAAAACCAGCTATTTATTCCTTGAGGGTTCCCCCTGCCCCCACATGATTTGGGAAGAACAGCACTATGGGGGTTTTTGATGTATATGGAAAGAGGAAACCACCCTGGGCAAAAAAGTCTACAGTCAGCAGAAGCAGCACTTTGTCTTCAAAGACTTAGACACAAGGCTCCCAAATGATTAATGTTTCGCAGTCACATTTTTCTTGCAGATGTGATTGCAGAAGAGAATATGAAGAGGAAATGATATTTTAAAAAAAATTGTTAGAAATGTGTATATGTATTTTCACAACAAGGCATGAAACAACGGAAATAATTTTTCTGGCTGGTTTAAAAATAATAAAGTCAACAATTACAAACTCAGATGCCAGAGTGTTGTGATGTTAATACCTTGTCACAAAACTACATATTATGCTTTCTTAGAAAGTTACAATATTTGCTGAACCTGAAAGAAAACAACCCATTAACAATTTGTTATGTAACTACATATTAACATTAATAGCTAAAGTCAGGCTCCACACTTGAAAAATTGACAAATAATGTCAATTATCACAACATTTAGTTTCTATTGCTTTTAGTTACAGAGTATCACAGACTTCAAGAAATTTTAGAACATCCAGTATGGCTGTGGTACCCATGTCCCTATTTCCTAGTCTTCTGCAGTACCTTTGGAATTAGAAAGGACGACTTCCAGTCTTCAATCATTATTTGAATCTGGATAAACAAAATGAGACTGGCATGGGAGACAGTCTATTTTGGGTTTTAAACACATCTTTTTCATGCATATGATAAAGGGCAAGAGAGTTTAAATTAACACACACAAACCAGACATGAAATGATGCAATTAATTTGAACAGTCATCTGTGAACATCTATGATAAACCATGATGACATCAGGGTTTCTCCCTCCTCTCTCAGTCACAAGGTACACAATTGCCTTGGAAAACACTGTTGTCAAAGGAGCAATAAGCTTTAACATTAGGATCTTTAATTGCAGAAAGCTCTTTTGAACTTGTTTCCTAGGTAATTGAATTAAGTACAGCCCCAACTGTACTCAGATGCAGAGACACAAAGAAGCTGGGTTTTGAAAGCACATTCATGCATCTGCCTGTGCCTCTGACTTTCAACCTTGTCTTCAAAAGCTGCCTTTGGCATTGTAATTCACTCTTCATTTTTCTTGAACATTCCTGGTTGGGTGAGTTGGGGAGGAGGCAGTATAGAACCAAAGATAGACATAAGCTTACTGCAAAGCTTTGCTCAATAAAACCTGTTGACTGCAGACTGAGTCTCATCTTGTCAGGCACTTTTCCTGCACAAAGTTTAAAAAAAGAAAAAATATCCCCCCCAGGTTAAGTATCCTTGCCAGATACAAGGGGTAGATGTATCCAAACAGTCCTAGGTGCTGTCAGCAGCACAGAGGAGCCAATGCAGCACAACATGTGAGTGCTGCCCCCACACACAGGACAGGGACCTCCACTGCCACCAGGCTCTCAAAGGTGACCCTGAGTAAACACCAAGTTTGATAAACTCCATACTGGAGTGTGATCTCATGTTCCACAACAATACCTGCAAGATAAGACTTGTCCTTTTGAAGGCTTGTGAAGGAACAAAAACTAGCACACTATCTCAGAGAGCCAGCTGAGAAAAGGGAGAGACTGAACACAGATGTCATCCACTCATACATATTTTTCCACACACTTGTGGGATAAAAAAATAAAAGGACACTGACAAAGAATGTTTGTTGGTGTGGGGAGGGCATTGACATGTTCCTGTTTTGCTCTGTTTTAAGGGGAAATCTCCCTGTTTGCCTTACAAAAAAGCCCTCAAAAACCTTGTTGAAAAGTTTTGTGGAAAACATTTACAGCCACTTTTGCTGACAGTAAAACTCATGCTTCCAACCATCTCTCTGAAGTAGCTTTAGTATTAACAGATGTCTTGTTGGAATCTGCCTGAGCCAGTGAACTCATTCTGAAGGGACACAAAAAAAAGTGCAGCATTTTTGCTCCACATAATCGGAACATTAAGTTGCTTTCTCCCAGATTTTATGGACTTGACTTCTATCATGCAATTATTATTTTATCTTCAAGAAGCAACCCTCAGATGCAGAGCACATGAGCCTACCAGTCAATGTAATTTACTTTTCCAGATCTATAGCTTAGCTGTCAGTAGCACTGGAGCAAAGTGTGGGAAGTAGGTCTATGGTCTGGGCTATAAATAGGAGACATTTCATTTGGTGGTATACAGGCCTTGCTTATAATAGCAGCAGCCTCGATGGCTGCAGCTTTAAGTTCATTAATTCAGGCAGGAGAAGGCACTGAATATCCAAAGCAGATAATTAGGCCAGAGACAGCCATCATAGCTGTTAATTTAAGCAATTACTGCAATATATAGTGGTTTATATTTCTGCCTGTACTTTCCTCTGTTCTTTACAGACTGTCTTCACAGATATAAATACACCCCTACTTCCGTGTCAACTGCTTTGCATGATGTTTGTCCATATTTACACCCATTGTTACACACTGCTCTGAGGAAATCTTGACAAAGCCAGCCTGTAACTGCACAAGTCTCTAGCATTCCTTCTCCTCTTGCCAATTCTCCAAGTCATACAACATTTTTAAAGTTATTAAATTCTAAATAAAGGAGATTAAGGATTCCAAATTCTATTCTGTGCTAAAAACAGCAATCAATAATTGTCAAGACTGTAATAGTGCCTTTAGGCCCTCTAGGCCATTATTCTCTACACTAGCTTTTCTCTTTTTTTGGTAAAGAGACAGTTTATAATATTTTCCAGTAACTGCTACATCAAACTCAGAGTTCTGGTACTGTTAGAGAATTCAAATTATCATACCAAATTAGGTATGTTTCTCTTTCAAAACAGAACAAGGTTTTTCATTATTAATAATGAAACTTAGTTTGACATAACACATACATGCATACAGCACAGTAGTGAATCATTTCTTAAACATCAGAAAAATGTAATACCTGTATACTTGAACTATAACCACAATTCTCATGAATCACCATTTTAACCTATTTTGTTCCCAGATTTTAATTTTTTTTCAATAGGATGATTATTCTTTGTGCAATTATTTTGACAGTCATATTTATTATGAAAGGTTAATGTCTGTGTGTAGCAAATGTGAGAATGAATTCAGGATCAGCCTTGTAAGTGTGCAGAAAAGGGGCAGAGAATGTTTATCACAGTATTTTCCATTTTTATGAGGATGCAGTTGGTTATTATGACAAGGTTAAAGGTCTCAAAGCCTTCATTTTTAGGCCACAGGTGTTCTTTGTAGAGGTTTTTTTAATAAAGAAAATTATTAGTCCTTTAAATTAGCTCTTATTGAAAGTCACCACATCTGTGTTATGTGGTAATGAAGCTGGGGGAGGAGGTCATAGCAGGGGACTTGTGCTTGAAGAAAACATCTGGGTATTGCTTTGACATTCACTAGCAACTTTTTTTATTTTATTAAAAAGTAAGGAAATTATACTGAAATCAATTGCAAGATGCAAACAATAAATAAAATGAAAATACAGGATCTGGAAAAAAAAAATTGGTTGGAACAAAAACCATCTTTCCCTTCTATTGCTCCCCTCCCATGAATTCCAACTGCTGAGATTAATTACATGGGCAAATGGCAGCATCAGTTAAAAAATGGTTCAACCAATACCTACCACATACACTAATCATTCTGTCTTTCAGAGGAGGAGCTACTGTCATTTTAAATAAAGCTTTTGTTGTATTGCAGCTTATTTTGGCTGTCATTCTATTTACTACATCATTTCAGAAACAGGTACAGTGACCTTAGGAAGTCCCCTTTATCGGCATTTTTTCCTAGACCTCCCCCAGCTGATAAAAGCAGAGAGATTTTGTTTCCTGTGCACAAGTACACCTATCACTTCCATTCAGAGGAGCAAGGAAAAGTCTATTTTCAACAAAAGGGGGATATAGAAGCCATCAAAATCCCCAAGTGGAAGTTGCTGAGTAATTCCATGATGGTTCTTAATGGAACCATCATGGATGGTCAAGGCTGATAACTACATATTTAGGAACTCCTGCATTAAGAAACTTGGCAGGGCCAGATAATGTTCAGTTCCACAGCACACACAGCCAAGGATGTTTATAGGGCAGTGGTTACAGTATGCCTCAGAAATCCTAAACAGCAGCATACCCATGCTCACTGTATTTTCTTGTTCGAAGTCCTTGCTTACAAATGCAAATTCCATTTCTAGTCTACTCAAGATCTTACACCACTCTCAGCACTGCAGTAACTGAGGCTGTTCCTATACCACAGCAATTCATTGGTCATCTGTTTCCTCAGGCAGGGAAACACAAATGTATAAATCCTCTGTTTTAATGCCAGTTTTCTGTTCTTACAAATATTGGCTTTAATATCAAGAACTTTTAATGACACCTTCAAGCACAGTGTATAACCCCTACAAACTTAAAACCTATCTAGTCACAAAGCCCATGCAAGTTCTAAGGGCCTCTAAATAGATTTGGTTAAAGCTGTATGAATTTATTACAGACGAGCTACACTCCAGCTTGTCTCTCCCCTCCAAAATCACAATAGCTGCCAACAAAGTTCACAATACTGTATAACAGCATGCTCCAGAAAAAAAGCATTCAATGTGAATGTGACATGCAAATATTAAGACAGGACACCAGACTTCTTTTCTTTCCCCTTCCCAATGGGTGTTTTATTTTATAGCATTTGCATTAGGTAATCAACTGAAACACTTAAACAACAGAAAGCTGGCAGCACAGTGAGGAAAAATGGAGATTATTTCTCAAACAGCTGTGACAAAATTGTTTCAAGTTGGAATAGTATTGCACAAATGAATCAATTTACGGAGGGTGAGTGGGAGCAAGCATCTTCAACATGGATTGTGAGGAAAAAAGGCACTATTTAGCTGTGTGTGTGTTTAAAAATAAAAAGGTCATGAAGCACAATCCATGTTTTTCAAAATTACATTCAGTACTGCTTTAGAAATGCTCACAAACCTGTCTCTTTTGCAGAAGCTACAGAAAGCTGCTGATGTAAGTATCAGACAGTACAAGTGTACGAACATTTATAATTATGCTCCAGAAAAGTCTCAGGAACAGAGGCTCTTTCTATAAATACTGCTGCAAAGGTTACACAGTTGCATAGGCTTACAGTAAAGGAAGCATCCATCCAACTAAGCAGCCTTAAACTTTCTTTAAGTTTAATCTCTAGTAGTCATAAAATATGCTCTAATTTTTAAGAGCTAGATTGGCAGTGCACTTGAATCAGGCTTTTCCATTGACTGCTTAAGCAGCACAGTTCAGAGAGTATCATCCACACACCTTCTTGTCACATACACCTTTAAGTATACATATGCACATTAAGCCAGGTAAGCTTAATGGAAAATTTTAACAGAAGTGTAAAAGAAAATAACTGATTTTTTCCCAATATAAGATAGAATTACTCTGAGATCATCAATAAGCAAAAGTTTATTCTGGTAATGTAAAAATAGCTAGGTATCTTCAGAAAAACTGAATACCCAGAAAAGGCATTTCAAAGTACCAGGATGGGTTGGTTCTCCATATCCTACATTGTATCACTATAAATGTTAATGTGTGTTTGAAAATGAAGCCATGATCAGCATACCAATAAATGAGACTGCCAGAAAATCCACCCAGAACAAGCAGGAATGTGCACAGAGGACATTCTGCATCCTAGCCTTGGGTCTGCTTATAGATTCACTAACAAAATAAAAGTGAAATTCTTGTTCTGTGGCTGCAGAATTAAGGGAAGGAGCTAAAAGCACTGTTGCTCTCCTGCCAGCACTGCCCAGAGTATGACAAGTGCCCCAGGCATGCTGTGGGCACGGCTGTGTAGTCACCTGCAAGGCAGGACCTCGCGCCTCGGGCTGACATCAGGAGTTTCAACAGGGCTGGAGTTCTGCACAAAATCTGGGTGGTACTTTTGTACAGAAAGTACAGAACAGTGTCATAAAATCTACTCTCAAGTATATGTAGATATATGAGCATTTCAGCACCTTTCTAATGAACTTAGCCTGGCAAAAAGCCAATCTCACTCCTCTACAGAGAGTACAGTGACTCCAGTTAAAAGATCTGTGTTCAGGAGGCTGCATAATAGTTTACTGATCATACTACCTGCAAAAACAAAACTTCACATATTGCTGCTTTCCTCTATGAGTCATTAAGGGAAAATACATGAGATAAATCATATTTATATACCTTAAAATATTTTTAATGGCAACAACTTGGATTGTTTCTGTTTCCAAACATAAAACAAATAGAACAGATTATTAAAAATCTGTAAAGCTCCTTTTCCTAAACTGTCTTTAAGGAAATCCAATTGATAGTTCTAAATTCAAATTATTCTAAGTTCACAGTTGTCCCTAATGGTTGCACTAGATATAAAAGTAGACAGCCTTGGTTCCTTCTGTGTTCTATAGATGATCACATTTTCTGAGTATATCTGAAATGAGTACCGCTCCAATTGTTGTTAGCATTTCTAAAAAATATCCCTAAAATTCTTGTTTGTCTCAACCTTCACAGTTCACAGCAAAGAACAGGAAATGATATCTGATTAAATAAAATGTGTTATCTTACATGAACTATGAAAAATATATTGCTCTTTTAAAAGTAAAAAAAATTGCATTGTTCTATTGGTTTTGTTATTGGAGACTCGTAACTAAGAAATTCTAAATCCTGGAAGGAAAAAAAAACAACATAACTTTCAAAACTGCTTACAGAACATAAGAAGTTTCTGTAGATCCTACTGAATCAGTAGAAGTTTTGTCTATTGTTTTCTTGTCAAGAGAGAAGCATTTGTACATACCTACTAAGATGAATATTTTGCATTTTCACTTAGCGAGCTCTTCTGCTCTCTTAGAGGTGCTCTGCTGAGAATTCTGAAGGAGATTCAAAAAAATAAGCTAATCTGAATTAAAACGACATAGTAAAAAAATCTAACATAAAACTATCACTGAGCGGAAATCTTTCCTGGAACTATAAATATTTATTTTACTTTTTAAAAAAGTGTCTGCTTTTCAGTGAAAACTTTTAGATCTCCATTAACTACTTTTTGTGTATGACTCCTCAGTTCCTTTCATTAGCTAGGAAACATGTCTTCATGTGTGACCTAACACATCCTATATCCAAACATGTTGGCATTATTATTGATGTCAACAGACAAGAACAAGAACAGGAAGTCTTATGCATGGTTCAAGCTATATAAATGGAAACTTATGAGAAGGAACTTCCCTGATTACTTGGAAAGAACAAAGAGAGATCTATTTTTAAAATCAGAAGGGAAAAATCTAAGAAAACAAAGACACTGCAAGATGTACTTGATAGTCTCTCGTTATCCTCTCTGTAATTGGGCTGTTGCTTTTGGCTGCAGACATCCAGTTCACAGACCATTTTCCATTTCCTTTGTTTTCACTACCAGAACAAGCTGGTTAAAGAAAATCCACTCGGTAATTTTAAACTAAACCTTCAGCATCATACCTTAAGAATTTAAACCTTTCCCACCATTCCTTTCTTTCTCCTCTCAGTGCCTTCCCAATCAAATCCTGTGAAAAGCACTTTTAAGAAAAGGCAGGTGGAAGCTGTGTAAATACTCGTATCTTTAAGAAAATTCAATAGGAAAAATTCTTGCATTGCTCCACGGCCATTTGCTGTAATGCAGTGGCCCCAAACATCTGTTCTCAAATTTCAATTTACTTCATTTGCCAGGTGTTTCACATTGTTAATAATTGCAACTCACAAATTTACAACAGTCACTTAAGGCAGTTACATAAATAGAATTATGTCAATCAAGTTCACTGCACCTTTCCCAACCAGACTGAATATGACCATTTTCTTCTTGTTCTCTTACCCTAATAAAAGGATGAAGACTACTTTTCTGAAAAGAGAATCCCTGGAAAACATTCTGGGATTGAAGTCAGAGAGGTCACTGAAGTGCGTTTCAGCAATGTCCAACAGTTAACTCAACCCGGAAGTAGATGAGATGTTTTTCACTTCACACATAACAGAACTGGTGCAAAAAACCCCACTTTAAACTAATTACTTTAAACCTTTTGGTCCAAATACACAAAATAAGCAGTATTTACAGCATTTTACTCCTTTTGAAAATGCAATGCTTTAAAACACGTTATAAAGCACCTCAGTAAAAATACTCTACAGATAAAAGTATTGTAGTAGGAAAACCCTAGCCATATCACAGCTCACTAGTAGAGTCATAATATGGATTCACCAATACCTCAGTTTACAATTATTACAAAGAATCCATGGAGAAACCTACTGAATTTACATTTTTTATACCACTGTGTAAGGACCAACTAGAACTGCAGACAATACCAAATTTCTTTGTAGTTTTCCCAACCTCAGGCAGTGGTGGTAGTGATCAAAAAAAAAAACCAAAAATAAAAATCCCACTGCTCTGATTCTTTAACTTTTTACAATATTAATGTGAAAATGACATTTTAACACCAATGAGTAGTTTTAATTTTTTAATAAAACCACATATATAAATATGGGAAATTCCAGTAGCAGCATTTCTCAGCAGAACATGATTAACCATCCCAATTAATATCATGTGACATAATTCACTAAAACAAAGCACAGATGTCAATGAGTTATTAGGATTACTCATACTGTATACAACCAAAATTTCCATGTTGAAAGCTGGGGAAAAATGATTTCCTCTTCACAGAAGTATAAATGAAAATAAATTGCTCTGAAAATTAAAAAGAGCATCAACAGAAGTGGTTTTTTGATTGCTTACATTTTCAAATAGAACTGCTGTGTATTAATTGCTCCGAATTACAGTGTAGATTTCTTCAGGTTAAGGATATTGACTCCCACTGAAAATATTAGTTAGATAAAAGAAATTAAGCCTTTGCTTCTGGATTACCAACACAGCTACATCCAAAGCCCTGGAGGTGATCCACAACCCACTTTGCTTGTATAAAGAAATGTCTTGGAGGTTTACAAGCAATCTAGTTTCCATGGCTGAGGACTAAGATGATGATGTGGCCAAAGATTTAGGTCCATAAATCTAACAGTATAGCATTCTTAGTTTGATTTAGGGTAAATCTTTTCATAGAAAAAGTTTTGAGCCAGAATATACAATTCTCCATCTTTTTCCCGAACTGCATGTGCTCTGACAAACTGAAATTGCTCCAGTGCAAATTCATAGAACTCATTCTCCATTTTCCAGATTTCAGACTGCTGTAGCTTGGCAATAGTTTCTTTTGTGGGAAGTTTTTTCTCAGTTGTTTTCCTAAGATGCGACTTCTTTCCTAAATGCAAAATGAAAGCAATAACTTCATTTTCAAGTTCACGTGCTCAAAAAATGTTTACAGTCCTTTGTTATTTACAGAGTTATTTTTACTCTCTGTGTTGATAAACTGCATTAGAAGGAGCAGGCTTTAATCCAAAATTTATTAACACAACACGCAGATTTGGAAAACTGCAGCCTCTCTCACTAAATGTTTATGAATTTTGCATCCATTTTTACAATTCTTCCTGTTTGCTCTAATAAACCCAGGGAATGAACATTCATTTAAGGAATAAGATTACTCCATATAATCTACCTGGAGCAAAACTGGCCTTTCCAAATTAATCCTTTAGATGTTAATCCAGTATCAAATGTTATGAATTTTAGAAACTGCAGAGACTTCTTTCATAGAATCATAGAAACATTTGGGTTGGAAAAGACATTTAAGGTCATTGAGTCCAACCACAAACCTAACACTGCTGAGTCCCAGTCATCCATGTCCCCGAGTGCCACATCTACACATCTTTTAAATACCTCCACCACTTCTACACATCTTTTAAATACCCCCAGGGAAGACTACCAAAAACCTCCCTTTTCTGGTGTAGCTCTCTGTAGCTCTCCATAAAAAAGAAAAAAATCTTGTTTTCACATGTCTACTTCTAATCAAAATATAATCTCTACTAATAGCATTTAAACTATTATTCTCCCATCTAAATAGGATACTATAGTCTTATCATAAATGATATATAAGCCACATCCCTGTTGCAGAGTTTCTGAGACAAAGGTGACCAAAATGATAACCAGATTTTCCTAAGCAGTGCTGTTGCTTTGTAATTAACTTGTTAATACTACATATCCAGGCTCTGTACATCAGATCCTTTTCTCCCTCTATTTGCTCTGCTAAGATCTTTTCTTCATTATAAATTGCATGGCCAGCTCCTAGAAACTGAGCTACTTTTCACAGGAGCCCAGGAAGATAAACATCTACACTTGGGTCTCTGCATCCCTCAGGCTTTATTGCTCAGCCAACCAGGCTGCATTGAGCACAGTTAATTCCAGAAGGGCTTCTGAGGAAATGGAAATCTGCCACGTCAGCCACTTTAAAAAACTGAAGCCACTGTGAAACCTTAAAAAAAAAACTCTGTTAGAAACACATCACAATGTTACATGCTGTATGCCTACAAACCTACCTTTACCCCAGCCTTAAATATCTATAATTTGTGTAAGGCAGAAGGATATTTGGGAGTACCATCACCCCTGAGTGAAAGAGAGAGAAAGAGAGAGAAAGAGAGAGAAAGAGAGAGAAAGAGAGAGAAAGAGAGAGAAAGAGAGAACTGAGAATCTTCAAAAAGGAATTTGTTTCTTCAACAGGAGCATCATCCAGCTGAGAGGCAAACCTGGCAGAGACTCAAAACTATTAATCTAGATCTAAAAATTTCACACTAAAAAAGTCAGAAAGTGGATGAAAACGCCATGAAATCAACTATTTTAATACCTGTCCGGTACAGTTCTGTAGCACCCCTGAAGAACCGGGGCAAAGCTGCCTCCAATAACATGATAAAGTCTTCAAGCTCTTCAGTAACTCCCACTAGGAAGTATTCATTAATCAGATTGTATTTGGCTTGTTCCAAAGCCCATCTGCTTCCCACATTCCTAAAATGACAGAGAACAATTCTATCAAGTTCTGATGTTAGCTAACAATCCTTAGTCCCTAGATGGAGATTACTTCACAACAGGACATTTGTATTGGAAAGGCAAGACTTTTTCCAAGTTATAATCATTCCTAACTTCATTTTCCTTTCCAGTTCCTCTCATTTGGGTTCTTACCTAAAAATGTGACTCCTGCACTTATAAAATAGTCTAAACAAAAGCACCGAGTGTGTGTATATGATTAATGCCCCTATTCAAGCAATTTTTCGATGATTTACATTGTCTCAATATTAATACTCTGTCTCTATGTTCACATTAGATACCACAAATCTGGCAAGAACATACCTTCCCTTTTGCACCTTCTTTCTTTCTCTGCTTCTCCACATGGCCAGAGAGTAGACAGGTCTGAACAACAGGCATTGAAAGAGGAACTCCCAAGTGGCCATTTACTTTGCTTATGTTTAAATGAACAAAACCTTTGACAAATAATTGCCCTTGCCATCACTCAGAATCTTTCAAAAACTCGATGGGGTTTTTCAGGTATTTTTTCGCTAAACAATTTTTTAAAGTCTTTGCCATTATTATACAATATTTTGCATTGACAGAGGGACACTATTTGCTCTTGTTTCAGTGTCTGCTAAGTAGCATTGACTACTGGATATCTGGTAAATGTTTAGAAAGATAAATTTATCCTGATCTCAATTATTCTGTACTCCCCAGAAACCTTAGGAGCTTGAACTAAAATATCTCCATTCCAAAAGAAGGATACTGTTGTCTGACATAAGAGAAAAATGTCAAGACTCTAAATCTGCAAAAATGCTTTTTAAAATTGAAAACATGTTTTCCCTCATAGCACTGCTGATACAGTGTTGTAACATACTGTTAGTTTAAAGAACTGCAAAAGTGTTTCAGTAAATCCATCTTCAACAGAAAATGCTCAAGTATCCACTGCTTCACTCTGTTCAGTCCCTCACACTTTTATCAACTCGACTACTATTGAAATTTGTTAAAGTTTAGGTTTCAGCACTGATGTACTTGACAAACAAGCTACATTTATCTCCCTACCAGCATTCTGAGCTGTGGCCACAGAAGAATGGAATTTGAAGCCAAAGTTTCTCTGGAGCACAGTCGGAACCTCCAGCTGCCACACATTCATCAAAGGTCTAGAACAAAGACAAAATTGAGCTGAGCTTTAATATCTCATATATGTATCAAACATCTCAAACTGGTTATTTGCTAAATGTAGTGGGGACAGAAAAACACATATATGATGTTCTAGAAAAAAAAGGTCAAGCCTTGCTTTCACAGTGTTATTAGGATGATCTACTGTCTCAGCTAAATAGTACTTGGACAGTCCTTTATGGTTACAACTAATGAACAATTGATCTTAACTGATACATTGATATACCTTTGATATAACTTTAGCAAAGGCTATTTGTCAAAACTAGCAAAAATAGTCAATAAGTGCTGGTATAATTATTTTCCCCTATAAAAGAAGTCACTAAAAATACAGCATCAAATGCCATTAGGAATTGTGTGATCCTGCAACAGCTGGATCTTTTTTAACACAGAATATTGTGCATTTTGTTTTAGATTAAACAAGCTTCTATTACATTTGAATAATGACAAATAACTGCCATTTCAGAGGCTAATTTTGTTTTGGCAATCAGAAAAACTGAAAAGTTCACAGCATAACAGACTATTCCATACAAAATTGCTCTTGATATGGATACGCTGCTGTAGTAACAGTTTCAACTGCAGTATCACACTTACAAAAAGAATTCCATTAGCACTGGAGGGAATTTTTAAATGCTTTACTGTGTCACCATAAAGGAAGTATTTATGATAATTCTAATCAAGATATAAGGCCTGTATCTAGGATATATTAAAAAAAATAATAGATCCTATGGACAACTTTTTAGATTGCTTCTTCAGTATAATTACAAGTTTCTGTTCAAAGCAACTATGTAAAAACTCATTTGTGCAATTATTTGGGGTTAAAAACAAGGACAACATAATTTTCTTCTATTTTGAGGTGAAGTTTATATTATAATCTGAAAAAAATATTGATTCTATGCCAAAGCAGGGAGTAAACTGTGGTGCCTTGGTTCACATTGAACTCTGAGTTTAGAATAGCTTGTACATGTCACACATCATAGATAAAAATGCAGCTTAAGTAGGAAAACAAGACATTGGTATGCTTTCCCTAGCATAGTTCTCCAGGGAAATTCTGCACTGATCTATTGTTAAATGCACCTCCTAAATTATGAATGTTTATACTAAAAATGAACTGGCATCTGTGCAAAGAAAGGTTTCTTTGCTTATACCTGCAGGTTATAAGTTAATAAGCAAGAGGAACCAAGCCATTTTCTAAGTAAGCTGAAATAGGACAGACTTCCTTCCACACTTCCTCTTATGCACCTACCTTGGCTGCTCCATCCAGAGATTTTATTATAAGGAACCCTTGCCTCTGCAGACTGCATTTGGAGCAAAGCTAACTATGACTGGAAGCACAGGGATACAGAAAACAACCTAGTTTAGAATTCTTCTATATAAATGCCATGGTATGGACTAGGAGAGGACAGAGTATAAAATACACTGAGATTCCTTTCCGCTAATAAAGGAACAATTGAGTTTCACTAGAGGTAATTTCTGATCTTCCCTACTTTTCAACAGAAGAGCTTTTCATTAATCTTTTGTAACACATGCTAGAATGAAGACACTGCAATTGGCTCAATCCATTTTTGAGCTTACTGATTTTTAAACTAATATATGCAAAATTTACATCGTCTATACATGGACAGTTCCCCAGGGACACTTTGGAAAAACAGTACTACCTGATTTACATGAAAGAAGCCAGAAGCTTGATACACTAAATCAATTTCACTTCAAATGAACTTGAAATGCTTGAAGAACATGTTAAATCTGTACATCAACAACTATGTCTCTCAGACCTACAGAAAGTGGTATCGTAGTGACAAAATAAAAGCAAAAAGTAAAAAGCACCATCAATAGAAAAACATCCAATTACTAATGCAATGCATTGCAAGCATTATAAACAGAAATGCATATGACCTTTTTCCCAGCAAATCAAAGCTTACAGTGCAGTCTACCAAGCAGCAACACTAAGGATTTTTGGCATGTTTCCCAGTGACTACCTAACCACGTTGTTTGGATTATAATTCAAAATTAAAATAAACACTGTTGAATTTCACCCTTTTTAGTAAGTTTTATGTCCTAGAAACGGCTCAGACTTAGCACCATGCTCAGCTTTCCAAGTGAATGATCTCCAGTAGGAAAGAGGAAGACAGGCTACAGAAGATGAGATCCTATCTCTCTTTTTTTAAATGCCTTTATGAGATCATATCACATCACTTGTTCATCTGTTTAGCCAGTTTTATAAAGACAATTTTTAAGCTTAATTGCAATTTATTCTTGAAGCTTTCCTCTTCCTATGCTGCTGTGCTTCAGGATACCTGGACAAACTGAAATGCAGTAACTGAAGATGGCGCTAAAGCCTAAATAACAGAGGACCAGTTAGTTCCCAAATGGAAAGAAAAGAAGATTGGTTTGTTCTGAAAATTTAAGAAGCACTGTTTGGATGGGAGCAGCACACAAAATGATTACTCACTATTATTAGTTGTTATGGTGTTTATAGACTAAATTTTGTGTGACTTTTGCTTGTTTATTCAATGTCTCTTGGTACCCACACAGCACTACACTAAATTGTCAACATTACTGAAGAATAGCATCAGCTTAAGAAAATATCATCACTGAAACTGTATAAAGTGTTTGGTTCTGTAAAGTACAAAAATTCATTACATTTTATAGGATTCCACACTGTTCAAGCTACAGTTTTGTAAACCATACTCCTGTATTTAATACCTTGCTTTTCTTCCCAATATAAAGAAAAATACAAACCAACATGCCCGGAAAGGTCATACTGCAAACCATGAAAGTGGATGTATAGATTCTTTCTGGAACAAATCCATTATGGAGCCTGAATGACATTGCCATCCTGAAACCGTATTAGTAGTCAGCATTTGAATGTGCTAACCTGAACTTCTACAGCCACCTAAGACACGAGGAGGAAGTACGGAAATTTATGTGTCATACTCCCCAGTTGCCAAAAAGACATTGCAATGTTTACATTTTTTAAAAAATAGAATAAATTGGGTTGCTAATTATATGAAAATAATCAACAAAGCCAAAATATTAGCAGTTCTACAGCTTTTGATGAAAAAATATGTCTTAGTCTTCAACAAAAAAAGATGTAGCCTTCTTACATAGGAGAGTAAACCTAGTCTGATAATTATAATTCTGGATACCTAATAACAATTTTTTAAAAATTATTTTTTTTTAACAAACTGCAACATACAGTGAATTTATAAGGGTACAGAGAACCTACTAATGTCATGCCCTGCTCCAGTATGGACAGGAAATGGAGAATATAACTTACAAAGCCACCACTATCACCAAGGCTGATAAATTAACGATTTGGCATTTATCAGAGCATTTTAAAAATTGTTTTCACATTGATTTTAGTCAGTTCAGCATATATTATTAGGTGTACTTTACCTTTTTATCCCCCTGCTTTCGCCTCCGTAGCCCTGGTCTGTAATCATCTCCAAAGCGCAGAAAGTAATAATAAGAAACTAGGCGTTCTATAGGGTCTCTTATGACATTTATGTAAATTGGTTTCTTTTTAACACCAAATCTAAAGTAAAAGAGGAAAAAACATCTTTCAAAGGACAAATCAAAGCTTCTCATCTAATTTTTAAAAGCCTGTCTTTATTGCTACAACTGAAATCCATACACAGAAGGCATGATACTGAGAGAAAGCTTAATGATCACTTCTTTACATCCTTATATGCAGTGCATTACATGGATGTAAAAGTAAGTTCAATTTCAGTCTGCCGAAAATTATGATTTTATGGGCTTGTTATTAAAGAAACAAACAAAACAGACATATTGTCACACAAATAGATACTAAAAATGTTTACACAACCATCCTGACTCTAGTAATGCCTTAACTAGTTTAGCAGCCACATACATGTTTATAATAAGTACAAGGAAGTTTGATATTGAGTTCCTGCCCTTGTGAACTGGGCTTTGCAATGCTGTGAGTGGTTTTCCTGGCAGGTCTCCAGCTGTCAGAGACATTAACTCTAATAGCAGGAAGACAGAGCTCAGAGCCCATCCATCGCCTGGGTTGAATGCATACAGCTATGCTTATTAAATAGAAGTCTAAGATAGTATCTGTAACCATATTAACTTTTCTATCTAAAGATATTAAATTTTTCCGTAGACATTTATCCTAAGCAAATTTTGATGCACTCCACTACAAACAGAAAAATGATGAAATGAGGTGGTAAACTCATGTGACACAGGAGAAAAATTTAAACCACCAAACTGTTTTGTGCAAATGCTACCTTTCAGTGATCTATGTTCAAGTCAGCTTTTACAATACATTTCTCAGTTTTATTTTCTTTTCCATTTGAGACATGCTGTGGCAAATGATTATGGTATCCAAATATTAAAGAGTTTATATCACAATGGAAATTGCAAGTGTGTCAAGTGCCCTGAAGTAAAGCTAGAAGCTGGAAAAAAAAGTTCTCTTCTGTTCCTATGCAAACTGGGAAAGCATTCTCTATCAAAAGAGGGCCATTCATGCCTCCTAGCTTGGCTAAAACAGAGCACTCATAGTTTTAAGATGCAGTACCATGATTTTTAAAGGAGTAAATTTTACTACCAGATACTGTCCATATGAGGAATGTTAAGTTGAAAAGCTGAAGAAATGTATCAAAAGCAGCAGAAAGGAGGAAGTTAGAAAAAAAAACCCCAATTAACAGGCATTGCTTTTGCCAAAAAAAAGCACTACAGACAGAGAAAAATTGTTAAAGGCTACAGAAAGAGCAACTGATTCTCCAGTGCTGCCAGTAGAGTACCAATGATTCAGACTGGAGCACTCTAAGGCAGAATTGCTGACATCTGTCTGCATGCCAGGTCTGACTTCCCAGAGTAGAGAGGGCGTGAGTATTTCAACCATTCTGATGCAAAGTCCAGGCTGTGAACTTCACCCTCTTTAAGCTCCACTGAAGTGCATGAGACATGCTCATGTCCCCTTCCAAAGACTACTGCAAATGCTAAGGAAGCTCTAACAGACCATTTCCATACAGCAGCAGACTCAGGCTGCATATCTGTGGGTTAAATGCAGATGTCCAAGTCCTTAGAAATGCTTGTGCTGGATTGTACAATCGCCTGCATTTGCACACGAGCTTGAAGAACTAGTTTCAGTTACAGTAACATAAACCTATCAGTAATATAAGTTATTACTGTAACTTTATTAATTATGATAATGAATTGGCAATTGCGTTGTCAAAGAACTTTTTTTTCCCAACTATTTACCAGAAAATAGAGAATAAGTGGATAATAAATTTTAGGGACAAAAAGAAAAGGGAAAAAAGTTAAACTTTTTTTAGCATAATTTCTACATGGATGGATTACAATAACCTGTCCCTAATACCATGAGTTACTGATGGAAGCCAGTACTTTAATTTGTAGTATATTTTAGGAAGTACTTCTGATATTTGACAGTGGACCTAAGTCTGATGTCCATGTATAAGGAAGCACTGTCTCTTTTGAAATATGATACCCATCTTAACTACAAGAATGTTCATTACAAGAACATACCTCACAGCCTTAAAGGTGTGGGCCTTGCCAAGCACAACCAGCGTATTCAAGATAATATTTTAATAATGAAAACCCAAAGTATGAGAAAGCAAGCTGTTGTGGGGAAAAAAAAAATCACTCAGGTGAAAGGATAACAAACAACAAAGACAAGGATAACACAGTCCCAGAGGGAAGATGCAGATGAAAGAAATCTGTGAAATTGCTTAGATGCTTTCTAGATGTAAAATATTTTAGTTTTAAGAGTTTCAGTATCTGAAAATGTTTTCAACTTTATGAACTAATGTATAAAATAACATTCAGCTTTGCTGCACCAAACAGAAAGCTGTTGCTCAGTTCAAGCGTTTATTATTGTTGAAGCATTTTAATTTTAAAAAGGCAGAAAGGAAACTAATGAATTTTGGTGTATTTTATTTGATTGACTGATTTGTCAGTAACACTTTTTGCCTGTTACTTTTTGTAAACTTGGTGCCACTGGTTATTTTCAGCTACTACTGTAGCTTTTAGCATTTTCTGATAATGTACTGTATTGGGAATCTGCACAGGTCTCACTTCCCCATCTCATTCTTTATAATAAAAAGTCCAAATTAAAAATCAGTGTACATGACAGAATGAGTAATTAAAAGGAATGGCTAAACAAAAGGAATTATTACATACAAAAAAGAATTTAAATAAATACTTTAATGCACAGAAACATAGAAACACTGAGTGACTGTCAGCAAGAGTTAAAAGTAGTGGTTACTATCATTTGTGCAGTCAAATGAAATGAGATCTGAAAATGCCACTTTCAATTTTAAATCATTTTCCACATGCTCCAAGTGCAAGATGAAGCACTGCCTAGTAAGCATCTTAAGCAAAACTGACTTGTCAGTTCAAGGGGAGGTTTCATAAGACGGAGCTACTGAGGATCACAGCTTTAGATTCAGAAGCAAAAATAAGACAAGAAAAGAAACATATGAAAGTGGGAATAAAGATATGATCCTGACCCTTTGAAGTCAGGGGATGATTTTTAAGATATTTTCTTTTATTTAATTTTAGAAGTAGCAGCATTTAACTCCACAAGAATTATTTTGATGCTTTTTTCTAGCAATACAAACTATTATAGACCAGAAAACTACTTCAAAAGAAAACTTTTCATATTTTGATAAAGTGCAAAGAGATACTAAGGTAGAGAAGAATTACATAATTTAAGAGGCAGGTGGTGTTACTCTTTATATGAAGCATTTTTGAAAACAGGTATGTTAAACTTCCCCAAATGGGAACCCAATCCTAAAACAGAACTGCCAGTGTTTCAGAGAAAAGCTACGATTTTCAGCAAAACAAGCTTGGACTTTAGACAAGGAATACCAATCCCAGTATATAAACGTTTTCTTTTTTAAATGAGACTCGGCTATATTTTATCACGCAAGAAGACAAGAGAAATCGGTGAAGATCAACCCCAAATTCCGGCACTCTGGGAAGGCCAGGGCGCGGGCTTTGCCCGGACTGCAGTTGCCAGGCTGGAGCGCTAGAGGGCGCTGGCAGCCCGGCCGGAGCCGGGAACGTACTTGGCGAAGTCCAGGTACGAGACATGGCCGTGGTAAAATCCCGGCTTCATCTCCTTCCACGAAGTCACATTCTTCACAAACCGCACCTGTGAAAGTGGGCAACAAAAAGTGTTTCTGCATGGCTCAGTACTTTACCCACACACCGCGTTTCCTGGCTTTTAATCTTATAATGCATTAGATTAAAAAGTCTATTTTGAGTATTATAAAGAAAAATTGTGCCCCCTAAAATAGACTTTGTTGCAGCATACAGATGACTGATTTTAGGTCATCAGAATTTAATGATCAAAAAGTAACAAAAGCAGAATACAGCAATCAGAAGGACAGTCCAAGGAAACCTATCACAAAAAGATCAGCAAAACAAACATTTATATTTTTGTCAGTCCATTTTATTTGTAATTGGAAAGGAATGCAGAATTCTTTCAGTAGAAATGCAAGTACATATTTTATAGAACTTTCTGATCTGTATTCAGTCCCTCAAATAAAAGTGTACCAGATTTACAGCATGTTCTTAGACCTATTTTATTGGGACATAAGAAACAAACCTGATGGTTTATTTGCTCCTCCATCCCAAAATGCAATGCACAAGTAATCCAGAAAAGTTATAAACGCATGCCATGTAAATCAGATCTATAGTTTGCTATTTTGAATAGTCATCTTAGGCCTAACATTTCAGTGAAACTTTCATGCTAAAGCATGAAGTAGCCCTTGAATGACAGCTGACAGAGCACTTATTGGCAAACCTCACAAAACCAGGAATAGCTTTACATTTCAAAGAACAAAATAAGACACATGCCCCAAACCAGAGAGTGTGATCAAATTAAGTGGGACATGCAAATCCTGATAGAGCTTAGTTTTACAAGATGAACAGAATATTTTAACATCAAAGCATGTAACTGAAAGTTATTCCAAAACTACTGAATTGGATAATAAAGAGAGGATGATAAATTTGCACTGCCTGAGCTGTCTGACAAAGATAGGCCATTTCTGAGGCTGTGAATTAAAAGATAGTGTTCTCTGTACATCTGCAGTATCTTTTCTGTTACAGAGAGAAACAGATAACCACAAAGATTCTAAGGAGACAAGAGAGACAAAAAAGGAAAGTTTGAGAGCTAAAGACAACACACTAACATTCTGTAAGGTCAAGTGGATTTACACTATCCTGAAGCATAATATTTACTACTTATTATAACCTACCAGTTGAAGATTTTAAGAGGTGAGACTGGCCTGCTGTAGTTTCTTCAATTGTGCAAAACTCATGATCTATTATTTAGGAGGTTGCGTAACCTTATTTCTTTAAACACTGGCTCTTGGGCTCTCAGATAACAGAAATTTATACTTATCTTTAATAACAGGCAACATTAATTTTTTTAGTGTACAAGTTTCACAGTCTGTGGCATTACAAAATTTAAAGCATATATTGCACATTTAAATGGTGGCAGATCTAGCTGAAAAGCACTGCACAATGTTACACAATGGTGTTTTATAAACGGCACTGGCTTTCTGTCTGGTTTTGTCCATAGCACAAACTGATAATATGGGACTTTGAATCCAGCTGAACTACCTTTACCTTTAGAGCTACTGAAATAAAGCACAATTCCATTGACTGTATCTTTCCAAAATTGATGACAAGATATTTTCAGTGGAGAGCCTCAGCTACAAATACTTCTTTACCTGGCAAGGATATTTCCTAAATACAAAATATCAATCACCTTTCCTTCCTTTACCTATAAACCCCAAAATGTCATGGCTGGTAGACACAACTCTGCAAGTAAACCAGTTATGCTATTTAGGCTGTGCAGTGCAGCCCACATATTAACGTGTACATTTATGTTTCCATGAATGAGCTTTTTGAAATCTTTTATCATCTAGATATCAGTTTCTGATAGACTTGGACTAGACATAAGGTAATGTTAAGTACAAAATTCCAAGTTTTTTGTTTAAGATCCCCATGCCAGCCATCTGGCATCAAAATGCAGATGTTTCAGTAACAGTTACAAAAATCCTTTACTGCCTTTGTCTTACAGTGTTATTGTCTGCTATGGAAATAATTTTTATGAACACAGGATGGATAGTCTAGCCTCTAACACCAGCCAAGCTAAGAGAAGGCTAGGAACATTTTATAATACACCAGTGACATTTACATCTGTCTTAAGATGGACCTGCAACATGCTGAGCCCCTGAGAACTATAGTTTTTAACACCTATAACTAGCCTGCAGGCAAGAGATTATTTTTTTTCCTTCCACAATTGGCAGCATTCCAAAAGCCAGAATTGTTCCAGGTCACAGACAGCCTAATGAATCTGGATTCACACATTTTGGGTCAGAGATGAATATTGCTCACTGCTTCATACTGTTAAATATGATCAATTTTACTTTTCTTTTCAGGGCTTAGCAGATACTGTAGCTTTCAAGGGACAGAGCAAGCTTCTCCATCTGAGCCCAACTGAATAAAATTTGAGGTGACTTTAAAAGTTCAGATAGACGTGAATGGAATTCCTGTGAAGTTGTTTCAGGGTGCTTTTATATAATCATCTACAAAGTTGCTTCACAGCCTTCAGTAAGTGGGAAATCAGCTGAGGTTCACTGAATTAAAAAGCCCGATCAAAGGTACTCCAGGGGCATAAGATGTCCTGAAGGTAAGTTAAACACATTCAGTTTCTAGGACAGTAGGAATTTAAAACAAGTCTCAGTGAGCCAAAAGAAGGAAAAACCCAACCAGCATACCTGGTCTGAGAAAAAGCCATGTGTGCAAAAGAAAGTGATGCTCTAAGTTCTGATCTCTGTCCATGAACTGCAGCCATCAGTGCCTTTTCTCTAGTCTGACTGCACACTCTCACAGGAACTCACGCACACGCAGACACACTCACAGCCACACACACACACAGGCACACCCACGCAGTGTGTGTGCACATGTGTGTGTGTGTGATTGAGTGTCTGAGTGTATCTGATGGTGTGTGCACGTGACTGTGCTTGTGTCTCAGTGTGCAAGAATGTGTCTGAGTGTGCGTGAGCGTGTCTGAGCTAGCTCTGAACTAGAGGTTTAGAATGCTGGAAACAAGCAAGGAGCACACCTTTGGCTGCATGCCATGAACAACAAGAAGCAAGCTCAAGGCAAGGACAGCTGAGAATCAATTTTGTGAGATGGTGAAAAGATTGAGTTCACCAGTTCATTCACAGTACAGGCAGGATACCTGCCTTGCAGTAATAGCCCTTTCTCAGAAGGAAAAGTACAATTGGCACACGTGCAGCGCTTGTACTCAGTAGACCATCTAACTCCAAAAGAAAAATTCTTAAATGTTCACAAGCACATGACAGTACTTCCACTTCTAGCAGAATTGCTGCAGGCTTTTCACTTGTTCCACTCCTGACAGCCACTGAAACCTGCACTAGCAGAGGAAATAAGTACCACTAAAGCCACTATGACTGTGCTGTCCTCTGAGAGACCAACTGTTTTAGAATGCACTTGGAAGCAAGATAATATATTTTCATGGTGCTCTTTTGAGAAAAATTGAGAGAAACTGAAGGAGAAAAAAACCCAAGAAACAGAAATCATCAAGCTGAGGGACTGAAACACTGGATAATTGCAGCATTCAAAACAGTATAGAGAATGTTCTCACGCCCACTTTTTAAATAATATATCAAGAATACACGCTGTAATGCAGAACAGTAATTTAATTTTAAGTGTTTTCAGTGACAACTTCACCATGTAACAAAAGCAATAAAGTCTGTGTGGCTGGTATGCCATCCTGACAGCTGTAACACAGGCATTCATGAATGGACAAAGTGTCACTGCTGAAACATGCAAGGAGCAAGTAAAACTCAACCAAACAACTACTTTGACATAATTAAGAAAAGCACACAGCTCAGAAATGCAACATGAGCAACACAGCACTCAGCTTGCTGCAAAGAAAAGGCCAAGCCTGGGGAAAGAGGGGCAGCTCCCAGGATCCTGCTGCCAGACATGCTGCAAAAGAAAGGACGGCTGCTGGGACAAGTTACACCTGAAACTAAAATGGGTGTTAGGAACTCTAATCGGAGTATCTCAAATCAGATACAGACTATATTTGGAGTGGATTTTAAATATCATTTTTTTCATACTGCATTCAAGAAGTAAAGGTTTCACATATGGGCTGAGAACTTAGAATCTGTTACAGAACTACAGTAGTTTGGAAAAAGTACAGCAGAAAAACTGCACAAAAGAACACTCACTAATTCACAAATTTCTGCCAGGCCCAAAGCAATCCTCACCTTACATAGGGAGATTTTCTTTAACAAACAGTATCACTAACAGAACAATTTTGTCTCTATGATATGTTTATGTACTTTGCTCCTGGCACATATACACCTTATGCACCCAAATGAGCTATACTGGTGAAGATGGCAAATGAATATGTCATGCTAATCCAAGCCCACGCGCAGTAAACATTATCAACTACCACTCAGCACCCCTGCCATCTCTTGAATTATGCACTATGACTTACAATGGCAAAGTGTTATCTCCATGTATTGAAGAAGAATAATTATTTCTGCATCTTTGAACAACTATGCAATATATGAAGCTCTTCATTGTCAGCATGTCCCAGATAAAGGCCACCAAAGAACAGTATCAAGTGTCTAATTAAACTACATCATTTACCACCTCGGACAAGAGCATAGTATCAAACGAAGGTAGGACTGACAGTATTGTGTACATGCTCAGCACAGATTTTCATTTTTCAAGAGATTATTATTAGAGGGAAGGTGAAGAGTTTCTCTTTTATAAAACTAAGCCTGCAAAGAACAAATTTTATTTGAATTAAGTTCAAACAGAAGTAGAAATTTAAGGTAGCCTGTATTTAATTTATACCTATTCAATGACTAGCTCTCCTATCCTCTAGGACAGACCTCCATTTCAAGAGACACCCTGTCAGAAACAGAATTTGGTGGGAAGTGCTGTACTAGGTATACCTGACTGGAGAATGATTTTTAATTAATAATTAATAGGCTTTTTAAATTTTGAAAAATCACACTGCTCTTACTGCACAGGTCTTAAGTACTTGTTCTATGCAGTGGACAGGACTAAGTGATGACTACCAAACTTTATAATCAGAGTAATCATGTATGACAGTACCACCTTCATATGTAGGAAGCAATTTTACAGGAGGAAATACTCCACAGTAACACAACTCCACTATCACAAAATAGATTCCAGTATGACCCAAGTCCATTATTTCCTCTGCATGGAGATCCCTACCTCAAACTTTCTCCCACATACAGAACTGGAAGTGGAGGGCCCTTAGCATCTGCTTCCCCTGCCCCAGTCCAGCTGTGCTGAGCTGCTTCAGCCTGCAGACATGCACTCAGAGGAGCTGGAAGGCTCAGTGCTGACATGCTGCAATGCAGAGCAGCTCCTGCCTCTGCTGCATATCAACTTTAGTGATCAGCATACAACCGGCAGTAGAGAGTCCTGAAACATTTGTTCTACAGGCAGGGATGATGACAGTGATGTTTCAGATCTCTAACCTGGATTCTCTGCAAGTGCACTCATGACAGCCAAGGAAATATTAATGAAAATAAACCAATAAACCTACTTCCTCACCCCAGTCTAATAAAAAACACAGCACTGAACCCTCATCATCTTTTTAAAATACAGTAGCCATGATCATTTCTAGCCTGGTACTACAGTGATTTTAGTGAGAATTTTAATGGATGTGAAGTGACCCGTCCTTAGCAGAGCAAGCTATTTACAAGCACTTTTCTGTATGCTTTTTATCACCTGTGAGACCTGACCAGCCGCAGTACCAAAGACACAAGTCCAGTCCTGACAGCATGGCACAGTGCCTGCACTACTCAGAGAGCAAATTGCCTTAGATTGCATTCACTGCAGACGGAGATGACAGGCAAGTTGTATTACACAGCCAAAACAGTTCTAACAACAAAGGTCATTTCTACCCCAGTCATGCCCCTTTTTAGCTTTGTTTCTGTCCAATAAACAGACACTTACCACCTCCAAGCCAAGCAAAAACCTCAACCTATTAAGAAATAATATTAATTCCCTAAAAAGAAAATATGAAAACATTAGATTTCATTTATATTGGAATATGTGACAAAGAAATTAAATACATCAGATCACCCAAGTTTATAATAGCAAACGTTTTTTCCTGTGCTCTTCCTTGCTTTCATAAAGACATCCCAAATTCAGCAGCCTACCTGATCTTGCAGAGACATAACAGGGTTATTTTTGGTTGTATTGATATGCAGAACATGGTATTTGTTCTTCGCACAGAGATCATAGGCAATGTTTGTGAAGGATGTGCTGGCAGTCTTGGGTACTCTGTTGTAAATAATCACCACATCATCTTCTTCATCCAGTGTCACATCTTGTCGGGGACCATCGACTGTGTGACGTTGCTCTATTTCTCTGACTTCGTGCCTTGCAATAGCCCTTTCTGTTAAGGCAGAAAAATACAAAATTTCAACCTAAGTCTCACCAATTCTGAAGTTCAAACCTTAGAACACAGTCTGGTGAAAAGCAGTAACCCCTGAGCAATAAAGGAAACACTAGCTGTACTATGTATTTCTGACATAGCTGAACAAAACTTCATCAATAAAAATGAAGGAAAGACAGTCCAACAGAGAACACAAAGCCTAGAAAACAATATGCTTGGGGAACACAGAACATACTCTGTGACTCACACTGATGTCATTGTCTTTAGAGTCATCATCTCTAAAGGAAAGTCTATAATGCACTATGAAAATGGTGACATCCCTGAAATATCCCACATGATTTCTACAATACCCCTAGTTAAAAATTAAATTGGAAGATTTTATTAATTTGAAGTTTGACAAGAATTGAAGCAAGAGGTGCTTACAAAACAGGTAACAGACTCTGGTTTTTTTCTGTTCTGGACAGGTATGTACTTTTTTTCAAAGCACTTTTTCTCACTCATGTACTGTGATACTGCCTTTAATAATGTATTGAAAGAAATCTGCATTTATCAACAGTGTAAGCTGAAGTTGATATCACACGAGTAACCTGTAATTCTCTGTATTATGTTCTTTTACAGGGTATAGCTCTTTATAGATGACACACTTTTAACAGCAGCAGCAGCACTTGACCTTTACTTCCCTTGATTCTTTAGGCCAGCTTCTTCTATTCTTTCACCAAATCTCTTTAATTATAACATAAAATCACTTCTAAAGCAGAATCATCAAGCTGTGAATAGCCTACCCTGTAATTCCACGTAAATTGTCTTAAACCACAAACTTCCATCTGTCTGAAATGCTTCAAAGCTTAAACTAACTCACTCTCTCATATGCTCATATCTCACACCCCATAACTAAGTTATAGCAGTAGGAAAATGTTTGTAGAAAATGCTTATTGAGTGTATCTCAATTTTCCACATGACATCTGTTGCTCCCCACTACATCAGTCACAGTTTTTGCTCCTTCCTTTCTCATTTGCTACCTCTCCCATCAATGCTGGCAAACGTCCTATTTTGGAAAGAGATGAGGCAACAGACTCAGGTTTCATCTCTCTGAAGATGGCTACAGAAGAATGGGGCTGGCAACTTGCCCCTTCCTGCCAGTATTAGAGAAGCATTTGGTAGAGAACACAGTTAACCATGTGGCTGCCCATGGCTACATGGATAGTGAATACCACCTAGAGAGGCTGAAATGAAACAAATTTGGTTAGTATTTTCTGCACCAGAGTAGTAGATCTAAGCCAGATTTAATCATAGCTACACAGAACCCCAGGGCTGATGATGCTTATGTGGAAGAGAGAAACATTTTTGAGAAAGAGACCTGATTTGCAAGAGGATTGATGAGAAACATTCTCTAATGAGGTATTTTAAACCTTGATGATTCAAGAATTAGTGTGATAAGGGCACTTTAAAGACCATGCATAAGATATAAAAGCTGCATGATTGGATGCAATTAGCAGAAAGGCTACTGCATCCAACCACCTTCAGCTTCCCACTGCAAGGGGGAAAGCAAGAACTCAGATAAGGAGCAGAACCTTCATAAGCCTGATGTATAGAGACTGTCCTATTAAGGAAAAAAAGGAGGCTTTAAATTTCAAACTGAAACAAAAACTGATCTTTAAGATGAAGCACTGAAATCACCTTTTTGAAATAACTGCAATAGTTAAAACACAAAATCTGAAAAGAAGTGAAAGGCAAACTGCTGAAATACAGGAGGAAGCACCTGGAAGTGTCTAACCTGGTCAGCCATTCTGACGGCCTATTTCATTCTAGTCTATGAGTAATACAGTAATGAAAATTGCCAGTTTTCTAAATGTGCACATCTTTTCCCAATTACAAACTGTTGGCAGTTTTATTCTGTGAAGTCAGGAAGCTCTTCTGCTACTTACTGAAAAGTCAGTTTAACTCTTAAAATGATGCATATAGGCTTTTTTCTATTTATAAGGTTAGTTAATTTATTATTTGGAGAAGAGGTCCAGTAATGGTAAGATGCCACTGAGAATAGTCTTTGGGATACCTATGTAATCAGAAGTTAAAAGGGGTTAATGGGCATTTGATTAACTACTTCATTTGTTCTTCTATAAAATTTAAATAATCTTGGAAGTAATTTTAAAAATCTTGGCTGAAAAATGAACAATTCTTATATGTGTTTAGAAATATGGTAGAAAATGCAATGCTTTAAAGACATTTGACATGTTGAAGATAGGGAGGTGTATTTACTAAATATATCGTGTTTACCAAAACATGTCCTTAGATGACAGCCCTGCAAATATAACTTTGATTACAAGAACCTGTCTACATAAGTTTGGACTGGTTTCACTGAAAACAATTTTTAAAAATTCTAAAAATCAGGATGGGTGATTTCTTTCCTCTCAGAGATTCAGTGGACAAAATGTCCTACAGCCTCATTGCTTTCATTGCATTCTATTAAAACTTCATGTTGTAGGAAAAACACTTATGCAAAATTATTAAGAGCCAGATGTTTAAACAGGGTTAAGATCCTACACTCTAAATTACTATAATACAGGCTAATTTTAAGGCATAAAATATTCTGTCTCACACTGTTTTATTATTGCTTGTTGATTCTCCCTGTAATCCATAATATAATTGGGATACCCTTGGGATAAACTCTGTTCTGTCATCTGCAGCTGTCCTGCACACAAACTTTCATCAACTGCAAGGACAGTTTGCACATAGGCAGTACCAATATGATCAGTGTAATAACAGTTGCTGAACTGATTATTTACCAGCAGATGAATTACTTGCAGAAAATCCTTAGCTGGCTGAAGTAGCTGCTTTGTAAACAGTAGAACAAGTTTGTTTTCTCACCTATTTGTCTACATGTTCTTCTAAATCCACCTTCATCCTATTTCTGTAACTCAGCCTCTTGGCATTTCTTGAGCCATTGTCTCGTAGTAATAAACCACAAAATATCATGGCTAGCAACAAATTGGTTTGTCAGTCACATGCTACCAGAAAATAACACATAACGTGGCAAGTTATGTCTTCTCCTTCAGCAGAAGCACTAATAGCAACATTTCATCTGTATGCCATCACTTCAAGGTTACTGCCCTTTCAAGTCAAAGCAGTTTCTCAACAAGCTCAAAAGTTACTAACAAGAAACACTTGGAGAGAAATGGAAGGCCAAGGATCCCAACTAATAAAATCCCCTGTGAAAATGCAGTGGGCCCATACATACTTCTAAAAATATTTGAAAACCCAGCTGAACCATATTTACATAATTACAGAAACAAATCACCCAAATGAATATTTAAATAATTACAGAAACAAATGACTGGGATCATAAGCAGCTATTAGTCTACATTCCTTGCACATTCAAACAGATAAATGTCTTAGGTAAAACAAGCTTATTAGCATTTACTTCAAATCCAAGAATTAACTGCATAACTGCATACAAAATCTTCCCAAAGAAAATAGTGTGTCATGGATTCTAACAACTTACAGATTAACAAAACCAAACATTTCAAATTCCTCACATTTTTCACAGAAGCATAAGAACCACCTGGGATTTCTGAACAAAGAAATCTATCAAAATCAGAAATTCTTCTTTACCCTCTAACTTAGCACTTAGCACTCTTGATGAAAGACATATTTAGAGCCTTGCTGGCTGTCAAAATCAAGTTCAGGTAACTGAAAGAATAATTCAGAGCATATAGCTCTACTTTCCCAAACTTTGTTCTTTGACCCCTACACCTATTTTCCTTCTGTATGTATCTACAGATATTATTTAGGCTCTCTCTTCAATCTGTTTTATGTGCCTGTCATAAACAAGCATGGTTATTCCCTGAAATAATATATTTATTTATAGCAAATACTTTGGTAAAATAGCATCCAATAAAACAGAAAAAAATAGAATACTTAATTCCATCAAATATTAAATTTTCAAACTTTAAAAATGCTTTAAAACAGAAGGTGCATACTTCAAACACATCTTCAGCTCTAACCACAGCACCTCTGCCATGACTCCAAATACTGCACATAATGCTAACTACAAAGGTAGGTAAAGATCTACAGAAGCAAAATGTTTAGGCACCATGATGCAGTATATTTAAAAATAAGCATATGTCAAGCAGCTCCACAAGCTTTCCAACTTCAGATGTAACTGTTTTGCTTGACCCAAGTGTTGACTTCAAGTTGATGAACTAGTATGAGAATAAACACAACAGTCACCATTCATTTTTGTTTTCTCCCAGTCACTTGCAATTTCTTGTTTCCTTGGGACAAGCAAACAGACAGCTGTAAAGAAAAGGTTGTAATCACACAAGGAAAAGATTTGTGACTTTTCAGAATGCCAAAACTGTCAGTAAACTGTTACGAAGCACTGTGACTATGATAAGAGCAAAGAAAAATAAGTTGCAAACCAGGGATTTTTTCTCTAAATAATAAACATCAGCTGAGTATATAACAGTAGGGTTTGCTGTTATTTATAGTGCCTTAATATCTTAATGCAGGATAAGATATTAAGGCACTGTTAGCAAGAGAAGTTAATGGAACTGTTTTCTACACACAGACAGTTGTCACAAGCATTCCACTATACAAATATGCATGTCACTCCTTCAAGAAAAATCCAATTCAAATAGTGAAAAAAAGCAAGATCAATATAGAGTGCTTGACTGTATTTAGTAAGGCAGCCTGGAGACTGGTGCTTATCTATATATATTTGTTATTTATATTATTACATGAGCTTTCTGCAGCCAGACAATAATTTACTTTTTAAAAAGGGTATTGACAAGCAAAAAAGCAAAAAGAATCACTAAACTATCTGTTAAAATCATTGAAAGGCCTATATGTAAGGACAATGCTGTATTCTACTAAGTCGCATCAGGTTTAATACAACTAATTGCTAAGGCATACTGTTATTTGCAACATATTGCATTTATACCCCTGCTTGTCTTCACACATCTTGACTAAACTAACCTAATCTGGAAAACAAGCTATTGCCATCTGGTCTAACAGCCAAAAAAAGGAAGACAGCAAACAGCACTGCCTTCTGATCAGAACGGCAGCTGACGTGGGTAAGGTAGAAGAGCAAAACATTTTACTAGGAATCTTAGGAAGTTCGAGCACCAAGAATAACCCTACAAGAACTCTGGGTAGCACCAACAGATAGAGCGTGATATTTGCTGAATTGACACTGGCTATGTATAGATTAAGCATTTACAGTGATAAACATGATTTCTAACCTTAATGTTGTTATAGGAGTTTGTGTAAAACAGAAGTCTGAAAGAAGCTTTAAAAAAACAGAAATGAGCCTGCGTGCTGCATAAGCCCCACGGTTGTTAAGTCATAACAGAATTAATTTTAAGTACATTTTAAAAATACTGATTAGATAAGCTCTTGGTGGTATTTTTTGTTTTCTTTATGGAAACCATTTATCTTGGTCTTAGCTTAATTTAAGAACTTCCATTTAATTCTATACCCTGGTTGTTTTGTACATAAATCAGAAGTAGATTTTATTTTTCCCTCAAAAATGTGAATTGTTAAGATATTATCTACCTCATGTAGCTAAAATACCAACATAGATTAAAAAATACTGCTGTATCTTTTTTTTCAGTCTAAGGTTTGCAACCTAAAGACCTCATCTGCAAGATCGAAAAGATAAGCATGAATAAAGATAAGCTCTAACAAAATGCAGACCACTTAAAAATTACATTTCATGAACATCAAAGCCATTTTAAGTAAATAAAAGTACAAAAGCCCCCCTATTTTTAATTAAATGCTAAAATTACAACAAACACAAAATGAAAGTGTTTTAATTATCTCTGGAAAACTCTTCTTGCTGTATCCTTCCCCTCTTCACATGTAAGTCCACGCTATTCTCAGGCAGAACTAGGAATAAAAATACAGGCATTTCAACCTGGTTCCTTTATGAATAAAATAATCACCTGCTTGAAGGGGAGCCCTTCCCTTTTGACTTGCAGAGGATTCAAAGGATCAGAGGCCCTGTGCACTCAAGGAGTCCATAGAGGGGCCATTACAAACTCCACTCAACACGTACTTCCCCGGCCTTACCCTGAGGTTTCCTTTCATGACAGAAGCCCACGTGAGATCCTCAAGACAACTTAGAAACCAAGCATTATAGAGCATTTATGACAAAACTAGCAGCTAATGCAAACCTTCCAGAACCATCTTCTCCATGCTAAGAAACAGTGGCATTCATATTTCACATACTTGCATATCAGCACCACAACTATAAATTTTTTTTTGCAGCAGACATTAATTGGCAAAATCAAAATTATACAAGCAAGAGGTTGACCTCATTTCATGTCAGTGTGATATGGAGCTCCTTGTGCTTGGTAAAAACAGAAACAGTCCAGGGTAGTGATGTGTACAGCAAGGTGGTTTTGTACAAAAAACTTCCCTCTGTCAGGAGAGCCAGCTGGCTCATTGAAAGCCTCTTGGTGTTAATCCTGATTTAGATTGGATTAAGCTTTTTAATTAAAAGGAATTCTTTTCCTACACGCATGAGAAATATTCTGATCTTCTCCCAGATCTTTTTTTTAACAAGAAGGACTATCTGATGAAAATTTGTCCAGAACAAAAGGGCAAACAATTCCTTCAACTGGATCTTAGGTAGCTGTTACGAAAAGCTAAAAACAATTTCAGCCCCCTGCTCAGTACTTTGGTCCCACAGTAGTGAGGGATACAACAGATTTGTATTCATCAATCTCTACCAATGCTTCTTAACCACAATATAGCACAATTATTCATTATCAGAAGACATACCATCACTGAACTTACTAAAAGTCAGAACTGCTGGGTAAGGCAATGCCACTGAAATAAAAGACAAAAAGAATTCCCCCAGTAAGTCCAGAGAAAAAGAAGAATCAAGATTCTCTTTTGGTATTTCAAATTCATTAAAATACTCATTTTATGACGAGAAAGTGTATTTAGCTTTACATACTGCTTTGTTAGCAGTCAGAATTGCACAGTAGACTGGTAGAGTTGACTGGTCTTAAGAAAAAAACCAAACCAAACACTAGGAACACCCACATATTTGGTCAGATTATCTTTTGCAGACATTAAGACTTTCAGTAGTCAGATTTTATTTTATACAAGCAAAGTAATCTGCTTCCAACAATAGTCAACAGGCTAAAATCTAGCATTAACCCATTTCTAATAAGGCTGAAACCTGCAGAGCTCTGTAAGGCAATAATCCTTTTGCTGCCATTGAGAGCAGAAGTGTTTTGAACTGTCAATACCGAGGCACTGATGAAATTTTAATTTGATTTTAAAGAAATATTACACAGTCAGTACAGCTATGAACAGCAATGCTAAAACTCTATTTTAAAGAAAAGGTTTGTGGAAACTTCAGTCTGAGCTCCCAAAGACACTGTGACATTGAGAAGTCTGTGTCCTCACCAGAGGTGCACGTATTGGTCTGAACTCAGCTTTCCCCAGAGAAGCTGTACAGTCATAACACTTCCTTTCTATGCCAGTATGAAAACTACCAAATTAATCTAAAACATTTCCTCTCTGTTTTTCCCATCTCCATTCATGAACCTGAATTCTCCTGAGGTGCTTTTGGTTAAGTGTCCAGTGAACATCAATGATTTCTGTATATACTATTTAAATTTTCCTTGCTGTTGCATTAAGTCTCCATCCTCAAATTCCTTAAGCCTCAATTACTACTTCTGCGTATTTGAATGGTAAGGTTCATAAGTTCATTTTTATATTAACAAGCTGAAACCATGTAAGGATATATATGTATATTAATATTTGTTGGTAATTCTAATAAAGCATGTATGAAAAAACACACATGTCTTCCCCTTCTGCTATACGAAATGGAAATTACTACTTTAGAATTTTAAATCAGAAAGATATTTAAATCCAAGCCATTACTAGGGGGAGGGGCTACAAAAGCACTACTATAAACTTCTGTGGGAGGATATACTGATTGATACAGGTTTTTTTAAGAAATGCATTATTTATCTGAGATACTTCAAAGAAAAAAATACCACTGGTGAATTCTGATGACACATCACCTTCCAGATACGTGTTATATAGTGAACTCACTCTTCAGACTGAGTGAGCAGAGGGAAACTTGAAAAGGACTTCTTTGTCATGATACAGACTCTCTGGAAACATTGTTAGATAAGAAATAAAATAAAATAAATTTTAAAAATAAATAAATTGAACTTTGACTCATGATACTCAGCAAATTCAACTGCAGTGGTTAAAGAGGGAACTACCCATGTGACAACAGTGCTCAGAAGATGTCATAGTATGGTAAGAACAATTCATGCACAAGTTTGGGCAGGAAAGATGGAGGGAAAGTCAAGAGACAACAGTCCTCTATAGTATGATGTGACGCAAAGGAAGCTTCATGATGAGTGAACACTGAAAATGTGCATACTCTCATCCTTCACTCCTCAGTTACTGTTCTATATCTACTTCATCATTTGTATCTTCTGTTCCAATTCACAGTTTATCTTTAAAAAGGCAGAAACACTATGGCTGTGTGTAAGTTGTAAACACTAACCTCCCTTGTGCATATTAAAATAATTTCTGAAGTCTCATTACTTCTACATTCCTAGATTAAAGTAACTTCTCTTAGTTTCCAAACAGCCACCTCAAAATATTTTCACACCTCTCTTCTGACACCTCGTTCAAACCAACTTATCTTCTTCTCAGGAAGGCAAGGATATCTTGGGCTGACATCAATATGCAGGGTTAAAATTGACTCAGGGTAAAAATTCTCACTATGTTTCATACATCACACTATCAATAAGAAAATGGGTCACTTTTCATCAAAGAGAAATTCTGTATCTAAATTCTTGTTGATCAGGACTTCACATCTCTGTACACTACTAGCCTATGACCAACTGAGAAGAGAACTCTTAAGCAAGATACAGGGCTGTACTGCAGCACATATGGATAGTGATTTTTTCAGCAAAACTATGTCAAATTTAAAGAGTTTATTCTGTCCAAGTGGCTTCCCCTCTGTGCTCCCAAATGTGAATATATTATCCCAATGATAATTTGGTTAAAGTAGCAGCCATTTATTCCAGAGGCTGTGGAAAAGGCCCCCCTCTGTAGTCAAAGCCACAAGACTGCAACTACAACAGGTAGTAGAAATTTCACTTGACTTTATTTGTGGTACTTAAAAGTATCTGGAGCTTCAGTAATTTTGTATGCCCCATGAACTATTTTAACTTGCTCTTCTCTGAGGTACAATTTCTTTAATATACTGACTTCTAAAAACTGTATTTACAATTGTACAGAGTACATTTTATTTCAAAACACAACATTTCCTGTTGAACGAAAAAGCACAGAGCTGCCACAGTTCTGCTCTGCTTTTGTGCCTTCCAGAGGGGAAGAAAGAGTTGGTGTAGGTATTGTGAGTTTTGTTTTTAAATCATGCCTCTGAACACCTTGGCAGCAAAGGAGTTTCTCGCTGCTCCTCCCCGAGGAGGGAAGCCGACTGTGCATGGGAACCGGCACCATCTCCAGCCAGCAGCGGGGGCTGCCGCGCCGCGCTGGGACCGCGCCCGGTGCCTGACACACGCCGGGCCGGGGAGGCAGACTGGCTGTCTCTGCACATCTGTTGAGGATAGAAGCATTTGAAAACAATCCCTGCTCCCAGCCCAGACACCAACTCATCCAGTATATTCACCAAAAAAGCAGTTGACGCTAACAGCTTTCATTTTCCAAAATGATAGAAACCCACTCCCTCGTGACTACAAACGTGACTGGTTCCAGCTTCTGAACTCGAGAGGGAATAGCCCCAGCTCTCTGTGAAGGATCACCCTGTGCAAGGCACACAGCCACAGGAGGCAAACCATAGGAAATCAGCCTACCCATTGAGAACAGCTCTGAATTGATAACAACTGAGCCGCAAAAACCCATAGAAATTCACATTCACACCACTAAAACAACTACAGCAAACTGTCTTGGTGAAAGGAAATTCACCATGGACATGAAACTCATTTTCAGGAAGTGAGGGCTCTTGATAAAAATTATTTAGGGTATTACAAAGCTAAACCTCACTACGCTGAGCACCATTCTGCCTCTCAGAAGAACTTTCAGCCCAATTTGGAAGTCACAGACAGCATCCTGGCTCATTTAACACACAATACAGCTGTCCTTAAATTAGTCCTAAACTGAAAAATATTAAAATGATTCTCATGTTAATTTCATTATTCAAATTATCATTACATGTGAAAGCAGGAAACTCTCAGGCAGTACAGGTATTTTAAGGTAACTTGATTGCAAAGTTTATAAAGAAAAGCAACAATAATTTACCATTTATCACAAAATAATTTGGGTTGGAAGGGGCCTTAAATGGTCATCTAGTCCAACTCCCCTGCAATGATTTACAGTCAGTTGTGCAAAAATCAAGTCTGATGTGACTAAGAGCATGGATAACAGAGGTAAGGTTTTTTATTTGCTGTCTTGTTTTCTCACCATACAGGAACATGTGGGCTTCGTTACCAAGTCCTTCCTCCCGGCTGAGAAGGTGGAAACCGTCACTGTAAAACATCTGCTGGCACTCATCTTTCAAAAGCTAGAGTTTTAACAGTTTTATGAATTAGTCTAAACCACCTGATTTCTCAGAATTAAAATTGTATCTCTTACAATAAATGCTCCCTAATCTAGTCATCACCAGCTGAGAAACACACTGCAGAGATCAAAGATGCTTGCAACTAAAAACCATTTCAGCAATTTTCCTGTTTCTGTTGCCTACCTGAATCTAAGGATGTATTTTATTTTCTTATTTTACCATAGTAGTACAACTATGCAAACCTTTCTTTGAAAAAATATAGTCACTAGAAAGATGAGGCACTATCTTTGCTAATTAGTGGAAATTTTTGCATCGAGAAAGCTGTCTTTAAAATGAGTTCTGTGTCTTCAAAATTATATGAAGTACTACTTTATGAAAATAATTAGTATGTACAACAATCACTTGAAAGCCTATCTCCTGCTATAGGATATTTCCATTGGGCAGCAATCTGGACTGCATTATAAGACACTATTATACATGAACAGATGGAAATCATAAACTGATATTTAGCTACAGATTTCCTGTCAGAAACTTATATAAAAAGAAAAGAAGGAAATATGCTTAACATTTTCCATTAGCCAACATCAAATCACTGAAAAAAACAGAGGTATCCATGTAATGCCTATGAAACAGCAACCTATTTTAATCCATATCTTTTCATGTTCCTTACATATGAGATAATCTTATTTATACCTATGTTTTTATCCTTAGGCACACAATATAGGATCAAAACCAATAAACTATCCACGAAAGAACACATACACATTTTATTTACAGGTAAAAATTAAGACTTCTCAGGTTTGAATTCTTATTTTTGGCTGAAAATCAGTAGAAGCCATTGAAGCAGTACAGAGCTTCACAGGTTTGTCAGAACTGATTATTGTATCACAGGCCAAAAATGTATTACACTTTCCCATTATAAGCTGTAATGAACTGTCTCGGGTGGAATAGCAAACACATTGTTTATATCATTCAGATATGAAAGAAACTCAAGTTCCAAAGATTAACATATATAACACCAAAATAATATGAAAATAAACTGCTCCCTTAGTTTAAGGGCAAAGTAATATCAGCTGTTGCAATCAATATGACTGTCTTGAAATACAGTATTGTCTTGGATTACACTTAATCAGAACATTCTGCTTCACTGCCAGGACTTAAAAAGAAAAGTAAATACTAATGGTATTAAAACACAATACAGAAATCATCAGTTGCTGAACATGCCATCCAAGAGGAATGGCGAGTATGGAGATAGAGCACAGCTATCATCTGGGTCATGGGAGCTGTATTTCACTGATAAAACTGATAACTTCAGCCACCTGTAAACTAAAAAAATCTCTAAAATATCATTTCATAAAACATCAGAACACATTAGGTACCACATTAATACTTCCTTCTGCATGTAAGTCAATATTAGTGTAAATTTTTAGTCTGCACATAGACTGAATTTGCTATTTTCTTCATGGATTTACCAATGAAAGCTTGTAATATTATTAGTCTACACATTCAGCTTCTTTAATTCCATTTTCTTTCTGCACAAACACAATACAAGCAAAGGAACATACAGACTTCCTTCTGTTTCAACAGTCTTAAAGAAAAACCAACCTTCAGGATAACTGATGACCTCCAAAAGGATTTCAATGGAGGGCCTTACTATTAATTGCTCCAGGCTAACAACAGTTGGGGCTTCAGGCACAACCAGGACAAGATACTTAATTCCTCATTTCACATGGTGAATTCATGAGGTCAAACTGCATTAAATGTGAGGAGGAAGGAAACTAACTGGAAAGAAAAAATAATGTATAAGTTGGCTATTGATTAGAGTGTGTTGTGTTATTCCACACTCCACTAAAGAGTCAACACTGAATCCAGAACTTCTTATCTGTATATAAATTCACATACAGGTGCATAAAAGTTCAAAAAGTCTGTGTTATTATTTACTGAGAGCTAGGAATAGTCTACACAAAGTAAACCTGGCAGCTCACAGCTATCTCAAACTTACCCTTGGGAAGGGCATCAGAATTCTGCAATATTTGTCTGGACACAAGTAATAAGCCTAGTCATTCATAATTAACAATGTTCTCCTTTTATTTTACATTATGCAGCTGAGTAAGAACTTGTCTGTTAACCCACACTGGAGAGAAGGAGTCTGAGAGTTTACTGAATACCACCATTAAGACATAATCACAGTTCTAGCAAGTGAAGTTAAAATAAAAATAGTCACCAAAAAAAAAAAAAAAAAAAAAAAAAAAAAAAAAACCACCAAAAAAAAACCCACTAAAAAAGGTGAGAAACCAACTTAAGGAGTAGAAAAATATACCCCTGTAGACTACAATGAAAGAACATCAAGCACTCTTGATGGTTAACCAGATGCACTGGAAGATGCACTAAAGAAGTAGTTCTTACAAACAAACAAACAAAAATCCAGCAGTTTCAAAAGCTTTTAAAAGTTTTTCTAGGCAGCTTTAAATAGACTTGGATGGGAACACTCTGAGGCCAGAAAGTAGTGAGCAGCCTGAGGATCGCATCTTCCAACCATTAGGCTTATGCAATCTACTGCCTCAGCCTTTTTTCTATGGCTGCTTTATCAAAGAATAAACACAAATATTTGTTTAGAAAGCCTCAGGAATTTGAGGGGAATGGACATTGCCTTTATCAGAAGAATGATAGTCTTCATCTATCTTTTTATATGTGAGGCAGTTGAGATAATGTTAGGTCTTGTGCTAATGGATTTTGTTTTAGTATCTTCCAGCTCAGAGGTAATATAACATGACATACAAAAGGCTTGTGAACAGGCTGAGAACACTGGGGACATCACTTCAGCTCCCCTTAAACTCCCTCCAAGCACAAACTTCTGCTCTACAGAACATACCTTTTATTATAAAATTACTCAAGGTATTCATTTGTCCATTTATTAGAGACTGAATAGGAACCAAGAATACAGAGCCACTGGTCTGCTCAGAGAAGGTTTACTAGGATGCAGCAATACATCCACGTGAGGAACCCGAGGATCTCCCAATACACTTGGTATTTGCGCTGGCAGCCACAAATAACAGTAAACAAGTTTTTTGATTGCAAACCTGTGAACTAAAGGGGAAGAATATATCATCCAATTCCTTTCTTCTCAAAGCTCTGCCACTGGGAAAACAGAGCACTTCTTGTAGGGGAAAAAGGACCTAGTACTTAACTGCAGTACAGCCTAAAACAAATCCCAAATAAAAAAACCCCACCCAAAGTAACTCCCTGCCACCAACACCAAAAACTGCTGATCACTACATGATGATGCCAAGTACTTTGTAATGAAGTTCACAGTAATGAGTTTCCAGCTATGACAGCTCTACTTGTGTTCTGTTCACAGCTATCAGTGTCTTCTCAAACACACCTTGTCGCCTCTCACTGGTGTCATTTTAAGTACCAAGCCTGCAGCTGTTCAGTTTCCAGTGTCAAATCTCCCCAGTACTTCCTAAACCCTCTGAAGCTCCTACTCCTCTGTCTTAAATACACCCAAATGTTAAGATGCCCACATACAAGCTGCTGTTGCCTAGTTTCTATTAACACCTACAAATAAAGTAACAGGAATAAAGCTAAACACTTAGGAATAGAAACACTATTATTCTGACCTAAGAAAATCCACATTTATCAATTAATGCAGAAACAGTCTCCCGATTAAGCCAATGGCAGTTGAAAGACAGTTCCCCCAAGTCAATCATACCTACAGAAAATAAACAAAAACTATTTTTTATTTCAGTTAAGAGTTTTGTTCTAGTTTGCACTTCACAAATTCTATCCCTTAGCCGAAATTTGCTACCTCAACTTTGTTAAAGTTTATTCTGATTTAAAACCCAGTAGGAAAATTAAAACCCTTCAAGACATATCCTATCCCCAGCCTCCTTCTGAGAGTGGAGGAAACACTGGGAGAGATTATAAAATGCAATCACAATTTATTGAAAAATCACAATAACCATAGCAATATTAATAAAAGTGTACAAAAGACTGTTTTAGTCCAAAAGGGGATTCACCACAGAACGTCACAGAACAACAAAAACGCTTCCTGAGGACAGCACCCAGTGTGGTTTCCCAAAGGCAAGGTGGGGACTGGCCCTGTGCTGGGCCTGCGGTACATGGGAAAACAAAGGCTTAACCTCCCCCAGGCCCAAACCAGTGGGAAAACAGGGACAAGGCAGAACGTGGTGGGACCTGACAGGGCTCTGAACAAGTCAGCTGAGGCCTCTCCCAGGCCTGACTTTATGGAGTGGCACTGGAACTTTCGGTGTTCCAGCTCCAGCAGCTGCAGCTCGGGCCTCACACGGCTCCGCTGGGCTGCTGGCCAGCCTCTCCCTTTGCTGGGAACCACATCTTGGGCTCACCAGGGCTGCCTTTCAGCACCAAACCACAAACCTGCAGCTCAGAGGAGCAGGAAAAGGAGGCACCAGTTGTGGAGAGGGACTTGGTCCGCCAGGCTGACCCAACGCCAGCACAGCCCTCCCTCGAGTCCGACCTTTCCGCTTCCAGCCGCCCCCGGCAGACACCCCACTCGTGGTGGCACGGAATTAAACAGTGCTAGAAACTCCAACCCTTTTCTCTATAACCACAACAATGTTTCACAAGGTATTTACCTCTGGTAATCCATATAAACTTCCTGAAGAAAACGTCACTTTCAGCCTGAAGAAGCTATGAACACTAGACAAACAGAAATCACCTGGAAGTATCTCTTCTTAAGCTCTCTTATTTATGTCAAAGTCTAGAGCTGCGGCAAATGAAACTATTTAGCTTTGTTTCAGTTGCGTTTGTTTTCTGCTCCATGCTATATTTTTAGAGATTTATCTCTCAATCCAAGTTAGTCATATGCATTTTTATACCTATATTTTGCTACAGAAAAAAAAAAAGGAAAATAATTAAAAAGGTTGAGAAAGATTAGGGAAAGTTCAGATAAGATTTATGTCTGGAGAGCTAGCAATAGGAATGAGCTATAAAACATCAATCTATAAAACACTGCAAAAGAACACCAAATATAGAACTTGGAGTAGGGATAGTTAACACCAGTTTTCACCATGACAGCAGCTTGTAGTTTAAACTAGTTGTTAAATTTGTGTTAGACGTGCATACAGTAAAAATTAAATTTAAGACCTGCCCTTTTCCAAATGTTAAGAACAAGTACTTGATTAACATTATGTAAATGTATTCCTATTTTGATCATGACCAAGCAGAAAATGTTCATTAAGATGCAAACACAATATGCTGAGAAACTGTCAGTCCACCTCTTTTGCAAATTATTCATTAGGAGTCAGGCATTACATTAACACAAATTTCTATGACAATAAATACACACAGATCAGAAGTCTAATGCAGGATGAAATTATGGAAACACTCCATTTTGAGTGTTTTTAAATGTGTAACTTTTATACATGGCTACATAAAGTTTCATGACTAGCAATGGCCTGATTTATATTTTGTGAAACAGCATATTTGATAAGATAGAACTTTTTGGCTGTTCCCCACTCACAGTATTAACCTAGTCAAAAGTTTGCAAAACATTCCAATATCAATTCCTGCATATTTATGTTTTTACACAATAAACATTAAAACTACTACTGCTAGAGTTTAGTCCCATGTTTACTCTGCACTGGAAACAGAAATCAAAATTAGTGAATATGCTTATAAAGATTAAACAGACAATGTGCTTCTTCATACCTTTAAATGAACATTAAAAGAAGAAAATGCCAGTTGCAGAACAGGTATTTCAAAGTAACAGAAAAATAAGTATAGGTTCTTGTTTGAAGTTAGCTCTTGTAAAAATCCTCATAGATGGGATCAGAGATGCCATTTATCACACCAAAGGAATCCACACAAGTACTATTTAAAGCAGCTCCATGAGGATAGCACTACGTTTTTGTGTTTGGCCAACATGAAGCAGTGGTTCCTTCCCTGCTCCTTCCTCCAGCTACCCTCCCAGACTCCACAGCTGGGGGAATAATCAGAGGGAATGTACTTGGTTAGAACTTTACTCTCTGCAAAACAAATCCGAGTTTCTGATACCTCAAAGGGCTTGATTAGCCTTTCACCATCTTCATAGCCTTCCTTTGACCTCTTTCTAACAACATCTTTCTTATATTGTGGCACCCAACTGAATTACTAAAAACATCTTTCCAAGTCTACAGTGATTCTTTTTTCCCCTTTTGGAGTACCACAAAGAGCTGGAATGTTGCAACAGAGCTGTTTTCAATTCCCTGGAATCTGGTCTTGTTTCTTCTCTTTCACTTCTGTGAATTACGCCACACTTTAATTACCAAACTGAGAAATTAGTGCAACTATTTACTAAATTATTTTTGTTCTCAAAGACTGAATTTCTAGCAAGGAGAGTGTTTGTACTGTTGAACAGAGACTTTTTCATATAACTAGCATGAAAGAGTAACATTGCTGATACCAAGAAGGTGTCATTGCACTTACCTATAGCTTTTGGATTCTAAGCTGGAGCACTCCTAAAAGGAAGTATGAGAGATTTTTAAAAGTAAAGAAAAAGAAAGAAATATTTCTGAAATGTCTCTAACTAGTGTACACTGGTCCTGCATGTAATAATTGTAATATGACCACCGAGATTGTTTTAGTCCATGATGGTGCTTTCTTGTATCTTTGAAGTTTCTGGAATGACCACAATGACCACATCTACCAGGAGACCTGCCTGCCTCCAGAATTTATGCATTTAAACTCCAAAACTCCCTTGAGACTGGAAAACAAGTTTTTCCATTTTATAAACAAGGAAGCATAAAACAAAGAAGCCACTTGCCCATGCATGCACACACACAGCCCCCAGCTTGAATTTAAAGCCAGACTGCATAAATCCTTGGCTCAGACCTCAATCATAGTATCAGTATCACAGTTCTCTGTAGCCCTGACTGACACAAAAGAGCAGCTGATATTTCAAGAAGGGTGTCTTGAAATATCAGTCAAGTTTGTTTCTCAGAAGAAAGACCTCAGCTGCACACCAGAACATACCCATTTTATTTTCTACTTCTTCACCAGAATGTTTTCTCAAATAGCTACATGGGATTTATTTTCCTGCAGCATCACCTTATGCCCTACCTTGATACTAATGCAGTTGTCTAATATGCCTTAGATTACCTGTTTGGGCACTTAACACTGAGGTAGCTGTATTAAAAGATTCACCTACTGTGTTAGGTATGAATCTTGCATGCGGCAGAGGGTCAAGATAGCAATGAATGAATTATCTAGTCAGTGTAGATAATTCAAAGACATTATTGAGTGTGCGACAGTGTCTGCGAGCAAGTGTGCACGAGCAAGTGCCCGAGAGTCTGCATGAGTGAGAGCGTGCCCCCCCCTTGCACACTCACGCCCCCCCTTGCACACTCGCACCCCGCCTTGCACAATCGTGACGGTTCTTGCACGCTTGCACCCACTCTTCCACACTCACATCCCCTTTGCACACTTGCAGCCCCCCTGGCACACTCGCGCCCCCCCTTGCACAATCGTGACGGTTCTTGCACACTTGCACCTGCTCTTGCACACTCACACCCCCTTTGCACACTTGCAGCCCCCCCTTGCCCACTCGCACCCCCTTTGCACACTTGCGGCCCCCCCTTGAACACTCGTGCCCACTCTTGCCTGCTCTTGCACACTTGCACGCACTCACGCCCGCTCTTGCACACTCACGCCTGCTGTTCTTAATCAGAGCAGTAAAGCTACAACTGTCTTGTGATTTATTCCATATTCAGCAGACTCTGTATTCTGCTTTTAATGGTAAAGCTTCTTAGTGACACCTACTGACATATACAAAGCCCTAGAATCTAACCCTGTGTGAAACGTGAAAATTTAAAATAGCAGTACAGTTCAAAGTAAAGAGCATCTGGTTAATTTATAATGCACTTGTGATACCTACATCTCTATTACTTCCTCTCCTCCACCTCCACATAATTACACCTCATTGAAACAGCAAAAACACCTTCATGACAAGTGTTCTAGCTCTTTTGCCTAGTTGCCCACCTAAGAACATCTATCCCTGTTACAGTAACTGCAGCTAGAATATATGCCCTATTCTTATACAAACATGCTGCAAAATCCTAAATACACTAGCATGTGTAGGAATCAGTATACAGCCTGTAATACTCCCTATTTCTTAACAGGGATATGTCATGAACAACTAAGATTTAAGCTACACTTACATAATCTACCTGAGAAGTACCTTTCTGTCATACTACAACTCCCAAGATTTAAGTTTTTTCTTGTGTTTATTCTGTCTTGAAATAGGAAATAAATTTTTTCACCACACACCAAAAGTAACTTTCAGATATCAAACTCCTTTTGTCACCTTTTTTGCTCAAAGCTTTCGTACATCACTCGCTACTGTAAAGGAACGTTCACAATGCTGAATAATCCAACTAATAGCAATGGAAAAGAAGTTTTACACTAAGGATTTTTTCCATATTCTTCTGGTTACTCTCACGTGGAGTAACCTCCTACAGGCAGGCAGTACTCCCCCCCTGGAGTGCCATGTTCAGATCTGGCATGCCCAGCACAGGAAGGCATCGATCTGTTGGAGCAAATCCAGAGGAGGCCCCCAAAATGACTAGAGGGATGGAGCACCTCTGCTGTGAGGAAAGGCTGAGAATGGGGATTGGTCATCCTGGAGAAGAAAAAGCTGCAGGGTGACCTAACTGTGGCCTTTTAGCCCCTGAAGGGGGCCTACAGGAAAGATGGACAGAGACTTTTTACAAGGACATGTAGTGATAGGACAAAGGGGAATGGCTTCAAACTGAGATTAAGTTTAGATACTAGGAAGAAATTCTTTCCTGTGAGGGGAGTGAGGCACTAGAAGAGGTTGCCCAGAGAAGAGGTGGATGCTCTATACCTGGCAGGGTTCAAGGCCAGGCTGGATGGGGCTCTGAGCAACCTGGTCTAGTGGAAGGTGTCCCTGCCCATGGCAGGAAGGTTGGAATTGGGTGATCTTTGAGGTCCCTTCCAATGCAAATCATTCTGTGATTCTATAATTCTATGACATCTAGGACAATAGAGAATCTAGACACTTAAACCATCAGAAACAGATCTAATCGCCATGAAAATACCTCCACAATCTGAAAAGGTCATTAGGGAAATGTGTCTTAAGCTAAATTAAATGTAAAAAATATTTCTTACAACTTCTGAAGCCAAAAAGCCACCCAAAACTAACTGAATACATCACAGTAAGCAAGAAACTCTGTTTCATATTCACCCAAACTCCCATTTACTAAATTGCATCAAGGGAGAAAATATAATCACAGTGAATTGATTATGCAATTATGATATTATTATGCTTCATTTTCCCTCTTGGTACAATTTGGTAAATGTATGTTTATGCAAATGTTAAGCAATACTCTACAGGTAATGCAAGTTACACTTATATTTTAGTGGGAGTATCACCAAAAAGCAAGAGTCATGAGTGCACATTAATGCCTTAGTATAGCAGATTATTTCAAATACACATGACTGTGAGAGTGGAGACACTCTCTAGATTATTACTACAACATCTTAAAAATTGAAAAAAACACAAACTTTCTGTGTATGGTACATATTTTATTAGCCAGAAATTTAATAACAAAGGAAGACCACAGAAGTGGACATGATAGGATGAGCTGGGTTGGCTTTTTAGTGGTAACAAATACACAATTTTTTTTTTGTTAATAAGTTGGTCTGGTGTATTTGCAGACTTAAATGCCTGTTTTCCTCATATCTTTGCATCTAAAACCATAGATTTGTAAAGTCCTAAACCAGAAACTAAAAAGATACATGACATCAAGTCAGAAACCATAGAAGAGCATGAAATCTGAAAAGTACACTTCATATTTTCAATTTCTGCTCTGAAAAGAATGGGAAATAATCTGGCAGAGAATTTTCAGGGTAACTATTTTGCAATGTCCTCCTTTCCAAATACTATTAATAGGAATCTGTTCTTTGCTCACAAGTACTTCTTTCCCCTATTAATCAAAACCACATACTAGACTAGTCCAGGAAGGCTTAAACACTCCTCAGATGAACTGTGTTCATCTTCACCCCTTTCTCCTGTTTCTTCTTGGACAGTCCTTATTTAAACTGATACAACACAACACCAGAGCTATGAATCCTCACGTTTTTTATGAAGGGGATCCTATGTCACTGCACAATGTGGTGCTAAGTGATCCCAACATTACACATAAAGCAGTTAGTTTCAATGGTTTAACTAAAACCACAGAACCACAGAGAGGTTTGGGTTGGAAGGCACCTTAACAATTAATTAGGTACTAGCCCTGGCCATGGACAGGGACAGCTTCCACTAGACCACACCACTCAAAGCTCCATCCAGTGTAGTTTCAGAGCATCAGTAGTTTTGAGTTTTTGCCCACAAAGCTGAAAGCTTCATTCAGTGTTCCCCACCAGGACATAAACTCATATGGCATAAGGTTATGGTCAAGTTAGTCATTTACATGATGACCACCACTAGAAAACAACTCACAAAGCATAAAGTTCATCTTGATTGATCCAGACAGTTGCTAGAAACAATTTCATTATTCAAGCGTAGCTACAGAAAGCCCCAGGCTAATCTTGCCAAGATCAAATTGCTATTTAAAATCAGCATTAGATAATGTTCTAAGTATTCTAAGATATTTCAAAGTATCTGTCCCATTCAGACTTCCAAATTCTGAAACAGAACTGGCAAGCTTGTACTGATTATACCAGACAATAATGAAACAGTTAACCTACATCTGTGTACAGGATTCTTTGTAGCAAAAGGCTGAAGACTACAATTTATTTTTTCAGCCAGCTTACATCAATGTGCAGCATTCACTACATAAGTCTGGTTATTAGTAATTTATTTTTCAATGGTTCACCTAACCTTGACTTGCTTTAAAATTAATGAATCAAATTATCATGAGATTTCTGCCCAGGACTGAAGCTTGATAGACTTTACTGGAAGAATTCTTATAAAGTTCCACACCATAAAAAAAATTCTCTTCCTAGCAGTAATATACCAAGCACCATGACCCCACTGTACAATGTGGTGGTTGGCAGAACCACACCAATAACAGCAACTTGATGTGTGAATGTCAGTTCTAAATAAGATACGAAATTGCAACCACTTAAGTTAACTAATAAATATATTTGCATTATAAAACTACAGAAAAGAAAGCTTTTGTATTCTATTTATCTTTCAGTTTATAATGTAGAATACAGGTCTGGAATTCAGACAGCCTGCATTTTTAAACCTCTAATGAACAAAAATACAGCTTGAATTTAAATTGCTTTGTCCAGACTTCACTAATGAAGATATAGATTCTAAATTGTAAAATAATTCCTTGTGGTAAATAACACCCTGAATGAGGATGTGGAAGGTTTAAGTGCTGTTCTCATTCACATTCTCCCCCAGGAAAAATAACTTTTTGGAATGTCTGAAAGCATTGGTAATTGAACACTGGAGTTGGTAAACAGCTGTATTTCCATAATTATAAATATCCAACCACCTTGAGCCATTCCCTACCCACCCAAAAAAAGGCCCCACAAAAATCACAGAAGGGTGTGGATGCCTTAGAGGCACAAAGAGCACTGGGATCCATGTAATACATACATATCATACAGTCTGATATGCCGGAGTAGCAGTTTGCAGAGAAACACCACAGAAAAGGGAAAATGCTGCATATACAGAACCCCAGGGACAGAAGGTTCAACCCAACACAGTAACTCAGGCCTATCTATGCTTCCAGTACTGAAATCCAATGGTAACAGTTTTGTCAATGCCAATACCTTCTTTCTTAGCAACCCCTCTCACTTGCGAGTTGGGCTGGGTAAGAGGATTTGTCTCTTACTAATCAGTGTTTTACCATTTAACAGAGATCTTTAAATTCTATGTTTATAGATTACTTTCAACGGATGTTTATCAATTATGCATTGCTGTCTCAAACAAAGAGACAAGTTACTCTCAAAAGACTTTTGATCTACAAAATAGAGCCGGGAAAACCAGTCATGAAAAGTCCATTTTGAAATGTACCAAAACTGAAAACAAAGAACAGAAAAAAATATGCTTTTTTATACAGGAATCTGCAGAATTGTGATGAATGATGGAGCCTGCACAATCTAAAACCCTGCATAGCTCAGAAAACCTAAAACTTTGCTGTGATGTGGTCTTATATACTTTACAGGAATTGAGGAATTTCACCTGGACTTGGAGATAAAGAAAAACTGAAGTGAAAGATTTTCCGTATTTTCCAGTGTACTGCTTCTGAAAATGGTATTTAAGAATTCTGCTTTGGTGACATTTATGTTCAGCCTGTGATACATTTGTAGCACTTAAGGAACCATAAGAAAAATGTTTCATTTGGGTGGCACTTCTTCCAAGAGTGCCATCTACAAATTTGATTTCCAAACCTGATGCAAGAGCCAAGACTTCAATGACAGAAGTTAACATATATTTGGTTGTTTCAAGTAATAAAGAAAAATTAACCATAAATCCATTTCTCAGGAAATACAGCTCCATTTTTATGTATGTCCCCAAAAGCAGCACCACTTAAAAAGCCAACTTAGAACTACTATGGCAATCTTCACCTATTATATATTACATGAAGAGGGTGCCATCATTGCTAACAAAAAGCACTAGATTCAAGAAGAGGGTCAAGTGGCACTGTCCACAAACATTTTTTAAGTTGTGAAAAGCAGAAGAAAATCTACTACTAGGCTTTGCTAGTATTTTAATGATTTTCCTGTTTTTTCATTGATAGAGCTTTATTTATGAATTCCCATTGTATTTGGAAATTCCTGACTGGTGAAATCTAGTCAGACACTTTACATGCCCATGCCCTGAAGTCCTCCTTTACTCCAGCCTGAATCCCCTCAAACAAGCAGTCAGTGATGGAACTGCCCAGATGGGTCCGAGTGCCCAATCCAAAGGCACTGATGATCGTGTACCCTGCTGTTCCTTCCGCTGGGACTCTGCTTCTGCTCCAGCCTGAAGCTCATGTCCAGCCTTGAGGAGCATCAGTGCAAATGGCTCCATGAGCTGGTGCAAAGTCCCTTTACCATCTGTGCCATGCAGCTCCATCTTGGGCAGACTGGAAGGTCAGGCCCAAGAGGCAGAGAATCAGTTAAACCACAATAGCAAAATCTGGGAATATGAATCAGAGCTCTTACATGAAGGAGAGGCACTGGATTTCTAAACACTTAGCTTCCATCCACGTGCTAACATTGACTGCCAACCACCACCAGCTCAGCTCTCATGTGGATTTATAACAGCACATTTGGAAAGGCTAAGTCGTATCACCAGGGGATTAAATTTTCTTGAATTAGTATTCTAGAAATATGATGATCAAGCTCCATTACTGGCACTGAGATATATTAGTATAGAGAAGCCAGAGCAGAAAAAAGGAACAGTTCTATTATTACACAGGCTGTCCCTGTCGAAAAGGTTTGAACTATTCAAATTAAAGTAATGGCAACGAGTTACAGTAATGGGTTTATAGAAAGTTCAATCACATTTTTAAGAGTTTTCATGAATTAAAAGTGTTACTTTTTAATTGGGGGGGTGGGGGCCTATGTGGTGTCCTATAGCATCATTATTATCCTCCATTTTAAGTAATAGGGCTTTTAGCTAGTTTTAAATTATAAAACAGGTTATCTAAACATGTTTTGATTTAACTGGAAACTAGCCAAAAAATGACTGGAAATATTTGCTTCAGTAGGGTAAAAAAAAGCTTCTGTGCTGGGTAGCCTGGAGGAAAGAAAATGACTTGCACACAGACTTGCTTAATCCACATTTTATTTATTTCTGTGTCTGGATACTCAAAACAGAGTGAATAGTAACTAATCTCCTAAAATTTCTGTTCCATTATCAATCCAAAGTCCAAACAAAACAGGAGTTAAGCACAATAAATACACCAGTTTATAAACCTGTGCTTATACAGAACTCACCATAGTTAGGATATTGGTTCATTCACTTTCAGTATCTTTACTATCTGAGATCAAAATTCACTTTTCCTATTTTGTGACATGAACAATTAGCATCAGAGAGAATAAAAATTAAATTTCCACCTGACATTACCAAAATATAGTGGCACTAAAGCTGAAAAGTTGAATTGCCAAATTTTTCCAGTAATCAGTATCAGAGAGTCTTTGCACAGAAAGAGCCTGGTTATGCGGATTCATACAAACAATTCTGCTTAGCAAAAGCCACAGGTCAAAGCCCTCATCATCCCTTACCCACAACATTAAAGACAGAAATACTCCCATTTTCCATTTAAAATTCCTCTTTGCCAAGGTTGCATTACTTCTTAGTTTGCTATTCCCATCTGCAACATGTCAGACATCTCAATTAGACATCACAAAAACACTCTACTCCCATCAGTGTGTTTTGTAGGCAGAAGCTGAGAACAAGTGACACTCTTAAGTTCCAAGTGGATACAAACATAAATAGCACCTCCCTGTAGATCTATATGTGGATCCCAAAGCATCCCAGGAGTCAGGTTCCCAGACTCTGAACTTTCACTGTGCATGACTGCTGTCTTTATGAAAAGAACTCTTTGGCTCAGCTACAGTTGTCATGGAGACAGCAACTTTAGATTTTTAGATCTTTTGTATATGTGATATTTCAGCCATATGTTGCATACATTTAAGTTCTCTACCTATTCCTACTCTTTAAAACTGTGAGAAGTAAGAGAAACTGAATGATTTCAACATTAAAGTAAAAAGCAAGCCATGTACTTCTCATTGTGGAGAAACATACCTGCAATCCAGAATAACCACAAATTTAACCACATACTTGGTTGATGTCTTTTCCTCCAGCCCAAACAGTTCCATTTATGACAAGATTTCACCTGAAAAATTAAGGCTCTGTTCTTCTGATAAAGCCATAAGATTGACTTCATCATGTTCATTAACACAGCAAACTGCTTGTTATGCATTAGTCCTGCTTTAACAAAATCTGAGAGAAGTTCCAATTCCAATCACACCAGGGGTACTGCTGGGCAGACATCAGACTCTCCAATATCCCAACTGGATTGCCTGTGTCTCTCTAAACTCAGACCAGCAAGGTCCTTTACCACACCTTAGAGGCACAGGAAATGCAGTCTCAGCCTCAGAGAGTGGTGGTTCTTACAGCAAACAGTAGACACACTTGCTGTTGTAAAAAACCCTCAATACCCAGTGACAAAGGGTTGGGCTATGGTCTGGACTCCGGAAAAACAAAAAACCCGAAGATCACAAAATACTGCTTAACTTTAACAAAACAGTTACATAAATAAAGCAGTGCAACTGCTTTCACATTTGGCATTACAACCGTGATTGTCTGTGTTTCCATATTTTCATTTTCACAAAAAATCAACAGAAGTATAAGCGGCTCTACTTCATCATTTAACAAATCTACGTGGGGAACCAGAGGGACAAAGCATATCCACTTTTATCTCTCAGGGTCCTCAATACAGCGTCACAACTTCAGTCCAAGCAAAGAGCACTCCAACAATATTTCTTCATAAAAAAGAGAGCACTTTATAACAAGCTGGTAATTATTTTTTAAGCTGCATTCAAGCTCTTGACTTTAAAGCTAGGAACATAGATACCTCACCAATAATTCTAAAAGTTTACATCTGAAGCAACAATATACAGCAACTTGCTTTGCCATGGGAACAATTCTTAAAATTTAGAAGAGCTCGCTTCTCAAATATAAATATTAGTGTAAAGCAGCTGCTACAATACATAACTTGTTTTCAATGTAGAGATACTACCACAAGGGTTTCCGATCTCTAATGTGAGACAATACCAAATGACTCCATCTCCAGCTTAAGCACATCACGCAAAGAAATCAAAACACTGAGACAGGAAAGTAACTTGCTCTCCTCTCAAAAAGAAATTACCTTTCAAATACTTAATGTAGTCAAACATCAGAAGTATGACTGGTCAATTATAAAATCTAAAAACTCTCAGTACTTTCTCAAGGAAAAATAAGGGAAACAGTTCTCCTTAAGGCAATATGAAGAAAAAAAATCAGAACCTAAGATACAAAAGTGTGAGCTGCTTTCTCTTCCCCTGTACAACTGCAAGAAATAAAGAAACATGTTCTCTTAATATGTTATTTATTCCACCAGGACACTAAGAATGCAACCTATCACTCATCCTGTGTTCTATCACATTTTATACCATTGTAACACTGGGAATTATGCACTGTTTCAAATAAATACATTCACACGCATTTAAACGTGCTCTTAATGCTACTTAGACCTTTAAAATTAAGATCTGGGTTTTTTCCTGATGTGCCTTCTAGAAAGAAATCATTCTGAATCCTTGAGTATCATGTGGACAAACCTGAAAACAGCTCAAAAATAAAGGCAGCATAGTTGAACAAGTATGGCTCCATGCCAGTTAAACTATAGCTTGGACTGGAACTATAAACTCCATGCTAAATATATGCACCATATTTGATAGATGGTAGATTCTAGATTTTCTTCCCAGTAAAATAAATCATTAAAAACTGCAAGTATCAACTCTTCAAAGAGTTTGGGGTTTTAGCTATCATATTATCTCCATACTATAAAAGCTCTGTATCTTGATTACAAATTAAGTTGCCACTATCTAGCAAATAAATTGAAGGCAAATATTTGTTGGCATTTTTAGTTTGGAGATAACATGATAAATTCCCTGCTTTTGATTTCATATAATGCTGCTGTTATCAGAGTTCTATCTGCAATTTGATTTCAGTAAAAACTGGGAAATGTCAGAACATGGCACCTTGCTAACACAACCAGCCACTTCAGCTATATTGCAGCTGCAGAAGCAATCACAAACAGCATCCACTGATGGGTCAGGAGGGCAAAACAGGGGAAGAGCAACAGCACAAAGGAAATGGGAAAGGGGAGGAATATCAAAATCACAGTCCAGTTCCTATCTCATTTCAGTAAAGCTGTGCCTAACTTGCCTTTATAATTTGTATGCAACAATACATCTGCTTAGTGTTTTATGTTCTCCTGATAATGCCACTTTCTGCAAGAATTCATGATACACAAGAGAGCATCATCCTGATCTCATTTTGTTCCCAACCATTTGTGAAATTATTAACCAACTGGTTTTTGTGTGCACTGGATAAGAACAACCATTTTGCACATTTAAAGTTTTCAAAACTTCAAGGAGAGATTCTCATAATGAGTTTTCTGTTTGTTTGTTTGATTGGAGGCCCATTTTCCTGGCATAAATTTCACTACAGTAGAATTTAAAAACATGGTTCATGCAGACAGGACTACAATTATAGTATCTGTTGATTTAATGTTCAATTTATATTGTGTAGTTTCCAAAACAGAAAAATTTGTTCAGAGACTGTAAATTTAACAGGCTCTAAATTACTTGGACCTAGTGAGTTCCTATTCTTCCCTAAAGCCAAGCTTGCACAGGCTCTTGGCATCTTTCACTTGTCTATCCTCACCCTGCAGGTTATGTCTAAAAATACAGTAATAGTATTACTGCATATATAGTGCTGTGTTTGAGTGCCCAGGCCAAATTAGCTAAAGATGATATTTGTGACTGGAACTCATTTCCTCTGAGGAATTGAAACACTCTGCCATGTTCTGAAGCAACAGGTTTATGACAGTAGACTTAAAAGGACAAGTGAGACTGGAAAGCATCAAAAATTCTACACTGTTATTCTGACCTTCTGTACTTTGTTTTTAGATCCAGACATTGAAAAAAAAAAAAATCACCCTAAGCCTTTTTGTATGTTTTCTTATGAAATTTTTCACCCCAGTTTCTTCAGAGAGAGGGAAAAGCTCTTCATTAATTTTAAGTCCTGACTTTATTAAATTTACAACATCTTAGAATAGCAGCAAGGCTTTGCAACAACTCCAACATAGTTATCATGGGGAATAATTAATACACAACAGCTTTTAATTTCATCATCTGGCAAAGGGAGAAGGAGAGAAGGAGAAATTGTTTCTTGTTCTAAGTTTCTTCTATTTATCATTATTGAGAAACTTAAAGCTGCACTAACAAGAAGTGTGTTCATTATTTGGCCTGTGATAAGTGGAGCACCAGACCAAAAAGAAACCATAAAAATTTGTATTCATTCATACAGGATTACTCAGTATCTCTCCTGTCCCATCACTTTATTCTGAAGCAAGCTGGCAGTATGCTTCCATGAATCATGTCTACAAAGGTCTGCTATCCATTCACACAGATGTCAGTGAAGTATTTCATTTGCAGTATCTCATAACAGCTTTTCAGTGAAGTCCCTCCCTGACTGATCCACAAATTCCAGTAACAGAAATACTGCAGCAAGATTTCCACTTAAACATAAGGCCATATATTGTCATCAGAAAAGGAACACTGTTAAAATATGATCAATTTCAGCTCTGTAGTTTCAGATCAATATTGCAAGTCTTCAACAAAGAAATAAGACTCCTTGAAAGACTACATTTCATATTTGCATGGGGGGGATAAAAAATATGGAGAAAAAAATCAATATATGAGAGGTTGTTTTCAAGAATGCTATGAAATGTTATCATCTTACAAGCAATTTTATGTGCCTTTTCCGTTACCAGACATATTTACTGTATACTGCTCTCCTAAGCTGATTTTATTTTACTTACTGCTGAGTAAGTGGCATTCAAGTTGCTCACAGGAAAAAGCCATGGAAGTGTCAAAAAGAGGTTAAATTCTGAAATAGCCAGTGAGCTCCCAGGACTGACCGATTTACTGCTTATTTGAGGAGTAGAATAATAAGCATAACATATTTGTCCATATACACATTAAACATTGGAAAGTCTTTAATAACATGACTTTATTATGAGGTACTGTGCAGAAATTATACACTGTCTCCAAAATGGTCATCAGTCTTCTCAACATATGCTCTGCTCTGAAACATTAGCTTAATAAGCTTACTTCCAATTAATATAAAAAGTACCTAACTCTATAAAGGTTTTATTTCAATGCATACTGAACATAATTTATTAAATAATTAACAATCCATATGGACTAATAACTAAAAATACGTCATTAAATCATTTAAGCCAAACTATAAAGGTTCTCTCAGCACAAGGATGGCTAGAGGACTTCAAGGGAAGAAATTTCTCATTATTTAATGTGAAGTGGAACAAATGACACAGAAAGAAGACCTGTAAATTTCTATTTGTAGTCACTTCAGGACAACATACATCATGAACACACTCATGCTTAAAGCAACATCATAAAAGCAGCATTTCCGAAGCGTAAGCGAGCTGTGGATCAAAAGCTGGTCGGAAACAGGCTTAGAGAAGCCAAGCTCATGCCCCCAGAGAGGCTGCAGTGGCCCGAGTAAGCATCCTGGCTCATTCACACCTAATTCATGTAGCTTTAACAGGGTAAGGGAGACAAAGCAGGTGTCTGTCAGGTGGCACAAGGATACCAATACAGTTTATTCTCCATAGCAACATTTATCAAATTTTGCAAAGAATTGCCAAGTTTAAACTCAAATATAAATACAAACAGTGGCTTTTTGTACAAAAACAAGTTTGTAACATCATATAACTGCAATGCACTTGTGAAGGACACGGATCAAACACAGACTGTATTGTTTCTGTATTAGGATGGTTCTTTTGGGTATTTTAAAAATACAAAGACTTTGTCATTTCCACACACACACATAAGCTGATCAAGTACATACTTGTGACTGCACAGAGAGGGGAGTAGAGGCCGAAGAGCTACTGAAGGCTTCCATGCTTGATGGCCTATAGTGACCCACAGGATTAGTTGTACCCTCCTGCCATCACATCATTGCTTGTCCTGCTATGAATCATCCCAAGGCCCACAGCCCCAACCTTCCACTGCTTCACATACAGACTATTTAAGATGTGGGAAAATTACTCTGCCCAACAGACTCTCTTTTATTTGATTGTTACTCCATGTTAAAGGCTGCCCTTTACAGTCTGTAAAAGTTGTCCTGTTCAGTCAGTGGTTCACAAATCAACCTGTAAAATAGCAAAAAGCTCAATAAAATTGTTCTCCATTGCAGCATTGTAGCCAAGGCTCACTAAGCATAAAAAGGAAAATTTCCACAAAACACACAAACAAGGAAAGTCACGTGTACTTTGCTGATCCAGTGGTTGTTGGACCACTCAAGGCAAGACAATGTCACTTCAACAGTTGGCATTAGCAAATATTCTTCTTGGATGTCCATGTTAAAAAACCCAGAAATAACAACACCCCCCTCGAAAACAACCCCCAAAACAAACACCAAACCCAACAATCAATTCTACACCAACACAAAGTTTAGCTCTTTATCAACTAATCATAAAAAACAGTGTCACTGCAGAGTTTTATTCCAACTATTAGAAAATAAAACCCCCTAGTCAAAAGACTGCCACCAGAATCTGCAATATGCGCATTTACCACACAAAATTCTCAAGTACAAGACATTTACGCTGACATTTTCTGAACACAACCATCCCTTCATTAAAAAAAAAAACCAAAAAAACCAAAGTATTCTAAATTCACCTGAAACAAGCCTGCAGATCGAACAAGCAAACAAGCCTACCTCAAAATCAAATTCAGAATACTAAGAATCCTGTTAATGCTTTAACTACTTCCCCATACAAAATGTGAGTGATTCTAGTTTGGAAACACAACTGCCTCATGTAACAAACACTGTGTGATGAGTACTGGAGGTTACAGTGACAGAATGCCTAGTGAGTTCTAAAGTGCAATTTAGGATGATTGTTTTAGATCAGGCTATTTTTGTTTAAAAAAAAAATCAAAGCCTAACCAACTTTTACCTTTATAAGATCACTAGTGCTGTCAAGGAGCAGTGTACAATAAAATAATAGCACTAAGATATGCAATGATTGTAATAAGCTTAGTCATAGTTTGGAAATGAGCAAACTTACTTGTTTTCTAAATAAGTTGTTAGAGAAAAACAGCTACACTTACCAAGAATGCTTTTGGCAACTAATTGACATGCTCTTTGACACTTGCTAACAATTCTTGGATGACAGACCTCCTAAAAACTTTGCATTTGGTAATAATTTAAGTGCCGCATTTTTCAAGAAATGTTGTGTTACTTTTAGATAACTTTGACCATGCACTTAGCTCAAACATGAAGCAGGGATGAGCTTAAGAAAATAATTATCTTCAAATCATTAAGTTCTTTCTACTGACAAATTTCCCCAAACCAAGATCCTTTGCTCTGAAAGCAAACTGAACATTTAAAACCTCTATAAGGGTCTCCCTGAGACAAAGAGACACAGACAACTCATTAGCCTACACCAGGATCCCACATTCCATCTTGGACAGCATGCAGTTGCTTAAAATAAAATTGCCATCTATACTACATACCACAGGAAAATTATGAAGGATGCAACAAAATTTACACAATAGAATAAGATTAGAAAAATTTGAAATCAATCCATTTTGATTCTTAAATATCAGGCTTTTTAGCTTCTCAAATTCATTGCAACAAGGTTTTGACCAAAGGAAAAAGAACAATCTCTTTTTATGATTTTATATCTCTACTTAGTTAACTGTTATCCACTGGTAAAATTTTAAACTACCTGGTAGTTGTGCCTGATGTGTATTTGTAAGGACTAGGCCTTTTTCTATAGAAAAGCTAATTCAGGTTCCTATTTAATTAGTGGAACCTGTTACAGCAGGTTCCACTAATTTAATAGGAATTCAGGTTCCTATTTAATTGTGGAACCTTTTACAGCAAAGGTTGAAGAGTTTTAACAGAATTTGCAGAGTTTGTAGACAATCAATTCCATCAAGGCCAGAAAACTGATCCAACTCAATTCCTGGATATCTGAGAGGATGTTCACATATGTTTCTTTTGCATAGTAATTATCTCTAGGGTGCCATACCATGTTTATATTTACATGCAAATACTTAATATATATTAAGTAAAAGAGATGTAGGATTAATCACTTTATTTCATATTCCTGCTGCTATACGAATACTTGACAGATTTTGTTGCTTAAGTGTCATGTTGTCAGACATTCAGCAGGTTCTCATACTTAAAAAGCACATTATTTATTATTTTTATTTCCACATTGTTTTAAGATACATAATAAGAAGCAAGTCTAAAAAAAGTTTACCATTTTCCTAGATTCATTCTTGAAAATTAAAATTTCAATCTCACTTAACATTTAAAACCTTTTCTCATCATTTCAATCAAAACAACTGTCTTGTATGAATATTTTATAGTGCCAGTTTAAGAAATTTATTACATATCATTACTTATTACAAAACAGTATGTGTTTATGTGTTTTCAACTTTAACCTTGACACAAGCTTCCATCCCCAAAGTGTGCACATATTTAAAACCTCCACAAAAACACCACTAATGCTCTTTAGTCACTCAGTTTCCAAGGGCTTTTTATTATGGATTAAAACAAGGAAAAAAAACTTGTATTAACTTCAATATCTTCATTCTTCCTTCACACACTTTTTTTCCTTAAACTTGATATGTGAATAATTTATAATCCATTTCTCTTTCTTAATTCTCCTACTAAGAGAATGCCTTGCCATCTGCACTATGCAATCACACTTAAGAAGGCACATAAAAATCAGTAGAAACAATGCTCTGGGTTGCTCCAGCAGCCACAAATGTTTAGAAAAATGACCCCACAAGCATGTCAGCGAGACCATATTTTTCAGAGTATGGTTTGGAAAGCACAGACAGGAAAACCAGAAGAGGATACATTTAAATGTTTTGCTGTTTATCATTTCTTTCTGCTAAACCAACACCTCAGTTTTATGCTGGTTTTTCATATCAGAAAGGTTTAATGGCATTGTAGAGGGTAAATGAGAAAGCAATAGGAATCAGAAGCAAGTACATTTTCAGAGTGTTAAACTAATGAAGCCAGCCTTGAAAACAAGCATATTCCCCAATACTCACTGGCTTTTTGCTGGTGTCAGAAAGACTGTGGGCAGCTCACAAATGCAAAAGTTTCACTGATCCTCTCATACACATCCTTTCTTCTTCTCCTACCCTCTCCAGAAGGTAATTTTTAATATTCTCCTCTATGTCTGACCATGTGGTTACAAGATGAATTTGCCCTTAGTCCAAATTCACTTATCACACCTCAGGAATAGCCATGAAGCCTGACTAGTACCCTGTACATTTTTTTTTTCCAGGGCTGAACAAAGGGATGGCTGTCCCTTCCAGTCCAGAAGCAAACATATGCCATCTCTGCAGCCCAAGCAGAGATGCCCAAAGCATTAAACTCAACTGAAATCAGGAGTGTGCTGTAACTTCATGTTCCAAGCTCTGATTCCTGCTGGTGAAGGAGCTGGGTAGAGCTCCTGGGTAGGAGCTCTGTTTGCTACCCTGTCACTGGGGTGATACTCTCCCACCAGAGAACCAGGCCCACTGCTGGAAGAGCACTTCACACACCCTCTGCTAACTTTAATAGTTCTTCTGTGACATTCCCAGCCCTCTTATACCCCTCTATGATTGGCAGAAATTTTACTTGATCAACCATTCCAAAATCTTTCTTCGAAATGCAAAATTTTTAAATAAAAGCAACTCCAACTGAATTCTGAGTAGAAGGTTTTACATAACCCTAACTGCTTTGGCCACTGAATAGTTTCAAAGATAAAATTCAAGATTGTACCAGACATGACAGGTCATAAACACTGCTGTGTTTAAGTGTAAGCTTAGACAGGTATAAGTGGCCATTCAGCCTGTGCTTTTGGCTCACAATCCATGTTTGTGGGGCAGTTCAAGGACTAGAATGAGTATTACTAGCCCAACTAGAAAGTAAGGCATTCTGGTACTTTTAGCCAAAAGCACCTAGACTACTGCATACACATTCAACACAGACAATAAGCCCTTGTTTACAGGTATAAATCAAGCAGTATGCCAGAAATTTTATAGGGCATTTTTTATAGCTTGATCAAACAAAAATATTAAAGACAATCCTGTTGAACTTAACTTTAAACTTAAAGAGGCTCTGATAAAACACCAGAGCAAGTTTTGCCCTCACTCAAACCCAACAGCAGCTGTGCAATTAACACATTGGATAACATCATGGACAGCAAAGAGAGAGACACCCAGATGTATCTTTAAAAAATATTTGTTTTTGTAAAAATAGAAAGACAGTAAATTTACAAAACATTCCAATTCCTACCAAATGCTTATACATCAAAGGCCATTTTTATGACAGGAAGTCTTCAAACACCAAATACACAGCTACTCTTGAAATGCTATCTTTCAAGGTTCAAAAACATACTCAGTCCAATCCCACTATACACAGTTTGAAGTCATCAAATTGGACATCAAGATCTAATCACTTCATCATAAAACAGCAAACTATTTATTAGGTACTTATATTCAAAAGCTTGCCTTGTTAGCAGAATCAACGAACTTAATACAAAATAGCCACTCTGACTAAAAATCTATTAAAACAGTCTAAATTATTCTCAAATAAGGACGAAAGCTTTGTAAGGGTTTTTTGTTTGGTTTAAATTAAAAAAAACTGGGGGGGGGAGGGAGGAAGAGGGGCAAACTCTAAGGCATTCAATATTCCCAAAGGCACTAAATTTGATTACAGGAAAGCATTTTAGTGCTATGGTCATCTCAGTTCATAGGATAATGTATCAAGAATATTGTTATATTGCAGGTATTCTGCAGGAAAATATCTTTTCACAATTTTTAAGAGCGCACACTGCTGAAGGTTTACTGACAAATGAGATGCTGAAAAACCTTGGCTCTGAATTTCTCACTGGGAGTGCAGCTGAAATAAGATTTTACCAATGAAACACTTCACTCAACACCAGCATACAAAAAACCTGACATTATGGCTTTGTTTTAAAAAATACAGATCCTCACACAAGCTAATCTTTTGTGTCACGTACAAAACCACATCTTCAGAAAGTGATCTTACTCTTGTGCTGGAGTGTTTTGGTCAGGAGACAGGGTAGAGGGTTTTGGTCCTTCAACTTGGGAATAAAACCCTGGGAGATACTAGTTTTACTGCACACAGTGGAAGAACACGGCTGGACTGAGCTTTTGTAAATATTAATCCTCTTTTCTTGAAAGAATAAAAACTTTTAAATTACGTCATCAAAAAAAAAAAAAAAAAAAAATCTTCTCCCCAATTTACTGTCTGTCACTCAAATGCTGAAGGAGCCAAAATCTTAGTGCTTTGTTTCATAAGGAAGGCAATTTTTTGTCTATTTAATGTCTCAGAGTAAGATTCTATCATTTTCACATCCTATCTATTGACTTTTACTCTAAATTTCTAAATCCTTAGAATTAGTTAAATTCTTTTCTTAGAATGAATGATCAATATCAACTCTAATATAATAAATTGTTGATTATGATTTAGTATATTAAAATCCATTGCAAATTCCATGTTTTGCAAAAAGAGACTTCTCATTCCTCCCAAGCCCTCCACAGAATTAACGCAAAGAAATGGAAATATTTCAATAAAATACAGATGCGCTATGCATGCAATCATCCTGAGTATGTTCAACAACAAAATATCCAGAAAAAAATATAATAGAAATATTGAAAGAGGAAAGATACACAGGGAAAAATTCAAGAAGAAAAAATAATCAAACTGGATTCCTCCTTCATTTTGCAGAAAGTGAGATGCATAAGCATAATCTCTGTCCAATTGTTTATCTTTTTGCACCTTTTTCAAAGCAAAATGAAATGCTACTGCCTTTCAATCTGCAGTGCAAAAAAGATCAGTCCTTTATTACAACATCAGAAAATATAGACAATGAGAGTGAGGAATATAACATAGATCATATTTATATTTTATAGGACTATATGTATGATAAATTTATATACTTCATACTCTCACCTACGTATTTTTATATATTAGAAAAAAAGAAGAAAATAAGATTGTCTGAAAGAAAAGACACTACAGAAGTAAATGGAGAATATATGCATTTTAATTTAAGGAACCTAAGAACCCATCCCCACACTCTTTACAGCTTTACAGCAATTATGCACAAGGTTTGCATAAACACTTCAAAATCATCAAAAGCTGTTTTATCAAAACAGCACTTAAGTTTTACATATGTTTCAACACAAATCAGTAGTCAGAATTAAACAGCAAACTGATGAAAAAAAAGGATGTCAGCTGTCATTTTAAACTCTAACCAGATATAGAAAGTGGACATGAAGACAAAGACCGGGCCAAAGCGATAGAAATGTTCTTTCCAAATACTTCTTGCAATTTACTTATCTTATTAATTCTTTCACTGCCCTGGACTTCTGGCTACTCATGATGAATTTTATCAGTACCAGAAAACTTGAATAATAATTATTACAGCAGTAATGTTATTGAAACCATTATGGCACAAGGATATTGCAAAGTAAAGACAGCAATAATATGCTGAATACTAGAGACAATAAAAAGACACATGGATGCAGCTGGGTTCTCTGCAGACATATCTGCAAACAACACCTGTATGATAAAAGTATGCTCTTAATTTATAGCCATAAAAACTTAACTATAGCAATGAAAGAATCCCTTGGTAACAAACAGACACTAACCGTGAAGCCAGTCCCTGACACTCACAGGCACATCCTGCAGTAATACTGATGTTGCTGATTGTCAGCATATTCCCGACACAGAGCCATACAAATCTGTGCCACAGGAATGCTTCCATGAGTATTGACACTTGGTATCCTTAGGGAAGTGCCTGGGCATACCAACCATAATCAGCATTAGAAGTTATTTTGATAAAGGCAGTTAGTGATAGGAATGCCAAATGGAGGGACCTGAGTTCTCCAGAACTCAAAAGGTCAAGTGGCAAGGAGCTGGGGGGTGAATAAAGAACCAGCTGGGCCAATTCCAGCAAGGAAAGAGGTTTGCTTTTCTCTCCTGCATGGGTGAAGATTTCTCTGGATGCCACCGTTCTCAAGATGCTGGGCTTTGAACACAACTTCACAGAGCCACAGGTTTTCAGGGGAGTGAACATTCCGACACAATGGATGGGCTTGAGCACCACGTGAAGCTGAGGGTTTGAAAAAGATACTGCCTATCCCCCAGACTGCAGCTAAAAGTCTGTACATATTTATGAAAGGCTGCAGCCAGCTGGCCAAATTTCAGATACCTCTCTCCACACTGGAGTCCTTTCACTTAGTCTTTAATCTTTTATTTCCAGTTGAAAAAATAATGCAAATACACGTACTAGTTCAGCTATTTTTCTACAGCATGGAACTCTCATTATGCTTGCCAGGCTAGTATTTCAGATACATAAACAGATTTCAAGCAAAGCTCTTACCACTATTTTAATACTGCTTTGACAAGGTTTAAATACACTTTAGATAAGTGACAAAAACTACAGATTGCACACAGTTACACAAAAAGACTGTCTTTTGATCCATTGAAGTGATAATACATGGAGGATTCCATATGCAAAAGCCATCTATTTCCTAAGGAGAAGCAAGAACTTGAGAGAAGGCGCTTATTATTAGAAGAAAAGACCAGTCTGACCAGACTAAGTCTAGCAGTGAGTGACTCATGGTTGCCAGTCAGTAGATATGGAAATTATTTCTTCATGAACTGCTCAAACATCCCTAACTTCAACACCCAGGGGCAATACAAAGCTATGCAAAGAAAAAAAATCCAGCTTCAAATATGTCAGTGTTCTGAAATACGGAAGGAAAAAAATTTCTACAATTTCTTTCACTTCACACATACACAGAACAGCTTGGGTTGGAAGGGACTTCAAAGATCATTTAGTTCCAACATCCCACCACAGGCAGGGACACCTTTCACTAGAGCACGTTGCTCAGTGAGGCACTGAACCTGTCCTTAAACACTCTGAGGGATGGGGCATCCTCAACTTCCCTTGGCAACCATGATAAACTGGAAAGCAATGGTTTCATCTAGTACATTAAACCCAAGGTCTACATAGTTTACAAGGTTTCTTTTGGACAAGCAGTATATACATACTAGCCTCCAGTGAGAGCTAAGGAAAAGATAAAGACATAGGAACTTTCAATCATTGGATTTCAGAGGTATATTTTGAGACATGAAAATTTTACTTACTTTTGCCATGCTCAGAAGTAGAAAGTAGACAAGAAAAACAAAGCGAACACTGGCATGCCATTATGCCATAATCCTGTTGTTTTAGTTGCTTTAGCACAGAGTAAATAAAGGCATCAAATGTAGGTTTTTTCTGATTTCCAGAAGTGTTACCACTTTTCCTTTTAGAGTGCTAGGCACAGCAGAAAAACCTAACAGGTATTTCATTATTAAAATAACCTAATCTATCTTCCTAAGTAAAAAAAAAAAAATTATATGGAAGAACAGCATTCAGAACTCCTTTGAACACTTCCTCCTGCAGTTGAACTCAGAGCTATCCTTACCAATTTTTAATATTGCATTAATTCACAATGAAGAACACAATACTCCCATTCCTTTGACTGTCCCACAAGCCTTTTCTGTCCTAAAGAGGTGATTGCAAACATGTCTCTTTTCCAGGATTTCCATTGAGAATGGTATTGTAGTTCTATGTGCTCTTCAACTTAAATTTGTGCCTTACTAAGTAACATAGATATGTACTGGCCCAAATCTAGCTTTTTTCAGTGGAGAACCCAGAAAGACAGAGTGCCTTACCTGGTGATTACTTCATCCACTGCCCATGCCTGGAGGGACTGGAGGTGCTTCATCTGTTTTCTCAAGTCTACTTAGTCTCTCACAACGGCCCTCAAAATATCTCTAAGAAAAATATCCCCCTGGAAGATCACCAAGTTTCCAAGTTATTTCACTAAAAGCACAATGCCTGCAAAGTAGGTCCACAATATTGTAGTTTCTCACATGCAGCCTTTCAGAAGAAGAAAGATATTTTAGAAAGTTATGCCTCTTACTTCCACTGTTAGAACCAGCTGTTGGGGTACCAGCAGAAGGGTGGTGAGATCAAGTCACAGACCCCATCAGCAAGTCTGAGCTGCCTTGATGTGTGCTTGGGAATGTGCACAGTTCTGTACTAGTCAAAGTTCACACGTTACCAATTTCACAGAAAATAGAACACCAACAGCTGCAACATTTATTCCCCAAAAAGCTATAAAGAAATATAAAACCTACAAACAACAACATAAATAAAAAGCAGAACAAAATTTGTACAATTGCTCAATAACACAGTGTTCAATGGGAAGTACAGCTGTAGTATGGAGGTAGTTTAAGATTTATTCTTAAACCGTGTGGGACAAGAGGCATGGTGAAAGGGAACAGTAAGAGGGAACCAAGTAAAAAAGTGTGATAAAACCAGCAAGACAAAGTGCAAGAAAGATCCATTGGATGGGGATAGACTAAGGAAGCAGCATTACAATTCTTATTTCAGGAAACTCAGTATACAATAAAACAGCTTCTGAATGAATGCCTTGGGCTACTCACCAGCAAATAATAACTACTGTGTAACAGAGCAATATGTAGAAAAAAATCTAGGAAATTATTTGCATAGCTGCGTGCGGCCAGACCTGCCAACAATTACAAACTCCTCTTTATAATGTTCTGTGTCCCTCTTTATAAATGCTCAATTACAATAACAATATGCTAAGGAACCATGCATGCTATACTGGAACAGACAACTTAATATGTTTTCTGAGGGATTTCCCAACAACATGCAAAGGCAGGCCTACTAACAGGAGATTTTTAATTTCTAAACAAAGGAAATATGAAATGCCTATCACTTCATCATCCCAAAGTCTTTTATGTCCATAAAGCACAAGACTTAATAATTGGGAAGTTAAATCCTTTCACTTCAAGGGAACAGTGGTTTATTAGGCGCACAGTGCTTAGAAAGATACTACCCCAGCAAGAGTCACATACCTTAGGAAACTACCTTAATTTTTTTTTTTTAATTTGGCAATAAATCATCAATTAAATTTTCTTCCCTGGGCTAATAAAAAGAGCCAAACCTGATGTCCTTCTAGTGCTTGGTGCTGTAAAACACTATTATCTAAGCAGAACTAGAACACATAAGAACTTCCCTCTCCCTTCTCCCCACCGATAGATTACAAAATCTTGAGGTGGGAAGAGAAGAGAGGGATGGATTACATCCAGCTGGATGATTTTTTTGATCCAACTCACCACAAATACTAACGACAATACAGGAGATGGCATGATACACATTAAACGCTAGGTCAATTTATACCAAAGGCAGAGCTGCACTCAGAAGGCTTCCAAAACCCAAGAGGGGCAGCCACACAATACCTCTGTTCTTCTGTTCCAGGAACAATAGTGAAACCTCAACATTTGCCTTTCAGGAGCAATATTCTCTATTAGGGCTGTGCATTCCTAGACCTAACGGCCATGTACCTACACCAGGCTTAAATAAAAACATTAAAGTTCTCACTGGCAATTAGGGACAGCTTGGTCTGGAGAGCATGCTAATTTACCATGTAAACCTGAAAATAAGATGAAAGATTAATAGCTGGGGGTAGAAATCTCACAAAAAACATATTTCAAATTGTTCACACTCTGCTTGTGATTTCATCCCTACAAACTACTTATACAGAGCTGCAAAGAAGTTAATATTTTTATTTACCTTTTTAATTAGGAAGTTATTTTTCATATGAAAAAGCTCACAGGCTTATAAATACCCTTTTAAAGGATCATAGCAATTTTATCACAAAAAGCAGCAGCAGCAGCATTTGTGATGGTCATTTGCTTATATGTCCTCTACTTCTCAAATAAGAAGTCTGCCAGGATGACCAAGTTTAGCCATATAAAGTCTTCCAGAAAAAAAAGAAGTTCCCATTCTTTTTTCACCTAGAAGCACACTCCAATTTCACTTTACAGGCAAGATATTCTAAGTTATTAAACTGAAATTAAGGCCCCCCAACTGTTTACAGAATTTGGAGTTGCTCGTATGTGAAGGATTTGGATAAAGCCCTTTCTGTCTGAAAGCACACTTGAACATTTCTAGAACTGCTGGAAAGACTGCACAAATATTTTGCTATCAAATCTGAAGTAATCTGGTTTTCCTAGCCAATGCCTAACTCTTACAAGAGCTTTCCAAGATGACAGTTTATCATATGATATATCAATGCAAACACATGGCATAGCTCAAAACCCAGTCCCCAAACACCATGTAACAAGACTTCTGACCTAAAGCTGTAGCCGCATTTTTCTTCACAGAGAAAAGCAAGGCACAACTTCCCAAGGATATTTCTGGGATTCATATTCTCCGAACCTCGGAGAAAGAAAAAACAATTCTTATCTCATTTACTGCTCCTGTGTTTTGTAACAAGTGGAATGCATTGAGAAAGATTATTTACCTGAAGGAATTTGCTTGACTGGGTTCTGGTGTGAGTGTTTTGATTCATTGACCAATTGAATCCAAGTGTGTGCGTCGGGGCTGACAGTCAGGAGATGGTGTGCAGTTGAGTTCCACTTATACTAAACGCAAGGCGACCCCTGTGGCTGGGAGAAATGATGCATCTGACTCCAATGATATCAGAAGGCTAATTAATTACTTTATTGTACTATATTATTCTATACTATATTATACTACATCTAAACTGAATCTGCACCAAGCACCCAACTCAACTCAACTGCACAGAATCTCGTGACTGTCAGCCCCGACGCACACACGTGGATTCAATTGGTCAATGAATCAAAACACTCTCACCACAACCCAGTCAAGCAAATTCCTTCAGGTAAATAATCTTTCTCAATGCATTCCCCTTGTTCCAAAAACAGGAGCAGTAAATGATATAAGAATTGTTTTTTCTTTCTCTGAGGTTCGGAGAACGTGAATCCCAGAAATACCCTTGGGAAGTTGCGCCTTGCCTTTCTTTGTGAAGAGAAATGTGGCTACATAAAGCACCCACTGAAACACACCTGAAAGAACAGAAGAGCTACTTTGTCCTTACCCTCAAATCATAGCATCCCTCCAACACACAACCACACCATTCTTTTAGGGGGCAGGGAGGAAAATTGGCATTCAAGTCCATTAGGCCAATTAATTACTTTGATCTGAAGAAAAACATTTTCCATAATGCACCTCAGTAGAATTCTAACCAATCATAACAGTAAAATACAGCTGTAATGAAATCTTAATATTTGCTAGTCATAAAATACATACCAAACATGTGATAAGGGAGACATTCAGACAGCTAGAAGCTTTTTAATAAAGCATACTCTCACACTAAAAACTGGTATCTGAGTTCAAAGCTGCTGCAGAAAGTCCTTTTCCCCTTCCTTCCACAGGTTTTGGAGAGCCACCAGTAAGTTGCACTCAAAGCAAACCTTTCCATCTTACTTTTAAGAAACTTCACAATAGTCTTCCCTTCTCCTCAAGAAATAAAATCAGCAGAAGATAGTAATTAGATTCTTGTCCCAAAGCAGTTAAGTATTTTAATCCTCTAAATATGTAAGTTAAACATGTTCATTGCATATATATTAGGGAGGAAGAAGTTTTACGAGCAAAATTCTTTATTCTCACACAAATTACATTATTCTTTAAATGCCAGGTGGTAGATTTCCTTAAAGTAACACACACTGAAAGCAACAGAAGCACTGAAGCCACAGCTATGAACCATTTTAAAGCAGATGTATACAAAGTACCACTGAACCTTCAGCACTAGGGCAACGCTTGCTTTATCTTCCAATTTCATTTATCTCCTTCTTCAAGTGTTTACAGTTATTGAGACCCTGCAAAAAAAGACTCTCGATTATAATTGATAAGAACTTTCAGTTGAAAAGTATACAGGGTAAGGGCCTCCCTCAACTCAAGCAATCAGCCACTGCAATTTCCAGGGTCCTAATCACTAATATGCAGTTCAGAGAGAATGGAGTGGAAAAGAAATGCTGTGAAGTAAAATCCCATGACATTCATACAGCTCAACATTAAGTTATGTGGACTCTGTTAAAAATTCATTGTTAAACTTCCCATGTCACTCAAATCCACTTCTACTGTTAGCAGCAGAAGGAACATGATGTGCACTTTTCTTCCTCCAAACTTAAATTTACACTATTAACTATTGTTAATAATGTAAATATTTTAGTATAGTCAAATAATAGGAGAAGCAAATCCACAATGTTTGCGAACCAGTTCCTTATCTTGTACACACCAGAAGTCTCAGCGCCCTGTTTTCGCAACTCCTAGGCACCACAAACTAGGTTGAAAATGGTGTTTTTCACATCCAGGAGACCCTTAATTAAGCAATGTAAAATCTTGACAAGTTCTGCAGCCTTGTGTACAACAAACAAAGTAGTAAGATGTTACCCGCTAGGCAGATAGTACTCTAAAAATATCCTTTTAAGGCAGGAAAAGTAAAATTTTACACAAGAGATTTCTAGTTCACCGCTATTCAATGAAAAACAGCTCAGCGACAGTCCATGGAAATCGCTAACTAAACTCAGTAAATACAGAAAATAACATCCTACCTTAAATGAGAGGTAAACAAATTACCCATTGGTCATTTAGAGCAGAATCTTTAGCTTTCTTTTCTTTACACCGTGCTTTCCATTACAGTGCCCAGCATTACTATAACGTCTGAATTAGAAATCAGATGAGAAGAAGATGGTAATTCGCTGCAGCAGCAGCAGAACCAGCCTCAGTTTGGGCAGCACGGCTGCTGCTCTCCTCCCTCGCCAGGTGCCACAGGGAGGCCGGCCGCTGCTGCCCACGGCCGCGAGCACCGCGGCTCTGACAAAACCCCTTCGGACACGACAGACACGTCTGTCCTCCCAGCGCTGACCTCTCACAGAACAAACAAATGAACTCAAAGGCCACGGTGCCGCGGACAGCCCCTCCTGCAGAGCGGCCGGCCCGCACCGACCAGGTCCCGTGGCGCCGGGGCACGGCGGCGCACGGAGCCAGGGGAGCAGCGCCCGGCGGGGCTCCCCCGGCGCGGCCGCGCTCCCTCAGCCCCGCCGCCCCCCGCGCCTCGCCCGGCCGCGCCCGCCGCCGCTCACCCAGCTTGCCGCGGGACTCCTCCAGCTTCTGGATCTGGTTCTCCAGGAACAGCACGGCCACCCCGAAGATCAGCACCGCCAGCAGCTGCAACTTGGGCGGCAGCATAATCCTGAGCAGCCCCATGAGCAGCAGCAGCAGCGCCGCCCGCCCGGGATCACGACATAACGCGGGGCCCGGCCCGCGGGGGCCGGCGGGAGCCGCGGAGACGGCGCGGGCGAGGAGGGACGGAGAGAGCGCGGCCGGGGGCGCGGACAGGGCCCGGCGCCGCCGCTCTCACATCGCCGCGCGCACGGCCCGCAGCGCGCCCGCCCCGCCCGCGCGGCCCGGCCCCCGCCGCGCCCCGCCCGCCCTGCGCGCGCTGCTCGGCAACCGAACGCCCGGCCGCGCGCCCGCCCCCGCCCCTGCCGCCGCCGCCGCCGTCGGGCCCCGCGGAGGGCCCCGCCCCGCTCCCCCGCCATTGGGCAGTGCTGCTGCGGCCCCGCCCCTCTCGCGGTCCGATTGGCTCGGTGCGGGAATCGCTCCGCCTCCTCCGCCGCGCTGAGCCGCCGGAGCGGAGCGATGTCCCGCCTACATGCGTCCCTTCCTGATTGGAAGGCGCCGCTTGAATTCCCGCCCATCCGCCCAACCTCGTTGGGTAGAGGCACCACTGGCCGTGGAGAAAGCACAATACTATTGGTCGGACTGGCTGTCGGTCACCGGGCTGGGGGCCGATGTGCCGGTTGGCAGTTTCCGAGAAAGGGGAAAGGGTTTTATGAGAGGTTGTTTCCGCAATGCCGGACCAGCGTTGGGGAACGGCAGTTCTTCCAGCCCCGCTGCGAAGCACTGCTTCGAACAGACTAAAATGTCTTTGCTCTAGAATTCCACAAGATATTCTGGGTTAGCAGTTTCTGCTTGCAGTGCCGGGGGCTGGGAGTTAGTCTATGCTCTCCCGCATCAGGCAGTGTGTCGGTCACCCGCCATGGGTGAGGTCCTTCCGCGGCCCCCGGCGGCGCTGGCAGGGGCGCTCCGGCATCAAGATGGCGGCGGCGGCCGAGCTTGGGGCGCTGGGGCGGCGCTGGCTGTGCTGGCTCCTGGGGCTGCAGGCGGTGAGAGCCGATCCGGCGCGTTCGCGCTCGGGGCTGAGCGCGGCTGCAGCTCCTGAGAGAGGGAGCGGCTGTGAGGGCGGGGAAGGCGGCATAAGACGTGTCCCGGGGCGGAGGCGCGGACGTCTCCTCCCGCTCCTGCGGCCGTAGCCGCCTCTTTTGCTTTCCATGTAGGAAACTGGTCTCTATTTCTGCCCTCTTCCTAAAATAGTTTGTATTGGTGCTGCCTTTTTTTAAACACAGTAAATTATTTGGTGTGAAAACGAAGCAACAGTGTAACACAGATTTGGAGCCAAAGCTTTGAAGGAGACAACGCTAATGAAATGAGGAGCATCACTTGCTAAGTGCCTGAACTGATTTTGTTCTCATCGGAATTTGCTTTCTGGAGTGTGAGGGTTTTTTTCTAGTCCCAGTCAGAGATACTTATTATGATTAGTGATTTATTTTTTCAGGAAAATATGATAGTTAAGATACTAAAAATTGATTTAAAATATTAGGGATAGAGACTTTCTTCTCTTTATTTTTCCCTTTACCTCTCTGTACTTTTATTCTCAAGGTATTTTGAGCTTGCTATATAACCAAAACCGCTTGAATGAGGAATTATCATGTTACGGAGCCTATACTTGTTTTCATACACTGTTAGTGTTTTGGTTGGTTCTTTCTCACACACACAGCCCAAAAAAAAATCCACAGGAGAGCATTGGCCTTACGTCCATGGATTGTTTAGGGATCTGCTGGGCAAAGGTGTCAGGAGAGAGGCTGCTGGAATCACCATCCCTGGCAGTGTTCAAAAGGCACATGGATGTGGCATTGGGACAAGGTTTGGGGCTGAACACTGTAGTGCTGGGTTAATGATTGGACTCAATGATAATCTTGGAGGTCTTTTCCAACCTTAGTGATTCTTTGAGAAAAACCCAAATATCATTTAAGTGTTGCGATTGGTTGCATTATTTTTGCTGCCCATTAAAAGCAGAACTGGTGTTTTACATAGAAGCCATATAATTGAATGGCCTGTTGTAAAGTATTGCTGATAAATCATAATTGCAGGTTTTAATCTGCACTTCTACTTAGTAGTATGTGTAATTTTCCTGTAATATCAATGCAAACACGAAATTAAAATCCTACCTGTATGTCTTGTTGAGCACTTTGGTTAATTTCATCACTTCCTAGTTGTATTTTTCTTGAGCTTAGCTGTTGCATTACTTTCCAGGAGTGTTTTCAATGATCTGAAACTTTCTGAAATTCTTTTTGAAGAGGAGGCTTTGGAAAGCTGTGACCATGTGCATTTCAGCTGATTAACTTCAAGTTAAGAAGGAAACCTTTGGGTTTCCTTCTTAACTTGGAAGTTAGCACTACAAAAGCAGTAGAGCTATCAGAAGTGTATATAAGTTAATTTTGGCAGTTCTGATACCTTGAAATGTCCATATGATGAGTGTCTGGAATTCCCTGGTAGGTTAAGACCCTCCTTCTCAATAGGGTGGTGTTTTGAACCCTTGAGCTGGTCATTTAGGCATTACTGTAAAACAGTCTCAAGAGACTAACTAGTTCCTTCTAATCATTACAGCATTTAAAGCCATCTTTAAAAAAATTATTAATTCTAAGTGTAACATTGTATTGACTTTCAGGTAAGTGTTTATGGAGCACAGTTGTCATCAGAAGCTTGCAGAGAGCTGGGCTTCTCCAGTAACTTGCTGTGCAGTTCTTGCAACCTTCTTGGGCAGTTCAATCTGAATCAGCTGGATCCGTTCTGCAGGGAGTGCTGCCAGGAAGAAGCTCAGCTGGAAACTAAAAAGGTGAGTTTTGGACCAAATCTCTTGCAGAATAAATTAACATGTCATGTTTATGAAACTTTTCATTTAAAAATACATCAAGACATGGGTTATCAAGAGGAAAATGCAGCAGTTTTTCCTAGCCCAATATACATTTACAGGGTCTGGATTTGCAGACTTGCCATACTTCTGTGAAATTGTCCATGTACCAACAGGGGAATCTTTGGTTCTTTGGCAGCCCTTCTCTGGTGTGACATGACCATATTTGGGAACTAGATCCAGCTTCTTTTAAAAGGAAGATACATGGGATTGGAAGAGGGCAGAAGAGGATAAGTAGAGTGGTGCTTGATGACAGCTCCTGCTTGGTCACTGACCCATAGCACAATGGCCAGGATAACTGAGTTCAGTCCCAGGCACAAAAAGGCTGCTGCAGCTTCCAGATCAGTTCCTGAAGTGGCACAAACCTGATAGAAGCAGGGCTGCTCAGTTCCATCCTGCAGCAGGGAGAACTGCTGGGCATTTTGGGAATGATCCCTCTAAGAGCTCATGCTGTGCTTGAGTCTGTTTAAGGCAAAACCTTTCCTTTATCTATAGTAAATAAATATCTGTGATCCTTAAGGTGTGTTATCAATGAAGAATTTTTAGAGTTCTTGAAAAGAATACATGTTTTCTAATATGTGGTAATTTAGGAGTTCTAGAATGTACTGAAGACAAATTAATAATCAAGAAAGTAGAGGTTTCAAGGATGAGAGGTGCTGAAATTATTTTTAATGGCTAGGAGATAGTGAAATAACTGATATAATGACATTAATGAGGAAATCTAACAGGCTTTTCCTGTCAATTAAATTCAGCCTAATATTTAAAAAAGAAAGTCTGCCTTTTATTTTTAATAAAACCACTGATAACAGTGTTAGGTACAATATATTAAGTATCAAGAAGCATAAGTTTGAGATTGGCAGAGAATTCATAGTTTAATTAGTAGTTTCCTAATATTGACAGACTTTAAGTTGTAAATTTTATGCATTAACAAAGTAATATTTTAATACAATCCTTATAGGACTTGATATGCAAGGCTTTTTCTTTGCTAGATATATGAACCTTATAAAGGAAAGTTTGTCTCTGGGGAAAGCTCCAGTTGTTTTACATGTGTATACACATATATATAAATATATACATATCTATACATATGCAAACACAAAACCTGAAGTTTCAGAATAAAGTCTAAGGAAATGCACTATCAGGGAGTGGCAGAATAGAAAGGGTCTCCAGCATGCTCAGTAACAGTTGTGCTGGCAGCAGCAGCAAGGCTTCTGGTCGTCGTGTAAAGAGAGGATGATTTCATTTGCTCAGGTAATATTCCTAGAGTTTTGCCTCTGTGCATAACATGTAGCACAAGAACTTATGGAGCAGGACAATTTCTGTTGACATTTGATGGGAAATAAGCCAGAGGAACTATCTTGCATTTCTGTCAACATAACTTCTGAGAAAAATGTCTTAACAATTTATCAATAACATACTGAAGGATTTAAGTTAGCTTATACTGTGAACATTGTATTAATAAAATTAATTAATATTATTAATATTAATAAATTTTATTAATTAATATTAATAAAATTAATATTCTGATCAAATAACAGAAATTAAATTAATAGAAAATCTTCTTAATTTCCTGAATCAGACCTAGATTTCATTGTGTGGATAATTACACTTTCTGTGTAAGGATGAGCAAATGCCATTTTGTGGTCAGGACTTCACATTGTAAACATTATTAGTCTGAAAACTTTTTTTATTTTAGGCATGATCAATGAAGTAAAGTAAATAGCACAGAGCTGGACAGGGTTTCAAGGGTATTTGACAAATTCTTTAATAGTGGACCAGATTTCCTTGTATATTCACAGGAAGCAAGAAATTGTATCTTATAAGTTGTTGTTTTTTTAATCTACTTGTGTTTAACCCAGTTTCATTTTCTTGGGGTTGGGCTTTTTAGTAAGTGTGAACAATGTAGATTTTGATTATTACTTTATCTTTCCTTATTTCTGTATATTTCTGAAGAAATGTAATACAAATGATATTTGAGTTTTGGAGATAATATGGTAAGCATTAGCTTAAAGTATGGGATTGATTATGATAGTATTTTCATACATTTTCATATCTGAGTTTGAATGCAGGCTTTCCATGTTGTGTGCATGAATGGAAATATCGGATTGTTCTAACATGATTTCTTATAGCATCATTTCTAATTTTATAATGAACACTGTTTCAGAAAGTGGAAATTTTTTATAGTGGTATTACTTCTTAGCAATGTATATTTCAGCCTTGGCATTTGTTTGGAGGTTTTACTTTTTTTTTTAAACTCATACTCAGTAATTTCTCTTGAAGACTAGCCAGTGGAAAATTGGTGTTTGGAGACTGTTAATACTATCTTAACAGATTGTATTCAGAATCATCCCATTTTGAATTGACTTGTGTTTTAACATAGTGCTGGTTGTAACAGATGTCTGTAATTGAGCTTGAGATTTTACTATTACATAAAAGTTAACAATATAATTTTTAGTAGCTTCTTACTAAACAAGAATTTTCGTGCTAGGTATGCAGTCTGTGAAAACTGCATGCTGCCTTTTGCTATAGTTTTTCATTTTCTCTGGTTTTTTTCTCCTGTTACCACAGAAATCATCTTTCTAATGAAAATTTGATAGTAAATAGTGAATTAATATTGAAAGTTCTTAAAGGCTTTTTTGTCCTACCCTCTTGCTTGTAGAATTTTTCATCTTACTCTGAAACCCTGCATCTCAGTGTAAGATGTTTGACTTTCTGATTAGCAGCCTGACATGTTGCTGAGCTCCAGAGCAGGGGTGCTCTGGGATTTGCTGGAGCTGTGACTCTGTGCTTGAGCATCCTCCAAGCGCAGGAATCGCCCTCCTGCGAGCCACCATCCCAGGGTGAGACGCAGCTTCCCGGAAGGTGGCACAGCACCTTGGATGGCTGTGCCTCAAACAGCCTTGGCAGCTGCTGGAGTTCCAGGACATGCTTCAGGATTTTAATTTTATTGTCTTTGGAGCCATGTGGCAAATATCAGAAATAGGAAAAGCAAGAGTTAGTTTATTGCATGACTTGTGGCTGAGTTCTAAATGAGAATTTAAAATTAAAGGTAATAGCACATCTATCTGAGAATTTTTACAGAATTGCTGCTTTTCATAAATGGTCTGTGAAATATCCTCAGGCCTAAAAATATTTCATGCTGCATAGTATCAGTGCAACCTCAAATGAGATGTTTACAGATCTGAACTGTTTCATAGCCTTGAAAGAAGTGTATTTATTAATCCTGCTCTTGTTATTGGTCCGGTAGTTTGTGAATTGACATTGTGGAAAATAGCTGTGAGATATTCTTGTTACATAGAATTTGTCTTGCTCTGAACTTCTGCTGACACCTGTCCAGTGAAATATTTTAATTACATCATAATTGGACTGTGGGTAAAATGAAAATTGTTTTGGTTATTTTCTCCTCCCCTAGAGATTTTGTATGCAGTCTGACACTAATTCAGAAGCCAGCTTAAACAGTATTGCTTTAGACAGCTGCAAGTTTTAAGCCTCAGTCTGTCAGATGCAGAGTACTGCTGGTGTGTAAAACAGAGAAGGATGAAATGGAGGTGAAGCTAACTGTGCATGAAATTGTAGTAGCAGGAAGATTGTCCATATTTTGCAGTAGCTGAAAATAGCTGCACTCCATCTGCAGCTTCCTATAGGCTGTGTGATCATTTCAGACATAGCTATAAGCATATTCCATTAATTGTATATTATAATCTGAGATTTATCTCAACAATATATGTGTGTCAAAATCCAAATTGATTTTAAAAATCAACTCTGTGATAAAATTTGCAATACATTAAATTTTATAGTTGCACTGTGCAGGATTGCTACAACCCATAAAAGTTATCAATATATCTAAATGGAGCATTGAAAAATATATTTTGCTCACTGATATGTGTTGAACTTCAGCATTTTAAATTTCTACTGTGAAGCATTTGTTGTATTGTGAAGTTAAAGTGTTTGGTGACTTAGAAAACATGACGCCAGGTGTAAAGACTAGGTGCTTCTTCTATTAAAAAAAAAAAGCAACAAAACAAATTGAAAGCTCTTAAAACTCCACCCATTTACATATGTAGAATTCTTAAATGTGTTCTCATGAATTATAAGGAGGAATAAGGTGGTATTTTTGTTCAGACTTGCTTTTTAAAACTCAAAAATAGTTTACAAAACTCACAATAATTGCTGGAAGTAGAATAACCTGAAGCGCTTTTAATGCTTCTGGTTACTCCTGTGTGACCCAATTTACATTCATTTTTCAGGTTTGTTTTTTTTTCTTTTCGTTGCACTAATTAGAGTTCTGTATTCAAATTGCTGTTGACTGCTTTCTTGTTCTGCCAGAGGCTCTTAACGTGAATAGGTCTGCTCTCATTGGAACTTCTGTTTTTAAACTCAATGGTTAAAACCAGAACTGCTTAGAATTCAATGACATCTCAGAGATGTAAAGTAAGTCATATCAATATTACAGAAATTAATAAGAATTGTAGTTTACTTCTAGCTGTTTCTCAAAACCCACATCTTTTTCTGTCTTTTGATGTGTCCTGTAAAATCTCTTCGATACTTTGTAAAAAATCAAATTGTGCTTTTACCTAACTGTAAACTGCAACATTGGTTTTCTAGCAAGTGTGTCTTCAACAACAGTGTGATCCAATGACAGCATATTTTATTTAACATTCAATAATCAGAACTTTGTAATTAAGACTAGTATGTTGTATGATCTCCTTTCAAAGTTTGCTTTTAACTACGTGTCCCATACAGTTCATACAGGAATGATTTTATGGGGTATATTGATAGGGAGGTTAGGGGATCTGATATGACACTGTTCTCTCTAATTGAGAAAGTCTCTTACCAGTACTGTTGCTTCAAAATATTATTCACAACCATTCCTTGTATTAAAAGTGTGCTGCAAGGGATATCCTTCTCAGGAACTTTACCATGTTCCCTCTTTCTCTTCCCTCTGTACATGATGTTATTGGCAATGGAAATTATTGTTGACAAGAAGTAGCCCTAGATAAGGAAAGTGCAGCTAACTAGTCAATGACTAAGACAGAAATTTACTGCCTTTTGTTTGGTTCAGGTTCACCAAGTGTTCATTTCTGTCAGATAAACTAAAATAAAATACATTATCTGTCTGTAATAGGGTAAGCCTTACCCAAGGAACAGCTCTATCTGATCTTATCAGTGAAAAAAAAAAAAGGTTAGGGAAACAATAAATGAATTTGCTAAATGTGAGTTTCAGTTGTTGATGTGCATCTGTGCTGGTCAATGGAATAGCTTTAGCTAATTAAGGCTGACCATCTAGATATAAAGCACTGGCCTTTGACTCTACATTTGTTGAAGAAACTTCAAAAAAGTAAAAGTCTCAAAATTAATGAAATGCGCAAAGTCAAATAAATATCTCATGAGATCTGTTCTCATTGTTTTCTTTGCAACTCTAAGATGCTTTATTTTTAAATAAAAGCACACACTGGAGAGTAAAAGAGATGTTCAGGGATTCTACTTCTAGAGGTAAGTAGGTGCTTGGATAGAATCAGATGGTGTAGTCCAGAATTGAAACCTGACCTGTTAACTTCCTATCTGTTCTCTTTGGCTTGCATCATTCTGACTAGGTCCAAGTGAGAGCCTGTACATAGGAGCCCTTTTTCTGCCACCCTTCTCTATTCCACTCAAACTGGTTCTTCACACCCCCTTATCCAAGTGACAGCTCCAGAGATCTAAAGTTGGTGGTTGCTCAGCTTCTCCATTTTCTCTCTCAAGCTTATGCCAGATCTCTTGCTCACATGAACTTACTCCAAACATTGCAGAGACCAAAGTTAATAAAAACAGGCTGCCAGGAGCAGAAGCTGGTTTGGAACTTTACAGTGGTTACTGGATTTAAACAGCACAAATGTTTATAGAATCCTGCAAGGAGGGTATCATTTAACACCAAAAGTAGTGGTGGATGACACATTTCCTAAATGCTGAAGAATGGAATAGTAATGCACAACTACATTTTGTATGCACAGAATAAAAAGTCTCCTTTGAGTCTTCTACTCAAAGCAAAACTCAAAGTTCTGAGGATCTCATATAATGCAGATTATACAGTCTTCCTTAGTAAATTCCTCAGTACTTAAACACCATCATTGTGACTTTTTTTCACCCTTGCACTCAGTTGGAATTTCCTTCCCCACAAATAAATGAGAGCTTAGATTCTGCTCAGCTTTGTTCAGAGCAATTTGCCTGTAATACATATCACTAATCACAGGAGTAGCACTGATTCACATAACTGGGTTTTGACTGTTAGACTGTTTCCACACTCTTATTTAGTTAGGCATCTCCCTTCACAGGATAATGAGCTGTCAGTGCTAGAAGTTGCTTTGATGCTAAATTTACTGATGACATCAGTTCAGAATGATGTGTGTGGCAATGACTTTCTTGGCTTGCTGTATTATAGAGCAGTAATTCATAATGTTCCTGGCAGTGAGGCTTTCTGACTGCTCCCTGTTAACCCACAGATTCTTACTCATGTTCTGCCTCCAGGAAAAGGAAAGAGAAGAGGGATTTTGAAAATCTTGAGCTGTCCATATAAGTGCATTCTCTCCCATAGAAAAGATTTTATAATTTGTATCTCAGTGTATATTCTTTTGAAGGTTTCTAGTTTAGAAGACTAGTTTTCCAGTTAAAGTCACAAATTAACTGCTAGTTAGAAGAGTTTAGAAAAAAAGCAAAATAAGTGTTCAATAAAATCAATTTTTGTTGTAAATTTCTAGGAAGAACAAATACTAATTAACCTGGTTTGCTTTCTGTGTGTTTGGATGGAACACAGTAAAAATTAAGCTGCATGTTTTTATTAGAGATAATTTACCCTATTTTTCAACAGTACCATTTTGCATATACTAAGGAATTTTGGCCATTAAGAATAATAACATCCATATTTTTCCTGAAATTTTTGGAAGTCAATAGGAGATGAGGAGCTGTCTTCTGCAGGCCTGCTTATATCATAATATGAAATTAGAATTGCAGTGAATTTCATACAAACAGTGTTTACATTGGAAAGGGAGTTGTTACTAAAGATTTAATGGCAAAGAAATCTTTGTACCTGAGACAAGTGAAAATTTTAGAGGTTTAGCTGTAGTCGTAAGTTTGCTTTTCTGCTCATTCTCAAAACGTAACTATATTTTTGAAACTGTTTGATATTAGGAGAGGACAGTATGCACATATTGGAGAGAATCCAGGTACCTTAAAGTAGCTATTGCCCCTTTTGTGGCTGTACCTTAACAGCCTGTTTCATTTCATGTTTTAAGATGTGCTGGTACTGTCAGCTGATTACAAACAGCTGTACAAATCCACCCTGAATAACACTTTGTAACCTGTGTCAGGCAGGGTCACCTCGAATTAATAATTAGAAGAAAGCAGTGTGCAAAATATAAATAACATAGAAGTAAAATGGGGTCTAAATTGCTGTATTTTATTTAACTTTTTTGCCATCTTTGATCTAACAGAATTTTATTACAATCAAGGTGTAATCTCTGTTCAATACCTCTTTTTGCAGTTCAGTTTGGTCTGAATTCCTGTTTGGGTGTAAACATTAATAGTTATGTAGCAGGAATGTCATTTTTCTTCTGGAGTCTTCACCATGAGTAACTGTGATGTCAATACCATATCAATGTATAAATGAAGCACTGCTGGAATTGTGTCTTCCAGAATTCTTTTCCTAATAGCGGGTGAAAAGTTTTCTTTCACTTAAGTTATAGTTCCTTATTTTTACAATGCCTATTTTTAGCTAGCACAATCCTCATGCAAAAAGGTTTTATTTTGATAAAATTAGCATTCTCCTTCATAATTAAAGCAGAAATGACCAATAATGTGGTTTGTCTCTTTTCATTTGTGAAGAACCATCCTGATTGCATCAGTATGGACTGTTACAAGCGTTTCAGATGCTTTCCAACAACTTTTGAAATAAACTGAACTCAAGTTGATGCTTTGGAAAAGATGAGGGAAAAATTTAGATATTGTCACAGTAACTTTAGAAAACATGCTATTAGAATGTTATAAAAAAAAGCTAAGTTCTTTTTATAGATGCAGACATGAATCAGGACTTGTTTTGGATTTAAACATGGACACCAGTAATAGTTTAGAGTGTCTTCATTTCGTTGCTTCTAGTACTAAACTCACTTTCATGAGCACTAAAACAAATGAAGCATTACTTTAAAATGAACTAGCTCATGAGTTAAGCATTGTGTAATGAACTGACTCGAGATGTTTGTGTGTCTCCATGTGATACATGTCATTCTGATTAATACTTGAACACAGAGACTGCCTTCACAAGGAAGTTTGGAGAACATCTGCTTTGGACACAATGAGATGGTAGATACTAACAATTAGGCTTTTGTGGTGGGCCAAGTGATGCAAATAAACCTGGGTTTTTGCAAAAGACACCTTTGTTTAGAGTTATAAATGAAGCCAGTTGATTTTTCTTTTTTTCTGGTCTAGCCATCGAGAAAGCAGCTGTTATTCCCAGCATGAATCTAAACCTTTTTGTCTGAGAACATTTGGGTTTCAATTATGGCAGAATTACAAGCTCAAAATTTAGACATCAATGATTGAGCTGTTTTCTTTGTTAAATTTCTATAAGATATTGGCCTGGAATTACAAACTGGGAGTAGTGAGGTGTTACAAAATGTGTTGCATATTTTAGATTTCTACAGTGATTTTGTTCCATAAAAATTCGTGTTTGGAAGGAAAACGACTAGGAACAATTTGCAGTAATAAGAATTCAAAAATATTCATTTTACTGTTGTGCTAAATTTGAGTGTACCTAGCTTGTGATAGACTTATATAAAATAGTTAATTAACTAGATAGAAGGCTATTTATTCCTTTGTCTACTTCTTTATACTGACTTCTCAATAAGAAAAATGCAGATAGCTCAGAGAATCAGAGAAAGGTCAGAATCAGAGAAATCAGAATAAATGTTCAGTGGATTAGTGAGTATGCAAAGGAGTATCTAAATCTAGGATTGCTGATAGAACTGTTGAATTTTTTTAAAAAAAAAGAGACAAGGTAAGTGAAGTTTATGAACCCTGTGCCATGTTTTCTCCATCTTTGTAACTACTTCATGTTTTAATTCCAGAGAAATTTTAATTATGCAAGCTAGTATCTGAGCTGTTTATCACTGCTTTTTCAAATTAAAACCTTGAGTTGGGTGGTGAAAAAGCTTTTTAAAAGTCTAGTATTTATGTTCTCTTGAGTATTGTTTCATAGTATTTCTGGGTTTTAACAGTCAAATCTTAGGTTTTTATCTTAAATACAATGTTTAGTTGAAAATTTATCTGTAGCTAGGCAGATTTCTGAGATGCTGTTCTGAACATAATGCAGTGTAACATTTTCTTTTCAAGTTCCCATGGAAGTAATGATCATTGATTAGTTCATGCCAAGAGAGAATTTGTCATTTCCCTGCAAATTATTAGAGTATTTGTTGTGTTCTAATTCATAATATTTAAGCAAATACTGAGTTGGCCCTGAATCAGAATTTGAATATTGAGAAATGAACACGTATTTTTAGCTGCCCTATAATGCCTCCATGTGATAGGTGACAGAATGTTAATAAAATTGTCTTGGAGATTTCTGTTTTATCATGTGTGGTTTGCTTTTTCAGATGGGTTCATGAAAGTTAGTTTTAATTACTTGTGCTCACAGTTCATAGTTTAAGTGAAACATGAATTTAGGTAATTTCAGTAAGGTTATATTTTCTGTACTCAGACTTGCACATTTGTTATGAAAACACTGTCTAAAAGAACATGAAAGCAGAGGTCTTAATTGTCTATGAAAGGTAATGAATTAAATTAAAAAATTTAAAATTAAACTAACTCTGTCTGCTAATTTATAACAGTGGGGTTTAAGGCTTGGAAGGATGTGATTTGGTATACAGTATTATATATCTATAGTATATATACTATGTGTAATATTAAAATGCCTTACTTTGGAGTACGAAGTTCTATTTTAGTAGCTGGAAAATATATTGTCAATTTATTTAAGATCTGTCAAACTATAGAATCATTTGCATGTTGCAAAAAGAACCATCAAATAGTCTACAAATATGACAGCATGCAAGATAATTAGGTGAACCATTTTTATACATATTATATAAAATTTAACTTGTATTTTAAGGCGACTGACTGTGAGTATCTTGCATAGCAGACAGAAGTGACTGACATCCAAGTGCAAGCATCAGAGTTAGCCCAGCCTGTACATAGTGCTTCACCTAAGGCCCGTTCATGTGATCTGTCCTCTTTCTGCAAACACAATGAAATAAAATCTACCAGTAGCCCTAATGGGAAATTTAAAATTACTGCCTTCTCTTTATTATAAATATTTCACTGTCCAAGTTAGGTTTAAAGTGGAAACTAAAATTTCATTTAATGAGATTTTGTTAGTATCTTAAAAAGGAAGGAATAGTTTTCCTATTACTGACCCATAATTCCTGTTGTCACATGTCCAGTTGCATTTTTTAAAGGCAACTTTGCTTACATCAACAGTATATCTCAAATGATCTTTTTTTGTTGTTTTTACATTTTTAGTATAATGAATTAAAATTATCATGTATCCTGAGTGAACAGTCAGTTGTTGCATAATCAGAGACAGGTCTGGAACTGTGATTCTGTCTAGGATCAGGATCTTACTTGTAATTAGAATCAATAGAGTAGCATATTGTCACCTCAGAGAAAAATAGTTCAACAGATAGCACACTATAAATAAACTAGTAATTTAGATTATTTTGTCATTAACAGCTTCTGTTTATTATTACAGCTTTATGCAGGAGCTGTCCTAGAAGTATGTGGATGAAAACTGGGAAGGTTCCCTCAAGTCCAGGGTAAGTAAAGCCACTAGTATTCCTTCAAATATGAAATACTGTCACAGCTGAATGACAAAAGGTACTTTTAAGTACATTACAAGTAGTCATAAATTCAGTATATTATATCAGTAAAGTTGCATTGACCTGAAACTCATAGAACCGGTCTCCAGTAATTGATAAATGAAATTATAGTGTGCACTTATGGAACGATTTTATTTTCACAGATCCTGCCATATAATTGTTTTATCAGTGGATAATGACAGTCAACTAACAGGAGTGGAATACAGTAGAGCAAAAGGAAAGTCAGTACCATCAGTGTCTGGTGGGAGGAAGCTGCAGGAAAAGAATATGTGAGAAATTTCAAACTGGACTTTTCTTATAAATTAGGGAGGAGCTTAGGTAATAGCAGTACTATGTTTATTTTGGGGTTTTTTTCCTGTAATGAGGACCCTAATACCATACTCCCTAATGCTGTACCTTTGGACATAGTTGGACATAAGTACTAATCTAACTTTAGAATTTAAAATTGCACAAACAGCATGTCTCCATCTACTGTGGGAAGTATTAATACCTGTTTGAAAGTGGCTGACAAAGTGGGGAAAAAAGGGTTTTAAAACAGGTTACAATTTACATAAGTTGTACCGCATTATATCCTTTCCTGACACCTCTGCCCCCACAGCTGAATTGAATGACAAAGCCAGAGCTCTTTTCTCTTTTCCACTGTATAAAATGGCCAAATGAGAATTCTTTAAATGACTTGTCGTACTTGAGGGGCGTGAGGAGATAACTTCGTCAGACAGGTGTGAACAGCTCTGACTTCTGGTCTGGGGTTTATTCCACCAGAACATGGTGTCATGGACTGAGCTCAGGGTTCACCTTACAGAAGTCACAGTGGAAAATGCCTCTCCTGCTTATCCACAGACAGTTTAGGGAAAGGTTTGTTTCTCTGTGGTGGGTAATTCCTAAAGTTGCTACAGAGAGAAGCAAAGGGGGAGATAGCTTGAATGGGATTTAGTATTAAACACCAAACTAAATAATGGTGTATAGATGATGTGCAGAACCATAAGAAGCAATGTTGATGTCAGGGTATAGAGGGGAAGGTGTTGGAGCAATGTGAAGGTGGAACATATGCACCACATCCCATGATAAGCAAGCAGTCGTATGTCCCTAAATGTGCACTGTAGCTGACTTCCTGACCTCATCATTTCAAAGGCTGCTAATTCAACTCAAGGACTGATTTTGTGGAAAGAAAAAAAACCAGCATTTGATGGGGGCATCCGTGTTTTTAACACATGTCAGTATTTGAGTTTCTCATTTTAGCTTCCGAAATTCAGAATATACAGATTATTTGTACATTGAGTGTATCTCTTTGTTGCATTGCAAATTCAAGTGAGTGATGCACAAAGTCACTATGATCAGCATTAGAAATAAATATGCCATAACAGAAACTAATTTTGTTCCAGCTGTCTAAAATTGCAGGAAAAGCATTCTGTAGTGCTTCAGCTTTCAGAAGATTTAGACATTTGACATTGATACAAGTGTGTAATAGCCACTTTTAATGTGGCAGAATGTAATGCTGCCTATGGAATACTTTCTGCTTCCACCTAATGCTGTTTCTACTTTATGTGAGCTTGTTCAGTCCAACACTGCAGCCAGAGAACAGCCTCTCATGTCCAAATAAGCTTTCATCACTCAAGTAACAAATCCTCACACCTGTTACAAGCTTGAAGTGCTGTAACCTGAGGTTCCTCCCAAAGGCAATTTTTTATTACAGTCAAGTTCCAGAGTTCAGATTTGCTTCAGAAACTTTATCCATTTTACTACTCTCTTACCATTTTGCAGTAGTCACCCACTGTACAGACTGCTTCTTACAACCTTCTTTTCATATAAAGCTCTAGAGACTGATTTCAGCTTTAGATTTAAGTTGAAGAAAAATGTGGAAAAATTCCTCCAGAAACACTTCAACAGGTTATGGACTTAACAAACAATAAGAAATATCTTTGCTGCTTTTTTGCATGTTACTTTTGATGACAACCAAGACAACATGTCACAAGGGCATGGGCAACACTGAAGTTGAAAATACATTTTTGATTTTAAATCAGAATCAAACTGCAGTATGTGAGCAAGTACTGGTTATTTTGTCCTATTTGAAGTTTATACACAGCTTTCAATGACATCAGTGCATAGTCTGTAGAAAGAATAAAGACAATTTGAATGATACAACTCATTTTCTTCAGGGGCTTGGTACATCTGGCAGCTCCATGGGCCGTTGGTATTTTTTTAACTTGTTTATATTGTGTAGTAGTTGGTGCAGCAAGCAGTGTGTATGATTTTTATCTGTACTGGGAACTCAGTGAAAGAGGGAAGAAAGTAAGTGCCACTCTGTATAACCATGCTGGGAAAGTGTTAAGGTAACTGTCTGCAGTAAAGTGAAGATAGGAATAAAGATGCCAGGGGATATCTGTGCAATTACTGAGGAAAGCACTACACTTTGTCAAGCAGTATGAAACATTAGTCCTGAGGTTACACTCATCTCCATGCGCCAGCTGGATGCACTGCAATTTGTGAGAGATTCATTGTTGTCTAACCTTGGAAAAGCAGCTTTAAACATGCAGCTGGCACCCTTGTAGGAGTCAGTCTGTACTGACAGGGTTCACCTTTGGTGAGATGCTACTGACATGCTACAGGAGCAACCTGAATCCACCTAATCTCAATATAGACAGTAAATTCAGCTTTTAGCAGGTGAAAAGGAAGAATGAGAACTGTTATTTTCTAAATAAATTTTAAATATTTCTAGAACTCAGACATTCATTAGGGTGAAGTCTTAGGAAGTAGGGGATTATGCTCACACTTTGTCCTGAAATACTTCGTATTGTCTTTACAGAGTTAAGGTTAATGCAAGGCCTGGGTTGTGCTGTAGGGATGTGGGGCCTGTGCTGCTGTTAGTACCTGCTGACAGGTGCTGCAGGTGGGAGTGGTGCAGCAGCAGCCCACCTCAGACCTGCCTTCTCTCCATGTAGCTGCCTGACAGCCCATAGAGCCTTGACACCGACTCCCTTCAGGAATGTCAAGAGGAACTACGAGCTTCTCTTCCCGTTTTCTAGCTTTGTTTTGTTGCTGGTTTTCAACACATAATCTCAGAGATCTCTGCAAGACAAGATTGACCATCTTGTTCACCAGAATAACACCTCTCCCCACAGCTTCCTGCGTGCCCTGGCCCCTGCAGAGCTGCAGTGTGGGGAGTGTGCTGATGAGATGGTGTCACATTCAGCCTCCCTCACAAGGCTGATCCTCAGCCAGATTCTGATCGCTCCAACGCTTTTCCTCACATTTGCGTAGCAGCAGCATATGGGCCGGTCTGCTGAAGGCTGTCAGTTGTGCCTGCAGATAAACTGCCTTACGCAGTTGCACTAGTGTTCAAGGAAAATCCAAGCAGACAGAATTCCTGTTTGGATTACTAGCAAAAAGAGGTGTTCCTTTGGAATAATAAGTTTAGTATTATTAATTTTGTGAAGGTACTAGGATTTTAACATTAAAATATCTTTTAAAGCATAATTTAAAAAAATTAATTTGGGGAATACTAATTTTGCATAAATCTACTTTATGGAAGTAGAGAAGAATTTGATTTTCTTTCTTTTCTCCAAACTGTAGCTTTTGTCAGGAGTGATAAGCCAAAACTCTTCAGGGGGCTGCAGATCAAGGTAAGTATAGCCTAATTTTTTTGTTTGCGATGTCAAGAAGAACAATGTTTGGTGGAGACAGTCCTGTGGATTGTTCCCTATTTGCTGATCAAGTAATCCTTTAGTAGAGGACATATATTTGCATTGCCAGTGTGAATCTTTATGAATTCCTGTTAGTAATGTTGATAGTAATGTCTGATTTGTTAACTGCTCAGTAACTGTTTGGTGCTAATTCTTTGGTGGTGGTGAGGTTCTGGTTTATTTTATTGTTGTTTGGTTGGTTTTAATCCAAGAAAAAATTATTACTATAGTAGATTGGAAAACAATCTGAGGAATGTTTATATTCTGTTCTTACTTTATAGATATCTTGGATTTACTCAAGCTATTCTATCATAGTTTCTCTTGTTTTGTTCTCCCCTAGTTTTCTTACGGAGCTGCCATTTCCATACATTCAGTGATTGTTGGATTTTTCTTCTCACCCTCAGAATTCCCTTGTGTTTTACTGTGCTGGTTTTTCTCTATATACTTCAGACACCCAGCTTTATAAAAATGCATATACTGAATGGTGTTTCTTATGACTTGCATATATGCAAAGTTGCATAGGCTGCACTGCCTTAAGCTCCAACAATTCTTTGGTTTCAAGATCTAATCTAAGGCTTCACCTTCCTCTTAAAATCCTGTGTGAACTTCAGGTGTACTTCAAAGATACACATCTTGATTCTCACATCTTGTGCCTGCCATCTCCGTTGCCCAAATGGCACCATCTGGAATCACTTCATAGCTATGCATGGCTGCAATAAGTGATTTGTCCTCTCAGCAGCAGATTCTATGTAAAACAGATTTCGTCTGTCTGTCTCACGCATTCATGTCTCCGTGTCCTCCAGTTTCTTTCAAAAGCTTTCTCTCCTTCCGTATGTCTGTTTCTTTTTTTTTTTTTTTAAACTTTGTAGATTTACTGAACATCAAAGCAGTCTAGACTACAACTGGTATCAAGTATTACCAGAAAAAAAATATGTGCAAATGAATCTATTTAACAGGACTTTTGGAAAACTCTATGGTGGTGCCACTAGCTTCATTAAGTAAAACCAACTAGGTTAGCTCAGCTGAGCAAAGTGGAATACTCCTGGGGAAATCTTTCCATAAACTTAAATGGTCAGATCTTTCTGACACTGTTAAAAGCATTTATTTGTATTACTTAATTTGGAACTTAGTGAGTTTGAGAAGCACTGAAGAATTATGTTACCAGCAAAGCATAGTAGGCACAGATACAACACAGCAAGAAAGAATGTGATTACATTAGAAATTGATAGTAGAACTTTGACCTGTTAAAGTGACTCAGAATTTCTAAAATGCTAAAAGGCTGTTGATCATATAAGAAAAATCATTCATCATCAAAAATCCAGCTTTAGCAACTTAAAACAGTTGGAGTAAATACCCTCCTTCAAAGTCAGGCCAATGGTCGTGCCCCTCTGTACAGCCATTGACTGCTGTGGTGCACCAAGGAGAACAAGGAGAGGTTTCTGACACCCACCTCCACCCCCCTTCATTTGACTTGTTCCTCCACTTTCTGACATTAAATGCAAGTCAGAAGCCTGAACTGATTTAAATCATTTGAGAGCAGGCGCAGTGTTAGTATGGAGGATGCATTTGCCAACCAAGGTAACTGACTCTTCTTCTTTGCCCCCAGTATGTGCGTGGTTCTGACCCTGTACTAAAGCTGCTGGACGACAGTGGGAACATTGCAGAAGAACTGAGCATCCTCAAGTGGAACACAGACAGTGTGGAAGAATTTCTAAGTGAAAAATTAGAACGTCTATAAATCATTGCTTTCTGTCCTCTTTCCTTTTCATATCTTGTCATGGTAATCTTCTCAGATGAAGTGCACTACGATTGAAGAAACATTCCAGCATCTGTATTAGTTTTAAAATATCTGTTGTGCTGTACTACATCTTGTAATTAGAAGGGAAGCTTCAGCACACATATCTGACAAGTTGACAAACAATAGCTTGTCTTAACATTATTATTTTGGCTCATAATGCATTTATCACTAAGAATGCTTTGTTTCAAAGTTAATTATGCAAATCTCAGTTTGTTATAATCAGGTCTGTTTTTACAAATGCTCTTAAAACTGAAGAGCTTCAAATAATAGAAATTATTACCATGCTTTTTGTCTGCTGCTCTTTCTTAAGGAAGTTAGAACCAAATGCAGTCTATCTCCCAAAGAAACTTGGCTACTAATGCCCTTTTTTTTTTTGTATTTGAATTGTCCTTTTATAGAAGCCTTGTTTACAGTGAGTACCTAATTCACAGGTTTGAAAGCCGATGGAGGAGCTCATGCTCTGATACTGTGAAACATTTATTAAGTACACTTTAGTGAAGACTACATAGAAAACCTCTGAGGTGTATGAAGTCAGATGTCAGGTGTGCTTTACATCAAGTGTTTTGCTTCAGAAAACATGAGCTATAACTCTTGAAAAAGCTTTCCTTCCAACTTTCAGAAGGTCATTGGAAGTTCACTTATGAAATTAATTTAGAAACTGTTCCTTTAAAATGTGTGTTTTTCTTTCTCAGTTGAAATTTATGTGAACAGGGAATATAGACAGTATGTATGGTAATGAGTCAAATCCATTAAGACTTGTTGGGGTTTTTTCCACTTAGCGTCAATAAATATGGTAATCAAGAATAATGTGGTTTTTTTTTTAAAGTCTCGTTAGCAAATAAATGTTTGCTGTAATTACTTCATGCTCACCAGATTTGGGCTGGATGGGTGTTATGCTATGACCTGAAGTGGTACACAGTTTTTGTCTTCATATATAATTTTATATCAAAAAATTTTTCAATAATTTACAGACTTTATTCCCAGCTTTTGAGCTGAAATCATCAGATTCATAGCAGAACAATAAACCTGGGACTGAGATAATACTGAACTATCAGAAGTAATACCATAAGGGTATTCTTCAGGCATAGCATTTGGAGTTTTTATTCCCAAAATATTCTTATAAACTCATAGAGATTGTGTGCAGCTGACTCCTATTCTTGTGAATATGCTCCTGATCTTCCAGGTGACTCAGTGTGAGACAGCTACAATAGAGGTCACCACTGTCTTGGAGAAACATGATCTGTACATAAAAAGCACAAATCTTTGCAGCTTGTGCTGACTTACCAGAGTCAAACATGGATTTGTTCTTGGGACACATGCTGTGTTAGTCAGCAGATGAGCTACAGCCAAAACATGTGGCATGACAACCCTGTAACCTGGTAGTAAAAATATGCTGCCATCCACTGGTCTTTTAATATACTGACTATATCCAATACGTGCCATTCCTGCGTTTGCCAACAGTTTCTGTATTGATGACTTACCACATTGTTTTAGCAGAATATTTTTAACCTTGTTCTTCTCTCCAGCTTTAGGTACTCTTTACCATTCCTCAGTGAGATTGTTTGTTTCATTTGATATCTATCAAATACTTCTCTGTGCTTTCCTCATTTCTTTCCACTTCCCTCCTTAACATGACAGCCAGTGGTTTTCTGACCTTCAGCCTCCCTTTTATTTCCATGTCTTCCTACTGCCAACCCAGTACTTAACAGGTTTTGTCTTCCTACACCATATCTTTCACAACTGCTCTTGCTTGTCTTTCAGAGAAGCAAGGAACTCATTCTCGTACCAGGAGATGACCTTCCCAGACTGGAGAAGGATGACAGGCCAAAGAATTTTTCCTCCAGCATAACTGAGTTTTACAACAGAGTCCCAGTGCTGTTTCTGCAATTTCTGACTTTTTCCAGTACTGGTTCTCAAGTATTTCTGTTAAGGACACTGGAAATAAGCCTTTCTCTCACTTTCCTCCTAGGTTCCAGATTTGCTGATTCCTATTCCACATACTAAGCTGGCCTTGGATCCATATTCCCACAGTTTAAAAGCATGCACAAGGTACATTCCTGTCATTCCCTATATGCAGGGACATGTTCAGAGTGCTCCCTGATTCTGTCACTGGGCTGCTGAGCCCTGATCTTATTCAGTCTGCAGCTTTTAGCAAGAGCTAATTATCTACTCTTCCTGACCTGCTGGCTGTGCTCTGTGCTGCTGTAAAGTGTGGAATTCATACTGTCCTGCCGTTATTCTTTCTCATTCTGTCCTTTAGATGATACTCAGGTTCTTGGCTCTATGGACCTGTTAGGAACATTTAACATTCTGGCATAAATGAGCTGGGCTTTGTGCTAAAAGAGGCAATTAGAGTGGGGAATAATTTCTTTTGGAAATTCTTAAGTTTCTATTTATTGGTGAGAGGTTTTATCCTCCAGTCTGCAGCTGTGAAAATTCATAGAGCTCAAAAGGTTATTTTGGTTTGTGGCAATTAACCACACAGAATACAAGGTTGAAAGCTCCAGTTTAAAAAGGAAGTGATTCATTTTTACTTATAGCCATGATAAGTACCCCGTACTTCATGAAAGGCATTCACTCAGACTTATGTAAGAATTATTTAATCTTATATAATGCTCTTGTTGTGCCAAATCTTCAGAGTTAATGAAAGGACAAATAATAGCAGCAAGCATGCATGACTGATTTGGAACATGAACTGTCCATCTACTACTCCTATCTTTTAAGAAGGAAAAGAAAGCAATCTTTTTGCAGGAGACAATATCTGTGCTTTTAAGGAAAAAGTGTGTTGTACACTGCATTTTACACATATATATGATACGTAGAGGAACTTGAAGCATAGTGTACAAACCACTTGGAAGGGTTTCCTGGGTACTTGCTTAGTCATAGATTCCTGTAATGTGAACCTGAATAACGTGATTGTAGCAAGCAAAAATCTGTTTCAGAGCTAAGGGAAACCTTCCAGCAGATATTAAAGTCATGGGAAGAAAGCAAGTATTCCACTCTGTGCTTGTTTTATTGTTTCAGCAGACAGAACAAGAACAGATAGCCAACTTAATGAAAAGCACACACAAAAAATCTGTTCAGAAACCTGAGCCCCTATTGAGAATCTCTGTGGTTTTGAACTTGAGCTTTCAGAATCAGAATATATCTTCTGGTGTTCAGCCAGGGAGATTAGACACCACGCCTCATGTAAAAAAAACAAAAAAGAAAAGAAAAAATAAAAAAAAGTTTTAGGTGTCATTCTACTTCATTGGCATGTATGCTGGATTGTAAGAGCTGCAGTAGAATTTTTCCACATTCTGTGCATAAAGGCAAGCAGGCTCAATTCTAACAGGATGGTTTTCAAGAGTGCCTTGCAAGGAACACTGGCATTTGCCAGTACTTGGCTTGTGTAAGGAAGGTCAGGCAAAGCATTAAATTTTCTTTGCTAGGTTTGCTTTGGTCACTTAAAGTAAATGGACTTGGAAATTTGTCAACTGTGCCTGAGAAGGGTCCATGAAATGCTAAAACACAAGAGTATTTCTGTACAAAACAGCTAAAAATAACTTCCTGAACTTGTGTGATTTTCCTTAAGTTGTTTACTGTTGATGCTCAACACAATTACTTTGAAACAAATTTGCTGTGATGTCTTAAGAGGAAGAACCCAAGGGAGAAGATAGCCAAGGAGACAGAACAGCCAGCCTGCAACACCAGCTTCACTCCTAAATGCAGTTATAAAAAGTCTAAGCAGAAGGTAGTGGAGAATATCAGCAGTAATTTTTTCCTATCGCTGGTCATGAAGGATGGATAGAAGGCAGTGCATTATGAAATTACTGACTAGTGAGCTCAGACAGGAGACAGACTACAGAAGTGATCAGAGTATTCTAGTATTTATTGATTTAAACTGGAACCATAGCACCAAGTGATCACAGACTGTCTCAAAGAGTACTGATTATCTGTTATGTTCTGAAATAGGCTGCCTTCATCTTCAGGAATGCCCATCAGCTTTGTTGCTGTCCAAGAAATAAGGTATCTAACAACATGTTTCAGTTGCTCCTCCTAAAGTGAAAGCCTCACTTCAGCAAGTGTCCACCAGTGTGCAAGTTAAAGTGTGTAAACCCTGGGACATGGATGAGTTCTCTCAGCACTTCCCACTACTAAGGCAACTGTGATCAAAAGAGTTGACCATTATTTACTCTTGCATCAAGCCAGCACTGCTTTTGAGTCATAGTCCATTTTGTCTGCTCTCTGGCTGTGTTCTCAAGCTGTCATGGTTTAAGCCCAGCTGGCAGCTGAAGTACCACACGGCCTCCTGCTCTCTTTCCACAGTGGGATGGGAGGAGAATCAGGAAAGATACTCTGGGATGTTCTCTTGATAATGATCTTTTGAGGTTGAATTTAACTAGGTTAGTTAAATTCACCGGCACCTTTCTGTCTACTTAAAAATTGAAGTAAGACTTGTAGGACAGACTAAAGCATTCTTCATCTTAAATATGAGCACAGTAAAATTTCCACTTTTTTCTGGTGCAGACTGTATGTCATTTCAAGGCAGGATGTCTGTCAAACCTCTCTCTTGGCTGCTATTCCTGACTAGGAAATTCCATGGGCAAACACAGATGTTTGGTGCAGGAGGATAAGCAGAGAGCAGGATCATCAGATAATATTTTTGCTCTGCCTTTTCCCCCTGCATTCAATGACCTGGTTTCTCAGTGTTACTCTAGGTTTTAGGCCACCTGACCCAGTTTTTGGTAAAGCACTTGATCTTTGATAAGGAAAGGTATTGATGACAGACACATCTTCGAGCAACAGGCTGGATCATGGTGAAACACCTCAGAGCCTCTGTTCTCAGAGCAGGTAGGCTCCAACCTGTGGAGTTTCCAGTCATATTGTGATTTCTGATAATGCCGGGTTGGTTTTTTCCCCTCCTGAGTCTGACAGCAGAGCTGTAATAAGATGACAATCACAGCTTCCCTCCACTCTCAGTGGAGTGTGGAAGTAAGGAAACACCCACAACCGTGCTCAGCCAGGCTGCCCCTGCTGCTTCATGTCTCCAGAGTGGAGTCTTGCTAATGCTTTATTCAATTATCTGTATCAGTCACACTGTATCAAGTTTTATGACCTGTCATTTCTAAACTCCAGCCCCCCCCCATGCCACACACCTCCCTGAGAGCCTGGCCAGGCTTTCTTCACACAGGACACTTGGCCTCCCTGTGAAGGGGCACCACATGCAGCAAGACCCAACGGCACTGGCCGAGTGCCACTTTCGACCTTCCCAAAAGGTTGCTGAAGGGACTGTGACAAAAAAGATCCACAACCTGATTTTCCTGGTTGCATAGAGTCAGAGGTGTGCCACTGGCCATGGGACAGTCTCTCCATGACCCCTCATCTCAGCCTGGACCTCTGACCCCAGAGCAGCATCTCCCTCTGGAGCTGGTACTGGTTCCCTGTTTCTGTCACACCAGAGGCAACAGCCCACCAGAACAGCAAATGCAGAGAAACTAAACAAAAACTGAGCTTTTACTTCCTAATCCTGGTGGCAAAGATTCAGGTTTCCTGAAGAAAAGCATGGCAGCTGTCACCAGCCCTCAAAACAGATTTGTCAGGCCAAGAAATAAGCCTTACGGATCATTTCTGCATCACTGGAACAAAAGGCAGGTCCTGCCATCAGGCAATGCGCTTACTGCTGTCAAACAAACTGGGGGACATGTGACACCCACCCGAGGAGCTGTGGTGTAGGTGTGAAGGGAGCACAGCTGTTCTCCATGCCCTGCTGCCCAGAGACTTGGCTGCCCCTGCTCCTGCCTCAGCACTGAGCACTGCAAAGGGACCAGTCTCCACTGCAGCAGAGGGTGTCAGGATTGCACTGAAGTGTTTTCCTAAGGGGACCTAAGAGACACAGTCATGTCAGGAAGGGTATAAGAGTGGCTTTTCTTACTTTATGTCTTTTGAATAAAATGAGTTGAGTTCCCTTGTCCTATGTTCACAACTGGGCACAGGTCCTGCACTATCCAGCTGTAGCCTTCCTGGCTCAGCCTTTCCCTAGTTTGCTGACAGATTCTTCAGCATGAAACTATTTGATTGCCATTTATCATTGTAAGAGCTAAGGATTGCCATAAATTATTTTTGTGTAAGTGAAACACAGCCCTGGGCCTAGCATGAGCAATGCTGCTGTTCACCATTCATGCAGGTACAAGCACTGGAAGGTCACAGAATTTAGTAATATTAAGAGCATTTGCTACCCTATTACTCACCTTTCCTGGGGCTGCCCCAGCCATGTCCTGCTCAGGATGGGAACGTGGTGACAAGGACCAACTCTGCTCTCAGCAGAATATGGGCTACCAGCTGCTGCTTGTCTCACACAGGCAGTGCCAGGGCTCTGCTCTCACAGGTTATCTGAGCCTGAGTGGTTTTGGTTTTAAGTTAAGATACATATAGTCATATCTCCCTGTAGTTATACAGTTTGTGATCATTGGGAGTGGGGCTGTGGGGCTGTGCCAAGCCTCATCCCTAATGGGCTACAGCTGTGAGGAGCAGGTGAGCAGCATTGACAGAAATGAGCCATGGAGTGCCCAGGTGCACTGACCAACCACCCAAGGGAACAGAGGGCACACAGGTGCAATGCATCAACAGGAGGGGTATAAAAGGCTGGGCAAAAGAACAAGAAGGGTAGATGCTTGCAGCCTTTTGAAGTGGTATGGTGTTACTCTGTATATCATGGCTGTCTCAACTGTGCCATCTCCCTTTTTAACATAATTATTCATTTAAAATGTAAGGAATTCAACAAGGACTACCACTTACACGCTGTAAATCAGTATGAAGTGAGAAATTTTACCCCAGTTTTATATCACATCTTTGGTTACAAAATCAGAGGGACAGCATCACTTCATCAATTCACCCCATGTTAAGCACTAAGTTGAAACCTGGACTAGAGAAAAGAGTCATGTGAACCATGAAGATCACACGTGTGTGACAGATACCATGTCTGCCCCACAGCAGCACCATTACAGACATCTTCTATGGGTTATTGTGATGGCAGTGGTGGTGTATAAACTGCATTGAAACAGACTGAAAAATTTGGGATGAACTTCTGTGGCAGAGTAAAGCATTCTCATGTGATCTGAATTTTATCACCCAGGTAAGAATTGCTGTCATTAGCAGATAGATTCTTCATGTAGAAAGGCCCTGCAGTGAAGCGTCAGTGACAAGTGAATGACAAGTTTCCTATTACCAACTTCCCCTTGTTCAGGCACTGAGGAACATCCAGAAGTCCTGGCCCAATGGACAAGCCTCCATGTGGCATGGGAGCACAGTGTGAAGGTGCAGGCATTTTAAGTGGGTTTCCAGTGTATTAATTGTGATAATATTCTTTGAGGAGAAGGGTCTTAGCCTAGGTGCAAAAAGCCAAGGCTTGTGAGACAAGCAGAAGTGATTTTTCTTAAAGCAGCATCATTACCAGAATGACTTAAAAACTCAGGTAAAAACCTTCAGCTAAGCTCAGAATGCTGTGAGACTTTCTGAAGAGTTTTCATTGCTTTGGTGTCTCTGACCTCCAGCCTACACAAGAGAGAGAGGTGTACAGAGCAAAAGAGCTGGTGCTGAAAATCCAACATTAGAGGATAGCACATTCTAGGTGTTTTCCTAGGAAACATCTCCCACTAAAGGAATCTGGACCGCCTACTTAAGAACACAGTGACACAAACCAAGGCACACTAAGCAAGGACAAGTGTGAGGTTCACATCAAAAGCACACAAAACACTACTGCAGGCAATCAAACTCCCAACTCCACAGTCAAAGAATCCCCTCCCTGAGCCCAGATATTAGACAAAGAATCTTGCCTGATCCCTTCAGATGTACATTTAAGGAAGGATATGATTGTTCGGGACCCTCCTACTGTGAGGACTTAAAAGTATAATTAGCATCTTTGTTACTGATATTTGCTGCAGGATTGATTGGATGACAAACAACTACAGTAATCACCATTGAGACAGACTCAGCACTTGACAGCAGGGCCAGAGTGGCTAAAATAACACTGTTCTCCACTTATTTTTTCTCCAGATGGTTACTGCTGCAAGGCAGCTAGCATTTAATTCCATCTTACAAATACAGTCTGGAGGTACAACTATCCCACTCACAAAGACACATTTAAAAGGTCTCCTGGACTCAAGACTGGTAATGCTGTCTCTTGCAAGTGCAAAGGAGAGATATCAGTGTTCTTTTAAACTAGAACAAATTAAGGTTAGCTTCAAAATGTACAAGACTTTGCATAAGCTGAGAGCAGTTCAGTGGAGTACAGACACTAATGCCACTGCTCCAGAGAAGCAGTGGGGCTAGAAAAGGGGCTGGTGGGCCAGTAAGTGTCTGGCAGTGCCCAGTCTAGCGAGAGCTGCTGTCTAAGCAAGTCTCATACACAGCAATCAAAGTTGCTGGGAGAGTTAAATGAAGCTTTCTGCACACCTGCTCAAAAGTCATTTGGCACCAAATCTTAAATAGCTCTCCAGCCAACTGTACAATGCTTTAAAGACAGTAAGTTTCCAATCTAGCCTATCAGAGTTATCTAAGAACTCACACACAAAGCCTCCCCTCATCTCTAAACAGTCTCCTTGTTTATGCCAAATTTAGCTGAACACTATTTATCCTTAGGCATGTCTTTAAATTATATAATTAAGAAAAGGAGAGAAAAAATATGTGTGATCTACGCTTTTTTACAGGATTTACATAATCATTGAAAAGCTTTAGGTTCTTCCCTTGTTACCAGTGATTTCTCCACACCTCTCAATATATTAGTGAACACATTCTACCTAATGGCCCCAGCTGGGATTGCAACTGGAACCACAGGGTTTCTGCTGCACCCTGACAGCTGGGGATTTGGGTTTTCTAATCAGTAATTTCCCACCACCCATAGCCCTACAACCTCTCACCTTCTTGCTCATGAATATTGGCAGGGTTTGAGCCTGTCTGGGAAGCTGGAGTAAAGAAGAATCTGCTCCTCTAAGAGAAAGTCTCCTGTGGCACACATGGGGCAGGGAAACTTCAAGCTGTGGTCGTGAGCAGTGCAGCAGCTCTGGAGGCAGGACTGGCCTGAGGTCAGCCAAGGGTGACTGCAAAACCTCAGGGAGCTGTGGCAACTCCACCTGATGCACTACAGTCACTGTATGCTGCTTTGGAGTGAAATACTCTTGCTTCCCTAAGTATCTTATTATTAAAATCTAAAGATCTAAAAAGATCTTAATATTAAAATCTAAATATCTAAAAAAAAGCTAGAAAGCTTTGAATTGACAAAGAAAAGAAAATCCTTATTGACACCAGCAGTGATTCTCTTAGCACAGGGCAAAAATATGTCTGACCTGATACAGATTGGACTCTGTCTATTTCTGTATTCCCTTGAGTGGCTGCCAGACCTTCTCACAACTGGTGAGAACAAAACAACAGAGCAAAATGAAACTTTGGGAAAATTATGAAGTAATATTAGGGTCTCTTTTCATTCCAACAAGTGAGAAAGAATTCTATCTTAAGTATTTTTTCTTCTTGCTATTAATATAAAATGTGAGCAGAGCACTTGAGAAGTGATGTCTGAGCTAGCCTTTACAGGAGGATATGATTAAGGCACAAGCCATCAGGAAAACAACAGCCTTAATCACCAGATCACTAAGATGATGTGGATGAATCATGCCCCATTTCTGTGCTGCACAATCTCCCAGGTAAACAGAGACAATGACACTCACCTTTGTGAGGGAAGTTTATGATCAGCAATATGGAGGCATTAAACTGAAAGTAATGAACAATTTCCCTGAACAAGGAAAAGGATTAGAGACCTAGAAATTCTCTCAATGGAGAAAAACCAATGTTTTTCCTGTTGGAAGGCGTATAAAGGTTGATGTGGAGAAACATGAAATTAAGCCTCAGTGACATGTGCCCTTCCCTTTTCCAAAAATAGATAAAACATAACTCCCCAATATCTCCAAAAAGGGGATTTGAACGTTTTCAAGACTTCTAACATAAAAAACCTCCCTGGTTTTGTGGGACTCCCAGTGTATACAAATATCACTGTTGAGCATCTAAAATTAAAAGCAATTTAATTCAGAAGTAAAATTGGAAGATTTCTTGTTTCAAATGTTTCTCTATATGAGCAATTTCCTCCTTCATTTACTCCATTTCCAATACTTTTGCTTCTGTCTATAACTCTCTTAAAAAGATTTTAAAGCTTTAATTAATTTTGCAATTCCAAATAGCTTTCCTTAATTGCTCATGTCAAACATCTATTTCATGTATTTAAAAATTTATAAAACAATTCTGTGCTGACAAAGTTTAGATTTATTAATTGCATGTAAGCTCCCCATGCTAATGTATTTCCTGTCGTTCACTTCTGGCTGGAAACTATTTTTAAAAGGCATAACATTCATACAGTAGTTCAGCGTTTGCCTTCATGGTACATTTTCTTGCCATCCCCTCAGCTAAGGTACAGAATTCATCAAGTTACCCAGCTTGGAGGGGTTTCTCACCCCCAGATGCCACTCTGAATGCTCCATGTCACAGCTCAATGGTAAGGGCAGCAGCACAGAGAACAACTGAGACTGTCTGTCAGCTTGACTGTTGTTCTTTGCATCCTCACCAAACACAAATTTGCATGGCCAAACTAACAAGCTTGCAGTGTACTGCCTTGTACTTCCATTAACAGCTGTGTGATTAATTGGTTACAGCCCATTATATTAGAACAAGCACAGCCAGAAATTCTGCCTAAAGAAAATGAATCAGGATTGGGCTGCAGGCTGAGTTTACCAAGAATTTTCATCAGTTCATAAATTCTTAAGGTGAATAAAATGGAAGAAAAAAACTATAACAGTCTGAGATAGAGGGATTCAACACCACCCTCACAAGACTCAGTACTATGAGCCTAAGTAAATACATACTTTTGACAGTCCCTGAAAATAAGGCAGCCTAATTCTGCAGTCCTTATTTAGACAGGACTTGCAGCCATAGTGCCAGAGAGGCAGTGACTAATTTCCCATCACCTCTTATAGGGTACAAACTTTCACAGGAGTTCTTGTTACACAGGATTCCAGAACTTTATTTATGGCTCATGAGGCTTCATAGCCCTGTTCCCTTCCCCAGAAGTATTTATTTCAGACCAGATGACTACCTGACCCTCTGAAAGACCACTTTTGAACTGGGACAGGGAAAGCCCAAACGTAACAACTGATAAGGCATTTAAATCCTTTTGCTCTAAGTCTCATGTGGAATTGCATGGTGAGGTAGAGAAACTCCACAAATTCTGGAAGAGGAATTAAAAGGTAGCATGTTGCACTGCAGAATTTCACACAGCTTCACCACCTTCCATTGACAATTTCAGTCTACATTTTTGGAGAACTGAAAATCTATGCTCAAGTATTTTACACTGAATACATATGGGAATATTTATGCCTGCTCGTTCTAGGTGGAAGCATAAAGATTACTTACAGGACTCCTGCCAGAAACTTGAGTTTGATGATGGTTTTTGAATAAAGAACATTTGCTTCATAAGCCCTTCATCTTTGCAGATTGTCACAAGTGCCTTTCTGTCTACAATGCTGAAATGGTAAATTCTTGGGCCTTCTAAAATGCAAGCAGGAAGAAGCAGCTTATTGCTCTTCCCCTACAATTTCACAGGACTGCAGTACCTGGCTAAACCCAGACCAAAGATCCATTTCACAATGTCAGTTTTTAAGCACCCCCCCCCTCCCCCAGCTTAGGATGAGGCACAGTTCAGCTATTCCAATCAATACTGATGATATTATGTCGTCACCAGTACCAAAGTGTTTTACAGTGAATAATACCTTTGGTTCTGAAATCCCAGACAAGGTGTACACAGCAAAGACACAGCCAGCACAAGTCCTGACAAGTTTTACATTCCTTCTTCTGTTTTCTGAGTTGCAATATATTCTTGGTATGTTCTAACAATCAGAAAGCCCACGTCAGCTTCTTGTAAAATTTGAAGCATGACACCAAATACAAGATGAGGCCAATCCTGCCCAATTTGCTTTTTAAAGTCATCACGTATAAATCCCTGGCTATGATGTCACCTGCATGAGCAAAGAGAGATATTAGTAGGCTACCAGGGCTGTTCAGCCCTCACCAAAGCTGACAGGAGCCCTTTAATTTACAGCAAACTAAGCCTGAAATGAGTTTTTCCTCCATGTTTGACCTACAGACCTGTATACATAGAGACTCCTGCACCATGGAGAATTTTGTACACAATGCAAGAAAAAATGTATCAGTCCCATATCTCTGACTGTGTATGTGCCCTCTGTAAAAAGTCTCCAACTTATTGTACTCAGGCTTTCTTCCAAAACTGGACTCTAGGAATTAACAAGTCCTGCCTTCTGAAGCTACTTATTTATTCCTAAATACTTGAGTTCATTTTTGGGGGGGAAGTATTCTGAAAGCCTTGATGGCCAGTTTCATAGCAAGAGTCAGCCTTGGGAATAAGCTAAAAAAGGAAGACAAAATATAAATTCAAGGCAAGTCTATATGCAGTACTTCCAGATATAAAGAAAATCAGGAGAATTATTTTAAGACAAATGAGATGGTGTGGTCAGACTAATTCCTAATAACTGAGATGTTGGCCACCACTGATCTAAAAGCATGCCCCTAATTTATTTCGGTTCAATATAATGTATCTTAAATGTATCTTTCAGTGATTACTGGCATTATGCTAAAAAGGTTCTACACAGAGGAGAGTTCTTGTCACATTAAACCTCAAATTTTAGCATGGTATCTTAATAATGGAAAATGTAATGACTCCTGCTGAAGAAAACTAAATCCTCACAAAGCAACCCATATCCCCAGTGGGTTCTGCTGGGGTACCTTCATAGTGCTTTGTATTTAATGGCATAGATACTTGTTGAAGTCAGCAAAAATTCTCAAATGCCTGTGCTTGAAAGGGAACATCATTATGACTTTGTGGTGCTGTCAAGTCAAAAAGCCAGACAGAGAGACTGCTGACAGCAGAAACTTGTTACAAAAACCAAGCAATAAACATCATCATTTTCTGACAAAAGCAGCTACACATGTTGTACTTCCTATAATTATTTTGTGGCAAAACTGATTGAGACAATAGCAAAAAGCATTGTCATGGAATATTAAAATGATTATTGAACTTTAAAGTGGCTCTATGTATGCACTGGTACAAGTATTAAGGATGAGCAAAAACCATTTGTCAAACTCCCAGACTGAACTTCGATGAAGCTGCTTGGTAGAAAACATTCTTTTAGGAGGAGACTGAAAAGCCCAGATACAATACATGAAACCCCACATTCTACACAGTTACACTCGAGTTGCCTGTAGTTCACTGAGTTTTTGCATTACTAGTTATTTTGAACCACTAGAGAGGCAAATTAACTGATTTGCTATATATTATCACACCTAGGCTCCTAGAATATACTTCAGGTAACTCTTGCACAATTTTTCAAGGACTGAGTTCAGATCCAAGAGGCCATTATTCAGTGCTGATAATCAAATTAATTGATTTCTATTTAATCTAATGATTTACAATTAATTCCCAGATTAAACTCTAAATGTGTTATTGATATCAGAACCAAAACAGTTTTAATGTTACCTTTTTTCCTGGACCAGATTTAAAAGTGAAACTGTCATATATGTTTCTTCTACTGAGAACAATACAGCAAAATGCAATTATGAAGATGTCTTTTGTGGCCAGACTTAGGGCTCAATTGTACAACTACCTGCATGAAAAGAAAAAAATCAAGATACAACTACCAGATGTAAAAATTTAATCTAGATCACTCTTATAATTTAATCTGCCAACGCTTTGTTCCAGAATACACCAATGCATTTTCACTGGTTACATACTGTAAGCCCCATACTAAGCATATACATCAACTCCAATTATTTGCATGGTTTTGTCAAAATATCTTTAGGTTTCACATTTGGGCACTTCCCACTTTGCTTCTCTTCCAAAAACATCAGAACCATCTTTTGGTAGCTTTTGTTGGACATATTTGTTCTAATGTAACTCCTGCACTCTAAAAATGAGAGTAATTTTGGAAGTGAAATTCATAATAAAAATCCTCACTTTTTAATCACATAGCCATAACACCTAAATTAATATAGTTTTATCCATCCCACTGAAATAATTTCTATTGCTGAATGTTTCATCACTACATGCTTGCAATGACAATGTTAAAAATTTGTTAAGGAAATGTCATTGCAAACAAAGCTGCTGATCAAAAGCAGTCTGCTAAGCATTGGTACCAGTGCTCCCTGAGAGCTAAAGTGGACTTCTGGTAATGTTGCATTATCTGCAAGGAGAAGAATTCCTTCTCGATGGACAGTTTCCTTCTACAAGTCCAACCCAACTAACTAACTATACTGAAACTAAAGGAAAAAGAAAGAAAGGAAGATTCCCCTCAACTACACTTTTTAAATCTTTTTACAGCCTCAAAAATCTGCTACTTATGAAACGCTAAAAGGTGTAGTGTTTAGGAAAATGTTATTTTATTTACAAATAATACTAACATTCATAAAGCCATTTTTAGATTCAAAACACTTTTTCCTTCCTGCACTGAAAGGAGATTCTCTTGCAAAGAAAAATGCCTAACAGTAATTGAATCCAATTAGAACATGACAATAAACTTGCATAAGAATTGGGGATGCAGAATTTCATTACAACCTATAATCTGAACAATTGTGTGCTCATCTATACAACTACTTAAATGTAGGGAGACAGTGCATATTTGGTTAGCAAAATGCAGTGCTTAATTTAACATAAAGGCTGATTTGCAGTTGAAAGAATTTTTATAATTACTAATCATACTGTATTAGTCTCTTTTCTGGAAAGCAATTAAATGAAAAAAATACTAAGCAAGGTTAAAAACAAGTCAGAATTGTATGTCCCTACTTTGTGTCAATCCACCAAGGTGCAACTTAAAAATCTCAGCATCCTGGGAACTTGCCTTAAGTTTTCAGAGGTGATTAAATGCATAAGATACTCAGCAGAAGCCATGTGTGCCTCAGCACATCTGAGCTCCATAAGTGTTGGGAACAGAACCACTTGGTTTACGTTTCACTTTTAGTTTTGGTTATTCAAATAACGTGCATTACTCCTGCATCAGTTCACAATAAGTTTATTTTATGTGAAGAAAAGCTTTGCCATTAATGAAAAATTTCAATAGAAAACAGTACCTCCTGCTTTCAATCTAGATTACTCAAAAGTAGAAGCTTGTATTAGTGAAAACTTCAGTAGAAACAAATCTGTAGGAAACGTTCTTGGCACATGAAGTAAAAGCTTTAAACACATTAAGTTTGAATAGAGTATTGACCGTGCAACCATGCTGGCAGAAAAGCCAGTTTTTAATGGCTGGTATTTGTCCCTCAAGACAATAACATGGAAGACACATAAACCTGCTTACATAACGTTAATTGTATATAAATATGGTGTTGCCATAATTGACAGTCTCTATTCAGGCCAACCATTTAGTTTAGCAGTTCTAAATAAGTAATAGGCACTTTGCCTTTCTGATTTCCCCTTTCACCCATCAGCCAGTCTGAATCCATGCCAGGGATACTGTACACTGTTATCACCTACAAAAAGAGAAACACATTATTATAAACTTCATTTGCAGGAAAGAGAGTTACAGTCTATCTTCATGTGATTCCCAGTGTCTTGGAATTGAGATTAACCAGGTTAAACAGAGCATTTAATATGAGCATCCATGGAACATAATCTAATGCTCATAAAAATTATTTCACTGGTCCATGGAAAAGAACAGACACCGTATCATATTTTAAAGTACCTTTTTTCTGTTGAAATTCTATTCATTATTTTTTTATGAGTTTATTTTCTATTATGTTTTATCTTTAACTTGTGTATCCACCCTCAGCCTTTACAGGCTACCTAAAAGAAACTTCTGTGGCGTGCACAGATGGTGTTGATGTGCTACATCTTCACAGAAAATCCAAGCCCACAGCTTTTATCTAAGTCAGTATCTAGATAAGAAAAAAGTCAAATAAAAATATTGAAGTAATACACATCAAAAAACCTGAAAATCCTGAATATTCTTTTCTCAATTTCTTCTTCAGCATTAAGTTACATTCACATTACCAGGTGAATGCACTGTGCTTCACCATCTACCTCCATCTGCTTTGTATAGACTCTCTGACTTACGACTGCAACTGAACTGGAACAGGAATAAACACAGCACAACCTTCACCATCAAAGCAAGAAGTAGCTGTATTTTCATATTCTTCCCCAACTGCAATATTCAGTGTTTGAAAGACTAATCATATTGAAAATAGTGCTAAGTGTAGTGAAAAGCAGACAGCAGAACTGCATCTTGACTGTCCAGCAAATGTTCTTGCAAGCTAAGATGGTGTCACAGATGTTGGCTCTCACTGCAGAATATTAGGATATATAGGTACAGGACAGTGCTCCAAGGGCATTATTGAAATTTAGTTTTAAAAAAACCATATTACACAGACTTTTTGATGTAGCATATCTTAACTGGCTATACAGAAACATTCCCATTTTACTTTCAAATAATTAAGGTACATAGAAAACTCTTACCTCATCTGCAAGTAGAGATAATTCACTGCTGTTTGCAGCATCATAATCATAGAGAACTCTTGCTTTTCTGCTGCCACTTGATGACTTCAGTTCACTGAGGCCTGAAGTAACCATTGAATTGCTTACTGAAGGCAATGAAGCAGAGGCTGAGGCCAAGACTGAGGGAGAAGAAACACTCTGCACAGGAGTTGTGGAAGACTGATTGTTATTAGAGAGGAAAGTAGATGGAAAGCTGTGAGAGGTAAAAAAAAAAGAAAATACTTCTGAGTGAATCTGTTTTACACAGGGCATTATACATGCTCCCATGCCTAAATTAGCATTCTTATTTCTATCAGCAATAAACACCAGTAGACAGCAGTAAGAGCAGCACTGAGAGTTGCATAACATAAATAAAGACACTTGCTCCTGATAAGTAGCATAAATCAAATCAATATAATTTAAAAGGAATACAGCCACCTTAAAAAACCCTGGATATTTGTCTCTTAAAAAAAGGCAAAACCAAGAAAGCAGTGTTGGTCAAACTTAATTCAGACTGTGCTTTGATAAACATTTCTTTTGACAGCTCTGCCAGGAAAAGTAGCCTCCACCTCCTCCTGCTCATTCCTCAATTATGTGGTTACACAAAAGATTGTGCTGACGAACCAGATCAGGGAAATATAATACAACTTAAAACCACAGCCTCCCTCTGAAAGCAAGAAAAAACACACAGCTATTTTTGTGATCTAAATCAGTTCATTGATTCAGCTAACTTCATGCTGTAAAGAAAAAATATTTTTTACACTAAAAATGAACTTATATCAACTTAAGCTCCTCATTTCTAGGTCAGGCTGCTACTTACTCAGTGCCAGCCATAGTGCTTGCCAGACCCTCCCATCAAGTCAATTAAATTCATTAACCTGACTGAAAAAGAGGGAAAATAAGTGTATAATCTCCTACTTAGTTAATGAGCTCAGTCACAAAAAACTATTATGAGTGACAGAGCAGATACAAGGGAAAGCACAGAATAACATGACTGAAAAATGGAAGGAGCAAAAAGGAGAGCAAAGCAGCAAGAGATTTTGGGGCAGTGGAGTAGGAAGAATAGACCGGCAATGATAAGCTCTATGAACATGTCATGTCACTCAGCCCTACATTCTGGGATGCAGTCCTGGGGCAGACTAAACTCAGTTATTTAGCAGCTGATGTAACAATTTCTTGTCCCTTTGCTGCCTTACTTGGTTCTCACACCTATCTGGATTCTACCTTAAGAATAGGTCAACAGAGGTTTTAAAAAGTGACAGAGCTGAGCAGTATAAAAGGGCCAGCAACTAGGAGTTAGACTGAGTCATGATGACCTGGAACTGTAGTTGTATTTCCTTCCATTCTTTTGACCAGCAAATTCCCACACATAACTTCCCTCATGAGTCCTTCTACACGGATGCCTCTTCATTAACATCTGGGATATGGGCATATTACCTCCCCCCTCCTTTCGTGTGCCTGCTCTTTTGACATATGGAAGATCTATGCATACTATGCATATCAACCCACCAGAAATTAGCCTCATCTCATCCCCTTCCACCTCTGCACCCCAGTCAGATTCTTTCTGAAGGGGCAGTTCAGTGGCAACTGTACCCATGTAAATCCAGATCAGTGTATTCCTAACCATGTCTGCAGCATTACTGGTGCTCATATGATCATAAGAGGAGCTGCTTAGGGAGGTGGTGCAGGTAAAAACCAAACCCATCAATGCAGCAACTAAGTTTTGGTTCGTGTGACAATAAACAGTGGAACAAATGCAGCTCATATCTGTAACAGCTGCAGCAGTCCTGCACAAAGGGTTTCAGGTTCACACTATATTTAACCTGGTAAATGCACAGTGCCACCAAACAGGGTAGACCCACTCCTGTAGCCCTGTTCTATACAGATGTTCATCCTCTATCATTTGAGTCAGATCTAGCAATCTGCTGCTTTTGATTCAACAATGTGAACTAAACAAAAATCAGGAAGATAACTAACTTTCCATGAGAACAGCTTTTTAAACACGTTCATCTTGCAGTCACAATTGTAGCTGACTGAAAGAGCAGCAGTGTAGTATGGACGACAGCACTAGCCCCTTGTCAGTCAGACCAAACTGCATGCAAAAACTGGGAAGATTTTCAGGAAACTGTTCTGAATTTAGGTAGCAGCTTACTACTGTGCAAAGGAGGAAGTCCCACTTCCCCCTGTGGCTTACCTTGACCTCATTTAGAGGTCATAAAGACCTGGCTCAACTCACCAAGAAGAGAAGGCAACCCCACCAAAATTTTTCTTTTTTTTTTTTCCTCATTTGCTAGATTAGTTTTTCAAACTAGTTCATCATGTTCCCTGAACAAATCCAACAAGCAGAATAAAGGGAGCCAAAACCAGACCCCACATTTCTGTAGGTGTAACTCAGCTGTGCCTCATTATATATTTATTACATGATTACTTGGCATTCAACCAGAGGGATTTAGTTTTAAATGACAATCAGCTGTTTCTCAATATTGCTAAATGACTGTTCAATATCCTGCTAAACCTGTTCTCAGTTAACACAGTAATTGCCTGTAAGTTATTCTGCTCAGTTCAAAGGGTCACTGGTTTGTATAGTCAGTGGAACAGAAAGCCAAAACTTTATAACCGGTCTGTCAATCAGTGGATATTAAGTCTCACTCCTTTGCAAAGCCATATGTAAGTCCTTTTACTGGAAGGCTTCAGCTCTACAGAGATAGTCTGGTTTGGGGTTTTTTATTTTGAATGCTTGAGTAACAGGAGTTTCACATCTTGTAGAGTAAGATACTAGTAATAGATAATCTGAAAAAATTATGCCACAGCTTACATTTGTCTGTCAGGGAAGCTGAGAAACTTCAGAGCAAAAGCAGTTATCAGGAAGGAAAAAAGCAGCCAGAGTACCAGAATAATTGAAATAGATTTGTTTAGTTCATAATGAGGAACTGAAAATAAGAAAAAAGGGAGATTTGATTTAAAGAATCAATCCAGCCTCACAGGAGGGGAAGGCAGTACAGAGACAAGCAGCTGGTGCTGCCTTGGAGAGAAACATCCATAAAAATATGTCTATTTATATTAAGAGAACTGAATGCAAGTTTCCCCCCCCCCACCTTCCTTACAGCTGCCTCTGGAGAGTATATCAGGAAGATCAGTGCTCAGCTTTGGAATCAGGAATGGGAGTGTGCCCTAGATTTTGCCCCAGGTAAAATATCATATATATCTCCTCTGAGAACCAGGTTTCTGTTTCAAGTAACAAACTGATCTCACTTAGAGGCTGAATGCCTAAGGTCCATCAACAACCTCAAAACAAAACTCAGTCCTTCACAGTTCTTGGTTTTTATGTGAGAATATCGCACAATACCATTCTTAGATGTGTGAAAAGCTGTGTAACTCAGCACTATGTGTTAAACCAACTGAGCACAACCCACATCTAGCTGAGATGCCTAAGTTGTTTATTTGGTCTGTGTGTGCCCACATAACCTCAGGAGCACAGAACACAAACCATACTCATCTGCTTATTTTATGCAAGGGCTACACAGCACACCCCTATAAGTGGAAGGAAGGAGCATAACCTGAGATCCTGTCCCAGTGCTCTGTTATACTTCAGAGGGATTTCTTTGCACAAGGAAGGAAAGACACACCCAAGATTTAATACCATAACTATTTTAATCCACACGGACAGGGAGATGTCATTTTGCTGTTAGAGGCATTTAGAATTTTGCAAAGTTTCCATGCTTTTGGTTTTCTACCAGTTATAGTAATTTTATTAAAAATACTAATCAGATCACAGCCACAAAGATACAGCCTTCTGTCTTCCTAAAGGGACTATTTTCTTCAAATACACTTCTTTCTTTACACCTGGTAGCAACTTACATAAATTTTAAACAAAAGCAGCAGTTCTGGGACAAGCTATACATCCTAAAGCAGAATTTAAAGAGGAACACGTTCTTCTTTAGAATAAGGGTATTATGTTTAAGGCTTTCTGTTTGATAAATACGCTAGGATAAAAGTACACATTTTAAAAATCACCTCTCAGAACAGTTGTGTAAATAGATTTCACTTAATTTCTAACCTAAAAGTTGCTTTTTCTTAATACTGTAAATGTTTGTTTTCAAGCTTTCAATTCCATAAATTGTATTTACGGGCTACCACATTTTATAGTTGAATATCTGGAATGTATTAGACTGGGAGGTAACTTTAAAGATGCAGCTTTTTTTAGATTGAAGTTTTAAATACTTTAAACTACAATTTAGTAGTTTAGTCTTTTTCAAGACTAAAAAAAAAACTTTAAACTACACATTTAAACAAACTGAGGAAATCAAATGCCACAGGAAGCTGCAAGCCAGGAAAAGGGTAAGACTCAAGAACACTTTTGTTTTTACTTCCTTGTCAGGGAAAATATAAACACAGATACCTCAGAGACAGTTACCTAGAACAGACACTACAGTAAACTTTCAAGTACAGACAATTCTTCAGTGCACATACACACATAAATAACATGATCTGTGTAACTCTAAGAAAGGGTAGTTTGGCAAGAACTAGAATAGAGAAACTTTATGACATGTAAGTATGTGGATCTCTCTACATTCCCACCCTTCACACAAAAAGGATTAAGAGCACAAACTTATGTCAGCTTCTTCTCTTACTTTAGAAATGCTAGACCCATGAAACAAGACAAACCTGTTCATTCTACTGTGTGTGCTCTGGATAATAGATGGGATGAAGAAGATTTCTCCCTATACAGTATCTATGCTAGCAACTCAGTTAAGAGTGGAGAACAGGGTTTCATCAGAAAATTAGATCATGACCTGAAGTGAATTAAGAGGCAACAGGAATTTATAGGAAGTATAAAACTTTTCCCACATTGCACAGTGGTTTAGTAGCATGAAGCATAAGACAACTGAAATACTGAGACTACAAATAAGTGTCTAGAAATTTCTTTTTGTCACATTAAATGAGGTTACCAAGAGCTCACCTTCCTCAATTACACAATACATAAAATCTCAGTAGATCAATTCTCAAAAAGCCTTAGTGCTGTGTGTAGGCTTAGGGAAGTAGTTGCACTGAGTAATTACATATTAATTACCTGAGAACAGATACATTTCCTTTCAGTCCAGCATGCCTGTGTGTCCACCACTGTTCTATCAGTGTACGTTTTCCAACTATTAATAAGCATTTATTAGAAACTGAGCTTTTTCCTGAAGTTTATACAGTATTACTACCTTCCAAGTTGCTTCTGAAGATCCAACATATATTGGTAACATTGTGCATAATAGGTCATCTGAGCTTCCACAAAGTCATTCAGACAGCGGAGATGATGTGCCTGTAACACAGCAAAGAATTCAAGAGTTTAGTCTACAAGGGCACCCAGGTGCATTAGAAGGAGTAGGCACCTAGGCAGGTGCTAATGCCAACACTAGCACTTAGAGATAAACACCAGATAGGCAGAGTGCCTGGATTTACCAGACAAACAGAATAAAATGTCACAAAAATTAACATACTTGAGTAAACCACATTTTTGTGGTCTTAACACTCAACTGATCTGATGAATGGGAAGCCGGGTATAAAGAATGAAAATGAAAGCTCCTGCATTCTGATGGTTATTGGGAAAGTAAAGTTAAATTCAGTGGATATTAAATTAGAATGAAAAAAAAACCCCAACCCCCATGGTTTGATGCTTTAATGCACTGAAGTGAAACCTCACAGACCAGAGTTCCCAAGTAGTTTACTGCAGCTATCTTTAGAAGGCACCCTGATATTGACTTTCCTCCTCAACACCTTTTGGGTACTCACATGTGTGCTGCTGATTCCTTCCAGCAGCAGTCTGGTAATCTCTGCCTGACGGTCAAATTCACTCTGAGTAATTCGCACCTCCTGTTCAGACTAAAAGCAAGAATGCACATCAGGTACTGGTACAGTGCTCTGTGCTACACCTGTCCACTGCAACAGTCCCACTTGATGCAGAACTGCTCATACAAATACATTAATCAGGTGTTTGAAATGATCTTTTCTTTGCAGATCTTTATTAGGCAAAAACAGTAATTGCATTCTGGGTTCAGAATGTTGAGGCCCTGTGTACACAGCAAGCAGCTTATTATCAGACACCTACTACATATACAAAAGAAAGGCATTTCTTTGCCAGCAGTATTACCCCACCTCTCCCAATAACAAACCAAGTGTTCACTGGCACAACCACGTCTGCACCAGGGGTTTTGGCAGCATACCAATGGCAGCCAAGAATAATGTAATTTTTTTCTACACATCAACTTAACAGGTCTCTGATGAAAAAATTCAGGGTAAATTTCACGTTATTTTTGCCAGGTAACTGCACAGCAATCAGCTGTACATAAATCTTTGATGTGAAGTTTTACCAGGACGTCTCATAATTTAATGTCTTATACTGGCCACCGAACTACTACAATTATTTCTGGAGCTTGAAATCAAGGAGTCTTTGAATTAAATAAACCTGAACTATACGAAATGTTTTAACAATTGGTGCTACAATTAATTTAAAATTTCTATTAAAATTATGTAATAAAAGCTTCATATTTCAATAATTCAGATTTATTCCCTGCTACATATAATTCTCAATGATTTTTAAGTTTTAAATTACTTCAATCTAGCACAGCCAAAATTACTATTTTTAGAAAGGAGAAATGTATTTTCAGAAAAATTAATGAGGTGATACCAGGTAAAACACTGGTTTCAAAAGGATTTTGTGTGTTTGCAACCATTCTGCTCTTGTATTCAGCTAATGTTAATCAGTACGAAAAGTCACGAACCTCAGAAAAGAGCAGAGAAGAATGACACAGTTACCTACAAAACATTTTTCCATCTGAAGTCACTGCAGCTGGAAGGGCTTACACAGTAATTAAACCCTGAAGGAACACCTAAAGAGAACTGTGTGCTTCTTACTCAAAACTGAGATAGCAGTGTTTGTACCAAGTTTCAAATTAATTAGGTCTTTAAAGTTGGTTGAGGAAAGAATCTTTGCATGGAACTTCCTGATTAAATTTGAATTAGTATCAGTGAAATCCATCTGTCAGTCTTTGAGAGAAATGTAAGAATAAACAGATGAAAAAAGCTAATCTGATCGCCAAGAGGGGAAGAAAAGCAACATCTTCATTTTCTTTTAAAAACCCATCAAAGCACTAAGTAAATAATTTATCTGGAGAGAAACAGCTTTGTCTCCTGCTTCTCTGAAGTCAGCAGTTGCTAATGTGTTTCTGTCTCCCTGTCAGGTAAGTAAATACAGGTGAAAAGGAACTTAGAAGGGGACATAAGCATCTAAATACTTATATTTGTTTCAACATTCTAGCAAATCAACTACTTTCTGTAAAAAAACGTAAAGTAGATAATGTGGTAACACCTATTCACTTTGTCAGTATAGAGTGACTTAAAATATATTTTTAAAAGCCCAGTGTACTGGTTTTACAGAGATTTACATTAACTGAATTATGTGATGTCTTTAATGAGTTTTGCCCATTCCTTTTTTCAGTACTGCTAAGTGAACAGTAGGAGCACATCTATTCTATATCTTGGGGCAAAGGTAAAAACTAGCTGACTTTTAATCTGAGAAGTTTATGGCCTGATCACCTTTACTTCTGAATAGAGTGAAGAGCTCAAAAACACAAGACTAAACTTCCCAGCTGCAGTTGTATTGAGTTTTTAGGACCATTAAAAGGCCTCACTAGGTATGTCTCATGAAGATCCCTCAAAATGGTACTTGCTCTGTAACTACAGAATATGATCCCAGGTTTTGAATCTGAGTATTCATATGTAAATAATCTCCCCAAATTTCACATTAGAAATCTCTTAGAAATCTCTTGGAAATACTGTGCAATCCTGCAGTGAAGGGACAACAGGCATAAAAGCATATGAAATAAAATCACCTTGCTAATGTTGTTTTGCCAGACATGCTTTTAGTAAAACACTGGTAGTGGATATACAGCTGTGCCTAGTATTCAATATTCCTTCTGAAATGCAGAGTTAGAGGAAGCTAAACTGAAGAAAGTTTGTCATTGCCACCATGCACATCTTTTATTCTAACTCAAAAAAAAACCCCGTAATTGAGCCAGAGATGACTGAATGGTCTGAATTCTTTGCTGGGAAGCTTATATTTAAATTGAAAACATTTATGAATCTCCTCCTCCAACTCTCAAACAGAGGACAGATTGTCTTTAGAAATGTGGATGGATTACTGCTCCAGTGGCTGTACATAATGTCATTTCTTCTCAATAGTCTCTGCTATTTATAAACTAAATAAAAAATTTATTACAATAGCTAAAGTTTTTTGTCTTCTTTATGCTATAGTTACGCACTTTGTAGTATTTTTTCTTTCCATGACATAATCTGTTAAATTTCACTACCGTTAAAATTGCTTATTCTTGCCTCTGAAAAGCAAACAGCTTCAAGATTAGTTTTCAATATAGCAGTGTTCTTTCCCCATAATTTTTTCCCCAATATAGGACCACCAGACAGGTTTCCTGCTTCCAAACCTTACTTTACTTAGTTCATTAAATAATTCTCAAACTTCAGGATCAAAGTTGACCTCAACCTCCTTTTACAGTTAACCCTCCCTTTACTTTAAATGCCTCCTTTTCTCTGAACTCACACTCATCCTCACCTGTGTGCACCATAACTCACAGAAAGCTGGAAGAGCAACTCCCACAACTCTCAAGATTTCACTTGAAGCTGCATATCCCATCTTCTCCCTACACCTCCCATAGCTGCCTAGCTAGTTCCCCATTAAAAACCACACTCCAAAGCCCCTGCTCTCCTTCTATTGACATAATTAGAATTACCCCTCCTCTAGAGAAATCCACTAAGAATCACTCCTTCCCTGCTAGCATACCCCCTCACAGCCTGCTGCCAATGCTAGTTTGTCAGAGCCAGTGAGCCTACAAATGAATGAATTTCTGTGGCCTTTCTCAAGCACCACAGCAGTCACTGCCCAACAGCCCATGAGCTCCTCTGAGTTTGTCCTTGGCCAAGGGGTGGCACAACAGAGCAGGCTGCAATGCCCACCCCAAGGCCAATGCTAAGCTTACAAACTAGCTTTCAGGGCAGGTGTAGTTTTCAGATGTTACTACCCCCTAACTCAGGCTGCTGAAGATCTAGTGACACAAGATCTTCAGCAGCCTTTCAGGGAGAAAGGTGAGGTGCTCCATGTTCTGGGTAAAACTTGAACATCAGTGTTTTCAGGAGAGTTTAGATTACTAGACCCAAATATTTCTGAAAATTTTCAAATAAGCTTGTTCCTATGAGGATATTATACCAGTAAATTTTGAGAGAAGTCCTGTAGTCTATTGTATCTCGTCCCATGAGAATCATATGTATGGGTACTAAGTGACAGCCAGAAACAGCTTACTACAGAACAAGCCCCAGGCATTGTTTTGCCACTGAAACCTGAAAGCCCTGGAGGGGCCCAGTGTACTCTGATGAAATGAATCAGACTGAAATCAACAACATGTAATATCCCTTATTACAGCAGACCAGCACAAGTTATGATTTCAGAATTCTGCAATTTTAAAATTGTTTACTTACTTTTGTCACTTCCTCAGCCCATATCTAGTCAGCATTAAGAGTGGGGGAGGAGAAAACAAATACATACAAACTTAGACATTGGTGGTACTCTGTAACAGTATATAATCTCACTTTGGCTTTTAAGTACTTTCCTGTCCTCAGAACTTCACAGGGATTTGAGGAGTGCTACAAGTAAGTTGCCCAAAGCCCTTCATACACAATGAATCTACCATGAATATGGATAGCATTATCTCTATGAAACAAGTTAGATACTGAGGAGAGTATGACTTGTAGAATTTATGTATTATAAGAATCTACTTAAAACAAGCTATTACAACACAAGACATAACTACTTTTAAAAATTACATGAATCAGACAAACCAAATTACCTTAGGAGGAACTTAAATATCTTAATGTGTTATAATAATGGAAAACTATGGAAAGCTAGTCTCATTTTTACACTGAAACAGATGAATGCTTTCTCTTGCTAATTTCATTACCAGTTTTCTATTTCACAAGCACTTTGACTGAAATCTAAATTTAATTGAAACTTCTACAGAGGTATCTCACATTGAATATTAGAGTAGTAGCAAGCAGCACAGCAAAATCATAGAACTGCAAGGGATTTAGTCTAAAAGTTAATTACTTCAGTGCTCTCTTTCAATTCCCTCTTGCAATGTGGTTCTTTAATTTTCATCTCTGCCACTGTAAGATGATGACACAATCAGGAGTAGGAAGAAATGTGTACAAAGGTTTCAGGAGCAAACTGTAACAAACAAGTTTATTTGCTCTTTTTTTTATCTGATCACAGCTGAGAAATCTGGAACGCTAAATTGCGATGAGACCCAGTATGCTGTGCAGATCCAAACCCCAACCAGAACGGGCTGGACAGCACAGTCTATACTGTACATAACTAATTAATCCCTTTCTCTTCCACTTTCACAACTATAGGGCTAAAACCAGCTGCACTAAGGAGTTTTTGCAACAAGTTTAAGATACATTGTACTCTAAGTTGAGCCATTAATTTCTGTGACATTATTCAGTTGGAGTTCTTTGTAACACATTGCTTGAAGGGAATAATTTCTACTTATTCCTGGCTGTTTCACATAATTCACATTTACTCATATTAAAAAGATAGGAAAACTCAGTAATTCCTTTCCTCTAACAGCTGAAAATAATTTCAGAAGCGAAAAATTAACTCCTTTATATCCTAAGTTTACATCCATAAAATCACAGAAATTAGAATATAATACTGTATATTTCAAATTATCAGAAATAATCTGATAAAAATAACATCCAATGCTGTACTGACATAAGTGTATTTAGTGCATTACACCAATCCATTTTCAAATGGAAAACAACAAAATGAGCTAGATAGCAAGAGGAAACATTTGACAGGAAAATGAATGAACACAGGAGGCCAACAAACCTTTAGCCATTTTACATGCAGCAAGTTGAGCATGTAAGAAACATTTACCATAATGTTATTCTCTTCAGGCTGAGAGACGTTTAGTTGCTTAAATGTATAGATAAAAAACAGAAGCAAGTTATAAAACTGCAAATATAGCAGGTAAATAGACTATCAGCACAAAGTACTGCAAGTTTAAGCTAAGCAAGACGGTGAAGTGAATATAGATAAATAAAACAGTTTAGATTTTGATTTTAAACACTGAATTAAGCTGTTTCAGTTGTACAGTAAGATGGGACAAGCAATTTTCAATTTTTTTCAGTTATAAAAATATGTAATTACATGCAGATAAAATTTAGCACTTTAACCTGTCACAGAAAATAGTAAAGCATAAAAATTTGTGTCATAGCTCAATACACTTCACTAACCTATCAGTCCAGCCCTGTTTGTTAGGTTTCTTAGGTTTCTTCCTTTATAAATAAGGGAGCCAGTAGAACATAACCCATTTGTATCACACCTACATCCAGGTTAGCTTTCACTTCTATACTGCAGAGGATAAAGAAGAGCTGCAATTTTGTTATTTTGGCTGGCATTCTACAATCTGATAGTTCTTACCCATGCACATAATTTTAATTACATTTTGACATCAAAGTATAGGCAAAATAGTAAGGAGGTTTAGGGTTTTATGCTCTTCCAGCACTAAATTATGTGCATAAGACTGCATACTTGCTGTATGAATACTTAGGATCAAATAGGAGCAGCAGCAATTGGCACCAAGCTCTGAATGATTGCACTGGTGATGGAATTAAAACTTCATATAATATACCTATAATTTTAATACCAGGCTCAAGGGGAACAATTCCTTATGGCCTTTTCACTGCTTTAGAAAGTAAGGTCCATACTTGCTACCATACCACAAAGGAAGCTAATAATAAAAACACTTTTTTATTAACTCTGAACAAAGTCAAGCAAAGGAATAGTTAACTATCCAATGCTCCTATATCCATTGCTTCAAAACTGCACTGCTTGCTGATCAAAACCTTCTTTGTTCTCCAAAGTTAGTCTTACAAATTACAAAAGCTTGACAAATAGAGAAGTGACTCTTTTTGCAGAGAATTTACACAAGGGAAAATGCATGCATAGATTTCAAAATACAGATAGCTTAAATACAGAGGGACAGTGTGCATGACATGGACTGACACACAAGAGCAGAACTGTCAGGTAGAGGTTCTGCTGGGTTTTAGATGGATCGTCATCGCAAAGATGCAACGCACTTCAAAGCTCAAGACAATGTCTCTGAGATCTTTCAGGACAAATGCCCATTTTGAAAAGCCAGCAAAATCTGTCAGTCCTTCTTCTGCCTCTCCATCATGTACACTGTCCCTGTGTATTTAAATTGACTGGATTTCTTTATTTGCATGACCCTTACTGCATTAACCCTTACAGGAGAAATCACTTCACTGTCCATCATTAATTGCTGAATCTTTAGAAAAGAAGTCAAAAGATAGCTATGAAAATACTGAAAATATATCCTGATGAAACTATATACAGTCAATAGTCCATTCCTTCACTTAGAGCATTTTAAGAGTTTAAAAAGCAGTAACCTTCTTTTTCAATTTAATCTCCTTGAATAAGCATTTTTTGAGGGAATCAGAATGTTCAAGTCATGTGAGTTGAAGCGTCTCACCTCTGTTTGGTGGTGTAAAACAGTAAGCAATACATAAGAGAAACCACAAATATTTTTGACAAAGAGAAGTATAGATAGGTTCATCAGTTGAAAACAATTATACACACACTTCAACATTTGCAGAGATTCAAGTATTTGTATTTACACCCACACTGGCAGGTTGTTTCAATTAATTTTTGACAGTATAGGCTCATCTACTATAAAAGAAGAAGAGAGTAAGTAAGTCTAACTTGATGGAATATTTAAAAGTAGAAGACTAACACCTTGATCAGTAACTCACTTCTGTTTCCTTGTGTTCCACTAAGGCATTTCTTACAAAAGTACCTAGAAAAACAACCAGGATAAGAAACTAGGACTGGAAACATAACCAAGCAGTCAAGTTTATAAATATGTATCAATACATCTGAAAGTATGGACCAACTGAAAAAAAACCCTCTACTTACTGCAGCTCGAGCTTCTGCAACTTTTGCCTTCTTCAGTCTGGTTTTTGCAGCATCCAAATCCAGTCTTTTATTTTGTAACAGTTTACGTTCTTTCTGAAAGTGAGTTAGGTTAGTTTGTGAGAATGAGTACACATACAAGCAAAAGACTGTCTACTTGGAAATGCTTTTAATTAAGTATCATGTAAAAAAAAAGTTCTTCAGTTGAAAAGAGAAGCAGAATTAGCTCCTAATTATTCTCATACAGTTTATGCTCAATATGCATACTTCTTATAAAACAATAGTTACCAAACAAACGTTTTCATCATTATCTTGTTTTTAACTCAGCAAAAACCAGAAAATACTCCAAAGGCACAAATTTCACTTGATTTTTTTCTATATTACCTGGAGGAAAGTAATAATGCATCATTATCTACTACTACATTTTGAAGACTGACAGTTACGATTGGTGTGAAATTCTGAAAAATGTACGATTCAACTTACAGTAATAGTTTTGTAGTCTCCTTCAATAAAGTTTCTTAGGGGAGTGAGAAAGTTTATAGCAGAAGTTTGAATGAGTTCTCTGTCTGCTGCCCCAATTCGCTTTTGTGTTTCTCCACATTTAATGAGTGCATTTCCTGCAAAGGAAAAAAATATGTTAATCATATTGTTCAGGCAGGAGGTTAACAAAACAGGTTGCCACAGTTAGGAAAGTTTAGGCCAGCAGTTTGAAAAACAATCCAATGCCATGAAAAGGGCCTTAAAAGAAAGAAAATAATGTGCAAAAAACTCAACCCCTCCCAGAAAAACCACTCCAAACCTCCCAAAACTAAACACCAAAAAAACCCCAACATAAAAACAAACAAAAACCCCACACCAAAATAAACATCCACACAAACAACAAGCCAAACCATTTTTATTAAAATCAATCACAGGTCAAGACAAGATTTCAATGAGACCACATATTAGGGAAACTCCACAGTGAACATCTATGTCAGAACTGGACATCATACCTACTTATTTTAATCCAACAACTTCCTCTCCTACACAACATTCTTAAGACAGGAGTAGTCGGTAGCAAGGGAAAAGCTTAAGATATTGGAAAATAATGTGCTTTTCCAAGATATTGGAAAATAATGTGCTTTTCCTCATCCCCATCTACTCAAACGACTAAATATGCATTTGTGCATTAACCGAGCAATACTTTGAAATTTAGTTTTGATCTCCTAATGCTCAGTTATACAGCAAGTCAACTCAAACTGATACAAATGTCATTAAACTGTTTTATCTAGAGGAAGACAAGAAATACATTTTTATATTGTTAAAAAATCCTGTATATCTCTGAGTTTTTTTACTTCTTACCATAGGCTGTTCCTGGGCCAAATTCATTCCCAGCATCAATCATATACTGGCCTAGTAACTCTGGGTTATTCATGCGACTTGGTGCTTTGCGGTCCAGCTTCTCATACACAAATTCTTCTATTCTGGCATCTAAAAATGTTTATTTGAAATAATTACTGTCATTTAAAGCATAAGTTAGAAAGAGAAACAAGAAAAAAAGAAAAAGGAACACAAAAAAAGAATTTCATAATCCAGCCTTTAAACTCAACATTAAGTGAACAATGTCAGGCTGGAGATCCTGTTCCTGAAAACTGACCATGTTCCATGTTTGCCACGCCATGTTCAAGTGTTTCCTAGAGCCATCTGGGACAGTGAAAATTTATACTTTTCTTCTCCATTAGCATACTTATACAACTTTTCAGAATTTTGATCAGAAGTCTCCACAGTAAGAGCAATAACAGAACACTTCTTAAAAAAAAAAAAAAAAAAAAAAAAAAAAAAAAAAACCCCAGTCTTTTGTTCTCCCTCCAGAAAAAAGACCAAAATTGTTCACTACAATTTGCAGAAGGAGTTAAGTTCAACAACTACTCTAAGTTCCCTATTAAGATATTCTGAAAGTTCAGTAGCCCCAGAAATTATATCCTCCTTCCCATGCCCTATGCTTCCTGGAAGCACTCTGAAAAAAAAACATTAAAAGTTATTAGAAAAAGTTTCATTTTGTGTTCTTATATTTTCTTACTCTGAGCAATAAAATTATCAGAAAAACTTGTCAAGACTATGTGAGTATTACTACCCATCTATCACAATACTAAGCCATAGGGAGCTTCTTAGGTGGAAAGGCCTCACACACCTAAACAAGGACTCTGTAATTGAAAAAGCAAAGTCCTCAGATACAATACCCAATTTCTCTGACCAACCGCTTTCATTTCTCACCTAGCTGGCTTTATTTATACAGTCAGAAAGAACTAATTTCAGCCTACAATAGTACAGACAACCACAAAGAAGCTTTCCAGTGAACAAACCGGCCACTTAAATACTACTTGTTAATTAGACAACTTTCAACAGCAGTGGATTAAATGACAAATCTCCCATGGAGGTCACAAAAATTAATCTAAGACAGACAATTATGGGTATCAGCACATTCCCTGGCAGCAAGAGTGAACCAAAAATTATCAAAAGTGACTTGTTTTCTTTACTCAAGCCATAATATTTATTTTTTACTAAATCACAAAAGAACTGGAAAGTAATCTAAAATTACTGGACTATTACATCCGTCTGATCTATAGGTACAATTATAAATGGGACTGAAAGTGATTTTTCCTCCCCCAGACAGGGTCACTCCATTAACCACCACCAAAAACAGCTCTCTGCAGCATGTGATCCTTCTCCCAGGTAGGCAGCAAACAGCTGAAGTTACATTCACAAAGATCACGGCTCAATGCTGAGTATTTTTAGCCATAAGAAAATGGACTGGAGAGCAGAACTAAGGTACTTCTATACATCATCCTTCGACTGACACTTCTTTATACACTTCCACTAGCCTCCAGTCAGTGCTTCAATATTCGAAGTTTACAAGTTTCTGAAGACGTTGAAGAGATACTACAAATACTGAATTGAATGAAACAGACAACTATTTCCTCCTGGCCTAGACAAAAGTAGAAATTTGAGCTAGAATATTTTGCAAGTTCTACTGCATCCTTCCCACAAGATTAGTTGACTTATTTTTAAAATACTGTTCCTATGGAAATAAAAGATGCAACACACTTCAAAAGTAATACTTCAAACATCTCTGTAATAAAGAATTTATCCACTTGTCATTAGAGAAGTGTTAGCAGTGTATGATTTACCTTTCCTAATAAATCCTAGCTCAGTATGTCATTACAAGGAGAATACTTGTTTTCAGTGCAGAGGTAGTAGCAGTTCTATAAAATTATCATTTGTGCAAACCCAAAGGAGGTTCAGATTTTTTCAGTGAAGTAGTTCACCCTATGACTGGACACCAAGTCTTGACTTAAAATCTAGATCTATACACTAAGCAAATTCCTATAGCTCTAAACTCTAGTACAACTGTAGGATGAGACTGAAACTGATGTCCGCAACATTACTACTCATAGCAGCAATTTCAGAAACAAAATTAACACACCATAGAACTTCATTACTTCTGCCCGGGTTTTTTTTCTGTTACTGTTACAGTAAGAGACTCAACAGTGATGAAATCATATTTGACACTTCTTTGTATTGTTTAAGTAGGGTGTTAATTCTTCCGTAATGGAATTGTTAAAGACAGGTATTTTAGTTCATCTTGCCTGCTTCAAGCTGATTAGTATTGTGCAGAGAGTTTAAATAATTAAATAGTAATGAAGTTTCTTGAGCCACTGTATCTACCCCATGAAGAACTTCAGAGTTCTTAGAGCTATCAAAGATATCTGCAATTAGAACAGGAAATTCAATCACTAAACAATTCAAAAATCCAATCAACCTGAGACTGAGTAGAGTATGGAACCAATACGACAGTTCAAAAAGCTCTGTATAAAGTTTTCCCCATTTGAAAGGTTCAGGAAGCACCAGCAACTGGCAGCATCTCCAATTCTTACCAAATGCTCTTCATTGAAGAGCAGGTTGTATGGAGAGCTTCTCCATAACTACAGCCTTAAAATTTTAAAACTGCTGTACTTAGTCATTAATTATGCAATAGAAATTGCAGTAAATATTTACATTGACATATCTATCAATTCAGAAGTTGAAAACAAAAACCTGAAGGGCTCCTTACTTGGATTTGGCTGCAATAATACTTCTGTTTGCTTCATTATTTTTTCTGTCCATAATTTAGTGCATTCTGCTTTGCTGAGAAGGTTCTCCAGATGAGCATCCAGTTCAGTCTTCTCCGCCTGACCAAGCTTTTCTTCTGTGAACTGCAAGTTGGTTAAAAATATTCAGTTCATAGAAATAATTTTCCAGAACAAATTTAAAACAATCCCTTATATTAATTTGAAGATGATGTTTTAAAAGAAATAACCATTCCCCAGTCATCAGTAAAAATCTAAGGACAAATTTGAAAGCTGTTAAGTTCACCAACACGTTCATACTATCAGATAAAAAAAGGGCAGAAAAACACGTGAAAGGTAATTTGTAACATTATGAAGAAATCCTCTGCTAAACTTGGTACTGAGAATTCTCACATGAAGCAGTTTGTCCAATTCTGCACAGTGTTCTTTAAAACATTAACCAAAGTGGAAGTCCAGAGGTAATAAAGAAAATTAAAAGATCACTACAATCTTGTAGGTTTTGTAATTGTTTGTCTACTATCCTAGTGTAAAACCTAAAGACAAAACAGATTCTGATTGCAGCTACCTTGAATATACTGAAAAAAATGTCCTGTCCAGAGGAAACAGAACAAAAATAGGGAGTTTAAACTACAGTAAGAAGATTTAAATTATAATTAGACATTAAGGAAAGCTTCTAAAGACAAGGATTAAAAGCTAAAACAAACTTTCTTGGGAAGTTGTGAAATATATATCTTTGGGGGTGGGGAGTGTGTTGCTTTTTAGAATACGACAAACCAGGGTTTGATAAACTCTTCAGATGTCCTGTTATGCCTTACAGAAACAGTAAGGCCACTTCTGCTGTTCTCGTCCAAGCTGTGATTTCAGGGACCATGAAGTACAATATAACTTCATTTAGCTAAATAAATCCATCAGACAATTCATTTCACTTGATACAAAATTCATACCAAGGCCTACTAATCCACAAGCACTTGGTTTTTCAATCCCAGACAGGGAGAAGCTTCACATTTCACCTCAGAGAAGCAAGCACAGCCGGAAGTGAGGGCTTTTGCCTGCCCCCTTCAGAACAGCAGTTCCTCACAACGATGACCCCATCCCTTGACAACCTGCTGTTCAAAGTTAGGCATTCTCAGAGGAATCTGGCTAATGATTAAGTCACTAACAAATTTACCAATTAGGAATTTAACAGGACTGGAAGCATTCTGACTGTCCAATCTCATTTTTAACAAGCTCTTTGGTGGCCAGTATGAAACAGAATACAATAGAAGTAAATTGCACTGTCTAAGTTTGTTTTAATTTCTGTCACATGTAGATTAACCAGCTTTGATAGCATGCACATCTTGATAAATGCTTCTGGCATTTGCAGTTCTACATAAAAGCAAACTGCAGTCATGAGAAAGTTCAGCTGCTGTATAGGGAAGAAGGGAATTTATTCATAGATGTACTACTACTATTACTGCTGCTGCTTAAAAGGCTTTTAAAACTATGCCAGGTGTTCTCAAAAACTTTGTACAAATTCTTTACAATACAGTAAAAATAGGTATGGAATTATTTTTTTACTAATTACAGATATAAGCATTTGTATATAAAATTATTATTTCTTATTAATATTTCCATAAATCCTCTCAGCAGTGTGAAGATTGCTAAGTGGAGACCACAACGTTAGATTTCACACATACACTTAAATGAAATCACAAGGTCCCATCACAAGATCTTACAATGAAGGGTGAAACTGCATCTCCTTTCTTTCCCTTGTCCAACAAGAAAAGAGAAAGTGGAGGCAGGAAAGGAAGAGTAGGTCTGGGAAGCAGATAGATATGGAAGAAGCCAGGAGTAGTGGGGAAAGCATAGAAATACCTCCACCACAAAGAGAAGCTATAATGACTGCTTTAACTTCATTTAAATTTGAACAATATTTTTTGACGAGTTTGCATTTTCAGAGCTCTGCTGTGCTGCTGATCATTGGTTCTGCTTGAATATTGAGATTTAGGGCAATACATCAGACTGACCAGACTAGATAACAACGCTTACCACCTTCCAAACCTGACTGTGATCCAGTGAGAACTCATAAGAAACCAAAGTGGATTACTATATACTGCTTGGATGCCCATCTCCAGACAGCAAATCTGTTCAAGTTTGATTATATAAGGAAAGGGGATTACGGCTCAAGACAAGCGCTAAGGAACAAAAGACAGTTACAATGCCCTTACTGTGAAGAAAGGGGAAGACCAAATCTGAAACAATGGGCCAACACACTAGTTTAAAAACGATACTAAAGGTGAAACAAATCAAGCAGCCTAACCAGACACACAGCGGGCTTTCATGTGTCGCATCAGAACTGGATTTTTACCGATCAGCGATATGAACACGTTTCTAGCAGCCAGTAAACCACAGGTGCTTAATTCAGGCGAGACACACCTTTGTCCTTCGCTAGCACAAAGTCCGGCCGTATCTCCCGGCAGCTGATGCCCGCACATCTCGCGCTCCCAGTGCTGGCGCCTTCTCCCCTCTTTGCCCGTCTGACCTTGGGCTGTTTCACCCCCGCAGCCCCCCGAGGCTGCTGTTGTGCAGACTGCCTGGTGAAGCGCCGGGCCTGCCCAGCCCGCGGCCGAAGGGGCCGGCTGGAGGAGACTTCTCGCAGCAGCCCATCGCCGCCCGGCCCGGCCAATGCTCCGGCCTCGCCCCCGCCAGCACAGCCGGGCCTGGCGCTCCGTCCGAGCTGGGAGCCCGCGGCGGGCCCGGCCCCTCCCGGCCCCCGGGGCGGAGCCGAGCGCCCCGGCCAGCGCCCCGCGCCAGGCCCAGCGGCGGCGGCAGCGGCCCAGCGGAGGCACCCGCGGCCCCGACCCCGGCTGGGGCGTCCCCGCGTAGGGCAGAACCCTGTCCCGGCGAGGCCCCGGCAGGGGAGGGCGGTTCGTACCTGCACGGCGCGGCTCAGGAAGGTGCCCGCGTCAGCCGCCAGCTTCTTCACATTGAAATCCATGATGTTCATCTTGGGCGGGGGCGCTGACTCAGCCCGGGCACCCGCGGCGGCGGCGGCGGCCGCTCCGGCCCGTCCCTGTGGGAGCCGCCGGGGGCGGTGCCGGGCCCGGCCCGGCCGTAGCGGATTGGCGGGGCCGCGGCGTCAGCCCAGGGCCCGGATCGGCCGGGTAAGCGGCGCCGGCGGCCGCCCCACCCCGGCCCCAGACTGCCCTGGCCCCGCTCCGCCTTGGCCGCCTTCCTCCAGAGCTCCGCCCTGGGCCTACTCCGCCGCGGCCGCCTCCCTCCCATCTCCGCCCCGCTCCACTCCTCCCCGGCCCTGCCCCGCTCCAGCCCCGGCCCTGCCCACGCTGACGTGAGGGGACTGCGGGCGGGTTGGAGTGGCAGGGCTGGCCGTGGTCCCCCGGTAGAATTTTCATGCCGGCTAGCCCCGAGCGTTATCGGCGGCCCCAAGGCTGCGGCTGCTTCGGGGCCGGGTCAGCCTGCCCCCGAGCACTGGGCGAAGGACACTCTGGGAGCCGGGCGCGGCCTTTGCCGTGAAGACTCGCTAGCAGGGAGGGCGGCGCAGGCAGAGTCCCCTCGGGCGGGCGGGGGTGACCCTCCGGGCACGCGTGGAAATCCCGCCGCTCGCAGGGAGCCCGACCCGGCCTGTCCCGGGGGCTGGACCCCTCCGACCCGGCTCTGAGAGGACAAGTCTCACCCCCGCTCCCTTTCCTTGTGTCCTGAGTTTAGTAAGTCAAACCTTGTCTTCACGAAAAATAGTTTTCGGATTAACTGTCAGAATGTAAACTGGGGATGAATGCAAATCAGAAGAAAATACTACATTTTCACTACATTTAGTAAATCCCATTATTTTAACATCTCTCATAATGATCATTGAATGTTATAGAGAAAAAGAAAGGACCTTTGACATGGCCAGGAATAAGAGAACATTACATTGTGGCATCACTGGCAGCAACTTAATATACCCAGCTTTAAAATTATCCTGGTTGTTCAGTTAAGTAAGTTATTTCATAATCCAAATAGTAAATAACGTGTGGCTGACTTTGATAAAGTCAGAGGAAATCCTATGGCATTATGACAAGAGGTGAATTTCAGAGAAGGGAAATAACTAACAATCAAAGCAATCTTGCTTACTTGCTGGTCAGATTCCAGGAATTAAAACCAAAACAAAACCCAAGCAGGGTAAAGTTCCTGTTGTACCTTTTATCCTGCTAAGAACAGGGCCCGAAAGCTATTGTGTGTATGTGTTTCCTTTTCTTGAATAATTTTACCTTTTTCAGCTTGTATTGTCTAGCTTATACATGGGTATAAATGTTTGCATATAAAAGTTATATGGGAAGTTTTTTTTCCATTTCCTAAAATTAATGTTCCTGGTACATAGAAGTCCCAGGAGTCTCTCTTTCAAGGCCCAGTACTATATGACCCGATGAAAGCTGATTACAGTCATGTAACTGCTGGTTACAAAATTCATTGTGATATCAATTTAGCATATGTGAAAAGACATCAACATCAGAAATATTAAATTTGGATCTACAGATGCAATTATTTCACTTTATAACTTCCATTGGTACTAAGTTCCAGCAGCTCACATTGATGAATTTCCACAAAAAGAGATGCCCAGCAACTGAAAGCAGGGGTCCTGAGCTTGTAGCAGAAGTGCCAGCTCAGCTGCCATGTCCTACAGTAATGCCCTGGCTGTGTGGTATTTTCAGGCTGGAGTGAACAGCCATCAAGTCAGTCTAACTCTTCTCGAATCAACACGCTGCTAGTTCTTCCCTGAAGCTTGCAGCCCGCTGCTGCTCCTGACATGTGAACCTCACCTGCCAGAGGGGAAAGTGCCTCTTACACTGTCCAATGTCTTTGGTACTGCTTTTCCTTCAGAAAATGGCTGGCTGGAAGAGGAACAAGACTCCCATCCTTTAAGCCCCCATGGGTTAGAGTGATCTTGTAGGATTTGGAAAACCTGCTTATAGTTGCTGCTTTCTTGAGGAGCCCCAAACAGTGGTACTACCTCTTAGGAAAATCCCTTAAGTAGCAAGTATTTCCACCACTAGCAGATGGGTTGCTTGGCACTGGATCTGGTGTTTCAGTTCTCACTTTTAACATCCTTCCCTTTTTGCTAAGCACTCAGAATGTGAGAGGGAAAAAATAAATCTTCTGCTAGTGATTACTACACTTATTCAAGAGGAAGGTCTGTTATACTGCCTGATTATATATTTTATGTAAAACTCTAGTTCAGATAATTTTTTCCCATTTTGTATTTAATGTATACATAAATTCATTTAATGGATCACAATCTGGAACTCCATGCTTTTGAAATTCCACGTATTCTACTATTCTTAAAAAACTACCATGTTTCTCCCTTTCTTGTCATTCTCTTTCTTTGTGTGTTGTAGGCCTATTACATACTGTTCAGTACAAACTCTGGAATTTTTTTGGCATCCTAGAAGGTGTTAACAACCGTATTTTGGAGATTGCTGTTGCCATTTTGAGAAATTACCTCATGTTGTCTGCCTTGTTCTTATTGGAAGCTTCAATAGCTGAAGCTATTGAAGTTTCCAATAGTAGGAAGCTCTACTAGTAGGAGATCAGATCCCTCTTTATAATAACTCTTCAGACCCAAAAGCATTGTCAGGGATTTGGGTTTGGGATAAGCTGATATATTTGGCTCAGGTAAGGAAAGCCATACCGTAGCACACTGGCTAAGTTACAAGCCAGATACTGACACAGGGAGTGCCGATGGTGAATTCAAAGTGTGCACAATGTGTAGAGATATACACCAGTACATTCTGAGAAAATCAGTTGCAAGGGCTGAGGAGCTGTGCTGGAGGAACAATATGAAACAGTAGCTCCGAAGTGTGGGGTAGACAGCAAAGAAGGTCACTTGTAAAAGTGCTGGAGCCGTAAGAATGTCAGGCTGAAAAAGAAATTAAAGCCTGCCATGTGCACAATCTCTGAGAATTAAGAAGTGGGTGACCACTGTACCAGAAGGTATGGTGAACAGCATAACTTTGCCTACTGTCTGATCTTTAGCCTTTCTTGTAACATACCCCAAAAGAAGAAATAACCTTTCATAGCATTTTACTGCTGGATATAAATGGACCCTGAAACATCCTTTCCTATGAGTAGAAATAGAATTCGCATAGAAAACCCAAACCAACCGGCCAACCAACTAACCAACCAACCAAAATTATGTTAATTTAAAGGTTTATAGTATAAATATTTTGATGTAAAGAGTAGTACTTAGAACTGAAATGATTCTCAATTGACTTCCAGTACTGCTTTCTGACAGTATGGGAAGGTTGTGTTTACACCAAAGGTTTTGGAGTCAAAGATTTGAAAAATACAATCCCAGAACTGCCTTCATAAGTCAGTTTATATCCTGTGAAAACACTGTAAATGAAACAAACACACTCTAGTAGCGCATCTAATCCCAATAATGTAGTGCCCATGTTGGAATTCATACCTATTTAATTCTGTAACACACTGAGGGTCACGTCTTGTGTCACTGTGTGTATATACAGCACTTCTCTTCCTACTCATAATTATGTAACCGAAGCATATATTTGCATAATATATTTTTATTAATACTTAAAATATTTTTGTAATCATTTAATGTAGTTTAGCAATGGGAAATTAAGAGGCCTGTCAAAGTCACAGCTGGTACCAGTGACAACCCTGTAGATCTCCAGCTAATACTTTGAAGAATAGTAGCAATCCTGGAACCAGATTTTCCAGATAAATGTTTGTAAATTTGATTTACCATTTATTGATGTATTGAAAAGACATATAAAAATGAAAGGAGCAGAATCTCTATTTAATAATCAAAACTTGTTTTGCTAAAATAGGTATGGGCATTTGTGTGTGTCTATAGATTCTTTGCCAACATTAACAACTGTAAGCTTAGCTTGATAATAACCAGACAAAGATTATAAAATCAGTGATGCCAGCTGCCTGGTCTGTGTACAATCAGGCTTTCATGAAAAATGTGGGGAGTGGATTTGACAGAGCCAGAAAGCAGCTGTTCTCAACAGCACACACTTCCGCTCAGAAGCTGCAGTGACCTGAGGGAGAATTAATGCTCCTTTTCACATTAGTGCACCCTTTCAGTGGTCCTTGTGGCAGCTGTTGCTCTGCTTCCCCTAAACACTTGAAGTGGAGTTGTGCTAGGATTGCATGCAGCAACTGGCAAAACATTCAGCAGGCAAAAGTCCTGATATTTCAGGGAACTGGTCTAGGTGTAGCATATGCTGTTTTCATGGTCTTTGTCCTTTCCTGGAGCAGGAAGGATAATAATTTAGTCCCACACCCCAGCTGTCTATCTTAGAAGAAGTTGGCTATCTTATACTTGGAGGAAAGGGCTCCTGTGGAAATAGAAATAAAATCTTCGGGTTTCTTCCTTTTACTATGCAATGATAGTTTAATAACTGGACATATATTGCAGCTTTACCACTTCCCTAATAGTGACTGTGAGAAAGTTGTTTCATCACATAGTACTACAGTTTCTCCACATGTGGCATAGGAATAATTAAACTTGCCTTCTTCATGGAACATCATGAAGTCCATGTAGGAAGATGGAAGCTGAAGTTATTTTAAGAGCATTGGGAAGGCCATATTGAGAACACAGTTTTTATGGATTTTGTCATCAACTAACACATCTTTTCTTGCTAGCTTTAGCTGGCATGTGGCAGTTGTGTTGGCAACTGGGACTGCAGCCCACATAGCTTTTGAATATATATATATATATATATATATATATATACACACACACACATATATATACACATACATACATATATATATACATATACATATAAACATAATAATGGAAGTCAAAAGCCTTATCCTGTCATTTTGCACCTGCTTGTCAGAAAGCATAACAGCAAATTTTTTCTGTCTTTTGCAGATGTGTTTGGGGAAGTGCTCAATCCTGCATTATTTGAACTGACTTCTTTGGAGCTTTTACTATGACAGAGCTCAGTGAACATGAGCTGCTAATTAAAACAAATCTCCCTCTTGCTACTATGGTAAGAGTCAGCCTTAATTAATAAATTCAACCTCCAACTATTCATATTTGATTGTACTTTAAATATGCATTAATATCAAGGTCAGATTTTTTGGAACATTTGGAAAAATGGAAATGTAGCTGAAGCCCACTAGATGTCAGTGCCTCCATACAATAGACTACTGCAGCTCTGCTTGCTAGGCAGATTGGACTGGGTGTCCCAGAGTAGCGAGTGACTTGTCCTGGATCACAGGGACTGTCTATGTAATGTCATATTTTTATGTAACTCTGGGAAATAGTTACAGGAACAATGCTGCAACCTATTTATTCTGATTGTGTGATGTAGTTTCAATCAAAGAATTTGTATGCAGCAGAACTCCTTTATGTAATAAGAAGATTTGTCAGAAACAAACAAAAGAAGATATTTCTGACTAAAAGGGCATTCACTGACCTAAAACAGATTAGAGGGAACTAGTACTAGCAAATGATGCTTCATCTCTGGCTTTTTCTCCAAAGGAGTCTTTCTTCTGTAAAATAACAGTTATTCTGGCTTTCATATGAACTGAAGTTGCAACAGTGATTATTGCTTGGGAAAGTGAAATTTTAGATCTGAACACACAGTGCTCTGTCTCTGCCTGATGTCCATTTCTGTGTAAGGCAGCAAGTGTCTAAGGATTGCTGGAGAAATCAAATCTGGTCAGTACTGCACCAAGCAGTGCATACAAGGATGAGGAAGGAACAGAATATTAACAGGGTCACAGCAAATCTGCAGCTTTTGCAATAGCAGATTATTGCCAAAATTAACCAATGAACAAAGGAACATGCTGGAGTAATGAATTTCTGACATTGGAATGAAAGGTTCAATTATACTTTTAGAGCAGATGAAGTCATGGGCTGTGACAAACACTCAGCAGTGTGCCTGTGGTATCTAAAGAAGCTTCTCTCAAGCACATCTCTTTTAATAAGGCCTGTAATTATGTCATTGTGGAGCTGTGTGTCCTATTTCCTTTAATTATTTTCCACTCTGTGGATTGTGCCACTGTCATTAAAATGTGGTTTTGAAGACTGAAACTTGTAATTCATTCTTTGTTTAGGAGGTACAGAGTGCAGTGCTAATTATCATGCTAATTAGCCCTCACTGCTGGATAGTGCTTGCAGTATTTTATAAACTCTGACCAGATTTTTAGACATTCCAAAAATTTATTGCTTTCTTTTTAAAATAAGCCAATCTTATAGCAAGTTCTGGGCAGCTAAAATTAAGAATTTTGTCTGAGGTGACTATGGGGTACCAATGCCATAGCTCATAACAGTGGTGCTGAAGCAAAGGTCTGTCAGAGATAGTGAATTCTCAATTCATGCTGTGCGTCCTATAGAGAACAAAGCCTTAGGCCTTCTGCACATGCAAAGACAAAATCTCCTTTTGAAATTCAAGTACAATCAGGCACCCACTCCAGAATGGATAATGAAGTGATTTCATGTCTACTTGAATTTAAAAGGTTGAAATTTAGCATTTAATTTTTATTACTAGGCACACATGGCTAGGTAATATTCTCGAAAGAGTATATTGAGTAGCTGCTCTTTGAAATTCCATTGCCAGCAACAGAAGAAAAAACACACTAGCATGTTTACAAAAGATGCCAAAGGATATGTTTGATTTTTATTTTGATTATTTCTGTCAAGCTTATTTTTTATGTAAGTTGCTGACACTGCTATTACCTAGAATATTAAAAAGTAACATTTCTATCAGTATGTTTTATAAACAAAATGTACAAATTATAATTATGTATGAGTATATGTGTCTATGTACATATCTACCTTTGCATTGCACCTGTGCAAATGATCATGTTTGTATCACGTGATCACTCAGTTTTGCACAATTTATGATTTGCAAGTGATCTTTCCACACATCTGTTGCAGTGTCTCAGATATTTTATAAATTGCCACCTCATCTGAACGTTATTTTAAAATATGTGGCTTTTCTACAGCGTTTGACAATGTATTGCCAAAATAGCGTCACATACAGTCAGGTTACATGAATACTTTGTGTTTAACCTCAGAAAAAAAAAATTAAAAATTAATGGAAACGCCCATAAAGCAATCATCTGGAGGATCTCAAGCTCCCCAGAGCTCTCCAGGTTTCTTGACAGTGTGCGCCGGGCACGTCCCGGCCGAGTAAGGGCCACAGCCGCTTCTTGAGGCCCCTTTGCGTCCCACCCGCGCGCCCCTCGTTCTCCCGGGGAACGGGCGATGCCGCCTCGCCGGGCCCGCGGGGGTCTGCGGCCCGCACCGGCCCGGGTGGGGGCAATGGGTACTTGCGGGGAGCGCCGGGCAGGGCCGGCCCGGGGAGGGCATCACAGCCTCCCCCCGCCGCGACAGGGGCCGGCAGCGGCACCGGCAGTGGCAACGGCAACAGCAATGGCAACGGTGCGTTGCTCCGGCAACGGCTCCCGGCGGCGAGGAGCGGCTGGCGCTGGTGGGGACCCGCGGGAGGAGTGCTGAGGGGACACTGTCTCGCAGGAGCCGTGCTGAGGGGACAGTGCCCCGTAGGACCGGTGCTGGGGGATCGGCTCGCGGGACACCCAGGGGCGGGAGTCGCCGGCAGCGGGCGCGGGCGCCTTTGGTGAGGTGAGAGCCCGAATGGGCCTGGGGCGAAGGCTGGTGTTGAGTGACCTGTGCCCCTGAGCCTCCCCTCTGGACTGGGGAGCGTGGAAGTGGGAGATAGCAGTTGCAAGCTTTTTTTTGTCCTTCTAGTGTATTCAGTTTTCTGCTGTGGAAGGATTTGCTTTCTGCGCACCTTGTTTGTGAATTCAATGCTGAGCAATTGCAAATTGTGTATTATCGTGGAAGATTTCAGGTGCATTAGCAGTGTAACATCTCTGCTGTGACTGGGGTCTACTTGGTCCCGTCCAGCAGTCCCGCTGTAGTAGGAGCAACCTGGCATGGCAGTAATGTTTCAGTTACTGACTCGTGGAACTCCAATATATGTTGACATATATTGTCTTGTTATACAGCATTAAATCAAAATGTCATCATCATCACAAGCACCCTTGTCTTTACCTGTGCATGACTGTACTGCTCCTTCCTTGGACTTTGATCTTCAGGAAAAGTTTATTCTTCTTCACACTGTTGAGGCAAGTTCATTCTGTTCCTCTTAGGCTTGATTTTTAAATTTGTATTTGTTTTCTTAACAAGGTTAAAAATATACTTTCTAGTTATAGATTTGAAGTAGGTGATATTTCAAAAAATGGCTAAGTGACAGTGCTGGACATGGCAGCAGTGTACTGAAACTATGGCAAAATTCTTTGTTCTTTTCTGCTTACATCAATTGGCTATGATAAATGAAGCATGATGTTTAATCTTCCAAGGTGCTGTTTGCACTGGAAGTAATTCAATTCAAGAACTTGGTTTTGGTTGTATATCCAGGAAAAAGCTACAGAGAGTTGCACTGTGTTGCACAAGCTGAGATCTGCCTGGAAATCTAATCCTGTAATACAATAATAATACACACAGACATACACATATATAAAATAAAAAACCTTAGATGTTTGATTGAACTTATTGGCCTTAAGACAACAATTGGAAAGAGATCAGTCTTCTTTCTGATTCTGTGAGGAAGTGATCATTTAAGATTATGGGAACTTCATGAATTTGTTGCTCATTTTCTCAATTATATGAAGGGCAATATTGCTATAAGAACTGAAACTCTTAGTCTGACAAGCCCTTTTGATGGAGATGCACCTGGCACAGGCTGAGTACAGGAGAAATGGGTCCTCCTGGGTGGAGAAGGCAACACAATCCATTTCTGAAAAACTAATAAGTAGTCAGTGGAGTATTGAATGAAGTAAACTATAACTTTGTGCTTGGGGAAGGCATCAGTCATTCTGGAGTGCTAGGGTAGAGGCAGGAGAGAGGTGTTTGGAGAAGGGGTGATGACAAGTTGCTGGTGCCTGATAAGGAAGTGGGGAGAAATGGGATTCATTTAGGTTTTAAGTCTGATATGGTTCTGGACTTGCCATGGCATGGGCAGCATCATTTTCTTGAGCAGCCAGGCCTGAAGAGAAGCTTTTCCAGTTTGGGAAAAGAGGAAAGCCGTTGTTGCCTCCAAATTGGAAGAAGTCTGCTGTGAAAAACAGCAACATTGGAATTTGAGCAGGTCTTGGCCTTCACCTTCACTGGATGTAGTCTGCCTTTGCCTTGTGGATTAGCTGTGTTCTGTGAGCAAACTGTTTGAGGGTACATCCTGTGATATGGCAGGCTTTTATCCTTGTTGAAAGTCCTAAATGATTATTTGATCTTTAAACTTTCTCTTAAAGGATTCTCTGGAGGAGCTGACTTGTTTTATGTTGATATCCTTGAACTAGCAATATCAGTGACCTAACTGTGAGTGAAACTAAATGTTACATAATTATGAATGCTATTTCAGGGAAAAACACGTGTGCCACCTGGAGAAATAGGAAAACTCTGTTCACTGATTCAGCCAGATAAAAAGGATTGTCACAGAACTACAAAAGCCATCCAATATGGGAAGTATTTTACTGATCTGAGCAAAGAATCTGACAGTCTAGAACACCAAGTAAGAAAACATGTAAGGCAGAAACACAGGATCAATAGAAATGTATGTTTCTGACATGTAGTCATATAATCTTCTTTATTAGACACATTGTGGGAAGATTTTTTTTTGTTATGTCCTGTGCACTAAGAAACTTCCTAAAAATCTGGAAGGAGTTTGTTGAACTAAGTTTGTTAAAACAGGAGGTGGGCCTGAGTGAATTCCTGTATAACAATTGGCATGTAGAACTCACACGGGGAACTCACACAGAAACCTGATGGAGTGAAGAGTGTAGATTGCTCTTAAAATTAAATGTAATTTGCCATTACTGACTTTCTTAACTCTCTTTCAGAAGCTAACAAAATGGGTGTTTATTCCCAAGTTTATTTCTTAATTTTGAAGTTAATCTTAATTTTCAGGTTTTCATAGACATTGCTAGTTGTCTTACAAGCACGAGGCTTTCTGTGGATCATTCAACAAAAAGAAAGCTCATAAAGAACAAACTGTGAGGAAGACTATTTCCTGAGAATGGAAAGATAGTGTGAGCAATTTAGGTTTCCTGTCACTGCTTAGTTCTGGGAAGCCTTCTAAATATTTTATCTGTAAAATCAGTGTCAGATCACAAAACACCATTCCTGTTTATATATTATTTTTTTGCTGACAGCAAATCTGACTCAGTATAGTCAGGAAAGATTAGGACTTCTACTGAATACAATATTTGTAAGTTTGCTGTGCATGCAGATGTGGAAACCTGGATGCAAAATGAGGACCATGGATTGACTTTACAGATAGACATGGGATTGAGATTACAGAACATTATTAGGACTTACATGCAGGCCAGGATAAGATGAAGGAGTTCTAGTCAAATTTTGTTACCAAAGTTTCCAACTTGAGTTTGTGGGTTTATCTTCTCATTAGTGAAACTAAAATGTCTTGGATTTACAGTCTGAAAGCCACACAAGTCTACTTTTTTAAAATAGGAAGTTATGCACGCACACACACAGTAGGGTATTTTAAAATAAATGTTTAGTTGACAATATCATGGGCACATAAATTCTGCAAAGAGTTAACTCAAACTGATTTTTGTGATCTTCCACCTTATGCTTTCTGGCTCAGTCTTCAAATTCTCCTAATTAACTGAGGCCTTCTCAAAGGCTTTAGCCCTCAATAATAGTCTTTGAAATATTGTGAATTCTACAAATGCTTTTACCCTTTAACCATGTGCTTAAATAACACTTATCAATGGTATTTAGAGCCCTTCTAGATAAAATAAAGAAATAAATATCCGTATGGAGTAACGCTGTTCATTTCTTCAGCTACAAAGTTCCATGCACAAAATAAATTGAATCTTTAGGTTTTAACCACCAAGTTGCTTGTGAGTATGTGAGCTTTTCTAGACATATGTACCAGCTTTAAAAATGTAGCAAACTATATGTAACCAATTCAAAACCGTTGAAAAATACAAAATCAGTTATAATCCAAAGAAATTTTTAATGCTTCTTGTGTTGCAGTTAAACAGTAAAAACATTGACACTTGGATGCAAGAGCTAAGTGAAAGTAAAATTCAGAATACTGTAAGTAAATTAAAATTTTATTCTCTCTGTTCTATGCTGAATATCTGAAATTGGCTACCTTGTAGTGTCATACAATTTCCAGTAAGAGTGGCAAAGTGGGAGTATTTGTGATTTACCATCACAAAATGGAATCTTATTTTTACATCTGAAATGTTCATCACTGTGTATTTCTGGTGCTTTGTTGTATACAGACATGAAAATAATTTATTTGTTTGGTTTTTTTCCCATGAAGAATCTCAGGAAAAAAGTACTTGAAAAGGAGAAACAGATTAAAGAACTTTCATCCATGCTCCAGTGTGAAAAAGTGAGTGACCAGTTCCATTAGAATGAATATTTTCTTCCAACATATTAGATTCCCAATTAAATATTATATAAATTTTGAGTAAAACAATTCTTTCAAAGACCTATGAAAAAAGTAAAATCCTCAAAGGTGATTCCTACAGAATTATTTTAAAACCATCAAAACTGTATTCAAACCAACTAAGGATACAGTTTTTCTTAACACCAATATCCTAAGGTGGCTTTTGACTTCTCATTTACTGATTTGCAATATTCTGGGGAAAAAGTATTTACAAGGAATACTATGGAGTAAGCGAAACAGATACTGTTCACAATTGGTTTCCATGGCTCTTTTAGGAAAGGTAGTACAGACAACAGAGCTAATATCATCAAAGTCTGACAAGTCTGGTGAGAGCTCATTCATTCTTTGCACCAAAAAGAACGGGCTCAGTGCAAAAACCAACACAAAAAGGGCAGAATTTTCCTGTATAAGAGGGTACTGTAAAAGGTTGGAACTTATTTTACTGCTAGTTTGGCAATCTTGTTACAGATTGAATACCTCCAGGGCACTTGGTGTGCGTGCCATGCAGTGTGGTTCAGTGTTAGTGAGGGACAGCATAGGCTCAGTTAAACCTTTAATGGGACAGCAGTGTACTTTGATATTTGTAACTCCTTGCAGGTTTTTAAGAGCCATGGTTCTTCTTTAAGGTTTTTTTTTTTTTTGCTTAACCAAACAAACATATCACTTGGCTGCTGGATATTAACCTCTATTGACCAGCTGGTCATAACAGAGGAGCCTTTGGGGGCTCTTGTCATGTCTTTGCCTTTATCTTGAAGTGAAGGAGCACATTTTCATGGAAACGTCTTTTTGCTTGAGAATAGAAATGCTGAACAGAAAAACCTATAAAAATTCTGAAGACCCCAATGCCAGCAGACCTCAGTGTTGGTGGGCTCTATGTGACATGCCATGCCCTGACTGGAGGCTACCTAATGTTGAACAATTTAGGGTGCCTAGCATCTGAAAGGACAAATAATTTTCTATGCAATCCTCTTGTTCCTTCTTACATTAATTTCAATAAAGGGCATTTTCATCAACACTTGACTGAATCTGCCTTTCCTTCAGGCGTCTATAATGAACACTTCCACTAGTACATTCTTTTAGTCTCTTGCAGTCTATAGTGATAATACTTATTTACCTTATTACTTCTTACTTAGAATGAGCCAAATGAATCAAGTTGAAAGAAATTTCATAGAATCATCTGACCTGAGTGCTAGTGACATAAGTTTCCTCTTCCTTTATGATTTACATATCCCCCAAAATTGGAGTTTGAATTAAATGTATCAATAGTTCTAGTAGGAGATGGTGGTCTTTGGAATTTCATGAAGGTCAGTTCCGGTCTAGTTAGTCAGAGCACAGCTGATCAGTCTGCCTTAGTGTTAGTCATCCTGCTAGCTGGATGCCTTTCCTTAGTCTGGATGTCTGAGTTCATTCTTCTAGGCCTAATTCCTGCTACTTAAACTCAGATTAAATATTATATGTAAAATCATATGTAAATTGTTTCAAGCTAGTGATTTCTGTTTAACATTAATACAGTTAGTAAAAAGTTACTGCTTGTGAATATACTTGTAGCGCATGTTTTATCTTTTCCAGGTTTTGAGGACATTCCAATGTCAGTTAGAAACTACGGCATAGTAGAAAAAATACAGAGAATCATACAGCATTGTAAAATAAATTTGTGTTTATCTTTCCTAGATCAAGGTACAGAAATGGGACCACCTGTCAAAATCAGTAAAGGAAGTACAAGCTCACCTGCAGCGTCAGATTAAAAGAAAAGAAGCAGAAAATTATGAATTAAAAGTGAAAATGCAGGTCAAAATATTTTTACTTGTGTTTCAGTTTATTGGGGAAAAAAACCCAAAAACAAAACCTTGCTGTGACCTGTTTTGAAATCAAATTATTGGTAGAAGAAAAATCCCAAACAGTTAAAATCATAAGCATTTATATTTTGCAAGATCTGCCTGACCACACTATTTGAATTGCAAGGTTGTTTGTTGTTTTTTTTTTTTTCTCAATTATGCACACTTGTACAGTTCTGGTGGAGCAAAGTGAAACATGCAAAGACGTGTTTGTACTCACTTAACTGCACTATCTAGAAGAAAATTTCCATGTGGTCAAGAGATAAGCAAGTCCCTATGGTGACCTCCTGTTCTAAGAGAACAGTGACAGCCACACCCTGTTTCTTCTTACTGTCTGTGAAGGATCCATAAGTCTCTTAACACTGACTGAAAGTAAAACACTGGTGACTAATGCCTAATCTCACTTTGTTTAAGGTAGGTTAAATTATTTCCATTTTCTGTTCTAAAAAGCACAAGTTAAATTTGAGTGTTTGAATCAGTTACTGGCTTTAGAAAAAGGCAAGGAGGAGATCATGTGTGAAAGGCTGGAGCTGTATGTGGCCTCAGAATACAATATATGAAACTTGTCGAGAACATAGGCATCAATGAGAAAACACTGGCTAAAAACAATGTATTTCTAATTTCCAAACTCTTTTACTAGCATACATCCTCTGCTAATTGAATCATTTGAGCTCGTTACCCAACCTGTATCAAGGCAATTTCAAATCACGTCTGCATAAATGTCTCATGTTTTCTTCTAAATAAAAATTGCTTTCCTGTTCTACCTAGTACAATTATAGAATTCCAACAACATTTTCATTAGATAAAATAACTTGATATGCAGCTGTATTGCCATTCAATCTCTATTTAAAAGTTTTGTTCATTTCAGAAATTGCTGAAGTAATTTTCTAACTTAAACCCTGGAGATGATTTTGTTAATAACTAGACAAAAGCTTGTAAAAGCTTAGCATTGCCCCTATGAAATTAGTTCTCAATTCTTATTTACCTCAGCCACTGGCTAATGCCCAAAGCATACAATATATGAAACTTGTCGAGAACATAGGCATCAATGAGAAAACACTGGCTAAAAACAATGTATTTCTAATTTCCAAACTCTTTTACTAGCATACATCCCCTGCTAATTGAATCATTTGAGCTCGTTACCCAACCTGTATCAAGGCAATTTCAAATCACGTCTGCATAAATGTCTCATGTTTTCTTCTAAATAAAAATTGCTTTCCTGTTCTACCTAGTACAATTATAGAATTCCAACAACATTTTCATTAGATAAAATAACTTGATATGCAGCTGTATTGCCATTCAATCTCTATTTAAAAGTTTTGTTCATTTCAGAAATTGCTGAAGTAATTTCTAACTTAAACCCTGGAGATGATTTTGTTAATAACTAGACAAAAGCTTGTAAAAGCTTAGCATTGCCCCTATGAAATTAGTTCTCAATTCTTATTTACCTCAGCCACTGGCTAATGCCCAAAGCACTTATTCTTAGTGTGATTCTGACCTCCTGTGGTTATAATAGGGGATAGCAGTGTTTACTTATACTGACAGTTAAAGAAATCCATACACAGACTGAAATTTTGTTTGCTGTGTTTATCCACCACCTCAAGTCACATCTTTCTTTATTAGGCGCCCTGTAAGCATTTATATAAGAAAACCACTTTTTATATATTTGGGGTTTTTTTGTAATTTCTTTTTTTTTTTTTTTTTGAAGTAGTACTTCTGCTTTTTGGTGAATCCCAGTACCTGAGACTAACTTTCATTTGGAAAACCACATGCATTTTGCTTTGATTCTGTAAATGTTTTGGGGCCATTAGCAGGACCACTACTGAGAGATATCCCCTCATGCATAATATGCATATTTTATAGCAACTGTCAACGAGTATCTTAAATAAGGCTGGCACATTCACTGATTCAGTAGTTAACTAGTAGTACATAATGTAGTGTCAGACCTAGGCTAAAAGGAAGGAAAGAAATGCATTAATCATTCCTACAACTTGGAGATTTATCACTGAACTGAGGAAGTTGACACTTACCTAAATTGCTGGATTTTGGTGGAAGAATAGTAAGAGATATGAACAGGATTTACACTTGTCTTTATGAAACTAATTGTCTATTGGTAGCTTGGTCATTTTTGATAAGTGGATCTGAGATTCTCCTTGAAACAGTCTGGTATTGCTCTTAATGAATATCATCATTTAGTGTTGATATCATGCCATGTACGTGGAAATATTGCATTAATTGGCAAGAGCACACAGACATGGTTAGATTGCTGTCTTTCCCCCTGCTCCTGCCTGCTCCTGCACCTTCTCAGCCTCTTCCTTCTGTCTTTGTAATGACTTTCTCTCTGTGTTTTTCTTGTCAACTGTTGTACTTAGCTAGCTCCTTGTATCAACCACAAGATTTGAGATACCAAGATTATATGGAAACAGATGTTATAAATGTAGCAGCTCTTCCTAATTATTTTATAGCACAAAATTATCTCTTAGGCTTGGAATTTGAATAGTTGATTTTAATTATGCTGCAGACTCTACAAAATAAAATAGCAGAATGGAAACATCAAATTGGTGAATACAAGTGCCAGAAGTTAGCCTTAAAGGAAACAAGTGAGCAAAAGAAGATAGCTCTGGAGAAAGCAATAAGATCCCAGAAACAAAGAGCTCAGCACTTAGAAGAAGCTGTGAAAGATATAACCTTGAAAATAAAAGAACATGTGAGTGACTATGCTGTGAGCAATGTTGTATTGTATTGTTTGAAATGGAACAACTGAGAAACTTTCACCTGTGGAAAATAGAAAAAATTTGTTCCATTATGCTGTGCTTGTATGTCTTTTGTTTTGCTGCTCATTTGTTAAGGAAAAGGTTGCTATAGGTATCCTGAAAGCTATTATTATTAACTGCTTTTGTTTTCTTAAAATTTAGTGGCTGTCTTAAGTCAAGAGTTTGAACATTTTAACCTGTAGGAAGTAAGAGGAGTGTCATCAGCTTTTGGTTAAACCTCTCCTGGTCTTCCTGTTAGGTCTCTATGGATAAGCTCTAACTCAGAAATACAGTGTACAAACTGAGAATCCATGACTGAGGTTTGAAGTGTTAGTTTTCTATATTTATTAATATGTGATGTCTCATGTGGCTACTTTGCTTTTAGTTTCTAAGCTGCTTGCTCTGGACCTTCTCAAAATCCAAGCATAAAATTCCTTAATCCAAGTTGTTCCTTGGAATCTTGCTTTGCCTATCAGTAGTTTGTAATAGTTCAAAAAGGCCAGCTGCATCAGAACTGTGCTTATTGCCCTCTTTGGATTTCCTAAGAAGAATATATTTTCATACTCTTAGATGTGTTGTAATAATTTTGGATATGTCAGTATTAAAGATATATTTTTCCACTTAGTGTATCAAGAGATGATTAATAATGGTTTTTGTACTCTTGGATCTTTGGAGTAGTGAATCTTTAACTAAAATTAGCAGTACAGAGGGACAGCAGCTACCTCCTGAACTTCTGACATTTTGTAGTCACACTTGTTTCCTTCCTCATTGAAATCCTGGTGTATTTTAATTATCTATATTCATTTAAGGGATTTACCTAATGTTTCATTTCTTACCCAGCTAGCATTTTTCATCCTTAAAATATTTTGGCACAATTTTATCCATTTATTAACTGATATAATTTATGTGTAGTGAGATGTATTAAAGACAAATTTTTTTTGTAAGAAAAGATTGCCATCTTAAATTTTGAAAAGTTGTAAACTACAGTTGATATGCAGAAGCAGTGTTTAACTATGTCTCTGCCTTGAAAGTAAGTCTGTACTTAGATTTTGAATTTTTTAAAATGTGGGTAATTTTGTTAATTTTATTTGAGATGAGAAAAAATTTATATTGATTTGTATAAGGGAGATCCAATAATATCATTTTATATTAAATATATTATCTAAAATTTGTAGAATTAAGTGGCATTCTTCAGTGGCATTCTTTCATTACATAATTTAAAATTTCTGCATTCTCTAGGAAGTCAAACTGCATGAGATACTGTCAGCTTCTGATGTCTGGAAAAACCAGCACGATGGAATAGTTGAAGAAAAGACAATGTTAGAAGTTCAAATAGGAGATCTTGAGAAGTAAGTTGGACTGTTGGCCTTTTTTGTTTATTTATTTCTGTGGTCACAGGGTGCTGTTATTTAGTAGTGCAATACTCAGTGTTGACAATTTAAATGAGTTTATTAATATTTTAAAATTTTGAGCAAAATTTGGAAGTCAGAAATAAGAACAAATTTCAGATTTTTAGCCTCTTCTCTGTTGCATTTCACTTCTTTTGAAGCTCAATTCCCCTTTACCAGTAAGGAACATATTCTTTTTCCTGCATACTTCTGATCAGCCTGAACTTGCTGGCAGCTCCTATGTGGCCTCCACATAACGACTTATTTAATAACTGATTCAACAGCTTGAGTGTTAACCCTTGTGTTTACAGAATCGAAAAAGGTTCTTTGTCTTATAGGTCCTACTTCAGACTAGTGATGGCCAAATTATTTCAGTTCCACTAATGTCTCACCTCAGTAGAGGATAGAGAAGGGTTCCTTTCAAATGCCATTTGAACAGTTCCCTCATGTAAGGAAAAGCAGAACAAAATTATCCAACCTTATTCAAACTACACAGTCAAATCTTAATGAACATGAAGGGCATGCTATTTTTTTGGGCAGACAATGACTAATATCCTTTTACCATTTCTGTTAGTAGAAATATTGACTATAATTTAAACCAGCAAAAGAAACTGTTAGATGCCTTTATTCTAGGTCTGAGACAATGTTTATTTCACAGAGAATTTGATTCATGCTCAAGTATTTAACAGCTCACATTAAAATGGCTTGAATATTTTGATTTTGTCCCAGAAAATCTGGCATTTCTGGAAATACTTGCAGCAGATTTTAAAATTTAACCACAGGGCAGGGAGATGACATCAGTCCAGAAATCTGTCTAGCCCACTGTTGGTCCAGTGTATATAGGAAGGCATCTAAGAAAGAACAAATACTCATTCTGCTTCCAGCTGGTTTTTGCTGTTTTCATTTCAGCTGAAAATACAAGTCTTTGCTTGAAATGTGCCATTCTAACAAGGCTTGTTCTACTAAGCAGTGTGTGGCTGACTAAACAGCAAAACAAATTTTGTGAACTATATTAACCAAAAAAAAGCAAAAAATGAGGCCTAGCATTATTTGCTGATTTTAATAAGAGAAAGTAACATTCCTAAAGTAGCTAAGAAGTGTTCTTAGTAGGACATTATGTGATATACCCTATAAATTCAATATAATTATATTTTGTATAGTGTGCATATGCATAGTTATCTTGGAAGTATCATTTGGTGTTCTATAATTGAGCTAAGATACCTTCCTTGGAGTAGAAACTCTCCTCTTTCAGAGAGTTTATTTCAGAATATAAGTAGATAATCCTTTCTTTGGATGTGTAAACGCATTCCCCCTTTTATTTATATATATGTATATATACTATGAAGGAGAATGTGTTAAGGTTCAATTTAATTTTCATAGTGAGAGTTCTGGAAGCATTGTGTATTATAGAGAACTTGCCTGTCTTAAAGTCAGATCAGAGGCCTGATGGAAGACGTAGAAAGAAGGGAGAAATGGAGAAGAAGCTCAGAAGAGGAAATTCTTGGAAAGCTAAATTGTGTTAACTCTGAAAATGAAAAGATTTACCTTGAAAACAAAAAATTAAAGGTGAGATTATAAATCATTGTTGAATGGCTCTACATTTCTCTCACATTAACGAAGCAACCATGGTAATTCTCTTAGGACCTTCTGTCTAGAGAAGAACCTACAGAATAAGGTTTGCCATCCCTTTATAATAGTAAGGACAAATGAGATACTGAAAATTTTCCAGTGGAAATTTATGGCAAAGCTAGGAACAGGGTGTCTGATGATATATCTGCTTAATCAGGATGCTGTTTATTTTACTGTCAATAACTGCACAATTTCTTAAGTAGAAATTGTATTTCTTAAGTAGAAATTCTGAAGTAGAAATTGTTCTTTTATGTTTGTTAAACTTTCTTTCAAATGAAAGAATGGAGTTTAATAATTAATTTCAATTTTGAAAGAGTTTGCAGGTTTTATCATCCGATGTAAGTGTTCTGATGAGCTGACAAATGAACTGTAGACTAACATTTTTGTTTGACAGGAAAAATACTTATGTCACTCTTCCTAGTGCCAGCAAGTCACTTGCTGGTAATATATTGTAGAATGCAACTATTATTTTAGTAATACTCTGAACATTCTTATATTTTCTATTTTTGATAAAGGTTTCCCTTGCTACATTGGAGAAAAGTACAGTGTCTGTTGAATATGAGTTGCTACATCTGCAAGAAAAAGCAAAGCTGCAGGAAAACCTTGTAGAACAGCGTAAAAATGAGGTGACTTACCATGTTTGAAATCTTCAAGTATGTTTTTTAAATTTGTAAGCCATTTTGAGGAAATTATAAAGGTCTTCTTTGTAATAAATCCATTTTTTTGTCATGGGGATTGTAGTATTTTTGTAATATTGAGTATGAAAGAAGAAATTGCTATTACAGACCATATGGAAGAATAGTCTCCACACAGTTACAAGTACACATTTTCTGTACTGAATTGTGTGAAGCCCACTTGAAGCTCTTTGAAGCCAACAAGACAAGGTTGCTTTGACAAGATTTACCTGTTAAAATGCAGGTTAGTGACTCAGTAAATTAGATATTTAAAAAGTTTGAGTCTGATGTCTTCAGTGGATATACTGATGATATTTTACCTCTACTTGGCCATATTTATCTTCATGTTCCTAAGAGCATATCAGTATTCAAGTAAGCTCAAGAAATCCAAATTCATTCAAGAAATATATATTAGGGTTATGAGTATAGGGTTATATGAGTTGTTTTATTTCAGTGGGTAAATCCACATAGAAATACCAGTGAAACAAAAAATCAAACTTATAATGGGCTTTTTATCAATTCATTTTTTGTATTTGGCTTTATTCACACAGAAGTTTTAGAAATTTGATTCAAATATACATCTATTTATGCTATAGGATAGACACAATTTCACTGACATTCTTCACTTAGTGATTTTTTTTTAATCAGTGCCAAGAGAAAAGAAAGACATGGTACAAAATCGAGAGTAGAGCCAGAGAGCCTTGTCTTTGGAATGCATCATCATAATTAAAGTTGCTGCCAGCTTCAAGATGGTAGATGTAGTTCCAGGTTACAGCCAGCCTTAAGCAGTGAGGGGAGTGCAATTCTCTTTCTCAGGGCTGTAGTGACTCCAGATGGGAAGTGTCAGTGACAGTTGTTACGTGGGGACAGAGGTGTGAGTCACACTGGCTGCTTCTACAGCACAGCTGTAGCTCATTCTCCATTGCCGATAACACAGTGCTGATATGACCGTCCTCTTTACCTGGTAACCCTTTTGTACTTGCTGTGACTAGTAGGATAATGAAAATAAATAACTTCAAATAATGACAAATTTTGTGATACTATTTAGAAGTCAGAGGTTTTCCTTTATGCTTCATACAAATGATTCTACCTTTTCTATATTTAAGTGAGGAACCTTGCAAATGTATGTGAAAAATGTATGTTGTCCTAGGTACAAAAAAGACAAATTGCTGTGGAAGAATTGAAATCCAGATATGAAAGAGTCTTAAATGAAAACAAAAAATAACAGAAAACAAATGCTTAGAAGCCAATAAGGTAAGTTTTTCAGTAGTAAAGAATGTTTCCAAATAATTCTGTGGAACTCAGATCTTTCCTATGTTTTTGTGATCTTGTTAGAAGTCACAAGGTACTGTCTCTTGGTTTTAAATTTCTGAGAGTTTTACTAACTGCTATCTAAAGCTGGTGCCTTTTGGATACTACACAATTGCAAACAATTGAGCAATGATTTCTAGTGCAATTACTAAATAGTTTGGCTACTAATTTTGAATTCCAGAATTCCTTTATCACTTTCAAAAGTGTGATTTTATTGTTGATGATTTTGAAACTATCTTTTTGACAGAATAGTTGTGAAAGTTGTACATGGAAGCAAACCTATTGTAAGTTCTTTTCTTTTTAACTAACAGTTAAGATTGAGACTCCATACAGAGATGAGTTATAAATTTTTCAGCAGATGGAGCTGAACACTGGAAGACAGCACATTCTTAAGTGTCAGAAAAGAACTTGTATCTTTGTCAGTATTTTATAAAATAGGTGACATGTAACTTGCATAGAATTTTAGCTTTATTACCTACATGAAAATCCATAAAGTATTACAGTTAATTTATGGTTTTACATTTACATTTTTCTCCTGTGATGCTACTATGCAGGTGAGGCACAGAATGGAGGCTGAGTTAAAGGAGTTAGGACATGTTTGTGACTTGCTGAAAGCAGCTGAGGAAAACCAGCAAAAACTTCTGTCCTGGGGAAGGATCTGTGCACAGAAATGCAAAACTCTCAGGGAGCTGGAGCTTCAGGTGGTTAGAACATGGTGATTTCTAAAGATAAATGAGAAAATTATGTGGTAAAATGTCACTGGGGCATTTTACTATTGGTGTTTGTGACAGTGGTGAGGTTTCCTTTGTTATTTTCTTCATTAATAAAAATTTCTGTGGAAATCTTCATAAATCATAAATCAATTTCTGTGGTAATCGGATAATGCAAATAAAACTGTTGCTAACTGTATTTATGTGAATTCATTATGTGGTAAGACTTGTAACTTTTAGAATGAGTTTATTTTTGATCTTTTTGAATACTTATGTCCTGAGATGTGTGGCAGAATTCTTCCCTGGAAATAAATGTGGGTCTAGATATTTTTTGTATCTAGTAGAACAATTTAATTCTACATTAGTTTTGTTTTCAATGGCAAATTTATAAACCATACAATATTTAATCAGATAAATTATATTCCTGATGATGTATAACATTTTAAAATGTTTTAGTTGAGTAAGTACTTTTGAAATATGCTTTAATAGGATAATTGCATTTTTTAGCTCTGTTTAACACTAATGATTGTATTTTCTCTAAAGCCTGAAAATGAATTTTCCTGGACATTTTTTTTCTCTGACATCAATTTCTATGGCAGGGTAGGTTTGGATGTTTTTTTTTTGTTGTTGTGTTTCGTCTTTATTTTAATGTGCTTTTAAGTTAGAAGAGCATAAATGAGAAAGATTTTTAAGTTCATAGGGTGAGAAAGGGGCCTAATCATCCTGCTATGTCTGTAGGAAAACTACAGCTGAAGTACTGTGAGTCTCTGTGGTCCTATAGACTTTATATAAAACATTGCTCTTGATTTTTGATTCTTCCAGGGATGTTCATAAACTCTTCAATCAAGTACTTAAACAATAATTAATTTTGAGGTGCAAAATTTCTACATCATATAAAATGATGTATGTAATTTTAATCTAACTACGTGTTTTCTTGAAAAAGTGCAGAAGAACCTCTTAAGTATAGTAAAATAATTGGGAATATAATCACTAGTCTGGTGGAACAGTAGTGAAATTTCAGCATTAAGTCTTAGTTATTAATGTACTTTACCCTTGACTCTATGACCAGAATTTTGGAAAATTCATTTTGGAGCAATTGCTTCCTCTGCAGAAAACCTCTCCTGGGTTCAGCTGGACGAATTTCTGCTACTACCAGTCTGCTGCTACCTGAACAGTCTGTAATTCTGATAAACACAATCAGGCAGATGAGCTCAAATTGCTAATTGCTTGAGGTAGTCCAGAGAATGGTGGTGGTCACCCCTTTAAGTGATGGCACCCACAGGCTGTTGATGTGCCTGTTTATTGCTAACATGCTGTTGATGGGTGGAAGAAGGAGCAATAATCTCGTTGCTACTGAGATTGAAAGAAAACATGTAAAAGTTTGAGACTCTGGATGCTGGGCAGGAAAAGACTGTCTTCTTGCTTCCTTCAGCTTCTGCTGCTGATGTATCTCTTTTCATGAACTTGTCTTTTTTGACGTTCTCTTCATTCTGAAATCCTTTGCCAGTGCTGCACTGTTCTCCTGTGATAACCATATGTGTATGCAGTGTTATTTTTATGCTTCCTGTGACTGTAGCGTGAGGGAGCCTTTTTTGCTGGTCCTAATACACAAGGCTGCATGAGCAGCACATGGAGTTTTTTAGGACTTTGTTACATAGCAGCTTTTCAGCCCTAAAGTATCCACACTAAATTTTAGTCTCCAACTTTAGCTGCATTTTACTAATTTAAGATAATTATACGAGGTACAATAACACAAGATAACATTTGCTAGATTGTAATATAACATTCGTCTGAATTAACATTTATCTGAAATTTAATTTTTTTGATGGAATTTAATAGACAGACTTACTTTACTCCAGTAAGATCCTGCATACAGGTCTCTTCAACTAGAAACAAATTTTCATTTTCACAGGATAACCATAGTGTAACTTCTATGGGCAATCTTTGCCTAGAAGAAGAGATCTGTAACATTCAGAAGAAATATGGAGATCTTCAAAGGTAACTTGAAGAATCTGATTAAAATTCATTCCTACACTTATCTGTTATAGAGAATTATAATGCACTGATCCATTTTGTGTAAAGGCAATTAGGACAGATGGAATATCAGAATGAAGAACTTGCTTACCAGCTCAGGAAAGAAGATGAGCGTCTTCAGAGCAGTAAATTGCAGCTTGAAGAGAAAATTGCAGAATGTAATGCATTGACCAGACAACTTGAATCTGCTTTGGAAGAAGGGAGAAAAATGGTATTGGTGATTTAATGCATCCTTAATCTTGTTTGCTACTTTCTGTTTAAAAATAGCATTAAAAATGAGCTTGAGAAAAGTTATGGGACAAGACTAATTTGCATGTAGGGAGAAAGACTAAACAGTTACTGTGAATTTCTGCATGTTTTAAACAAGGATGGAACAATTCAATTTCTTTATCAAGTTTGGATACTATGGAAATAAATACCAAGTTTCAATTCACCAATGTTTTATTATCTTTTTTTTTTAATTGACAAACCAAAATTCTTTAACAATCTTATATTAAATCCCAAACATATGGCAAAAAGTTTCTAAGCTTAATCTTACCTTTTCTTTTGTTAAAAAACCCCACAAGAATGTTGGTGTTGAAATCCTTCTCTTTTTAGAGGAAGATTTTGCATTCATTCTATATTAAGCAGAATATTATAATTTGTAGAAATTTTGTATAATAGATAATTAACTATACAATATAATTTATAAATATATTGTGTATATATATATATCATATATATTCTTTCTCTCATTACTGTTATAGGTAGCTGAAGAATGGGAAAAAATGTCATACAAAGAACAAGCCTTTCAGACAAAACTGCTACTTCTCGAAGCTGAAGTGAGAAAGAGGCAAGAAGAAAAACAACAACTCCTCTGCTTATTTCACCATGTGAGTAAATAATGTTGTTTGTGATTTAAGAAACCACTTACCACATCAGCATTTACAAAAACAAGTTCCTTTGACTGAAAACACACTACTAATACAGTTGAGACACACTTTTCAGAGCAGTAAATTAATTCAACTTGACAATATACTTTGTACATTGACATTTCCCATCAACCTAACAGATGTCCAGTCTAGCTAAATCACTTGAATAACATTGAGTTTACAACTCTTACTCAGTTGAGTTTACACAGCAAGACAAAAAAGAAATAAAGTATGAAGTTGTAATTTCCCTCAGATCAATTGTGTTCACTAAGCATATCTACATTTGATTAGATGCATAACAATCCCATAGTGATGTAGTGACAACTTCTTTTACTTTTCTGAGTTAATGACAGTAATCTGAATTGACAATTTTTATAAATTATTGTAGGGCTTCTTTTGATTTTAAGTCTATCCAAACATGTTCAGTTTGGTCCTGACTGAACATAAATAAAAGCTTCAATCCTTTGAAGTTTTTTTAACACCTTTGCTTTTGTGGAGCCTCTGAAAACTTTTACAGGTAAATAAAGCCATAAAAATTAGGTACTTTGTGTCTTAGATTATTATTTTAATTGATTTATACTTTGTTTCTAAGTTTCTATGCATTTTTCTTTTTTCATTAGAATGAAAAGCATCATGAAGTACATTTGAAAGAGCTGGAGAACAGCCTACAGAAGTCAGTGATCAAGAACCAGAGCATCCAGAATTATGTGCAGTTTTTGAAAGATGCATATGTAACAATGTTTGGCTGAATTCTTTAATCTAAGTTATAGTAGAGAAACTTGTCAAGATTGGGCTCCCAGTCTTGTTGGAGGCAAAGCTATTGAGGCCTTACATTATTTTGACAGATTCAATTTTATAATGTTAATTCTTCCCTAGGAAAACATCTGTTGTGGGCAGGAGAAAATGGTCAGCCATTGCTGAGTGTCCCACTGGCTGGGCACGTGGGGAATGGAGCTGATGTTCCTGGCAGAAACCATTGCATTTTCCATGGCACAGCAGGGCAAAGGCCAAGTGCATGGCAGCAGTAGCAGGTGTGTATGTGTGGGGTGTGCACACAAAATGGGTCTGTGAATGTTCTGGCCTGTAAAATCTTACCTGAGTCCTTTTAGTCCATGGTAAATGCAGGTGATCGCAGATCATCATCTTTCAATTCAATGATATCTAACCTATTAAAACAGGCAAGAACTGAGGTCATTAGGTTCCTTCCCTTTTTTCCCCTGCAGTTTAGCTCAAATATAGCCCTACATGACGTGGGAGAGCTGCCACTACAAGGCTGTCCCTTCCAGACACTTTTCTCTACATCTCATCATTATGATCAGTAATATACTATAGTAGCATTTTATAAATATAAGTAGGAAAATTTTTTAGATACAGGTATAGTTTAAGCTCTGAATGTGCTGATATATCCTGGTGACACAGCTCCAGTGAGATATTTAGATATTTGCCTGAGTTCAGGAGCAGCTGTTCAATAAGACTGACTTGTGCCTCAAGTAAAACACATGTAAATATTCAGCTGATACAGGATTAATACAAGAAACAATTCCTGATCTAATTGCAGTTCTAAATTCAAATCAGTTTTGTAGATATATGCTATGATTTATTTTTTAAAAATGGTACATGCAGTTAAATACATGCAATTTACAATGTGTACTTAAAAAATGTCTTTTTTTTGACCAAAACCTTAAGTTTGTTTATGCATAGGCAATACCCATTCTATTTCATTGTTAGTTGTTAGTAATGTGTTGAATACGGACCTTTTTTTTTGCAAATGCTTATCCATCTTAGCAAATGCTGATGTGTGCTAATGATCTGCTTCTGTGCACTTTTTAAAAATAAAATTGTCATTTATTCTATATGACATGTTAGTAGAAAATATTTATTTTAAATTTGGGGGATTTGCATTACACGCACACACAAATATTTGGATTCATTTAGTGATAATTGTGCTTATAAAATATCAAAACCTTTTTGAAAGTCATCATGTATGAAGGAAAATGTTCCAAAATAAATTGTTCAATCCAGTGCATGAGTGGTTTTCCAAAGCTCATACTGAAAAACTGTGCACCTTTCATTAGATTTTGATGTTTTCCTTTTAAGTTTGTTTTGTTTCTTTTTATGGTTTTCCATTATCTTTTTGTTTGTGTGGGAGTTTTTTTTTGCATGGTAGAAAAAGGGGTGATAGTCACAAAGATCATTTGGTTTTACTCAGCTCCTTTTTGAACTGTGTTAGCTTACCATGTCTTTTGCATTTTAAAAATTAATTTAGGAAAAGTTACTGTGGATTGTTTCTTTTAATAAAGAAAATAAAATTTTGTCTAACTACTGAGGGATCTAGCATTTACTTGAGATTGCTGCTTGTATTTTTAGTAACTGTGTAATATATAGCTAAATTAGTTGTTCCCTTGCTCATTTTGCAGTATAGAAATCTGCTGTGCCACAAAATTCTTGGATACAGCTGTACTGATTTGACTGCATTTTGGGATTCTACTATTTTTCTTCAAAGCAATTTATTATTACCATCTGCATCAAGTAGCAAAGTGACATAGTTTGAAAGTAAGAAATAGACTAATTATGCTTGCTTTTGGGGGCGTTGTCATCTCTAACAATTTTAGAAGTCTTTGGTAAGAATGGTGTGGCCACCATCTCACCTCAGCCTTTTTTCCAATGTGATTTTAATTTGTCATTTCCCAAAGAAAGCTGAATATGCTGTTGCAGTTTTCAAATACAGTCAGATGAAACATCTTATTGCTGTATGGACAGAAAAAGTACTAAACCCAAAGTTTTATTCAGATACTGTTCTTTCACAGGGCCCTTAGCTAGCAGGAATGTTTCTCTTCTGCTGTGCAGAAAGTCCTTGGCAAGAAAAGCAGAAAAACCCAGAGATTCTGTATAAAAGTTTGACCATGCTTTCAGTGATGAGCTCTTCCAATAGAAAGAGATTTTATCTGGTTAAGAACAGATCAGAGAAAGAAAAAAAGATTCAAACACTATATTCTATATCCCAGTGTATTTAGATTTCCTAGTGAGAAGCCATTTTTACTGTAGGCTTACTAAAGTACACAGTCAAATATACATTCTGTGTGTTGTAGAATTTTTTGATTTTGAAAGGGTTATGTATTAATTTTTTGCAGAAGCTGGCTCAGTATGATTCAAGGTATGTAAGAGAACCCATGGCTGAACTGATGCCAAGTGTTCTTGTAAATCAAATTAAAGCCACCTGCAGTGTTACAGTATCCCCATACATCTGTATATTGGTTTATTTGCTACCCGCGTAATTAATTCGTTCTCTTTTTTTTTTTTTTTTTTTTTTTTTTTTTTTTTTTTGCGGCGGTGGAGTTTTCCAGGAATGACTTCAGTCTAATTGCTATGGATCTGCTTTTAAATCAGTTTATTCAGAGTCTGCCATCAGAATTTGCACAGTTTAACAGGATACTTCAGTTCTTGACTGGTCTGCACACACAGAAGGTAGCCAGGAGCAGGAGTTAAGGAGCTGTTTGGGTGAGGATGAGTATGCTCAAACCCCTCATGAGCAGTGTGCTACTGCTGGCCAGGCAGGAATCAGCTGGGCAGGAAGAAGCAGGCTCTGGGAAGCAAATATGACTGTTGCTAGTAGCTTTCAAAGCCACATTTTAAAATGTGGTTCAGACACCACATTTGAATCTGTAGGGTGCCCCTTTGTCAGTGTGGGATACACTGCTATACACATTCCATAATGGGACAGGATTTCGGAATTATAATAAATGAAGTGATTTGAGGTTGTGACAGATTCACTTTCTAATCAATACATTTCCATGTTCAAATAATTTCCTGGCTTTAATTAGGTTAAATTGTAAGCATGTAGAGTCCTGAAACTGGCAGATCTTAATAAGCTGTCCTGGATTCCCTACTCCCTACTTGCAATCTTGTATGCTTTAGATTTGTTAGTGTGTGGGAACACAGAATTTAAACCAAAGAGCATAAGTCTAGGGCTACTTGGGACCCTACCCCTTTATTCCTGTCTGCCAAGTAGTTTATTTGTGGCTTCAGTTTGTTTCCTGTCTATGTCTCAAAAGCTGCTATAAATTCTCCTGTAAGATGAAGTCTTTCCAGTAAGAGCAGAGATACTCCATTTTGTACTGGACACATGACTCCCTAGGGGATATCTTTGTAGAAGATACACAGTGATCAGTGAGCTCTGTATTAATGAGTCCTCAGTGGAATGTGATGGTTTACTAGCCCACCAATCCTTTTGAGAAGTTCTTTTGCCTATGTAATAGTGAATGAAATCAGCATTTGGGTATCTGGGAAAGTTTAGGGAGGGACTGCAGCCTAAAGTCTCTTCTGCTAGAAACTTGTCCTGTATTCTGACTCAGAAAACAGCCAGATTAGACTTTTTGTGACAAAATCACTTTGTTGTTGGTCTTCCTACAAGAGAAATAACATGGTTTCCTCCACTGATGAGCTGTTTAGCAGTATAACATCTGTATGCAGCTCTTTCTGCTCTGGGGGGCCTAGAGCTAGCCAGTACAAACAGGGATCAAAGCAGGGCCCCATAGGAAAGGGTTGTGCTGCATGTGAAGTAGACACAATGATTTCATACAGATTTTTTTTTTCTCTTCAGTTTCCTGTGGATCACTTTAAGGTTGACATAGCTCAAACTTGTATCTTAAGGCCATAAAATTTGAGAGCACTGTGTTGATGTCCACCAAGTGGGAATTTAAGAAGTAAAAAGCATGAAATTACTGCAGTCATGCAGGTCATGCATTTGGGTTTAGAATATTTTCATGTCTACTGAGCAGCAATCACACAGCAGCTGTCACTCAACAGTAAAGCTTCCAAAAGTTGAAGGTGGCATGTTTTATATTGCCATCCATATCTATCTGCACCCTTCACCCAGGATTTCTGATTTAATGCTGTTGGCTTTCAACTTTTAAATAAGACTGTTACAGCTACTAAGAGTCCAAAGGCAAATCATCCTAGTGATAAGTAAATCATCCCCCCTCAGATAAATATAGTGCCTTTAAAGAGCTAGGTTTATTTGGAACATTATATGTTTCCAGGAATTATCTGACTTTTTTTCTTTGAGTGTTTGAGAAACCAGATCAAATACCTGATTAACATGTTGTAATGCTTTCTTGGCACATTAATCTACTTGATTTGAAAGCAATAGGGAAAAAGTAGAGGCTTTTATGTGTAGAGACTGCTGCAATCCTGCCTCCCTCTTGCAGCAGAATAAACATAGCATTTTGTTGGCTGTAAAACTGTACCTTCCAATTTATTGACAACATAAATATTTCATGTGCCACTCTGCCTTTTGGTAGTGCTACTAAAAATTGAAACCAGGTCTTACTGGTTAACTTTTGCGTGCTTTTCATCCAGTTCAATCATTCAAACAGATCTTTGATAACATCTAATTTCTAGAGCAGCTGTTAAAGATCCAACAACCATCTCCCAATCTCCCATCAACATTTCAGGCATGTGGAGCCCTTGTTCATTATCATTGTGACCACATTCCTATTCTTAGCAAAACTTCTCCTTTACAGAGCAGCAGCCTACTCTGCTGTGGCAACAGTCCACTTACTAATTTACAGCCCCACCCACTAAATACTGCTGTGAATTATAAACTACTGAAGTAAACCATGTATTTTTAACAGCCTCAATTTTACCATCATGGCTGTTTAGAAAAGTCAAGACATTTTGGAAATGCAAAAATGCTAAGCTGGCATTTCAGGTTGTTCTCAGGACATTCGCTGTTCCTCCACAGTAAGGTTTCCCCTTCTTCTCTCTCCTTGAGAATATCAGTATATTAATATGCTGCAAAACACAAACTGGTTTATATTAACATTTCACTCTCTTTCTAGAGGAAAAAATCTGGAGAAATCTGAAGAAAGAGCCAAACTTAGGATCTTTCAAGTATTTCTGCAAATCCTTTGCAAGAGTGGAAAAAATATCCAGTTTCTTTCCATTTCGAATAAATTTGCTTCTTTTATTAAGTCTTGTTATATTAAGATTGTGGTTCAGGAGAAATTTCTCATGGTTATTTATGAATAGACAAAAATGGAACTCAAGTTCTGTGAGTGTTCAAATATTGTTCTGACATTTCTTGTTGTCATTCCAATCCTTTGTAACTCAATGCAGTTACAGTCAAGCACCAACATATTGCGAAGCATGTGTGATGCAGGAATAGACATTTATATATTTATTTGCATACTTGTATTTCATGCGAGATTTCCCCAGACAGGGGCATTCAGAGGTGGCAGCCCTGTGCATTTCTCTTTGAATGTGCACATGTAATAATGGAAGGGAAATCTCATCTTCTAGTGACATGTTTCTAATAGACCCATCATTCCAAGATCTAAAGCAAAAAGAAGTTCAACAGAATGAAATAAATCCCAGCAGCAGAAACAGAAATTCAATGCTGCTGTGTAGCACAAGATAATCTTGGAATCCTCCTAGGTACTGTTTGTGGATAGCATTCTTGGCAGTGTTCCACTCATGAACTTAGTGTGTTTGAGCACTACTCCCATCTGCTAGAGATATGGGGACAGTGGTACTGCAGTTCCTAATTTTCACAAAATACTGCTTGCTAGGTTTTAGCTTTTCTGGCTTCAGTTAACCCAAGTTAATGTCCGGAAAAAGGATAATTTTTATAAAATAAGCCTCCTTTCTTTCTAGCAGCCTAATAATTTCTCAGTTCTTAGCGTTATATCTGGCTTCAGATGGTGAATATAAAATTTTTAATTTCTCTTTGTCTTGTCACTGTATTTATTGAACTACAATTTTATGTTAAAATAGGAACCTTTGGGCAAACTCACATTACTAGGTCTAATTACTCTCCACAGTTTCTAAAGGACACATTGTTGATGTGGTTGTGCTTTATTTGAACAATGTGGAAATTCTTGAAGTGGCCTCCTTCTTTTTAAATTTTTTCCAGGCAGAAAAATCAGTTTTAAATAATTTTCTAAAACCTATTTTGGAAGCCAGATCAGATTTACACTGGAGTCACCTTTGCACACATTAGAGTCTAATGCCTAAATACTCTAGTCCAAGTGAAGATATAATGTAGCCCTGAGACTTATTGCTCAATTCCATTTTGTCTTTGCTTTGCATCTTGCCATTTCATCAGCTGTGGAAATTTCAGAAACTCTGGATGTACTTCCCTGGCATTATATGACTCTACAGTGAAGAGTTTATTTCAAACAACCATTTCATTTTTCTCAAAAATGGCACACTTCAGTGACAGCTGTAATTTGGCCAATCAAGTATCAGAAACAAGGCAATCATGCCAAAAATTCCTCAGGGTGAACTCATTCATTATTCTCTGGTGATAATTTTCCACTTTGCCTCAACACAGGTAGCCCAGATCTCACATGTAGACTACAACAGCAACTGCCCCTGCACAATCTATTCTTTCCCAATCTCCTTACTTATTCAGGATCATCCTAAACTTTCAGGGTTTTCTGTTGTTTTTTTTTTTTTTTTTCCAAAACCTTATGGTTTAAAATCTTATTAGTCTCACAGTATCATTTACTTAAATAAGGGAGAAATGTACTTTAGTGTAACTATTACCTCCTGGATAAATACTGGTTTATAGTAGTGAACCTCATACTTCATTGTGCATGTCAGACTTCACTTCCACGAAATATGAAAAGATGCATCTAAGAACTGTACACTAAACATGGATAAATTATTGAGAGTTATGTCCAAGGTTGCCAGGTTTGATTCCAGATTTTAATGATTTGACATCTGCTTTGATCTAGAATGATATAAATTGAGTACTTCCAAACAGAGATCAAAATGAAGACTCACATACACTTGCAAAATCGTGTGAAAGTACATGTGGATTACAGAGGTCCTTCTGAGGTGAATGTCCAAACAGGATGCTTTGAATGGATGGCTAGATGTGGATAGTTTTAGGTGCAATGTCTGACTGTGCTGTCAAGTTGCTTCAAGAATAATATTATTTATTTTATTTCTTTTATGATAGATGAGGCTTCTGCTGGGGCATATGAGATGTGATCAGACTTCCTGCATTATCTTACTATTTTATGTATTTGATTAGCCATGCAGAAGCTTAAGTTCTTGAATCTAAAAATCTGGAATTAATTATCCTTGCTTAACATTTATCACACTGCAACAGATTATTCATCCTTTGAACTAGATTGTTTCCATACCAGTATATTACTCAAGATTAACTTGGCCTTATCAAAATTTTATTAAATTAAAAACCACAGCCCAATAACAGAGGTTTCTGGGTCACTACCCGTCTCAGGCATTTCCTTCAAAGCAATCAACTGCTATCAGTAAACTGCTCTGTTTGTTCTGAATCTGCAATGGCTTTTGATGGGGTTGCTCATGGAAGGTGCTCCCAGCCACTGGGACTGGAGAGTGGTTCCTGTGCTTAGAGATGGAAGCACACATGGTGGGGATTCCCAGCCCCACACTTGCATAAGTGTGCTGCATCAGAAATGTGCAGACATGTAATGAATCCCAGGCATGGACAGAAACTTTAAAAAAAAGGGGGATTGTGAGCAAAGTGAGAGTGTGGATGTTTGTGGTTGCAGCTATTGTGCCCTCATGTCCTTTTGTCTGGCATGCCCACTATTCCTGGCTAAATGAAATAGTGCTCTCATACATAAATATCTTTGAACATTTGGTTTCATTCCTCCACTTACCCTCCCTTCTTTAAAAATACTTTTTTTTGTTATTTCATGAGAAAAGAAACTCAATGGGAACTTCAGTATCTTTACTTGGAATTTCTACGCAATTTGCGCCTCACATCCTCAGACCTTATTGCTGGTTAAGCAGAAACAAAGGCAAAAGTAAGCTTTAATTGACACAATGTGTTATATTAAATGAGGCAACTCCTTATCCTGTGCTCAGTCTCCATCTAAAACATTTTTTGATACTATAATAGTTAATCTTAGAGTCAGCGGACAGGGGTTTATTAAAACTCAATAGGGGTTTTGCCAGTGACATCAACATGACCAGGCATGTATCAGATACTTTTCTACTCACTGTATGCAAGTTAAAACAATGTTTTTCTGAAGCTGAGACTCTGTTTTATTCAGAACTGTAGACAACTGTGGATTTATTTAACCCCAACATGTACAGGGATGTCACACCTTTTTTACTCAGTGACACTGTTCAGGGATCCTCAGCTTGCCTGCTTCTAAATATCTGTATTAAGTGCTCACAGAGCCCACAGGACAAAAATATCCATTAAACCACTTAAATCTGTCCAGAATGAGAAATTTTGCCCTGCATAATTCAATGTCCGAATTTGGCATTTCGATGACATATTGCACCACAACTAAATATGTCCTTAATAATGGGAAATTCATAGGGTAAGGCACCTGGTAACCATCTGACAGTGTCAAGGCATTTGATATTAATTTTAGAGCTCTTACTGTTCCACTGTGTAAAATTTAGTGTTACCATCTTCATATTTAATTTGCATATGTGCTGGCAAATGTAAAATTTATCTTTGGACTGCACACCTGTCTGTGGGTGACAATTGATGTGGCTGTATTTTTAAAATTACAAACAAGAGAATTAACATTCATTTGAAAGCCACTCAGGAGAACATATTACTGACAGCTGTTTTATTCTCTAGGTACTAAAACATTAAAAGAGGCTATATTTGTGTTCCTTTAAACAAAGAATCAGAGATGTTGTAGTTCTTAACATAATCTTATAATCTGTGTAACCAAATGATGAGTTGGGGTTGACTCATTGGAGTATCTGCTCAAGAAAAATGATGTTGAATAGTCTTTCAATAATGTTTAACTCATTAGCTGGAATCCTTCTAATTGAGTATATTGATCTTATGAAGGAGAGGAGGTAATGATTGGAGCTGGTAAAAGTAGATGAAAATTTTACTCATGTTGAAAGGTAAAACTTTATAATAGGGCACACAGAAAATCCCAGACTCACAGCCAATACCTTGGAAGAAATTACTTCCTTAATATTCCACATTATTGTTCTTAAATACTCCCTGTACATCAGACTTTGCTCACTTGTGCTGATTTGCTTTGAGAATATCTATGTTTCATTCATCAGACAAAGAACACTTGTAAAGCTGTGCTTGCACTGAACAGACCCTAATTTTGGTAAAATTGCATCTGATGCATCTTTTAGTGTCAGTAGCTCAAGCACATCCATCTCCTGTGTCTTTGCTACTAGGGCACCAAATTGAACAAAAGGGATGAAAGTGTTGCAAAAAGACCAGAAAATTGTGTCCAGGAAAAGTGCTGGACAGACATGAGCACTGGTTTTCCTGATGAACACTGTTTGACCCTTGAGAAACTCTCCTGCCCCAGCAAAGACATCCTCTGTGCCCTAGGCACAGCCAGCCATGGTAAGCAAAATACCCAAGCCTTTCTTCCTGACTTGAGGATCAAAAAAAGCTGGAAGCATTTGAGCAGCCCTTTGCTCTTCCTTGGCACAGGATACTCTGTCCCTTGCATCATCAGTGGTGGTTGGGAAGTTTTTCTCAAGGAAATACGGTTTGCTTGAATCTGAAAACTTCTTTGCCATCCTCACAATTTCAAATAGACTTTCAGGGCTGGAGGGCTTCTGAACCAGAGAAAACCAGACAAAGTGGAAATATCTCTGTGCTCTTTTTTAGTCACAAAGAGCTCATTGCAGTCAGTAAGGCCAAGAATCAGCCCTCAAAAACAAATAGTCAGCACCTGGCTAAACTTAGAACCTTGTTTTCTTCCTTCCTATTCCCAAGCCAACACAAATTTTGAGGAATTTTTGCATTTTCCAATCATAGGCGTGTGTTAGGTGTCCAGTGGACATGCAATGCATATACACAAGATTCAGTTTATACCTTGGAAAATTTTGGTATCGCTTTTCTTAAAAATTGAAATTGTCATTTAATACAAGCTTGGGAAAAGTTCCTATGCTCTCTTCAGCTGTGTGCTTGTGTCAAATACACCTCTAGTCATCCAAAAGCAGAAGTACAACGGACGAGGAATGAACCTAAGTGCCTATAGCTGCTTGTTTGTAAGTCTCCTGCCTAAATGTCTTGTTAGTCATGATTTGCTCATTAAAGCTACTATCCATTCTAGACAGCCCTACAGTCTGCCTTGTCCACAGTCGTTTCTCTTACAGAAATACTTACACAAGCAGAATTATTTTAAGGGTGTTGATAACCTGTATTCTCAGCAGGGATAATGAAAGCAACCAACTCTACCATAGAAGTACAAGAGCAAAATACTGTCAAGGGAAACTTGCTTGATTCAATTTCAGGAAAACATTTATTATGTATTTGACTTGCATACTTCTCATTTTTCTTCACAATAAGGTTTTACATCATGATATTATGGTGGCTTAGGCAGGAATATTCTTGGAGCTATTGTTTTAGTACTAGCACTGGAAATAGGGGAGGGAATGAAAAAAACCCACTATTATTCCTGTCTTTTATCTGATTTAACTCTCAAAGAGGGTTGTTTCTGTTCAAATTTCTAAACCACCATTGCTCTCCTATGAGTATCACAATTAAACTCTCCAGGCTGCTGTATCACAGCATCCAATCAAATTAATTATTGTTCCATATTATTAATAACTTGTGATAATAGTGATTGCAAAAATGGCCATGACAAGGCTTGCCTGTGAAAAGTTTGGAAGCTGTAACATCCATGGAAAGGTCTCAAGATCAACAGAAAAAAACTGGTTATTCTCCATTTTGCATTACACTATATATCAATACCTTTCCTACAGTAAGTAAAAGCTCATTCAGACTAGAGCCTGTGATTTGTGTCACATTCATTTATACCAGATGTTAATTTTTAAAAATTGTATGCTTAATATCAATGAGTGGTTCCTCCAGATTTCCTTTAACCATCATCTGGAGTTATACATATTTTTATATATGTATGTATATATATATATATTCAAAGCTCATTCACATTTTTCCCTACATAAACAAAGATGGTATTGATGTGAAAAAAAATCCTCTCACAAAGTCTAGGGAATAAAACTATATCAAAGAATTCCTGAAGAAGTAGGGTTTCCATTTAGCATTAGTATCCAAAGCAGCACTCACATATGTGCATATGTGTTATGTTTTTAAGAGCTTTTGCAAACTTTCTGCTACAAACTGGCAGGCATTTTCAGCAGCATCCAGTTTTTAAAGATGTATATGAGCAATGAAGAATATATGTTTACATCAAATGGAATGTAGTCCTGACTAATTCCTTTACTCATTTCTCTCAGGTCTCTCAGAGTTTGAGCAGTGTAGCAGCAAGGCCCAGGCCATGGACAGTTTTTGCTCTCAAGGCAGGGGACCCCATCCCATCAGGTTCTGTGCAGGTGCTTTGCTTTGCTCCTGAGTTCCCAGCTCCTCTCTGCAGGCAGCTTTTGCAGTCTGTTTGACTGGAAACACAGTCAATAATGGGCTTTTGTTGCTACCCCCTGGTAAGTAGAGGCACATCCTTGGCCTTTTGACAATCAGCTGGGCACAGCTGCATATTAAATGAAACTTACATATTTTGAAATGTTTCTAATATCTTGTTTATTTTGTTTCTGGCATTGTATAGTAAAATGCTGAATTTTGTTTCTACCAGTAGTAATGGTGCTCCAAGGAAAGTCTAAACATTTTTGTGACTGTGTATGATTACCATACTTGCTGTTTTTATTCACTCTTACACCCTTATGGAATTGTCATAAGTACTAACTACATCTGATTGAATAATTGATCTTTAATCCAATAAGGACAACCACTTTTTGTGTCATGTTAGCTTTGAACTTCCATCAGTTTATGAAACATAATGAAGCATTTGTGATCTCATTCCTGTGGGAAAAATCTCCAGATCAAAAGAACTCTTTTGTGCTTCTTTCATTTTACTGTTCACAGTTTTAATTCTATAGGCTGTGACCCACCAGATGAAGATGCTTAATTAACAGTTAGTAAGCTGCTTTGATTTCAGTGAAATCATTAAACAACTTACTTCAAAGATGCCAGATGCATTATGTTTACAGTCAAATTAACACCCTTGATCTATTTTTAGTGAAGTTCCTCAAAAATATATATGTACACTTTCAAGAGGGTGTTAAGAATAGGCTAAAATTAAAATGAACAACAGTCATCAAGTTTGCTGCTGAACTGTGCTTTGAGCCAAGCACTGCCGACTCCATTTTACCAGAGAGTGAAGGTGCCTACTGATTGTGGTCAGTGATATTGAGAGAAAGCAAAGCCATTCCAAACAGTCTCCCATTTCTTTCTGGTGGAGAAGGGTGTGGATGAAGCAGGTTCTGCCCAAGGACATGATGCATAAACAGCAATGGCAGATTCAGCAAAAGTGTAATAAATATCAAGTGGAACACTGTAAGTCTGGCCACTGCAAGGGCCACTTCTTTACTCACTGGATGACAAAGAATCATCAGGTACAATAGCAAGGCAATAGAAGCTGTGTAGAAACTGTTGCCATTAAATAGCATCAATCCAATGATCAACACTCCCCATGGAGGTAGTCTGAAAACGATGTTAGAAAAATAGCAAAATACTTCCATGGTTATTTGTTCTGAATTGTATGCCTAATTTATTCACTCTGACTTTTCAAATCTAATTGCTGATGTGTTATTCCCCCCAGTGAACCAAAAGCTCAGCTTCTGTATTCACCTATCATTTTGAAAATATACTACAGGTTTATTATTAAAAATTCTGGCAGTGTAAAAACCCTCAGTTTCCCATTATTCTTCCTGCATGGATATCTCTTGATTAAAGGACTGTCAGTAAAGGAACAGCCTTTCTTCAGACACAATAAGGATTTTTAAGTATTTGCTCTGTTGTGGGTGATTTTACTCAGAAATGGAAGAAAAGCAGTTCCTTGGTCAATCTGACATTATTTAATTTCAAATCTCTTTTCCCCTGTGCCTTTGTGGCTTACTCCCTGATTTTCCGCTGTATGCCAAAGCATCAACACCCAGTCCCTTCAAGAAGGCTCAGAAGAATGTAAAAGCCCTTCCATGGTGACTGACAGTTTCTGCCTTTCACTTCAGAGTGATCATGGCAGGTTATGCTCACTCATGCACTATGGCTGCTGCTGCAATTTCAGTAGGATTAATACCATAAGGCATGCAGCTTTTTACTGAAAGGCTTGCTCCAGTGTCCCAGGCTATCTGCTGGAAGCAGTCTCCAAAGAAGGCTTTCTACCAGGAATACAGACTGTCATGAAAAAACCAATTACATTGCATATTCCATGCATGCTCCATTCTATCAGATCAGGTTTCAGTAGCTCAGGCTCATCAGTTGCAACTTTACTGCTAGATAACCAGGTACATATTACTTGGTTACAGATTGCCCTGGAAGGATGATGCTACTGGAATGAAGTGGGAAGATGTGTAAGTTCTTTGCACTGCACATCTAATAAAAATGTTTTGTAGGGAAAACTCTAAAGAAGAGAACATATGGCACAAATCATACCATAAGTGCTAAACAAATCTTAAACTGTAAACATCCTCTTGGCTCAGAGCCATTTAGCAAATTTCTGCTGTCTCTAGGCTAAGCCAATGGCTCCAGTATATATTATTTTACTAAGAGTTTGTTTTGTTTAGAAGTTTATGTAAGAAAAGTGACTTGGCTGCTGTGAGGGGCTCCTTGGCAGTTTCACTTATTGCATGTCCTCACATGCAGGAGGAGCAGCATCAGTCCTAAAAGGCTTCAAGCAAATGGGTGGTTGTGTGACAGCTGAAGATACCTCAGCTCTAGCTCTGGTGGAAATAGGCATCAGGAGCTCATCTTCAAGATGGAGCTGCATCTGTGAGTCAAATATGACATTCTGTGGATGTGGATGTGGATTATGTCCTCCTGTGCAGAAGAACCTTTCTCAAATCTTTTAAGCTTTTGCCAATTAACTGCAAATCTTATTTCTAACATATGTGGAGCTCCCAGCTGGACTCAGTCAAATAAAGGCACTCCAAGAGTGTTTCTGGAGTGCTTTTGTTTGATTAAGTGTATCCTATGGTAAGCAGAACCACTACCTGCACTGGGCATTGTATATAAATACATTCATTTTTCAGCCAAATTATCATTAAAATTTACTATGTTTAGGGAACATTTTTCTGTGGAATCTATCCTGACAATTTGGTATTAGTAACATCTCTCTAATAAACAGCATAACTGAGCTCCTGTTGATGATTTTACTGGTCTGAAAGATTTAATTTTAAGTCTGCAGCAGTTTTTTCTTTTTTTAGCTATTATCTATTGTGAAAAAAAATCTAGTGCTTGGCAATATATCTGTATATAATGTTCTGGAAATAAAAGACATGTGTTCCCTCGACCAAAAAAAAAAAAAAAAAATCTTTACAGCAGAAGGAATTCCTTAAGAATTTTGTACCTATAAAGGGAGAGAAAAATCTATGAAGTAGAGAAAAAGAGGAATTTTAAAACATTATCAAAATCTATTCATACTATTCATTAGTAATTACTGAAAGCAGTATGGTGTATTGAATTGCCATGTGAGTTTTGTCAAAGCAAGACTCTGATGTCTTCTCCATTTGGGTTAAAAGATTCATATGACTTCCATCTTCTGCATTTGACTTTTTAAATTTACTGGCACGTTAATTCTAGTAGGCTGAATCCCAAAGGGCACAGTCTGCAGTTGTAGGGGGATACAGTATGGGTAAATGAAGGTGGTATAGAAGGTAATCTTATCCCCCAGTGAGTTGCAGTTGGACCAATTACTAAAGAGTAGAAGCAGGCCTGATCTTGACAGGCCACCCCTGTAGCCAATGAGAACAAGTGGTATAAAAGAGTGGATTGGGGGGATCTGGAGCCAGATGACTGCTGCAAGGACCAGGAGCAGTCATTGCTTAGAGGAGCTGCCTGTGAGAAACATTGAGGAGGTGTGAAGCTTTGGCGACTTGAAATCCTTGCACTATAATGATGTTGGAACTCAAGCTATCTAAGACAACATGCAGTGAAATACACTTTTGGGTTATCATATTGAGGAAGGATGGTCTCCATCCCTGGTGGTGAAATGTGAAAAGGGTGACCAGCCCTTGACCATGTCCAGATACTGAGCTGCTCCCCCAGGGACCCATGAGTGGATCCACCAGCTAGTACCAGCCTGTGCATAAGCATCCTCAGAAGCAGCTGCAGATGTAAAGACAGTCTCTGATGCAGCTTTTTGCTGTCTGACAGGACTTCATCCCCTCTCACGCACATCTGGTGTGGATTTATGTGCTCTAGAATGTGGAGAAATAAAAGCTGAACATACAGACTCAACCCATTTCACCTAAAGAGGTGAAAAGTGGGTGTTTAGATATTATCAAGTCTGTAGCTGGGAGCCATATACACGCTGTGTAAAGCTCAGAGGCATCTGGCTGGAAAGGCATCCCCTGAGAGCAGCCAGCAGACACAGCAGGTGCCAGACCCCAAGGGTGGGCAGCACAGGGAGGAGGGTTTGCACAGCTGTGTTTCACAGCATGTCTGGTGAAGTTGGTAACATCCCAGCATGGAATAATCTTGTGTTCTTTCAGCTCACAAGTGCAAAAAGATCCAGGAAAAAAGCTTGGGAACAGCTTCTTACGTACAGTGTGTGTTCCAGGCTTTTCTGAGCACTCTACAATGTCGGTTCAGAAATATTCTCAGTAAATTAGGTTTTGGGTAACAATGTCACCTCTAGTGAGACAAACCTGGGTTATTAACAAATTGTCCTATTTTTTCCCCAGACCTAGTTTAGCTATGCAAACCCAGGACTGGAGGACATTGCAAGACCTTTTTTTGCTGTCATTTAGCACAGTAAAGTGTACTACATTTAAGTGAAGCATTTTGATTTTTGCAGGTCACAGAAAGCCAGCAGAGTCATATATAATTTTGGAAGATACAGTGATGGTGCTCAGTACTGGATATAGATCTGAACCTACTTTGGAAGGTGCCATTTACAATGACCCATTATCACCAATGGTACAGGGTCTCTGTGGTGTGGACAGACACTGAGCTGCATCTGCTTACACCAGTGTGTTTATCAATCTCTCTGAATAGCTGGTTTACTATCACTGGTTGACTCTACTTCAAAAGATGCTTACAGGCAAATGGTTTTACCACATAAATCACTGTAGCATAAAGGTAGATGTGCTTTACACAGAAGTAGAGCTCCTGCCTTCTTTTCATGCTTACTCATATTAACAGGAATGTGTATGCAAATTTCCTAACCCCAGCATTTACAATAAATTGCTCTTGGGCACTTGAACTCCTTCCAGCTTGATTTAGAAGTTCAAAAGAAATATAAATACATCTATTCTCCCCCCTCCAAAAAAAAAAAAAAAACCAAAAAAACCCAGTTGTGGTAAGGGAAGCTGACTGCTTGGGTAAAAGCTTTAACTCCGTATTAGCAATTTTTAAAGGTGATGTGGTTTTGATGACATAGGGTTGTGCTCCCTCACCCTTTTGTATGTGGGTTGCTGTTCAATAAGCCAGAAAAACATAGATGACATAGATTTAAAAAATGTAAAACACAGACTGATGATTAAATACACAATGGACTTCCATATGAGGCTCCAGCTGAGATGTATTTTTTCCAATTGCAACGATCATCCCCAAACAATCACCTGGTGTCCCTATATATCCTCCAGGCCCAAGCAGCCTTTTGATTTGGGGTGCCTAATGAGATGTTTTCTTGCAGAACTGCTGCTCTTTGGATGGGTGAATGCTGGTTCTGGGGAGTTATTTTGGGTGTGTTTCTAAGGAGGGCTCTGTAAGTAAGGCTGTTATAATGAGTTGTGGCTGGAGTGTCCTGTTTAGTAAGGACAATATGTTGGAACAAAGTTGATTCAATATAGAATGATGTTGGGGTTGTTTCTGCCTTTTTAGGGGGAAAATGGATGTGCTTTATCCTGCAGTTTTTAGTGGTTGGTTGAATGCAGCTGCTATTGCACATGAATGGGGCTTTGAACCTTATTTGGTTCCTCTCTACTTTTTCCTTTCCATGATACTTTTATATATAAATATGATAATGTTATTCTATGATACTTATATATGGATAGCTCAAAGCCTCTTTATTCTAAGCATGAGTTCTGAGCATGGGCAGCTCTACACCCTGAGCTTCCACCACTGAAATCACTCATGCTGCATGACACACACTTGCAATTCTACATTACAACTAAATCCTAGCAATCTATCTTGAAATTCATCTCAGCTGGGGGGAATTAAGATGTATCTGTCTCAAGCACAATGCTGTGAAGGGATTTTACAGGTCCAGAGCCCAAATTCTCTCTCAAGTTCAAAATTTGAACTACTTCCTCCTGAACTCGGTCCTCAATTTTCACATCTAAAGAGCCTTTACCTCAACCTACATCATCAAGTGAATTAGTTTAAATGCTTTAAACATTTCTTCAAATACACACCCTCAACAACATATTTGGGTGCTGAACAGTTCAGGTGGTTGGGAGTTCAGAGCATTTTGTTATATTGAGGACTTTCTTTGCCATGTTAAAAGTATGGAATATGTCTGAGTTAGTACAGCATTAGAAAAAAAAATAGAAAAGAAAAAAAATAGAAAAAAAAGAAAAAAATAGAAAAGAAAAAAATACCTACCTTTTTTGCATGTAAAGGCTAAGTGTATTAGGCTTGTTTCAGAAACTCAATTTGACTGCTGACAGTATTTTTATTAATGAAATTTTATTCATTATTCATTCATTACACTATTAAGATCACAAATTCTATACCACAAATTGTTAAAGCATATTAATGCGTTTTTATAGCTTTTGACAGAAAAGTAAGGGGCATGTCTAGTTTTAGGGAAGAAACTTTTCCAAGAAGAGCTGGTGAGAGTAAGGTGTGTTGCACAATATTCCCACCTTGTCTCATGCCATGCCCACTGCAGAGGGGCAGACAGAACAGTCTCACCATGGCCTAGAGGCACATCTTTACTTTCTTTCATGCTCTTGCAGGAAGCAAGAAGAACAGGAAGAATAGGAAGCCTTCAGTGGTGGGTCATGAGACTGGCCCTACTAAATCTGCAGCAGATGAGTGGAAACACTGGCATGGAGGTGCATTTAAGGTAATTATGCTCACCTCTGGCAGTATTTGCATTCACTGAGTTGGTAATAAAAATATCTCTGAGGTCTTGAAAGGGCAGGGGAAACAGTCAATGAAGAGCTGCAAAATAACAATCCGCTAACTCTGCAGTAACAACTTTTTTTATTTCCACCCCTTGCTGCTGCAGGGAGCAAACAGGGCTGGATTTATCTTATCCACCTTTAAATTCATTGCTCAGCAACCAACACTATTATAGGAAAGTATTTCCAGTGTTTTGGCATGGCTGGTAGATTACTTGTTTATTCTGGTAGTATCATTTTGGGGACATAGGAAAGGAGGGCTATGGTCTTTGGAGGAAGAACTCTGAGGGAAGGGGAGTGAGCCTTTCAGGAAGAGGTAAAGTACCACAGAAGAGAAGAGAAGGTCTGAAGTGCAATTCAGCTCTGTGCTTCCATCTCTATTTTTCCAGCCTGCTTTTTCACATCTAACCAGTTTAGAAATGCTTTGGAAAGCAAATATCCCCATGTTCCTGGTGCTGTTGGTGGGTGTGGGTGGGCTCTCCCAGAAGTTTTGGTGTACTGAAACCATGGTGATCTGGAGCTGCCTGGTGTGTCACTTATTGTTCACTGCTGATTTCAGATTCACTCCTGGAACAGGGGCAAACCCAGGTTTTGCAACAAATGGGTAAACTGCAAAGAGTTCCTCTTTCATCCAAACTATTTCTGTCAAACATGGCAAACTACATGTTTGAGAGCTGCATAGTGCAGGCTTTCATGTAAAAGAAGAAAGTTTTCTCAGCTATGATGGTCTCACTAGACTTGTCAGCCTACACCTGAAAAAGGAGGAAAATTTAAAATATCCGCAATATTTCTTTCTCACTGAGTCAGCCTTACCAGGTCTGTAAGTATCAAAAGGGCTGCACTCATGGTTTCTTTGTAGCTTTATATAGCAACTGCTCTGCAATGGAGTTTCCCTTAAGAGTGGTGATGTGTGGAGGGGTGTTTGGAGTCTGGCAGATGTGTGGGTGCTGTGCAGGAGTGTGCTGAGGGTCACTGCCCCACTGCTGCCCCCACAACTGCACACTGAGGAGCTGGACACTGCTCAGTAGCAACCCTGGGGGAACTGCTACTTCACAAATTCCTGTTCTGCCATGAAACCACCAGGTCATTTGATAATAATTTTTATTGCAGTAAAAGGTTTAAGGCCAATGAACCCCTTTTCCCACTCAGACTCTGGAATGAACTCAGGGAAGCCTTGTACACTTTAATCTAGAAGCCATCTGGGATGTCCTCACTGTAAGCTGCTGGGAAGCTGAGAATATGGTACTTCAGCCATACAGAAGCCCCTGATCACACTATCTCAATTCAGAAGGTGTTTCTTCCTGTCCCCCAACCCTTGCCAAGGGCACCTGGGTGAAGACATGCTCCAGGCAAAAAATATGGTGATGCTTGGAGGGAGAGAATGTGTCACTTGTGTAATGGGGGCATTGCAGGTGCAAGGCTGCTTCATGATCTCGGGACACACATGTTCCCTTCTTCCTTCTATAAATGGTTTCCTCCTTGATTAGTGGTCTGTCTTACCACTTCTGCTTCGATGGCCTAATTTAGAGCAGGGCTACAAATTTGCATCCCTACAGCCAGCTCAATGTCCTTAATTATATGTGTCTTTTTATGTCTAAGGAAAATTTCAGGTTTGGAAATGGATGGAGAGAGAAAAGGTTTCTATCTTTGTAGCACTATGCATTCTTTCCCATGTACTATTTCCTGTAAAGACATCTGGGGCTGATTCTTGTTTATGGTAAAGCTGCTTTACATGAATGCAAAAGGGAATGGAAGCCTGAGTGATTGTGCTTTCTGCTAAAGCAATGCTGGGGGACTGGCAGAAATGGAAACCCTTCAGAGAACCAATGTCTGAGTGCAATGGCTCTGTTCTGAGGTATATTCACTGGAGCCATCTCCATCCTCCCCATCTGGGATGCTTCCCATGGAAGTCATGTTTATAACAGCCAAGCACACAGATTATCCTGGTTTTGAAAGGGATAAAAGGGGATAGTCTCCTCAAAAGCACAAACCAGTGCTTTTTTAAAATTAATTACTTTAAAGGATTTATCCATTTTCAATTACAAACTTTCTATTGTATCTGCCCTTTGGGCAGTTTTTCACCATCAAATGTCACCAGGATGAAAACTGTTAATTTCCAGAATATATGTAATACTTACCCATTCTGATAAGCTTCCTACAAAAAAGAGTTCAACCTTGTCCAGAGTTAAGAGGAAACATGACAAAGCTTACACAGCTTTCCCCTTGTTTTTAATGCATCAACCACAGTCTCTTCCATTTCCTCTTGTAAAACAAGGCTGGGAAAGTCATCAAGGAGATGCATTCATTCATTTCAAAAAGGTTGTTGAATCAGGATGGAAAATGAGATGGAAAATGAATTAATGCTGGTTTTTACTATGCAGCATCTTGGGACATGGCTCCTTTGCTTTGTCACCAGTTCAGTTCTGTCCCAATTCCAAGCCTGACATCAGTATTTAATATGCTTTGTAGATAGCAACTGTTTTTGTTGGATCATTTAATACCCTTCTCTTATGGACATAATATCCTAGAAAATTATGAAAAGTACCTGCTGTTAAATGAAACTGCCAGATGTAAAGATTTTTTTTTCATTTACAAATGTTTTGTGAAGAGCAGCGATGCTTCCTTTAATTATTCCTGTTGCCATCAGTTGTTGGCTGAAGAAGTGTTACTGAGTAAGTCTGTCACATGTCTTGTTATTAGATGAACTAAGAAAAGCCAAAACCAAAATGAAGACAATTTTCAGGGAATTTAGCAGGTCTGGTTCTATTCTTCTCATTAGTGTAAGTCTAGGATAACATCATGAAAATTGGCACAGTTAGTGGAAAACAAATTTAAGTGAGGACAGAATTGATTGATTGTACATGATAAATATAAGCAGCTGACCTGAGCAATGACTAAATTTTTAATTACATTTGCCTTGGACTCTGTTGTCCAAATGGAACACTGTCCACTGAACTAGCCCTGTACACCCGTCTGCAGTGTCTGAAGTGCCTCTGCCATCAGGACTGCTGCTGTTGTAGAGCTGTGTGCCATCTCCATTGCAGTGAGGTTTGAAAGTAGCAGTAAAAATAGGCTTCAGCACAGTTTCTTGGTGCTCGTGTTGGGGAAGATAAAGTGGCCCTTCAGGTGGGACTTCTGCTACTGAATTTAAAGAGCTGCTGTCCTGGTGGTGGTGTTGGACACCCTGAGAGTGCTGACCTGTTACCCTGAGGATGGCATGACAGGATTCAACTGAGACTGGCATTGGAAATGCCCCATCAAATTTGCCTCACCCCAATTAGGCCATGACACCGCAAGGTATGCCACCATGACACCTCAAGTTTTCTCATTCCCATTATTATGTCAGCCTGAAACACTTGTAGATCTTAAAAAACTCAGTTATTTTGAGTTTAGTGAAGTTTTCTTTATGCTCTTTTCCATAAGCAACTTTAATGTTCAGTGAAGGGTAGGTCCTGGTTCTGTGAGACATTCCCAAAAAAGCTTTTTAAGCAGCATCTTCTTGCTATCTTTTTCCCATGGTTTCTTAGTTGGCTTTTTTCTCTATTCCTGTCACAGGCACACAAACATCTTGCTAAAATTATCTGTGACTCTTCTTGCCCTGAAATGTGTTCTACTTTAGATGGTGTTGTGTGGTGGTGTGGATGTTGATAACATATTGGCATCTATTGCTTCAGTCATGATGGCTCAAAGGAAAGCAGTTGCCTGCTTGGTTTTATTGAGGCTGAATCCAAAACCCAAGGGGAAAGCACTGAACCTTCACTCTCCTCATGGGCCTTTGTTGATTATTGTAAATATTCTACTTGAAACTGGTAGAGTTGAGATGTATCCTTGTGAGATGCCTCTGTGGAAAATAAGTTGAAATCTGCCTCTTTGAGAAGAATATCATAGACTGCAACATCTTCCTTATATATTTGTATGTTTTAAAAAATATGTTGCTTTTTGCAAGTAGCAATTCTATAGAAAAGATGTACTTGCTCAGCTTGGTTAAACTTTAAGTAAAACAGGATAAAGAATTTCAGGCTTGGTGTTTGCAAGGAGCTGGAGCAACAGCTTGTAGCATTTTACTGTCAGTTAAATGTGCTGAAAAACTGTATGTGGTGTGAAACAAGGACTCATGAATATATCATTTTTAGGCAAAAAATGAAGGTTTCTTACCCAATCTTCTTGGAGATAAGACATGCAAAGTAAGAGCTATACTTCTGAATATCATTCCAGAGCATGGCTTCACTTGCCCTACTGAGACACTAAAAGTAATCCCCTGCCATGCACTTATTTTAAGTACTTCTTTTACTCCTTTACATATGAACCAGTATCCAACTTGCCTGGTGGAAAATTTCTAAATGATTTGGTATTCCTCTCACTGTGAATTCCTACTGAAGTACATTTAGGAATCCACAACTGCAAGGTAAATTTAGACTCAAAATTTGACAAAGGGTAGCAGACCAAAACAAAGCCCTGGTGTGAGATGTCATTACCTGCTGCTGGGAAAGCAATTCAAGACTTCCATACAATTGGAGATAACATTTCTTGAGGTCAATTACACTGTCAGCAAACAATATAGAAGTAATTTAACAAATGTCAGAACATCTTGGAAACAAGATAAAAACCAAAACACACAAGTACAAGGGCAGGATAAAGCTATTTTATCATCTGTCATGAGAATCAGCAAATGGAGAGAGCTGTTTCTAAGGCTTTGAAAGCATTTTGTGCAGCTATAATCCAGCTGGCTGGACTGCTCTAAATATGCTCAGTAGTGGAAGGGCAAGGTTGTTTTCCCCCCAATACAATGGGTGAAGAAAAAGTTTTAAAAATTATGTCATAGTTCCCTTTGAGTTAGCTGTGGCATGCTTTGACCTCTGAATGACATTGTTGGGTTGCATGTCTGTTCAATAAGTTTTAATAAAATTATATTACCAAAAATTCTTTTTCTTTCTATTTTAAATCCCTATATATAGTGCTATAATACTAGGCTATGTAGCCTAGTATTTATTCATGAAACCTTATGATAGATGGGTATGCAACAGAGGGAGAGGGGAAAAATCAGCATGGAAAATAAGTCCATGCTTATATACAGCCAAGAGATAAAATACTGATTTGGTTTGCCAAGGAAACATTTGCTGACTATGCTGAAATCTTCTATGAGAGGTTATCAAAATGCTTTAATAAGGCTATTGCCTGAGGATCACAAAAGTTACAAACAAAGCCACATCCAAGACACAGCTCAGTGCCTCATGTTGGGAGTGCAGCATTGTTTGGCTCCCTAATAATCTCTGAGTGTGTTCTTCCTCACACAGGGAAGCTCAGCTGTCAGTAAAAGCAGAACACCAAAGAGGGTACCAAGCACTCTGACTGCAGCTTCACAGGGCACAAACAGAGAGGAAAAGAGACAAGGCACATGCAGGATGGAAATACAGAGGAGGGGGGTTCCCTGGGGATCTTGGGATGTGGTCAGGAGGTGCAGCTGAGTTAAATGGGGAAATGAAATACCTTCCATTAGTAGACTGTTCCTGGTTTTGTTTTGAGATTGGGCAGGAATATCATCAGAGTGCAGTAAGCTGCTGTTTGCTAAACTTTCGGGGGTGTGAGCTCAGGCAGACAATAGCAAGCCTGTGCTGTGGACTCTAGAATGATGTTAGAAATGACAGTCCAAATAAATGGCAACCAAAAAGTCACTAGCACAGCTGATATTGTTTGGGAGGATAATATCTTCAGGTTTTACATACTTACAGGACAAAAGACTGCCCAATGCAATTTGAAGTGCCACCATCCATTAAGCTTCTTGAATTTACAGTTCTTGGAATTATACAACAGACTGGAAAGGAAGCAGTCCTGTGTTAAGAAGCTTCATGCTACTAGATTGCTTCATGCTAGAGACTGTATAGGCAGCCAAGGGCCAGGCTGCTATGATACATTTATCTGATATTATTAGTGGGGAGAAGGGTTCCTGAGAGGAGGAAGCCACTGACTGAGATAAAACAAATCTAGCATCCCATTGAGAACATGCTGTTACTGACAGTGCCTGGCTGAAGTGAGCAATTCAGGGGCGACACTGACAGCACAGCTAGCAGCTACCTCCAGCTGCCTGAGCTGCTTCAAGAGCTGAGTGTGCCTCTGCAAAAGGGGAATTTCTGAGTAATAACAGGGGATCTCAATGGCCTAAGGAGCCACTCAGTTTGAAGATATCACCATGCATTAATGCAACCAACAGCATCTGTTATATTTTGCATGCATTTAATACTCTGTTTAGGAGTTAGCAAGCAGTGCTGGAGGATAACAGGATGATGTACTCCCCTGACTGGGTTTGCTTCCTTCTTCATCCAGCTCCTCAACCTGTGGCTAGAAAGTGCTGCAGGCTCCTCTTAGTATCATACACTGAGACCCTTAGAAAAACAAAATGGTTTAAATTATTCCACTGAGGGTTTGTTCTGTATTATGTTATTCTGGGAGACATGAGCTGAGAGGATTAGTTAATATTTTAAGCTATAGGAGGTAAATCAAGGAGATGTGTGTATGGAGTGTGTAAGTCCAGGGTTGCTGCTGTTTAATGGACTGCAGTCACAAATCACACCGTCAGTACATGTAATTGTTTCCCAAACTGGAGACTGAATCCTTAAAGGTTCCCTTGTTACACATTACTTCTCCAAACAAGCTACAGAAATGTAATGTGGTATTACCAAAGCAGATGATTCATTCTGATATGCTACCTAAAACGTGCCAAGGACATCAGCCACAGGGAGCCAAAAGCTCTCTGTCTGAAATAAACATTGATCTGATGGAATCCTGCATTAATTTTTAAAACATAACAGCAGGGGGCAAGGAGGGACAGGGTTTTTCACTGAGATCTAGTTGTTTACACACGAGAAGTGAGGTATACTTTCAGTGCTTACTGTTCTTTTTTTCTAAATAATTCTCCCCAGAAGCTGTGATTGTAATGGCAAAGTTCTGAAGAATTCTAAGGCTTTTAAAGGTCTTATTTCAGAATAGTTATTTTTTCAGTAAATAGTCTGGAAAATGCATCCTGCATTGCACATTGTGCATAAGATTGCAGAAATGTATTTTTAGGGTCATGAGCTAAATTAACATCTGGCTCGATGGGTATTTCAGATGTAGTACATGCATTTGGTCTGAATGTAGCTCATTGCTTACTTTCTTCCCCTCAGATGATGCAGTGGCATTTATCCTGTGTGCTTATATATCCCTAACATCTTAGTAAATGCTGCATTTTCAATTATCTGGCATACTTGTGAATTCCCCACATTTTTTATTACTTTGCTTACAGCTAATTATTCTGTATGCAGCACAGTCTATTTATATGTTTTGTAAACACTCCCTCTTCCAAATGCTTGTGGTATCATTTTCTTCAGTGTCTTTATGGAAGACTGTCAAATGAGGGAAGCAGCTGAACTGGAGAGGCAAAGGAAAAGAATGGAACATAAATCCCCTCACATCAACAAGGAAGCAACAAGGAAGTCAGTCCTAGCAATTATTTCCCTGATAACTATACTGTTAAATTTATTTAAAGACCTGGAGTAATATGTTACCTGCTGCTCTACAAAATAGCACAGCAGCAGGTAACATATTACTAGATTTTTTTTTTCCTGTCAGACTTCTATGTGAAATAATTCTTCCAGAGATGGTGACTCCCACCACATCTTTGGGCAATTTATTCCAATGCCTAACAACTCTCAGTGAAAACTTTATTCTAATATCCAATTTGAACTTCTCCCAATGCAATTTAAGGCTGTTTCCCCTTATCCTTTCACTTGGGACATGGTAGAAGACCATGACCACCTCATGACATCTTCCTTGCAGGCAGTCATAGAAACCAAGGAGTTCCCCCTGAGCCTCCTTTTCTCCAGCTTCAACACCCCCAGCTTCCTCAGCTGCCTCTCATGGTACCTGTGCTTCAGACCCTTCCCCAGCTCCACTGCTCTTCTCTGAAAGACTCCAGCCCCTCAATGTCTGTCTTGAAGTGACAGGCCCAAAACTGGACACTTTGGTGCCACTTGGATTCCTCTTGATGATGGTCTGCCAGACTTCCAGTGCTCCTGCTGGCACCAGCATTTCCACAAAAGTATCATGAGGATAATAAAATGATCTTCCTAATGCATGTTTTCATTTCTTTGGATTAACACATCATCTCCAGTTTCATGTGTAGGACAAGAGTGTGTTTGCCTGGCAGTAACTAGTACATGTCATTTCTTCCAGCAATCCACATGAAGCCCAAAAGTAATTCCTACTCCTACACTTTTTAAACCAAAGTCTTTTCCATCCTCCAATGAGAAGATGACTTCTTTGAGATGAGACAAAGAGCTGGTGCTGGCTGTCAGAGACACTTGTAAAATGCTCTCCTTCCATGTCACAACATAAAAAAGCTAGGTGCATTTGAAGTTACTGGCATTTTGCTAAAGTGGACCTGGTATAGATGATATTTCTGAAAATGAAAGTCATGTTCATATAAAGAAGTGTCACTGAAATATCCAGATGGATTGAAGAGAGGTTTTTATTTATTAATTATTATTTTTGCTTAAAAAATTTAACACTTTTTGATTGCCATTCTTTGTTCAGAAGTCTGCTTTAACAAACATGCACTCCAAATTAAATGACCCAAATTTAACATTAAATGACGAAAACTCCAAAACCCCAAAGAAAAACAAACAAGCAAAAACACTTGTAAAAGTGTTATTGATTAGAAAATTATTTTCTTAAGTCTGGGTCACTACAAGAATGGTGTAAATATTTTAAAAACATTTAGTGATATTTGCCCAGCTTTATGTGTATTTAAACTATACAAATAATTTCTGAGATGCAAAAATATTAATTTTGTGGAGAATTTTTCTTCAAATCCTTTTTTTCCAACAGGTAAATAAAAATGCTGTTACATGTGCATACATAACATTCAATGGTTGCAAGTGTGCTATTAAGAGAGAATATTTATCTTTGGAAAAGGGCAGTCAGCTTACATGTGTTGGCTGACCACTTTAAAGCTGAACATCTGATAACCATAAATGCTGTTTTTCATAGGCACATTCTATTGCCACAAATACTCAAGATAAAAAGGCAATCCCCAAAAAATACATAGAAAAATAATAAACTGTAGAGTTTTTATGATTTTTTTTTTCCTCTTATTGGTTTTAGAGACGTCTACATTTTGATATGCATGAATGGCTGTCTAGGCTGGATAGTTCAGAAAATTTCAAGCAGCCTCAGCAGTTTCTGAAGAGATGTAAAGACTATACTGTGCCTGTGGTTGAAAGTGGAGGCTGAGGTAAGCTCTGGCATCTCCTGCTTTGCTGAAAACAGCTGAAGCCTGGTGGTGCAGCAGATGGTTGTGCTAGCCCCATGTCTCTTGCCTTGCCATTACAACCCACTGGTCAGGAGCCTTTCAAAGAGCAGCAGCTCAATGGCATCCAGGAGAGATGCTGCAGCTTTCCCCCCGACGCTTCCTGGAGGCCCTAAGGTGCAACACCCATCTGGAGGACCTGGAGCACCAGAAGCAGGTTGGTAAAGTCCAATCCAGGACCCTGTAAGGACTCCAGTGTGCAAGGTGAAGTGGCAAACAAAAATTAATGCTGGATCTTTGACAAGCTCTGAACTTCTCAGCTGTGAAGAAGTTAACTTGTTAAACTGTTGCATGTGTGTTTGGGTCAACATAGTGCAGTTACTCATCTGTTGTTCAACTTTTGACTATATCTAAGCCAACACTGGATAACTAAGCAACCATGAGGCTTTTATGGCTCTCTGTAATAAGAATAATCCAGGCACATCTGGCTTAATGAAGGTCTTTGATCCCAGCAGAAAAAATAAGTCTCATCTCTCAGATGTATTAAGATTTTTTTCTATTTTTTCATTTTAAAGTCAGTGTTTATAGCAGGATTTTATTCAGTTTCTTCCATGACATGAGTGGGGAGGAGCAGGGGGAGGAGTTATCTGAAATAATTCTGTGCTTGGTGAAAGACTTAGTCCTTTACTCTCCTGCAACAGTAGTTCTTCCTCACATATCAATTTTAAAAGACTGAGGAACACAATCAAAATTTCATCTCTAAAAATAAAGTGATGAAACAGCCTATTAAAAATACTATGCTATATTGGTGGTACAGCCGTAAGGGATTTATGAAAATTAATTATATAACTATTGTAAAAATATCAGCGTTGAAGTTAGTGCCAATGTATTTTGGTCTTGGACTCCACATTTTCATCTGTCTGGTATTTTCAGAAAAAGCAATCAATCTGAAATCTTTCTCCATGGATTTTTTTTTTCTGCCATTATACATGCAGGAAAAAAAATTCTAAAATTCATTCAGGCATGAATTTGAGATACATGCCTGTTCTAAAATTCTTCATTTGAAAGTTAAATGCTCCTCATACAAAAATATCATGTTGTTATTGACATTTTGTATTCTTAAATCCATAGATTCCAAGAAATCAGACAACAATAAGTCACATTTTTTTTTCTTTATTGGGAGTTAAAGAGTACTGAAGATGCCCAAAGATGACTTAATCATGTGAGAGACAACAGAAGTGGGAAGTACTACAATTTCTGTTTTCATTGATAATGTTAATACCTGCCTGGAAATAGCCTGGGAACTCCTGTTTTGTTGATTGTAATCAACAATTGTTGTCAGCCTTAAATTACTCCATTGTTCCACATGATTTAAGTAGGCTGTGTGTTAAAAGACTCAGGATATTTAAAAACCACTAGAGAGAATTGGTGGGAAGCTGGAGGAAGCTTTCTGACACATCAGAGCAATCATTTATTGTTAATTGTTGAGCTAACTAGGGGAAATTGGTCAAGTTATTTATGCCTTGCAATTAAATTTCTTACTTCCAGAAGATGGAGTTCAAACTGTTCATGGTATGATGATATTCCTCAGTTTCAAAGTTTGAGCAGGGGAAACGGACTTGTAGCTGTCTCAGACAGCTACAGATATTTTGTATCATTTTGAAGGTCATAAACAGGAGTTTCATGGAATTTTCTGCTTTTATAACTGGTGAGAAAATTCTGATAAGATTTCAAATGTGGGAACCAGCCTTTTCATTCCAAGGCAGAGATTTAACATGGTGTTAGCTACCAAGCACCCCTATCTCACCTCTCATCAGGTGAGAAGGCTTCTGAAAACACCCCTTGCTGTGGCCAGAAGATATTTTTGCAGAAGCAAGCTAACATTGTCCTTTCAATTATTACAGTAGGAACACATATTGTTGGCTGTAGGGCAGCAGTGTGAGAACCCATGCAGCCACAGGTCTGGAAGCAGAGATGATCAGGAAAGACTTTTCTAGGACTGATGAAGTGCAGAATGAAGCATTTCTCATAGTTGCTGACAGAAGGAAGGGAATGTCTTCAAAAAGCACTGGCCTAATGCATGGCTCTCTGTGGCTTGGGAATGAAATAATTCTCAGATGACTGCGCTGCTTCTTCCAGATGTGTGAGCAATTTTTAGTGCTGATGAGATTTTGCTAGCCAGCTAAGAGTATATCAGTCTGGCTGGTTTCACTTCAAATGAGCTCTGTTTTTATATTGCAGAGAATGGTTTTCAGGAAATACCTATAGATCTTAGCATGCAGAAAGATGTCCTATATGATGTCTCAAAGAGTTTTTTGCCCCTCACATCCTTCCAGTGTGAAAAGGTGCTACAGAGCCCTATCAAGGAGCTTAAGTAAGATCCTTGGGTGCTATAAGCTTGTGGGTTTTTTACCTTGGCCAGCTACAGATTTTATTCTTTTGCAAATGTAGTCTTTAACTTTCTTTTAAGGATGCATACAGCAAGATTTATATCATGACCAAGAAAACCAGGACCCTTTAAAGGAAAGCTTCTGCTATGGATAGGAGGCTTTGGGAAGACATGCTGAGGAAGCCCTGATGCAGGGGCCTGTGCCAAGATTTCTGAATGTCCATGGCAGGAGGTTACAGCCCCATACTGGTGGGGGAATGCTCCTTTAACACACCCACTGAAGTCCATCTTGCTCTGTTTGTCTCTCAGCACAACCCAGCAGTGATGGCAGGAATCAGACTCTTAGTTGTGTTTATGGACTTTGCCTAGAAGGAGTTTTTCAGTTCAATGAGTATCCCAGAAAATACCTCATGTCTCATCTTAGTGCCTGTAGGAGTGGGTGTCTCCACTTCCTGCCTGGATGGCAAAACACTCCATCGATGATGGGATAAAGATTAACCAAAAATGACAGTCACTGGGTTTTCTCTAACTCCTCTGGTTTTAGTCTCACTGGTTGTTCTTATACTCCAGAGACCCTCTTTAACATGGACATTTCTTGTGCTTCTCTCTTGACAGTTTGGCCTAGTTGGTAATTGGAGTCTTCTTGTTTGGTGAGCTGTTCCTATGGTTCCCTAGTTACACTCATTCTTGCTCTTGTAGTTAGTGCTCCATTATTACTTTCCTAATAACTGTTTCTGAGGCTCCTCTCTTCCTTTAATGTTTCTTATGTGTTTGGCTAGGCTTCTCTGCATTCTTGGTATGGCATACTATGTGCCATCACTGGAGCAAGACATCGCAGCTTTTCAGAGGCTGTGTGTGTGGTTATTCCTCTAGCAGGCTTGGCTTCAGTTGCCTGTTTGAGCTTTCTCCACGTGAGTTTTTATTCTGCTTCATGGTGGGTTTCTGCTATAGCAGTGACCTTCCAAAATGGATAATACCTGGACTTGTAAACAATTGCAAATATCTTGGCTTCAGCAAGACATCTTTCAGTTGGAGCTGCTGGAGTCTTGTGGCCTGGAGTCTCTACCCTGTCTTGTGGTTCGCTAAGACTCTTCTGTTTCTTGCTCCTGGTTGAATATATTCCCTTGTTTGCTTTAACTAAGTATCTTAAGGAATCTCACTAGTCTATGTAGTTATTTGTGGCTTGGCACTTTTGTCAGTCCTGACCCTACCATGCCATTTTTCTTGCTCTAGGAGCAAGGACCTCTGGTCCCCTGTACCCACAGCATCTCTCCTTCCCTCTCTCAGCTCCTTCCTGTCACAGGTTTTTGTGTGTTGGTCTTGTAAGGCAGGAAAATCCTCTCCATTCTGAATGCTTCAGAATATAAATTGATGATAATTTTCTCTTTAGTTTCTTAGTAGGAAATTAGAAGGGATAGGATTAATCCAAGTAGTCATCAACTGTGCTCTTTAAAGGCATTTCCAGATTTTTGGCATATTCAAAACTCTCAGAAGGTAACAGGCATAACCAGAGAGAGAAGACAAATGCTCGTCATAACAATTTCTTTCATTTTCTACAAAGAATAGGCAAGTCTAATGCTTTCAGACCTGGACTCCTCCTTTCTTCAACTTTAGCCAGTTGTTGTCAAAGACATGCTGTAATCTTTTCCATTTCTTGTATTTCGTAATCACAATTGATAACTTAGTAACTTTCTTTAACCAGAGCAACGTGTTAAACTTTTTTTTGGCTGCCACAGAGTATTCTAAACAATTTTGCTGAACGAGGTTCCAGCAGTTTTGGTACGTAGCCTAACACCATATATTGTGGTGTGCAGAGAAAATCAGTTCTCCAAAAGGAACTCAATAGCAGTATGCACCTTTTGCCAAAAATTCCTAATTTTGGGACAGTACCAGGAAACTTGTGTGGGTCCCATTTTGCTCCTACTCAATTCAAAGGCAAAGCTCCTCCCAATTGCAGGCTCTAGCACTCAGTCCTCACATTCCCATTTCACACATTTTCCTTCAAATTCTTTTTTTCCTTTATCTTTAAACTGTGGCAAAACCCTTGCACTCTCCCGTACATTTTCTGGAAGGCAAATCACAGATAGGAACCCTTTCCCTCATCTCTCACACTGTTTAAGAGCAGCTCCTGTTTTGTGCCCCAAAGCACAGCTGGAACTCAGCAGCTGTAATCTGGAGTGACAGATGAGCAAGTCAGATCATGAAAGGAGGAAAAAGCTGCTGGAAAAGGAGCAAAAAGCCAGAAGGAAATCTTGTAATCGTATCAGAAAGGCAAGGAGTGATATCTTGGAAGAATTAATTTTGTATTTCAGTAATCCCTGAGTTTACTTGGAAAGATGATAAATTTGGGATAGGCTGTGGACATGTAGAAGATAGCAGATGTGGAAAGATGGGATCTTGGGACATTTGCCATAGGAAATGAAATTTCCAGCATCACTGTGTTGCAATTGGTGCTAATAGGTTTGGAGCTTGACCATGGCTTAGGTGTGTGTAAGTATACAGACTGCTAAATATAGCTCTGGAAATAAACACATGTAACCTGATAGCTTTAAACATAGTTGGTTTTCTTATTAGACTGTAAGAACACTTGGAAGAAGCAAGTATAATAATAGAACTAATACTGATTTTTGCCATGAAGCTTAGAAGAGAAGAAGCTCTGCAGGGTCCTATCACTATAGGAAAGAAAGCAACTGAGGTGCAGAATAGCATCAGCCACTTCTCAAAAAACAGGACTGCAAGATCTTCCAGACAGAGGGACACAGGGAAGTGGAAAAGGAAAATACCTGGCACATTCCTGACCCATTTGTGGATACATGACCCAGAGATGTGTGAGCTGTGTGCAGTGAGGCAATGGTAGAGCACAGGTAGCCCTTCTCCTGGCCTGTGCCTCCTCATGGCCAAAGAACCTGTCCAAACAGCTCAAAGGCTGTGTTCAACTCCAGCAGGGGCTGGAACAAGGACACGAGGAGCAAAGAGCCAACAAGAGTCCTACTTTGTGAAATTAGTTGGGTAGTTTTGAATATAGAAAACTGAACAACCAATGGTAGTTTTTAAACTTTATGCTGTCTTAAGGAACTGCATAATCAGGGTCAGCAAGCTTCATTTACACCCTGTGTGTGCAGCTGGCAAGGATCTCAAATTGTGCCTTCTTCAGTGCAAATGCTGCTAGAAAGGGAGATCTTTGCACAAAATGTCCCCAGCCCATCTCACCATGTGCTGCAGGATGGCTCCTGTACTTGTAGATGTGCATTGCAACAAGGGCAGGATTTATCCAGGGTCACTTTCAGGGAAGTATTCTCTCCAAAATATCCCTAATGCTGATGCTAAAAAGTTAAGAAAACTATTTGTCTACTTCATACAGGCCATGTTATGTAAGAGATTGATAGATTTCAGGGAAGGACACCAAACCAAATCAGTAATGCTCATGTGATAGTTCATTGTAATGCTGATAAACAAAACCTAAGAAAATACAATACTTCTCTTGTTGGAAGCCATTAAAGTGTGATTTAAAACAGAAAAGCTGACAAATACTTTATTGCCAAAGTGTCCAATATCTGCCTGGGCAGGCACCATATTCTCTTCAGTGAAAATATACATTTTCATATTTTGCTGTCAGTATGGCCAACGTAAGGTCCATAGACAAGAAAGTAAAATGCTGTCAGCTTCTACCCTTGGCTTTCAAAAAGTGAAGTAAACAGGAAATCCTGTTGTAGTCTATGAGAGTATACAAGTTCTGAATGATTTAAGATATTGAAAATTCATTTGAATGTGAAATCAAACACTCTGCTGTATTGCCTGAAAATAACTTCCCCCCCCTCTAACTCTGGGTTCCTATCCCCAGTAAAATTCAGCCCCTTAGGTTTGCTCTTGGTTCCCTCAAAATTCCCTCCTCCCCCCACATCTTTTTGCCAGTTTCTAGCTACCTGGATCACCCAGAGAAGTTCTTTCCAGCAAAGTGGGGCACCTTCAGTGACAAATATATCCAATTTTTATCTTTTACAGCCTTTCTTTTTGTTTTAGCACTTCCATTATTTTCTGCTGGGAATATCTTTGGTTTTATTTCATGACATCTTTCTTCAACTTATCAACTGGAATGTATTTGCTGTATGTCATGAAGGTATTTGCATGATGTTAAATCTTCATTCTTGTAGTACCCAGAAAGAGATAAGCACCATAACCCTAACTCACATCAAATTTCTTCTGAAGTCCATGGAAGTTTTGCCTAAGTAAGTCTGCAGGACTCGACCACGTGTTTGCTGTAGAGTGTGTACTGCAACGTCTGGTATTGTTTAACTCTACCACGTTTGTTTTTAGCAACAGTCTGCATAAAGATGTCTTATGGGATAAAGTTACAAATAGGCTTTATTGTAGGGACAAGGTAAGAAAACTGGAAATTAAAGCTAAAAAGGCATTCGTCTCTCGAGGAAGACAGTAAAGGGTGTCATATTTCTTTGGCATTGTAATGCTACTAAACTACATCTGCTTCTCAAACATTTTTCAGAGGGAGGATTTCTAGACCCAACTCCAGTTATCCTGGAGATAGAAAACGTCCGGCGCACTCAGCTTTCTGTGTTTAGATCATTTCATCAACTCTCCCCGCCCGTCCCCAGATTTTAATTTAACTTGTAGCTTCCTGCCGAGTCTCCCCAGCTGGAGCCCAGCGGCAGCCGAAGGCTCTTCTCGCCCTCCGGCTGCACCGAGGGCATCACCTGTCCTGGCGCTGCCGCTGCACCTGGGCCGGGCCGGGTGGGGCCGGGCTCTGCGCTGCGCGCCGGCGGCTCCAGGCGCGGGCCGGCTCCCCCGGCTCGGGGCCGGCTCCGGGTGCGGGTCGGCGCCCGGGGGAGCGGCGCGGGGCAGCGCGCACCATGCGGGGCCGCGGCCCGGCCCGCCCCGGGGGCCGCGTGTGCTGATGTAATCGCCAGGCAGCCAGCGCTGAAATTCAACACCGCGGCGGGCGGGAGCTCCGCCGGTGCCGGGGCAGCGCCGCTCCGCCGCCGGACTCCGCGGGCAGCCGCGGGGCGCCCCCGCCGCCCGGCCCCCGGCGCCCCCCCCCACCCGCCGCGCCCGCCCCCGCGGGCCGTACGCGGGCCGGGCCGCCCTCGGGCTTGCGCGGAGCGCGGCGGAGACCTCGGGGCCGGCGGGCTTTCATGGACAGGAGCTGACCCTGCGGCGGCGCGGAGCTCGGCTTTCCCTCGGATCTCCGCTGCCCGGGCAAATGCATACAAATGCATTTGGGAGCCGAGAGGACAAGGCGAGGACGCATCTCTCCCGCGGGACAAACGTAAGGGAGCCGGCGAGACGGGACGCACCGCACCGCCACCCCGCCGCGGGGCCGGGCAGGGGATGGGGCTGCGGCTCGGCTCCCATTGCGGGCAGGGCACGACGACCCTGGCGGGCAGCGTGCCCAGCTCTACCTTCCGAGCGCCAGCCGTAACCCCGCGGGGTCCCCGGTGCCCCCGGCGGACCGGCGGGGTGCTGGCTGCTCGGACGGAGATCGCCTGTATCGCTGGCTGTCCCTGTCCCTCTCCTCCGCACCCCTGGTGTCGTTGAGGATGCGCTCTATCCCGTCCAGCACCCTCGTGTCGTCCTTCCCTCGCCCAGAGCGGGCAGCCTGGCTCTGGTGCCCCCGGGGAGCGGGGACAGCCTGACCGAGAGCCCGTGCCTCCTGATCCCCGAGGGGGAACGGGGATCCCCGGGCCCGGCGTTCCGCAGTGCCCGCAGTAACCTGGCAGCTTCTGAGCCTATTTGATACCTAGCTAGTAAAACGCGGCACACAAGCAAACGCAAAAGCATGTAGAATTTACGCTAAAGAGCTAAGGCTACTCTCTTAATACCAGAGATAGCCAGATGAGCTGCTCTGTATTCACGTGTTTTTGCAATTGGCAGAGGTATTTCTGATGCATTCTCACCTGTGATGCAAAGCTAGAGCTCTGTTCTCTACGGTTTACCTAAAAGCAGCCTCGGTAAAATGACTGAATTTATAGTTGCAACCATATTAGAGAGGTTACTTTTGTGTCTCTCTCTTTGTAAAGGGCTGATTTTGTTCTGGCCATGTGTTAAGTTTACTGAGCGTTCTGAGCAGGACAGAAGGATTTGTTTAGTGTTGTAGTGAGGATTATGCTGCTAAAGTGTGCCTGATGTATAATCTGGCTGTACTTGAATGCTTGTGAGCAGTTAAGGGGCTTCCTGAGGGTTGCCTTCCTAGGAGATCTGTTTTTAATTGCTGTGTCTTTGGGACTTCAGGAATTGTCTGAGTGCAATTTCAAAGAATGGTTTTATTTTAAATCTATAAAGGGGTATTGCTGATGGAGAAACATAAATTGCATTATAGGAAAGAGGTACAGTAGCAGAGATGCAGTTTAGTTCAAAATAGGAGATAGCTTCAGAATATATCTATATGCTTCTATAATATTTGCCTCATTTACTTCTATAGAGAGCGAGCAACCTGGTCACTTGCCTGTATTAAGAAACCAGAATTCCTCACAAAAGGATCAGGTTTCCTTAGCATATGTCAAACCAGTAAATCCCTTGCAACTTCAACCACCTTTTCCTTGAAATACCATTAGATCAGGCCTGTGCAGGGGTGTCTCTGCAGGTTAAATATGTAAAACAACTGCATGGCTTCTAAATCTCTCACCCATTTATTGACAGAATATTTAAAGTATGAACAGCCTTGTGTCACCCTTGTTTCTTGCAAGCACCAAGTTGTAGTACATTTGAAGAATGATATACAAAATGTACAGAGACAAACCCCGTGAAAGAAGAGTATTTCACATTAGTAAGAATTCAAGTTATAGACTTTTTCCTTCATACAGGAAAAAATGGTGTGTGCTAGCTGGAGAAGAGAACTAGTCTAAGCAATCAAGAAATTTACTCCTAAAACTGTACTAAAATCATGTCTTTTCAATTTTTTTTTCTTTTAGAAATACTAACAGAGTTGACTGTTCTTCTGGATGTGGTAGTTTCTCATTTTAAACCAGATGCTGTCCAAATAATGGGCCACCAGGCAGGGAGTTTCCTCTCTCTGAACCCCAGTTCTGTTGTAGAACAACTCTCAGGGCAATGTTCCTCTACCTCTCACCTCATCTCATATTTCTCCCATTTTCCATTCATTCAAATTGTGAAATTTGGCAAAGGATTCCTTGATAGCTAATTGGTGCCGTGTGTGATCAAAGGGCATGTGAGTGTCACACTAGAGAGCTGTTGTGTCCCCTCAAACTGTGTTGCTAGTAGGTATTTTAAAATTTGGGAAGCAGCACTGGACCTGCTGGCTAATTTAATTATAGTAGCAAAGAAAGTTATATTTATTTTTATATCTTTAAAAATAAGTTTGAGAGTTGCAGGGCATCTCTGTCCACAAGGTGCTGTGACCTTTCCAAAGCTCTTCTCAAGCTTGATGGACCCAAACTGTGCCCTTCCTCCTCAGCAGTCCCCAGGCAGATCCAATGAAGAAAGGAGTGTGGGGCAGGTGCTGGTGTTTAAACCATCATCCCTGAGGAGTGCAGGACTGAGTGCACCTGTGGCAGTCACACTGCTGAGAGGTTTACTTGTCCTTTCTAGCAGCCAGCTGGTGGCATTTCTTCCTTTAAACTTGAGAGTTCTCAAACTAGGCTGGAATGGAGAGCATGCTGCTGTGCACTGACCAGACCTGAGTTCTGTATGCTGCTGAGTAGTCTTCAGAGGGTGGAATTTTTCATTGTAGCTTGCCACAACTTGCTTTGAAGATTATCAATTCTCTCATCCATCCATCACCCCTAGTGCAAAAAACCCCGATGGATAGTTGCTGTCCACTCCGTAGGAAGAGGCAAATGGCCACAAATGTCAAAGATTATCAGAAAGATAAACTCAGTTCTAGTGGTACAATAGCTCAGTCACATTTGGTAGTGCCTTACTCCAAAATGATTCAATAGTGGCCCTCAGCATATGCTTGCATGTACAATAGAACAGATGAAAAGGTAGAAGAAGGGGATGAAATTTAAGAGAGACCCCTTGGCTATGCCCTAAAGCCTTGGTATTGGAACAGCTTCAGGTGTGATGTTAAATGGGGGGAAAATAGCCAGCATTTGGGTCAGCTGAAATCTTCCACTCCACATGATTCTCCATTTTTCTCTTGGTGTGTCCCAACATCTCCAAGAGCTGTGAACTCAGCTGAGACAAGGACCCAAGCTTCCTGCAGCTATGGCAGATGATGAGTCAAGGCACATACACATTATGCCTGGTGCCTAGTGGCTGTGCTGGTGTGAGAGTGAACACTGAGAACTGACTGTTCTGCAAATGTACAGAGTGGTGATCTCAACCAAGAGGGAGGATTTGCATGGATTAGGTTGCACATGGCTTCATTTCCAAAAAATTTTCCTTGTGAAAAAAGATAGAAGGAAGTCTCACTTTTCTCACGCATTAGAGGACCCCCAGCACTATGGTTGTTTCTGGTCCCTGTTTTTTCTCTTAGTTGATAACTCATCTGTTCTTGTCATTAGCTGGAGAGCACTATGTAAGCCAGTGTCTTTACTTCTCACTAAATGTTTCTGTATATTCAGTTTCATCTCTGAAATTTACGGCCCTGGGAGCATGTTGTAATTTCTTGTTTTCCTACAATGTTTGCTGGAAAGTGACAGAGGCAGGTACCTGACAGACACAGCTTTGTGCCTGGCTGCTGTAGTAGAAGAGGCTGTTGTAATATTAGAACAGTCATCTTTGAATTTTGGGCTCTGGGGTTCTTTGAGCATCCTTATTTTGTAGCTAGCTAAAATGTTTTATGTGATTTTTTTAATGGCAAATCCATTTTGCACCTTTGAAAATAATAAAGGTAAAATAAAGGGTTGTCCAGCATGGACTTTGTTTCTGGCACAGCTGTCTCCTGTCACTGAGCTTCTCATTTGATCAAAAGATGATGCACTGTGTGATGCAGGAACTTTGAACTTCAATTCTGGGCTTTAGAACTCTGAAAAAATGAACTGAGTGTCCTGTAGTGGACGAGCTGTTTGGACAACAGTCTGTGTTAAGCCCTTTTTAGGAGTGGCAGAACTGCTCCACTAGGCATTTCATGGCTGTAGCAGGAGAAAGCTTGACGGGAGGAATAGCTAGGGATTGTAGTGGTGGTTAATTAAAGAACATGCCCCTACAAGCATGTTGGGATGTGTAAGGCATAGTTTCCACCTTTCCCTCCCTCTGTGATCAGAGCTAAAGCATTGATGCATATTTTTGAATACCCTATATGTTCTGTGCATTTTCTTCTGAAAGACATGATGTATCTACCATTTTACAGTGGCAATGACTATCGTGCCATTTTGTTCCTTATATTATTAATTTGTTCTGTTTGCCAAAATTTAAGCTCTCACAATATACAAATCCCCTTGATAAAACCAGGCTATTGCTCTGTGGTTTTCATGTACTTGGATGTTTCTGAAATGTTTGAATTCCAAACCCTTTAAAGAATTAGTAAGACTTTCACTAAATACCACTGTGTGTGTGTGTGTATGCACATGTACTTATATATCTTTTCTTTCTGTTTAAACCATATGTTCCTGGATAAAGAGTGGTAGTGTTTTCTTCCTCCTTTTTTTTTTTCCATGTGAAAATCTGGCTAATTAGCTGGCAAAATTAGATGACATGAAATTATATGTTTAGTTGCAGCTATGTTACTTTCAAATACACTTGAATCCAGATACTCAAGCGCTCTTTGACCTCGCCAGGAAACTTTAGTCACTCTGTCATTCCATATTATGAAAAATCACTGAGGTTACAAACATTAACAAGCAAGAGGCTTGAGTGTAAGTTGATCAGTTAGTGTCAGAACTATATTTCTGATATTTTTGAAATATTTCTTCTTAGAACTGAGTAGATAGAGGTTACTGTAATTGTTTCATGCATCTTTGCCTGGTTGTCCAACATTACCAGAAAATAGATTTCTCATTTATTAAAAGATTCAGTCACTGATAAGAGACTGATTAAATGTTAATCTGGCTAAAATGATAATTAAGAAACAGCAGACAATCTGTTCTTAATCACAGTAAAAATGTAGTCTGTACAACATTCAACACTTCTAAAGTTATTTTGAATTTTGAGCACATAATCTAGATCAATCTTATGTATGTTTGTTGGAAAAACTGAAACACCAGTGTGCTATCAACATTATTTTCATTCTAAATCCAAAACACAACACTTGAACAGCTACTAAGAGGAAAATTATCTTGCTGGCTGAAATCAGGGCTGTGAGCCTGTGATAGCTGTCAGTAGGACACTCTTCTACCTGAGCATGAACTTGTAAGTTGAAATGTGATGGAATTTTTTTTTTTACTTTGTGAAGAGCATGACTTGCTTGTAGCATGATAAAATTTTATAATACAGGAACAAAAGTTTGACACAACATTTTCACTTATGGGAAGATGATGTGATCTGGTGACAAGACTGATAAGACGTCAAAAGTATCTAATGATCTCTGCAGGAATTAACTTGTCATTTATTTTATGGGTTTTTTTTATGGTAACATTTTTTTCTTTCCAGGAAGAAATTTACTGTGTAGCAGCATTCATATTTGAAAACTGCTGCAAGAAAATATAAAGCAGATGCAGTCATTTTATTAATAAAAAACAATGTAAAATATATGTGCTATGTATGAGGGCATACACAACCTGGATCTTTGTGTGAAATGCCTTCTCAGTATCAGTGGGAAGTTGTATAGTGTGATGGCTTTGATTCAGGACTTGCTGATGTCAGTGGTATTCTGCCATTTGGATCTTGAACCAGGTTTCTAATTCCTTGGAGTTCTAAAACTGTAGATGTTTTCTCACATGTTTTTTCCCTTTCTTTCCCTTTTAGGAAAGCTCTCCTTTTCATTACAACATGTATAGCTGTGGGTGTTGCACAAGTACCCAAACAAGGTGAGAATGCTTCTTTTATAATAGGACATTTGTGTATTATGTTAGTAGATGAAAAGAGTAAATGGCTGTTGTAACTTGTGACCTTAGGTTCAGTTCATTAATTCATGTGACTTAAAGAAAATACCAATTACAGCATAATGAGAGCAAATGTTTGAAGCACCAGTTTGGAAAAGATGACCTTTTGAAAATTACTCAGATTTTCTGTCTATGAAATTGCTTACATATTTAAGCAAGCTCTTCATAAAAAAGAAGCCTTGTACAGTGAAAAGGCTTTGATTGTGTCTTCACTGCAAGTGGGTGTCCTTGGGGGTGGCAAGCTATGACTGAGTTACCTTTGCACTTAAGGCAGGCAAACCACGGTGCATAATACAGGCTGGCACTGCTATAGCAAAATGTGAAATTTGGTATTCATTTGGCTTTGCATTCAGATGCAGATGTTGTGAGGAAATAGGGTTGTCTTGTTTTTAGTTTCTTTTTCAATCTGCCAGCTGTTATAACAGCACCAGATGTGCAGTTTGCTCTGGAGACTACTGTGGGAATGATAGGTCCCAAAGTGGTGGAGGCCAACGTGCCATTTAGTCACTTATTTGCCATGAGAGTGGCAGCATCAGTTCTCCACCACGGTCCTCTGCTGTACAGGTGAAGCATGAAGCAGGTCATCCTTGGCTGGTGAGTGTGTAACTGCAAATACTCATCTGAATGCAAACAGATGGGTTGCGTGGTTAAGGCAAGACTCATTCCTGATAATGTTTTGCTAGAGCCCTTTGGGATATCTCAGCAGCCTCCCACCATTATTCTCACCAATGCATTTTTCCTGCTTGTCATTCCCATAGATTGGCAAAGTTTGATTTTTCCTTCAGTCGCGGAGTTTTTGTTTTGCCTCCCCCCGTTGCCTTTGTAGTTTTGCCCTGCAGTGTTGCCCATTGCTTGTCTGGTAAGATTGGTTGTTGATGTTTCACATCCCGCTCGATGGGGGCCATATGCTTTTGTGATGATGGGATTTTCCTGGATTTTTATAATAGCTGAGCCAAGTTCTCACTGGAGGAGGGGCAGCACTGTTAGATGTGTGTGGCCTGCCTGCTCCAGGCCTGCAGGGATGGAAAGGGAAGAGGCAGTTTTAGGGAGGCAGTTCACAGTTTCCCGATGTAGCGGGAGCAGGTGACAGATGCCAGAGACAGCTGTGTGGTGGCAATTTGAGTGTCTTCATCCCTTCAGCCCACCCTCTTCCTCTGCAAAGAAATAAACCTTTTCTCTCACTCCTCATGTCCCTCAGCCTGAGAATTGCTTCCCACTGACCCTTCAGGTGAGGACTGTGAAAGCTGCAGGACAGGAGAATGGGTGGACACTGAATCTTACCTGCCTCTTGGCTGAGAATGCCCCTATGCACAGAGCTTTGCAGAAATGGGGTAAAGCCTCTGGTCTCAACAGGCTTATATTGAATTAGTTTTTATTTTGTTGTCAGCAGATGGAGTTTCCTTTTTTTTCTATTATTATTTTGTTGTTATTGTTGTTACTGTTTTTCAACAGTATTTCTAGATAGCCATATGAGAAGCCTTACTGAATGGAAGCTCCTCTCCATCCTTGATGCACAGGTGTCATACTTCACTTTATTTTCTTGAAGTGCTTGCTTGGGATCAAAATGATGCATTGGATCTTGATGAAACTTTCTTCCCATGAGTGAATTTGGTTCCTCTTGTGCTTTATTTGCACAATGTGTAAACAAAGTTGGAAAAAGCAGTTCAGAGAAGGAAACCTCCTCAGAAAAAACAGAGAGCATTTCAAGCATATCCTTCAGTTTCAGTATATAAGCTGCAGAGCTTCATTATTGCATTTGAGATGCTTAGTGTCTGTCCAGGAACAGGATTGCATGCCTACTAGGAACATGTTAACACCTTGGTTTTTAAACTTCCTTGGCAGTTATATTTTGAAAAAAGAATGTTCTGCCAGACCTGAAGATGCTAGCTGATTAACATGCCTTCTCTCCTGAGCTGAGGAGGCAGCCTCTGCATGCTTTACTTGAGAGGATACATACACGTTGCTCAATTTGGTATGCTGCTATAAAGCATACACAGTAAAATACTTGTAAAGATACAGCCTCAGACTTTAGGAATAATACTTTGAGTGGGGCACAAGAACATGCAGAATTTTTGTGTCTTGCTGGCTTTGCTATGCCAGTGATCTGATCTGGCATCCAGGAGAGCATTTGTTGCAGCCAGGTATCTTAAAGTACCCAGTTGCAGATGCATCATCATCTAGAAAATGGGCAATCTGAAGGGAAATTATTCTTGGTTCTCGTGGGGCTGAATGATGAATGGCCCTTTTTTTTCCCTTACCCACACTGGAAAAGGGAAAGGGAAGAATGTGTGTACTAAGATTGCTGAAATAGGGAGAGCATCTCCGAGATCCTGCCTTCAGAGTAGCCGTGAGTATGGAGCAACGTGGGAAAGAGCAAGAGGGACTGAAGGGAATATCCATGTGAAACAATCCTATAGTCAAATCCCTTCATCCCTCCCCAGTTCCTTTGTGGGGTTATTTTTGTGCCACATGAGGGTCGGAAGGCTTTTTGCCAAAGCTGGTGTAAAGCTTTGCCTTACCTCATGATGCAGTAAGGCTGTGAATTTTTAAAGATCTCCTAGAAGGTGGAAGGAAAGCACTGGACACCAAAAACCCGAAACAACCTTTCCTTCAAGAAGTTGAGCTGTTACAGTTTGGGGGACTAATGGGTTGAATAAGCAGTAAGTGAAGACAGATGTTTTGCAGACATGAGAAAACAAAGAAAACTGACCACTGATAGGTAAAGCAAATAGTGGTTGTCATGCTGGGAGGAAGAATGAGAGAGTTGCCTGCTCCCAAAATCCAGTGTGCTGCCAAGAGCTTCTGAAAGCCTTAAAATAAAATAAATATGCATGTTGGATCAGAAGTGAAATGACTGGCCAAAAAAGTTTGGAACAGCCTTTTGGCTTGACAGTGGGTTAACAGTCAGTGAGAAGTAATTCCTTTATACTTACTTTTTTGATGTCATTTTTCACACAATATTTATTTGTGCTTAGCTCTCTCAAGACCTGTCAGTGTTTGCAGAAATCTATTTTCAGGATAGAAAAAATCTTATTCTTCAGCATGCTGATTATTTTCTTTAATAACTTTCAAACTATGTGCTCTTTTCAAATCAGAACTGCCAAAAACGTGACCATTTTGCTTGCAGTTTGCCTTTATTAGTGATAGGCTTGAATGTAATTTTTAAGCTGACTATTTTAAACCAGTTTAAGATTTTTATTTTACACTTGAATTTATACTTTTGATAGATCACATGCATTACTATTTTAAATTAAAAATATGTAATTAAAATTTTTAAAAAATACAACTACTTGCCCAGTATTTCAGGTTAGGATTTTATACTTAGGCACAACCTTAGGTTAGACTAGCAGCTGCTCTCCTTGTGCAGCCAGCTGGCCCTGCCAGTGCACAGAACTAGTGGAGCAGTGTATTCTGCCTTGGGGACTATTTGCATGTGTAAGACTGCGTTGCCCAGAGCTCAGGACCTGTGTTTCTTCCCAGCTTCCCTCCACAAGGGCAGTGCAGGCACAGCTTTCTCCTCCAGAGCTACAGGCAGACCAGGCAGGACGGGGTCTTGGCAAAGAGCGGTGGTTCATTAGCAGAGGCACTGTGCTTCAGAGCTCTACTAGAACCTGACCTCCATTATCAGCCTGACAGATAAAAATACAGCCATGGTGAATTAATTGCTCTGAGGCAAAACATCTTGAGAACTTGGCATACACAGGACTTTCTGCAGAAATACTCTTTCTCTGTACCTCCGTCTGCACTGGCTACTCGCCAGGATAGGCTTGGCCCGTCCGTGAATCTCAAACATGACTAGAAACACTACAAGGTGTGTAATTAATTTTCAAGATGTACAGTGTGTTCAGGTTGATGCTTTTGGTTCCAACTTATAAATCACTCTCAAGGAAATCTCAGGCACTTCTCATAATTTAGCACTGAAACTAAGCCAACATCTGTCTATTCCTGAAGTTTGCTATGAATACATTCAGTAAACAGAGAAAGGGAAACTGGGAAAGGAGATCTTTTTTCCACTTAAAGTGTAAATATCCATTTGTTTCTGTGGTTCTTCTCTTTTAATACTACAACAAATCCTTAACTTTTCTTCTTTGCTCTAAATTTTTGTTGTGCCTTATGATAGTTTCGTTTACTTAGCGTAAGCATATCCATAGCAAAAGTAGCCTCAGTGAAATGCTGTAGAAAGTGCCTGTGTCTGCCCAGCCAGGTGTGTTTGGTCAGTGCAACAATTAGATACTACAGGTAATTTTTAATATAGGTGTATCTCTGAACTTGTTCCCGTGAGAGGTGGAAACAGATGATATCCTATGCCACAGTGTAATGTTGTTTATGAAAACTAGGCTTCAGTTTCCCCTAGTGAAAATAGTTCCTAAAATCTAGGTTAAGGGGACCTTGAACTCATCTGGTTCTAACTCCTGCTGAGGTCAGAGTCAATGTTGAAGTCATATCAGGTTGTTGGGTTCTGTCCAGTTGGTCTTTGAAGATCTCCAAGAATCGACATTACCCAACGTCTCTGCCCCCTGGTCCAGTACTTGACCACTTTTGTGGTTAGAATGCTTTTCCTTTGTATGGAGCTGAAATTTCCTGTGCTGCAGCTTGTGACTGTTACTTCTCAGATTTTCTCTGTTTTCCCTGTGGCATCAATTCAGATAATGGGCAATTTTATTTAGATTCCCTCAAACCTTCCTGTCTCTAGGCCAAGCAAATGTTGTTTCTTCAGCCTTTTCAGTATGTTTTACTTCCTAATCTTCTTGTTCCATATTTCTGTGACTGCATTTTGATTCAACATCTGCAATATTTCTGCACATTTCACAGACACTCAGGCAGGCAGTTTTACCAATCAATCTATCGATGCCATAAATGCTATCTTATTTTGAGATCCTACAGAAAGGCTCTTGAGGATCTGTGGTTTAGCTCCTAATGAGCCTTTGAAGTGTTTCAGCTGCATCATAAGGGATGTAAGGATCTTTATATTCATTCTGAAGGAAGGTGTCTATGCCCACCAACTCCAAGTCGCCTAAATGTGATTTAGGCAATAAGAAATTAATTGGGTCACCTTCAACTGTTGATTTACCCAAAGGTGGCTTTGATTTCTTATCCCAGAATGGATAAAATTTCAGTTTATCAGGATGATAATTGTGTTTCTACCCATTAAGTGAAGATATTTAGCCAGGTAAAAGATGGAGACACTGTGTGACCCAGACTAATGGAAAGCTTAAAGAATATAGCTCACATGGAATGAGAAACTAGGGAATCCAACACTGAATAAACCACTAGCCATTCTTCTGTAGAAAGATCTATCCAGATTTCTATATGTCAAAGCCAAATCTATAGAACAGCAATCAGTAGGACAGCTGGCTGCTCTGTCTCCTTATTATCTCCTGCTGTGGAGTGCCTTCTTAGTTCAATGTCTTGTCATGGTAGCTGCAGCCTTGTGCATTTTAGGGGGAGAGATGAGCCAGAAGACAGGAGCACTACCCCTTGGGTCCTGACAGTTCTCCTCTTTCCTTGCTCCTCACCACTTCCACTGCTCCAGAGTTCACCTTATCCATGGCTCCAAAAAGTAAACTATGTGGAGGGGAAGGAGGCATTACTGTGCTATGAATAGCTTGTCCTTTCTTATAAACAAAGCAACCCTTCCTTCAAATGCTTTGATTTGAACTTTTAAGATAAAGAGCAACAGCATGGATTTATTGCAGAAGAGAGAGTTTTTGAAAAAAAGACTAATTCTCTGCTCAAGGAGAAGACAGCATTAGCTAAATAAATAGGGAACTAACCAAAGTGTATTCACCAATCACTGGAAAGTTTGAAGAGAGTAGATGAGGATTTTTCACTTTCATAAGTGAATTAACCTACAATGGGCATTTTGTGGATCTTTCTGTGTGTCTGTTTAGTTTGATTGGGTCTTTTTTAAGATGGAAATTTTGCTCTGGCATTAATTATTTTTTTGATTTATGTGAAAGATCAGTGCCTTCCAGGAGGGATTTGGTGGCCTTACTGTGTGAAATATATATGCTCTGAAAGGTACAGATTTGTTAAAATGTTGTGTGTACGTTTGTTTCTATGGATCTGAATATACGAGCTTGTAAATTAAATCAACAGTGTGCCTTTATTTCTTTTTACAGCAATAGATGTTCTTCATCAACTAGGCCTTGTGAAAGATGTCCAAGAGCCTTCAGAGACAGAAGTGCCCTCAACATCCTCTCTGTTACCTCATGGTGTTCGTCTAACTGTATCAGGAGTGGTGCTAAGCAATGATGCACATATTGAGTCCCGTGTCCTTCAAGTCATACCGTCGAGTCTAGGGCATCAGTTCACCTTACTGGTGGGGCTGTACTCTTACAGAGCCAGTAATGCTTTTCTTTTCAGTGTTAGGAACAAAAGCAGACTGCAGTTTGGTGTCCAGCTGCTCCCGAGAAAGGTAGCAGTGTACACCGGAGGGAAGCAGCCCGTGTACTTTGATTATTGTGTTCATAATGAGCAATGGCATTCCTTTGCCATTGGCATTGGGGACAAGACTGTCTCGCTGTTTGCTGAGTGTGGAAACAAGTACTACAGCAGTGAAGTACTTTCTGAAGTGGAGACATTTGATTCAGAGGGTGTATTTACCCTGGGCAGGATGAACTCTCACTCTGTCAGCTTTGAAGGAGTTATATGTCAGCTGGATATTATTCCCTCTGCAGAAGCCTCTGCAAACTACTGTAAATATGTGAAACAGCAGTGTCGCCAAGCTGAAACCTATCGATCTCTGCATGGGGCTTCACTTCTGCCAGGTGGGCTGGATGCTTTTTCAAGGATGATCATTGATGAGGAAAACCAGGAAGATATATCAGCTTATAGATGGAAAGAAGTATCAAACATGCCTGTTACCAACGTTGCTCAGATTCACTTTTTACCAGACCACTTTGAGTTAAGAAATGCCTCTGTATGGGAGTTTGCGGAGACCAAACCTCTGTTGCTGGAAGCTTGGCCTCAAACAGAACTCCAGGAGAATATTGATCTGGCTCTTCAGCAGCAGGAGATGAGCAGGAAAAGAAACATCACTAAAACCCCTGCAGGATCATATCCAAATAGTTCAGCTAATACCACAGAAGATGCAGGCAGGCATAGGGAGCCTTCTCTGATCTCCCCTGTAAAACAGAGTAAAACTAAAAGCAAGGGAGTGGAAAAAGCAAAACAGTATTTAGATGAACCAAACAAAAAGCAGCAAATCTTCAACACAACCCTGTACAGTTTGCCTGCTGAACTCCCTCTGGATAACCAACTCCATCCACGGCAGGAAGGTGCATTTGATGCTGATGAGACTTATCATACAGAAAACACTTATGAAAATGGTATTGATAATTATGCTTATGACTATGAAGATCTTGGCAAAATGTTTGAAAGGGGAAGTGTCAGAGGTCCAAAGGGGGAAACTGGACCTCCTGTAAGTTATCTTTATTACTCTTTTTTACTATATTGCAGCAACATACATTTAACAGAGGTTTTGAAAGAAACCTCTCCAAGCATGTCAAAGCTGTGACTGCAATTTTTCCCACCTGCATTGTACAAATGTTTGTCTGCCTTAAGTGTGTCTTTTTCTCACATGTAATTTTAATGTAAGTGTCATATACTTTTATTTACTGGAAGGATATAAAGAAATCCAAGATATTCACATGCTGATGAAGTGGTAGGCAACCCAGACTTCTTTAAAATTTGGAATGCAGCTGGATATTTGTAACTTCTAATTACAGAGGCTGCTCATGTAATAAAATTGCAGACTAATTTAATGCAGTTCACAAATATGGGTGCTGGTCCATAAAAAGAACAACCAGGCTGCTTGGAAGACTGACACAGTTGTCTTGGTTGAGCAATGCTGTCAGAATTTATAGTTGTAGAAATAGACCAGCTGCAGAATCTAGTCTGCAACCATTCATAATCCAAGGTTATGGGGTTAAGCAAACCTGCATGGAAAATGGTTTTTAGAACAGTCTTAGAAGATTTTGAGGTATTTTTTCTGTTCACAGGGTAAGTGATTTTTGATACAATTGCAAATGCACAGTAGTGGTTTTAATAGAAACTCGTTTATCCTTTCTTATTGTGTGCACAAGTCTCATAAACTTTTTAATACATAGAAATGTGCCCATATATAAATATGAAGCTACAGACCAGAAAGAACATCAGTTCCTGCTTATCCTGGGAAATATGACAGATCACGCTTTGTGCTTGTGTGAGATTTTGGTTAAAATTTTAAACCATAGTTTTTAAACCACTTGCTTTTTTTGTTTGGTTTTGGTTTTGTAGGTGTGCATCTATTTGGTTATTACTGGAAAGCAATTTGATATGTGTTAAGCAGCTCCTAATTTATATTTAAATATGGCCATAAATGTATTGTGTCTATTCTTTCAGCACTGAAATTTTTTTTTTCTTGAACTAGTTAACAACTAAGAACCTATTCAAAAGTTCACTTTTTACTCTAAACAGGATCCAGGCACAAAGTAATTGTTACACAATTGAAAAATGTGTTAACAAGTAATTCACACTACTCCAGAAGTGCTCTTGCTTAATCTTTTTTGGTTGAAGTGAGTCTTTTTTTCTGTCTTTGTCCCTTATGATAGCACTCATGATGACATGTCACTAAGCATGTAGCTGTCATCAGCATGAGGTTAATTTCCATTTTTGGACCTTAGGATGTTTAGTAACTACTAATGGAAGGTTTTAATTTTAGCCTGTAGCTTGTTTGTTGTGATTTCAGTCGGTCACAGCCAAGAAAGTTAAATCCTCTCCTTTTCACATGTCACAGAAATGACTGCTGATAGTGGTGGTTGTTTGCACTACTAAGAAATTCCAAGCAAATGCTCTGGGTTGTTTTTCTAGACACTACACGACACACACAGTGGCAAAGATGGCACCTGACTCGAAGGGTTCAGAGGTGTCTGTTACCATCTTCAATGCTGTCTTATGGACTGGAGATAGAGTTGTTTGTCTTGCTTAAGAATGCAGACTCTAGTCTGTAGGGAATATTGTGCATTTTTACTGAGGTGTTTTACTGGGTCAGGATTTAGATAACATTCCCAAGCTCTTAAAGATCTGTGGTAGAGCTGGGAAGTTAATCTAGACCTTTTTGGGCCCCAGGTTGGCTGCAGGGACCAGCAGCACCTGCTGGAACAGAGGCAAAGCTAAAATACTGCTCTGCCAGAGTGGCTGACACCAAAGGGAGAAGAGATCTCTGCATGAAACTAGGAATTGTGCTCCATGGAAATTGTGTGGCTCATTATCTACTACTGCTGTTGGTCTCAGACTTGAAGAGATGATCTTGGTTTACTTTTTCAGTCTAGTCCTCCCACGTAGAGAAGACGAGAATTAAGGCAGCTTTTATATGTGTGGCTCTGACACTTCAGTATGTAAGTACTCACGGAGTCTGCAATGTAGAGCCTAAAAAGCAACACTGAAGAACTTGAAAACTTCCCTTGCAGCAAAAAGTCCTGATGAGGCATGAAACCCCCTCTTTTTACTTCTTTTACTGTGTTGTGGTTGGTTTGAACCTTCTTTCAAGATTTGAACCCAGACGTTAATGTTCGTTCTATTGGAATTGACAGGCAAGAACTAGCTTTTGTGGTTCTTAAACTACTCAGCTTCTTTTAGCTTTTAATCATCTACTAGAACTGATTCTTGCCTTGTATAATTAGGCCTCTTATATTCCATGATCCCACAGCTGTGGAATTCACCCAGTGCTGCAAAGCAGGGCTCCAGAATTCAGGCTTTCATTTATGGATAGGGTATAAAAAGGGAACAGATATTTTTTGAAAACTATTAAGACCCTGATTAAAATTCTAGCAGCTGCAATGACCAAACCTTCCCTAGAAAAATATATAGTGGGTTTAAACTGGAACAGTAAGATTTCCTGAAACACTACTTCCAAGGGAATGCTGCTCTGTTCATCTGATGAGCCACTCCTTTTTGGGACGTAGAGGGTATTGGCAATCTGTAAAGATTACAAAAATAAATGTAGTGTGTATTTTTAACTGTTTAACTTTCAAACTGATATTTTTCACTGCACAAACCTAAAGGAGTTTGCAATAACATGGTGCATAGTCCCACACTGGTAGGAGAGGCTGATGTGAGCTAAAGTGCTTATTGATGTTACTTGCTAGTAGGTAATTACATTTTCAGGCTTATCTGCACAGGATGTGGCATTCTAAGAGAAATGAACTAGGAATAAATTTCCTCTATTGGAAAAGTTTTTCTAGATTTTCAAGATACTCTGCCAGAAGGAGGAATGGTAGAAGACCAAATGATGATATTCCTTCTAGTTGGTAAAGAGAAGCAGTCTGGAATTGTTGCCAGGAGGAAGGGGAAATGGCAAGCCCTGCAATGAGCAGAATTGAGTTCTGGAGGAGCCTGTCCAATTGCAATCCAGAGGTGTGAGAGTAAGAACACTGGGAGAGCAGTTCAGAGATACCAAATGTAGTAGCTTCTCTGTCACTCTTAGCTTATTTCACTTATTTTACTCCCAGCTAACATTTCACACTTCTGCTGATTGCACTCTTTGTGCAGTTTTCAGTTGAACAAGATTGCCTGTTGGGGCTCCCCCTGACTACAGGGGATATATTGGTCACTTAATCCCTTTCATGCATTTCCCTGCCCAGGCTGAGAAATCTCAGTACCTAATGATTCAGATAAAAAGTTTAGATTCTTGCAGGGTTTTTTTTTTTTGGTTGGTTTTTTTTTTTTTTTTAGTAGCAAATAGTAATGTTATTAAAAATGTTATTAATGTTGTTAAAAATTCAAATATTTAATTTAATTTCCCTAGAACTGCTGCAGTTTCCCTATCTTCTGCACAAACTTTAATCCATAACCAAAAGCTTTTTATGTATTGCTCTGATGTTGATGGCATTGCTTTGATTGTTGTAGGAATTTTTGACAGAGAAAGGGAGACTTCCACAACTGCAAAGAAAGGAGGTTAATCATACAGAGGTGGCTGCCTGCTCTAGGGCATTTGGAAAGAGAAGTGTGCAGATTTTATTGTTTTCAGTGAAATGCGAATAAAACAAAAGGTGTACATTCAAATTTGGTAAGATCCTTTTTGCTCAATAGTTAAATTATTATTTGTATGAAGTGCTTAAGGAAGGTAAACAATGCAGCTAGGAGCACAAAGAAAAATTCTGAGTGATAGGATCAGATTTCTGGATGGTCTATAACTGGTAGGAGTAAACTTAGTGCAATAATACAGAAAATAAAAATACAAATAGATTATGGCAAGTGACTGCTTTGACAGTCATGAGGATCATAGGTTGGTATCATACTGCAGGAGAGAATAAATAAATCTTTCTTCTGGGATGTTTGATACCTTAGAAGTGGTGAGTATCAGAGACAGGCTGCTTTTTCTACTGGTTTGGGTATGATGACGTTGCAGTTTGGAGAAGTGTCCTCAACTTTAGATGAGGAGCTTTAAAAAGGATGTAGACAGATGGAAAGGAGTGCAGTAATGCAGGTATAGTTGTAGAAAATATGATTCTGAGCAAAGTTTAAAACAAAAGTCTGTTCAGTAATGAAAGTTAGGAACAAGTATAGTTAGAGTTTTGCAAAGGGCTGGTCAATAAAGATACTTTTTTGCCTCTTCACATAAAGTGCGCCGAGACAAAGAAGGAAATTTTAGGTGGGAATGAAGGACAACATAGCTTATCAGAGTGATACCTGAACAATAGAACAAATTATATTAGCAGTGTTAGAAGTGAAATTTCCTCATGGGGAGGTTTTAGAATAGGTTTGGAGCTTGATGGTTCTGTTTACTTCACTGCTGCACTGCAGGTGTTTTGGTGATGATGGGCAGAAAGTTTCATGGGTGTTTTGTTCTGCTGAAGGACTGCCTGCCTTCATATGTGATGCATCAGGTGTTAAACTGGTATGCTTCTTTAACTTAGTCTTTTAACAAAGAATACTTTGATGTGAGCTGAGTTTGAGTGGCTGAGATACAGTCAAGAGCCTTTTAAAGAGAAACTTCATAGTTGCTTCACAAGAGAAAGTTCAGTGAGTAGGATTTAGATATTGAATGCACCAACATGTGCTGGTGCAGAAGTTTTAACTGCTTAATGCAGAATTTATTGCTGTGTATCTGAAATCTTAGAGACTTGCTATGTGTAACAGAAATGTTTCCTATTCCCTCTGGGTAATAGATCAAGTTTAAAACACATGTAACACAAGTAACACAGGGTTCAGTGCCTAGGAAAGTAAGTTATTTCATGGAAAGTTCCTTGGAAAGTTCCTTGCATTTATTCCAGTGACCATTGGAATGGCTGTGAAAATTTCTGGAAGAGTAGCATCTACTTTTATTATTTCAGGGTTAAGCAATGATTATTTGGAACTTGAGCTTTTTTGCTCAGTAGCTAACTGAAGTTTTTACAATTCCTAAAGACAGTAAGTTGTAGTGTCTTTTTTTAAGTTACAAATTAGCTGTTTTGAGCAAACTGATTTTGTTAAACAATTTTAAGTTAGCATCTGTAATATTTATACAAAGTAACTTCTTTTTGTTTTGTTTGATAGTGGTGGTCAAAGTGTCAAATGCTAAAAATCAGATTAACATTTCTAATTGCTTCAGGTTTATTTAATTATTGTTTCCAGTAGTTGGAAGAAAAGCTATTCAAACAAGTGACTTATTCCTTGGTTTAAGAGAGATTGGCTCACTCTCAGATGCTGATTTCTGTGGTTTACATGGATGCCTGAGAGGCTTAAGTAGCTTCCTAGCAAGTATAAAAATAGTCATACTGATTTGAAGTTGTAGTTGCTTTCCCAGATTGCAGAAATATATAGGACAGAATAACATGGAACTGCTAGCTGGGAAAGCATGGCCAGGAAGGCTGAGGTGTGCTCTGCTGAAGCCTGCTCTCAGCAGAGATGTTGCCTGAATTGCAGGGAGGAGTCTGTGCTAGAGGCTAAAGAGTAACATCCTCTGGTGAAGGAGGGTCCTTTAATATTTTAATCAAACACCTGAATGGCTGGGGCTGCTGATTATTGTGAACCAGAGACTTCATCTACAACAATTAACTTTGTTTTAATGTGCCCTGGGAAAGTGTTTTTAATCTCTGTCTGCCTACTTCAAAATTTTGCTGCTTCTTTTAAGGGTTTCTGAGGGCTCAGTTGTGATTAGATTTTCTCTTTTATTTTTGTGGTTTCCTTTTTGTATGAAAAGAGATAGTTAGTTACATTTGAATTACAGTAATCAAAGGGTGTTCCTTTATTTGTTTTCTGTTGCAAAGGAAGCAGATAGTGTTTAAAAAAATTTAGAAGCCACATAGGGAAAAATGTTCTCATTGCACTCATTCAATAAATCAGCAACAAAGACCAGGGATCTTAATACTCAGTAAGATTCTATTAGGAAAATGGTGGGGTTTAGCTATTACTGTATTTTTAAGGAAATGTCTGAAACAGGGATAGAGAAGAACACAAATCACAAAAGAATGCACACTGGTTGCAACTATTTCACTAACAAAAAAATATGTTTTCTTTTGTAGTCCCAGGATAATTATCTAATCAAAAGGCATCTCTTAACTTACATTTCAAGAGGAGATATTAAAAACATACCACTTCAGCAGGGCAGGGTGTGAGCTCTCTGTGCCCTTTCAAGTGGATTTTTGAACCTGGACAAGAATGCCAGGTCAAGGGTTTTCCATGTATCTCCCTGTTACATTTCTTGTGCTACATTTCTTTCTTCTTCAGAAAAATGAGGATGTTAGGGAGCATTTGTGCAATCATAATGAATAGAGAATGTCCTATGCTAAAAGCATGACATGTCATGGTTTGACATAAAGACCGGGGGAAGTGCAGGTATGGGTTTCAGTGTGAATTAATGTAGCATGTTAGGGACATGTAGATATTCCCAATTACATTTAAATTCCTACATTTATTATGATTAATTGGAGAGAAAATAATTAATATTTTTATTTCCTTAGAACAACAGTGGTTCTCCCAGAACTGGGCATAAATGATCTGTATTTTGGCCAAATTAATGTAATTAGCTTGATGATGCCTAAATTCCATAATCAGCACTGTCTTCTCTGCAGTGACATTACCTTTCTTAGAAAAAAAAGTGTCACACAAAACAGGTTTTCAAAAATACAGCCTTTGTCTTAATGAAATGTTGCTTGCTAATAAAACCCTCAAGGCTGTTTGTCTCTTTTTCCTTCCTCACTTCTCTTTTTTATCTCTTCCCTGTTTAGCAAAACCTTCCTGTTGGTCATTTCAGCCACCATAATGGCCCTTTGCTTTTCCTGGTATTCCTTTCAGGCACTTTTCAGCTCTGTTGTTTGGTGGTGGGCAGTGTTTTGCCTGGTGTCTCAGCTGAGAGGATGTCATACATACAGAACAGTGTGAGGAAGCCTGGGTGAAGGAGCAGGTTGAACTGCTGCCATCCACTGACCTCCTTCAAGAGGTCTGACTTTCCTGATGCCCAATTCCCTTGCAGAAAGTACATGGTTCCTGTAAAAGCTGGGGCTTGCTGTGCAGGCATGTGGATGGGGGTGAATTCACCCTTAAGAACAGCCCATTCCTCTGTAGGACTCTAATTAGATAGGGGAAATATAATATAAGATAGTGCAGATTTTAGTTTGGAGCACCCATTTGTATTTGAGTACAGTGAAGTAGATCCTGGGGTTTTCAACCTGAACAGCAGTCATTGTATAGAAGAGGAGAGGTTTCTGTGTTCAAAACAACCAGATATGCAGGGGCTGTTACACTGTCTAGTATGGTAACTAACAATCTAATTCATTTGCAAAAGATGCATTTGGTCATATACTAGCATCTTAAAAAGTCTGCCTTATCATTAAAAAGAATTTATTCATTATATAGAAGGGCAAATGGGCTACTAGTTATTCTTCGTAGAAGCTTTTAATAGGAAATTGAACAGTAATTTGTCCACATTTATTTTCTCTATTTCATATTTGTAATTTCTGGGAGGTGGTATTTTATTTTTTCACACTTACTTCAACCTTTCTGAAACGTCTGGCATGCCAGCAAGCTTATTGGGAAGGATTGATTATTCTCTATCCTATATTTAGAAATACATTGCACTTGTTTTCTTCATCACATCTTTTCTTCCTTTAGTACCAATACACTTGAGTAAAAGTTACTATCCAGGTTGTTAGCTCCAATTTCTCTGACACAAGATACTTTCTAAACAGAAATTTGATTTGCAGTCAGGTTAAAAACACACTTTCTTGTAGTTTTGGAATTGGCTTTCAAATTGAGGAGGTCAGCACGAGCACAAGGTTGTCAGTTAGCAAAACTGGTCTCATCTAGAGTTGTGATACTGTCCTTGTGTCAGGTTTTAGCCTCAACTGCTTTGATTTTCTATCACCAGGGTCCTCCAGGTCCTCCAGGTTTACCTGGTCCTTCAGGAAAGAGAGGTCCTCGGGTGAGTAAAACAACTATGTTCTTCTGCACCTCTAGGCAGGTCACCAATAATCACACTGGAGCTGGCATAATTTTGTTTTTCTCGGCTTTATTCATGTGATTATGAAAGTGTATGATTCTGAACATTTGGCAGCTAGCTTAAAGCAAGACAAACAAACTGTTTCTCTTGCTGTGAGCTTCCAGCATAGTGAATTCCATGTATGGGTGCATACACTGGGCATTGTTATATTTGTACCTGGCTTTTGCTGCTCCCAGAATTAACTTCTAGTTTTTCCATGCTGCTCCCATCTGCTGCAATCTAAAGCCACATTCATTTGTTTTGGAGTGAGGGGGAGTGAGCAATGCAGCCTCAGAGGAGCAGGCACAGATACAAAATTAACCACTGCAAGACAGTGTGGGGGTAAAAAGTAATCTCAAAAATCTCTTTTAGTCTCCTGAGCTTCAGCAGCTCAATCCTAGGTTGCTATCAGGGTGCTTTGCTAAAGAAATGAGCTACAGCAGGAAATGGTTTGTTTTGTGTGAGTGGGTGCAGCCCAGCAGGGGCAGCACCCTTGCCCTGTGCCTGGGGACAGAGCAGGGGCTTTGTCACAGTGCCCTGTGCCTGGGGACAGAGCAGGGGCTTGGCCACAGTGCCCTGTGCCTGGGGACAGAGCAGGGGCTTTGTCACAGTGCCCTGTGCCTGGGGACAGAGCAGGGGCTTGGCCACAGTGCCCTGTGTCCCCACTGCCAGGCACGGGGGAGAAGCCTGTGCTGTGCCCCTGTACTGATTAATTAATGGGGCAGAAGAGGCTGAATCTGTGTTTGTGCAATTGTGAACTAAAACCATGTGCTTGAGCAGTCCCTGAGGTCCTGGTTGATCAGAGGGGTTTTAGGGAAAGGGCAGCTGGAGGGAGCAGGTGAAGGTTTGGTGTGGGGATGATTTCAGGCCATGGGATGGGAATGGTTGTGGCTGCAGTCAGCAAGGCAGATGGAAAGTGGGAGAAAAGGGGCTCACATCTGTGGGCTCAGCAGATGTGTGGGAGGAGTTTTGGTTCATCCTTTGAGGAACATTTAAACAAGATGCTGCTCAATAGCCTGTTGAAAGCCAGCACAGCACAGGATGTTCTAAACTTGGCCTGATGGGTGGGAAGTGCACTGGTCGAAGAGACCAAAAACCAAACTGATGTTGCAGAGCATTTTGGAGGCAAGGGAGTAGAAGAGACACATTTAAAAGTATAAAGTGCAAAGTATTCTTTCAAATTAATCTCTTCATGACTTCTTGGATCCTTCTGTGTAAGAGCTGACAGTTCTTACCACTCAGCTTTTTTATGTTGCACACTGCCTGTGGCAAGGATATGTCTGGCATCGGAGGCAGAATCTCACATATCCAAGTAGATCCTCATAACTGGGAAGTTTTCTTTGTTTCAGAGGAGGCTGTTCATGTGAGATTGCCCTTGCCCAGCTGCAATTTGTTTGGGAATTTTTTCTGAAGGTCTTTTTAGTGGTATAGAGTACTTAGAATCACAGTCCTCTACTGTGTGGGTTCTCTGGATAAATTATTGTGTAGGATATGCTTTCCAATGTGGGGAGCTTACTGTAAGGGACAGCTTACTGTAAGGTGCCTGGAGAAGTATGAAAAGGGCTGAGATTAATATTTACCAGTAGTTCTGAGTTTAAAACATATTTATACAGGCCAAGAAAGTCTATAAAACGATTTGATGAAAAAAATGGTTTGGAAATGTCAGTGTTCTTCAGTTTGTACAATTCTGATAAATTCAGGCAGGTGCAGCTAGTGATGATGTATGTTATGACAGGAGTTTTGTGAGCCAAAATGCCTGTGAAAACTTTGTTTACTCAAAATTCAGTTCCTCATCTAGCAGCCTGCTCTGTGACTTCTGTTTTCCTTCACATGAGTTGCCATTTGTGATCCTGAAATGTGGTTCAAGGTGTCAAAGGGGAATCACCAGGGTCTCAGAGTGCAGAGCTGCATTGCCTGAGCGTTCATCAGAGTGTGTGTCCAAAGCTGATCCTGACAGAGATCCTCGTGGTTGGGACACTTGGGACACGTGTGGTTAATGGTTAGACACTTCCATTGAAAGCTGATTTTGCTCCCTGCAGTTCCATGGTAAAGAAGTTCCCATGTGACAATGTTTTGTAAGTGTCTTGGCTTATTCCAAGTTTCTTGATAATGAAATTTCTGCCGTTTCAGAATTAGCAATGACATGAAACTCCTCTGATGCCTCATTCCATGAGAATCCTTTTGCCCTCCTGTGTTCCAGTATTGTGCCCCAAGACAGTAATGCTGCAGGCAGTGAAAGCAGGAGCCACTGCAGCACTGCTGGCACTTTCTGTTTGTTTCTTTTCTCCTAAATCCCTGAGAGTGCCTCCAGAGTTGCCAGTGTGCAAATTAATCTCTCAAACAGCCCGTGGGATTAGCATTTCTGTGGGGTTATGTCAACATTGTCATTAGTGAGAGGGAGCACTTAAGAGATGCAGCTCTCAGAGTTACTGCAAGGTGTAATTGGTAAATGAGGCCCCGTGTGGTGGAAAGACAAACACTGCTTATCTGTTACACCACTGAATATACAAGGAAGTTCAAAAGTATTCTTCTTCTATTTGGTATTTGGATTTTGGAAGAATTTTGGCCTTAGTGAATTTGACAGAAGCTTTGTTGCCAGTTTATCAGGGATGGATTTTTCAGTTTGGTCCTTCAGTACTTGGAAGATGAATAGCTGCTGACAACCATTGCAACAAATATTTTCCCTTATGTGCAATTTTTCAAGAAGTGAAGATTGCTGAATGTGTTGCAGGAACAGGCATTTATACTGGAAGGCATAGATAGTCTTGGTAGCTTATTCTGTTCCTGGAACAATTAAAGTTGAATTATTTTAGTAACAGGTCCATTTTCTACACTAGCTTGGGAGAATCAGGAGAATCTGTAATTTATTTTTCTTTTTTTTTTTTTTGAAAGAAGGTGGATGCATTTGTTTGGGACACCTTTTAAGTGACCAGGAATTCATCCACTTCCTTCCCTTTGCAGTGTATAGCTAGGTACTTCAGAATGTGATTTTACTGATTTTATTCCATGCCTTCAAGTGTTGTAGCTGGAGAGCAACATTACAGTGACTATGCCAAACCTGTTAAGAATTACCTGGGAAGACAATAGAAACTGAGATTTGTAATAAAAAAGGGGGTCACCTTCACTTTTAATTTTTAGAAAGATATGTATATTCTATTTCTTGTGAATCCTTTGAAAATCCTAACCAGGGATTCTAAAAGCAGGAAAGATGCATAAAATTATTCTCTGCAATCCCTTCACATTTATTCAGAGGAGTAATCCCAGTTGTTGTTCTCTTCATTTGTTTGGGTTTTTTAACAGGGTGTTCCAGGACCACATGGTAACCCAGGTTTGCCAGGATTGCCAGGTCCCAAGGTGAGTTTATTTATCCATGGTGACATGTAAATACATGAACTTTTTAATACTTCTTGGAAGCCCCAGAACTGTTTCCTAAAATAGAAGTATTTGGCCTTCTTTTGTTTACAGGTGGAGACTGCTACTATAAACATATTTTAGTTCAATGTAATCAATCAAATTGAGCCTCAGATCAAAACAAAATAGCAGATTATTCAGTGGAAAGAAAATCACCTATGTGTGCAGAATGATGACTTGGAAACAGTTATCTTTGCAAGTAATCTGTACTTCCCAAAAGAGTTCCTATAAATCAGCTCAGTCTCTGATAAACTGAGGTTTAAATGCTTAACTGCTGTAAACTTCTGCTTTGCTTAAAAAAAAAAAAAAGGAAAAATGTAGCCTGTCAGTCCCTATAAATTCCTTTTTTATTGTCCATGTCCAAGCTTTGCTATTTAAATATTCTACTGTCTGTGACATTATTCTTTATTAATATGCTAGAATAATTTTCTGAAGATTTATGGAAGTGATATTTAAAGTCAAAGACAAACTACTGGACTTAAAGCTCAAATAACATCTTCAATCTTGTGTGACATAGGCCCTTTAAATAGATTTGACAGATTTGTGCAGTTGCAGAATGCCTTCAACTCATATTTAGTTTGAACAATTTGATAGATCTGTTAGGAAAAAGGCAGCACCAAGATTTGTTTAGTATGATTCCTAATTGCAGGAATCTGACATGTCCTGACAGGTGCTAAAATCTGCTTGAGGACATAAAAAGAAATTTAATAAAGCTTTCAGTGCCAAGAGCTGTAAAACCAATTGATTCTGGGTTTTGTGTGTTTGTGGTTTTATCTAGTTCTATAGGGACAGTTAAAGATTCATAATTAATCTTTACTGTATTTATGCTGGCTATGTAATAGAATACATTTCTAGGAAAATAATTAATTGTAACCAATTGTTCCTAGGCTTTGTTTTATCATTTATTTTCTCCCTCCACTGGATTATAATTTTGATCAGTTCTATATCTCTGTCTTGTTGTTTTAAGAATAGAAGGAATTGTACATATGTGTATGTACCTATATATTTTTTATTTAAATATCAAAATATATATATTACTAGGTGCGTAGTGATCTCTTTATTTTCTGTTAGATTTTAAGTTATCCTTTTGATATATTCTGAAGTGTTTTTCTCTAAATAAAAATTACCAGATGCTCCTGAAGTTTTGTCTATGCAAATCAAGTTGACCACACTGAAACAAACATTCTTGTTTGATATTAAAACATGGCAGATGAATTTTCTAGCAGAAAATGAAGGCAGAATTTTATTCTGTCTTGAAGATGCATGAATGTTTCCCTCCTATGCTGAAGGATCCTTTATGGAGTTGCTTCTGAAACCTGGCCCATCAATGTCCTTGCAGCAGTGTCCAGCCCTGGGTGAGGGTCAGCAGTTCCCAGCAATGGCCAATCCTTCAGCCTTTAATTCCTGAGGAACAACTGGAGGTGTTTTTAAAGTGATGTAGGAGTATCCATGAGGTTTGGCTTTATTCTTGGCTCTTTGGAAAATAGATCAGTTAAGAAAATCTAATTTTGTGGATTCTGGCACTGTGGGAAGGCTGAGCCTGAGGAGACCTGTGCAAGGTGATGGTTCATGCAGTAATACAGCCTGATAGTCCTGCACACTGCTGGAGGAGCAACTGGTGCCCTGAAGTGATGGACACAGGGGCAGAGCAATTTGGCTGGAGCATCTGCTCTAATCCTGCTTGGATTTACCAAAATATCTGCTTTTCAAATGGAAGATGTAAATCTCATTTCAGTGTGAACCTGCACTATTTTATTTTTTTCCTAGTTCTTTACTGAAAAAGTTATGAGAAAAATATCTGTAATAGGAAGCACATATACATTTTTTCCTGTTCTTGCTGTAACAGTTGTGAATACTTGTTATAGCATATATTGTTAGAAATTCTCTCCTGATGGTATTATTGAGCTTAATTCCTCTGTAACAGGGCCCTAAAGGAGACCCAGGATTCTCTCCAGGACGAGCAAAACGTGGAGAAAAGGTTAGAGAAAAATGTTTTGTCTGTCCCTTTTTTTCTGTGAAGTCTTGTTTAATATTCAGATAAATTATAACAGAAAAATGCTTTGCATTTACTTTACACTGGTGTATTTTAGCAGTTAATTGTGTTATTGACCAGTGTAAACACAGGTGGCATAATGAATCCAAGGATAATTTTACAATATTAAAAGTTGAAACTTAGATTATGTATTTTATTTAATTTATAAAATAAAATGTAAGAACAATGAAATTGGATTAGATTCACACTGATATAACAAAGTACAGATTCCAGTTTTCCTTAGTACCTTGCATTATTCCAGAAAGTTGTAAAACAGAATTTGGTGATGACAAGTGCACACATTCCTGCTACTGCCTCCTAAGCAACTTTAGCCAAGCTAGTTGTTGCCTTCTCTGCCCAAATATTTGAGTATAAACATTCAAATATTCCATTCTTCATAGAAATTGTAGGCTTGAGAACTTGTGATTGTTTCATTTTCAGATTGACACTAAAGTATCATACACAGGAATGTGATAACACTTCAAATGTAATTGGATGTTTGCATTCTAATATGTTAGCCTGTGCTGTGTGTTTAAGAACATTTTGCATTTATGCTAAGTTCTGTTATGAGCATTTGCTAGTTGATCAGTTGTGGAATATTTGTGCCAAGTAGGAAGCACTGTAAGATTTGAGGACTTCTCTCTGTTATGAGAAAACATTAGGAAATAACTATGGTTTACTAGCTGCTGATGTATACATAACTTAGTTTTTAGTGCATGCATGCTCATGCACTGATGAGAAATGGAAGTGCAGCTTCTACAGCAATATTTAATCTAGGCAGGTTTTTGGCAATCAGATCATAGTGTGGTGAGCTGTACATGGCTGCCTGAAACTCAAGCTGTGCTCTTTGGCATGAGCCCAAGCAGCCACAGAACACTCTAAACCCAATATTTATATGACTATCCCTAAATACATGTAGGCTGCATCTACAATCCAAAGTTATGGGAATGAGATGCTTTTTTATAGTTCTCATTATTTTGCATTCCTATTTTTTTCCCCTCAAATCAAATTTGCTCACTCTAATTAATAAACTTGCATTTACTTGGTCAGTAATTTACTTCCAGGATGCATTCCTTGACTTTCTAGCTTTGAATTCAGGCACTAACCATGAAACAGTGAATCTCTTCACAGTCAGTCCTGAGCAAGAAGAAGAAGAGCTGAAAAAACCTTCCCTCCTTCCCCATCTGCAACAACCATGAAAATTTGAGTCTCTTTTCCATCTCCCCAGCATTTGAGATGCTCTGATTCTTCTTGCCATACACCATCAGGTGGTTGTGAAGTTTAAAGGACCTGAAGAGAGCAGCAGTGTTCTCCCACAGCCTCTCTGTCCATATGCACCTCTCAAGTTGTCTTTCACAGAGATCAGATTTTTGCAGATTTTGCACAGCACACCCCATAATTGTGTCCTGGCTCTTGGCTGCTGATTGTTGGCATAACATTAAAACAAACAATATACACCTAGTGGTTCTATAGATTTATTAATTTGAGGTGAAACCACTTGTTCCTGAGGAAAGTGTTGCCTCAAGAGCTGCATGGCTTCTTCACTCCTGTTTGTGTTGGCTAAAAGTGAATGTTGTGAGGTTGTGAACCAGGTCTGTTCCAGCCATGATTTGGCCATGCTGCAGGAGCTGCACCCAATGGCTGCAATTGAGGAACTGTTGCATTTTCCATTTTCTTCCTCTAAAAAAGTAATAAAAATCAGACAACATCAGCTGGTTCTCCATACCAAATGTCCAAGAGTGCAGAGAAGATATTAAGTGCTACATGTTTATAACCCTGGGTCATGTTCCAGTGAAACATATTGATTCTGGATGTTTTGTTGAACAGGGTGATCCAGGCCCCATGGGCTTTCCAGGCCCACCTGGGATCAAGGGCCAGAAGGTAAGATGCTGTTTTCATTTCCATGTAACTCATCCTGGCTCAAATCAGTGCCAACCAGGTGGGTGTCTGATGGTCAAGAGGTGGTAGAAGAACTTTAGGCTTGCTGCTGGCACTGTGTTTACTGTACAAAACCTCCCTGTACAACAATTCAGTGGGATCATCATAGCAGGATGTAAATCACAGCTGTTTAGGTTGGTGCTCTCCAAAAGGCAGTGTGCCCCTGCTCAGAGAGAAGTGCTACTAGGGAAGGCAAGCTTACCTGTGAAATGAAACCATTTAAATTCAGTTGTGCTCAATTTCAGGATAGTTATATGCTATAATACAACAAATAACAGTGTTTTTTCCATGTGTTTTCCTGTATTGTGTATTTTGTACCATAGAAGAAGCTCTGTGGGATCATGAACTCATTGCTGCATTTGAATTATTTGTCTTTTTCTAAATCTGTACCAGCATTGCTAAAATAGAACTCTGATGGAATAAGTTCCAATTTTGGGTACTATATAATGCAGTATTTTTTAATATGAGAAATTTCAGATGCCATTTCCTGCATTTGAGAAGTCTATCCAAATTAGCACAGTCCTGTGTATACAAGAAAGCATAATGAAGACAGGTTTGGGAGGGAACAGAAAGGATGATGATAAAGGAAATGAGACAACCTTAAGAAAATGAGCAAAATAGAGTGAGTGAACATAGTTTATGTAGAAGGAGAAGTCACCTGGCATAAATCCAGTAGGCTGCTCTGATTAATCAGGTGGTGAGAAACTGGTGACAAAAATCAGCAGGCAAGATCATAGAAAACTGCTACTAAATGATGTCTTTGTAGAATGTAGTTTGGTGTGGCAAGTGTTATAGAAAAATATGGAGAACAGATACGGCAGCAAATTTTGAAGTAATATGTAACACTGAAGGCAGCTGCAAAAAGGTGGAATTAATTGTTAGAAAGGTAGCCCCTGGTATTTTTTACTTTAATCTTTAGCATAAGGAGAAGAAATATGAATTAATGCTTACCTGCTATTGAATCTAAAGAGAAATGGCACTGTGACAAAGTTTATAGTCAGTAGTGTTATGTTGTAGAGTGGCTTCATTCAGCATTGTCTTGATCTCAAAATGTATGAGAATTTATTTTTTTCCATCTAGTCATTAATTTCTAGAACTGACCAAAACAAGTAAAAAAAGACTGCAGCTTTTGCTCTAGTTTATTCCCTATCTGTGTGTGACAGTAAATCATGAGAATCTATGTCTATAAAATCCTGATAAAATTTGCATACTGAAGTAGAGCACAGTAAGAAATGTGGAAGGAAAAAGCTTGGAGAAGGGCTCCATATTTCATTTTGTCTTTGCTTTGGCATCATGTAAGGGTAAGGCTGATCAGCAAATTTCAAAAGCAGTATACCTATGGTAGTATCAGCATTATGCTAATGAGTGACAGCTTTATGCTGCTGAGTGTCTCCTTTTTTTCTAGTGCAAAATAAAGAAACTACTGAGGGGTCTCTTCTAGCTACACCAACTTCTGTTAATTATTTAAGTATCAAGAGAAGATAAAATTCTGTAATGGATAAAATTCATGAGATAAAGGATTGGCTGGGACTGTAAGGAATTGTAGTTTCCTGAGGCATACTTCAAAAGCTAAAGAGGAGTTACTGGTTCATGCCACAATTGTCACTAAGCAAAATAATTTTATCTTTTAATTTTTTATATGATAATAAAATTAATTTCATGCAGCAGCGATTCTGTTGTGGTCACACAGAAGCTTATCCAAAACTTTGGAATACCTGACCTGCTGAAATCAGTTGCAGAACTGCTTTATGAGACAGTGAGTCTCAAGTCTCTACTGAGGGATGAGTATCATCATGCTGCAAGGCAGACAGATGTTCAACATCAGCCAAGACCCTCCTGCTGCTCAGTCAATGCCTTGGAGTCCAAGTTTAGGATAGATTTCCATCCAGAATAAGGATTGCTTTGGTCTTCTGTCTTTCAAGCTGTAGCTTTTGGACTTGTGTATTCCCAGTATCTCTTGCAAGGGATGTGGAGACCAGACACTTGGCTTCTGCATCTGTCATGCAACAGTCAAGGCTCCCTTTTAGGCCAGCTTGTCTGGATATATTTAGTCTGGTGTAAAGATGTTCAAGAAGGTGGTTCTTATTCCAAGTGTACTGATGGAGGAGGCAGGCTTCAGCTCTATTTTAGTTCTTTAAGAGTTAGAATATGCTTGAAATGGTTGATGCATGGAGAGTGAAGTTCAAGAGTTTCGTCTCTTTCTGTGGTTCCAGCACCACAGAGAAGATTTCTGGGATGAGGCTGTTCTCACCACCAATATAAATTCCATAGCATAACAGCCAAGGTTTGTTCTATGTGAATTTTAAAAAGAGGTGTTTTGTGTCCTGGAAGGTCTGTCTCTGAGTGTGTCCTAGAACATTTTGGGATGACCCTCTTCACCCCTCCTCTGAGCTGCCTTGCTCAGAAAGGGCATTGTGACAAGGATTTGGAATGGGGAAAGGCACAGTACAGAATCTGTGACAGTATCCCATGTATTCATTTATCTAAAAGAGTACAAGTCTGAAACTGCCTTTAAGCATACTGATGTCTTGAAATTGTCTAGACTGCCAAGTTTTCTTACTACTTTTCTCTAGCTCAGTTTTCATGTGAGCTGCTAAATGTAAACCATACTAACTCTGCAGGCAGAAAAATCTGGATTTTTTTCTTTGATGAAAAGAGAATAAAGTAGAAAAAGAAGGTCTGTTTTGTTTGTTTAATTGTATTTATCACAGATTTCTCTCTTTACCTGCAGGGTCCTAAGGGTTACCCAGGACTGCAAGGGCCACGGGGCGAGCAGGTGAGGGGTGCAAGCACAGAGCTCTGTACTCTGCAGATGAGCCATCAGGATGGGAGAATGAATAATCCATTATAAGTGCTCAATATAAGCAAGCTGTGTGAACTGCTTAAGGAAATATTGGACAAGTTTTGAGCAAGAATTCAGATTGTGTTGAGATCAGTGTGGTGAAAAAGTAGTCTAAATGGAAAGGAAAAGCTTATCCAGCTTGTTTTTTAACTACCACACCAACTGGAAGGGTGTTGATGTAAAATTCTTGTTAGAGGCACATTTCAAACCTCTACTGATTTAATGCATTTTACATCTCCTAGCATGAAGGAAATGAAGTAGTTATTCAGCACTTTTTAAAACTTCCATGTCTGTTCAGGAAGAAACCTGAATGTGATTTCAAAGCCATCCAGTTGCTAATGTCTCTCATTAGCATTTATGATGCTCCTAATGGCAGAGTAGGTGGAAGGGATCTCCTTTTGGATCACACTGAAAAGGAAAAGGTGATGATAACTGATGGTAAACACCTGAAAAGAGATGAAAACTCAAGGACAGCATTCATGACTTTCCTGAGTTTTATACCCAAACCTTAACTGAAAGGGTGGTGATTTTTATTGCAGTCTCCCAGGATGTTTTCTGTGATGACTGGAATCTATCAGTGAGATAGAGATAACTAGTGAGGAAAAAAAGAATTGATTCCTAACATCAGCAGAAGAAGGTGGAGAGAATTGTATGCATTCATGATTTATCCAGTGCTATATTGACCTGATTCTGTAAGAAACAAAACAAAAATTGGCTTTGTAAGGACACAAGGATTCTTTAATTGGAAGTTTAATGTATTTGTTTCAAATACATCTAAGGTTAGTGCAATTGCCTCATTGTCTCCTATAGCCCTCCTGAATTATTTTTGAATTATGGAATTAAGGCATCCACTGTTGTATTTCACAAAATGTTAGATATTTTTTAAAAGATATGTGACTGAAATTGGCAGAGTTACTTATGTATGATGAGTCAATTTTGGGGGGTTCTGTGTAGCTTGCTTAAATAGTAATTTTTCCATGTGCTTAAGCTCTGTCATACGAGTAGATGTTAAAAGAAAAATTATAGAACAGACTCCAAACCATGATATTAAACATGTTTGTTGTTTATTTTCCTTTTCTTTCTTCCTTTTCCGCTTAGGGAATTCCAGGAATGGCTGGCAGTATTGGGGCAGTTGGTTACCCTGGCAGGCAGGTGCAGTAACTATACAAATGTCTTCGCATTTTATTTTTTGTTTTTCTCATTTATTCTTTTCAAAAGTACCATATCTAACTCTTTTGAAACTACTAATTATAAAAATTGATTTGTTTACATCCTGCCTTTTTTCTTTGAAACAAACCTCTTTCTCTGGTAGTGGCTTGGAGGGAATGTTGAGTCTCATGTCTTTTAAACTTGGATGTGTTAGATGCAGTAGTGCTATTCTTTTCTGAAGTATATAAATGGCATTACCAAAGAACTGAATGTCTGAATACTTAAAGCACACAGACCCACATGAGTTTAATCTTCTTTCTCTATCTATCTATCTATCTATCTATCTATCTATCTATCTATCTATCTATCTATCTATCTATCTATCTATCTCTGGCCTTTCAAGTCCAGAGGCAGTAAGAAACTACCTGTTCCTCCTGATTTTTCAGCAATGTGTTTATTTCACTGCTGAAACTATTTCTTTAGTCCATTGGGGAAGGGGAACATTAAAAGTTTGATGTTTTTTTCCCACTGGGATATATTAGGACGACCAATAAAGCCAGAAAGCAGCCTTCTTTAAACAGCAGTACCTATATAAATATTGATTTATGTATGAGGTAACAGATACCTCAGTACAGTAGTACAAATAAGATAAAAAGCAAAAATGCTCAGCATCTCCCTTGTGTAAAGGTATGTGAACCAGTTGACAACAACTGACTTTATGGTTTTGTATCTGCTTAAAGGGTGAATTTCACCAATACTTGTGTGTTTTGTTGGATTAAGTTTGTAGTGGCTATGTATTTTAGAGTTCCATTACAATATTTTATAGAGTTTTGTGTTCAATCACAGAAAATGTTTAGAGCATTTGGACCACATGTGCAATTCTGACAGCAGCTTGAACGTAATTGAAATGTGTCCAAATACAAAAGCTCATAAAAAATCCTGTGAAATTATGTCACTGTAATGCCTGATCACTGTGTCTGGAAAAAAAATTGTCCCAGAAGAAATAATTTAATGTAATGGAAGTTTCAGTCATGATCTGTGTTTCAGCCATGCACTAATGGGAGACCTTTCTGAATGTGGTTCCAGGGGACTACTTGATGCCACCTTCTTCAATCTTAAAAATTTCAACAATGTGTTGCCAGTTCACAGTTAATAAGTGCTGTTGCAGTTCTTTTACATAGGGCATATCTGGTTGTTTAAAATTAATTACAACTCCTGTCTTTTTGTAACAGGGCCTAGCTGGACCAGAAGGTAACCCAGGTCCTAAAGGAGTAAGAGTAAGTAAGCATCTTAAGCATTTTGATATCCATGTCTAGTTTTACCCATACAGTAGGTAAGAAAGGGGGTGAGGAATTTAATTCAGCTGTGCCAGTTGTATGCCTGCAGAACCACACTGCCTTTCTAGAACCTACAAATGAGAAAACTCACTTTCTTTCAAAATATGTGCAAGAGTTTATTTTTTTTTCCATGGTGAGCAGCATAGAGCAGTTTTGCATTGTTGCCCTTCCTCTCACTTGCATGCAGGAGAGGAAAGAAAGCAATGCTGGGTGTGAGGGCTGGGTGGATGTTTCTCAGGTCTGAAGCATTATTTCCATAATGGAGGCTGTCAAGAAGGGAGACAGATCTGACATTTGCAATCTGTAACAGCTACAGAAGTAGATCAAGGGAAACAGTCTTGTCACATAAAAACCACCAAAGGGATCTTGAGATTTTAGAATGATTCAGTCATAGTTATATGTATCCCAGGCACTGAAGGTTCTTAATGCTCTGTGCATTCAAAGTTTGGTTTTGGTTATTCTTGGAAGCAAAATAGATTGATTTTTATTCCTGGTTGGTCTGGGGTTTTCTCTCTGTGTGTGCCTTTTATCGTGCTCTTTCTTGGTGGTTTGGGGTTTTTTGAGGGTTGTGGGTTTGTTGGTTTTTGTTTTGGTTTGGTTTTTTTGGGTGGGTGCTGTGTAATTAAGTTTTCTTTGAATAGACACATGAGCCTGCCTACGCATGCTTGTGCATGGATAAGTATTTCTCCAGACTGACTCTCACCATCAAGGAGAAGGCACAGGTTCCAGAAACCTGTATGTTGCTGGTTGCATGTGGGATTGGAAGGAGGCTTTTGGTGGGTGTTTTCAGGCCCTCAGCTCACATGCAGGTTGCTCAGCAGTGTATTGTGTTCTCAAGTATCAATTAATATAATCTTACTGTGTTGCAGGAGTTGCTTTTGTCTTGTTTTTTTAGTGTAGTTACTAGAAGCCTTTACCTGCAGCAGCTTCTCAAACACATGTCTGGGGGTTTTTTGTTTTTTTTTTTTTTGATGCCACTTTTGATTACAGTGATGGGAAAAATTAGTTTGGCAGGATCAAGCGCCAACAGATATTGCACCCTCAGGGATTGCTTCTTTTATGTTTCTTCAGTTAATTTTTGTTCAGATTCTCATCTGCATTTTGACTTGTTCTCCCTTCAATGAACAGACTTAAGTGATCCCAGTCACTTCCCTCAAAGTTACTGCTTCTCTTTTTACACAAAGCTAAAAATGGCCAATGCAGGAGTAATTTTAGGGAAAACATCTTAAGGCTAAATCTTGTGTATGGATTCTAAAAGTAACTTCCAGTAAAAATGATGACACAGCCCTCCTGACACATACTCCTGTGCCATGGAGGTGGGTAGCAACATGATATGAAGTATCTGTATTACGGCTTTAGGTTTAAAATATTTCTGTAATCAAAGTGTGCTCTGCTTCTCAGCTGTTTTAAGTAACTGTAGAAAGCAGATGTGCCTTTGTTGTCCTTACTCTCCTTAGGTGTGGATGACAAGGTAGGTACCATCTTCCATAATTAAAAAAAAAGATCAACCTCAAGAAATTAAATCCTAGTCACATTTAAATTTCTAGAGCTTCACTGGTAGTTTCAAGTGAGCTTGAATTTAATCCCTGTCTTGAGCCCTAGCTGGCCAGTACTGGGGGACAAACAGCCTTGGAGTCAAACACTGTTCTTATTTTTTAGGGTTTCATTGGACCTCCAGGTGTGGCAGGACAGCCAGGACCTGAAGGAGAAAGGGTAGGCCTAATGGAACATTAATGAAATGTTGATGTTTTTGTGGTAATGCAATATATGTTAGAATGGGGGGAAACATACAGGGTTTAACTGTTTGTTTGTTTGTTTGTTTGTTTGTTTTCTGGTTAAAAGCAAAACTGATTTGGACGAAATAAGATGAATAGGACACACCCAATTAGTCTAATCAATGAAATGACTTGGTGCTAAAGTAAAATGGGGAGCAGCTGTAAGGTATTAGTTCACTTTAATCTACAGCTGCAAGGATTAGGGTTTTTTTTTTCTTCAGCAAAGTGTGAATGAATATTTTTCACTTAAGCAATTTCTTTTTGACAATAATTAATATTTGTCTCTTGTTGGATGATCTTTGCAGTAGAACCAGCCATGGAAGTGTTAATCTCTATCACTCTGCTTGAGCCTTTTCTTACTGCACGTGAGCCAAAAGGCTGTCTGGACATGCAGTGTGATGGAAACAGGAGAAGGCCCTTTTTCACAATTGTTCTGATATTGCCACAGGAAAGGCAGGCAAAGTTTGTCTTTCTGCTCCAGGACATTGGCTCTGTGACACTTTGCTCAAATACTTTTTTTATTTTTTTAATGGTGCTCCTCACACACAGTTGCTTCCAATCAAATGCAGGTTTAATTACTTGAATTGAAGTATTGAAGAAAAGAAAATCTATTAATGATGGGTTATTTCTTTCTTAGGGTATCCCAGGCCTCCGTGGAAAAAGAGGTCCTAAAGGGAGACAGGTAAAGATTCTAATATTTGTTACAATTCCTGCTGCCAGTGAAAATCCACCTGGACTTCACTCTGTAGCTTTAATCAGTTGAAAAGTGTTAGTTTTATTTTTGTCCATAAATAACTTTCTATCACTTTCAATTAGTACTTTTCAGAGCTGCAGGTTCTGTGCAGGCTATAAGCACTAAAGTGTGGAAGACCTACCACTGTGAGCTTTGTGGCAGGTTCCTGATATCAGCTAGGAGGAGGGTTAGAGGGTGACAGAAACACACAAATATGTTCTGTAAAATTAGTGTTAGCACGAGGGGCAGATATGATGCAAGCTTTATAAGTCTGGTGCTGGTTTGGATGAAAATCAGCTTCTAATGTCTGATATTTCTGGACTGCAGTAAATTAAAGCTGTCCTCTTCTTAACATGTATTTCTACAGCTGAGAATAAACACCAATCTGCCAAGTACACATTATCAAGGTTTACATATTTCCTGTGGTGTGTCTTCAATGTCAAATGTTTTGTTTTCTGTTGCGACCATATTATTTTAAGTCTTTGAAGCTATCCAGGAGTTTCCAGTTTTAACTTTCTTGTGGTTTGAGATTGGAAAACTCCAGCTGTGCAGTCAGTTGTGCTCAGCAGTTCAGATGATTTTCATCTACCATGAACAAATATGTCCAGCAGTAGTATGATGATCACCATTTGGCCCTTGATCTATCTATGGAAGTTGTAGAGGATTCTGTTTAATTGTATTTTGTTTTCCATGTGATCCAACACCAGCCCAAAAAGTCACTAGCCTACAAGAATTGCTTTGATATAAAGAAAGGCTAGCAAAATTACATTTAGTCTCTAGACTGCTCTTTCTGAAGCTGCCATGAGACCATATTGCAGTTGCATGTAATCTGAATGAAATGCTGCTCTTTGCATCTGAGTGTTGGGTGAGAAGGGCCCTGGGCCATCAGTCCCTTGCAGAAGTTGGCAGTGTCTTGTGTCCCTGAGTCACATGCAGCATTTAAAGGGGAGAAGAACCTGGATGGGAGTCAAAGGCTGGTGTTCAGTGTGAGTTGGAAGTGGAGGTGACAGCAGGGTACACTAAAACACATTTTGCCTTCTACCATCAGTCTCGGTGGCAGGTTTCAGGGAGGCTCCTGCCTGCCAGTGCAATGGTTAGTGTAGGATTTGTCCCAGTCCATAGCAGTCTGTTGGTGCTGTGGTCAGCAGTTATTTTCCATTTACAGTAAGAGCAGAGCTTCTGTCAGTGCCAGACTATGTTCTGTAAGGACTTTTCTTTGGATAAATATGCTCAGAGAGGATTCACATAGGTGGCAGAGCACCAAAAGCCCCTCTGCAGGATGTGTGTGATTACCTTCATTCAGTACTGATTTCTTTGTAATGTCGTAATTTCCTCAATCCCAAGGTTTGTTCCAACTCCTTTCTATGATCTATAAAGTACTTATTTGACTAAAGGCTACAATGTGAGACCAGCCAGGAGAGAAATCACATGGGAACCTGGCTTGAAGTACTTTGCTGGATCACAAGCTTAGAGAAGAGGTGTTATTTTAACCCCCAAAACAATGATAGCTGTAATGACAAAGTTTTTTGGCACAGTGCCCTGGAGTTAACAAGGCTTTGGGGTAGGGCACTGTAACTAAAAGAAATTTGGCATGGGAATTCTACAGTGCCTGAAGCCAGGGTCCTCACCTTTTGTTCTAGGGTACAACTTATTTTTCTGGACAAAACTGTCCCTAATAATACTTGAGAAAATAAAAACCTTGTCTGACTGGCAGAGATCTTTTTGAAAGAAATGAGATTGAAATATAATCTCATTTTTGGAAAGCAGTTTTAAAGGATAGAAGTGGCACATACAAGTGGATCATAAACATTTATAATTAGCATTTATATAATTATATATGCTGCTACTTAGTAGGTTTATTGAACGCTTGTTCATATTTGTAATATTTCTGGCATATTTGAAATGGAACAAAATATTCAATTGCCTGAACCAATAGAGTGAGGATTTGTTTTAATTTTATATTTGTTTTGCATACAATATCATTTAAAGAAAATATTTCATGGTAGAAGTATATGTGTTCAATTTCTTTCTGTTGGCTAGCCCTGCAGTATTTCTAATGCATTTTCTGTCCTGTTAGCATGATGCATTTTGCTTTTATTTGGGGGAAGATTTTTATATCGTTCTATCTGTGATTAGTTAAAACCAGTTGTCAATGTGCCAGAACAGACCTTGTAAATTTTACCAAGAATTAAGTAATCAAGTCCATTGTAACTGTAAAAACAGTTCAGGTCCTGTTTTATATTAAAGTTATGAATAATCATCCTTTGCATGCTTAATAATAATGTTAAATGATAATATTGATTTAATAAAACAGTTGTTGCACAGTAGTTTTATTATATTGCTTCCAGTTTTATACTTCTGTGACTGTTCATTTTACTTTCATTTTTCTACTAACTAAGATAGATTTTTCAGTATCAGTCACAAAACCGTGCTGTTGAGAATGTGATTGTAATGACTGGGTGATCTGTCACTTCTGTAATTCTTGCTGTGCTGGGATTGTGCTGTATCATTTGTGATTGTGTCATTGGTAAAAATGTCCCACAGGATCCTTCATTTCCCCTTTGAGGCCCCATTTATAGTTTCAAAAATATACACATGTGTGTTATGGCAATTCTGCCTCTTCCAACATCTACCAATGGTAGGCAGTACAACCCAAATACTGTTTAGGAAAGGGTCATAGATTAATCTTTGGCTTCATCCTCTTAGTTGGTAGCTTTTAACAACCTAGTCACTCTCAAATATCCATTTTGCATATGTAAAATTGTACACGCATTTTGACAGCTGGGAAAATAAAAAAGACTAATGGTGTACAACCTTTAGAATCAATTAAATCTGCTTTATTGATCATTACCTAGGAACCTCTACTTTTTAAATTAAAGGTGTCAAAAATATGAAGACCTGTATTGCCAGATCTTACAGCTATAGATTCTTATTTGTGAGTTCTGTGATCAGATGCTGAACAAAAAATTCATTGTAGTGAGAGGAATTCCTGTGTTTAGCTTTTCTGAATTAACAGGAGAAAGTAGAAAAAATCTCCACCTAAAATCAGCTCAAAAGATGCTACAGAAGGCTGTCTCAGATTACTTCACATTATCATGCATGATGATGAGAATTAGTAGCTCTTCAGTTGTTTCAGCATCTTTTGGCAGTGTGCACACATGTACATATGTGTAAAATGTTGCCTTCCTTTTTATAAAAGTTTGGCTGGTTACTAAAGTCAAATATGGCTTAAGCAGTGCTTAAACTAATTTGATTTATGGTATGATTTTTCCATCTCCTTGACACAGCTTTCTATTGTCTTCCTGACTACTGTTGGAATACTGTTCTATGGAGATGTAGATGCCCCAATTCACTGAGGAAAGACTCTGCTGCAGCCAGTCCTGGGCAGCAGCGTGGGTGCCCTCTGACCAATGCAGCTTTCAAAGGCCAAACGAGGTGTGGCTGGGAGCTGCAGCAGGTTTGAACATGGTCTCACTCAGGGGAAAGGTTAATGCCTCCAAGTACTGTTCTGATACACATGGAGGGGTAAAAAGGTACTGCAGCACTGAAAGGACAAAGAAGAGCATTTCACATCAAAATTATTTTAAGGATGAGATTTGCTCCTTTTCTCCATGGAGGTGGATTCGTAATGATCTTTTTTTTTGTGGCTGATTTCTTGAGGTCAGTGCATCTCTGTTATCTCAGTGCTCTAATAATGCTGTGAGACGTTTTTCAATTCCAAGAAAAGTCTCTTTGCTTTGAGTGCTGTAGCTTGGATTTTTCCAGGTAGAATCCCTTTCCAGCTTAGTATTTTTAAAATTTTCTGGTAAACTCTTATATAGACCTTACTTTACTGTAGCTAAAAAATGATTTTGACTTCTCAATAGATCTGCACCTATCTCCCTTCTCCTAATTTCATAGAGTGAATAAATAGCAATTGTGAAAATATTTCACGGCACTGCTTCAAACTAATAGCATGAGTTTCTAGTTAGCTACATGTGGCTCTTGCAGTAAAATAGTGAGATCTGCCTAGCAATACTAAACTGATAAAAATTATTTTTAAAACCCCTCACACCACTCTCCCACTCCCACCCCCCCCTAAAAAACCCAGACAAAAAAATCAAATAACTTTTCCCCCAGCAACTTATATGCTTCTGCAGTGGGCAACATCTGAAAGAAGTAAAGCAATTTTCAAAACCCTAACAGGAAGGACAGAAGATTAGAGCCAGCAAAGTGGTAGAATTCCATTCCATTTTCTTTCTGAAGCAAGAAATGGAAATTCTGTTTTAAGCTTCAGTGCTTGAGTTGGCAAATCAGATTTCTTTCCTGTTCTGATAATCTAGTCTCTGAAGTCAAAACTCTCATAAAATAAATGAGACTTTACTATGTCTTGAGTTATTGTTTCAGTGTCTAGATGCAGACTCAGGCAAGTGTTCCCATCAGTTAGTAAGATGAACATTTTGATTTCTAATGAATATGAGATCTGATACTGAGATGCTAACCATTATTATTTGGGGATGAGTTAAGGAAAGAAGGACAGAAGTTTTAGTGACTGTTGAAGCTAACAGGAAAAAAAAGTTAGGAAAACAGGCTCCAAGAAAAGTAATACTTGTTTAGTATTAATACAGTTCAAGTAATACTTGTTTATTATTGCTCTGGAGGTAATTCAGTTGTCTGCTTTTTCCATGTTTCCATTGTGTATAGTTTTGTCATTTTGGCTTTGTGACTTTAGGAGGCAAACAAATGTCACTGTTCTGTTTGTTTGAACTGTGTAGCTGAAACTTCCTTGAAACTTCCTGCTCTTCCCATTCCTCCATCGCATTCCCTCGATCTATTTATGATGTCCTAATTCTCCACATCTATAGGGATTCAGTGTTCAGACCACCTTTCATGTCTTGAATAATGAAGAACAGATATTTTCTATTCTGCTTTAGGGTTTTCCAGGTGACTTTGGAAATAGAGGCCCCCCTGGTGCTGATGGAAGTCCTGTAAGTATTGAATTGTGTGTTGATAACATGATAAAATTTGTAAAACTCAATGTTAACTCCTCTCCAAAATTAAAGGAGGCTTTTGCTTCAAAAGAAATGACTTGAAAGCCACAGGAAAATGTTGGACTGTTAACTTTCCCATGGAAACTGCTAGGAAACTACTATAATAAGTATAAAAAAGAGGAAGAAAATATTCAGAGAACATGTTTTCCTCTGCAGCATGTGCTGACTACCTTGAGAATCAGATCTCTTGCTCTCCTCATTGCATGAGTGATGAATGTTCTGTCTTCCAAAGTTCTTGCATTAGATGACTTAGTGTTGGTTTTTTAAACCATTATTCTAAGATCACCTTAACAAAATAGGATTTGGTCTGCATGTAGAAGCCCAGCTTATGTGTGCTTGTGCATTTGATAGTTGATTTCATCCTTTGAACTGGTACTGAGCACAGTTATGCTAGGCTGTCATTTGGTGCATTGTAATCAGTGTGATAACAGCTTTGTCCTTGGCAGTGTGTGCCCTTGCAGTGTCCAGCCTGTGGTCACGTCACTTCACGGGCTGCCCTCAAAGGAGCTTTGCTGTCTTGCTCTATTTGTAGGGAAACTCTGGCTGCAGACTCTAAACTCAGGTTTCCTTTGGTGTCAGAAACCAGTGAAAGGCTTTGGGCAAGAGAAGAGAACAGCAATAAGTGCTGGCTAAAAGAGCAGCTGATTTAAATCTTCTTGTATTGTTGGGTGCTCCTTTGGAAACTGCTATCAGTTCGTGTCTAAAGATGTTCCTGATATGGAACAGAGTCATCAGCTAGACAGAATTTCTCTATTTTTTGAAGGTCTGCCTTAACACCCATCTTAGAATCTTATTTTAGAAAGCTTACATGAATTTTGCTGGTGGGTTATCAATGTTTGGTGTCAACATTTTGGAACACAGGAAAAAATTCCTTATGCATTTCTGGTCCCTAAGGCAAAGCTTTTCTTGCTGGAATGTCAGGTGATATCAGTATGGTTTTCATCTTGAAAACCCACTGAGGGCTTGAGTGTCACCAACTGCTTTGCAAATGGTATTAAAAGGTGAGTTCTTCCTTCTCCTCCTTGTACTCCCAAGTCTCCCTCCATTCCTGATAGAGCAGATACTGTCTTTCCACCAGATCTGCAGAACAGTGCTTTGATAGAAGCAAGCTCAGAAAGCCTGGATCTGAAATTACAGACTTGCACGTTACAAAGGAGCCCGTTTTACTGCAAGCATTTGCAAACAAGTTCCATCTAACCTGCCAAGACAGCTGCTGATCTTACTGCCTTCTTTGACAGGCAGCAGCCCCTCTCCCCAAGCTCACCCTGCAGGGCTTGTTCAGGCAAGGGGCCAGTGCTGCAGCTGCAGGGGTCTGCAGTGCTAATGCCATATGTACAGAGCTCTCTGTGAGCTGGCACTGGAGACCAGGGGCTGCCTGGGAGCCCTGTGGCAGCAGGAACTTGAAGGGAAGACATTTCTTCCCATGTGCTGACTTTACACTAATGGCATTGTTTCCATGCCGAATTTCTTCTGCTTAACTGGCTAATGCCATCCTTCACTTCCTCAATTCTCTGAGGATGTCAGTCTGCCTTGGGGGATGTTGCTGGAGCATTCAGCTTCCCCTGTGGATAGTTTAGAGCAGGCTGGGGAAAGTGTGAAGGCAGCCAAGGAGGGAGGAGAGCACCAAGGTGTCCTCTGAGCCACGCCCAGTTGGACAAATTCAGAATGGGCTTAGCTTTGCTTGCATCAAACTTGCCCTTCCCTGGGGGTGCCAACAGGCTGCAGTGGGCCCTGTGAATGTTGTCCACTGAGTAGCAGGTCCCAGGTGTTGGCTCAGCTTGCATCAGACATGGTGACCTGGAGGACTGCAATATCTGTTTCATGTAGGGCAAAGAGACTTGGCAACTGCTTTTGGCAGTGTTTTAGCCTCTTCTGAGTTAAACTGTGGAAGAGGCAGTAGTGAAGTACTACTGAAATTTAAGCTCTGTATGAAGTACAAATGCCATCGTTTGTATCAAGAAGTAGTTTTTAATAAAGAGAGTTAATTTTTAATTTGCAGAGGTCTTTCTATGAACTGAGATGGTGTTCTTATCTATTTTTCAAAGGACTCTTAATAAATTTTTCACCCTCAAAAATTGCTTTTTCTTCCTTCCACTTTAAGTATCATGGTAAAAAAAAAAAAATCTCATATTCCTATAAAGAGAAGAAATGTTCCCATGATGCAAATATCTGGTGATCTAATTCTACAATTCAGGAATTTTTACTAAGCATATTTCTCTATAAAGTGATAAGCTGTCACTCTTTGGAAACTCTGTAAAAATCAAAACTGACTTGCTTTATAGGTCACTTTTATCTTAATTCTAGGATTTCTTTTTAAATGATAAAATTCAGGTAATCTAAGATTAACTTTCTTTAAAGGGAATTGTTGGTGGTGTTGGTCCTCCTGGATTTCCAGGACTAAGAGTGAGTATACTTTTATTACTTACTTTGATATGGCTGCATAAGAGCATTTGTCTTGTGCTTCCTACTCTTTGTGTAATAAAAAAATAATTGTGAAAATTCAAGGATTTAAATAGCTTTTGCTTTAGACAGCCATGATTTTAAATAGTATCACTAAAAACTGCTGTCATGTTGGCAGCATGGAGCACTTCTATACGTGGTGTGGATTTGTATGCCTGTTTCTGACCCAGTGTGTTTGGGTCTTTTATTTGAAATGACCAAGTTTTCTAGTCTATAGCACTAAAGCCAGTGTGAAGGGTGCAATGATCTCAAGCATTTTAACGACAGCAGTCCTCATTGGTTCCTGCATATGGCTACCAAATCCAAAGCAGAATTAATTTCTAAGAAAAATTACTTTATCATGTTTACAGTATCATATTATTTTTTTTAAATACATGTAGAATAAGGCTGTGATGCTCACTGTGGAGTTGTACACAGTAATTTTATCTATCAGTTGTGCCAGGGAAGCTCTAAGTCCTACAGAAGGTGGGAGAGACTTTCCTTCTGAGTAGTCTCACTTCCCTTGTGTCTTTTAATTCATGTATTTAGTCCTAGAGGACCTCTGATTCTTGATGTTGTCTCAGTCATGTCTGGCTACACAGCCACATCCTTAACAAGGGAGGAATTGCAAGTGTTTACACTTGAGTTAAAAAAGCCATGATTGTCTCCAGTGTTTGCTTTGTGGGTTTTTTAATATCTGCAGATCTGAAACATTCTTGATAAGTTTATACTTTACTCTGATGGTCATCTTACTTTTCCTTTGAAGCACAACAGTTGAGTTCAATTGTTACTCTTCCTAATTACATGATCATAACAAAAAAAAATTCCAGTAAGTCATCCCTTGCTGTCTGATTAGGATTGTTATGGCATTGCTATAGTAAAAACAAAAGCTTGGTCAAGAAACCTCTGTAGCTTCCAGCCTTCATCATGCAAATGTGTTTTTCTGTGTTCTTCAGCCAATTGACACACTTATGAGACTGGAGCTTGCACTCTTGAGAATTTGCTTAGAATTGTGACTGTCTTATGTGACTGTCTTTGGAATTTAATCTCAAAGATTTTGATAATTGTATAAACGTACCTGAGGTTTTTAAAAAATGTCACTTCCAAAAAGATTCTGTTACTGATTACGTTGACTAAAACTTAGCATTTTAGCCCTCCCTAGAGTTCATGAGTATAAATGTTTGCAGGTTCAAAGCTGCATGTGCCTTCTTGCTGAGTTGCAGTCACTTACAGAGAGACTGAGTGTCAATAATTTTTTGTGAAATAGAAAAATAATTATCTATAACCAGTCCAAAGCTTTTGCCACTTGTACAAAAATGGAATATAACCATAATGAGAGCTATTTCTTGGGGGGAAAAAAATGTTTAGCTTTGGCATGTTTAGATTTTGAACAGCACAAAATTAGCAATTGTTTAGAGTCTGAGCTCCATTTGAGTGGCCTCGTGTTTATATGTGTGACTCTTTCTCATGGTTCCAGTATATGGGTTAGTCTGGTTTCCTCTTTCACAGTCAGATAATTGGAAGAGATGTGCTCTGTTCCAGAGTTTCTTTACAAGGGAGCCCTGTTGCACTCTTTAACCTGTAGCAGAATTTCTCCAAGAACCCTGGGGGAGTTTTGGGTGACCCCAGCAGCCCTGTTCCTCAGCCACCCCTGCTCTCCAAATGGCTCTGAGCTCCCTGGCCTCAGCTTTCTCTTGTCCAGGCGGATGCTAATGGTCATCCAAAACTGAGTAAAGGGCTACAGCCCTCAATGTTTGCTTTAAAATACTTAGTCAACAATAACACACTCTACTACTACAAGATGCAATATTGTACATGGGATTAAATATATTTTTCTGGCAGAAACCAAGAGCATTAATTCAAGTAGCTTGTCCAGCCTGGCTGGTCAATGTCAAGAGTTAGTTGTATTTTTGTCTTTGTTCATGAGAACAATGGCAAAATGAGCAGCATCAACAAGCTGGGTCCAGTAATTCCTTCCATCCATGATTATTTTCAATATACAAAGCTCTTGCCAAGTTCAGAGTTTGGCTGGCTGAATAGTCAGTCTTTCAAGACTTAGCAAGGCCATGAGTTTTTTAAGATGAAGAGTTGCAAAAATTTACTGCTAGATACCCCAATTAGTTTGTTTTTTTTTTTTTTTTCCTTTTAAAACATCCACTTAATACTAGGAAAACATTAGTCTTCCTTTTCTGGTATTTTATCTTTTTGCCTGGAAAAAGCAACTTGGTTTTAGTTTCATGTCACCTAGAAATGTTGGAAAAGGTACACTTTATGTAGCTGCAGGTTTTATTGATCAGCAAGTTTTATCCAAAGTGATAAGTGTATCTTAACATATAGCAAGGCTGTTTTAGGTGGAGAATGATTAAAAAACCTGACAGACTAAGTAATTCAACACTTTTTCAGTTTTATTTTTGTTCAGTTCCCGTCCTTGCTGTTAATTAAGTCGCTCAATGTGTCTGGAGACTGTGACAGGTGTTTAATGAACCTGAATGTTGCAAAGCTGTTTTGGAATTCCTTCTTGTTGCTGTTGTAAGCTGAATTTCCCAGCTCAGTATCTATCTGTGATTGTCCAGCCTGTTGTCTATCAGTATCTATCTGTGATTGTCCAACAACAATGCTGTTGTTACCATAAGTGTGCTTTTCAACATTCAGTACCATGAATGCATAAATGCCTTGCTGAACTAGAATATGTAGCACAGCTCAGAGACAGCAATGTAAACAATTTCCTTGATCAGCTAGCATGACAGAATAGATCATTTAAGCAGTCATGGAAAGATAAAGCAATGTAGAGTGGCAATTTTCTTGGGAGCTCTACCAAGCTCCATTAAGACACTAAGTGATTGGTCTTGCTTTTTCTTCACTGAGCCACGAGTCTGATGGTGGCTGCAGAAGAATGTGGTAGAAGTTGACATTGCTAAAGAGTCTCCAGAGAATAATGTGTGTGCTCAACTAGAAATGCATAGATGTCCATCTCCTCTTTTCCATATCACTCTCAGCAAGGGGCAAATGATTTCTTTATTCATATGTGTTGTTAAATTTCTGCATAGAGATATAACATTGTCTTTTGGGGTTTTTTTCCCCTAAGCTTGAATAGGCAGAAAGTTGATAGACTTCTCCATTTGTAATGTATCTTAACTATTCTGAATCAGGTCTTATGTTTAGCTCATGCTTTTTCGTTAATGTTGTTGCAGTTGCTGTGCTGATCTTTAAAGATGCTTTATTTTTGTGATTCACTTTTTTTTTCCTGTCATTAAATCGCCTAAATAAATCCCAAAAAGAAGAATTGCAGTAAGGGCTCTGAAGGTACATCAGAACAGAAAAGGTTAGCATGCCCATTGGAACATAGGTTTGATTCTGCACATGTGGTATTTAGAGTCACATCTCTTTTTCTGTTTTGCTTTTTCTTTTAACTCAAGAAGTCACTGATAGATGAGAAATTCAGTAAAAGGACCATTAAAAAGGCCACTTTTTATGGCCCTACTCATCCTAGAATAATTTCTTTAAGCCAAATTTGATGCCTACAGAGAAGTGCTGTTATGTAACCCTAAGGACAGCAGTGATGGCCACTGAATGTGCAGCTGCAGTACAAAAGAAAGCTTCCTTAACTGGCACTGCCTAATACACAGTGATCTTCTCTTGAGTTTATAATCTACAGGAGAAGAGGCAAGTGTTGTTTTGTGTGTTTCTGCAGTGTATACATGGAGGACTTATGATACCAATACCTTTGTTTTTCCCTAAGAAATGTGCTTTAAAATATTTTGATTTCTCTCTGTGGTGCAGGAAAACGCCACATTCTGTTAAGAGTCTTTAGGTTACTCCATTTCACCAAATGCAGTCACTTTTCTTGCTGTTTGCTAGGGAGACATTGGGCCAGCAGGACCAAGTGGACCATCAGGAATTCCAGGGCCCACGGTATGGTATTTAATCCTCCCACAGCCAGGTGCTGCTGGCTGGTTATTTAATCACCCCAAAGCTCGTGCTGCTTTCCAAACTATAGGCAAGCATTGGGTTTATGTTTTCTTTACTTTAACAGGGTTTCCCAGGGAGTGCGGGACAGCCTGGAATGAAAGGTGATAAGGTGATTTAAATATTTTCATTATCTTGGAGATACCTAGTTCTTTCAGGCTCTCTTCATTAAAACTTGATCATAGTGTACTTGGCAAAGCTTTCCCATTTTCCTTTTGATTTCTTTTGTCTTCTGACTTTTATTTTTTAAATTTTTGTCAGGCTCATGATCTGGTAGTATAGACAAGGTTTTCTCTGAACAGAACACTAACTACTGAACATAATAATATCCATGTCAGTGCCTTTAGACTTTCCTGGAAGAGGTGTTTCAGTGCAGCACCTTGCACTGGCAAAGATCTGTGTTAATTTTAAATAGTGAATATTGACTTAATCTTTCTCTGTTTCTGAAAACTACCCCATTTTAAGCCACACACATATGTCTGTATAAAATTATATATTGTTTAGGGTGACCATGGCCTTGCAGGAGAGCCAGGAGATCAGGGGTACCCAGGAGACAAGGTAAGTTATAATGGCACTGTTTCACAAAATTATCCCATTTCAGCAACTTCATCAGGCTTATGTGTCTCTTAAAATGCAGCAGGTTGGCTGCATAAAAGTAGAATGCAGTAGTAATACTATTTGGATATCACTGTATTAACATATTTTTTAGAAATTAAAACTCAGTTATGGGAAGTGTGCACAGAGACAAGTAAAGGGCACAAGCAGAACTCTGGCAGCTGTGTGTAGAGATGCATCAAACAAAGATTATGGTGTGGTCTCAGTCTTTCTAAGGAACTGTTGTAGAAGGTATTTTTCCCTTGACCCTTGAGGTTCATCTGCAGCTCACCTGGACCTACTGTGATTAGCAGCAGGACGCAGTCTGGAGATAAATAAGGATCTTCTTTCCTGTTTGGCTAGTACATCAGAAGTCACTGAAATAGCACATCCTGTGAGAACTCTTTTGATGAAAGTTGAATGCTAGAAGATAGTTTTCAACCTGAAGAATTCTTTTGAAGCCTGTTTCAGGTGTCAAAATATAGCAATTTATTGCTTCCAACATAACACAACCATTTTCATGTGTATTTAATAGATTTCTTTTTTCAGGGTGCTCTTGGTTTACCAGGACCTCCAGGGATCAGAGGAAAACCAGGACCCCCAGTGAGTTTACACAGCAAATTTTGTTCTCAGTATATCACAGCGTGTTGTTGGTATTTTTTACTACTGTTGAGATTTGACACTATTTTGTGATTGTTATGTTCACAGTGCATGTAATCCCCTAGAAATGACCTAATTCAAAATGCACAAAGGATAAGGTCTAAGCTGCTTTTATTTCTAGTGACTGGTGTTAATGAGCAAGTCAGATCCTAAAATGTGAGATTTGATTACCAAGGCCAGTATATGTGTCAAGTTTTAACAGAGTGCTCAGAATAGTAGATATTCTGGGACAATCACACTGGGGGGAATGGACTTGGGTAATATTTGACACAAATCCTCTGAGAGCTTTGGGAACTTCCAGATGACCATTTGGACTAGCTGGATTTGCAGGGAATGTGTGAGATCTCATTAATGACAGCCAGTCATTTCTCACAGGGATGGGAGTAGTCATGAATTCCTGTATTTACTGATTTTTAGCAGCTTTTAAGTCATCTGTGCACTGCTGCCACTTCTGCTGGGTTTTTAGATGTTGTGGCAGAAAAGGCATACTGCACAGGGTTACCTGGCTCTTCCTCACCTGTTGTAGTGCTAATATCTTTTCAAAAGCTGCCAATACTCACTCCAGTGTCAATTTTCTTAAGTACAATCAAGCCAATAACTGGTAACCTTGTTAGACCTTAAGAATGTCATGGGCCCTTAAATTCAATAACACTTTCCTTGTCCTATAGAGTTTATACTATAAATACAAATCCTGAAATAAAATTATGCATATTTGCTTAAGCTTAGATGGGAAAAAAAATCCCATTTTTTGCTTGTAAAGGTACAAGAATTTTCATTCTAAGATAAGCATGTGAAGCAACCTATTCCTGAAAGAGTTGTGGATTTCAAGCACAAGCTGAATGTGACCAACCTTGTGAGTTATGTTAAATTAATCCATGAGACCTCAGTCCTGCAAGTAATAGAAATTTATCTTTGTAGAATGAATTTACAATGAAGTCATTCATGTTAAAAATTAGAGAAATGTTTCCCAGGTCAGATCTTAATTTTGCTCAAGTAACATCTACTTATGGTGACAGAAAGAGTCTGAAAATGTGGAAGAAGAGATAGAACTTAGAGAAATTTGACCTATTTTTAGATGGGTTGAAATCTGTATATAATGAAGCTACCATTACCTGTGGATAGGGCCTCATTTTGTTATTATTAATCACAAAACTGTCATTTCTTTGGCTATGACTGGATACTTAAAATATGTAAGTAAGTGTGTAAACCAATATCCATAACAGTTGCTTCCTGGACTTTAAATAATATGCAGTTTTTATTGTGAAAACAGCTATATATTAAAAGGGGTTTTTATACAGTTCCTCTCCAAACTCCCTATTTTCTCTGTCCTAAACTAATTTGAAGTTTTTTTGTTGTGACTTCAAAGAGATATGAAGAACTAGTTTTAATAGTGTTTGAGGAGAGGAAGGTATAAAATTTCCTGTTTTGTGAAAAAGTCATCTCAACATTTCTTTGGCCTTTTTGTTAATAAATGTTTTTAAAACTTCACAACCATCTGTTGTTAAAAATAATTTATTATCCGAAATCTGAACTGTTTGGATTTTTTTCAAGGGGAAAGTTGGAGAACCTGGACCTCGTGGACCGTTTGGTCCCCAGGGACCTGAGGTAAGAAATCGCTTAGTAGTGGTAAATTGAATGTTGGTTCTAAAAGATGGAAATAAGAGGAAAATGGGTTTGCTTCCTAAAGAGCTGTTTTCCTAGTTGAATTAGGGAAATCTTTTTATTCAGTCATATTTGATAAATTCGCTCTCCTCCATAAAGTACAAAATATTCTAGCTCATAACTTTTTTCTGCAAAATATTAATGTAGAGGGTCTTTGCATACAAAGTTGTTCTTCATTTACTGTCTCTTGACTCCTGTTGTTATGGGGTACACCTGGAATGAGACTCGTGATTTCTCAGGCACACTTCCATTTGTAAATACTAAAACATGTTTACAAATGGGATTTTCCATTTTCCAGGCACTTACAAGAAGCACAGAGGATAAATCCCAGTCACCTGGGAAGGGGTGGCAGGTGAATATGGAAGTGAAGTTTCCTAAGAACTCCCGAGTGCTTTGGAAGTTTATGCAGAAACTCAGTCTCCAGATTGTCCCATTTTTGTGCTTTTTTTGCATTTATACCACAGGCTTTAAGGAAAAATGCTATGGTCTGTACCAGAAAGACAAGTTTATACACAGGCACATGTATTTGCTGGAGAGATGAAAGTGGAAACTATGGATTGTTCTTTCTAATCAGCCTCCTGCAATTAATATATTTTGGGTTTTGTTTAGTTTGTGGTGGGATTTCTTTGTTTATTTGTGGGTTTTCCTTTTTTTTAAAAAAATACAAATATATTCTAGCAAAGATCCTTTTTCTGCCTTTACATGAGCACATCTCAAACCAAGGCTCTATGTTCCTGCCTTTCTTATTAGGCAAAAGCTCTCACTGAGAGGAAACTCCCTGGGAAGCCCACTGTAGCAGCACAGGGTGATCTGGTGAGAATGAGTCCCTCTCATTTGGTCAAAGGGTGTGCAGAAGACACAAAGCCTGTGTGTGTTGTCCACAGCTGCCACCTTCTGTGGCTCAGGATTTTAGGTTTTTCAAGACTCTTCATTGCATGTTTTCTGCGCCTAGCTTCCAGCAAGGGAGACTTGAGGCAGGTTAATCCCAATGGTTGGTCTTGAGGCCTGTGTCCTGCTGCTCCTGCTCCCTCTGCCTCTGCTAGTCCTTCATAGCTCCTTATTCCAAGACAGACATGCTACTCCTTTGTGTCTGGGGGAAAGATCATCCTGGGCTGGTCACCCTCAGGGCAGATATGGATGGGAATCTTTCTGTCTGGAAAGCTCAGCATTTCCCCTTGCTCAGGAGTGCAGAACTACTTTATCTTTAGAAGGCAAATAAGGTGCATGATGCTAGATAACTAAAACTTGGGTGTCCAGGTACTTTTTTTTTGAGTTATTGTCTGCAATATGGTCAGTTTAAACTGCAAAGCAATGTTTCTCTTAACTTCAGCCATGCAAGACAGTTCCAAATAAAGTAAGAGGTTTTTCCACCTTTTACTTCATAAAAATATGGTCACCATATGTCAAAATAGAAACAGAAGGGATGTAGGATAGCAGCATACTGGGATTTTGGACAAATTGAAGATATTAGAAGTTCTGTAATGAAAGGAATTTAAAATAAGCAACTTAAAACTGAAGAGTGTATGTGTCCCTCCAGGTACATTGTCTTATAAAAATAAACTAGTTGTTGTTGCCAGAAGTTATTTAGACACAACCAAATATATGAAGTATGAGCAAATAATGTAGATTTTTCGACAAGAAAAGCCTACTGTCATATGTCTGATCAGGTCTCCTCTTGAAAACCAGACAGTTAGCAGGTCAGACAGGGCTACTTTCCTTGTTCCTGTTTCATTATCTGAATGGTCAGACTTCCTGTGACCCCATGTAGAAAACCTGCATTATATAGTATACTAAATGTTCCCTTGATGTTTCTGGAAATAGAAGAATGTGATGAATTAGTGTTGTTCAAGGAGAGTACTTTGGATTTGGTATAGGTGTGACAATCCATACCATATGCCTTCTATGAAAGATTTCATTTTTAAAAACCCCAAAACCTGTATTGGGATTTGTTGGACTTTGCTGTGAGCAGGAGGATCAAGGCTGTGTCTGCCCAGTGGCAGAACCTCTCAAACTCTGCTTCCAGCTATTTCTCTCTCCTTTTGTCCAGCATTAGGACACTGGGATTTATGAATGTGCCCAGTCCCCATTTGTTTTGGGTACATGTGTAATAAGAACTTGGGGATCCTTTGATCTTTCCAGTGACACATTTGAGTGTTTCATTCCCAGTGCAAAGAACAAGTAGTCCTGTCCCTGATTTTATTCCCATGCAAACTGCAGTAACTCTGCACTCCAGCAGCTGAGCTCTGTAACTATCTCTGCACACAGCCATGGGAGCAGGGCAGCAGGCTCTGATCATCCTCACGGGGCTTTGTGGGTTGAAATGCAGATCACCAGTGAGTTGCTTCCTAAGTCTTTCCTCATGCAGCTGTGCAGCCAAGGTACACCAGGTCAGAGTTGAAACAAGCCACCCACCTCTAGCCAGGGTCCATTTGGGACCTGCAGTGCTGCTGGCAGGAGGGCAGAGGGAGGGACAGAGGTTTGGCTCTTGCTCTCTGGGTGGCCAGACAAGTTTTGGCTGCCAGGTGACTCTCTAGGTGCAGGAGTCCTGCAGTGGGTGTGCTTCTGCAGAGCCAGGGTCTGTCTGGTGCCTGAATGCCTGCTGCTCACCAACCACTGGATATACTCAGTGAACACTTTATAGAGTGGATTCTTCGTCAACTGAAACATTGTGCTGCTTTGTCATGCATCTGAAAATGAACCACCAAAATGTGAAATTTCTGTAGAGCTTTGTGTTATTGGCATGACAACTGGAAAATGCAGATCTGACTGTTCTAACCCACAAGGTCTCAGTTTACTGTGTACAATGAAGTATGCAGTGCTTATTGGTAATGTAATTCAAATTAGACAAGCCTTTGACAGGCTTCCACATGTATTCAGAATATTTTATAGCTAAATTTTGCTCTAGGAATTGCATTTAATTATTCCCTCAAAATGAGAGTGATAGTTCCCTTCAGATTTGGCTTCAGAGTGTTATAAGTAGGTTTCATCTGAAGCAGAGAGAATTTTTCATTGTCTTCAATAGAACTCTTTTCATTGGTGCAGTATTTTGATCTGAAGTCATTAGCTCACTCCTTCAGGAAGGTGCTTGTGTGGGACTCAGCTGGAGCGTTCCAGGCTCAAGGCAGTGGCCTCACAAAAGAAAAGAATACATTCAAATAACAGTAAAGAGTCAAAAGGCAAACATTTTGTAAGTGAATCAGTGGCTGCTTAGAGGTGTTCATTTAAAAATAAACTTTATTATTAGTGCCTGTTTCACATGCATTATCACATGATTTTTTGAGTTTTTGCAAACAATGCCAGATGTGCAGCATAGCCTTCTGTTTCAATATTGCATCAAATAAGTGGCATGCAAATGATTTGTAGGGAATATAGAAATAAAGATAATTTAAAGGCTGAACTAATTGTGTGTTCTGGCATATATCTGAGGAAATGCTCTTGTTGTGAAATTGCTTATACTCTCTACTTGCCTTTGCACAGAATCTTCATCTGGTCCTTTCCCAAAGTTCTATGTCTGCATAACACATGCTTTCAGAAGAATCATAACACTTACTGGAGAATTGCAGTTTTCTGAGGAAACCTTTTGGTGATTTGACCATGATAATTAGTAACGAATCTCTAATGAGGTAGCTTGTTGAAGCTCAGTAGCTACATCCAGTCAGTCTTACTTCTGAAAATTTATTCTCATTGACAGCCTGTGATTGAATGAGCTCTTATTGGAGCAGGGAAACCTGGTGACTGAAGGGACTATTGCATTCCCTGGAGATGTTTTCCCTCCATGGTGCCTCTCCACCCATCCTTGTCCTGATCCCCTTGAGGGCAGCCAAGGGCAGGAAGATGGGTGGCCAGTTATGCTGACAAATGTCATGTGAAAACAGTTTGAAGTGGGATTCTGCAAATGTGAGAGAATTCTCCATGGAAATGGAGTGCAATGTCTCAATATTTCTGATATTCTGCTTCCAGATTTGCAGATACACAGAAAAACAAAAGAAAAGCAAAAGCTTGGCAGAGTGCTCATCTCTGGGGTGCTGAAATGTGCTTCAACATAGTAACAACTTGGTCATCTCTGCATTTTTTTAAATTAAACGTTATATTGATAAATGAGAGCAATAAATATGGTAATTTTATACTTAAGTGTTCAGTACAAAAAGCAATGCTCCCACAGCAAAGTTAAAGCATGTTTGTGTTAAGATCATTGGCACTTCAGGTTTTTCTGATGCCACATTACTTTTGATTAAATGAAGTGGATTCTAAATTGCTGTGCTGGCAAAAGACCACATCTGTAGCAAGACTTTGAGAATAAATGTGTCCTGCCAGCTGCTGAGCTTCTGGCAGATGGAAATGAAGAATCTGCATTTCCTTAGAAGTCATAATACCAAGGGATCTTTGGCTCTGAATAGCCTGTGCTAAAAACTACATTGCAGCTGGAAATTATACATTAATCTCCTGGCCTTTCAGTTATGGAAGAATAATGAATTTTTAATCTGGAGTAACTTCCCAGGGAGCTGGCTGCTGAATAAGTCATGGCAAATTTAGGTATTGCCAGAGATACATCCCACTTCACTCCAGGGAATCTGATGGGCAGGTGCCATTGCTGAGGTATTTCAAGAGCTCCTTCCTGGTTCATTCTTTTTCTGGAATTGTCTAAAGTGGCTGTTTGTGTCCTGGATTATTACACTTATTTCATGGATTATTAATGTGAGAACATCTTAGAAACAGTGTTCTAATACTGCCCTAACATCTGCCTTTTCTTCATGGTTGTGCTCAAGAAGAAAAGTATTAATCCATCTTCACAGAAAAGATAAAAATTATGAGGATTTTAAATTTTTAAATGCATTGTTTAGTGTTGATGTTCTCAGGCCAGTAACCCTCTTGTTAAGACTAAGACTTTGCTGACATGAAAAGATTTCAAAATACCATGTTTGTTCTACCTGCAATAGTACTTGTCCACACCTACCTCTCATGGTCCTTACTGAAATCCCTCTGGAAAAATTTAAACAAATAAATAAAGTGGATATATTCATTTATAAAAGCATTAGAATATTTCTTAATTAACATTTTTCTAGGCAGATTGTTTTCTGGAATGTTTATTGCCAAGAGGAAATTGTCTGTGTCAGCATTTAGCAGTTGTTCACACATTAGAAACGTTAAGATTTACAGATATATGAAACAACTCACCCCTTGGTAACTATTTAAAGTCTATAAATAAGTAAATTTAAAATTAAGAAAGGACAAGTAAAAAAAAAATTCTAAGGAACTGACATAACTCTTCAGTGTGTTTCAGTAGACAGCAGTGGCCAGGATTTTAAAAACAGCACCTCTTTTGAACTGTCTAGAAATCAAGGGTGATGCCAGTGAGTGTTCTAGGGGTGAGTCTCAGGGCCTTGGTCACATGTAAATAATATGCTCTGTGCCACCTAGAGGCATGTTGGAATTGCTGCACAGCTCTGCTTGTAATTGCTGATTTATGGCAAAAGAAAGGGAAACCACTGCATTTCATAATATATTTTCTCAATACTGGTGTGTTGTGAAAAGTTGACTGTTAGAGTTGTTGCCCATCTTCTGAAAATTCAGACCATTTTAACTCTTTAGTGCCTTTCTTTCAGACTCAGTAGCATCCAAGTGCTAAACCTGGTTTTTAAAGATTGTTCTGTGTATGTGCTTTTTGTTTCCATTATTGGAAAAAGTATGCATATGGGATGATTTTCTCTTAATGAAGAAGGAAATTTGTTCTTCCTGGTGTTCGACAATGGGTTTGCTTAGATGTAGTAACAAATATTTTGCTCAGAGGAAGTGGCACTCTTGCTGTTTTCAGATGGTCAAAATTTAATGAAATGTGGAAGTTTATTAAAAAAGCCAAATCTTGGCAGAGGGCTGAATGAGCAGTGTGATAACTAAAGGGTCAATACCAATGCTTTATTGCTTTATTTTATCCTACAAATGTAAGATCAGGTATCCTCTCTGGATGTTTATGAAATTTAACTCACTACTACTTAACTACTACTGTATTGCATAAAAGTTTGTGGCAGCATTTTTTCCCCCTTAAAATACACTCATTTCTTCTAAAGCAATCTAGCTGGAGCTGAATTCCTCTGCCACAGAGGGTTCCTCATGGTGTCCCCAGTCAATGCCTGCTGGCCAGGTGTTCCTAGTGATAATTTTAGTTGATTCCTTTCCTGTGTATAGTTACCTTTGCCTTACTAACAGCTTGACCTGCACTAGAGTGTATTTCACAAAGGCCTGTTCTGAATAATGCTACATGCTGATGAGCTTCAGTTAGTGCCAGCCAGCCCTCGATTATCACCTGCTGATCTGGAGGCAAAAGCCTCTTACCTTTTTCTTAATCTTGCAGTGATCTTGTCCTTAACGTGTGGCCCCGGATTAAAGGGCTTCAGCTGCTCTCTCAACTTTATGAAAAGAATAGTTGAATTCACAAGTGCAGGACCTGGTGCAGGCTGTTCTCTGGTGATTTTTTTTTGTGCCTCCAAACCAATCCAGTGGTTTAATTTCAAACATTGCTTAGTGGATAAAAAGTCTTATCGTAAGAGAAATTAAATCCATGCTGACATCTGCTAAATTGAGTTTAACAAAAGCTGCCTGGAATCTGTCACTTATCCAAGTCCTTTCAAGGAAACATAATGGATTTTGACATTTTTTGGGATGGTGGATCAAATTTATTTCTAGTTTCTGTGACTCAGGTTTATTAAATGAATGAACAGAATCAAAACAAGTACATTGAAAACATTCCTACTCTGCAAATCATTTGTCTGTATGATTTCTTTAGGGTTTTCCAGGAGATATTGGTGTACCTGGATTAAATGGCCCTGAAGGTCCTAAGGTAAGTTTATATGAAAACCTATTAAAAATAACAGTAAATAGTGTTAATCTCTGAGGAAAAGGCTCTGAGTGATGGACACTGGCATTATGAGAAGATAAACCTGCTGTCAGAATGCAGGTACTTTGCCTCAGGTATTTATATAAGGAGGTTATTTGAATGTTTAATGTTGTCCACACAGTTCTGAGAGTAATTACAGTATTAGGTGGAAGCATGTAATGGCAAAAGAAGTTTGAGAAAATGCTATGTAACTAGAAAGTAACATATGTTTCACCTGTACTTAAATAGAATGCATGCCAAATGTATGCAGATCTTTTTATTACTCAGGTTCCACCTGTACTAAAAATTGGTTTTAACAATTTTGAAAAGAAATAGTATGTGAAGGTATGGAAAATGTGTCAAATTTATGTATCAGATTAAATTATCGATGAAATAAATTTTCTCCTTCATTGCTAGATCTATTATCTACAAAACTGTGCCAGTTTAATAATTTAGCTTCTTCTCCTTAGTAGACTAAGATTTTAGACCAAATTTAGGCAATAATTCACATGGATAGAGTTTTCAATGAAGCTTGGAATGAAAGCAGGTATAGGAAATTTCTGTTGAATTGGAAATGGTAGAGACTAATAGAAAAAGGGCAGGTAGCTCAGAAGTTAACCCAGAGGAAAATGGCTGCATGATATCTAAAGATTAACTGCTTATTGAAAGGCAAATACCAATGAAGTTTCTCACTCATCAGCCTTGGGACTATTCTTACATTGTATTTTCTGTGGTGAATAGGCACAAGTATGGCAGAATGAAATCTGTATATGAAACCAAGTTGAGCATCTTTAGATTATCTAAAAAATGCACTTTTTGCTAATTCATTCCACTTCAGTTATTTCAGATTGATTCATGCAAGGACTAAAACAATAAATCCCATTATAAACTTAGACTAGAGACATTGCCAGATCTCTTTGAAATGAAAGCACAATAATGCAGTTGGAAATTAGGTGAAATTGTAGAACATCTGAGTCAAGATGTCTCATTAATGCCACTGCTCAAAGCATGAGAAGGCTTTATCTCTGTAGTACATTACAGAGCATTTTTACATTACAGGGCATTTTTATTTCAGAAGGACTTGGTCAAGTGAGACTAGATGCAGAAATAATACTTGAATAGCTTTATTCTGAGAGGCAGTTTGTTCACTTGACCAAAATTAAGGCTTTTTTAACCTTTAAGTAAACCAGATGGCAGAAACTGGTGAGGCAAAAGAACTGTGCAAGACCAACAACATCATTTGTCCAAGAACAAATCATACAGGCTGTCTTTGAATAAACAGACATTTTCCAATAATCCAGTTGCTGAAGCCATAGCCAATGTTTTCTGTATCTCTTCTCTTTCAACCATGGCAAGAGCCTTTTACCAAAATAGACATGAATTGACTAGGAAGGCTGAGAGCTAGTTATCTGATGGGGCAAACTGAGGAGAAGTTAAAATGTGTTTCTAGAGGGTGTCCACCTTCAATTCTGATTTATTGCTTTGCTGACTTGTTTATATGCAGGTGTGCACAATGAGTTTGTCCCACCATTGCAGTGGCTGTTGCTCTTGTGTTTGAGTTACCAGTGTTCACGAAAAAAACCCTGTGGTGGTGAAAGACTCTGTCTAGGGTCTAGGGAAAATATTAGAAGAGAAATACTAGAAGAGTTCTTGTGCTGCAGTTCAGATTCAGTTTTCCAAGATTACACATGAACAACGTAACAGAACTAATCCCTGCTGCTCATTTTCTTCAGCAAGATGGAATTGTTGCACATTGTGTCTGAATTTGTTAGAATTCTGTTTAATACATATGTTACAGATTTGCCTTTTCACAGATTCCAGAGAATAAAGTTACTAAGAGGTGGACTATAAAGTTTGAGACTCCATGTTCCTTTGATACAGAAATTACACAGCTGAACCAGATTTGGTGCTATCCAGCACATTTGGTATTAGAGACAAAAAGCTTAGACAGCCTGCTCTAGTCAAGGAGAACTGATGGCTTGCATTTGAAAAGAAGGATTACCAAACTGGAAAAACTCATACTGCTCCCAGTACTGAGGGAGAAGGTCTGCATAACTTTGGAAATGTTTGGCTTTTGGGATTCCCAGCTGCCTTGAGTTGACTGCTGTTCTAAAATTTTCCTCCAACTTTTATTTTTAGAAAACTGTTCTCATTATGCTGCTATTTTCCTCATGTTTTTGTTTATGCTTCCTCAGAAGCAATACCCATTTTAAAAGCCAAGAAAGCTGGGTAAACTTTATTTTTTAGCAGTTGGTGTGGGATAAATTCAACTTCTTGGACATTTAAGCTCTATTGAGTGTGATCAGCTGCCTCTAAATGCCAGTAGAAGTTCTGGACTGCGGATTTTCCCCAAATTAGTGAAATAATCAGCAAATCTGATCTTTCTAAATCAATGTTCAAAGGATTTATTATGTAATTTGGTCTACAGAGCCAGCTTGGTTCTTTGGTCTACATTACTCAGCTTGGAAACAATATTTTAGACGGTGTCTGATCTTGATCCACCACTAATTAAAAAATAGCAAAACACACATTTTTTTAAAAAAGGGAATAAGAATGTTTCTAAAAAGTTCTGAAATAACTTTGTTTGTTCTCTATGTTATTCTTTGCAAGTATTTATGCTCTCTAACCAAGAAAAATGAGAGGAAAAGATGGTCCGAATATGCTGACTACTGCTGTAGTTTTCCAGCAGTGTGTGTGGTACCATGGAAGAAGCTAAGAGCTTCCTTCCCCTGTTAACTTAGGTTTGTTTGTAAAACACATTTTAATAAAGTGATTATTAGGAGTTTCACCTCTTCTGGAGGATGGTCAACTGGGAAGTCATGTATGTGAAACAGAGGATACCCCATTTGCTGACTCCAGTTTTTTTCCAGACACTTTGGCACATGTGTATTGACTCCCTTCATTTTCTGTTTTTGCCCATTTTCTGTTTTTCTGTTTTTTACCCCAAGGAGGAGATGGAAATGTCATTTAGTATTAATATTCAGTTTACAGCCTGGAACTCTTTGTTTCTGTGTTCAGTTCAGTGGAGTGGAAGGATGTGTACAGTAGCAGTGCTGCTGCCATTTCCACTGCACTGAAATCCTTATCTCCTAATGGGCTTTGCTGTTAGAATAAAACAACAGCTGGGCCAATGAGAAAATGTCATTACTAACCATAGGAGAATATTACTTATCTAGCAATATTTTAATTGCTGCTGAGAGCCCTCCTGTCACCTCTGTGGTGACATGTCCACCAACACTCCACACCAGTCTTTCCCAGACTGATGAGCTCTTTGATGGCACTCACTGCCTTGAGATGGCCTGCTCCATTTTTCTCTTCCATTTTACTTTGCCTGCTGAGTAAATTGTTACTGGACCAATGCCTGGACCAAAGTCTAGACTTCAGCTTCATTAGTGCCCAGTTAATAAGGCTTACACTTTCCACCATGGCTTTCCTCAGAGGATAATCATATCTCTCCTAAAGGGCAGCTTCTTTGTTCTTGTTGTTTTACCTGATATTGTTAAGCTTAGGTTTCCCAGAACATTAATATGTTTACACTTTTTTTTGTTGTGCTATGCCAGGTCAAGTGCTTTTCCCAATTATCCCATTGTAATTGGGGTGCCCAAGGTTTTTGATACAGTGCTAGCTGCAAAGTCTTTTTAACAAAGTTTTGAAAGTGTTGGTGTGAACAGTCATGAAAATTCCGAGCTGGCAGAGGTTAAGGTGCTTTATCTCTGGGTAGCTGATTTTAATCCTAATAGAAAAGTAGGGGCTGAATATCACAAGTAGTTTTGGACAAGCTAGTGGTCTAAATTCACTTTGTAGTTTCTTCCCATTGCAAAGTGGTCAACATGTGTTATTCTAAAGACTTGCCCAGTACAAGGTCTGCACATTGATAATGCTTTAATCTCAGTATGGTAGTGTGCTTTACCTCTTCCAAAAGGGAGAAGTTGTTCTATAGTGTTCAAATATTTTCTTGTTTCCTTCTCACAACACCAAAAGAATAATACTTCAGCAAAATCTGAGTAGAAGATTTTATGATGCTTGGTTTTCTGCATCTTTGCCTGGCTTTCCATGGGAAACATTATGAACAGTGGTAAGACATTAGGTCTGCTACCTCAGTTTTGGGTCTTAGTCCAGGTTTGTAGGAGGAGAAGCTAGACCAATGTCATTGTCAGCTGCTGTAAGTTCTCACTGTGTTTGTTTGGGTGTTTAGGGAGCTCTGGGTGACCGAGGGCCTCCAGGGCCACCAGGCCCCAAAGGAGCTGAGGTAAGATGAAACCATTATCTAATTAAAAGATTATGTTTCAGAGTTGTGAGGGGTTAGGAGGGTTAGACAACAATGGTTAGGTATGTATGGAGTTGTCAAGCAAAATTTCAAGTTTTCTTTTGCATTTTGGCCAGTGTTTTAAAAAGTTTTTAGCAGCCTTATGGGGATGTGCATCCATTATGTGGTTTATTTTCATTTTAGTGGACTCTCAGATAATATATGTCCAGAGCTGTGTGTGGTTATTTTAGTTAAACTGGGAAGATGGCAAGGAAGGAGATGGGAGCTGTATGGAAATAGCAAGCATGTACCAATTTAATTACAGGGTTCTAGATACTCTAAAGTAAATACTTAGACCCCTATTAACTGAAAGGGGAGAAAGGCAGTTCCTCATCTTATAGATTCATCAACTATTCTTAATTCATCATCATCAAAATAAAAGCTCATATCTTGTATGCTAAAAATAATTAACATTAAGAGTAATTTAGTTGGTGGTTGTGAAGATAGATCTCTAGACTTCTGAGGAGCTAAATGATGGGCTTCTGTGCCAGACACTGAGTGAGTGGAAGCTACCAGGGACACATGGTCTGTTCCCAGGTGTTTCTGTCAGACTTGGACTCAGACAAACACACATGAAGCTTAGGATGATATAGTGAATACAAACAGTTGTCTGCAGACTTTATTTTTTAAAACTAGGCTTGTCATCAAGATCACTGAATTCCTGATTTCTTTTAGGGAGAAGTAGGACCAGCTGGACCTATTGGAGGAGTCGGCCCAAGAGTAAGTATGAGGAATTTTGGTAGGGCAGGCAGTTTTTCAGAAGGAATACTGCTTTGAAATGTAAGTTTTCTGTGAGAAATGACTGTGATAAAATGTTACCCCTGAATAAATGTGTGTTTTTCCTCAGAATGTGCTCAAAGCAGAGCTGGGAGGGGAAATTATTTTCCATACAAAGGGTTTGAAAGGAAATCACTGCTATAGTGCACAAAATATGATGCTACTCTGAGACAGATGAAACTGCCATGCACCTTCTAGGGACTGAACCAGCTGATATATCAAAATATTTCTACTGGGGAAGCACCTACTCAGCTCACAGGGAGAAATATAAAGGATGTATGCTTTAAGAAATCTACCAGAAACCTGGCAGGTAGTTACTGAAAACAGTAAAGCTGGAAGGTCACAAAGCTGTTTATGCTGACGTGTTTTAAAAGAGAGAAGTTTAAAGCTGTCATCCAATTTTTTTGTTAGTTACAAAAATATACTATTGTCTAGGAGTATTTCAGTGAACTTGAAGCTTATTTTTAGAAAATTTCTATGCTAAAATGGATACTAACCTGCTCTAGGGATTACAGGAGTGTCTCTAAGTTTGAGTGCAATTTGATCTTCTGCCTTTAGTGATTTGATTATGTGTGCTAATCACTGACTTGGCTTTCATTCTGGATGATTTCCCATTTCTTGCATGAGTTTAAGAGTCTTTTCCACTGTTTTCTGCTTTTGGAGTGGATATATTCATATGTCATTTTTTCTGTTCAGTAGCTAGTCAAAGCTGGGAAATTGCATTCTGTTAAAAAGTATATTAAAATATTTATTTGCCACATAGACTAGGTGTTAAGACAAACCCATACCAAAACAAAAAAAAAAAGGCAAAAGACCAAACACAAAACCTTCCTACAAAAGTCTCTTTGTTTTTCAGCTGAGGAAGACATGCAAAAAATTAAACAGGATTTCAAAACATTCAGTAACTTTGTTCAATATTGAGTTCAATCTGCCTGAGCTTCTGCCGAGAGCCCGGTGGAAATTTTTATTTTGGCTGCATCATCCTTTGAGTCTCCTCCTTGGGCAGGGCTTCATGGCTGGACAGCAGCTCCCATGTTGTGCTGTGGCAATTGGAAAAGAAGATGCTGCAGTGGGTGACTCATGGGCAAGAGACACCCACCTTCCATCCTCCACGTCACCAGGCACACACAGGCCACCACCAGCTGCTGTCAAAGTGACCCAAGAGGAAACATTTTTGTGTAGCCTAGCAAAATGAAATATTTTTCATCTATTATGGGTCAATTTGACCTAAATTATTTAGGTTTTTATTTCTCTCAGTGGGAAATGTGCACACCATTGGCATGTCTTGTGGCTCTCTGCTTTCTCTCTCAGCCAGCTGTTGAGAGCAGAGTATGTGCATCTGAAGTGAGCCCCAGGGTTGCTGGCTCCAGGCATTTTTTAGTAGCTTGCTGGCTAACATCCCCTCCTGAAATGAGAGATAGGGGAAAAGGGAATTTTGCCTGATGGGCAGCTCTGCCTGTTTTTCCTCCTTGTCCAGGGGCCCAGAGGCTCTTGCCTGGATTCTCTGGCTTCTCTTGACTCCAGCTGTTTCACAGCTTCAGGCCAACTTGTTTGTGCTGCTGCTCTGCACTCTGCTCCCACTCTGCTGCTCCTTGGTGCTGCCCTCCCACGTGGGACACACACTGTGATTGTGTGGGTGAGAGTCACAGCAGGGCTGAGATCTCACACAGCACGACTGAGTCAATAAGATGCTGAACACATCTGTCTTTTGAAATTATGCTTCCTTGACTGCAGTTTGCTGTTCATTTGATTTAAATAGCTTTTGCTTCCATCTTCCATGAAAGGAGTTTTAAGAAGTGGATGTTACACCTGAAAGTAAACACTATCCCAACAGTGTTGTCACTGATTAAATAGCCATGGGGGCACAGGAGGGACCTGAAAAAGTGGTCTGGCCATGCATGGCCCCAAGGCACCATCAGCTGTCAGCTCTGTCTTTGGCTGACAGATGTGTTTAACTTGTGTTTTGCAGCCTCCAGGAGTGGGAATTCTTCATTTTCCTCATCAATCTGCTTCAGTTGTTTGCCTGGTTTACAGTCCTTTTCTCTAATCTGGAAGCCTTGCCTGTCCTTATCTCACTACAGCCTTGCTTCCTGCCCCACAGACTTTATTTGTGGCCATAAATAGGTTTGTCCTCTTTCCAGCCACTGTCACCTTAATTTGCTGGGGCTTGTCTGAGGTAGGTGAAGCATCCTGTAGGTGATGTACTGTAACCCTTTCATTATTCTTATGAAACAGTAACAGAGCAGGTTTCTGGTGCTTCTGGTATCCTCATCTCTTTTACAATTTCAGGTCAAAATATCCAATCCCTAGTTCAGGTTTAGGCAGGTGGCAAGCTGGCAGCCATAAAATGTCACCTCATTTTTCTCCCTCCTCCCTCCCCTGCCCTTGTTTCTGCCATTTGCTTTAAAAAACAGGAAAGAGACCAAAGACCCCTGGGACTCACCTGACTGGTGCTGCCATCAAAACAGATCATCTTCTGCTGGGACAGAAGTCAATATCAGCCTGCACAGGGATTCTCAGTCCCCACTCAAAAAAGAATTTCCAGGTGTCTGAAGCAGCTAGAGACAAAACTGAGGATGTTCCCCTGCTTACTCAGGATGGATCTCAGTTCCAAAGACCTCAGTCTGTCTCCACTTTGGAAGAGGTGTTGGAGCTGAATCTGATCACATCATTTGATGTTTCATTAATTCCTTTGCAAACCTTCCCACCCATTCTATTCCAAAGTCAAATACTTACATTCTCCTAAATTAATCCTTCTACATTAAAAAAAAAAAAAAAAAACAACTGTTGGGGTTTTTTTGTGGGGCTTGCTTATTTGTCCCATGAAAATACAGGAGGTGCCATACTAAAAATGTGAGTGTTTATTCAGTGTCCACCCAGTTAACCCTCTCTCTCAAAGGCTATCCAAATATTAACACTATAACTGTCAGTGTAGCTCAGCTCACTCCGTGCAAGCATTGATGCCTTTTTTTTGGATTTGTTTTGTTTTGTTTGGGTTTTTTTTGTATCATCATTTCTGGTGAAGAAAATGCCTTTAAAAGAGTGGAGATTGTTTTAAACCAGAAAGTAAAAAGGAGCTGTTGCAAGTTGATTCCTTTGTGAGCTATATGTGTTAAACAGAAGCTGGAATTTCTCCTGATGATAGTGGGAAGTGTTCTCAAATCTGCCCCACACTCCCAGTGCAGTATTTTTTGGAAGTGTCTTCCTGTGGGCTGAAGGCATGTGGGAAGCCTATGGAGGGATTGAAAGAGTGATAGTGAGGGATATTTATATACACACACCTGTACATAGCAGTTGGGAGGTGAAAGGAAGCACAGTTGATTGCTGTTTCCTGAAAGAGAAGGGAGAACTTGCAGTTAATATTTTAGGAAACAGACATTTCCTTTGGGATTACCCTGCTCTGGAAGAGTCATTTTCTCAGGGGTTTACAAGTAGAAAAGCAGCCATCCCTACTTTAACCTTCTGTCAGAGGCTTTTCCTCCATGTGTAAATGTATTGTATTTGTTTGAAGCCAAATCCATGTGTTTCAGATTGCTTTACCAGTTCAATCCACTTGTTCCATTTTCTGATCAACTTCCATCTGTTCTCTGTCCTTTGCAGCTACTATATAGCTGAGGAATGACAGCCAAGAAACCTTTACAAGCTGTAACTGCAGTTCAGCTCTCATAAGGCTTAAAATTATCAAGGCAGTTCATAGGGGCCACTGTTTTTCTTTTGATGAATTTCACTTAAAGCATTTTTATATTACAGTCTTGCTGTATAGAAAGGCCTTAAGTTTCTTTACAACAAAGTGGTCAAACAGTAGGCAGTGACCTGCAGAAGCCCATCACTTGTTCTTTGTTAAGCCTTGTGGAAAGACATGACTTGCTTTGTCTGGTTCTCTCAGGACTTCTCTTCATGGTCTTTTCTCCCTGCATTCTTGGCTTTTCCATATATTAGTTCATTGGCAAAAACAAAGGTATATTCCTAAAGTGATTTTATTTGTTGGAACCTGTTGGGCAGAATGAAATCACTCAGGTGGGCAAAGAGAATGAGAGTTATAGAAAGGGCTTAATATGAGAAGTCATGGAACCTTCTGAGACAATTTAATATCATTTTAAGCCATATAGAGAATTTCTCAGATGCCCAGAAACTAACACATACATACTCTGAAAGACAGGACCAGAGTAGCTGAAGCAAAAAAGCCAAATGAAAAAATGCCATCTCTTTTTAAGAAAAGTTTTATTATCTGTTGCTTTAGTTGCTCTTTTCTCAGCTTATGTGGAATGGAAAACTCTTATTAGGGACTCTGGCCGTTCCAATTATTCAGTTTGCTGGAACAGCCACTGATCATTTCTTTTTAGGACCAATCTGCATGGTTTTGATACTGAATCATTAAAATGTTGAATTCATTTTTTTTCTCCAGTTGTCAGCCTCCAGCAATCTCATAGCAACTTGCTCGAGAGCCAGGTCCAGTCCCCTGGACCTTTGTTTGCTGACCCAGGGCCAATTCCTCGGAGCAGATGGGGAAAGTTTGTCTAGGCAAGGCTGTGCTGTCCAGATAGACAAATGGCTAGGCCATGTTTTATGTTGTAGAGGAAGTAAAATATACTGGGAGGGAAAACAATTTCTTAAAAGGGAGACATAATTACATTATAAACATCTAATTGAAAATAAAGGGGGAAAGCTTTCTAGTTTGTGTTCCTTTGTGAGTCTGTGTGAGTGATGACAGAGGGAGGGATGCATGCTCCAAAGTGCTTCAGAGATCCTGTCCCTTTGGGGCCTCCTGCTCTGATTGATGTTGCTGTATTTCTTCTGGCTAGCAGTGTTATTACCACAGTATCATAGCAACCAGATCTGCCAGCAGCACAATGCTAGTGGAGAGAAATGGGGCTCAAAATCATCAATTTTCTAATAAGGAGGAGAGGATGTTTGAGCTGATTTTTGTCTGGTTGAGGAAGGACAGTTATGACACCAGTCCCTGAAGTCTAAGCATCAGATTTTATTAGTGTTGAGTCCCTGTTCTGCTGGAATTAACCAGGATAGAACATTGCCTTGCCTTTTTTTTTGTCTCCCTAATATGTTTTTTCAGCGTGAAAATGAAATGTGTTTCAGTCTTGGATTGTGCCAGTTTTTCCTCAGTGTGAACTGATGTAAGACTTAATACAAATTCTGCTCACTCTTCCAGTATTTGGTGAAATATTCAACAGTGCATTTTCAAATACAGATTTTTAAATACAATTACTTGAAATTTTTACATTAAGTATTACTAAATGTACATTTTTAGTGCATGTATTTTGATTAATAGATAAACTGGGGTGAAACCATCTTTTTGAAATAAAATATTTACAATATTTTATTCTAATCCTTACTTTAGGGAAAGCCAGGACAGAAAGGTTATGTAGGTGATCCTGGACCAGAAGGTTTGAAGGTAAGTGATGGTTTTATTATGAAATAGAATGTATTTGGAATAGAGTTATACACAGCTATTTACAGTGAAAGCACACATGCTTCCAAAGAATGTAAAAGTGTTTCATACTGATGATTCTGTTTCTTGCAAGATCCCAATTTGGATAGGGAGAATATTGTGCAGGAGAGAGGATTTCTAGGAGATAGGGATGTGTGAGCAAAGGCTGCACCTGCTGGAATGAAAGTGAACAGCCTGGGAGTGTGAGAGTGCCTGGACCAGGGGGCAACAAGGGACTCAGGGCAGTTCCTATTCTGGCAGGATTTTGGAAGGGTGAATGGGGAGGAGATGAAGTGCTGCAGCTGAGAGGAGGAGCTCCTGGCAGCAGAATTTCCCAGTGCTGATCTGCAGTCTGTGTAAACAGTGCACAAATAACTGTTCATCAGTTATTAATTAGATAACTGGATTATAGCCACAGCCAGATAATCAATAGTGCTTATACACCCAGCTTCCACCTGTGACACACACAGCTGAATGTTCCAGTTATGTAACAGTGTTATTTTGGAGAACAGAATTAATCAATACTTAATGACAGTTTCAAGATTTTGGGGGAAGGGGGAGAAGTTTATTAAAATGTCATTCAAATGTCAATTTTCCTAATATTTCATAAGAAAATTTTAGTAATAAATAAAGTGCACAGGCAATACCTATCTTTGAAGCAGTAGTGAAATAGTGAAGGAAATTTGCTGAAAGAAAGATTTAAATAAAAAATAGATTAATTAATTTGTAGTGTTTGCTGACCTAATGTGTTTCATGAGCACTTTATTGATAGTTTTGATTTTTGCAGGCAAATCCTGAATACATTAGGACATCATTTTACCAAACCAAAATTAGCCACTGACAAAATTGGTTTTGGTTACTTAATTTTAGCTTTTAAAGTTTTAACTGGCAGATGTCATTTAGAAAATAAAGAGGATCCTAGGAAAACAGAGGACTTTAATATGCACATATGAAAGAAATTACTTTTCGAGTGAACTAGATCATCTGTTTTCTGCATTTAACAGGGAGAACAAGGAGACCAAGGAAACCTTGGAAAAACTGGTGAAGCAGTAAGTTTGAATTCTCTTTCTGTTTAATTTTTAATTCTGTTTTATTTGCAAGCAAATGAATAATTGGTTGCAGACATTGATGAAGTTTGCCTCTCTTCAAAGCTGTAGTATGTCAGTTATACTTTTGCAATCTTTAAGAGTCATACTGTTTAAAGAAATTTCCCATTTTAAGCATTTTCCAAAACTTAGTCTGCTTTTCTCCCAATATGTTGTGTGAGTATTGCAGGTGGTTGTGGGGATTTTCCAAGGCATGTTCATGTAAGTGAACAAGTGATCCTTTTCCAGTACATCATTTCAGAGGCTGCATTGAGCCTGAGATCTACTTTGCAGGCTTGTTCTGTCTATGCTCCATAAAATCACAGAGCTCAAGGTGACCTTGTGGTGACACATATCCATCCTCTTCTGCCTAGGCAGGAGCTGTTATCTTTGCATAATTTCTGACAAATATTTGTCTAAATAGTTATTGAAAGGTTCCAAGACCAGGGCTTGTCTATTTTTTAAAAAGTTCTTTCACTTGTGTAACCTGATTCCTTTCTGCTGGAAACAGTATTTTACATATGGTGGTTGTTATTCTGTGCTGCTTTCATTCTTTCTTTTCTGGCTTAACAGTCCCAATTCAATTAGCCTGTTATGTTTTTGAGATAATTTAAGTCACATTCTAACTCCCCTGTAGTCTGTTTCCAATTCATCCAAGCATCTATGACTCCAGCCCACTGCCCAAACTGCTGAGAATATTGAGAAAGGAAACATTGCTTCTTACAAGCTTATTTCTTGCATAGATGTGCCCTTTTACAGTAGTGTGTTGTTGTTCAGCTGGATATCCACAGCCTCCTATCCTGCTTGTTTTAAAGGCCTGATCTCTCTCAGTTCTTCCACTGCAGGTGCTTTTCAAGTTGATAGTTGTCACTGAAACACTTTGGAATTCTCTCTACTTAATTTCATCCTCCACCCTTCTGTATTTTTAACTTTTGTCTGGGATTTATGAGCAGATGTGAGCTTGTTGGCCCATGCTTGAGTTACCCAAATATTGTGTGGAACACTATTAAATTGATTTTATTTCTGGTATTAACCTATGCTGAGGAGAGATACCACACCCTGGTTTGGGTTTAGTGCTGTCCTACTCACATAAACCCTGGTCAGCTTAGTGAGTAGATCAAGTTAGATCCCCATTGTCTGCAAAACACCAAGCAGATGTACCTGAGGCTCAACCATCTAAAGGTTGGTTACTGCAGAAATGTTACAAACTGCTTGTTGGTCAAGGCAGCTCCACTGGGCACTCTGGAAGTTGTGCTCTGGGGAAGGGGACTGAGAAGCTGGAATCTCAGTCTGTTAAAAGTGTCTGCTGACACAGGAAGCAGCAGTGGCATGACATGCCACTTGGAAGTCATGTCCCCTTGGAAGTCATCCAGTGTATCTCTAAGGGTGGCTTTTATTATGTGTAGATTCTGTTTTTCAGCCTGTGACATGTTAGGGAAAACTGATAGCAGGCACTGTGTTACACAGTGCCACGTGCACCAAAACCCCCAACAAAACACAAAGCTGGGCTCAATCTTGAATCATTGCATCAATACCAGTACATGAAACAGGCACAGAACCCAGTGAGTTAACTTTCTGCATTTGACATAGACTATTGTTGTTTGTTTTTTTTTTGCTTCACAGTGAGCTTGAATGCAGTGGACAAATCTTCCACAGCTCAGATATTTTGTATGGACATAATGTCTTTCACCATTAAAAGAGATCCATTCTATGTAGTAATTACTAGCTCAAACACGTAATCAATGATGATATGTTGCAGTGATGTTAAATAAAATCATCATACCAGCTACCTAACTGTAGTCAGGGTCAAGCTGCAAGAATTAAATAATACTTTCTATGCCAAACAAGGGGGTGTGCAGCCCTGTTACAGTGTTGTAAAGAAGGATAATTATGGCCAGTCATTAATTCCCATTTCCCACATGTGATATCTGGAGAATTTACATGTGATACAGGATGGCACACGATACCTGAAAATCAAAGTAGTTTCTAAGTTGTTGATAAATATTTCTTATTTTTACCTGTGGATTGTAGAATATCTTCTGATTTATGTACATGTTCCTAATCAAATGAGCTTCATAGGCTCTTGATCTGTTGTTAGCTTTGCATTATCTGGCAGTAGAGGACCTGTGCTCACTACATAATCTTTACAGGGATAATGTATATTTTGTTGTCATTGAGGCCAGTGGTAAAACACCAAGAGGGGACACAAGCACACTGAACTCTTAGACCTTTCAAAACCCCTTTCCTTCACCTTATTCACCACTGCAATCTGTAACAGTTAAGCTTTTCCAAAAAGAATTGAAAAGTACTAACAGGAAGAAGATGGTTTTTCTCATATGCATAAAATGCTTTTCCAGACGTGAGTCCTGATGCAAAATATTCACTTCTGTATGCTTTGGACACAGACTTTGCTTCCAGCTTCTCAACAGCTTCTGTTTGTAACAAGTAATTTCTCTTTCCCTTGGCATGCACGTGGAGTATGGACTTCTTAATTCACTGATAAATGCACTCCCTGCTATTCAGTGTTGGCTCTGGTGGCATGAGGACATCTCTGGCATCAAACATGCCACACACACACAAACAAACAAAAAGTTTGAAAAACAGAAGAAAGTTTGAAAAACAAAGTGCAAGAGCAAAGTGCAAGTGTTACCAACCACTGGGACTGATTTTGAGATGGAGTCAAAAAAAGGTATAGGGGGGCATATCTGTCCTTACTGATGCCTTGTGCAGTTTGTGTGCTTGGTGACACTAAGTACAGAAAGAACTGTACAAATAGCAGTGAAAAATGTACAACTGCTGTCAAGTTAATTTAATATTAAAGGCAAAGGGAAAAAGAAATTGTTGAAATGTTGATAATAAGCCCAATGTCTAAAGAAATCTGTGTATTTGGTTTCTCCCTTCTGCACCACGACCTCACTACCTTCCCTTTTTGGCTTGTCTATGGTTTTCTGTTTATTCATTACATCTATGGACAGATTTCTTCAAATTACAGGATATAACACATATTTTCAAGCCTAGGGTTAAAATATATTATACTGGTTCTTAGCAGTGGGGAATCCATCACAGCATTCCAGTTTTCCAAGTGACAACTAGTGCATTTCCTGAATAAGCTGTCCAAAGAAGCAATTTTGCAATAATAAATCCTGTAAATGCTGAATTCACTGAAATTTATGCCATGACCACATGTGCCTGCCTGCTATTGATACCAAAGGGTTGAACCAATATTTTTCTTCTGTTTCTTTCAATTTTCGTACTTCCCTGGTATCATCCATCTCCAGCCATTGACTGAAATGTCTGCAATTGCTGTTTGAGGTGCCAAAATAGTTATTCCTTTTCTGTAGCAGCTTTCTCAAGTCCTGCTTAGTGCCTGCTTTGAAGAGCACAGATGACAACTCTGCACAAGGAGGGAAATTTCAACAGCAGGAGATTGGACTAGAACACTTGGCTTTTCAGCCTAGTAAGGTGGAATATGTGCTGAAATACACCTCTGTCAATGGGATAGAAGCCACAGCATCCAACATGTCTTAGGTCACATGAAGCTGCTGACTCTCCAGAGCACATTTCTGCCAAAATATTTCTGGATGCTTGTCCACTGTAAAAGCAGAGTAGACTAAATTTATAAAATGTTTGCTGTGCTTGTAAGAGTAAATGACACAAATTTAGGAGTAGACCAGGAATGTGCTTAAAGTCAGACTTCAGACACTATTCCTTAACCAAATCCTACAACAAAAACTGTTTTTCTGGCTACAGCAGGTGTTGTGTTTGTTTAAAGGGGAAGGGAGGCAGATTGAGGTGGGGCTGCTTGGTTCAGCAGAGCCCTGAGCTGAGGTAGAATCCAGCAGCTGTTCCTTGCTGCAGGATGTTTGGTTAACTGCAGGACCAACAGGTCCAACTGAAGAGGGATTGGTTAAGATTGTGAGAAGCAAGGGAGCAGCAGACAGAGCAAATGTACACTGCTGATGAGACAAAATCTTTGGGAAGCCATGCCAAAAGAAACAACCCCTTCAGCTATTGAGAAAATTCCCCTTTTATTTTGTAGGAGGAAATTTTTTTCTTTGCTGACATGTGCAACTGGATTTTTTTTGCTTAGATAAATGCTGTTCAGTGAATGGAGAGCAAATATTTGAAACCAACTTCAAGCATCTCATACAAATGATCTATTTGTTAAAATTTGTTAAAGAAATTCAGCCTGTACACTTCTGAATTAGAAATCCTTGATGTTTATACACACAATAAGACAGAGTAGAAGAGTAGAACTGTCAGCTGTAGTATGTGCAACTGGTGTCAAAAAGCAGAGTTCATGAACACAAATCCTGGAAAAATAATCTTCAGAAATTACATGTCAGCAAATTTCCCTGGTTGCACATAGTTTTTGAAACAACAGAAGGAAACCAAGCTGAAATAAAAAGTGCTTTACCATGAAAAAACCTTACAATGCAGCAAAGGAAAACCAGTGATGTTCAGGCTGTGGATGGCAGCTCCAGAGCAGGCTGCAAATGGTCTGTGAATGGCAATAAAATACTGCAGTCAGGCCATGTGCCTTGTAGCTGAGCTGCTTTTGGGAAGAATCACCATAAAGCAATTACCACATCCTTCAGAGGGGTAAAAATTAGCTGGATTAGGCACCAGGGATGCATAAATCAGGGAGAATGGAAACTGCAATTGTTTTTGCTTGAAGAAAAGATTAAGTGAACTTTAACTGATGTGTTCAGGATGCTCAGCAGAAGGACTTGTTTGAATTGTCCTGGAAAGTCTGGGCTTTGGGGATATACAAAAGAGAATTTTAAACCATAGGCTAAAAGATAAGTCAATTGAGGAAAGCCTTGTTTTTTCAAAGTCTGGTGAATGCATGGGACATTGCCAAGGGCTTCCAAAGAAGGAACTGCTTCAGCTGCTTTCAGAAAGCAGTTGGATAGAGATATTGTGGGTTCTTTGAAGGACTTAACAGTGAATGGCAATAAAGGTACTTCTGTGTCTTACCTGGTGCTTCTTGTTTCTACCCTAGGTGACCTGATGTGCTAGAGTTCCTGCTGAGGGCAGTGCAGAAAGGGGTTACAGTATCTAGAACTTAGCTTTATCAAGGTGTTGCTCATTTTTCTTGAAGGATTTTTTGCTAGTGGTTCTCTTTATCATTTGGTTTCAGCTGTTTTTCAGGGCTCATAACAGTAGCTGCACATGACATCTGCAGTTTGGCTTCCAAGGTTTTGTCAGTGAGCACATCCTACCCCCACTTGGTCAGGCAGCTTCCCTTAAATGCAAGCATCCCCCTACAAGTGCTTAAATTTATTTATTTCCTAAAACTGCTGCTGAGTAGGTGATTGGTGCCAGTATATTTTGGCTTTCAAATATTCAGGTAGATGAATTTTGGAGTCCTTTAAAGAATGGAGTGAAATATCAGCTGCAAGGTACAAATGTGGTGCATCTCTGCTCTTCTTCACTTCCTCCATTGGCCATAGCAAATCACAGATTTTCACTCAGATTATCACCTTTGATTTGATTGATTCCCAAGTAACTTTCTCAACAGACAGAAAATTAATCGAAAAATGTTATTGTGACAAGATAGTATTTTAAATGTATTATATCATCTCCTTAAATGAATGCTGAATAAAGACATTTGAAAATGCTGAACTGTAAATGAAATAGCACTGGACTGTGATAATTGAAAATTTTCCAGAAGAACACATTAAAGTGCAACCTGGCAGGTAACTGCTGCCATGGGAATGTTTGGAACTAGCTGTATGTTCATGTCTCACTACCAGGTTTTTCAGTGGATTACTCCATACTTGGGCTTGCATTAAGTGTACAGTGTGTTTTCAATTATTCAACTACAGTCCAGTTTCTAACACAGAGCATATGCCCTGGCAAGATGTTTTTATCTTTCTCAGGCATATGTTAGTTGTGAGATCTGGTCTCTGCTTCATTTTCTACAAAATGCTCCTGTCAAGAAGGTTTCTAAAATGCTGTTATTATGCTGTTGTCACTGGAGACTTTTACACAAGTCCTTGCGAATAAAAGTTGATGACTATTTTTTTAATAAGTTGCTGATTTCTTTTTTAATCACTTCAGGATTTTTGCTTCACTTTTTTGTTTTCTAATACATTCAGTTTTATATTTGGAATCCACCACTGCTCCCCAGAGGATTGAAGGGATGCTGGAAGACATTGACTCAACAGATCTGCTTTGGGCTGTGTTCATTTTCATACATAAGATGGAGAGAGAGTTGAACCCTCAATCCAGTCCTAGTAGCTGGTCTTTATAACCAGCCAGTCCAAATCTGGCATTTTAAGAGACACATGATCTTACAGAAAGTCTGTCAGGAATGATGTAGGGAAAACATCACTTTTTGTCTAATATGTTGACAGAACAAGATGTTTTGCTCTCTGTCCTTTCTTTTCACTGAATGTTACTAATAGTTTGAAATTCAAGATTCTATTCCTAAGTAAGTATTTTGGCTCTCTTGCCTGTGTGCATACCAGCCCTAGCATTTTCTCAGTCTCAGATACTTGACCTCTGTTTTGAATACAGGGCTGGAAGAGCATTTAGTTAACCTGTCATGAATTTCTTTCCCCTTCATACCTTCTGAAGTCCCTGTTGCTTTTAGCATCTCACTGGCTTCATTTCTAGTCATCTTGACTCTTGTTTTGCTTTCCATGGATATCCAATTCCAGGTATGCCAAATTTCTTTTGCATCTTTTTATCAGCCTTCTTAGTGGTTTTGCTATAAATTTTCTTAACTGCTCTTGAGGGTAGCCAATGTATAAGAAACTTTCTGTTTAACAGCCAGCTTCTGTCCTCTCTCTGGAGGGTGCCATAGGCTTGCCCTAATGTGCTAGGGAATACAAGAGCACATTCACAGTCACTGCTTCCTAGTCATTCCTGCTCTTGCAGCCCAGAGCAACCAAACTGGGAAGACAGCAGTTTGGAATTGAAAAGAGAACTTGATCAGAGCTGTATATTAAATGATTAATTTAATATTAATTAAATGAGCTGGGGCAAGGCACAGGTCTCCATCTTTCTGATCAGCATCTTCAGTCCTGTAAACAGCATGGCATTAGGTGGGAGATCAGGAGTGTCTCTGTGGGAAGAGAACAGGTCTGAGTTTCACCTTGGCTCTAATTGTGTCTTCTTTCTGGAGCAGGGGAATCAAAGGGATTCATCTTTAGCATTTTGAAACTGAACCTCCACATCTTTTACCTTGATAAGCAAGAGTACAGGGTAATTCTTTGTCTCACAGATTTCTGCCTGCTACTGAGGCTTACTGTTGGCTCTGAGTGGGAGCTCTCACTCTCAGAATCCATCACAAAAGTCCCTCACTGCTGCCAGTGACGTCGGGGCCATTGCCTCAGTGCCAGTATCACCAGGACCCATCTTTGGCTGCTGCCAAGGCAAGAGACATCTCAGTTCTGACATTTAATACACAAGTTCCCACATGGAATATATCAGTCCAGTGGCCATAGAGGTGCCTGCTTATCTCTTTAACTCCTTCTATAAGTGATTTGTGCCAGTATTGTCAGCCTCAAAAGTAGCTGTATCACTGGCTCTTAGCCATATGTTCAAACTGTGGGATTTCCAGCATAGCTAGCAGTCCAAGAGAACAAGTAATCATAAAAGCTCTACTTACTTTGCACCTATTATGTTAAAGGACTTGAACTGTATCCAGATTATACAGATAAAGGCTGCATTTTTAATTTTTTAAGTAATGCCTTTTTTTTTCAAGTTGTACTTCAATGCCAGTGTAGTGCTACCAATGCTAGTTCCTCCTTGCACACATAAAGATGGCAATGCCAATGTGTGAATTGACATCACTTCCTTTTTTTTTTTGCCTTTTTTAAGTGATACAGACATCATACAGTTGTGTGCTATATCACTACTGGGAGCTTCCACATTTCTGCCATGCTCCCAGAGCAGTTGTGCAATGTACTCTGGGTACTTAGTGCTTTTTCTTCAAGCTCATTGGGTCATATTTTTCTCAATTAGAGCCTTGTGCTATAATTTCATTTTCTTTTAGCTTTCCTAATCAAGTAGGTACTGTAAGCACTGGGAATAGGGTTTTTAAAAGTACTTCCTCTCCTGTTTCCCATCCCACATGGTCGTACCTGTTCTATCCAGTGGAAATTTGTGAGAGAGCCTCAGGAGAGAATTATTTCAGCTTTGAATGCCTTAAAGGCTCTGATCCTCTGACTTCAAAGGCATTTGGGGCTGCTACTCTTGAAGGGAAAATTCTGACAACACCTGATGTAATATAAGTTTGTTTTGACTGCATTTTACTTTGTTCCACTGAATTTATTCCCTTTGAAATTTGTGGTCAGACTGAAGCACTAGCAGAGCAATCATCTCCTTTATTTGTGTGTTTGTAAAGCTTTTAGCAGGGCAGGGTTGAGCTGAGTGGCAGATCTAAGTTGGTGGGGTGGCATTGTGCTGCAGGGGATGCAGTTTCCCTGCTGGCAGTAGCTGTTTGCAGTGGTGCAGGGTCCCTGTGAGCCAGGTACCCTGAGCAGCCCCTGCTGTCCCACGGGGCCCTGAGGCTGATGTGGGCCCTGCTCTGCTGCTGGAGAGCTGCTGACCATGAGCTGGTATAGACATCATGCAAGCAAAAGTCTGCTTTCCTTTTATACAGGGATCAGCTGGCTTACCTGGAGAAGCTGGGCCATCTGGAAACCTGGGTGAAAAGGTATAATAATGGATCTGACTGCTCTGCAGCTTTGAAAACCATTGGGGTGATTAAGTACTGGTGAGAGATCATTTACTGACCTCTCTCAGAGCTAATATTCCTGTATCTTAATATCTAATATCCTAATATTAGAGATATTCCTAATATCTCAGAGCATGGGGATTTCAGCACTTGTAATCCAAATGTTCTTATTTGAGGTATGTATCTGATACTCTTGATTTTACTTCACAGTTAATTTGGAGTTGACAGATTTGATACCTTTCCTTTATCACTTTACTATACTGCTGTTGTTTCAGAGAAACTGGCATGAATTACTCTTGTTTTATACAGTACTCACTGGTTTTGCACTACTACATAATGAAGACAAAAGCAGAAAGGAAAAACTTGGCTGTATACATTAACTGAATAAAAAAGACAAGACTGAGTTTTGTCTGCTGTAAGTAGCAGTTGTGTTTGTGAAAGCAAATCTGGCAGACTCAATGTGACTAGAACAATATAAATAGCTTAAGTGTATTTGACATGGTTTTATTTAGGTGAAGTATTTCAAAACTAAAAAACAGGAAGGTATTACTGGACTGCATGTCAGCTTCAATTATGATAAAAACATAATTTTTTGTCAGAATGATGCAGCACCATTTTGATTTCTTTCCTGCAGGGCTGAATTATTTCCCCTAGACTGGTGTCTGCTATTTAGATATTGTATTGAGAAAGTCTTAACCTACTATTAGAAATTCCAATAAAAGCTGATTATAATTTATATAATCTGTAAAAGGAAGTACATCAGTGGAAAGCCCTGCTTTAGATTGAGACAAATCTCATATGGTTTTAGTGATAATATCATCTTAGAATTTCATGTCAAAGGATTCTTGTTCTTCATAATTACAAAAAGATTACCTTGTGATACTGCTGCTGGTTTAGCCAGGAGAGGAAAGGCAGTAAAAGACTAATTAATTGATCATCAGCAAATGGAAGGAAGCTTCTTCATGGTGCAATAATTGTCACTGCTATCCTGTTTCTGTAGAATTTATTGTCTTCCTCTCCTGTGGATTAAATAGTGCAAGGTAACACATGCTGTGTGGATTTAAATGACAAATGCATTTCCAGCATAATTACAGTATGCAATATAAATTATAGTGTTATTGCTATGTCATGTGCACTATTTGTAATAAAAGTGTAATCTTCTGAGGATAATCTACAGCAAAGTCTGATATTTGGGCTGGATGTGACATGAATGAAAGGTGCAAAGGTGTGGAAGACCAGAAAACACCCTTCCTGCTTCCCCTACTGATGTTGCTTCAGCAGCTCTTGAAGGGCTGGCCTTCCTTTTAGAGCTGTGCTTTCCTAACACATACTGAAGAACAGAGGAAGAGAGAAAAAAAATTGTCTTTTTGCTTTGTTTGGTGTCCTGAGTTTTATGGATTAAGGAATGTACCATAATATGATGCTTGCAACAGAGAGAAAACGTCTTCTAGCAGCAGTTCTCAGAGACTGATGTAGCCAAACCTCTTCTTCAGTCTTCTAGGAAAGAGAAGACAGAGAAATTCAGTTTTGTCATTTTTTGAAAAGATGAATAGGCTTGTAGGAGGAAAGAATGCAGGAATTAAAAAAAAAAAAAGAAAAGTTAAAAAAGGTCTCTGCACTGTTTTTGAAGGGCAGTCTCTCAACCAATAGTGTGATGCACTGACAGGTGTGCTCAGTGGACATTGGAAAAAGGGGAAGAATATTCAAAGTTCTTTTTTTTAGAATATTCAATGTTCTTTTCTTTTTCTTCTCTTTCTTTATTGTTAAAGGGTGAGCGGGGCAGTCCAGGACCTGTAGGTCCTCCTGGAGAAAAAGGTGTCATGGTGAGTTACAAGTAATGTAAAATCCACAATTATGTAACTTAAGCACTTTGGTCTCCAAAACAGTAATAAGCTCTCCCCCTTCTAGCTGTGCAGGCCTTAGGGGAGAGCAGTATTTATGATGCATAGTTCCTACAAAGTTTCATTGTATGGCTTTATCCCCTTTGAGGCAGTGATGTTGCCAAGTGATCTGCTGAATGAAACAGCAGAGCAACTGCATTTTTGAAAAATGGCTCTAAGCAGGGAAAATTAAAAGGAGGGAGAGTAAAGCAACCATTTCCTGTGTAAACCAGGGTAACCCAGGTTATTCTAGTAGACAGAGTAGTAAATATCATCACCTCTAATTCCACTGCCCAGCACTTCCCAAGCAGCTCCTGGGTGCCACTCTTGTGGAGGACTGGCTTCCTGCCAAGAGCCCGTGTCCTAAAGCAGGACCCAGATGCAGCCCAGAGGTCACTCCATGGAAGGCTCTTGGGGTGCAGGAGTGACAGACCACTCACCTGTGCCCATGGCCATGTTCTTGCTGAAGTTCTCTAGAAAACGTGCTGCAGGCTTGGCTATAATAGCAATTTAGATAAAACTGTTCTGTCTTTTCTTTGTTTTATTCTAGGGCTATCCAGGGGCTCCAGGAGGCCCTGGATCTGTGGGGCCAGAAGGATTACCTGTAGGTATAGGGTGGTGCTTTGGTTTGACATAAAATGAGCTATTTTCAAACTGTCATTTCTTTGGTGAAGCTTTTTCGTTGGTTTCTAGTTTGTACTGCAGTCTATAAAACTGTCATGAAAATGTACCCATCCAGACAGAATCTGTTCACTTGTTCTTTGCCAGGATGATCTATGAGAGAGGGAAAAATAATTATATAATTTACTCATCCATTTAAAAATCACTCAATTGAGACAAGTAGGGAAATGGAATTTTGCAAGGATGGTTAATAATTGCATAATATTTTTAAATTCACTGGTGCCTAATACAGTATGAATAGTTTCATTATGTGTTCAGTTTCATTGTTAGTAAAAAATAAATTATGTTCTAATCTGCTGTGTATAATTGATATAATTTGTCTACCATGAATCTTCAACACAGATAAAAAATGAACCTTTTTTCAGAAAATATTTATGCTTTTTAGCATAATGTTGCTGAATTACAAGTATCTTCTAAAAATGCTGGGATATTAGAAGTAACCTCTCCAACAATCACATCAGTGTTTTGTGAAAATATGTTACACAGAGTCAGTTAATTACATTTTTCTACATAAATTGTACAAACACAATTAATTGAATATGAGCCGTGAGTGAAAGTGATTGATTTGTTTTTCTTGCATTGGTTGTTGCTCAAGGTGCATAAGCCTTGTAATTTTCAGGAACCTGTGTTTAGAAGACAATGAATAATAAGTTTGTTTGACATGTAGGGACCTTCAGGGGCACGAGGACCTTCAGGGCCACAGGGACCTAAGGGAAGAAGAGTAAGTACCAATGCTCCTTGTGTTTCTTAGAGCAGAGAGCAGTGTGCTGCAAAGATGAACCTGGAATGTACCCCATTTACAGCTCTCCCTTTTCCTCTGGGCTGAACTCGTTTGTACTGAAATCAGATAGATTATACTTGTATTTCCATGGAGGAAACAATGTGAATCTTCATTTCTCCTCACAGTGAAATGGGCTTTGCCATTGGTTTCAGCTGAGAGCAAAACTAGAACCAAGATGACCGCTTGAGTCTTTTCTGTACACACAAACATGCAAAAGTTGTCATTTATAACTACCCCTGGACTATTTCAATGTTTTAATGACAATTTTCTTTAGCTGCATTTAGTTCTTTGGAAATACACTCAAAGTCTCTCAAACACAGTTTTGAGGGAGGCAGAAGTGTCATCAGAAGATAGTGTGTGCTAAACTTTGAACCTGCACTTGTTAGATTGTCCTTTCCATTTCACTTTTATCAGGGAAATGGAAACCATTATTTCACTGCATAAAACACTGATCCCAAGCCCACAGTAATGAAGTGTCTCTCACCTCACTACCAGTTTGGCACCATATCCATGATTCCTAAGAGACTTGTGCACTCATACCAGGGGCTGGACCAGTTGTCTTCACAGCTCCATTTATTCCTGATAAATGTCTCTATGATTTTGGCAGCACATCATGGAGTACAGTGCTTATAATTAAAGATCACTCAAAATAAATCCCAAATACCCCAAGCTCAGTGAAAGTCCAGTTTTGGAATTGTGGTTTATGCCTTTGTCTCTACCCTGCATGACTGGGAATGTCTCATGAAAGAGGGTCTCAGAACAGACCCAGGTCCTCAGGCTCTGAGAACAAACTCCCACTGAAGCCACTGAGAATTTTATCTGCTCTCAAGATCAATATATCAGACCAAAAGTGGAATCTCACACAAGGAAAATATCTGAGGTGCCCTGAAACCTGGGGTTTGTCATCTCTGGGTTCAGATAGAGAAGTGTCAGAAGCCAGAGCTGTGTGTGGAAGGCCTCAGTGCATACCACAGTCAGATACAGAAGTTAAAAGGAAGCATATGGAAATTTCCCTTCCTTGTGTGTGGAAACAAGAATGTATCCTGTCTTCACAGCTGCAGTCTGTGAGAAATCTTAGAAACACTGACCCTCTCCTTGTGCACTGTCACAGAATAGAATTCCTTCACTTCATAAATTCTGGACCTTTCAGCAATGGTTTTGCATCCAGGATTACCCAGCAGCTGGTTTCTGTCTGAGAGCATCCAGCTGCTCACTCTCCAGTGCCCCAGGAGCTCTGGCCAGCTGGAGCAGGCTGTCCAGAAGCCCATGGAGTACCTCACCCTTGTGGGATTTCAGGGAATATGCCACTGAGCACAGCATTAGCACAGAGCTTCTTCTGCTCATGCCTGGGACTTGATGCACTTGGCTAGAATCATGGGGAAGGTTTATTACACTTTGTTTTTTTAGTGTTAATCTCATGAAAAGGCAGAGGGAGAGCACCATTTTGTAGGTACTTCAATGGCAGAATGCCATTAGAGGCTGAGAGTATCAATATGTAGGAGAAGGACTGACTTTCCATGACCAGAGGGAAGAAATGCATTAGTCTGGAAGCCTGGCTTCTGTTGCCTTTGCTAATGTGGGACATAAACCACAGCATCAGAGACTGCTTTCAGTTCTTGCCATAATCTTGGACTAACACAAATGTAGCTCCTATTTTGAGAAGAAGAGGTTCTGTGACATTAGATTCATTTCATAAGTGAGACCTAAGCAAAATTCCCAACAGGTGCTAAAATTCTTGGCATGTAGTATTCTTCAGATTGGCATTTGGTGTTTAAAAGCTCAAAAGAAGTACTTTTTCTGCTCTTACTTTCCTGGAATGCAGATCATGAAATTTGGACTTGAAAATGCAGATAAATGACACAGTGAAATGCTGTAAATTAGGGTCAGGCAGCAGCAACTTGTGTCTCTAGCAGCCAGGAGGGTTGTCCCTGGTTTAGGGGTATCTGTACTGGCATGAAGAGCCTCAGCTGCCTGGGGACACCTGTGCTTTGTTTTAAAGAGTGAGATCTTTCATATTTCTCACAGGGAATATGGAACTTAGCAAATTGTGTGCACTTGTGAAACAAGTGTCCCAGGTCCAGGGTGGTACATTGGTAGCTGAATGCTTATCTTTCTTATTTGTTTGAAGGAAGTGAGAGTAAATTGGTGTAGTTTTCTAATATTCTTCCATATCAGCCACCAAAAAAGAGAAGCAGTTATATATTGTGTTTGTGTTATTTCTGCTTTCTGGTATTTGGGAGACAGGACAAGAAAGAATAAAAATAGTTAAATTGTGCTTTTTATCTTCTCAGATGAACTTGTTCTCAGATGATCATCCTAGAGTTTTCATTGTAAAATGTTCCATTTTAGAAACAGAGCTGAAGCCATGCCAAGGAAAAAAGCAGTAGCAATCATTTGGCAGCCTCACTCTCCAGCTCTCTTGCAACCTAATTTAAATAACAGCAGGCAAATCAAGTCTATCTCTCATTCTGTACTAGCTCTAGTAAGAAATTGAGCAATCCAATTCATCTCTGCCAATGAGGAGTCACACCACACTATTTATAGGAATGTTATTGTGTGCTTTTGTCAGGATATTAAATTGCCTTTCCCTTGGATTCCTGCCTTTTGTTCTGTGGCTGGCTAAAGGAAGGCATGGCCCAGAGGATCATGTTGCTTTCTGTTACTTTGCTTTCAATTCCAAGTCATATAGTAGAAGGTTGGTGTTTTAAATGGAAGAGTTTTTTGCTTAACTGTTAGTGATCAGATCAGTTGTCATGGGCTGCCATGAACTCCAGGGTGAACTCAAGGTGAACTCCACTGAAATGGAGATCTGTGTGAGTGCCAGAAAGGTTTTGGTGTGTTATGTGCATAACACAGTCTAAGAATCTTGTGCAGTCTTCTCAAACTGCAAGCTATGATCCTCTTTATGATTAAAATTTTGTCAGAAGTGTTGAAAGAATTTATCTGGTAATTCTGAATGATAGACGATAAGACCCAGAAAGACAACTCCTTATTGTCTTAAATCTGCCTTTTATTTTCATCACAACTGATAGCTGTGTTACAGATAGCAGTGACAGGAAAAGGTGAAGAGCAGTAACCTGAAATAATTTGATCAAGACATTTAGCTTTCTTTTGAATTATGCTATAGAGGAATTCAACAATTGAGTTACCCAATTGCATAATCTTAACAGGAGTCCCAATATAGATGTTTTATAAAAGCCTCCTTCACCTTTGAAGGCACCACTAGTCTTTTGTTTCTAATCTCTGAGGACACTGAAGTCACAGATTTTTTCCCCATAGATTTCAGGATTGTTTGGTTTGGGACCTTTCACATTGAGTGCCATGTGGCAGCTCAGTGTTGTTTTCTGTAGCCTCTTTTCTTCTGTAGCCCAAAAAATGCCTGTAACTCTCAGTCCTGGCTTACACCAGAACAGAAAAGGTGGCCAGACTAGCCCAAGGATCTCCTCACAAAAGCTGTGTCCCAAACTACAGAGAATTTCACATAGCTCTCCCTGCCTGCCCTTTCCCTTTCCCTGTGTATTCCTCTGTGCTGGCCAGAAGTAGCAGTGCTGAAATGATGACAGATGAGCTCTCATGGGGTATTTCTGCCTTTGCCAGGGGTTGTGGTTATATATCAGCTCACAGGAAAGGCTTGTTCCTGAGAGGCTTTCATTTCAGGAGAAAAGCCTAAATGATTCTGGATACAGACTGTTCCTGAGTTCCCAGTCTACCATTTTCTCTTTTGCTCCAGAGAAAAGTTTTCCAAGAGAGGTTTTGATATTGATCAGTGAGTCTGAGTCAGAGACAACAAATTCTGGTATGTTTTTTCTCAAAATAGTCGAGAGAGATATGGAAGTCACAGATACTCTTTGGAGGGAAACTAAATTAACTCAGATGTGCTTCCAACAAAGTCATTTTACAAGCCCCTATTATAATCCTTTAGAACAGTCCTATGATTGAAAATCAGTCATGATTGGATGCCCTGCTCTATAAACCATGACCCAAGATGTAAGGTTCTCTACAATTCAGAAATTCACCATAGAAATGGAGGTTGGTTTCCTCTAGGCACTGCCATAGTAGTGTAGTAAACTCCTTCTGATGCCAGCCCAGCCCAAGTGCCACCAGGAAGGTTGTTATGTCTCATCCTCCCAATGCACACTGCTGTAAAGAGCCTGTCTTGATTCTTATCTAGGTCTTCCTTTGAAGTGGTCATTACTTTTAAGTTGTTATTAACTGGTTTTAATTTAATGTTCCATACCTAAACAGTCATGGTTTTTAGAATTATGGAAATAACTTCCTAACTCATCATGGATAAAATATTCTTTTCCATTTGCTCATGACATATTTAAGGATTTTTCATTTGCTTGTAAGCTAATGGATTTAAATTACCAACCTTAAATAACAAAACTCTGAATGTTTTGGCAATAGGGATTTGCTGTGTTATGCTACAATAATATAACAGGCTGTCTTTGTTCATCTATTGCTTAGAAAGATTAATTTACAAAAACACTTTAGTCTAACAATAGACCACAATAGTTCACAATTATAAACTGCTTCTAATCTTGCCTCAAACTGGTTTACTAGTGGAAGAATTTTATCTTTTAGCTTTTTTTAGTCTTGCTAGCAAGATTAATTTTTGCATATTCATCTCATAATGTGCTCAAAGCAAGTACACTGTAAATCCAGTGATCACCTAAGTCCCTCTAAGTTCATGTCTGTTGCTTGAGTAGAAGGTGGATGAAAAAAAGAGCAGAAAATATCAGCCTGCCATCTGGCTCCAGCAGAGACACTGAATGTTTTGTTTACACACTTTTTAAAAAATCTTTCTTCTTAAATTCATAATTCAACAGACCAGAAACTTATTTTATTCTTTGAAGCTTTATTTCACACTTGACACAAAATTGGTTTTCCTGCTAACAAAATGTTTCCCCTGTCCTAAAGCTTATGTAACATCTCCTTGATGACAAGCAAAAATAATGCATAATTAGTCTTCCAAATCACTTGTTCAATATTCAGGGGCCAAGAGGTCTCGATGGTCCTCCAGGAGAACTGGGAACAGAAGGTGTTAAGGTGAGTGTTTGCATTGCTCAGTACTATAGAAAACACTGAGGCAGACCATAACAGATGAAAATAAACAAAAAACCCCTCCAGCCCATCATGGCAGAAGCCAGTGATTTCCCTTTAATCCAAGAGATTTGCAAATTTCTGGCTTTTCCAGGTACTTTGAAGCATTTTCTGTAGTTACCCAGCATTTAAACTCAGAGTAACTGCATGCAGCTTATCAAGCAAATGTATGTGGAATTTACACATTGTTTGCTATTTCTCAGGGAGAAAGAGGGGATCCAGGAAAGAAAGGAGTTCCTGGGCTCATTGTAAGTATTGGAGCCAGTGCTTGTAGTAGGCTTTAACACAGTAACTCTGATTTCTGAGCTGTGTTTGGAAATTACTTGAAGCCAGCGTTGCCTTTTGATTTTTCTCTTTAACCAGGGTAAAGCTGGAAATCCAGGAGAAAGAGGAGATCAGGGTGCACTTGTGAGTATGAAATTCACTAGTACTTCTCCCCAAAAAAATCCAGAAAATCTCTCTTTGACACTTGGGTATGAGGAAGTTTATCTGTTTCAGAGCAGCTGGAAAACTTTGCAGTTTGCATTTATTCCTACAAAGAACTGGGAAGAGAAGTGCAGTTTTAAGGATGAAAGTTGTTGTAACATAGAACAATAATTCTTTGGTAGAATTTGGGGTAGGTGTGTGTTGTCAGTGTAGGGAGAGATGTAGAAATGTGTTAAATGAATATCATGTATAGGAGAAAATTCCTTCTTTTAGTGATTTTTTTGAATGGAAATCTAATGTGTTCTATTTGAGGTTTTCTTTACAAAGCAGGTTATCAGTCATCCAAATTGTACTGGATTTTCAACAAAGAGAGAAGCAAAAACCAGAAATAAAGCAGGAATAATGGTGATTTTGTTCTGCAGTTCAAACTCAGAATGTTGTTTGTTACCATACTTCTCTTGCCTTTTCTGCTCAGATTTAGGAGCTTGTTGGCTCTCATGTTTGACATGAGGGGTTTTCATTTCCTCTTCATTCACTAGAACTTTGAGATGTATTTATATACACAGAAATGAATGAAGCAAAACCTCATTAGGCTGAAAGGATGTGTAATAGCACATTTATTGCAAAGTACAGGATACAGATCTCCTACTCCCACAGCTACAGGTCCTAGAAGACAGTGTGAGATAGAAATAATATGAGAAAGGTCGAGCAGAGAGAAAAGTGTGCTGTGAACCTTCCTGATTACTTAAAAGACAGCCCCTAGGGCACTTTGGGCATACAAGCAGCACATGGATCTAAGGAGAATTACAAGGAACTGGTAACTGGTAAATGGTGGTTCATTTGTATGTAAATGAGGAAGGAATTATTCAGGACTCCCTCACCTGCCCCAGAAGCCAGTGATGTGTCAATGCATGTCAACCAGAAAAAAAGGCCACCCATACTTCATGGGTGTTTCTGTGTTAGTTACTGTATGTGCAAAACCAGGAGAGGAAGTGATGTGCTCAGAGTATGAAGGACCTGCTTTCCAGTGATTTTTTATTTTAATTTTAATTTTCCAGGGTTTGCTTGGACCTCCAGGAGCCACAGGAGACAGAGGACCAATGGGAGAGCCAGTAAGTTGATCCTTATGCCTGTTCAAAGTTTTTCCATGTATTATACAAGCTCCCTGCCAACTCAAGCTCCATTTTACTGAGATCCAGAACTGCCAGCTGTGGTTAGGTAGGAATTGTGGGGTGATTGCTCCAAAACTGCAGAGCTGGAGTCTGCCTCCCTTGCTTAGTGCAACTTTTCATAAGGAGACCTGTTAATCTTGTTGGGAAGCTGTGTACTAAGGGGGGGCACAACATAAGAGAGCATTGACCATGATCTAATGTGGCTTGACACCACACTGAGGTAGAAATCTGTGTTATGTATTAGGTAAATGTATGTGGCAATGCTTTAGTGGTGTTTTTTTAGGGAAATATTAGGATTGTTGTTCAGGAACACAGGGACCACATCTATTTGGCAGGTTGAATTTTCAAGAAGAGACTGCTGTAATAAGCCTCAGACATTCCTCTGCTGGATGGATTCTTGTTACAATGTCAAAGCCACGCTCACTTTCATGTGGCTGATATTGTTACAGAAGATCAGGCAGAACCTGCAGCAAACAAATGCACTGAGCAGCGAGATATAGCTGTGACAGGAATGGTATTGCAGCACCCTCTCTGGGGGTGAGTCAGGTTATGTAAATACAGTAAAAGAATATATGCTCTCCAAGGAGGATTTGGGAGAAGGCTCCCATTTTCTGGTGCAGAAATCGAATAGAGTAGTCAAAAATTGTGTGTTTACATTGCTCCTGGAAAGTAATTTTGCACAGTGAATTGCACACAGTTAATTTAAATCCTGAAAGTGAAGTGTTGATAAAAATTATATTAATTTTAGTACTATTAGTATTTTTCATAATATTATTTCTACTAATCCATGCTTACAGAAATTAATTGCACATTTTGAGGGCCAGAAAAACACCAACAAATTTTCTTTAGGATAGAATTGCATATTTAACTTGAGCTCCCAGCCTTAAGGAATGGCAAAATATTTCACAGAAAATGTGGTTTTCCACTAGTTATCACTGGATTCCTGTTACTACATCTCTTTCATTTATAGTATCTTATCTTTATGTTGCAACATCTGAGAGCCTTACAATGAAAGGTTTATATGTCAAATTCCTGCTGTTTTCTGGCCAAGGCTGAATTTTGGTATCAATAGCGTGCCTGTCTGCCTCACCTAATCTAAGTGGTCTACATTTCTCTGTGCTCACCATCATAGAAACTACATGTTCACTGTCAGAAGAAAAACTTATCCTATGAGCAGGGTATCTTTTCTATCAAGTGCTGAAAGAGTCAAATGTCTTCAGGAGATGGTCTGTGGAGCTTGAAAGAAGTGATAAAATGACAGAAGATGTTGTGCAACAAAGTGCATGGCTTTTTTTTTAGCTGTCTATCCAAGCAGCTTGATTTCATCCTCTGTCAGCTGGTCACTATGTGAAAGCCAGCTGCTGAGCTTTTCTGGCCCTGTCACTGGCTCTGCACAGAGCAGAAAAGCCCTAATTGTTAGTGGAGGGGCAGAGAAATATGAGTAATTACAACTATTTGTATTAACGGGATTGATCTAAATTGCATTCAAACTTTATCTGCTTGTCAGACGTTTCAGTAAAATCCTTTGCAAGTTACCTGATGTTAATGGTTAAAAGGAGTCCCCACCCTGCTATTAAATTTTGGCTTCTGAAAGTCTCAGGAGAAAGATACATTACTGATCCAGCAGCCTTATCTCCATGGTCATATGAAGAAATAGTTGATTTGTGAAGCAAACTGAAGCTTTGTGACACTTGCCTAGTGGAATTTCACAGAGTTTCTGCAAATGAAAATCAATTAACTTAGTTTAGGGTGAAGTGAGTTATCAAAGGGAAGTAACTATGGTTTTAGTAGTTCATATTTAAATGAAGATAAAAGGTAAAATAGATGCATCTGCTGGAATTCTGTCAGTAAGATGCAATTTACATTGTTTTTACAAGGGAAGAGAATATTTATAGGTCATCAGGAGGAGCAAAACCATATGCAGAGTCTGTAAGAGGAAGTGAAACAAAATAAGAGTAAATATTTGTTTAAAAGGCTTCTGTCATAAATGGAAGCAGCATCTTTCTTTTACATGAGTACTGTAGATCAAGAAAATGTTTTGAATTTAGAATGTGTTTAGGCACAGATGAGTTCCAAAAGGATAAATAGACATGAAGTTCCTTGAAGTTCCAAGATTGGTTACATGCAGAGAGCTGATTTGTCTGGGCATACATTGACAGTGGCTGTAGAATCAGCTGTAAGCTCTCACAGGCAGCTTCTGCTCCCAGCACACAAATCCTGCTCTGTGAGCTCAGATCTTGCCTGTGCAGAGAATTGGAACATGCCACTTTGGGGAATGATCCCTGGGTGTCACTGCAGTAAATTTACTCCTGACATGTAAGGCTTATCATCAAATGCTTATGCTATAGTTATCGATATTACTAAGAAGGCTCCAGCCTTTGGTCTGTTATGCCTCAGTGACTGTTCTGCCATGGTGAAGTGGTTGTTTTCAGTTAATTCCATACCAGACTGTAGGCTTTTCCACAAAGCAAACCAGACAGTCCAACAAACCTTAATTAAACAAAGTCTCAGCTAGTCAAGAGAAGAGCTTAGTTCAGATAATAATTTATTTTTGTTCTAAAAGAAAGGACATCTGTGCTATTATTTGAGATGTTATTTCAAGGTTGGTCCTGTAGCATCAAGGTTGGTACTGTAGGCCATCATGGGACTTGACTTGGATACACTGTTGTATTCAGGAGGAAGGACAATGAAACACATTTCTTTACTCCAGTTGGAAGAATTGTGAAGAGACAAACTTAACACTCTACAATATAATTTAATGTTAATTGAATAATGCATCCAAAATTTTGTTTAATGCCAGGGTCCAAGAGGACAACCAGGGGATGCTGGCTCTATTGGAGAAACGGGTTTTGAGGTGAGGCTTTAATGACTTATATAGCAATTAAAAATACTCAAACAACTGCCTAATCCTGGACAATATGTTTATAAAAAAATTTTATAAACCTACAGCTGACTTAAATATCATGAACTAGTCAGACACTCTTACTTAAAACTGTTACCAAAGAATGTCTAAAATAAGTAGCTTGTTCTGTTTTAAGCACTTCTTTGAGTTATGACATTTGTCATATAAGGTGAATGTTTAATTGAGCAAACAATTTTTTTAAAAGCACTGTTCTCCTTGCAGTTAGCAGTAAAACACCATTAATCATGTTCTTTCAATTTGTAGATAAGGGAAAGCAGCTGTAGAAAGTCTTCTTGCTCACTTCTGCTTCTGTTTTTTGCTTTATTTTTGACATTTGATTGAGAGCAATGTGACAGAATGTATTAGCAGCATTTGTAATGAAGTACCTGAGGGATGAGCTCATTTAGAGCAGGAGGGATTTGGCTTATTCAAAGAAATGCTCTTCCTCAGTCACCCAAAATCCAGACTTCTGACTTAACTACTAAGTCAGAAGTTTATGTAAACTTTACAAAAAGCAGTCTGATATCATCAACTCATTAAGGGCTGAGGTCTTCAAAAAGGGTTTAGTTCTCCAAAGGCTACTTGGCTCCAAGCCTAAAGAGAGCTGAAGTTGTCAGTCAGATTTGCAGAAGAAAGATGCTTGCTCAGCAGTAATTTATGGTGAAAGGTACAGGCTTAGGGGTTCTGCTGAATCTTCAATATGTTCCTGACCCACACTGTATTTCCTGAACTCCTTCTATACCCTTCTTTCTTTTCTATTTGGCTCTAGAAAGAACAGAGAACTATGTTGTCTTGATGTGATTTTTCAGACCTTCATGTTTACCAGTATCTCAGGCCATTCTCCTGCTTCACTTTTGGGCGTATTATTTAGTTTTTGCAAAATTATTACTAGTGATCATGTAACAGTAGCTCTTGTACCATGCAGGGACCTCCTGGCCCTGAAGGAGAACCTGGGCTGCAGGGGGAACCAGGCACAAAGGTAAATGTTGAAGTTATTCTCTCTTAAGATGTTTATATTTTCAAATTCTCATAAAAGCAAATCAGAGAGATCTGATTCGTTAGCCAAGTAGGCGGTGATACAGGAACGGGACCATTAAGAAATACTGTTATTGTCATGATGACTCCATCTGCTGTAAACCCTGTCATTGATACAAACATTGTCCTTTAAAATGGAATTATTTTCCTTGTGATATCCAGGGAGACATTGGACCTGCTGGGAAGGCTGGAGAACCAGGTGACCAAGGTCTGAGGGTAAGCTGTAGATGCAAATCTTCTTCCACATCAGAGAAGTATGTTATGAATGAAGTGAAGGGTGAGAAATACTGATTTAACAGAAGAATTCAATAAGAATTTATTTTCTGATAGCCTCTTTTTTAAAAGAAAAAATAAATGCCAGCTAACGAAGGATAGACTGGATGGCCTTCAGTTGTACCAGGAGAGGTTCAGACTGGAACCTTCAGATTAGAAGTAAAATTTTCACTGAAAGAGTGGCTAGGCATTGGAATAAGTTGCCATGGGAGGTGGTGGAGTCACAGTCTCCTGAAGTGTTTGAGAGGCATCTGGGTGTGGCACTTGGGAATATGACTTTGGTGGTGCTGGGACTGATGGTCTTGAAGCTTTCTTTCAACCTTGATGATTCTGTGTGATTGTGTGATTATAGTGTTGAAATATTTCTAATGGTAAATGGCCCTACAGTAAACATACCAATATAGTAGTTATCCACATAAACATGGAAGTTTCAGGACAGAACAGGTATATTTTTGAGGTTACTGTAATTACATGTTATATACTCTGAATCCAAACAAAATCTCAGTGCCACTGTCTAAATCTCCAGGGTTATATGGGCATAGTATTGCATCATTTTTCTAATGCTGATCATCTTTTTTGTTTTCTTGCATTGGATATTCATGGGCTGTGACACTGAAGATAAATCAACTGTAACAGCAACTGAAAGTTGTCCAAAAGATAATAAATATGTATAAAACTTGCCAAGAAATATAGGCAATAACTTTGTTTTCAACTGTTGCTTTCTGTAAGGGTGAACCAGGGCCTCCAGGAGAAGATGGTGTTCAAGGAAAAGATGGCCCAAAGGTACAATACATTTTTGCAGCTGGTGTAAAGTACTCTAATTGGTCTAGGGACCCAAATCTCCCTTTTATCCTAGGTCAGCACCAGATCAACTGAGCCCAGTTGAGTGCACTTAGTTTGAACATAGGAGGTCCTGTAAAGTACGGGCTTTTGGGTACACATCTAGCTTGCAAGGGCTGCAAAGCTGAATGGCTTGACAAAGAAAAGCAAGCTTTACCTGAGTAGAGCTTTTGTCTGTGGTGACTGGAGTTCTGGAGGAAGCAAGCCCAAGGCTACTCTGCTCCCCAAATTAGATCAGTGCTGTGCCAGGAACTGTGAGAGGTGCCAGGATAGGGGATGTCATAGAGAACAGCCTCAGATATTTGGTGATGGATGAGGCAAAATGTGGCTGCAGGAGTGTAGGAATGGGATAGAAAGGGCTTTACCCTAACTTAGAGCCTGATCTGAATTTGACTGGTAAGGTTCACATCAGTTTCAGTGTGCTTTTTTTCCAAATTTAGAGATCCAGAATTCCCTTTCCTTATGAACAAATAATTCTGTAGAAGCAGGCTGACTAAGGGATTTTGGGTTTTTTTTAACTGTGTTTTAGGGTGACCCTGGAGACCAGGGACTTGTTGGAGAAGGTGGTGAAAAAGGAGAGATGGGATTAGCAGGAATTGCTGGGCCCCCTGGTGAACCCGGCCTAATGGGAATTCCTGTAAGTGTTTTTGGTTGAAATGGACTTCTTGCTTGTTTGCTTTTAGTAAACAAAGTTAATTTTTCTTTCTTCCTTTATTTTTGATTTTCCTGGTTTTCTATGTAATTAGTGATGACCATATTTAAATAAGCTTCCAATGTGGTTCAGGATTGGTAGAGAGAGGAGACAAATGCTTTTCCTATCTTAAATCTGGGGCCTCTTGGCAAGTAATGATTCCTCACCATCTGTCATCCAGACACATGTACCACACAACCTGGAGCTCTCACTTCAGATCTCTCCTCTCCAAACAATGTGGCATCAAACATACACAGATCAAATAGTAGACAAGCATTAGAATTCACAGACAACACTGTTAGATCAGTTTGCCTATTTGTTCTGGCATCACTCCTAGCAACTAAAATCTGTCCATGAAATTGCATGCATCTTCTTCTTGAGAACTAATTTTGGAGCACAGCTTCCAAAGCAGGTATTGCAGCTTCAAATCAGACCAGCTTCCCTTACTAAAAACCATCATGTTCCCATCTGCAGTCCTCTGGCTGCCTTCTGTGTAGCTCTTATGTGATGGTGGGGTCTGACAAAACATTGGTTGGAGCTCCAGCTGTTCATGGCTGGGAGCATTGTCCACTCTGTCCTCTAAGCATCAGTGCTACATTCTGCTGTCTTTTGTCCTGGGTTCTTCACTGTTCTCTACTTCGCTAGGAAATGAAAAAAGTGTTCTTTTGGTTGTTGGCACCCTTAGTGCACTGCAGAACAAGTTTTGTTTCTTTGACTCTTTTGAATTGGTGGTTCTGGGGAGTATTGGAAGTTTCATATGTTGAAATAGTTGTAAAACAGCTCAACCCTGGCATCTCTACACTTTATGTAATTATACTTGTGTACAATAATCAACATCAGCAGTGCTTCTGTGCCTCAGTGAGACAGGCAGGTCTGGCAATTCGATTTTTGGGAGGATGTGGTTAGGGAGGGATTTTTCACGTTTTTGTTCTGCATGTTCCAAAGGCAGCTGTAGAGCTGCCTTCTTCTCCACTCATCCTCCCTGGCATCTGGGAGTGTACACATCACAGTTCTGGTTTGACCTCATTCTAGGGATGCAGACAGATCATAATATCCTAGTCTAAACATGGAAATCATTTTCCTATGGCCCATTGTCTGAGTGTTTTCTTGAAGGGGAGAGTAATATTACATTTTCCCAAAACAGTAACTTACAAAGCAACAAATGAGCTTCCCAAATCTGTAAAGTAACATTTTCTGTGTGGACAAGATTTAATGGGTTTTTTTCTCCCTTATTTGCAGTGCATTTCCACTACTTTGCTAAATAATCCCTGAAACTTGCCCACTTTTTATGCTATAATTGAGACAGCTCCACTAACTTGCTTGCAGACACAGTTAATGACATTTCTCCTCCCACCCCTCTGTTTTACCAAAGCCTTCTTAGTTATGCACTTTGGAGCAGAGGTTAAACATGTTTCCAGGCCTTTCTCAATCATTTCTTTTTCTGTCTCTAATAAATCTATAGGGCCCTGAAGGAACACCAGGAAATCCAGGTCAGAGGGGCCGTTTGGGAAAGAAGGTAGTATTTTTCATCTTCCCCAGTTCCCTTCCTTTTATCTGAAACTCAGATTTACATTACAGAATTCCATTGAACCAAATCTATCCCTGTTTTGTGTCATGCCTCAAGCCAATTTTTTACTTGTTAGCCATAGCAATTAGAATTGTCATCATTTTGCAATCAATAACATTCAAGGTCCTAGGAAATTTAAATTTGTATCAAGATGTGGTTTTGCAACTCAGAACAGTTTCTGCTTTAAGCTTTGGCTAAAAGAAAACAAAAACATAATGGGAAGGTTTAGCAGAGAATCTTTTATGCTGCAGAGTTCTGGGCTCAGACATTCCAATAACTACAGTAAATAACATACAGTAAATGTCATACCTATTAAATAATGCTGTTATACAATTTGATTAACCATCAACTTTGAAACTTAGTGTCAGTCTCTTAGTATTTTTAATACAATAATTCCAACAGGGGGAAAAGGGACAGCTTGGCCCTCCAGGAGAAACAGGACCTGCTGGTGATTCTGGCCAACCTGGAAAAACTGGTCCTAAAGGTGCAAGAGGAACTCGAGGTCCCGTGGTTAGTACAAAACATTGTTACTTACAGAGCTCTTTCAGCATCAGAATGAGACCTGTTCACCTTTCCAGACAGAAACCTGGGGCATGGGGCTGGAAGGAGCCACATCAAAAATCAAGGGGTTTGCTATCACACACCATCAGCTTTAGCCATGGCTGAAACAAAGCACTTCAGATGAAGGCTACTAGTCCTGTCAAAAGGAATCTGGTCCAAAGTGAACTGAATTAAGCCTGTTCCATTAACTTTTAGCTCCTTTCATAGTAAGCTCCCCAAGCTTGCTCCATACTGTGTGGCAGATGCACAGCAGCATCCAGGCTCCACCCTGGAGAGGCAAAGTGCCTGTCTCAGTCCAATCCTGTGGCCACTGAATGCAGCTGTGTGCTCCTGAGCACATGAAGTACAGAAGCAGAGTTTACCACCTAATGGCCAGTATTTTCAAGAGAAGCAGTCAACTTTCTGAGGTGATGAGCACCCCCTGCTTCCCTTGGCATACTAGCACTTACAGAGAGTTCTTCCTCACCTCTCAAAGCTCAGATCCAAAGACTATAAGGTTAGGACTCAAAACATTGACCATCTTTTCCACAGAAGAATGAAAAGCCCCCTATTCTTTAATAAATGAAGTAGGACCTACAAGAAAGTTGTCCATGGTGTCAAATGTCAATATTTCAAGATTTTCCTAAGTGCTTACTTTACATAGTAGGCATTGTTGTAGCACTCTACAAAGGAGCTCCTTTCTCTCTCACTGATTACTGCATTTAACAGGGACATCTAGGAGGAATGGGACCTGAAGGAGAGCCAGGAATTCCAGGCTATGGGGTACGTTTTTTACTGAATTCATGTACACATACATCCCAAAGGAAGTCTGTGGTACTCTAATTTCAAATATCCTAGGAATCTGCTTCTAGACTACACAAATATTTTCAGGACAGCCAGATACTCATGTATGTTTAGATGGTGTGTTTGCCTACTCAGAAATGTTAACCTTAAGCAAGGTTGCCTGGTTTTTGTTAGTTTGCTCACAGGGGGGTTTACCACAAACTTTAAATTGCTTTTTATTCAGAAGGGGTGAGATACATTGGATAAAGTTCCTCTAAAACTACCATAGCTATTCATTATAAAGAGAGTTCAGCAATCACCACCCCCTCTGCTTACTGTCTGGCCATGTAGTTTCCATTTAAGTAACAGAAACTGATTGAATGAGGTTGGTTGAAGGACATAAAGATACTGTGGCTTTCACTGAAAAATAACTATGAAATCATCATAGATGGATTGTGTCATCCTCTTAGAGAGCAGACTGTCCAGTCTCTTTTCCTAAGAGCACTCATCACTAACCCCAGCCTTGAAGCAAGAACCAGCCCAGCTCCTATCACCTGAATTGAGCCCTACCAGAACATGTAGTTTGCCAAAATGCACAGAGCTTTTCCTGCACATAGTCCATTTTCTGCCATTGATTTTGTCATCATAACATGATTTAAAATAATTTTCAAGCAGAAAAAGAAATGTAGCTAGAAGCTAAAAGAAATTTTAGAATTAGATATTTCTTTAATTATTTGTTTTAAAATAATTTGTGTTTGGTTTGCTTCTTTAGGGTCACCAGGGTCCTCCAGGGCCCTCAGGGCCCCCAGGCCCCAAAGGAGAAAAGGTATGAACATGGGTTTTAGTGATGTGTTTTGTGAAGTTATAAAGGGAGGAAATGTTACTGCACACCCACTGTTTTCCACAGCAAGCAGCAAAAGCCACCATTTGCAGTATTTGTTAGTGTTGTCAAAGACTAGGAAAAGAAATGCAATGTGAGGAAATGGGTCATTCAGAGCTGGAGTCCACAATTCCACTGTTAGAATGTTTGAGGTTTGAAAGCACAAGGTACCCATTGTACAGAGCACAGTCCATTGTATCAGACAGCAGCACTGCCCTCAGCGAGCACTGCTGACAAAAATAATCAGTGCAGAACCAGCTAAATATTTACTTAACTCTGAGCCTGTGAGTACACCCACAGATCTGCCTGAAAGTCCAGCTAGGATGGGCAAATGTCTGTGGTTAATAGAAAATGTTAGGGACAGGATGTAGCCTCAGTACTGCTATTTTAGTGTCAAATTTATTGTTTTTCTCTCAAGTCTCAAATCCTGAAAGCAGATTTGTATGCTCACTGAAAGCCTTGTGACCCCAAGAAGGCAGGTACATGGATTCACTTCATGAAGATGGGATTGGAGCCACCCCTGACTCAGAGATACAACCTGGAGCAAGTTTTGCAATAAATACTCTGCATAGGCATTTAGTGGCTGATGTTGTAAATAGGTTTTGATATGATTTAAGAAACAATAACTGCAAACTGATTTGTTGACAGCTAGGTGTTTACGTTGCTGGGTCACTTCTGAAAAACCACTTTATGCACTGTAGAAGTCCTTAATCATATTTAAATTGTGATTCTCTTTGCATTACTATTGCTTGGTATCATCTGGAATAGATAATCTTTTGTTCATTAACTTGGAAGGCAGTTATTTCATATTTAAATTTTAATCAACTTCAGACTTAACGTTGGAGTCTTCTGTTCTCTTGTTTTTCTTTCTATTAAGTGTGTTTCTCAAAATAGTGGAAGAAATTTTCTTTTTCCCTTGTCAAATATCCTGTTTATCCTTTTTTTCATTAAACAGTGGCACGATTACATGGATATTGTTCAGCTAATTGTTGGTTTTTTCTTATATCTGCCTTTGAGAATAAAGCAAATATTTAGGGGTTTTTTTTGGTCCTTAATGTCTTTGGGACATTTAGGGAATGTTCAAATGGAGTTACCATATCCATGATATTAAACCATAAGCATCATATTCACTTTCAACATCCTTACATCTTCTCTGCTTTTTTATTAGCATTTGAACTTATGTGCATGGTAGATGAAGTTGAACTTCCAAGTTAACATTTTTTAATACTTCTCTTTGGTTTAGGGTTACCCAGGTGAAGACAATACAGTCCCTGGACTACCCGGGCCCATAGGTGAACCAGTAGGTCTTTCTTTCTCAAAAAAATTATATCAGTGCATCTCAAGACTAGAGAAAATGCATTTATTTCTGAAGCTATAGATCATTGTATCAGGATTCAGTACTAAAGTATAGAATAATGGTCCTTTAATGAGTAGTCTCAGTCTGAAAATGCTGCTGTGTGCTCTTTCCTGCTTAAACATCTGTGCCTTCTATTTAATTACATAATGCCATTAGTCTGTGTTTAGATCAGCACATTTTAGAAAAGAATTTTACCTTCTCTGTTTATCCTGTTATACTTAATTGCCTTACTAATCAAAAATACATTATCCCTGCAAACTAATTCAGCTGCATTTTGTAACCATTTTTGTACTGAATTCATATGTAGAGTGTATTTCTGCAGCATTTATGAACCTGTCAAAATTATCAGTACAAACTTCATAATTAAAGCAGATTCTGAGTACAGCAAGTCATTTCAGAAAAGAATCCAATTTTTAAAGGGCTGTCTTACAGAAGCCATCAGAGTGTTTTCCCTGCATGTCTTGAAACCAGAGTCACCTCATTTATTCATTCAGATTTTAAATTCATATATATATATGTATATTTATATATAAGTATAAATCTGGAGAAGTTCCACTGAGGTCAGTCCTCCCTCCTGTTTCATTGAGCACCATCTAGTATTCATCTTTTAGCTTCTACTCTTCAGTTACAAAAAATTTTAGGCTGTGGCTACTGTCTGACTGCAATGCATTCTGTTTAGGAAAAAAAATCACATTTATTTCTTTAGCCAAGCTACCCTTTATGTTTGTATTCCTCATTTCCCTCTCATGGATAATTGAAGAGAAATCCCAGCTGTCTGTGCATATTTCACTGCCGCATTGTATTCAGTTCAGCTGTTTCATTTTGCTCCCTGGTTTGCTCTCTAGGGTCGAAGTGGTGAACGGGGAGATAGAGGAGAGCCTGGTGGTGAGGGCTACAAGGTAACACCTCTTGGGTTTTAGTCTTTTTATTTGAGCATGGCATGCTCTGCAGAGATGTGCAGTAATGCAGCAGCAGTGTGCAGAGATGCCTGTGCTGGTCCCTCACTGCACTGCTGCCCTCCTGGAGCATGTTGGAGCATCTTTCCTGTGGGGACATGGGAGATGCAGCTCCTCAGCTGAGGAGACTCCAGTGACCTTAGTGTGTATAAATACCTGATGGGAGGAAATTAGGATGAGGTAGACAGACTTGTCTCTATAGTGTCCACTGACAGGACAGGAGGCAAAGGGCAAAAACTGAACACATAAAATTCCTTTTGAAATGACTTTTTTTTTTTTACTGAGAGAATGACTGAGCCCCAGAACAGGCTGCCCAGAGAGATTGTGGGGTCTCTATCTGTGGGAATACTGGAAACTTGACTAGACATGGTCCTGGACAATCATTTCTAGCTGGCCTTGCTTGAGAAAGACCCTTTTAACATAAACAGTTGTGTTTCTGTAATACTCTATTAGTTAACATTTTTCTCAGACATTTAAGTACTACTTATTTTAAATCTAATCATTAAAATATTCATGAATTGTATTCAGTCTTTCAGCACATAAAAATTATTCATTAATTCTATTCAGTCTTTCAGCACATAAAACTTGGATGGTAACTCATGCTTATCACTGATGCAGTTCACTGCAATACAAGAGAGACAGTCCTTGACACAGAATATCCAAGTTACACAGAAATACAGACATAGTAATGAATGCATGAACCAAATCTATGCTTACAGAAGTGCAGAAATGTTTAAACAATATGTGATTCCCACTTGCAGCTTGGAGTAGAGAATGTAAAGAATACAAGCTCTGTAGAGTTTGATCTTGGAGGTCTGACCATACTTTTTCTAGGTTGTGTCAATGAATCTGGGTCCAGCTGACACCTCCCAGGAGGCAAACTTTCCTTTACAAGGAAATCTGCAGCTCCCTGAGCATGGCAGCCTGAGTTACTGGACTGCAATATGTTCTATTTTCTCCTTCCCAGGGTCATACAGGCCTTCCAGGGCTTAGAGGACCTGTTGGACAACAAGGACCTCCAGTAAGTATTTCAAACAAGGGAGATTTCTCTATTGACTCTTGAAAATATCTGTTCATTTGCATTCAAATGATTCCTTGCATTTATTTAATGTATCTTCTTTTCAAAGGGAGAGCCAGGTGAATTGGGAGAACAAGGACTAAAAGGAGAAAGAGGTTCAGAAGTAAGTAGAAAAAAGTAAACCTAAACTGCACTTCCTTGGAATTTGTGGGGTTTTGTGGTTCACTGGCTATTCTTGGAAAATTACTCCATAAGGCTAAAACTGAGTGTTTGATTTTCCTTTTCATACCTGTAGGGACTAAAATAAATATAAAGTGGAAAATTGCATCATGATCTTGGTTAGTAAATAGGTGTTATTTGATAGGTAAGTAGTTTTATTTTGGAGAGATATCAAGCATTATGAGAAGCTCTTTTGGAAACGTTGAGTGATATTTAATTATCCCCTGAAGTGGAGTTCCTTGTGTTAAAGTAGCTCTGGAGGCCAGCTGGGATTTTGCTGCTCTGATCTGTAAATGAAGCCTCCTGGTACTGCACTGCACTGAGTTTGCAGAGACCTGGGAATAAGGAATTTGCTACAGAACACTGGAGCCATAATGACAGAGCAAGTCATGACAAAGATCAGAGACCAAATCTTTCTCTTTAGAAATATTAGTTCATCTTGATGGTGTGTTGAAAATTGCCAAAAGTGTTTATTTTCTTCCATGGACTGAATGCCATTGGCTTTTGAGATTTCAAAAGCTTTAGGCTAAAAGATTTCTTAAAATACCAATTACCATTGCAATTTAAATGGGATATTTTGTCTGAGAAGTTCCATGAAGCAACTCTGTTAGAGTTTCAAAATTTTGTAGGCAACTACAGGAATCTGTAGTAGACTGGAAGTGACTGAAGCAACAGAAAGGAAACGTGGTGTGGAGACACTGTGAACATGCACTCCAGCTGTGAACTCAGATTATTGCTTTTACAAACTATTCTCAGCCCAGGACAAAATCAGCAGTTCCTCTTGAAGAAATGTTTTCTTTGTCTTGCAAAGACCCCTCAGATCAATTCTGCCATTTACAAATGTGGAACCAATGTCCAGCATGGAGCTGCCCATAAGAGCTTAGAGATTTCCACAGAAGTGTTAGGAGTGAGAGCAGGGACAGAGTCCCAGCTGCAGTGCCATTCCTGGTGCTGCAAAGCTAATCCCACAAACTGCAATGCTGAATCAGCTGGGCTTTCTTTACATGCATCCAGAAATCTTAATGAAAACAATATTATGTTATTTAAATATGCACATTCCAGTTCTGACTTCTTCATGCCATTGTTAACCAAAAAGGTGTTAAATTGACAATAGAACAACACTTTTCTGGTTTTGTCATATTTGCATAATTATAAAATATTTACACTTAAAATAACCCACCCTTTTTCACATTATTGCATATTGTGTCACATTGCAGCATAGTAGTGATAGCATAACTTTTGCTTTAAGAAGTGTTTTTGAAATAGTCTGGAAAATCTTGGAAAGCTTTTTCTACTTGTTCTATGCTAAAAAGTGTTACTATTGTCCCTGTTCTTCAGTGGTTGCATCTTTTAGAGGTAGGATAAAATTGGTGCTATAAATCTTTATACTCTGTGCAGACTATCCTGTAACAAAGTTCTCTGGGAAGCTTTTAACCATTCTTTTCTTCCTTGGTGCAGGGCCTCCTGGGTCACTAAACCACTTACAAGATGTTATGTGCTCTGGATCTCTCAGTTTTCTAAGACTACCAATTTCTAGATCAGTCAAGATGAAAATAATTCTGGTTTGAAGCAAATTTTATCTTTTGTGTAGATCTTAGATAAAAACAAATGTTCACATCTGTGATGAGTGACCCTATTGTCTTCTGGTATTCTCTTCCACAGACATTCAGTGCATTTACATTGCCTACTTTTCATGACTTCCCTTTTGAAGAGTGCAGGAAATGCTGTAGAAGTTCACTTCCCCACAGAGGGGGGGCTGATACAGGGGAAATTGCCAGATTCATGATGAAAAACATTTTATGATTATTGTTGGAAAAGTTTTAAAAACTGGTTCACAACAGGGAAAAAACATTCACAATTCTGTCAAAAATGTATTTGCTTTTACTTGAAAAACTTTCTGCTGTCTCCTGAAATGTGAATAGTCTGGTCCAAAGCCAGGCAATGTCAACATGAATACTAGAGGGGAACAGTCCTCTGCTCTTCTTAGGGGATTGACTTTAGGACATTTGTCAGTTCACAAATATTTGTGACTTCTAGGGACCTACAGGGAAGAAAGGAGCAACAGGTCAACCAGGCAAAGCTGGAATTCCTGTAAGTAACAAAATTCTACAGCCTATTTTCAAATTATAAAACAAAGAAAATACTAACTAATACAACCAAAACTGAATCATGTCAGGGTTACCAGAAGGTCTTGTGTCACTCTAAAGAACCTTTTTATTATCCAGGAAGTGTAAAGGATCCCCTGTCATTTTTGAATATTCATGATTTTTGAAATTTTGTTAAATTATACTGAATTATATTCAGTTACTCAGCATATGGAAGTGATGTGCAACTAACAAGGTCCTTACCACTGGTGAAGTTATTTAGTTAGTCCATTTGTGGAGTCCATTTGGAAGTTATCTCATTATATTGCACAGAACTGTACTGGTGTTCACTTCTGACCCCATCAGTTCTTTGATCCACTGCAGCCTACAGATGTTTGGATCCATATGTCCATGATGGATACATGTGCTAAATGCCTTGAGGCTTATTTATTTCTCTAGCTTGCCCTGAGCTGAAATGTTAATGTTTTTTCTTGAGTTACTGCAGAGGAGCTGCCTTGCATGCCCTTCTCCCTGAGGGAGAAAACAGAGCAGGAAGCAGTAGGTGTCCTGTAAACACAATGAAGAACAAAATGCATCAAGGTTATTTTGGTCCCCTAATAAATAATGTCACACAAGCACATACTGTAAATAACTTTTACTGCCTCACATCAAAACATTGTCAGGAACTGGAGAAAAGCAGCTGTTGCACAGAGCTTGTACCTGCTGGGCAGAGTGCAAGAGGAGGCTTTTGAAGAAAAGGAACTGTGTGTCCTTTGTAAACACTCAACATTTTCTTTTGGAGAGCTGCAGGGATCATTCAGCCTGCAAAGGAAAAGGAGGAAAGTGGGACATACAGAGAAATGAGGAGAAGGCAGTGAAACTAGAACTTGGGGAAGTTTCAAAGCACATCCCAAATCAGGCTTTTTTTGTGCAAGTAGAGCAACAGTTACCACAAATTTGCCATATTACAAATTTCTATTTTTGATATGTTCAAATTTGAACAGCATAAATTTGTGAAAGTCAGTACTGAGCATTTAGTAAAATAAAGGGTGAAAAGGTATATGGCTGGGTTTTTTCCAGGGATAAATAGATGGCTTTATCAGGATTCCTCACTTCAGTTTAAGAATTGACACTCTCAGGCATCTTCCAGGCCTGGCACACAAATCAGTCCCAGGATTTCAGCTGAAGTTGCTCAGATCTCATGGCAGGGCAAGTCTAAGGTTAAACCAGTAGAATTCTAAACCAAACATCCTAACTCAGAGCTCCCTCTGCAACTATTCCTTCATATCACTGGGTCTGTTGTTATGTAGGGTTTGGGAAATTCTGGGACTGAAATCCAGTTATAGGAGGGTGAAGATGAAGAGAGCAAACAGTGCTATATTTGATTTTTTTTTCAAGGGAAAACCAGGGCCACCAGGGCAGAAAGGAGTAGTTGGGTACCCTGGACCAGAAGGCATTCCTGGGAACCCTGGAAAGACTGGGCTGTCAGGGAAGCCTGGCCCTAAGGTAAGTTGCTTTCCACATTTCCTCTATGTCATTTTGCATTTTACAGAATTTTCCAGGGCTAAGGAAATTCTCAGTTCCCTGAGTATCCTGGAAATTAGACCAATTTTTTTATTTTCTTTCTCTTTTGCTCCTGATATTCCAGCCAGGATACAAAGTTAGCATAAGGGAAGTGTGCTGTGAGAACAGTTTCATTGGAATATGACAGAAGTAACTACAGCCAAGTGAAAGTCATTTCTTAGAGTGGCTGCACAAATCTGGTCTTGAAAATTAGCCTGAGACTATTTCCTCTTAGGGTCTGAGATAATCCCACATTTCCTTATTGCCTTTCTAACCTATGTCTCTCCACCTAAATAATTATGAAGCTTTGTCCAAAAGCAGTGAAACAGAGTATTAGGTATGTGAGGTATCTAAAAGCATCCTTGGAAATGGGTTTTTTGTCTGACTGTTCTTTGCTGTGGGCCAAAGGTGGTGACCCGCTGCCACTGGGAGCAGTGACACAGCTCTTCAATCAGTCCCTCCAGAGAGGGGGAGAAGATTCCTTGAGTAGTTCTCATCATTGACAGACTGACCATTTCCATTTCCAGTATGAATTTCTCAGTATTCTCCCCAGATGGACCAGTAATTGTCATAAAAGATTACAGAGTTAGATTTGGAGGTAGGAATTAGCCAAGGTGCTGGGTGAGGCACTGTGGTTTCAGGTATAAATTTCCAATCTGGTTGAAAAAAGAGAAAATTAAACAAGTTACCCATAGGGGGCAGGTGCACCCTACTCAAGCTTCTCCAGTCTCAGGTCATGAACCTCTTCTAAGTTCTTAAAATTCTTTGGAGCTGGATTTAGGAGAATCACCCCAAAGAATTTTTACATTTTTGCCTTTCCCCTGAAAATGTCATACAGTCATAGTAAAGACAACTCCATTGCCCCATTACAGTTTGTAATAAAGAGAGGCTTATAACTGATTTTCGCCACAGTGAATAAAACAGAGCAGAACTTTTGCTATGTAAGTTTATCAGTCCATCAATCTATAAGCCACATCACCATATTCAAAATCCCAAGAAATGACATTTAATATAAAAAAATCATGGTTTATACAACCTTTTTATTTCTATGAGTGCTTAACTGAATGTCATAGGAAATAAGGAAGATTTATATATGCTTAAATTTATATTAAATTACACCACAGAAATATTCATTTGTATGGTAGCAAATTTCCATTTTGTAGCATGTCAAAAGTGGCTTAACTCCATGTACTCACTAACATGTTTTTTCATTTAAAATAGTTGCTTTTGTTGAAAGGTTGATGTTCTCATACAATTTCACAACAAATGTTCTGGTCTTCTTCATCTGGTAATGTGATTGTGAATCCTTACAGAGTGTACTCAGCAATTCTAGTATTACCAGCATGCCTGACCATTAGAAATAAACATGTTGAATTTTGAATATTTCTTTGGGGAGGCAGTCTCATTCTGTTTCATGTGGAGTTATTTCTTCTTGAAAGATGAATACTGAGAAGTTCAAACAGTTTTCAGCCTTTTACTTTTGGAATATTAGCAGAAATCCACACGATTCTGCTGATCATTGTCTTTCTGTATATTTTGATGTGCTATCATTGTGTGTCCATATATACAGACAGCCTTAAGTGGTTTTGGCTGATTTTGTGTAGTTTGCCTGTTTCAGCATACGATGAAAAAGCATGCTTGGCTGTTCTACTTGTAAAGCATTCTTTTCAATTTGTTCAGGGCAATAAAGGAAACTCAGGCTTGCCAGGTCTAGCAGGTTATCCTGGAGCTCGAGGTCCCAAGGGATTGCCAGGCATGCCAGGGCCCATGGGAGCACCTGGACCAAAGGTAGGTACACACATGGGGTCTGGTTGTTCAGCTACAGTTTTGCTGATACTGCTTATTCTTCCTGCTGCATTTGGTGGCTGTGGAGCCACCACACTGCTGTTAATCATGTGAGTTAAAGGCATCAAGTCTTATTTGGAGGCTAAGATTACAAGTTGTGTTTACCACATTTCTATAAACTGTAATTTGAGAATAGAAATGTCATCCATCTGAATGCTGTTCCCAACTCCAGGAACCATCAAAACACTTTGTATTTATTCACTCCAGCTTTAGGGTCAGATGTTTCCTGACTTATTTCTAAACTTCTGTAGCTACTAGAACAGTCAGGATGATTTAAACATCTAAGCAGTCTAATAGCAGAGAATTACCATAACTTCAAGCATAAGTTTCATGTTTAGAGGCTAATAAGTATATAGTTTATCACAGGACTTAAATTGTTTTTGTTTAGCCCTTTCAGAAAGAAAGAAATCTGAGTGTGCTCCATTTTCCATGGCAATTCCAGGTACCTGATATCAGTATATCCTCATATAAATTACTCATTTCAATTTCAAAACAAGAAAACAAGTCACAATTACAGATAATTTTCTTCATTTTGAATAGAATTTTCTTTACTTTGAATAGAATTTTTTAATCTAAAATCATGATTTTTATCTAAACTCTTTTTCATTGTGAGATTTGATTGGTAAGCTGTTCTGTAAAACCTTAAGTTACTCGGAAACTTAACGGAACTCCAGTTGCTGGAAATAATGTCTTTGTTATCATTTTCTTTAGTGTAAACTGTATTCATTATTTGCAGTGTTTATTGCCACTGCCTCTGGTCTGAATTTTACTACTTTGCCTAGACAATGAGCTGTAGGAGGTAGCTCCTGCTCAGAAGTGCCTGCAGTCTGAGAAAGGCAAGGAATAGATGAGCTGGGGGGAAACTGTTGAACATAGACTACAGAATAAGCATTAATAATGCACATACTGACTGAAGGCAAATAACACAAAGGTAAAACCTGGGAAAGAACATAAGCACAAAGCATGAAACCTGTATATTCACAGCCTTTATTGCACCTCAATAACCTCCTGAGCTACACATGTCTTCTGTGCATTTGATAGTCCTCAGAGGATTTCTCTTGCAGGAACTTGTCTAGTTTCCCTTTGAATCAATGTGGATTTTTAGTCTAACAGAAGGGAGTTCAACAAGTACACTGTCTCTCGCTCAGAGGATTATTTTTAAAATTCACTTTTAACCTGTCTGTTCTATATTTAATTTTGAATGAATTTTTGAGTGAATTTTACTGTTTATACTGAGAGATACCATACTAGAATTGATCCAACAGGTATGGTTTTTATGTTTCCAATTCAAGGAGCAGTCAAGCCACATTTACATTTTAGTGTATGTTTAATCATTTTCCTGTGGGAAATAAAATGAATGGAATTGGTGTATTTTCTTCAGAAGAAAGCAAGTTCCACGCTTCTGACAGGAAACCTGCATTTGCATCTGTAACTTCCATAATTGTATTAAAATATATATATATTTTTTTCTTATTGGCAGGGTGAGAGAGGACTTCTAGGTCATCCAGGAAAGCGAGGCAGAAGAGGCCTTCCAGGATCACCAGGTGACCAAGGACCAGCAGGAGACGCTGGGCTGAAAGGACAGACTGTACGTAACCACAGGGATGGGTGCAAAACAAGTAGTCCAAGAGTTAGCAACGTGAACTAATGGTAAGGATGCCTGCTCCTATTACAGGGAGAAGATGGAGATCAAGGTTCAATGGGGTTTCAAGGATTCCCAGGTCCAAAAGTATGTGCTCGTTCTTTTCTCTTAGATTGTTGGCTATTTACAGAGTGAGAACATGATGAAAGCATAGAATTAATCAGCTTTAACACTAATTTGTTCGAAATATCTCTGGATTGTTGGAACATGGTAGGCAGAACTGTGTACTCCCTGTATAGGGACAAACATTCTGGGTCAGCGCATTTGATATTTTCACTCTTACTGCTCTTAGAAATCATCTTACTTTTACTGATTGCAAGAGTTTGAAACAGGTGGGTAGCTAATGTCCATATTGGATTAAACTGTTCCTTTGCATTTGCAGGGTCCTGCAGGAGACATGGGCTTAGTTGGAATTCTGGGCCCAAAAGGTCCAACAGGCCAAGTTGTAAGTGTTTCACTACATGAAAGAGACTGTTAGGATGGTTTGAAAGTGGTACATATAAAATAATCTTTTTTCTTATTAACAAGGCCAGAAGCCTCTACCCAAACCTTTCTGAGCCTAGATGCAACAACACTGCTCTGGTTACACCATGCACACAGATGTACAAACAGAGCTGGGCCCTTAATCTTGAAGGAAAAAAGCAGGCTCTGCTGACAAAGTGTGGATCTCCTCGTGTAATCTTATAACTTTGTATTTCTTTGTCTGCTGGACATTCTTCTTACTGGCAAAACTGCTGATTGTGTAACTGTGTTCTACAGCAGAAGAAAATAGGGATCAAACTTTGCCTGCAGTAAGACACAGTGGTGCTTAGGCATTATTGATGAATAGGTAGTCTTTTTTTCAATTAAGATTTTGTTTTTATCTAAAATGTTCCTAACCTTCATTAGCTCGTTCTTCAGGACATCCTGCTTTGCTACTCACCAAAAAAACATGGAAACATTGTTAGCATTTTTTTGCATCCAGTGTGGCAGCAAGTGTGAAAGGCTGAATCATGGGAAGCCTTATTACAAAATGTTCTCTCACTGCCACCCTTGCCGTCACTGAATTTGTTCAGTTAACCAGGTACAGAGCAGCAGCTTTAGGGGACTGTTCTAATAGCTACTTTATTTTTCTAAACATTCCTATATGAGATAAACACTGGACACGAGCAGTTTGCTCTAAGTGAAATGGAACTGAAAAGTGGCATTTTAGCAGCACTTACTGGCAGCCTTACAAGAGTCCTTGTGGGCAGCATTATAGCTCAAGGTAGAGTTGGTTGTAGCTCAATAAATATGTGGCATTTTGTAATCAGAGTACTTAAGTTTCCACTGGTTTTAGCCCATTATTTTTCACATTAAAGAATGTGTGGGGGCTTTCCAAGCACAAGCATTACAAATTACTAAAATATTTACCTTACTGATTTTGTTGTAATGTGCACTCAATATTTAGAGAGTACCACCATGATCTTCTGGATATTTGGCAGTCTGTGTGCTGAGCAACTTTAAATCAGGACATGTCATGAGAATTTTCTTCATTTTGGAAACATGGTGAACTAATAAATTCTTTGTTTGTTTACAGGGATATATTGGCCCTGTTGGTCAAGAAGGCATGGCAGGCCCAACTGGCAGGCCTGTAAGTTTCCCTTCACTTTTGCATAATTTGTTTATTTCATTACCCTTTGGTTTAATCTTGTTCTTCAACTACCAACCTTCTTATTTTTCTGTTTGCAAATAGCAACTAACAGGACCTTCCTTGTTATACCATGCTGGTAAGTTAATGTATGTGACTCCAGCATTCATAGTATAAACAAGAAAAAAATGACCAAAACCAGTGACAGAAAAGTAACTGCAATGGCCTCCTGCCTACGTACAGCATGCAGAGAGCATGTGTACAGGAGGAGTGGTGAGCCAAGGTGTAAAACAGCACACAGTCATTATCACCTAGATATTCTTTCTCAGCCTTTGGTCTGAGATATAGCTACAGAATATCCACACTCAGTTTCAATATAGATTCTTTTTCATTTCTTGTGGGCTGAACTGTCCAGAGTGTCCCTCTAGACACCCTGGGAGTGCCTGGGAGCCCTTGTAAGGCTGTTCCAGGTGCTGATGAGGTCCCTGTTACAATTCAATCATTGTGGTCTCTCTGACAGCTTCCAATGCACCCCAGGCTCCCTGCACTGGGGGAGCTCTGCCCTCATCCCTGTTTCCATCTTTTGTCATATTCATGGTACCAGAGCCGGATTTGTTTTGCAAGAGAACCCCATGGCTCATGTCTCCAGACCACCCAACCATGTAAGGCAGATTTTAGAAACTCTTTGTACCAGAAGGTTCCTCTGCCTGATCAAGTAGACTTGGAGTAAATGAGAATGTCTAAAAATCAAAATAATCATTAAAATAGTAAATATACAATCAAAGTAATAAATACTAATAGTTACAAGTGAAATAGAAAAAAGGGACATTCATCCCTTCTATAATTCTTTCCACGTGTTGGAAAATTCAGTACTTTGTCTTGCTCCATTCTTTTCAATTGCACTGAGGAGAAAAACTTTACAGTTGTGTGCACTTGTATGAAGGCTTTTAAGAGACTTCATATTGAATGTAAATGTTTGCCATTATCATCAAGAAAGCATTTTAGTTGAAGATTACTTCTATGTGTTATGAAATGCAGCCAGTAAGATGCAAAAATTTTCCAGAGAAGAACTTTAAGATTGTTGCCATCCTTGGGAACACAATTCAAGTGCAAAACCAGCCAAAATGGGGACAAAAAAATAATGTCTCATCTGGTTATGAGAATAGAACTAATAGCATAATAAAAATATATATGTGATGAATGGATTTCTTCAATGATGGAGAGTATTGAGTTTTGTTCTCTAAAGATGGTGAAGCACTGATGTGTTGAATGTGGATGAAATTGTGGAGAACACAGCTGATCAACAGACAACAGTTAAAATTACTGAGAGCAAACATACCAGCTGAAGAGCACAGCTTCCCACATCTAGGAATTACAAGATGTTTTCAACTAATTTCATTTTCTAGTGGTACAGGAAAATTAAACCCCCAGAGCTGTGAATACTGCCACAGATGAGACTGGACTTTTCATGTGAGCAGTAGAATTCTCATGGATATTAATCTGCTTATTTCAGTCCTAGGCAGCTAGAAAGCATATCAGATTAACAGCTGCTCTTTCTTACAGGGACCAAGAGGTGAAAAGGGCACGAGGGGTGAAATGGTAAGATGAAACAATTTTTGTGCTTTCATTTTTTCAGCTGTGTAAAATCTATTCCTGTGTTAGGCTGAATGTACTCATGCATGCTCTGCATGCCAGGCAGTCGTGTTGTGCTCCTGGAGAGCACTGCCCAGGAAAGCTGGTGGCCTGGGTTAGAAGTGGGACCTTCTTGCTCAAGTTGACTTAAGCAGATATGCCCAGTGGGTGTGAGCTGTTGGGCCCTGGTCATTCAGCTGTTTGGAGCATGCTCCAAATCTGTCCATGTTCAGATCTAAAAGGAAAATCTTGAGTCACGTTTGCTGTCACAGATCTAGTGGCTCACAGAAAGCACATATTCATAGATCTGGATCTAATTGTCTAGAAAGGGAGAAGCTCAGGAGAAGGCCAGACCTGCAGGTGGGGCTCCATGCAATGCATTCCAGCTATAGGAACTGTGGGCAGCACTGATGGGGGATGAATTTGCTGTGTTTTTTCAGCAAGAGTCGTCGAACATTCGTGAATGTTTGATTTAAATATTAAATTTGTGTTAGAGCCAGTAAAGTCTCCAACTAATTATGGCTATATGAAAAGTCATTAAGTTATCATATTTACAGCAAATTTATGAACACAAAGTTGATAACTATGGTATTACCTTCTATAATTAGTTCATTTTCCAGTAACTAGCAGATGTGATCTTGTTCCTGTTTCTCTTACCCTGCCTTTGACCCCAACTCACTTAAAATTATTTCTGTATTTTCCTTTTAGCAGCCACCTCCAAAAATTCAAACTGCCTTATAAAATTTTGAAAAATGGATCTGAAATATTCAAAACATTTTAAAGAGCTAAAGCTTGGAATGAAGCTTCTTTTCTATGTCTTGGAGAACACTCCTCTTTGATTCTAATGCTCTTGAGGCAATTGCTACCTCAGAATAAGAGGAAAGCTATTTTCTCAATTTGCTTTTATCCTTCTTAGCTGTCTTTTTCTACTATTTGTTCATAAGAATTGTTATGACAGCAGAGAGCTAAAAATGCTGACACTTTAAAAACCATCCAGAATGGCAAACGAGAAACATCTGTTCCCATTATTAGTGCTGGTGTTTAAGAAGTTATTTCCTAAATAAATTCTTGAATTCATCATGATGAGTCAATCTAGTAAGGCTGTCTTGAGAAGAAGAATGTTTAATTTTAAGTCATATACAGTGACATTAGTTTCCCCCAAGAAAGGGATTTATTTCCAACTACTATCACATAAAAAGGAGACCAAATATTTTTTTCATCCAGCTGTGTATTCTGAGCTTTAATTTATACCTTTAAAATTTATCTTGGCATTCTTCCTAGAATCACATAGATTTTAACCTTTTTGTAGTATATTTTGTTATATTTTTCAGTCTGTCAGGGTTACAGAGTTCATTACTAGCAAGAAATGTCCTTTTATCCCCAGAAAGACATGGAATGCAAAATCTATCTTCTTATTGAGGCCAGTGGTAAAGCACACATTCTTTGTTAAAAATATACTCCTCAAAAATGTAAAAATTCTGGGAAAATATGAATGTCCTTGGGATTGCTCATGCTTTCATAGTTAAATGTATGTACTATTGTGTGTAAAATCAGGGCCTCTCAGCATTAGTAAAAGATTGGGATTTTGGCCTTTGAACTTCTGTTCAATCAAATGGAGTGATTAAAGAATTAAGAACACACTGAAACTAACTGGTTTAGTCTCTGCTTTTGTTTTCATGGACTGGAATTACACTTTTCTCACTTAAATTCTAATGTGACCAAAGGTTAAGTTAAGTAGATTTGTAAAAGTAATCCGGTACATTCCAGTAAAACATTTAGCAATTAACTTAGTTCATGAAAAGTGTAATTTAGCCTCAATTTTCTGCTCTGCAGCAGAGAGAAAGAACATTGGTAAAATCCTTACTCTGTGCAATATCATTACATTTTAAAGATTTGTAAAGATAATTGCTATAGCTCTCTGAAGCTTTAATGCATTTAAGAAATGTGATATTCCACAAAGTAGTTCACAAATAGCGTTCACTGTTTACCTCTTTTTTTCCCATGGGTTTTACTAGCAAGGAGACAGTGGATCAAGACAAATGACATTCCTCTTTTGCAAAATACCTTAAACTCATTGGAACACTGCAGGTTTTTATTTTTAAAACATTCAGTTCTGTCTCAGAAAACCACTATAAACTTGAGCTGCTCTTGTCCCAAGACTTCTTGAGCCTTTAAAAGGTGACATATGCCAAGAACATAGAACATTAACTGAAGCATTCAGTGATCTGAAAACTATACTGGAATGTCTAAATCTCAGCATTCAGAACAAGGACACCTATTCATCCGAGAGCAGTGGTTACTTAGGGACAAACTGTTGAAGACTTTGTACCCTTCCTTGATTTGGTATTTGCATAATCAAGTCCTGAACCAAGACAAACAAATATATCCTTACAATGTCAAATTTGTTTCTCAAGATTCTTTTTCACACTTTCTCTTTCATTTTATTCTAAACATACTTGTGCAAGCATGATCAGACAGGCCAGTAATATATTCACATGAGACTGAAGGTGTCCTGGAGCAGTCTAACAGCACCTGACCTGATTAATTAAATGTGGAGTCAGCCTTCCCAGCTGGCTTACAACAGTATAGCTCTGTGAAACCCAATTGATTTACAACAGCTGAGGAACTATACCAAAATAGTGAAGGTAATCTGTGTAAACTAGGATCAGTTTTTTAATAATGAATAACAACAATATTTTATGCATATTTAATAGTAATAGGATCTCAAAGAAAATTTCAAGCTGGGCAATAATCAAACTCAGAAAAGTAATGACAGCTAGTTAATACACACAGAACTCACAGGGATATCTGTACTATTACTACTATATGTGCTAAACTTACTTGTTCTTCTATTTTCTTTTGCCAACATTTATGATTAACATCTTTTATAAGATGTATCAGCTGAAAAGCTCACAATATTTACAACCCACAGACCTTATCTTATTAAAGTCTTCTTGGTTAAGTATCAGAAAATCATCTACCTAAACATCCAGAAATTGCTTCAGTTTTGAATTTCCTCTATTCTCCAAAGAACATATCCAAAACATGGATCTTTCCTCAAAGCCATTTGCAGTCCATCAACATAGCCTTGGATCGAGCTGGTGCTTGGAATGATATGATGGCCCTCAATTTTCCCATGCTTCTTTATCCAGCAGCTGAGCCCTCAGCAGAGCCAGGGCAGGTGATGTGCAGACATGCTTCACTTGTGCAGCTGTCACTGTAACCCCCAGCAGATGCATTCCCTGGCACTACCACATGCTCTGCCTCAGGACCTAAGTACTGATAAATTTGCAGCCTCAGTGACTTAGGTACATTGCTCCTGTCTGGTTTGAGATCCTTTTTTTTTAATATACATGAATTAATATTAGATTGAATCTGGTCTTTAACCATTTCCAGCTGCCCCTGCTTTTAGCAGCTTGAGCAAAACCCAGTTCAGCAATTGTAGCATGAAGTGACACTCATACAGACCTTGCTTGCCTTGAAATCTCCCAGCAGAAACACCTGTTATTACTTTATCAAGTGATTTACAGCTTAATTCCTATTTGACTAGCTCAGTTTCACAACGTTTGTCAGCGTGACAACGTCACATCAGATTATTTCACTTTTGGCAGAGATTTTGTACTGGCGTGATCTTACTGACGTATGAGGGCTTTGTTGGAACAGCTTATTGTGCTCAAGTAATTGGTACAAGCAGCACTGACAAAAGAATGTTCTGCTTAAATTGACTTAGCTGTGTTGAAAGGGTTTTAGTCATTTAAGGTGCAGATCTAGCCCATGCCTTTCATTCCTTCTCTTTTTCTCTTAAGGCACTGCCACCTATTCTTTTCCTTGTGATCACTGTGCCATTATTTGTTACAATAGCCCCTAGAAGCTTTGAGTATGTAGAGTCTGCAGATAAGAATCTAACAGAGACACAAGTGTCACTGCATATTAATAAATGTCCTCAACCATTCCAGCTCAATGTGAATAGTTGAATAAATAGTTGAAAGAATGATTCAGATGGGTTTATTGTATTGGAAAGGTCTATATTCAATCCTAAGGTAGCCTAAAACTCAGATTTACCTGCATTGTAGGCACTGTAAGCTAGGAAAAAGCAGTTCCTTCTCCTCCTCTCCTCTGCAATCATCCTACACACTAAAATGAAGGCATAACTTCTTGAATAAAGAGGAAGTCTGCCATATCACTGTAAAACAATGAATATAGCATGTTCTAGCTGAAAATTGACACTGCTGATAAATTAAACTGATAAAAGCCTGGCACATACTCATGGATTAAAGTGGATCAGTTAGTTTTTTGCAGTTACTGATAACATTATTTACAATGTTCTTGTGATTATTTACCCCTTCAAGTAATCTTCTTTACCCTTCTAGTTATCTTCTCAGCATACAGATAACACTGGCACAATGTCTAGTACATTATATATTAATACTTTCTATTGCCTTTAATGTTCCTGTCTTATCAGAAGTAATTGGAGAAACAAGACAACAGAGGAATTCCAGCATGAATATTCATATGTAAATGGAGCAAGGTGCTTTAACAATAGTAACTAATAATCCACAACTTTATCACAGCTGATATCACACCTTCTTCCTTATACACACTTGGACATGTTTGTGATTTAATAAATACATAAATGAAAACCCAGAGATTTTAATGTATAACCATTGCATTCTATCTCCATTTCTTCTAGGGGCCTCAGGGACAGCAGGGCCAGCCTGGGCCACCTGTAAGTGCATAAAAAACTGTGCTTGTATTTTTCCATTTTGATTGCACTATATAAAGATGTGAAGCACCTAATATCTGTTTTTTCCCATTTTCCAGGGACCACCTGGACCACCAGGACCAAGGGTAAATTCTGTAACAGCCCTAGCCTACCTAACCAGTGCTTTATTGAAAGGGAAAATAACAGGATCCTCTTCAAATGTACTCCCTGTTCCACTGTACAAAGAATTTACCACCTGCACTTTTGTATATTCTTGTTAATCTTTTTATATTCTGAAATACCTATTTTTTTAGAAACAAGTGGATCTCAATGCTGCTGTTCAAGCTTTGTTTGAGTCAAATGCTGCCTTGCAAATGGAGGTATATATTTAAATGTATTTACATTATCATACAGGGAATGCAATTGTAATTTTATTTTTTGAGGACATAACAGGGTTTCTTTTCAAAGACTTAGTTTAAATTAATAATGGATAGCAAGTAATTATAGGATGTAATGAAATGTGCTAGGATTTACAGAATAGAGTTGAAATGAAATTAAGAGAAGCATTAAGACTTCTACCTTTTTTATGATTGGTAGTAGTGAAAATTTACTGACTATCACACATAGTGGACTGTATCTGTTCAGACACAGATAACAATAGCAGCATTTAGGGTTTGATAAAAAAAATCAACATATAGGTGTCAGGCTGCATTGGTTGCATGAAAATCCCTTATGTGGGTGAAGTCAAATAAATGTGCATATATATTTTTAGTTTAAGCCTGAGAGTAAATTTCACTATTTCAAATCTAAAACCTCTAAGTTTACTTTAAAAATGCACCAATTTTTCCTCTTTCTCCTGGTAAATCCATATTTTTATGTCAATAGATCATAATGACAAATTTGCATGACCTAAACTTGCCTTAACATCACTGCTCTGTCAATTTTAATAAAATGTCCTAACTTGTTTCTTGGGATATGTTCCCCTAACGTTGTTTTACATGGCTGATTGCATTCATATCAACACTTGGATTCTGGCTGGCTATTCAATGGCCATTTGACATTTGACTCTCACTGCATATACTGTTGTTGTGACTCTTCTTTGTGGTAACACATTTGCTAATGACCCTTGGCAGAAATACCAGAATACTGAAGTAACTTTACTAGATCAGAGTACAGAGATATTCAAAACGCTCCACTACCTTAGCAATTTACTGCACAGCATCAAGAACCCTCTTGGCACACGGGATAACCCAGCACGCATCTGCAGGGATTTGCTCCACTGTGAGCCTAAAGTGGCAGATGGTAAGTGCCCACTTTCACTCAAGCACCTTTGAAAGGTGCTGCTTCCAAATGTTGCTTTCTACACTAAAATTCTGATCTGATCGATTAAATGTTTTTATTCTTTTTTTATTGTATTCTCTTGTGGTGTGCCTTTCACAAATAGATTTATTTCATCTTTAAGATAAAATTTCTGAATTTAAAGGTAAAAGTATGTAACTATCTAATATATAAACATTAGACAGATAATATCTATCAGTAAACAGATGTATCCAGAAAATTTGAAACTGAATGCAATTTTGTGGTTTGAAGTTTTCTAAATATTTATAGCTCATCTTGCAAGATTCTAGATTCCTAATGAGAAAATTGCATACCATATACATTACCACTGTCAGATACACTGACAGTCATTGTATGTCAGAAGTTCCTGAATCAATATTTCAAATAAAAAACCCCTCCTATTTAAAGCTGTCAGTATGATTGTAGTCAGAAGTGGTTTATTATGGTAATTTTTCTCAGTATCTGTTATTAGTATAATTTTAATAGTAAAAACATTTTCAAATTCCTTTCATTTCCTTGTGAAGGTATAGTGATAATATATGTAATATTTGCCAAGAAGTATGAATATTTTAACAAATTAGTAGTAATTATATTTTGGTTTTCTTTTCTGTCTGGAATTATATACTGATAGGAAAATACTGGATTGACCCAAATATTGGATGTCCTTCTGATGCCATTGAAGTTTTCTGCAACTTCACTGCAGGTGGTCAGACATGTTTAACACCACTGTCTGTGACAAAGGTATGCATTGCTTCTAGAGACACTGTGTCTGTGCTTGAACTCTAAACAAATGCATGTTTATTTACACAACTCATTAAAAAGAGTTCGATTTCTGGGGGGCATTATTGTGCATCTTTGTGGAAGGACCTTATCTCTTCTGGTACAGGAGTTAGAGATTTTCTGGAGACTACATATGTTAGTAATTCTCACTGTGTGAGAATCAATCTATGCTGATAGAATTATTTTGTTTTGCTTTATACTTTCTTTTACAAGGCATAAAAATAAGCCTGAAATACTTCTAGGCTATATTAGTATCTCATCACTCAGGACACCTAAGCATAGAGATGCTCAGGTTGTTACAATAGAAAGAAAGAAAATTATTACTGCTTTCCAACACTTAGGAACTTTTAAATGCCATTATGGAGGGACTAGTTTTCTGTACATCATTAGTTCATGCTCCTCTGTACATGTAGCTCTTGAACTCTTGGGAAAAGAAATTATGTTTGTGAAGTTCTGTATGTACACTGTAGTCAATGAAGAGTTTCAGAAATACTGTGAAGTTCACATATTCATTCCTACATTTGGAAGATCCCTGAATATGGAATAGTCTTGGAGAAATTCTTTTTGTATAATGAGTTACTATATTTTTTTTTCCAAATCAAAATACTCCTATGAACTTTTGCATTTGTAATGGACTATCAGTATTGCCAGAACCTGTGGTCTAAGAAGACTAAACAGCAGAGTGATGTGGCTTCAGTTAAAGCACTGCTGCTGATAATATCTTTGTTTGAATCACAAAAGCATTTGTTTCAGTTTCCTTATTTAAAAATACTGTTTTCTGACCAGCTGTGCTTCAGCAGTGTTGTAAGTGTCAGCAAATGTTTATATTTAAGCTTTGAAAATGGGCTATGAAAGCTTCTGTTTATAGTAATGACTGTAATAGAACCTAACATCTCCCTGAGGAATGCAGATTGTGCTCTTTGGCATTGACCCCAATGTATATAAACATGTGTACATGCTCCCGTGCCTGAACAGCATCCTGCCATATCCATGGCACTTTGTGTGCTGAGCCATTCAGCACAGTCCAGCTGTAAGTCTAACAAGGCTTTTCTCTCGGAATTCAGCTGGAGTTCGGTGTTGGAAAAGTGCAGATGAACTTCCTTCATTTACTGAGCTCAGAAGCAACCCACAGCATCACAGTCCATTGTCTAAACACACCCATGTGGGCATTAACTACAGCAGGGGGCCAGAAGACATCAGTTACCTTTAAAGGATGGAATGGTCAAATATTTAAAGCAAATACTCTCCTGGAACCTAAAGTGCTTCTGGATGAATGCATGGTAAATACCTTTTAGCGTCACACTATCAAAGGGAGGACAGAGGTACTGTTTAGACATTACTAACCCTCTCCAAATAAATGACAATAATTTAGATTCACATCCCTTAAAGCTTGCTTCTTTACATAGCTCTGCACATGCCAGCCTTTAGATACTGAATTCATCATTTCTTCAAGGGTAAAAGCAATTGCAGTGATACAGGGCATCTATACTTGCTGTTTGCATTGTGTATTTTGAGACTGTACAAAGGCACTGCAGAGATATCAGCACAGAAGCAGGGAGGTCCTCCAGGAAAATTTGGAACAAGTTACCTTCAAAATGAAAATTCAGGCTTCAGAAATGGCTTTTGTTAAATTACACAGTTTCTTTAGGAACTGCTGAGAGAATAAACGCTTCTGTGCACTACTTCTCTTTCACTCTGTAAGCACAATTTTCATTTGTGTTTTGAGGCTTATCTTTTATATGACTCTGATATGCTTCTCCTGTGTGTTTCAGATTGAAGATGGCAGCTGGCATAAGACACAGTTCTTTTTTCACACTCAGGACACGAATCAGCTTCCAGTTGTTCAAATTAATGCACTTCCTCACCTCAAACCAGGCCAGCAGCACTTCATAGAAAGTGGCTCCGTTTGCTTCCTTTAAGATTTCTGTCCTAGGTTTCTTGTTGCATCAACATGGAGTTGCTGCACAGATTGAATACAAAAGTGGTGATCCATTGCAGGAAAAATTACTAGGAAACTGAAGAATCCTTTCAAGTGTTGTTGGTTAAAGAACCTCAGGAAGAAAGAGACTTCCTCCTAAGGAGAAATGACATTGAAAAAATAAAAGAAAGAAAGAAAATACTAAAGCAATTTTCTTAAAGTATTTAAAAATAAATTTCTTGGTGCTTTCTTGCATAATTCTCTGGAATGGAGTGTCTGAACTTGGAGTTTTTCAGGACATCAAGTGTTCTTAGCAATCTTTTTAACAGCACTGCACAAACACCATCCTGAGGAAAGCTGGAGACTTATGATACTGAGGAGCAATACCTGCTAATGCTCCTAAATGTGCAATAGCTTTTATATGAAAAGTGAATCATGCCACAGTACAATAAGTCTTCTTTTCTTAACCATTGCTTTATTCCAGTCCTTCGTGGACACACACATCTGAACAGATGGCACACTACCTCTTTGTGTTTCCTGTCCATGTTGCCTTGGTGCTCTTCATAACACAGGGTGCTTGTGGCCTTAGCAGAGATTATTTGAGTCCTTTTTATCTTTCAGACTGTATGTGCTGGTTACATCAGAATATGTTTCTATTGTGAAGGTACTTATTTTAAACCATTGGTCACACACTTCACATAATTGAAAACATTATTTATGTGGATTTCTTGTTTAAAATATTTTTGTGTACTGTTTTGGAAATGGTGTATAAGACAGCATATTGTATATGATGCATATAGTCAGAACAGTTTCCGTTACAGCCGTTGTGAAAATCCTTGTAAGAAGAACTACCTAAAGTAGTTTTGACTTTTAAATTCTGTATTTCAGTTAACATTGCTAATGCCAAAGCCATCTTAAGATGATATATTCTGTATATATTTTGTAACTTCTGAAAAGATCTACTATAGTGTGTCTTCTGAATGGCTACTGTTAAATTATAATCAGCATTTCATCCTCTTAGAAATTCCACTTTTTTGCAAAATTGATTAGATCATTTTGGGTTTTTAAAATTAAGCCTAAAATGTTCAGTGAATTTTTTTGTTAGTAAAAAAGAACAGATTTACCATTAGGGAAAGCACTCTTTATATTGATATGCCTCTATCTATTATCAATTCAAAGTGTGCTCAGCAGTACATGGCAAGGTGATACCGAACTGTATTTGAGGGAGCCCGGGAGTGTTCAAACAACTGTCTGTCTTCATCTGCAGTAAACCACACCACCAAAGTATAATAAAATAAGCTTCCAAGCTATCTGTCTTTTACTTTTTTCTGTTTCATATTGGGCAGGTCATTCTTAGAAATGATGAAAATCCTCTAGAAGGGCACTTTCCTTAGGTGGAAGCATTTCTCTTCCCAAGGGGAAAAGCATATGCTCTGTGCCATAGAATACTGCCAGAGGGGGAATGTTAGCTTTTACAAAGTAATGTATGTGCACATCCCATCTTACATTTTGTAGCAAAGCATCATTTCTGACCACTTTGAAAAAAATCTGATAAAACAAAAAACAAAGCAAGATTACAGAAGGATAAGAAAATGTCTCACTTTTTATATTTTCAAGATCAATACACTGGCATCATCATTTGCCATTTGCTCTGTTTGGCTTTGGAGGTGATATTTTGGCAAATGAGGGGGTGTTTTCTAAGATTATAAATTTTTAAAAACCGTCTGCTTCGTGTATATTTTTATTCGTCTCATTGCGCTATTTTTGCGAGTTCTTAATTTCAGAAAATATCTTTTTTCAAAGCAAGAAGTTTAAAGTCTTATAAGGCTGTTCGGATGTGCATTTCCGTAGTTGAGGCCGAAATGCACATCCCACGCAGACAGCGGGGACGGCGGCCGGTGCAGCGGGACACGGACAGGTAAGGAGGGATGCCGGTGTCACCTGGCTGGGGAGCGCCGCGCCGGGGGGCGGCGAGCTGCGCGGCTCGGGAAGCCTCCTCCGTGCTCTGGAAAGCTCCCTGGCTGGAACACCGGCCCCGGAGCCCCGCAGGCCGCAGTGAGGCGGGTCCCGGAGCCCCGCAGGCCGCAGTGAGGCAGGTGCTGTAGCCCGCAGGTCCCGGAGCCCCGCAGCCCCCAGTGAGGCGGGTCCGGGGTGGCCCCGTGCGGCTGCGCTGGGGCTCGCGGCCGCCAGGCGGCGCAGCAGAAGCCGCGCGTGCCCCGTGAGGCCCCGCGGCGCGGCCATGGCGGAGCGGGACCGGGACGGGCCCGGGCGGGCAGCGGGCGGCGGGAAGATGTCCCTGCACAGGTACGGCACGGCGGCGGCAGCGGCGGCACGGGCTTCGGGAGCGCCTTCCCCGGGGCTCGGTGGGTGGCCCTGTGCCCTGCAGCCCCCGCGCTGCTCTCGCGCGGGTGAGGCCCGATCGGGCAGGGGGCTGCGCGCTGCCTCCGGCCGGGGCAAAGCCTCCCTGGAGCGGTGTGGGCAGCGGGCGCTGCTGCGATCCTGCAGAGCAGGGAAGGGGAATTCCTGTTAAGAATAACTCCCCGTTTCTGGTTTGCAGTGTTTGAAAGCCTTTTCCCTCGTTCTTAGAATGGCTTTGTGCCGCTAATTCACAGAGCTCGTCAGGCGTTGGGATTGCTGGGCTTGTCCTTCAGGCCCTCACTGCTGGCAAACAGCGAGCACGTGGTGGGAAGAGGAAGAGAAATGGGTTAGGGCTGGCGTTTATCTCTTAAGAGTTGAAAATGGTGCGTTTGTATATCCTCGGAAACTTTGTTGAAGTGGGGAAACTGTTATATCTCTGTTCTGTTTGTCACATTTAAAATAAGAGTGATAATTATTTCAGTTGACATATAAAGATCTTTTTCTTAAGAGTGGGAGAAACAGCTGTTTTGATAGCCTAGTTAAAAACGTGGTCATATTTGTAGAGGAATATAATTTTTCAGTGGTATTTATTAGTTTAAATGATAAGTCTTGCATATTGTGCCTGAAAGGTTCCCTGACTTTGGAGTTTGCCCTGCTGACAGCCAAAAGTTGTTTGGCTGACAGTGTTGTGCTCTTTTTGTTCTAGTGAAAAAATAGGATGCATTGTTCAGGGCTTAGTGTGAATCCATGAAACTTATTTTCCGTGTGCCTAAAGCTGGGAGTATTATAAGCCAGCCTGGTATACTGCATAGTACAGGTGATGCAAAAGGAGAACAGCACAGGCCACAACGCATGAACTGATAAAGGCTTGCTCTGTTTCCAGCTCTTCAGTTAGCATGTGGGTTTTTTTCCTTTCAAGCATCTATAGTGTTTTAATGTGTGTGTGTTTGGAGATACTCCCCATATTTGTATTGTTTTGTCTGCCACCTTTCCTAATCCAGGATATTTGTATTTTCTCTCTCTCTCCTTTCAAAGTGCACTTAAAATAGCTTTTTCTGAAAATACTGATGGATGGCCTAGTGCCTGGTTTTTAAGCAGGAACTTCCTTTGGCCAGTCAGGTGCAAAAATGTTCCCTTATTGAGAAATGTTTTTTACTTCCTTCAGGTGTGAAACCTGTAGCAAAGAAGAAGCTAAATACAGGTGTCCCCGATGCATGAAATATTCGTGCAGGTATCTGTTATCTGAACTAAACAGTTTTGATTATTTCCCCCATTCATGCGCTCAGCATGTTAATTCCTTTTTTGTCATTTCAGCCTGTTGTGCGTAAAGAAACATAAGCTTGCACTGAGCTGTAACGGAGTCAGGGATAAAACAGCATTTGTCTCTGTAAATGAATTTACTGACTTGAACCTTCTGAGTGGTAAGGACTGTGTGTGTTCTAAAACTCCCTGGTTTTACTAGGCTGGCACTACATTTTTCTTTGTTCTATTTTACCTTCAGATTATCGTTTCCTGGAAGATGTAGGAAGGACAGCTGATGCTGCTGCTCGACATTGTATTGTGCATAGTCCAGCAACAAAGAGACTTGTAAGTTTTTGATTCTCCTTTTGCTCTGTTGGAATTAGGGTTGGCAACCTTTGAATTCCCACTGAGGTAGTCCCAGTTCAGATTCCAGAGCTGGTACCTCTCTTATGAAGGTATGAATGACCCTGAATTTTAGAGCAAAAAATCAAAAGATGTCAGCAGTAGTATTGATGCCTAGTGGCTTGGAAGAAAAGATCACTAACATTTCTTAAATTTATGTATGACCACTGTTGCTGTTGGATGACAGATGTGTGTTAAGTCTGAATGTTTGTTTCCTTATGCCTCCACAACTTTTGAATTTTTAAGTACATGCTTCCCAGGTAAACAGTGAATTTATTAATCATCTAAAAATTGTTATGTGGTTCCCTGTGTACCAAATGATGACTGCTAGAGCTCTTCAAAGACTAAATCTAAGCAAGAGTGACATAAAAGGTAGCCTTCTAAGGGACAACGGGTTTTTGCTGAAGCTCTCTCAGCAACCAAACACACTCTCCAAACTAAAACCAATGAACAAGCAAACAAAACCCAAAAAAGCCCAACCAACTCTACTCTAAAATATTTTGACTCATTGATAAATCACAAAAAGGCATTAGGGCCATTTTGTTTTCTAGTCTTGTGAAGATACCTTGAAATATAGCCCTACACTCAGGATTCACATTGATGACAGAATAAATTCAGAAGACTCCAGCTGCCTCTCTGGTTGGAGTCGTCTTCCATGTGTCTGTATTGAGCACCATGATGTCCTGGAAGTGTGTGCTGAAGATGGTGAGATGCTGCATGAGTGCCAATTTTAGGGGTGTGGTACTGAGCACATTGATGGGATGGTGCCCTTAGCGCTACCTTCAAATGAGAGTTTGGCAGTGGCTGGGTGGTGCTTGTGTACCCATTCTGCCAGCAGGTTTTTAACCCAGAAGGCATCCTTGTGGTGGTATTACACCCACAGTGGTCACACTGTGACTTTCATGGTATGTTGAAGAACTTCTACTATGTGGAGGTCATTGGCCTGTTCTTTCTTAATAGTAAAGAAATTTACAAAAATGTTTCAGAGAGTTTCTAGATGTAGTTAATTTTTTTCATTTGGGATGGTTTTTTAAAAAATTAGAGTATTTCATTAAATATGGCCTTTTCTATAATATTCTCACAATTCCTGTCAGCTTTTTAATTGTTTAATTTTCAGGGGGTTTATAAATTCAATATTTTAAAAATGTTTTTATTTTTTTCTAGTTATACTCCTTGAGGAACAAAGCTCGAGGGTGTAATATTGAGCTAAAAACACTGCCTATTGGATTTACAAAAAGAAGAGAAAATTCTACCACCTTCAATTTCGTGTGAGTCTTCAGTTGGTTACAGTCAGCAATATTTTGAGCATATAATGATGAGGATTTGACTTCATACCAATATGCTTGCTTTGAAATCCGTTAGATGCACCTTGTTTTGCAAAAGCTGTTTAATATTTCATGCTTTACATTTTCATTTTCTTTAGGTTCTTTGAGCTCAGTTTAAGAGCTTACATAATTCATGCTTTATTTTGAAAAATGCTAACACTGGGTAACAGAACAAAGAACCAGTGCTGTTCTGCTCTTTTAATTAACACTTGGGTTTTTTGCTGGAAAAAGAAAATGCTTCTTTGGAGGTTTTATGATAGGGGATTGATTGATGTAGAAAGCTTGCACAAATCCCTGTCTCTGAAAAGGCTGACTTCAAACATGAAGGGGTGCTTCAGTACCCAGGTTGCATTCTGTGGTGGGAGTTGCTGTGCTGGGGAAGGGAATGTTTGATACAGCACAGCTTAGAGAGACAAGTGCAGACAGATAAAAATTCAGGAAGAAGGCTAAGGAAAATTTCAATATTTCTTCCTTTATCCACACTGTGTTTTTTCTCTAATATACAGAGATTGTATTTTAAAGTATTTTCACAGTGAAAATGAAAGAAATTATGAAGTATTTCATTGTCACAGGAATCAGGTCTACAGTTCAGCTCAGTGGTATACTGGGGTCAAATAAAAATGCCTTCTCAGCATCTCAGAGCAGTGACATCCCTGATGGCTCATATGCCCATGATGGCTCCTTTGCTTGTTTTGTTCATGGTCTCAGTTTTGGTGGCAGTTTGTGTTTTAAGGATGCATTTTCCTTCTGTTGTGGGAGCTGTGCACTCCACGGTGCCGATCTCTGGCTGGCCACCAGAGGTCTGTCTCTGACAGAGTAATAACCCACCTGGAAACTGCTCAACACACCCACCTGGGTCGTTGAGGTTGCTCTAGGAAAAAACACAGGTGGGTTTGGTTTTGTAGATTTTAGCAGAACCTTAGGCATCATCAAATAGATGTAGAAGTGTAACCTTTTAAAGTTACATATTTTACCAGTTCTGTTAGAGAAAACCCAGACTGAACCAATAGAAAGAAAGGCTGTCTGACGTATTTTCTCCTCCCTCTGCCTCAGATTTATAGGTCTTCTCTCAGAAGAGACCAGGCCTGTCCCAGACTTTGCAGAGGTTGCCTCCCTCTGCACTGACTTCCCTGTCTTTGGCTACATGCTCTACCTTATACAGATCCCTTTTACTAGTCTCATGCTGGAAAAAGTACCTCAGGCTTAGAGCTGAGTTTCCTCAGTGTTACAGATAAAATAACATACACTTAACAAGTACAGGGTAAAGAGCAGCCTTCAAGAGCAACTGCAGGGAGCCCAGGAATGCTGGGGTCAGTTGGTAAGAGAACAGAAGGGACACAGACCTAGGCAGGTTTGACATGGTTGGGAAGGTCCTGGGCATGGTACACTGCTGTACTGATAGACATTTGGCTTCATGTACTATTTTCTTTTTCCTCTAGAAAGCTTTTTTGGGTACACACAGAAGTGTAGCTTGTGTTGAGGACGAATTAAGAATGGGGCAAGGAATGTGAATTCTTGGCAAATAGGCATGGAAATATTTCACAGGCTTTCTGGTAAAATGCCTTACTGGTTGGTGTCATTCATAAAGTCCTGGAGAACTTTTGTTGTTGCTGTGGAATGGTAGCTTCTCTGTAGCTTTTACATCCCACGAGAAAGGACTTGGTAACATTCTCTGTCCTGAAGAGCATCGGAAATCACTGTCCTTTTCTTGCAAATGCTGTCCAAGGGTATGGAATATGCTCAGTGATTATTACACAGAGGATGTATTTCCTCTCTGTTGCTGCTACTGTTATTCACACAGCAATGGACTGTTTGAATTCAGTGATGCAAATTAAAAATTAACACCAGGTTTTGGGGAATTTTTTTATTGTTGTTTTTTGATTGTTTGGTTTGATTTTTTTTAATTGGTATGTTTTGCCCACTCTCTTTAAATTGGTTCTAAGGAATCAAGTTTGGTCAAACCAGTGATTATCAGGCATTTAGCACCTGTGTCACAGGTCTTCATGACACCCATAGCATTTTGTTGACTATCATATTAAAATGAGGTAAAGTTGTGCAGATAGTCATATATCCATTATATGAGCTTAGCACCTGACAGTGCTCAGCGTCTGGTGTGTCCCTCTCCTGTAGAAGTGAGCCCCTTCCCATGCTGTTTGTCAGTTAAGATTTGCAGACAGATTGCTCCAGAGGGTGGAGCCGTGAAGCTGCTCAACATCTGTTGAGCATGGAAAACTGAGAACAGGCTTCTCCCATGTCCTCCTGACACTCTCCCTGCGAGCCAAGCTGTTGGGCAGTACAAGGCAGGAATGAGAGTAGTCCAGAACTAGGAAGTACAAGATGTATTCTTGTGTCATCCCCTGCCTGTGCCAGTACTGGAGGACACATCAGTGTTGTTTTGATGTGTTAGCCAGACTCTTCACTTCCTGGATTCCATGAGTTTGTTTGCTAAATCCCATGTTGTGGAAGCATACGTGCCAATGCTGGGCAACACATGGGTTAGACTAATGTGTAATATTGAATATCTAGGTAATGGAGGGTCATTAGAAAGTAGTGTCTGAGTCCAGAGTGTGAACTCATGGTGCATCTGATTTCTTATTCATAAATTATTTTTTAAAGTGCTGCTTCATCCTACATTTCCTGTGGTGCCCTTATTTTCAATACAGCTGAGAGTTGCCCACTGGATACATTCTTCCATGGAGTTGATGGAGTGGATTGATGGGATAGGAAGCCTCTGGGAAAAGGGTGAAGGGTGAGGCCAGACTGAAACCAAGGGCCGGAGCACCAGCTGGGAAGCTCCAGCCAGCAGGTCAAACAGGAAGAGGGGAATGAGCTTGCAAGTCCATGGCTCCTGTTCCCCAGCAGGAGATGATGTAGTGAGACACTGAAATGGGGCAGTGCAGTTCCCTGAGCTCTGCAGCTTGTGCTGCCCTACACCAGCCCTCCCTGCTGCTTGCAGTGTCATAGACATTTCCAGCCAGCTTCCTCCACACTCTGTTCACAGCATATCTCCCAGACCAAATCCTTTTTACCTCTCCTCCCCATCAAGAGGGGCCAGAGGTCTACAAACCTCTCTTGTAGCAGGCATGCTTGCATCCTGGGAGCATTTGGTCAGAGGGATATATGTGGGAGGAGGAGGAAGTTCTTAGATGAACTTCACCTCTTTAATGTCATTTTGAGAAAAAAATCCAGTGTGGAGATTTGGGACTAGCATAATTTAGGAGATCGTTATTGTGACGCTTTGAGGTACAGAACTGAAAGTTCTAAAATGTCAGCTCTAGGTAGCTAGGTAGAGATAATTGCAATTATTATTTGAAGTGTTGATTTTGAGAACATAGCAAGGAGTTTTCTGACCTAGGTTTTGACTTGATAATTACACTGCTGGAGCTATTAAACTTGAAATTAGTTAGTACATAGATTTGCTTGCCTTCTTGGACCCATGAAGAAGAAAGTTAAATTTGCTAAAGGAACTCAGTATTATCCAAACCTATACAAGCTGAATGCCCAGTACTTCAGTTAAACTTCAGTGCATTCTGACAGAGTACTGGATATTGTCAGATGAAAGGATAACTGGTCTGTCATTAAACTTCATGTCCTTTTAATCACTTTTATGAGTTCAAAATTAAAGAGACAGGAAATACTACAATATTTGCACTTTGACGTAAGATATCCTGTATACTAATATTTTAAGAATACTAGTTGCTGAATTGAAACAGAATCATCAGTGAATCACTATCTTTGACAGGCTGCCAGTGAAATACTTCTGTAGAGCCAGAACTGCAGTTGATATCTTATGATATGATGACTTTGGAATTTTTGTCAATATTTGAGTTTGCATATATGTACACACACATTTAAAAACACCTTCTAAATGTGTTTAAAACAGTTCTACTGCATTCTAGACAAAACTGAGAGGAGATGCTTAGAGGAAGCCTCTGAGGCTGTTCCTGTTCCAAGCTTCTTTTTTTTCTTGCCTACTTCTATCCTGTTCTTAAACTTTCTTACCTCTTTCTGCTTGCCATTTACTTCCAGGCAGGAGTACTTTGAAGAGAGATTAAATCATTAATTGCCAGTTATGGTATTAGTTTGCTGAGAAAAAAATCAACATTTCTGTTTTATCAAAGTGGAATTTTTTGATAAGAAACAAGCTTTTTAAGTCCAGCTTCCCTGATTCACAGTACTTTCTGTGCACTATTCCATAGACTAGATTGTGCCTGGAGGGGGGAGGGAGGGCGGAAGTCTGAGAAGAATCCTCTAAGCTGATTTTACAGCTGCAGTGATGAACTGAGTCTGCCTCAGTGAGCCCACAGGGAATCAGTCTTGCATGTGAAATGAGGATGTGCTGCATGTGTCTGTGACAGCCGTTTACAGACACATGTAGAGTGTTCCTAGCAACAGGTAGCAGATTGCTAGTTCTTTTTGGAATATTTTTCAAGTGCCTGTGTTAGAGACAGTCCTTTGGGCAACGTACATGTTTCTGTGAGCTGTGTCATAGTTTGTCTCATGCTTTGGCTGTCTTGATTTAAAGATCAAAGTGTCACAGAAAGGGTCACTTAAAATAGATGAACATGGACTGTTTGAAAAAATTGTGAAAGATGGTGAGTTACATGAATAGATGCTACCAAGCCTCATGTTAGTTAATAACACAGAACAAAGCCCTCCTCTGAACAGTCTTTATCAACATTTTAATAAATGTGCCCATCATAATAGTTTCCTTCAGCTAATGTTGATGACCCTATTTCTATGTCTAAACTTTTACTAGTCTCCCTGGGAAAGTGCTTTGAAATAACACCATTCCGTGTTAAATGGCAGATATTAACATGTTTGAGAGGAATCACAAGGGAACTGAAGTGGTTACATAACCTTAGGAATATTCCAGTTTGCTCTGTGTACATGGTAACGTTGGTGCTTCCTTCAGCTGTCAAGATAAGAATTGCAAAACCTTGTTTTACTTACCTTGCAAAAAACTCCCAAAATTCCACTCAATGGTTTTGAGTTATTTCAAAACATTTTGCAGTTTGGTAATTTAAGACTGTCATACCAATATGCAAAAGAGCATAAGATTCATGGGCCCAAATTCTGTGTCAATTTCTGATTATATATATGCTATATGATTAATAATGTTTTCTGTGTTACCCTCCAGCTCTGGCTGTACAGTCTTCTTACCTCTTCCAGACCTGATGTTCTCTAATTCCACATTTTCATTCTCTACTTTAACAAACATGAGCAGAAAGAAGGGAGGAATTGCAAGGCATGCTGCACAGCTCTGCTGAGGCACATGTTGCTTTGGGGACCCTGGACTTCATTAATTGGTTTCATTCTAATTATTGCTTTCTTGGAGCAGCTAAGTTTGCTGTTTTGCTAGTGGATGCACATACACGTCTCTGCAGCGAGCTAGAACCTGCTGGGTAATGTTTCATTTGCTTGATAAACAAATTAAACAACATGTTGGAACAACACCGTGTTTATTTTTTATGGCAGACCAGAATCTTTGCATAACTGAGGGTGATTATCCTAGATGCAATGATTCATCATAACAATGTTTAAAAAAGTAGTTAAAAAAAAGACACCATTAGATATCCCTGTGCTTCACAGGTGTTTGAGCTCCAATTTCTAAATCTTTGCTGTTTGTTATGAGTGTGAATTTCTGAAACAGAACAAAAGGCCAAGAACCTACCTTTTAGATTGTGCTTTCTCTTAGGGAATTCTTTCAGAAAAGTTTCTGCAGATTTTCTGCAAATGAGCAAAAGGGCAAATAGGGACTGCCTGATGTAGCAAAGTATTCTCTAGAAATACTGCCTAAGATGATACTGCTCTCAAGCTATGCTTCAGTAGCTTCTATTCTCAGGTATTACTTATGCTAGCTGGAAAGGGAAGGTGGGTCTTAAAATTACAACTGATGTACAGAAGAAAGGAATGTGACATCACTTTGTCTCTACCAGAACTTTTACAATCTTTCTTTCAAGTGTTTGTTCTTTCTAACTTCTCTTATTCGTGTTACTCCAGAAGGCAACTTCTTTTCCTGACCATGATACGTTTTCTGTTGAGGCCATCCTTGCTGGAAAAGGTTGAGTCCCCTGTGTTCTGTAGGACCCAGCCTCACCTGGGACTCTGGCTGTTATTGATGTAGAGGTTTGGTAATCTGTCCTGGGTGATATGCCAAAAAGCAGTTTCCTTTTCTGAAATTTAAGGGCAGCTGGAATATATTCACTTTTAAAATGTGAAATACTGTTGATCAATTAATTGGTGATATTATATTTGTAAGGAACAGATTTTCATTCCATGCGGATTTGAAGTTTAGCAGGATGTGGGAGTATTTCATCTTTAAAGGACATCTCAGCTTCTCTGCATGCCCCTTTTACTCTTTGAAGCCATTCAAAATCTTAACTGTGTATTTTCTTCTGCACCTATGCTGTAGGTTACCAAGATTTATCACAGAAAAAAAATGGTAGTTGTTACCAACTAAGACTAAGAATATGCATTTCTTTTTGTTTTCAGGGAGAACAAGTTCTACTGGCATTTGAAGCTCATATTTCCTCACTGTCACGCTGAATACACTTTAAAAGGGTACAGAGCTTTAAAAAAGATTTTTATAAAGTTTCAATTAATCTGTTGAAGTTGAACTGCAAAATATTTTGATCAGTTCTTATTGAGTTCTGTTATACAAGGTAAACTCAGGTATTTATTTTAGTCTTAAAAGAGCATTTCAGTCTAAAAAATATTGAAAGTTGTGTAGTCATTTTCTCTCAGAGAGCTAGCAGGCTTTCCAAATCAGGCATGTTTGTTAGTCCTTTTCTCTATGTAAATAGAGAGTTTGTATATTCCTAATAGTAGTACCCCTACACCTGACAGACTCTCTTCTCATGGAGCAGATGTTCAGCACAATTTGCCACCCCTCCTCACCTGCACTCTGGAACTGACCTTCATACAGGGTGAAATGGTTTCATTGTTTGCTTTGTAGGAAAGTCCACAAACACATTCTGAAAAGGCAAAAAAATAAGCTTTTATTGACAAATGTTTCTCCTTTTTTCCTAGCCTGAAGGGAGATGAGAATTATGTGCTTGTCTGCTCCTAGGGCTGCAGGAAGAGCATGTTTCTTTTGCAGGGTTAGAAACTAGAGATATGCATCTGTTTACTCCTCATACATGCCTGTGAAATCCCAGTGCTGAAACTGAGATAAAGCTACCCATATCTGTGCAGTATTGATACACTCCTATGATCCTCCCATAAACTACTCAGCTGTGCCACTGTAGCATGCTAATATACAGCTTCCTCCAGGTGACTCCCAGTAGATATTTGTGGACATGATGAAGGATGTCTCACATGCTTGATCTTTATCTTTGCTGAAAGGGTGCCTGACGACAAAACACTTGCTGATATCCTCAAGCCATACATTGATCCAGTGGAGTCAGATCCTGTAGTTTGTCAAAGGTGGGTATTGAATAACTTTCCTGCCTAGTTGATCTAGTGCACTAATAAAAGGGAATGGTTCTGAATACATGGCTTAAATTAGCTGCACAATCAGCTTGCAGAGCTGAGTTCCCAGTCAGCAGTACATCTTTAATTCCTGTGATGAAAACCATCCTAACATTCACCAACCAACTAACCGTGGGGTTCAGCCACCAAATTTAAACAAGCAAAAAATTAAGAAATTGACTCATGGCATAAAGAGCAAATAAAGCAACTGTAATTATGAAAAATGTAACCATAATTAACTTCAGTGGAGGTGACAGTAAACCGTCAGAATAATTAGAAAAACATGCTAATAATTATAACCCTCATTTATAGAAAACACCTAGTATGTGACAAATTATTGTTTTAATGAAAAAAACACATTATTTTGGCTGTTGACGTGCATAAGAGATCCATCTCTTTTGGATGACAGGAAGAAAAGTCATTGTACGTCATTTCTGCATCTTTGCTGTTTTTTTTTTTTTCAGATTAAAAATCTATACAGCATCTCCTCAATCAGATGTACGAATTTTAATGAAAATAGAAAACAGGAGCCGAAACTCTGTCAGGTAAGGTGGTTCAGTTTATGTGCTTACTAATTAAAAATAACAAGAAGATTTAACACATTTCTTAGTCCTTAATATTACAATTGGAGATTGCACAATCTCATGGATTAAACTTCAGTGAGTAATTACAAGTGGTTATAAAAATGATTTGGCAAAAATGCTAATTCTTTGTCTTTTACTATGTGAGCATTGACATTTCAGTGCAATTATTGAGTGAGTGTGCCTGTACCTAAACTGCTCCAGCAGCAGTCCATGTCAATGTAAAAGAGCACAGTTCTGTGTTAAAATGCTAAATAATTGTATTGACCCACCGAAATGCATACATCCATTTCCTTCTGGAAGTTCTGCTGTGGATATTTTAATCCACAGAGGGAGTTGAAGTGATAGTCAAAGAGATTTATCTTTTTAAATCAGTGCAGCAAAAATTATGTGTTTATCACAATCCAGTCACTGCATTTGAAATTGCACATTTTTCTCAAAGTTACTTGCTTATCCCTCTTCATTTTACCATATTTCTGGATGTGGGCTTTTATGTCTTCAGAATTCACACTTTTGCAGAATTGTTTTCTTTTTTTTCAGAACAGACAATAATCTTGAACTTCAAAATTAAGCTTCAAATAAATATTTTTTGCTAGTATAAAAACCATTCTGAACACTCCACCCTTTTGTCATTGTTACTGAAAAGGATATGTATCAGCTTAGTAGCATAATTTACTGTGGTTCACCAGTGATTCTTAGTTAGGCATCTGAAATTACATTTTTGTCTTCAAATGTAACAAATGGAAATAATATGCTTCCCTGAAATATGATACATTATTTCTAAGGGGGAAATAAGGATATATTGTAAGAATTTTAGCTGTAACTTAACTTCCATTTTATGCTGGGGATTTTTCCCAGTAATATTAAAAAATGTGTAATGTACTTTTCAATTCAAATTCAAATGCAAACTTAATGATTTTGATTGTTTTTTTTTCTCTTTGCAATCATTATTTCATATATGGTTGTAATGTTTGCCATCAGAATTGCCAGCTGGAAACCTGTTGTTTTTAAGTGAATTTGAAGATACAGAGCCCTGATTATTACATACGATTGATAATGAGGTTGGAGTAATTGGTACTTACCCCACTTGGTGAATGTAAAGTTTAATGTACAGGAGAACCAGTAGAAAGTTAAAATAGAAGTGTGTCTTGACTTAAGAACTGCAGTTCCTCACTTGGAAATTTTTGAATCTCTTCATAGAAGTTTGTGGAGCAGGCCCAGCTGGGGCAGTGCAGACAGGTCAAGGAAACAGTGTACTGAAAAAAAATTCCTCCTCTGAAAGGAAAGAACAAAGTTTGTTTGAAATGGTGGGACTGCTTTGTCAGCATAAAGTCACTTCTGTCAACAGAAGCTGTGTCTGTGGCAGCAGGCGCTCAGAGCGGTTGTTGTGACAACATCTCTGTGAGGGAATGCAGATTTTTATTGTAGTTGCATTACAGATAAGTAAGAGAGAATTTGTTTTGATTATTTTGTCCTTTTTGTTCCTCGTCCCTAAGTTAATTGGAGAGTATTGGCTTGTACTCTGAATCAATAGCTGGAACTGCAGTGGAAGTACTTGTGATTGAAACATGACCAGCTTGCTGCTTGGTCTTCCTTATGGATCAAAAACCGAGTGGAGACAGAGCTCCCTCACCTTTCTTTATCTGTGTTTCTGTAACAGTGGGAAACGTTAACTGCTGGTTTGTGTACCCTTGAGTGCCACTGTCAGCTCAGTATAATTTCTCATCCTGTGCCTCCTCATTCTGTGATTTTAGGCTGTATATTCCTCTATGCCAAAATGCTCTTCCATCACTTTGAGGGCAGACTGAAGGAGTAGGATTGGTGTAGGATACTGATACATTAAGTCTACATGAATGTTTTGTTATCTACAGCTCCTGTGCCCACCAAAAAAAATTCTTCTCCACAAGCACTAGATAGAAAAGTTGAGAACATGTAATGTGTTGTCGCATCGAATGTTGGCTTTCGGCTTAGCAGAACCTTCTGGAAAAAAATCCTTTTTATGGTTACAATTTTGTATTATTGAGGCAGTGCAGTGGTGTTTCAGAGAGTATCTAAACAGGATTATGAAATGTTAGTCTTCTAATTTTAAGATAAGTATGTTACAGAGGGATTTTAGTATTTCCTGCATTTGTTTATGAAACAGGAGTTTGTGGTTTAGTTTTGGCTGTTTTCTGTGTTTCACAGCAAATCATCCTTTTAGTTTGAAGGTCCTCTGTAGAATGCTTTAAATTTTTGGGGTTTTATTTTTCCTTTCTCCAGAAATATGGATTAGCCATGAAGTTCTGATTTCTGCTTTCTCGCAGGAGTTCGGTGGAACTTGAGAAAGCCCCTGGTGTGCAGATATCATGGATAGCTGCCAAGTCCTTGCTTTCTTCTTGCTATGCGTCTTTTACCATCAGTGGTGACAGTTCTTAGAGAACTTTATAAGTTCTTATTTCTGTCTTCTCTAAAACCAGTTTGTAAGAATTGCTTTCAGTATGAATTGGTAGCACTCCTCAGTTAATTGGGGTAACCTAAAGCATAATTTCTCCTCATGTCTTAACTTTAACTGTCATTTCATGCTCTGTAACTCTTAGTTACATTTGGTTTATCTTCTCATTTGCGACACTTATTTCATGAGGAGTCTTGCAAAGGAGGGTTTCAAAAAACAAGCATTACATAACTCTCTTCTTTGTTTAAAACCTTTTGGTTTTAAATGAAGTTTGGAAAAAATCTACCTTTGAATGGGTCAGAATACTTTTCCATTTGGATACTGCTTGCTTCAATCACCTGTTATGCAATATTTAGTTAGTGTTGGTGTCCATTCTCTCCTTGGCTGTAACAGTTCCAATGAAGGTTTAACTTCTGCCTCTTGGATGATTTTTATAGTCTACATTCTTTCATAAAGTAGTATTTTCTTTCTTCAGGATAAATTAGTGTCCTGACTGTCTTCAGACCTTTAGTTGGGATGCCTTCAAAGTGACTTCATATAGTAAGAGTATTGCTTTTTCCAGAAAGTAAAGGAAAGGTGCAACAGCCAAATTACACAGTGTGGTTTGGGAAATGCACCTTCTCATTTTCCTGAGAATAGCCTTATCAGGCTTTGTGTAACAAAAAAAACGAAACCAAACCAGCAACCAGCCCTTCCAAAATCAAAAAGATCCTTGGTCTTTTTTATTAGTAAGTTAGTAGTCAGAGTTAGGTTGTTTTGTAATTGCAGATACTTAATGAGAAATTAATTTACTCAGCCTTATCATATAAGATGATCCTATTTCTCTAAGAGAAATAACTGCAACTTAAGCTTAATTTGCAGTAGATACTTTCAGAGACAATTAAATAAACCTAAGTGAGGATAAACCACAAAAATTGAATATCTCTTTTACTGTGTTCAGTAATGTCTTTCATGAATCTTGTTTAGATAGTTGACACTTTAATCACATTATAGGATTTAATAGAATTGAAAAATAATGCTTTCTTAAACATCAGTGGTAGGTTTTTTATATAGAAATGTTCTTTTTGGCCTATCCAGAGTAGCATGTGAGTGTTGTTTCAGAATCAGTTGTTGCAGAAAACTTTTTGGGGATTTGAAGGTCGGAGTATGCACTGGCAGAATATTTAGGTGCCTAGAAAATAGTCTGGTTTGCTTTAAGAGCTTTCCAAAGGCCACTGCTTTCAGTAGCGTAAACCCATGAAGGAGCTGGAGTACAGAACTGTACCAGACTATATCCTGTCACCTTCCTGTTGTAAAACTGCCACATCATACAGGAATGGATACTGAATCAGTTGTAGAATTGTTTTCTGTATCAGTACTGGTTTAGCTCATGCTTCAATTACTCAGAAAGCAAAAAATACCAAAAGGATTTTTGTGCCAGTTCCAGCTTCAAGGGGCTTCTTAACTGTCTGTGGTGGCACTGGCTGGGGCACATGAGAATAATGGCATGTTTGGCACTTAATTCTTGTGGACCACAGGGAAGAAAATCTGCTAAACAAGTATCAGAGGTTCTCCTCTACTAAATGCTATTGTTTTATGGTGGTGAACACTTCTTTTGCTTTAACTGATTTAATTCAGTTGCTTTCCAGAAGGCTGGATGATGTTAGTAATTTTGGATCACTTCCCTGTCTCAAGATCAGCTGGCAGAAATGAAAGTTATTTCCTTGGATGACTTAGCTCTGTGCTCAAAGAGAATTTTCTTTTGTAGTCTATTGTTTTTAAATAACTATGGGTTAGATCACATCAGTAGGTTGTAGTAGTCGCAGTAATAGATTTAGGAAGGTGAAGCTTTTTGTCTTAGTATGGGCAAATAAGCCAACACAGTCTTGGAAAATTATCCTAGAATTTAAAAAGTAGTAGAAATGTAATGGAACCACATTTTTTTAATGTAGCATTTAGATTATTTAGATTATTTCCTTATCTTAAAAAATATCTATTAGATATTTCTTTTGTCAGTTACTTTAAGATCATTTTTAAAACCCTGTTATTGAAATATGTTGATGGTAGCCTCAAGTGTTGAGCTGTTTATGTTTTCCTTAGTTTTTCATGATCTCTTCCTTGGGCACTTCCTTCTGCATTATCATTTGTGAATAACTTCATGTAAAACCAAGGGAACTTAATAGTCTTTGCTTTCTGCTTTTCACACATAACTCAGTTTCTTTTAAAAAGAAACTTCATCTTGCAGAACGAGTGTGCTAGAATTAGCACATTTCAGGCATTATTTCTTCTTTGCATTTTCTGCAAATGTTGAAAAGTGGTGTGCTTTATTTATGATTCTCTAGTCTTACTTAGGAAGCAATTTCTTTTCACATTTGTGTAGTAGACAATATACATGAGACAGGAATTAAGGATACAAATCCTTGGCTGAACTGCTGGCCTTGGCATGAGATGGAACAGACCCCAAGCTGGCTTTAACCTATGCCAGAAGATTGACAGTAGAATTCATTACTTCTCTGTAGCTTGCAGCAGCTGGCACAAAAGCAGCTCTGCCAGCTTTACAAAAGCAGGGAGCCAGCTTACAATAGTCATTCTTCACATTCTGCACAACTGTAGTCAGGCACCGGTGACTTCGTGCTGTTCAAGGGGAAATAGAATTTGGTCTGTAGTCTGTTTCTTAAACACAGCTCTCCTGTGTATTTAAATTTGCTGCTGTTTTTCCCCCAGAGTATTTGATTTTGGTTTGTGGAGTTTTTTAAATTAAAATTTCTTGCTTTTCTTAGTGAATACTTCCTTATGTTTTCCTGCAGGTCATTTCAGACTTCCTAGTTTGTTAGTGCAGCCATTTCAGTGTCATTTTCCACATGCTCCTTCTTTATGTGAACATCAGTCTCTCTGCTGACAAAAGCAATGCAGAGCAGCAGATGCCAGGTTACACAGCTTTTACTGTAACAAACAGTCACTTTCCTTCCTAGCTACTTACATTTTTCAGTGAAATCCTGTTACCCAACAGAGATAGAAAGCAAAAAACTACTCATTGCTGAGTATAGTAAGTGTGTATGGTCAGAATCCGTAGCATGCATTGTTAAATGTTTGTGATGTCTGACTACAATTACTTGACCTTTCAAAAGATTTTTGGGATGATTTCAAAAACACCCAGAGTTTGTCCATCTTACTATCTTGTGCAATCATTTTTCTTGAAAGGGATTCCTTTATGAACCAGTAGACGCCTGGTTTTTTTTAAAGTAACAATCCAGTGTTTTGTAATCCATGCTGAATTCTTTTGGATGAACTGTTTTATAATTAATGGTATTGCATTAGGGTTTCTAGAGTGTCCCAGCTAGAGAGTTGCTGACTGAGACATTTATTGCACAAAGATTTATTTGAAATCATAACCTCCACTCCAAAATTCTGCTGTCTATAGTAAAGCAAGTTAAATCCAGACAACTCACAGAGGAGGAATATATAAGTAAAGAGATGGAGGAGGAGAGAACAGTAAAAGCATTACTGTTGGCTTCAGCCATCATTTGACCTGTCCAGCCATGTAGTGGTGTTCTATAAGCACCACAGGCAGATCTAAGACCCCAGACACTTGATGCTGGCAAAGCAGGTAGGCAGACCCCAAATTCTAAACTAGAAAAACTGTACACAGTATCCTCTTTTTTTCATTGTGTCTGGGTTTAAAGCATAGGAGCAGCCTACCCAGTACATGCACAGGCAGATTTTCTGTCCTCTCTTAGAACATGCAGCTAGAAAAGACTGTTTCAAGAATAAATCTCGCAGTTTGCTCCAGCCTGCCATTTCTGCTAGAGAACAGAGGGGAGCTTCCCTTTTTGTATGAACCTGTGTTACATGTATAGTATGGAAAAAGTCCTCATGCGAGTTCATGTGCTGTGTAGCATGCACATAGAAGGCAGGCTAGAAGGCAGGAAAACAGGCTATGAAATTCAAGAAAATACTACAACTGGAAAAACCCTGTTGAGTAATCGATAGCCCCTTGGCTGAGGGAAGGAGCTGGTGAAAATGAGCTGTGGAGCCAAAGTGATGTCCAAACTCTGTCCTATTCCAGTATAGAATAAGAGTTGTGAGATCTATTGAGGGGCTCAATTCAACTCTGTGGGTTGCTGTTAAAATATTCTTCTGAAGGAACCAGCGGATTTGCTGCTTGGTTTCTTGGCAGAAAGAAACAATGAAATGCTGACTAAAAGTTAGCACAGTTCCTAAATTTCAGGGACCAGGAGCATGGAAAGGCTGAAAAGGCTTCTAGAAGCAAAGAAGATACAAACTCTGCCCTGGGCAGTTGAAGTGATAGGCTGAACTTGGAATCTGCAACACTGTGAAAACATGGCAGCATAGCCATCAGTGTTTTTAAAGAGACGGAGGAGAGGACAACTTCTTCATGTCAGGAAGGAGAAAACCTGTCATTTCCTCCTGATCCTGCCAAAGGGGAATCCCTCTGTTTTTTAACTCTCTTTTGACGGAAGTGAGCTAGGGCTGATTGTTTCAACATGGCCAAGTAGGGAATTGACCTTCCTGCTTGTTTCCCAAGAGAGTAATTTGTTTTCTTTACTTCATAGCTTTTCCTTTTCATTGTAAAGCATTGGTAACCTGTTACCTTAATGGAATGTTTGTGATACTGTGATTCCCATGAAAATAAGTATAAAATTTGTGAATATGTTTCCACCATTCAGTAGAGAGTGTTAAAGGTATTTAGACTCTCTCCATATGAGCTAAATTTGGAAGTTAATACTTGCTATTTGGGGATTCAAAATTGGAGAAGGATCAATTCTTCCTGAAGTGGAGGTTCATGAGATTAACCCAAGTGTAATAGCAAAAGTATTCCAATTTACAGTGACTGATTTCTCATCAGTTTTGTATTTGTTTATTTTAGCAGTGTACTGCCTGCTTGCGTTAATTTGTCAAATGAGATTTGATGATTTTAGTTTTCTGAACTTGATGTATTAAGTGTTTTTCATTTCATCTCTTGATACCCCTTGGTAACCCATGCACCTCTAAAATGATTTATGGTTAGGTTTCATGGGGCTGTGTATCAGTATGCTGTCACTAAAGTAGATTTACCACATTGGCTTTTTCCCCGTGACCATGCCAGTATTGTATTAGTGATAGAAAATTCATATTTTGACTTCTCTGCATTTTTGGGGAACCATGCATAGCTTTTACTCATACTAAATATGCCACTGATACTTTTCAGTTTTTGAAACTTAAAGCATTCATCTGCAGTAGCCAGCTCACTGTCTTACTAATCAGAAATTTTCCCTTGTGAAATTTCGTATTCATGGTAAGTCTTCTGGCTAGTGTTAACTCAGGCTGTTTTGTTTCTTTATCTAAGTCATATGGTGGCCTTACATAATTGTGGTTTGCATTTTTTTCATATGTCAGCTCTATAGTTTTTAAAGAGTTGTAAACCTTGAGCTTTTGAGCAGTTTGTGAAGCTGCCTGGCTTCACAAAGTAAGTAAATTCCCATGTGTGCACAGCTATTGCTGTGATACACTTGAATTATAACATCTTTACTTGCTGCTGGATTTTTGTTCTTTTTTTTGATTATGTCTTATGAGATGGGGAAAGTATTTGCATTCTTGAAATTCACTATCACTTTATTTCTGTATTCTTTGCACCAAATTCTGCCAAATGCAAGAAACTGACATTTGCTGGTTTCACATTTTCCTTTTGTTTTATTGTACTTTGTTTTATAACTAAAAGATGCAGAATGTTCTGTACTTCTGTTAATCTTTAGATCATTATTGTGATCCTGAATCCTGTTACCACATCACTCTTAAAGCTCGGTCCACTAAATTGTTGAAGCAGTTACATTATCTGCTTAATGGGTTTTGCCTTCAATTGATAGATTTTTCCATTACTGCCATTAAACAACTTTTAATGTGAAAAAGCACATTTTCCTTTGTGCAATTGCCTCATTCTCAGGAGGCTTAAACAAGGACAGCCTTTGTGCATCTATGGTGACATACTTGTACTCTTACTTTGCTTCTCTCTCCATTAACTGTTTTGTATCTTTTCTAGGGTAGAACTGAACACACCAGTGAGGTTTTTTTGACATCTGCTATTGTGTCAAATAATTTAGGTGACAGTTGTTGTTCCTGCTATCTTCACCTGGGTATTACTTTTTTTTCTTGCAGGATGTTTAAACTGGCTGAAATACATTTGTCGTAAGAGGGGGGGTTATGAGTTCAGTTTTTCTTTTCCCCATTTTACACTTGACTTTTCAACAGTTTTTAGATTTCTTAGCCCATGGAAGTGAGGAGACCTTGGATTGTTACAGCTTGTCTTAATATAGTCATTGTGAGATGGTGATGATGTCCAAGATGCTTTCCTGCTATGCTGGCAACTTTTCTTCCTGTATTTTTTAGTTGGTTCCTAGCAGGACTCGTAGTCCAAATGGCTGATAAGAAAACGTTTCTTGTCCTAATTTTCTCCCCCCCCCCCCCCCCAGAAAAAGCACGTTTTGATGGAAGTGTTGCTTGAGATAGGGATTTGACTTTAAAAGGGTTTGGCCAGGCATTTGGTGTATACTGGTATTGATTAAGTTATGCAGGTATCAGTAGTATGGAGGAGAGGTTAATGAACATCTGTTGAGGCAAATTATGGAAGTCCTAGACCAGGAAAAGAAATGTAACCAGAATGAAAGAAGAAGCTAGCAGGTATTAAATCCTTCTGTAAACTGTAGTATATTTTTTTCATCTTAAAATATCAACTTGGGCTAAGTTCCCATTCTCTTTCCTTGAAAGAGTGTTCAGGGAGAATATTCCTTCATATTATTTTGCTGTTGGTAAGAGTCAGTTGTAAAGGAAGTATTATGGCAAGTCTTGAGTGGTTTTTTTGTGTTTGTTTCTAAGATCTCTGCTGTTTTGCACATTGAGTTTTCTAATTTTGTCATGTATCTGGACTAATCAAATTCACTGGTTTAGGTTTTTTAGAATGTCAGAATTCTAGTGACAAAGTTGAATATAAATACTGTGCATAATTTCAATACATTGTATTTGCCTTCTGCCATACAGTTTTCCTTTCATACCTAATTCAAGGGAGCATTTCCCTTCTTCACTGTTCACCAAATCATAACCACACGAAGAGGTTATTCACCACTTAGGAATGAAAGTCCATCTGTTAGTTATTATCTTTGCAGTACTGCAGCACTCCAGACTGAGAGCTTGGGAGAGACTTTAAATGCTGTACCCAGTCTTTGCCCCCTTCTAGGCATATGCAGATACCTAGGAAATGCTACCCTCTTTGGTCTGGTGAAAAAACATCCTGTTTTCTTCCCATATTTAGTGTAAGCTTGGTTGTGGATTTTTCGGGCTAGGCCCAAAATAGATAGTGTGATTTATTGTATCTGAGTTATGCCAAGTAAATACCTCGATGTTTCCACTCAGTTCTAGGAAGAAAAGTCATCTTTGTGTAAAATATGTGCAAGCAGCTTAGTTGATCACTCTCACAGGGAAATCATAATGTCATAACACAAATCCACATTTTGGTAATATTTACAATTATTTAGATGGCTAAAACTTGTTTGTTCTCTCTTCAGTGTATAGAAGACCAAACTAAAGAAATAACACAGCGACAATTTATCTTTAATTCCAGATTGCAGATTTTTTATTATTATTAAATAATAAAAAATTCCTGTAGATGACATCCAGGAAAACCTGATCAGCAGGGAATTTCCTGCTGTCTGAATTCATGGAGACAAGTTACGCCACTGTGATTATAGCCACAGGCTCCATTTGAGGGGAACTTGTTGTGATGCAGTGACCTAATGTGGCATTCCTGCCTGTGGGAGACAGATAGGAGACTGAATTGTTGAATTCCTGGAAGGTGGTGGAATAACTATAGATAGTGAAACTAGCCTTTGCAGAAACTCACAGATGCCATCAGAAGTGCAGAGACACATTAATTTTAGTATTTTGTGAAAGGCAGAAACTGTTCATAGAGCACATATAACAGTTTGTATGGGAACTGATGTGGGATTGCTGAATCTTGCTAAATTTTCTCAATTGTCACAATTTTTGTAGGCTTTTAAGCTGCCTGCTAGCAGGCAAATTCTGCTTAATTTTTGTTCTTCAAAAAGCAGTTATTGTTATTTCATTCCAGCTAAAATCAAAAGCGGTTGTCTAAGATCATCTCTTTGTGGTCCTTAAAAATGGAGTCATTTCTTATTAAGAAAAAATCCAGGCCTATTTATTGCTTTGCAACATGGGCACAAAGCTTTGCTTGGGGCAAGAAAATAATCAGCAAAGTGTATTTTTTGATAGTGGGTGTTGTTTAGGGAGGCTGAGGGAACATAAGGAAGGAAAGAGAAAATATGTGGAAAGTAAATACCAGGAAGGAAAGAAGATGGAGAGGGAACATGCAGAGAGAAGTCCTGCTGAATACAGGGATTAGGAAGCCATAGTGCAGACAACTTGCATGAATGGGTCAGTGGGAGAAAAGAGAAAGCAGAGGCAGGGTTTAAAGGAAAGATGTGAAGATGGGTGTAAAGGCAAAGTTTTGTTGGCATAGTCAGTTTGGAGCCAGGCTTATCTCAAATCCATCCTGGCATGAAGGGCTGAAGGAGCTCATTTAGGATGACAGCCTCAGTTAAGTTGGTTCATGCAGGTGGTCCTGGAGTATGGAAGAGTCCAAGGGAAAGGGTTGACTTACACTGGTTGTTCTCCATTTCACTGGGTTGTCAGTTGAAGTGCACAGTGAAGGATGGGTTTGAAGAAGGTTACAGCTCCTTATGGGTTCTTCTCACACAGGCTATGCAATCCCAGTGAAACAAAACTAGTGGGTAAAAGTGGTGATAAAAGAATATCAGATAATATCAGATTGGGATGTTCTCCTTCTTCTGTCTCCTGAATGTGATGAGACCAATTTGCTGCACATACATGGAAGGGCCTACTATGCCAGTGTTGCTCTACATCCTCAGCTTATCCTGGTGAATAATCACTACAGGAAATTACAAGGCTTATAAAAAAGGCTATTTCATTTTATTTTTCTCTAAACAGGTCTAGCCTTTTCATAAGTAAAAATTAGAAGTGTGTATGTGTGTGTAGGCTTGTGGTTAAACCCTACAGGGCAGTCTTCTTTTGCCTATAGAAGGAGCAAAATTTCTATTGTCCACCCTCTGACCCTCTGTGTATGACTTTGGTCTAGCTCTGGGATGAAATTGGGAAGGTTTTTATCATGACCTAGTCTTTCTGAGATAGTCTGAAAAATCAGTCTTGCTCAAGAGCTGTTCTTTAGTAAACTCACAGATGTGATGAATAATAGTTTTATTTTGAGATCTTTCAAGCGTGCACAGTGAAGGAGGAGCCTGACAGGTGGATTAGCAGAAAACCTCAACTTGCACTAGTGTATAAAGTAGAAAAGGTCTTTTTGGCTAATATATACAGTAACAGGCAAGTTTAAATAAGAGAAGCATTAAGCTTCTTTGTTACATTGTTCCTGAAGTTTACAGCCCACATTATGGACTAAAAATGTAGATGTTTTTCCTGTCACTGTCAACCAATAAAATTTACTTCAACAAAAAAAGATAAAGCTCTGACTTAGTGATCTAACACTTCAGTAATTTACTATCATAAAATAGTTTTAAGTACAAATGTTTTATCTTATGCCAAGCTGGACGCTAAAGATGTTTTGTCTAAAATATGAGATAATGGAAAGTGTATTGTGGCATGTGAATTACTTTAGCCTCTTGGTGGTAAATGTTTGCTTAACCAGAAAGGAATGTGTTGAGGTCCTTGCCAGAGGAAAGGTATTGCCATACTTTGCATTTAGAGTGCTGTAAATAAAGCAGTAAATATGTTTCTGTTCATGTATGTTAATCCACAACTTATGAATGCATTCATTCAATAAGACATGTAATGTACTGTTATCCCTTTTCAAGGGTTTCAGTAAGAAGAGGTTGTAATTACTTTGGCTTGAGAGAAACATGAAACCAAATATTTTCATGATGATTTGAAGTTGAATATGAGAGAATTTTTGCTCAAACTAAGTTTCCCTTAAATCCCAGGAACTCAATTCCTGGTTTACCTCCAATATTCATCTTGTGTGCTGACTCCCAGTGTACTGCTTTTAATCACACATTATTGTAAATCATGAAGTATATAATTTTCTTCACCTATCCCTTTGGTTTTGGCAAAAGAAAACACAACTGTATGTTAATGATCAGAGGAGGTAGCCAGCTATGGGAAATACCCCACATACTGCCTACAGTATGTTTTGGTTTTGAACTTCATTTGCCCTTAGCTGATACATTAGCTTACTGATAATTTAATAATGCTGCATACAGAAAGTTGCATAACTCAGATTGCATCCTTTGGATGCCTCAGTTTCGGTAAGTGAAGGCAACAAGGTCCCTCTTTCAGAAGCCTTTGAAATACTTCCTTTCCTTTCCACAAAATCCCACATCCAGGTTTCTAGTTCAAGAGCTGGGAAAGAGCATTATAGTTTGAGAGAGTAACTGTGGGGAGGATGCTCAATTTGCTTTTCATTACTGTGGTTTCTTTTGTTATGCACCTGCTTTCACTGTCTGGGCTGAAGAGGAGCCCTTTCCTGGGAAGGGACTGCACAGCCAGTCCTGTGCCACTGGAGCACACACACACACCTGGGGATTTCTACAGGGAGCTTCTCACTGGTGGTGCTGTGAACAGAGATTTGCTCTGGCATAGCAACTGTTGTACTGTCTTTTAGAAATTATTGCTGTAATGCTCCTGTATCAGAACAAGGATATCTCTCCTACAAAAACAGAGCTCTAAGAGCTCCAGTATACCTGTGCTTTTGTAGTTTTATTTCATCTTCCTAAGGCTTCACTGGTAATTCATAAGGAAACATGATAAATGAGGTACACTACTAATCAAGTAAATTAAACCTGTAGTGTTAAAGCCTGTAAGTAAAATATTAAATGTTCTTTTTAATTTGGAAACAGGTTTTGACAAATATATCAATTTTGATAACCCTATGTCCTTATCTGATTTGCTAAAGATACTCATTTAGGCATAATAAAACATTTCAACCCTTAGAGAAATTTGACTATCACTCTCCTTTTGTTCTTTATACTTAGAAATAAGGAAGGTTTTAAAAAAATGTAATTGGAGAATAAGACTGGATATGTAATTTGAATTATAAGGTAGTTCTTCTGGACATGGTATCACCTGAAAATCACGTGAAATGCCAGAAAGCCTTTTACTCTTTCCCCCCCGCTACACACAGCAAATGTACATTATGTCCTTGCTAGTATTAAAGTCCTAAGAAAGTTTCCTGTTATTTTTAAGGTACAATGAACTGGATGCCAACAGAAGCCTTCTAGATAATCTGAAAGGCAAAGTAATAATTGAGTATCCAACATTATTTGTGGTCTTGAAAACACTGAAGAGTGACATGGTGGTCCTTGGCCAAGGTGAGCATGTTTTTATTTCCTGTTATGTTATACTTGGATATTTAAGTTATATAAACAGTAGTTAAGGATATTGCCAGGAATGAGCAATATGTCTTATATTTCCTTCTGAAGCTTAAAGATGGCTATAGAAAAATCTGTTATGAATGCTCTTGTCTTAAAATTGCTGGCTGATGGCATGCATCCGTGACCTGTATTGGATGTGATTTTTCTAACTTTGTTTACTGGTGCTTTACTGCTGTTTTTAGCTGTGCTTTTACTGGTGTTTATATATATTTTTAGCCACTAAGACGAAACAACTATTCAGACTTGTGCTAATTTTTGTTCATGCAGCAAAGATTGACAGAGTTGATTATTTCTGAAGAGTCAGGCCGTCTGGAGAAGATGAATTTTAAATAAACCTGATAATCATGCAAAGGAATCATTCTCCATTATTTCCTAGCATAGCTTCTAACATTGGACAAATAATTCTGAGTTTTGAGATAGTTATTAGAAATCATAATGGCAAAGTTGCTTTTTGGGTGGGTTAAAAAGCACAGTGTTATCTTTTAAAGATTACTTTCTTGAGGGAGAACTTTGATCTTGGAGTTAATTTGGAAGAGAATCCAGATCTAGCTGGAATTTGCTTTTAGTTTTAAAGTTATTTCCATTTTTCTCCCCAGTATAAAGGCTTCATTTCCCAGCATCTGTTTCTAAAGTTAAAAGATTGCTCAAAGATATTTCAGCTGTTGGAAGAGAGAATCAGTTCTCATCTCCTGGTCCCCCACCTAGTCACCTTAGTTATCATATCCCATAACTTTCTGTGATGGCCCAGCCTCTAATTTTGCAGAAAAAGATTTTTGCAGAAAAGCTTTGATATATATTTTCAATTACTATTCCTTGCAGCAGCTCAGCCATGGCTCTATATGTATATAGTGTGACTGATGAAATACAGGACTGAGAATATTGTACCAGTGATACTGGGCCTCCAGGGAGCTGGGCTGTTCTGGCTAAATTACACTGAGTGATCCACTAAGTGAGAGCAATCTGCACCCAAAGATCTGGCATGCAAAAATTCCTTTTGCTATGCACTGTAGGGGCTTCTGAGAGTGAGAGAGCACTCCAGGGAATAAGGCAGGGGTCAGGTGTGAGTAACTGTGATACACACCCTGGGAGTGAACATACAGACACTGCAGTACATGAAGCTGGGTGCTTTTGACTTCATCTGTTACTCCTTTGTCTAGGAGCCTTGCTTTTCAGTACTCAGCTGTACCTCTGTGATTTAGAGGTCAGGAGGGAATTACAATTGATTGACTCATGTACTTAATCTGTATAGGGTTGTCATTGTCTCCTGAGCTAATAGGGAGCTTGTCCTTTAAAGGGTATAGATTGAAGGAAGTGTTGTGTTGATTGAACAATGGTATTTTGAGGCCATGCTGCTGCAGCACCTACCTGACTCTGTAAAAGGCAGAAGAGGGGAAGAGAGAGCCAGTGGGAAGTGCCAACAGCTGGGAAGTGCCAACAGCTCTGCCACAGGGCAGTGCAAGTGTGTGTCTTGAGGACAGTAACCTTCCTCTGCTGCAGGAATTTGATGTGTGGTCATCCCTGCAGGGGTTCTGAGAACACTAACAGCCATTTCAGGTTTTGAGAACCACTGTTTTTTGTTGTTGCTTTAACTGTTTCTATAGATTCCATAAAAAAGACTGTAATAGCTCCCTGTTAAGGTGTCTTGGGTGACATTGCAAAAGTTATAGCTAATGGCAAAAACTATGATTTTCACAACTTTTATCATAACTTATTGTCATCTTCTTGGTTAAGATACTAATAATCAACTTCCACCTTGAGTTAGGTTGGGAACCTGTGTTCTTGGTATTTTTTTTGTTCAGAGTAGAAGCATGTGACAGTAATTTCAGATTCTTTGAGGAAAAGCATGTTCACAACATGAATATAAAAGTTGGAGGACATTTTTGTTGCTGTTACTCTGCCTGAAGAAAAAGTACCATTTTAGTTCGTGTGCCAGAATCATTATGCTTTTCTTTTGTAAGTCATCTTTACAGAATATAGGAGGAAAAAAAAATTCAGTTAGCTTTAGCAGTTGCATTCACAGATAATTGCTAAGAGTGCAAATCTTGTGTTAACCTCCAGACTGTCAAGGGAGAAGCCTGTTGTAATCAGACAAGTATTTTAGCCCCTTCCCATCTCCCAAGAAGTGACCTTTCTGCTACAGCATCTTCAGTGTATGTTGCAGTCCAGTTTCTTTGCCATGTATGGCTTTCTGTATCAGTGGCCCTCTCCTTCCAAGCCATCCATGCTGCTGATCCTACTGCCCCCAGTGCTGCCTTTGCCCTCAGCCTGCTGGCATGCCCAGAGGGACACTTGTCCTGCTCAGAGCCTGGCGCTGACCTCCCTTTGCATTCCAGGCAAGCAGCTGCCAGGAGTGGACATGTGGCAGGGTGTCTGCTGAGCAGGGGGCTCAGGCAGCCATAAACCTGCTGGCTATGTTTGCAAGGGACCCAGGCTAGAACAAGAAGCAAAGTCTTGGTGGAATTCAATTGCTAAAATACTGCTTCCTTCCTGAGCAATCTCAGATCTACCTCCTTCCCCAGGAACAACAGAATCAAGTTTTCGTGGCCACAGCAACAGGCATGGGGAAACATCACCATTCTCCCTGAGATTCAAATAGTAACCCCCAAGGACTGGAGGATAGCTAGAGCTGTACACCTTCAAAGAGAAACTGCTAGGATTTAATGAGTATAAGCCTATTTCTCCTATTCTTTTCAGAAATGGCTGAAGTATTTTGGCTGAAACTTTCATAAGGGAAATAAAGAGTGAGAAAGGAAACTGCCACTGAAAAACTTAAACTCAAGAGTTTAAATTTTACATTATAAGTAAACTGCAGACAGTTTTATGGTGACATGGATTGGGCAATCTTAATTTATAGGCAATGCTGTCAGCACCATACAAGTATGCTCTTTTTTAGTGAGGACAATCTATATTTCCTGTTAAATATTACTGTAACAGAAGTAAAATCTATCTGTCCAGCGTTGCTGTGAGTCAGAAGATTGCCACATTATTTTATATGATGTTTTGCTGCTTGACTTGCTTAACAGCAAAAGCTACAGGTGCTCTGATTTCAGCATACAAGGTCAGTCATGGCTGAAGATAGCAGGGGATTATGGAAGCTTTCACAGGCCTTACTTTCTGCATTACTCAGTACATATCTGGCATATAAATGTTAATTGATTATACACTAGATTTAATGTAGACAAAATGTGACCTCTGATGTTTCTGGGTGAAATGCTTCTATTTTCTTGAACAAATTCCTTGGAAACTGTACAGGTGCACACTGTGTCCTGTGTATTATCCATGTTTGCCAGCTGTAAAACTTATCTTGACCAGACAGTAGCTATACTTCATCAGCTCCCTTTTGGTAACATTCTCTTAATGAAACCTCTGATACTAAATGCTCAAAAGCATCTTTAAATTCATAGATCAAATACTGAAAATAACAATGAGAGCAGAGTGTAAATCAGGGACCTGCTTTGCCATAGGTTATTTTTGTGCTGCTTGAGTGTCACCAACCAAGTGGCATTTGATGACATCAGCACAAGGTGACCAGGGTCAGGGCTTGTTAAAGAAGGATCTGTGGGGTGTGAAGCTGAAGACCAGTTTTGGAGATGAGAATTTCACTATATGATCTCAGCAAGGCACAGTAGCTGTGCCCTAAAGCACAAGTTATTGTGTACCTTGAACTTCACCAGCCTTCGCTTATGGACTTACATAGTTTATCTTTAGGACACTGGAACATGTGGAATTTAAATTTTCCCTTTCCAATATCTCTGTAGTTCCTCATCCTAACTGAAATGCTAGGAAAAGTGTAAATTATTTATCATTCATTACAGTAGTGATATTATGTCTGTGACATCCCAGAAAACAACATTTAAAACAAGCCAAAAGAATAATTTAAAATTCTCAGTAGATCTAGAGTTTTGTGGGGGAAAATACTCTGCTTTCCTACCTGACTGAAAGACCAAGATTTAAAAAGTAAAAGGAATTCTCAACATTGTCTTGCCATCTCCTTCAATAATGAGGTATCCTATCCAGGGCTTTATTCCTCTGTCATGAAACTGGTTATGTCTTACAAAATAGCTGTCCTAAAGTAAAGAGTGATTAAAAGGAAAAGAAGACATGAAACTGCTTCTGTTTGATGAGCAAACAACATTGCTGAAACTAATTGCTTGTTTGTTTTTTGTGTTCTATATCCTCAGATGGCAGTGAGCCTGCAGAGAACTCAGACAGTGAAAGCTCATCCCTTTCATCTGTGGAAGAAGGGGAGATTCAGGACAGTTCATGACAGTTCTTTGAGAGAACAGGATGGAATGAGCTTTTATTTTTTTATTATTTAATTAAATTTTTTTTATACAACTAAGTTCCTAGGGGTTTGGCTTAACTTCCTTTTACTAAAGGTAGCACTCTCAAAGTGCTTGACTATTTTTGGATTTAATAATGCGTGTTTAGGGATGTAAATAAAAAGATGGGGAATTGTGGTTCCAGAAAAAAAAATATTCTAATTTAATTGCAGTCTTTGATTGCATCATTGTTTTTCCTTTTTCCCTAACCAGCTCAGAGCCAAATGTTTGGGTTTAAATATCTGATCACATATTTGTATTTTATGTTGATTTGAAGTCTTAATGCTTCAGTTTATTGGGAGAAAAGTACAGTTATTTCATTAGCTCAGTTTCCTTTTACAGTATTTCTGTGTAACACTGAGCTACTGAAAGTGGTCTTATGTTACTTTTGATCTTCTCTGGTGACATTTTGGGTGCTTGATGCAATACTTTTTTGTTTGTTTTGTTTTGTTTTGTTTTGTTCCTTACTTGGTTGCATCTTGTTCCATGTGTTAATTGAGAGGTCAGCCTGTGTTTTCAGGGTGGCAAGTGTGTTTGGTCTTCCCTCCAGGTCTTCTAAATTAGCATGAGTTTTTATATCCATAGAAATGGATGCATAGACTGGCACTAATGCAAATAACACTGGACTTCTAAAGAATGCTTGTGGTATGCATCTCATATTCCTAGTACCTACTGCAGTTAGTTATTGTAAATACTCACAGGCATATCAGCTAAATTTGCCTACCCAAAAACAAATAAATTGTAAAGGAAAAAAAATTCCTGTACTGTATTGTCTGCTGACAGCTGTTAACTTCTGAAAAGATTTTTAGATCACAGACCACCTATCCTGTATCCAAATCCCCTGTGCCTGTGGGGTGTGTTGGAGGATGAGAACAGCAATGCCACAGTGGTGCAAGCCAGGTGAGCCCCTCTCCCCACTACAGCAGGGCATTCTCAGGAATCAGCATCAGCCTTTGCCTTAGTTTTTGTTACAAAGGTCTGGCCAGGCCAGCATTTGTCTTCAGGACATGTTCACTCTAAACAGTGCCCTGAGGTTGCTGCTGCCTTAGTTCCCAGACTCTGTCTCCTGCTTGAGACAAGCACCTTAGTGTGTTGCTGGCTTGGGGTGTGTGCTAAATTGCCATGAAGGTGGTATTTCAGTCATAAATCTTCTGCCAGTGCTGATATTGTGGGTAGAATCACAATAGAAAGCAGTGAAGGAACTTCTGGAGGTAGCAGGAAGCTGGGGGAGCAGTACAGGAGAGGGTTTAGGCTTCTGGGCTCTCAGTCTGGGATTCAGGGTACCAGGCTGCTGGGCCCTCACCAGTCATGCTGCATGGAGAAGATTTCTGAGATGTTCAAAGTTTTAGAAGGGTTTTTTTTTTCCCTTGTGAAGAAATTTGAGTTAATAAATTGTTTACCATGACAGCTCACTACTGAAGTTTGGCCAGAGTATCAGATCTTTGTAGTCACATACTACTTTTTCTCCCAGTGGTATCATATATCCTTTCTCTCGTGTGTTTTGCAACCTCTGGTGAAAGAGGAAAGTTTTTCTTCTCACCTGGCAGTAGCCACCTGTGCTCTGTTTTCTTTCTTGGTCATTTTTGGTCCTCTGCCCACCTCTTGTTTCAGCATTCGTTTTTTTAACCCTTTTTAAAGGACCAGGATTCCTAGCTATAGGTGCTGCTTTCATATTTTTTCAGTTCAGTGAAAGTGAATAAGCTTTTCCTAATCAGTGATTGCTGCACACTGACTTAGTAGCCACAAATTACTGTAGACCAGTCTTGAACTCATTCATAGTCATACCAGTGAAAGAGTCGAAGAGCAAAACTGCCACAGTTCATTTGCCAGGAAATGTTTCATCTGGAGTAAAAGCATGGCACTTCTGCTGGGTCCAGAGCACAGTGAAAATGGGAGTGCTGCAAGTACTAGTGCTGATCTGCATGTGTGTGTGATTAGTCTTTGGCTGAGGAGCACGGATTTGTGATTTGCATTACTTTCCTGTGCTCTTGGGGGTTTTCATTAATGGTACCAAAGGGTTTGCCTGTGGGGTTTTTTTCTTATATAAATCTACTTTAAGCTTTTTTGTGAGTTAAACACAACATAATTTATTTCTAAATGAAGATGCTGTTAAATCTGTCCTTCCGATTTACCTTAAAGAAGGCTTTAAAACATTATTAAGGAACATTCCTGTGGTGGTTACTAGAAATGAAATTTCCCAGACAAGCTGGGAATAATCTCCCAGAGTTCAGTGAAACTGAGAGTAAAAGGTAGCATTTGCCATTCTTTCCTAGGTTACTACTTACCTATTTTTACAGTTACATTAGTTTGAACAGAGGTGATTGATCAAATACAGACCAAAATGCAATTCAAATTTTTTTTTTCAGTTTTCCTAAACTTTTTCCATTTTTCTTTATAGTAAGACATCAAAATTCTTCATATAGTCATAATTCTTCATAATAATTTAATCAGTTTATGCACTGTTGTGCTAGGCAGATGTTTTTTAACGCTTTAGTAGGCAGTTAAAGAAAGTTCTTAATTTTTTTTTTTAATGACTTAACCTGGAACAGGCATCTTGTAATAAACAGAAGAGAGAAAAAGCATCTTCTGTATTTTTTAAACTTTTGGTCAAGAACTAGAAATTTAAGACATGGAGCTGAGGCTTCCCAGAAGGCTTCCATTCTGTCCATTTTGAAAACATACTATTGTAGTCCTATTACACACAGATCCCTACAGGACTCTGCCTTGATTCAGAACAGATCATGTCTGTGAATGAGAACTGTGTGATGTTGTTTTAATCTTGGCCATTCAACACCAGCTTGCACTGAGTGCTTGATTTTATGCCTACTATGCTTACTCATTTATTTTCCTCTATAAACTATTTGTCACAGAAGGAACAAGCTATTTCTGTGTAGTGTTGTTACAGCATTTCTTTTAATGTTAAGACTTTTCAGCATGCTTGAGCTGAAGGACTATCAGCTTACAAAGAGTAAAGGCTCTTGTCTTGAATGAAAACACTACTTAAAAAAATTAAAAGCTTAATGATGTCATCCCTTTCACAAACCTTAAAGGACAAAAATAGAGCATGGCTAAGCACACAGCAATAGCTAGGAGGTTGGACTGAGTCAGCCATGGGAGAGAACTTGGTTCTTTTCCTTTTTTGTATAACTTCCTGGGGGTATGAGGCATAATTGAGTTGTCATGGGTAAGCAGCGTTGTACCCCCTGTCAGTGTAACAGCTCAGTTTTGAATGAACACATTCGAATTCTAAGTTTTGCTACATTTATCTTGGCATTAGGAATTGTTGATCCATAGAGAAAAAGAGGGTCATGCCACAGAATGTGTGGCTGGCACTGGTCCTTGGAGGCATGCTGAAGCAGTTTTTGTTACTCCAGTCAACAGTGCAGTTTTACTCTGCAGTAGAAGAAGACTCAGTGCAGAATGTGCACTCCAGTCTGAAGCAGTGCCTGGGTTTCTAAGTTCATGGCAGTGCAGATAGCAAGTCCCAGCTCTGTGTTGTGTATCAGCATAGCTGGGATTCAGTCCTTGCCCTGCCAGATATGGCTGTTCTCTGTTGACATCTGTAGGAGCTGAGAATGTATAACACCGTGCAAGAGCAGGCTTTCCAAGTGTAAATATGTAGCCCTGATGATGTAACTTCAGGCCCTGTTTAGTCACAAACATTTCATTCTGCTTGAAGTCCCACACTCTTTTCCTGAAAACGTTTATTCTTCTGCCCTCCAAAGGAAAAAATATCTTGAATTGTTGTTTATGTTGTTGCTATGACATTCAGTTAAACTGTATGCAGATGCAGGTTCTGTTAATAAGAGAAAAAGAAATGAACTGTGTACTTCAGTGAACAAAGATTACACTGTGTTTGTATTAAAATGTTGCTATGGTAGTGCATATGGTTTTATTTGCTGGAAATCTGTGGTGAAATGGAAAGAAGTCACATGTATGCAGTACAAGAAATGGCAGCAAAAATAACTCAAAAGAAATACTGAAACTGAAAGGGAAGTTAGAGATGCCATGTAAAACCAGGTAAAAAGAGGGGTAGTTTTGCTGTCTGTGATTTGGTAGCAGAAGTGTGTTTTCATTATGCCCCAGCAGGTCTCAGAGACCCATAGTACAGTGACTTTGCTCTAGTGATGCTTTTGTAGTGAGAGCTTCTTTCCCTCAATGGTCCTGTGCATTGTAGCTTTTTTGTTGTCGCTTTGGAAGCAAAGTTCCCCTGGCCTAGCCTGATTTCACTGCTGCTAGCTTTTCCTGCAGAAAAGCATATTTACTATAGTAGAGTTTTTTTGCAGGAAAAATCAGTAGGGTGATATAGCATGAAAAGCCAATAGAGCTTTGGCTACCTTTGTGGTAAGGGAAAGTCTTTGTGCACTCATGATAGAATTGGTGAAATTCATTCCTTTTTATTTGACTGTCACAGTAGTCCTTGTAATTATCTAATCCATTTGCATGAGACTTCTTTTTCTATCAGCTGCATCAGTACAGCTGTTCCTGTGGTTGCATGGCAAATCAGAATAAGGTCAAAACAGTCTGCCAGAGAAGGAAGAATAGAAATGAGAAGGGAGAGGGAGTCTTTTTTTAGACAATAAATGACTGCACTGGGAGCTGGCTGCTTCCTGCATCATTTCAGCTGGTAGAAAAGCAAAGCTGTTTTTAAAATTGCATTGCCACTTTCTTCCCATCATCCCTGTTCTGCCTCAAGGAGAAGGAAGAAAGGACTGTGAAAGCTGCTTTTGCCTTTCCATTCCTTGCTTCCAGGTTCTCTACTGGATCTGTATTGTAGCTCCAGAACTTGTCTGTTTTGCCAAGAGTGCCAATAGGAAGTAGAGCTGTGTTAAAGTGAGGTAAACACTAAGTCAGTGGATGAGGTGTAGATGCTAACAAAAAGGAATGGATGGCTGGCATTAGAAGCTTGCCAAGGACTCCCCATCACTTTCACACAGCCAGCAGGGGCAGCCATGTCCTGGGGACATCAGGCAGCTGGGCAAGCGGGGGGGGATTGTCCTGCCCTGCTCTGCACTGGGGCAGCCTCACCTCCAGTGCTGAGGGCAGTTTTGGGTGCCACGATGTAAGAAGGACATGAAACTATCAGAGAGTGTCCAAAGGAGGGCAGCCAAGACGGTGAAGGGCCTCGAGGGGAAGCTGTGTGAGGAGCAGCTGAGGGCGCTGGGTCTGTTCAGCCTGCAGGAGACTGAGGGCAGACCTCACTGCAGCCCCACCTTCCTCAGGAGGGGAGGAGGAGCAGCAGGCACTGATCTCTGCTCAGTGACCAGTGACAGGACCCGAGGGAATGGCCTGAAGCTGAGTCAGGGTGGTTTTAGGGTGGATATCAGGAGAAGTTTTCACCCAGAGGGTGTCTGGGCACTGGAACGGCTCCCCAGGGCAGTGGTGACCACACCAGCCTGCCAGAGCTCAAGACATGTTTGGATGACGCTCTCAGGCACATGGTGTGGCTCTTGGGGTTTCCTGCACAGAGTTGGACTTGATGATCCTGTTGTGTCTCTTCCAGCTTAGCATTTCTGTGATTCTGTCATCTAAATTCTCAGTGGTATCTCTTTGCTGACCTTTTTTCCCAGCCTCTACTTTCAGATGTGCTTGGGCATCCACATTGATTTTAGCAGCATTGTTCCACTACAGCACAAATACCCGCCCGTAGAGAAAAATGCATTTTCCTTTTTCAAGTTCCTAATAGACTGCTGGTTTTACAGCCATGGCTTCTTGATGTCTGATTTTGTCAAGTTCATAGACTAAGTAGCAGTTGCTCTCAAACCTGGTTGCTCTGAGATTTTGAAGGAAATTAGTAGTTTCAGAGAAACTGGTGTCTTTGACTTGGCTGGTATACTGGGCTTCTTTTAATCTGACATTCAGTGGTCTCAAAGCACTGCTGGGTTGCTGATTGTTTCTCTCACTTAAATTGAGTCTCTTCATCCTGATTGAAACTGCCATTTGTCAGGAGATGAAATAGTTAATGTGCATGTCCCAGCTGGATTCCCATCTGAGCAAATGTGTTCACCCCACCTTTGAATTTCTTCTGACTAGAAAATGAAAACTTATAAAAAATTGTGTAATGTTTTTCTCCTAGATGGTTGTTACATTCCATCCCATAAGTGGTTGTACTTCAAGACAGATGAAGTTGCTTATGTGATGCCTTGGGGTCTTTCAGGATCTTCTCCAATATAAATTGTGTACACAGAAGTCATAGCTGTGTAGTTTTATGGGGGGAACCATAGCATGGTGGATGCCATCTATTCAGTTTCTTGGTGTTTGGTATTTACAGCATGATAGAGAGATGCTTATTATATTATTCTATTGGTTGTAGTCTTTTTTTTTGCAGGATTTATATTTTCTAGACACCAAATCTCACTGCAGTTTAATGCAGTTTAGTTGTCTGTGCATTGGAGTGTATTTCTAAGTACCTCCAAAGCTACTTTCATGTTACTGCTTTCACTGTGACACTTCCCTGTTTCTGTGTGCTGTTTTAATTGTGGCTATGTAATATGCAGGAGGAAACTGAAGGTGAAAATGGGGACATGTCTACATAAGAGGAACTGGCTTAAGGCAGAGCAGCTGGTAAAACTATACAGCTTTCCTTTGCTGTGTGCTGAGCACTTGGAGCCCTGCATCAAAATAGTTTCACTGATTAAACAAGTGAGCTAAATTGTGCACATGCATTTCTGCAGGATCAGCTCAGAATGGCGAGCATCTGGCAAGAGCAAGCCTCTGGTGTGGCACATTTAACTGCTTCTGTGTAGGTAGGTGGGTTTGACTGCTTCTGTTTAGGTAGGTGGGTTTGACTTCCAGCCAGGAATGACTGCCCACTGCAAACTTTTCTGTTTCAGTGTTCAAGATGCGTGAGGGATTCATGCAGGTTCAGTGGACTGGAAATCCTCCTGCAACAATCCCACTGATCACAGGGTCCCTGCCTGTTCCTGCATAACCCAGTGGCTGCCCATGAATAGTAGGGAGATGGGCCTGCTCCAGACAGTGTCAGCTGGAGGGTTTAGGCAGCCCAGGGGACTGATCTGCCATGGGCCCTGCAGTAGTTGGTGTGTAGATAAAGAAATTCTCACAGCCCCACGAGGGTTCAGTGGTAGCTCAGTTGTCCCGCTGTCAGTTTGGTATCTGCTTTTCCTCCACCTGCTGCTGCTGCAGAGGAGCGAGCTGGCAGCACCCCACAAGGAGTTTGTGCAGTATGGAAGTCTGTCTGTGTGTTCCTGCTTTTGTTTTGTTTCCTGTCATGGAGCACTTATGGAAGCTGAAACTTTGTCTTCAATAATAGTAGGGAAGATTTTATGTGTAACCTCGATATTACAGCGTTTACCACCATCAAGGAAATGAGCGTGGGGAGCACAAGGCTGCGCGTTCCTTCGATCCTAAACCTGTAGTGTGAGAAACGCTCCTTGTGGCGGCAGCACCGCGTTCGGCCGAGTGCCCCGTGCCGGTGCGGCGTGACAGTGCCAGCGGCCGGGCAGGGAGCAGCCGAAGGACCGGGACACAGGGGAGGGGACAGGCAGAGTGGCTGGAGCAGGGCTGCTGGGGAGGGGACCCTGCTGCAACCTGCGCTGAAGGCTGAGGCGGTGCCGCTCTCCTTCCTGGCGTGTCGGGACTCCCCCGGCTCTGCCCAGCTCCGGGGAACTCCACACGGTGCTGGTGGCTTGACTTTCAGGCTTTGAATTTGTTCCAAATGCACAGATTTTTGTTATGTACATTATTTATCGTGTTCCTAACTCCTCATCTAATATTCCTCTGGAAGCAGGATATTGATATTTTAGTTTTTGACAAGAAATACAATTATAGTTGTGCTCATTACTTTACCTGTAAGCTCTGCTGCTTCACTTCATGGAATCTGAGTTTATAATCCTTTATATATCCACACCCACTACTTAGGGTTTGGGTTTTTTTATTCTGCTGGAACAACAGCAGATGTAAAAGTTTCAAAGCAAGTGCAAAGATGACACGCAAAAAAAATGACAGTGATTCATTTTACAGTGTTGTAAAAGTAGTTTTGCCATGTAATTGTGAAATGCAGAATAGAAGAGAGGACTATATGGATGATGACCAGTTGGTGTGACAGCCCACTTTGAAAGACTTGCAGGTCTTTTTAGTGGGATTTATTTTACTCTTTTTATATCAGGATAACTTCACTTAGTATATTTTGTTTATCTGACCTGCCTCTAGAGCTGTTATTCTCCCAACAGCACATGTTTCCGATGAGCAGGGTACAGAAGCACTCCTTACCATGGAAAAGCCAAAGGGGAGGTTGTAAATGCTGGGCCTGGCAAGAGCCACACTGCAGGCAGGAGTCAGCAGGGCCACTGTTTGTCCATGACGTGTGTGTCACAGCCATGGTCTGTGTGCAGCACAGTCACACGTACGTGTGATTTGTGGGGAGATGTGACTTGCGTTGGTGTGAAGATGGATGTCATTCAAGTGTGGGTGACGGTGGCCATGGCAGGAATGCCCTGCAGCTGCTGGGTGTCTGGGAGCAGTGGATCCTCTTCCCCGCCCTACAGTAACCCAGTGTGTAAACTTGATGGTTTCCCAGCGAGCAGCTGATGTCGTGAAGCGTTCAGTGCTAGATCTACATAGAAGCCAAACAAAAGTGCTTCCTTGCTCTGCTGTCAACAAATACTGTACAGACAAGTTTAGGTACAGCTGAGACTGGTGGCCAGGTGGTGAATTCCAAAACAGTTCTACTTTTGAATGCCTTCAGGGAGAAAACTTGACTGAGCAGAAAAGAGGGAAGGCTGTTATTTCTCAGATGAAGCATTAACTGCCAGAGATAAGCTTCTAAGATATTTGGCTATTTATTTTATTGAGATATTTATGTCTAATTAATAAAAAATTGACCCTTAACCGATTCTGCTTGTAACGAATGACACTGGATGACACCTCTTCACAATTCTAAAACCTCAAAATCAGTCTGTTTTTTATGAGCAGTATCTTTCTTACTAAAGATTGTGGGAGAGTATTTTGACAGAGAAATACCCACACAAGGAGAAAAAAATAATACCCTGTTGCAGGTTTCTTGTCAGTCTTAATCTGTAGCACAGCTTTAGGCTAACAAGAAGTGTACAATGTTGGATGCTTTCTCAGATCCTGCTCTCGTTAATTTCTTTAAATGTCATTTTTTTATTGCGTGCCAGCAAGCTCCCTTCCTTAGCCAAATGTCATCTGTGTCCCACAAGGTAGTAAAGTGCAATTGCATATTTAAAATTGAGAAGGGGAAGTGAGGAGAAGAGTAGCTCCCTTGCTTTCTACTCCAGTACTACTAATTTCTACTCTGGGACTAGTACTTGAAATTCCTCACATTCTTCTCTTGTTAACAGTATGTTTACTTTTCATCACTGTGTTATTAGGATTAACAAAAGTCATTGCTTCAAGCTCATTTAATTTGAATTTAGTGAAAGCAAACTACCTTCTGCAGCCTGTAGGAAGCATTCCTCTGCCATAGAAATGTATTAATTTGCAAAAAGCAGCCACCAAAAAACGTGAGACCTGATGACCATTTTCACCCGTGTTCAATATCACCATGCATGCACTGCATTCTAATGAAGTACCTTATGTTGCAAATTCCAGGACAGTTTGAATAATCTGAGTCTAATTAACATTTCAGTCCATCAAAGATTTGCATTCAGTGCCAAGACGCTCTTTCTGTGTATACTTTCTAAAGCGTGGGGTTGCAGGCTGCAGACACTCCTTCAAAACATCATTTTTCCAAAGAATTAGACTTGGCTATTTAGTCCATTTCTGCATCTGCAGGAGACCTTGCTTTCAGAGAATCCAAACTTTTCAGAATTCTAAGTTTTTACAGAAACCTTATGCATGTGCTGTATTTAAGCCTGTTGCCTATCAGAATACTTTAAGAGTAGTTAGGTAAATATTTCTTTATTAAATGATTAATTCCATAAATAAATTCTTTTAATTCATTGAATATAAAATTAAAATCATTTACAACTTATTCCAGTATTACAGGGGCTGGAAGGGGTAAAAAAAACCTCAAAGGAAACAAACAAACAAAAAGCTACAGTTTGATAAATAAAATACTCAGCTTTAAAACAACTGATTTCTGTTTGCCATTAAACTACAGTTGGTACATAATAGCTGCCACTGTGAACACCCCACAGGTGCCCACCTCAGGAAGGAATGTAACTTCCAACTTAGTTGGGAAAGGGTGGGAGAAGATTGAAGGAAGGGGAAGAAGCATAGTGTTAAATTGAACAGGATAGAAAAGTTTTCATAACCGGAACAAAACATTAATCTGATCACTTACAAACAGAAAACAGTATATAATTAGATAAGGTGCTCCAAAAAGAAGCAGTAAAGTTGCTCCAGTATTATGAAGCCTTAAGTATGCTTAAATCTCTGTTGCATTAGTGTCCAGTTGCACAGTGCACTCCTCCACATCTCGATGTTGCCCTCAAATGGGCAAGGCACCACTTCCATCAAAGGTCCTTTCTCCATGGCTGGGTACTTCAAAATTCTGTTTTGCATCCCACCCCCAACACAAGTTAGTCCCTAAATTTATGAATGTCGTTGACCAGTCTGTAGTAGGGGTAGGCTTCGTTGGCGTGCGGGCAGTTGTAGCTGCATCGGCAGGACTGGATCATCATGACACTCTTGGTGAAGGTCTCCCCGTCATCGCAGCGGAACCTGACCTTGACAGTCCTGGTCTGCTGGGGTGTGCAGCACCTGCCATCCACACAGGAGCCGCAGTACTTGGGCCGGTACTTCTTCACACTGGAACATCCAGCATAAGTAAACTTCACCGGGGAGGGGGACTTCCTTGTCTTGGTACACTTCTTTCCCTTCTGCAAAGGAAAGGCAATAACATTATTAGCAGGAGATTCTTTTCCAGCCGTTACCCCTACCTGAAGCAGCTTAGAGAGAAGATGAACACTAGAAGAGTCTGTATTTACCTTTAGGGAGGCATAGCTGGGCTGGCCACATGGCCTCACTTCACATATCCTAGTCTCTTTGATGAGCTTGCAGTCAGGATTGTCGTTTGTCACCCTGGTGGAGATGCCAGTTCCACACGTCTTTGAGCACTGGGACCAAGAGGTTGTTTGCACAATGCATTTGGGATTCTCAAAAGTTCGGCTTTGTGGCTCAGATCCAAAAACTGGAAAAGAAAAGGAGGGGTTAGTCCCAATATATTCTCTCCCTAGGTTTCTTTCCCTTGGGGTCTAAGGGGACTAAGGTCTAGCTACCCTCTAGCCTCCTCCCCTTAACTGTCACCCAGATAAACCCACACTCACCAGGTAGCATTTTCAGGCCTCCCTTCACGATGGCAATTAGCTCATTGTTCCTGGTTAATTCGCCTTCGGAATCATCCGGACCAAACTCTTCGCTGAAAAAGCCTTCCAGCTCCTCCAGTGCATCCTTGCTTTCGTCACAGACCCACTCCTCGCAGCACTGCCCGGGGACTTTGACCAGCCTGGGGCTGGAGCAGCCCAGGTTGGGAAGAGAGAGCTCCTGCGGGCAGAGCGGGATGCAGCCCACAGCTCCATCTATGCACGTACACTGGTGTTTACAGTTCGGCTGGAAGCTCTCGCCGTTCTGGTAGATTTTGGAGTTATATTCACACGGTCTTCCCTCGGACTGTGCTGCAGAGATCAACAGGAAGGGAAAGAAGGGGGTGAGCGGCGGGAATTGCTGCTTTAAGCACAGGTATTTGCTGGTCTGTTAAACTCAATGTACGGCGGAGCTCCCTACAAGCCCCCGGGGACGCGGGGCCAGAACAATAACTTAGTCAGGAATCACTTTTCCTTATGTGCGTTTAGCAGAGCCCAGACATACTGAATCGCATTCCAGACTGCTGAAGTCATGTGCCTTTCTGCCAAGCTACCGACAACAAAGCATAACCATACATGGGCTCGAAATTACCGAGCCCCGGCACCGCGGGGCTCGGGGTCCGTCCCGGGGGAGCGGGGTGGCCGCTTACCTCTGCAGATGCCCTTCAGGGCGGCGGGGCTGGCCCCGAAGTTGCACTCCAGTCCCTTGGTGTGGTCGCAGGGCTGCGATCGGCTGCAGTCCTCGTTCAGTTGCTTGGCGCAGACCTTGCAGCAGCCGCAGCCGTCCGGCACCAGCCCCACGCCCGGGGCGCACTGCGGCGTGGCCGCTGGGCATTGGCACACGGCGGGGCAGGGCGAGCCCAGAGCCTGCGGAGCGGAGCGTCCGGTGAGCGCCGGGAGCCGAGCGGAGCCACCCGACCCGCCTTCTCTCCCTCCCTCTCTCCCGGACCGCGGGAAGACCCGCGGCACTTACCAGACGGGCCAGGCAGAGAAGAGCGGCCGCCAGAGCGGGCCGGGTGCCCGCGGAGCCCATGTCCAGCGCCGGTGCAGCGGGAGCCCGTGTGAAGCGAGAGCGGGAGCGCGGCCGGCGCGGTCTGAGACGGCGGCGGGCGCCACCGCCTTATATAGGGCGCGGGGCCGCCGCGTGCGCCGCGGCGCTGACGTCGCGCGTTCCGGGCCGCGGCCGCGTCCAGCGCTCGCGGCATCCCAGGAATGCGGCTGGCGCGCGCCGCGGCCGCCCCGCCCCGCCCCGTCTCCCGCTCGCGGCCGCCGGCGCAGCCGCGGGGGGTCCCGGCCCGGCCGGGCCGCGCGGGGGGCGCGGAGGCCTCTCCGCCTCACGCGGGGTCCGCGCCCCGCTCCCCGCACGCAGAGCGCGGCGGCCTCACCGGCAGGGGCCGTGCGCACCCAGGGCTGTGCCGGTGGCGCCCCGCGACCGGCCACCTGCTCGGGCAGCGGCGGGGGAGCTCCCCGGGCCGCCGGGAGCGTCCGCGGCTGCCTTGCGCTGTGGCATGGCCAGGAGGGTCACCCGGCCGTGCCGGGGTTCGCCCCGCGCTGCTGCTGCGCTGCGAGCGAGCATCTAAGCAGTTCCCGGCGCCGCGGAGCCCAGGAGCCGGGAGATGCCCGGCAGCGCCGGGGCCCGGCTTCCCGGGCAGGAACGGGATGAGCACGCAGCGAACAGCCCCCCTCAGCCTGTGTATCCCCGGGTGCCTTGTCCCCCACTCAAGTTGGGCGCCCTTGAATTGTATTGCCTCGTTAAAGTTTAATATTTGGGGATAGAGAGGAGAGTTTAAGCTTCTGTTGTGGCGTCTTTTCTTTTCCTGGCTGTAAGTACTTCCAGATGGGATTTAGACCCCAGACGTAACAATATTTCCATATTTGGTATAGCAGTAGCCCGCATTTTTCACATTTTTCTGCTCTGTTATCCAACCACAAAGCATTCTTGACAGCTTCAGATGTTGTTAAATATAGCCTTAACTTCTGTTCCCAGGGCAGGAAATTCTTTGGAATTCCTGTTTTTCACGCAATCTGTCTATCATGATTTAGGAGAGCTCTGCTGGAGGAGCCAACTGGCGTTCTGCTGCAGTTCGCTTCTTTATTGAAATAGCCCAGCAGTTGGGTCTGCTGCCCAAAGGCGTTACAATGAGTCCCCATTCCAGGGATTTTTCTTTGCAAATGAGATTACTGTTCCCAACACGAGTTTGGGGTTTTTCTTGTCGCCTTCAAGGCCGGAAGGTAGAGAAGCGGATTCAAAGGAGAGGCGAAAGCTTGCAAAACCCCCTCCAAAGGCCATGCAAAGTGGAGGGGGCGAGGGGGACAGCGGGTGGGGGGATGCGATGTGATTAACCTGGTTGCGGCATTCCCGTACAGCGGGTGTCCCTGCGTGCCGCCCGCCCGGGACGGGCAGCCGGGGAGGGGAGGCAGCCGCAGCCCCGCCGCTCGGAGGAGCCGAGCCCGGTCGTCTCGTCGCCTGCCCGGTGCCACGGCCCAAAGGGTGACAGCAAGGACGGTGCGCAGGGCTCCGGTAAGTGCCGCGGGCCTGTGTGCTGTTCCCGTGCATTCCCATACCAGCGGGACCCTGCCGGGGCCGCAGGACCGGGGAGCCCGTCCGGAGCGGCGGCAGCGCTGCCGGGTGGTCTCGCCTCGCCACCGCGCACCTGCCGGTCCGGCACGGGGGCCGTGAGGACAGCCCGGCGCTGCCCCCGCCCCGCAGCGGCTCCGCGGGCAGCGCGGGGCCGGACCGGACTGGATGGGGGCTGGGACGAGGCGGGGTGGGCGCCGTGCATGGGGCAGCCTCTCCCGCAGAGGGTGCCGTGACCCCGGGGACGGGGTGTCCCGCAGCGGACAGGATGACGCTGCCTGCCGGGCTGCGGGGCCCGGCTCCTCCTGCTCCTCCTCCTCAGGGATGTCCCCGCGGCCCTGGCCGTGTCCGGCAGAGGGGCTCATGTCCTCAGCACTGCAGACCCTCCTCCCGGCCGCGGCCTGGCCCTGATAGAGAGTTCCCTTTGTAGGGTTTTTCCCCTACTCAGTTTCTTGTCTTCATGGTTTTCTTTTCATTCAAGTAAATTCACTTGACGCTTTACTTTGGGGTGGTTTGGGGGTTGGGAAAGGTGTTGGGATGAAAGCTCCATGAACACTTTGCCCGGAACTTGTGCTTCAGAAAGCAGCAGTGGTTTTGTTCCTTACTTGTATGCCTCAAAATTTGGCCAGAAAAAACAGCTGAGAGGCAAAACCAGTCCTTAGTGAAATGCAGCTCTCTGGAGACTGCCAATGTGTACCATGTAGTGCCATTTCTGATGACAGAAATTATTTTATGTGTCCATCAAGATGGAGAGAGACCACCAGCAAGCTTTGATGGCTGCCAGTGATGGTAATAATGACTTTCCATCCCTGGTGATTTAGCTGAGCCCCAGCTGGTGACAAGGAGGAGCAGGACTCTAGACTTCAAGCTATCCAGTATGCTGGTTTTCTCTTAGTTTTACCCGTGTATGAGTTTTTCTGTGGTACTTTAATTTTAAAAATCCAAAGTACTTTTTTCGATGGGGAATCTGACTGGTAGTTTTTCCCCAGGATAACTCTTTACACAGCAGCATTATGATGAGGAGGAAAACGTTTGTGAGTCAGCACCTTGATTAATGAAAATTTTCAAAAGTTTTCATAAATTTTGAAAAAGAAGAAGCTAACACACTATTGTGTGTGTAAATTGGCCAGTTTTGCTTTTCAGGGATTTATGCAAACACTTGTTTGTTTAATTACATTTAATTTAGGGATATGCACTGAGCTGAGATCTATGACTTTCCCAACATTCAGCAAATGCCACAGGAAAAGTCAATGAATAGTGCCTTTTCTCACTTGGTTTCATGTCTTACCACACATTCACACGGCTTTGATGGGAAACTAACTGAACCTACATTTGCTCAAGAAAAGGTCACTTCAGAAGCTTTGAAAAACCTTTTAACAAACCTGTCCTGAATTTCAAGTAGTTGACAACACTTGAGATAGGCTGAGTTTGTTTGGGGTTCAGGTTAGACTGTGACCCTTTCCCTGCACACACTTCCCTGTCTCAAACCATGACCCAGCATTTGCACTCCAGGCTGTGCCTACCTATCCTGGATGTACATCAGGAAACAGGAAGAAGTTTGGAGTATCTTCCTATTTTAGATTTTGTTCAGTGTAATGTACTGTTCCAGAACTTTGTTTGCCTACTGGGAAATAGCCCCTGCTTCATGTCATGAAGAGTACTTTACTGGTTTCTCAAGTTTAGTGGTATAGGGAATCACTGGGACCTTGGCTAATGCAAAGCAGGAATTTGATGCTGTTGACTTACATAGGGCTATTACAGATTTACTGAGTATATCCTGTCATTTTCACAGGCCTGTGTCTCTCCGGGGAAAGGACTTTCCAGAGAAACAAATCAAGGAAAAAAAACTGTCTTAATTTCCCTCCACCCAGCAACAGTTCTTCATAGCAGTACATAGGGACTATGGAGCAGCCAGAAGGGTTGTGTGGGACAGAGGCTCCCCAGGTGCTCCCACTGGCAGTAAGTATCCAGCCCCAAACTGGAGCACACCAGAGGTTTACAACCATGTGGACTCTGGATAAAAATCTTACTAAATCCAGCATCCAGCCCTTTTTCTGTCCTGTGTTTAATTTCCTATTTCTCTTTTGTGGATCCATTGCTGTGTGTTTCTTCCATGTCTTCTACTCTTTCTTTTTTGTTGTTGTTGTTCCGCTACATCCTTCCCTCTACTGGTATGTCCTGGTTTTGGCTGGGATAAAGTTAATTTCCTTCCTAGTAGCTGGTACATTGCTGTGCTTTGGATTTAGGATAAGAAGACTGTTGATAGCACACTGTTTCAGTTGTTGCTGAGCAGTGCTTGCACTAAGTTGAAGACTTTTCAGCTCCTCCCCCCACCCTACCTACAAGGCTGGGAAGCACAAGAAGCTGGAAGAAGACACAGCAGAGACAGCTGATCCCACCTGGCCAAAGGGACAATTCTGTATCATATGACACATGGTCAGTATGTACACTAGGGGGAAGCTGGCCGGAGGCCCCTGCTTGGGAACTGGCTGGACACTGGTCAGGGGATGGTGGGGAATTGCATTGGGCATCACTTATTTTGTATGTTGCTTATTCCTATTCCTATTCCTATTCCTCTTACTTTGCACCCTTTTCTGTTCTATTAAAGTGTCTCTGTCTAACCCACGGGCAGCAAGTTGCTCCCCATTCCTCCCCCAGCCCGCTGCAGCCCGTGAGCGGCTCTGTGGTGCTCAGCTGCCTGCCGGGTGAAACCACAACAGTGTTTACCTACCTTGGGCTGGGCCTCTCCCGCAGCCTCTGCCAGGCCGCTGGTTCCTGCTGCACTAAATCAGTCCTCCCTGACTCAATGGCTCCACTCAGTCACTCACAGGAGGTGCAAATCCAGTGGGGCAAATTAAGCATAGCAATGCACAGGCAGAGCGGCCAAGTAGCCAGGAGGCTTCGGCAGCTAAAACTCAAGTGGGTTCAGAAGTTTTTCCTTGCTTTGATTTGCTCAGAGTTTATGCTGAATTCTTTTGAGTATGGCATTTCCTATTTGTTTTCTTCCTCTTCCCTGCTGCCCTCCCTTCAGCTAAGCTCATGCCTGTCAGTTTTTGTACAGTCTGTGCCTTGCTTGTGGTTTCTAATACGCGGGGTTTGCTTTGCAGTATTTGTGCAGTGAAAGATGCTGTGCTTTGTGAGTGTGCTGCATTTTCTCCTGGCTGCTGTCAAGGAGTCGTGGAGGTTCCCATTGTGAGGAATTGCAAGGGGGACTTGTGAGCCTCCTTATCCAGCAGGGAAACAGAGAAGGAAAATCTGATGTCATATTCTGTTGTGCTAATTTCTGCTTTGGTGTGTGAACTGCATGGCCATACTTGCAGCTTACATGGATACAAGGATACCTGCAATTGACATGGACGTGAGGGACACAGCAATGTGACAGAGGCAGGGAGCATCCCTGCTGACAGTCAGGGTTGGCATGCTCCTGTTGAACCCCTGTTGGGCTGTGTGTCTGTACTGCATGGCTTCCTCACACCAAGATGGATGCAGAAACAAGCAGCAGTTACAGCCAGCTCCTGCTTAGCTCCTCCCCAGTCAGAGACTCAAAATACCCTTGTCATGGTCATTCAAGAATCTGATATTAGCTTTACTTCAGTACCAGTGACTATCATTACCTCAGTGAGATGAGTTAATTACTTACACATGTTCATCTACTCTCATGCAGGTGTACTTCAACACTAGGCTACATCCAGAAGATGCAGTTTGCATCAAGCACCTCCCTGTAGCTGAAGTTTGCAATGCTGAGACTGTTATGGGCTGTGTCTCTCCATGCCACAAAATAAAAATCATCGGGTGGTCCTAGCTACACCTGGCTGCATATGTATTAGTTATGTCTATTGTTCTCATCCCATGCACTCATGAAACTGAAAACATCTTAACTTTAAACTGTGGTCTTCAGAGTGCAGGATTTCCCAGTGGAGCTGTGCATGTGCACTGACATCAGCTAAGACAAAATAACCAAGCTCAGAAGAAAGTTGCTCATGATCTCAAGGAGTTACTGGAGCCAGCTGAACCTGAGATTGCAGTCAGTTGGGCTGTGCCTGAGAAATCCTTGATCAAAGCACACTTCCAGGCTGTGCTCTGTAATGGTTGTCAGCTGCAGTCTGCCTTAGTCTACAGCCCAACTGCACCTTGGAGACAACCAGCTCCCGCTTGTATCTGCACTGTGGGACTGTCTGCTCAGAACATGCACGCTTTGGTAGGTTCAGGTTTGTTTCTTTTCCTTGTCTACATCTGAAATGTATTACAAACTCTTCTTTTCCCAAAGGCGCTTTCTTTCATTATAATTAATAATGACAACTACATTTCCTTCAGGTTAGTCTGTGTTAAGGGTATGGGAACCCTTTGCCTTCCTGCTGATGCTTTCCCTCCCTCCCTCCCTGCTGTTTATGACCTGACATAATAGTTTTCTCTCACTGATTTGTGGACATTCAAAGGAGTTGTCTAGCCTTTAATTGTATTAACAAGTTTTTGTAGAAGTTTTCTTGAAAAACTAAGGAAGTATTGATTAATAATTTTTTTCTTTGCACACAAGTGGGAGGAGAGGCCTGCTCTGGCAGGATGCTGAGCATGCTCTGCCCCACAGTGCTTTCTTCACTTACTGCGCCGTCCAAGCTAGCTGCTGGAAATGTCACTGGATTAATTTCAGAATCCCCTAAGGTGCCTGTTGGCTTTGTCCAAAATCATTATCATTCTCTGCTATGTACTCATTTTCTGTTACTAAAACACAGTGAGACCTTAGCTGTGTTTGCTGCATTACTGTTCATTTCTATTCTGCTCCATCTGGACTCCTACCCTTTCCCCCCCCCAGTATGTCATGTGAGCACCTTGCAGTGGCGGCTAGCTAGCTGTGTTCTTCTCTTGGGCATGCTAATTTCATGAGCTAAGTGATGCAAGGAAGTCAGCCACCACCTCCTCCAGGGACACTCCACTGCTGGAAATTAGTTGCTTCTGCCTCTTGCTTCCAGTCTGTGATAGTGCAGTGGAAGAATCAATAGTGGACAAACAATTAGACACAATGTCATCCTTGCAGATAGGGAGGACTTGCAGGCAGATCATGTATGTGCCTTAAGAATGCTTGTGGATATGGAGTTTTGATCCAAGAATGTGCAAATAGCTGCCCATCCCAGTGTTGCATGCCTGTGATGGGGAAGAGATGGAAACCATCTCTAAACTTGACTAGCATACAAACACAAAAGATTTGTTTTGTTATGGGGAGCTGGTTGGGGTGATTTTTCTAGGTGAGTAAAGAAGAAACTATATGAATGGAATCTTTCTTTACCTTCTCTCTGCTGGGGGCTAAAATAAAACTGGAGGGAGCAAGGTGGTGAGGGAGGGAGCAAGGTGGAGGGAGCAAGGTGGTGAGAGCTGCCCTGAGGGAAGGGTGCACACATGGGCTGTGTGCAGAGCCTCAGGGAGGAGGACACCTCTTTGAGCCAGCCAGGAAGCCTGTCTCCTGCCCTCTGGTTTCCCAGCCACCAGTGTTCTCAGGAAGTGGAAGGTTAGCAGAGGCTATCAGCAGACTGCTTTGGTGCAGAGACTTTTTTATGACTGCATTAACATCACTTTTCCTGTTGTTGTACATAAGTTATGGCTCCTAGTATCAGCATTGAGATGAAGCCAGGAGCTCTTCTGCATGAAGCAAGCATTAAAAGCTAGCTTATACACTAATTGTAAAAGAAAATTAGTGCTGGCCACCAGCTATTTACTTACAGATAAGTTTGGTTTTGCATTTTAATTCTTTTAACACTTTGCATCCATCTCTATTCTCTTGTACACACTCAACCTCGAGTTTGCCACTGTCCTCTCTCACTGCCTAACCTGGAGTCTGCTTCTATTAGCCCCCCCCATGAGCTCAGATCTCAGACTTACAGGATAATTTAGGATCAGAGCAGAAAAGTGGTTGATAGGATGGGTCTTTTAGGCGAGCAGTGTGTGATAACATGATAATGTTTGTAACTGGCTGTGAGAGGAGAGCCTCTGGTTCCAAGGATGTACCCATGCAGCCTTTAACAGTGCCATGTCAAAATAAAAATCATTGATTAAAATTGTGCCTTGCTTGTGCTGCTAAAAACACTTCTAGATTATACACACTGAAAACAGTAAATATTTAATGTACAGGTTTACTTTTCCTGGTTTATAGAAAGCTCAGTGGGCCTGACAGAGCAGCTAGACAGATGTGTTTATAGCGTGCTCCCTGGGCAGGTACAATGCTGCAGTGTTTGGCCTGTGAGCTCTGGAGGGACATGCTTAAAAAAATAAAAGTGTTCCATTTACATTGGGGGGAAAAAAATCCTGAGAATGTTTCTATTAATATTAGCTGGTGTAAAATCCCAAACTCTACATTTCAGGCCTTACATACTTCAAAAATAGAGGACTGGATGGTAGGGATGTGCAGAAAGAAGTGTTTCCTCTCTTATGTAGCTGGGGAAAGGGGACAGTCATGGACAGTTCTTCTGGCAGGAGAAGATGGTTGTGGCTGAAATGCCCCTGATGAAGGTGGGGAGTGCAATGAAGGGTTCAGGAGCAAGCAGAGCAGGGCAGCAAACCCTGTGCATGGGGAAGCCTGGGTAGGTGGGGATGCAGACCAGAATGCAGTGCTTGTGGTTTTCCACAGACAAAAACATGGTGCTCAGGACCATGGCTGAGATTCTGGATGTTTATCAGGAGGAACATTTCTAAAAGCTGAGAGGGAACCAGATGCTGTGGGGAAAGCAAAATGTGCAGAGCCCTCCCACCCAATAGGTTGGACACACCTCCCACACACCTGAGATGCTGCCAGGAATGGTTGGGAACCCACTTTCACGTTCAAGAAGATTTTTTTATATCTTTGTTTTGACATTGGTTGAGGTATTTTCTGAGGACTAGCTTTCCTTTCATTATGCTGACATTAAGGCTGATATATCTGGTCAAAATTAATGGCATCAATTAATTAGCACACATTGATTAGTTGAAACAACTGACATTTGGGTTTTGGAAAGTTCCCAAGGAATGGGTGGCTGCATCTGCCTCACTCTGATTTCCTCAGAAGTTATCTTTGATTGAGAAGTGAGTTTATTTCAGTAATCTGATTAAATAGTTGGCAGCTTTTGAAGGAAAAAAACCCTAAACTCTTAAAAGGAGATCTTGGGCTGATAACTTCTCATAAAAGTTTTCTGTTGAAGAAAAAGTGGAATTAGGAAGCAGAAGCCTGTCTTAGTGCTAGCTGAGCACTTATATATATTTAATCATAAAGTATATACAGAAAAATATTAACAGTCATCTCACATGTTTGAGAAAGCCAGGAGTCCTGGTTGAGATGATTATGCTTTCTCTCCAGCTTCACCTGCCAAGGACATCTTTCCTGACTGCAGGTGACCTGCCATCCTGGTGACACATGGGGCTGGGACTGTCTTCTGGGTACCTGTTCAGTGCAGGACAGCACCTCTCCTTCCTGGGGCCTTCCAGCACAGGGGTGAGGGGCTGCCTTTCCTTCAAGCCCTGGCTGCAGCTCCCTTGCCTGCCAGCTGCTTTTAGGACAAGGATGCACAGACCACCCCGTTGCCCAGGGAGTATCAGGAAAGGAGGGTGCCAAGAGAAGGGGGATCCTGGGCTGAGGACTGGCACTGACACAGCAGCACTTGGGGCACATCCAGGAGAAGGGGCAGAGCAGCACCATCTTTTCTTTGCAAGCTGAACCACAGCCCATTTTTCATTTATGGCCCTATCCCACTCTTTGCTGTGCATCAGTTGTGAGCTCTGGCTCAAGCAAACCCAACCATGCTGGGCCCAAACTGAGACTCACTGATTCCAGTCCTGCTGGCCTGAGGCAGCCTGCTGGCTGCTCCCTGGAGTCACATCCCCTGCTTTTATGACCCCCACATCCCTTGATGCTGGAGTGGCACACAGGGCTGCAGTAAAGCAAAGGTTCCTGCCTGGGCCTCCCAGGGGTAGCAAACAGCACATTAACCCTCTGTGAGACCTGGCAAGGACTGGTGACTCTCAATGGGTTTTATGGACACTCTTGCCCAAGTATCACACATTTAGGAGGCTGCACAGTTGATGCACAGTCAGCTCCTGAAGGGCAGCTGGCACGGTGACAGTAGCCTTAGAAAATGAACTAATTGTCAGCTCCAGTCTGGATGTCACCACCATTTTAATGCGAATGGACTTTTTCCTCAGCCAGCCTCCTGTCTGAATGGGGAGCACAGAAACATCCCAATATTTATGGGGTTTTAACTAGATTAGTTACAAACCTATAAAGCAAAGAAAGAGACAGTTCATCCAGTATTGGGGAGGGGAGTGTTAAAAATGCCACCTCAGATAAAATATTATGGGAGTTGAGTAACTGTAAATAAGAACTTAGTCTATGAAATAGCTTCTTATGTGAGCTTGGGATGAGGGCCAAGAGAATGTCTAGGGCTCAGGGAAATTTATTAGCCCAGATCAACGGGATTTCTGGGACTCAGGAGATGGGATGGCAAAGAATTTGCCTGTTGGAGTCTGCACTTTCTCCATTCATGCCTCAAGCAGGACTTTCACTTATAAAACTTTCAAGATGGTTTGTTTGCATGTTTTACATTTTCTTGGTTCTCATTAGCAGCTGCAGTTCTGACCTGGAACTTGGGAGAGCTGGGTTCAAGCTCTGGGTTTCCAGAGTCTGCCAGCATGGCCTTGGACAAATCATTCATTTCCCTGTGCTCAATGTCTGTCTGTAGACAGGAGATAAATGTTATTGCCTGACTCCTGGGGATCAGGAGGGTGTGCTAAGGATGAGGTACGTGAAGCAGAAGTGAGAATACAATGGATGCTTGTGAATGATAGGAGCGTATGCAGAGCAGCTACAAAGGTTGACCCCTCTCAAAAGAAGGAATGGTATCTTTGTGGGGAGCAATGGGTCTTCCCTTTGATTCCAATAATTTTGGTCAATGTCATGATTTTCACTAATCAGGCACATTTATTTTGTACCCTCTGCTGGAGCAAGCTGGCTGTCCTGATAGGGTCAATAGTATCCTGATATTATCAGGGTCTTCTTGCTAGGGATTTATTTTTTAAAAGGGCACATGTACTTCAATAGCACACAATTTGGAAACCCACCAGCTTTTATCCCCCCTTTTTTCATCTCTCTGTTTCCCATTTACATCCTTCTGCTATTCTTTGTCTGGATCCAGTTTTCTTTCTGGGGTCTTCTAGATGTGTCTTCCCTTTTGTCTTCTCTTTGGTATTTCTGCTTCCGCTTCCACCCTCACTTCCATATTTTGTCTGTGTTTTATTTTTCTTATGTTCTTGGAACCTATCCTTAGCCTCTCCTATATTTTATTCTCTCTAGAGCCAAGAGCTTTTCAGTAAACAGCATCCCTCCCCTCTCCCTTCTGACTCACTGCCCACTGACAGTGGAAAAATTTCATCATGGAAGTGATGTAAAAATCTCCCAGTTTAGAGTGCAGGGTAGGTTAGGATGACCTTGCTCCGCCTGTCACGTGAAGAGCCACAGAGTCTAATTCCTCAGCCAATGCCAATTTGCCAGTGTATCTCTCATTCCGTGGTCCTTTGCTCCCACAGCAGTTTAAGCACCTCTGGGTGTTGTGGGGATGCTGCCCTGTGCCCTGGATCCTCCTGCTCCAGTACAGTGCCTGTTGGTAATGTACTCAGCCGAAGTGTGGGAAAACTCTCAGACTTGAACTCTGCTTTGTATTTCCATGCCATATGAAACTCATTGAATATTTGCCGTCCCTTCACATGGCTGCTGCTCTTGGATTGCACTGACATATGTGAAATCTATTTGGTCCCCTTTTTAATATGCTGCTTACACTATAAATACAAAAGCAGGCAGTGCTTCTGAAGAGAAATAAATGTGATTGTGGTGGTGGTTGTTGTTATAAATAGTGCAAAGGATTTAGAAGCTATTTAGTCTTTTTGGGCAGGATCCACAAGTGTTCTGTGTATTATAACCTTAAAGCTCTTGTATTTAGCTCTCAAAACTTTCCCAGTTGTGATTGGTCCAGTTCACTCATTACTGCTTGGCTCCAGTGCAGGGTCAGGATGCTCTGCTCTTCACAGGAGCAGGGCTTGGCCTCTAAGCCTGTGATGTGCTAGATCACATCTGACCTGTACATGCACACAGTACCTTAATCATGCATTTGCATGTGTAACCAGTCTATTTGCATAAAAAGCCATGGTATTTCCACACAGGAATTTTTGAGGTTTGTTCCCAAAATTAGTGCTGCATTTTTCCTCTCCTGGAGTGAAATGCAAATATTTATTTATTGACAGAGCTGGAGCTGATCGGTTTCCCTGTCCAAGTCTGAGATGTCTGTTCTGTCAGATGAAAACAAGTAGTATTCTGATTTATTTTTGAAGTGCATTTGTTCATAACTGCATTTAAAACAATTAGTGCCTGCGCTCTGCCAGCCCCAGCAGAGCGCTATATATATATTTGTGTGTGTATGTATATCAAAAGGGGCTGAACGCCCAGAAATTCTCTTGGCAGCCCTGCTGTCTGGTTAGAAAAGGAAGTGAGCCACAGAATTTGAACATTCAGTTCTGAGACTTGAAAGCTTTCTGGATTTTATTACTGACTCAACAGGGCTTTCATTATGTATGTGGCCAAGAGAAGAGGTTTACGCAAGAGGAACATATTGTAGTTGAATATGTTTGTAATTTTACACATTGTTAAATAATTGAGATAACTAGATGTCTCCTAAATGGACAAAATAAATTAGGTGTTAGTGGCAGTGTCACTGTGGCAGAGGCAGTCAATAGGAAAGAGTGGCCCCATCTGAAAGCCAATTTCTAGTGCAGAGCGGACCTGATTCAGTTGCTGAGGGACATTTTGCTGTTGATGTGAAGGAGAGCCATCTTTCCCTCAGCTTGTCATGAAGTCTCTTGCTGACTCTCAGTCTAGCCTCTTTTACTCCAGATGATAGCATCTTCAGCTTGCTTTTTTTTTTTCACTCTACTTTTTAGTAACCCAGTGCTGTTCAAACTGCAGTTTGAGACTATGTTTCTTCTGCTTTTATTTTCATGTTAGTTTTAGGAAGAAAAATGTGGGAAGCAGATTATCACACAAGAAAGTAAGTGTGGGATGCATGGAGTAAGCTGTAAATACAGACCAAGGCCATGTCCCGCTGTCCTGGTTGCCTCCTGCAGCAGGGGATTGCTGTTGGATCCCACCCTGTGGCCAGTCAGCTCTGCCACAAACCAGCTTGACAGCAAAGTGAATTCCTGTCCCATAGACAACATGGTCCCAGCTAATTTTGCACTTGTTCATGTGATGGGTATTTATTCTTCATTGTCTTAAAAAGGTATTTATTTTTAAGCCTCTGTGGTCTCTGGTGCCGCACAGTCTCAGTGCATGTGTTCTACTGTCAGTGGGAAAAGCTATCTATATGTGCCTCTGCATTTTACACGTGGGAAGCCAAGTCATATGGAAAATAGAAGATCACTGGATAATTCAGGCTGGAATTCCGAACCCAGTCTGAGCCTCTGTCATTCCACTTTATGCCTAGCGTCTCTCTGGTGTGCACCACTGTGATCAGTCTGCCTCTGCCTCATGCATAAAGCTCCAGAGGTGCCGGGTGGAGGGGGCTTTGCTTCTCCCTGGCGACGAGCACCCTTCCCTCAGCCCAGCCACGCATCTGCTGGCTCCTGCCCAGTGTGCATGCGGGGAGCCGTGCCTGCATCTCTCCTCCCTCCTACTGCAGCCCCGGGGCAGGGGAATCGCTGGTCCCCTCCAGCAGGCACCGTGACGCTGGGCTGTGGCTGCGCCATGCTCCTGCCCCTGCCCTTGACAGCAAACCCCATGGTCACTAAAACGTGCCTGACCTCGTTTTCTGTCTATTTTAAAAACTATATAGCTTTGGGCATATGACACCTGAACATTGTAAATAGAGCTGGGTAACCTTTCGTTTCTGCATCCCATCTGTTCCGTTTATTTTGTCGTTTATCTTCACGGTGAAACATTAGTCTCTGGGCCCTTGCAAGAGATTAATGTGAGGCAGTGTTTAGTGCAGCAACAGTCAGCCCATGGCACTGAACCATGTGCAGGTCAGCAGAGCTCAGTGTTTCCTTGCTGGCACTACATAATTAGTTTCACTGAAGGTAAGCACCATATGCAAAACAGATCCCCTTTTAATGTGGGAAATGCAGTGTGCACTGCCCAGCTGTGTACCAAACAGATGGGTTTATCAGCCTTTTCCCACTCTTCCCTGTGCTGCTGTGCTGGGTGACCTGTGGCAGGACTGTGCAGGGGTTGGGATGCTCACTGATCCTCACACCCACAGCAGGGACTGCACTGCTGAGCTTTCTGGGGATGCAGGGGGAGCTTGGAAAATCGACAGTGCTGATGTCCAGGGAGGTAACTGGGAGCCGTCATCACAACTTCCTCCCTCTCCCTCACTGCCCTGAGAGCTCAGGGGTATGTGGTACATGCATCTCCTGGCCTTGAGAAAGTTTTCATTTGTGGCTTCTAGTCTCGAGGATGTGGGCTGCTCCTGCTTTATATTTCATGTTTATGTAAGGTTGTTATCCTGGCTTTCTTACTATAGGCATTTTTGTTAGTCACTTCTGCCTGCTAGTTTGCCCTCTATTTTTGAGTCCACTGGATCTATTTCAGCCAATCCCTCAGTGGAAGTATTTGTTTCCAAGAGATCAAGCCAGAGGCAGAGCCAAGGAAGGGAAGGTGAGGGTCTGGGGGAAGAGAGTGTTGCCAATGCCCCTGGAGAGCTGATGGCCTGAGCCCAGCTCCAGTTAGAGGCTGGAGGAGGAATCCAAGGTGGGAATGCAGAGGGAGAGCCATGAACACCCTGACCACAGAGAGTGTCTCCTTGGTGCTCGTATGGTCTTCAGACACTGGAAAGTCCAACCGCAAGACACAAATCCATAGGAAATGAAGTCTCATTAGTTCTACTGCCCACAACTTGCTCATGGCTCCACCAGTGCTTCCAAGTGTTTGGTTTGGTAGAAGGGCTATTGGAAAATGGGCACTTGTCTTCTCTGAGTCACCCTACCTTTCCACCTCCCCAGGGTCAGGGTGTTTCCCAGGCCAGGGTGCTGCTAGAGAAGGCGATGTCCAGCTGTCCGTCATCACACAGGCATCCAGCCTGCATCTGGTGTGCTGGCACATAGCAAGCCATCCGGTTCCTCATGTTTTTGCCAGAGATTTTACTAACCAGAAAAATGTGGCATTATAAGAAGGCTGTACCAGCTTGTTATTCATATCCTTTCCCAGGCAAGAAAGAGCCAGAAAGCATGTTTTAAATGTAGCCCATGGTCAGATGGTGTGGCTAGTGCTGGAAGCTTGGGATGGTCTGGCAGAAAAATAATTTCCCCTTTTAAAACCACGGAGCAGTTCTTGTTCCTCCACACTGCAGCTGGTTAGCTTGGCTGCACTACCCAGGCATGGAGATGTGGCTGAACCCACCCCCAGTGCCTTCCAGCACCCCTGGCCGAGCTTTTACTGTTGCAGTTTGAGGGAAGACCCTGCCCTGTTTTTGGCTGCCAGAGAAGAGAGACCAGGTCAGCAGTTCAAAGGTGTCCTTTCCTCTTCCCTCCCTGGCAGCTTTGCAGCTCATTTGTGATGCAGAGAATCTGTGGGGATGTCAATGTCACTGTGGGAGGGCGAGCATCCACACTGGGAATAGAGCCAGCAGTGCTTGGCAGGGAAGAGGGTCAGGGGTGCTGTGGGTGGTGCTGCTGCCTCTTGGGGTTGGGCTCCTGTTGGGACATTTGCTGCCACTCAGTCCTGCTGTCCTCAGGAGAGGGATGGGGTGTAGTAGCGCAGGACCTGTGAGATGCTGTGTGACAAAAAAAAAAAGGAAAAAATAGCCCTTCAGGAGTACTGCTTGGGAAAAATTACCTGAATGCTTGGGCAACCGCTGTTCCATCCATGCTAACACAGGCTCAGATTTTGTGGAGCTGAAAGCTGCCAAGCTTTTTCCTCCTGCTTGTGTAAAGCTGCGCTTCCACCTCCTGTCTCCCCACTCCAGAAATACAACAGCTCTGTGACACAGAGTTTTCCAAATGTGATACATTTCTCTAAAACTGCTTTCAAATGTTCCTAACAAGAAACTGTGCTACTCATTTTGCCCATGGTCCCACACGGTCGCCAGCAGCGTGGGTGCACAGCAAGGCTGTGGATACAGCCCTGCCTTGGGCACAGGGAGCTGCCAGCCATCACAAACACAGCACCACCAAAAGGGAGGTTATGGCTGGGGAGGTGCCCTCAGTTCCCTCTTTGCCCTGCCCCAGCTGTCCTGGCCTGCTGGCCACCGGGCTGCTGGTCCGAGTGCTGTGCCCAGCTGAAGCAGGCAGCCAGCAGCTTGTGGCCAAGTCCAGCCCAGAAACGGCACATCTGGACAGGGCATGTGAGCTGCTGCTGGGGATGAACCCCTGCACAACCTGGGCTGAGCCAGTTCACCCCTGCTTGCAGGAGTCCCTGGTAGGGTTTGGGAGGCAGGAGGGCAAAGGCGGCTGGAGTGGCTCTGCAGAGCGAAGGAATTCGAGTGAAATGCTAATGCCTTCCTCTGATTCTCCAGCCCTGTGACCTTTCCATCTTCCTCTGTAAATAGGCTTGTCCTAAACAGGAGGGGAAGGCAGTGCTTCACTATCAAATATAGTCCATTAAAAACAAAATGATGGAGAGACTTGCCTCCTCTGAGCCCACCTGTCAGTGTTTGCAGTTTTACTATCATATTTTCCAACATCTTCCCCGTGTTTTTCTCTCTTCTGTTGCTGTACACAGAGGCAGAGGAAACTTGCCTGTGCAGAGGAAAAAATGAACCAGGTTTTCTTAGATGTTCTAATAACAGCCTGAAAAAGCTTCACACATTGATCCCATGCCATTTTAGTGATCAGAGGCTTTATTTACAAGTACGGCTTGCTCTAAAAAAACCCAAAGCAAAAGCACTGTAGACCTTCTGTAAGTACAGATGATGTGGCTGCTTGAACAAAAAAATCTCCAAAGAAAATTTTAAGTTAGTTCAAAACAATATTGTTTGTCTGTTTTTAAAAAAAAACCCAAACATGAATGTTGTCTTTAGGAGAAGATGGTACCATTTAAAAATACTAAATGATTGTTACAGTTCAAGTACCCTTTGCAGATCTCCTGGTCTTGTTTCAGGATGATAAATGTTTGAACATTTTGATGCATTAGTCCTTTACAGCAAAGCTATCAGCCTGGAAGGGCTGCAGCCACCTGGAACTCCTCAGGATAGTCTGATACTTCACAGGCAGGCACTTAAGGGAGTGAGATTTGTAAAATTTTTTTATTGCAAATGAGGATGAGTGGAGGTTGATGAGAAGGATGCACAGAAGGCAATGGTGCCAGCAGGGCATTGTGGTGCTGCCTGTCTTTGGCAGGCCCTTGCAGGTGACTCCAGCTGTCCTCAGGAACTGCATATGAAATTTCTTATTTAGTTTGCCTGTTTGAAGGCAAAAATTAAAATGGTTTCACTGGAGAGGACTGAGGAGGTGGATTCTAATAGCCACAAGAGTGCAGCAGGGGAGGGTTAAGCAGCCTCAGAGGATTTGGAGTAATGCTAAAACTTCTCTAAATTTTTCAAGCTATTAACAAATTGTAGCAGTGGTCATCCTGGAGTGCACTGGGGTCCAGCCAAGATCTTCTTGTCCACTGAGCTGCTGGCAGGTTCTCTGCTTGGTGATGGCACAGGATCACATGCAGTAGAGCATCACCTCAGTGAGGGCCAGAGACACAGATCATCTGTTTTGGCCTGCCCCAAAACTCCCTGGTGCAGAGGATGACACAGGTGGTTTTTGGAACAGTCTCATTTCAGTTAGAGGAAATAAAAAAGGTCAGAAGGCAAGAAGGAGAGGTGATTATACCATGTGTGTAATCAGGTGTCACATTGAAAAGAGACCGCATGAGATTCTGGGTTAATCTGAAATAGAGAGCAGCAGAGTTATATGCAAATATTTTATTTCATTAAGAAAAATAGCATCTAATCTGTGTGGGAAATAGTAAACTTTGTTTCCAGAGAAGTCCTGCTTTTTAAAAATTTTTGTTTGCCATCATGCACATTGTGTTAGTTAAAGTGAAGTATTTTAGTCAAAGCAAATGTGACGCAGAAGATTCAGGGTGCCATTTGATAAACAATGGGCTGCAAGTTGTCAAGGGGGAAAAAAGAGGCAAGTCTGGCACATGCTAAATCCATTCCTTTCTGTGCAGGAAGAAAAATAACAATTTCTTTCCCATACAGCTGAAGTCTTTCATAATCTGCATTGCTTCAAGTTCAACGCTGGCCAGGAGCAACAGGACATGTGCCTTTAGGGATGTCCTTTCCAAGGAAAGGTAAATCCAGTGGGACACTGCCAGGCTCTCCATGACCCTGTGGCTGATGCAGGGGTTAGAAGCAATATGGGCTGCATGTCCATACAGGGTTAATTAGTTTTCTCTGCCAAAAGCAGCATGCTGAATGGTTTTCTGTTGGGACCAGGTCTACTCACAGTGCCTGGTTTGGTCAAAGGTTGTTTCTGTGCCTCAGATGCCTAAACGGATTTGTTTTACAGCATTACCAATTACTGACTCAAGATGGTGACACAAACAGTGCAAAGCTTGGATCTCATCTTTCTCATGTTGGCTGACAAGTTACTCTTAAAATAGCAATTATCTAATGGGGAAAATCCCACAGATCTAGGCAAGAAGATTGTAAAAATAGCCACCATTACTGGTAAAAGTCCCAAAGTAACTTTTGAACCATGCTGTGGCTAAAGACTGTGGACATGTACCTGTTATCAAAAAAAAAAAAAAAAAAAAAAAAAAGGAGTGAAAGGCTGGCAAGAATTCCCTTTTAGTCTGCCTGGCATCAGTGAGTACCTGTAGGTCAGCAGAGAATGTATTTATAGTTTAAACCACATGAAGCGAGAAAGCCTTATGCTTGCCCTGTATTTTTCCATCAAAGAGGTGAAGTAATTCAGAGTTTGTGAATAGATCTCTGTTCTTGGGCCTTCCTTTTTTGACCCTGAATCCCTTTATATAACAGTCTTCTGTTCCTCCTGTGGATATGTTTTTTTGCTGGGAAAGTTATTTTTGGAATGATGGTTTATAATTGATATTGATGTATGCAGTAAGGCTTTTATATATATTCTCTGTGCTCACACTTGTTTTATATAATCTCCACCAAAATGCAACTCACTTGCATTCAATTTTCTTCCCATGTTTACATTGCTTTTATTTTCTTCCCATTATGAAGTTTTTTCAAACACATTGTTGGACATCAAGGATTCAGTTCAAAGTCCAGAAGTGCAATTATGTCTGTTCTGTTTGTGTACAAATATTGCTGCCTTAGTAAATTAATTGTCACATGATGCCATCTACCTCATCTTTTTGTTTGGGGGAAAGCTAATGAGCTGTTTTAATGTGTTTATTTGCACTCAAAAAGACAAGAGATGGAATCAGTGCATGTTCAGCATCTATTCTGCTTCTTCCATCAACACCAGAAGGAAGGGTAGAGTGGGGAAACAAAGTTCTTTCTACTCAGTTTGTGGAAACCTAAATCTGTCCTTCTATCAAATAAAGACCAGAAATCCCAGTCATAAAACTCATGTACAGAAACAGCTTAAATTTTACTGAACAGTGACTTCACAGCACAAAGCCACAACAGTTTTACATAAGAGCTCTCTGTCCACTATCTTTTGAGATACTGTCAAAATGCAGGAATGAAAACACATTCCAGCAGAAGGATGGAGACTGGAAGCTTTTGCTGGGAGGGTGCTGTTGAATAGAGGCATGTTTTCTTTGCTCCATTTCTCTGCTTCTCTGGAAAAATAAACACAGCTAATTTTTCTGAGGGAACAGATATAAGGTCTTCTTGCAAAGGGTTTTTTTCAATGTAAACTGTACTCAGACTGGGATCTCTGCCAGTACTATTATGCTCCTAAAATCTTGCTTATCCATACCATTGGGTTGGCCTTGCCATACTTGAGAAATATGTAGGTTTCCCAAACTCAATATGGGCTTCAGAAGCCTTAAAAATCTTTAAAATTCTTAACTTCTGCTGAAATGCCTTAAGACCTGGCAACTAAATGTATGAAAAGCTCCACCTTGTTTGTAGTCAGAAGAATGCCTCTTTTGAACAAAATCAGGTTCAATAACACACATTTGAAAAAGTCCTGGAAGTTTATGATGTCAGTGACTTGTTTTGGGGGGCAAATAATGCTGGGCCTCATACTGGTTTTCTTTAAGGAAAATTTTTACTCTTGTTTTGTTTCCCAGTTCAAGAGCTTTTTCTGTGAATGAGATAATCTGTTATTCTCAAAAGTACAACTAGGTACTTTTTAGACTGTTGATTCCCAGATCTGAACAGATACTCTCTAACAGGTGGTAAAGTAATTTTGTCTCTAACGTGTATATAGATCATTACAGACTGCATCCCAGAGCAGGTGTTCATGGATGGGGATGACCATTTTCCGTCTGTTTGTTTTATTCCCTGTCTTATTTGTCACTATTAAATGATTACTGCAGTGACAGAACTTCCCAAGTATGCATTACTGAATTTCTATTTCAGCCTGGAAAGATGATAGCCCTGTGGCATGCACACTGCCAAGGGAAGACAAATATGAACAAAGTGGGGCTTTCAGTTCCCATATCTTTGCAAATCTTTTCTTTAAGCCTTACAGAGTTATTTTAGTAATGAGCCTCTGCCAACACAGGCTCAGCTGCAGAGCCATCAAGGGCAGAAGCAGAGCTGAGCAGAAAGCAGGGCAGGAGAAGGGTGGTCAGGAGAGCTCTAGCAGGTGATGCTGTGCCCAGGGAGAAGACAGGGGGACAGACGGACACAAGCTGTGCCCAGGCGTGGGAGCTGCCTCCTGTGTGGCCGAGGCTCTCCCTGGCCAGCGTGCCGTACTGCAGGGAGCAGCCAGCTCTGGGTGTGCTGAGAGAAGGGAGAAACTGGGAACCTTGTCCTAGGCCCTGGTGAAGGCAGTGGGCACAAGCTCAGGGGACCAGTTCAGTTCAGCCTAACATAAGCTGGACTGATTGAGCAAAATTATATAACCCAGCACTACTTCTTTCTTGGTTACCAGTACTGTCAGTTAACAGCCTAAAACCAACTTATAAAGTGTATTTTTATTCCACTGCTCTGTTCCATTTGTCTAAAAATATTCCACAGTCTTAAATAAATGCCATCATAAACTGAAGTGCTTCTACAGAAACATGGCACTATTAGGGACCAATCCTGATCCCTTGTCCCTAAGAGCATCTGCTGTTCTCAGAGTGTAGGTAAGAACCAAGCTACCAAACATGCATCAGATTTAAAGAGCAAGAGTTCACTTAGCGGTGTGGCACCTCACTGAAATGGCAGAGCTATGGGTTACAGAAAGTCTGGGCAGGCCAATGCCCAGCTGGCAAAGTGCTCCAGGAGTGGTGGGTCAGCTCTGCATCAGGACTACGAGATCCAAGAGCACAGGGCTTGGCACCAGCTCTTATTTTTAGGGTCCTGAGTCAATGTAGCCTCGAATGATAAGGGCTGGTTGGTTTGCCATTGACAGCTGCAGGTTCCTGGTGGAAGAGCTGGCTGTTTCCCATGGAAAGGAGCTGCTCCCTGTGGGCAGGGGCTGTCCAGCCAGGACTGCAGCTTGTTTGCAGTCCAGAGTGGACTGCAGACAAGCTGAAGGATGAACTTTCCTGCATCCCAGTACACCGCTGATGCTTGGACTGCTGGTGCTGGTTTTGCAGAAGGGTGGGAACTGTTGGCTCGTGACACCCATCTACAAATCCATGATGTATTTCTCCTTCCAGATGTATATTTTTCATAAATCTTAGACTTTTAGAAATAGGAGCATAAAGTTTCTGTTCAGCAGCCTTCTTTGTGACCCTCTTCCCCTGCTCCATTGAGCTTGAAAGCCAATTGGCTTTCCCCATAGTGAATGCATGGGACAGCAGGAGGGCTCTGGACCTGGAGGCCAGCAGCAGGAGCAGCCATCTCCTACTGGCAGCCAGCAGGCACCTCTGCCAGGACAGCAGGGAAAGGAAGGAGCTGTGTGCCCTGGCACAGCACACATTAGAAGTGAATGGCACCGAGGGAAAATTTCCTGGGAAAGGTGTTTGCACAAAACACCTAGAAGCCTTTCATGCATTTTTTGAGGTGGGGACAGGAAGGTATTGGGGGAAAAACTGTGGGTTGGAAATGTATTTCCAACTATTTTTAAAGTAAACAAATTCCTTTTGAAGTTATGGGTTTGTTGCATAAATTGTGCGTTTGACAGAGTAAGTGGTGGGATGTTATGGTAATTACTAATGTGTCTTGAATATTTGGTTAACCACTATATATCATTCCAAATGCAGTAGCCTTTCCAGGGAGAATTTAGATCTACCCTTTGGGCAGGATTAACTGTTACTCTCTTGTTTCAGCAACTTTTCAATTATTTGATTCTAGTACAAGAAGTTTTCCATTTTGAGAGGAAAAAGGTGTCCTTTTGACATCTGACTTTTAAAAACAAGTTCCAAGTACCTGTGTGGTGAGCTCTGAGGTGACTGCCTGGGTACTGGGCAGGAGGGGTGGGAGAGCTGTCCCAGCTAAACTCCAAGCTCTGTTGTAGAAATGGATTTGACTTCTTTCCTCCTTAGATCCAGACACAGAAAATGCATTACTGCAATGCTGAGCCCTGTGTTTCAGGTCAGATTCTTGCTGAGATATTAGCACTTGAGAAGAAACCCATCCCCAACCTGCTTCTAATGGCAACCAGAACATACCCACCCTGTCTCCACAGTTTTTCTTCTGCCTGTTATCTCACCCTCCTTGTCAGTTTTTCCTAGGAAGGTCTCCCTTGAGTCAGCACCACTATATGTAGGCTCAAGGCAGAAAGGTGATCTATTCTTCCTAAGCTCAGTTTTCTCTGTGGGAAATGACATATCCTTGGGCTATCACCCTTCCTTTGTGAATTAAAATACTGGTTAAAGATACAAGCACATACACTTAAGTGATTGCTTAAATCAGAATTTTGCTTTTGTGTATTAAAATACAGAGAGAGACCTGTGCTTTCAGGGGAGTTTCTAGTCTGGATCACTTGCCTAGGCTGGGACTCTAAATGATATCAGTATCTCTCTGCTTAGCTTTAGAGCATGCTTTTACAAATTTTATTTGTATCCAGTTATTGCTATTACTTTTCAGCCCATTTGTTGCCTGGTTGGGATACTCATCTTCCTCTTCATTTCTGAGGCAATAAATGTCTCTCAATATGCAGGTCCCAGCTCCCCCATGGTAGTCCTGTGTGGATTCCAAGCACTCTTCCTGCATGGGCTCACTCATCCATCCACAACCACTTCTTCCCTTGTTTTCCATCTTCATGACAGCTTGTTTCATAAATTCACTCAGGCATCACTGGCACATCTCCTCCCTACTGCTCTAATAGCAGAGGAGAAAACATGTCTGTGATGCCTTGATTTTCAGGGCATTAACTACAAATAAAATAGCACATTGCAGCCACTTGCCAAGATAAATCCTTATAAGCAAGTTAAAATAAGATCTTACTCATTGGAGTACAATTTGGAGCTTAAGAAAATGTCATCCGTAAGGCTTCTGTATAAAATAAACCCTGGTCTAGTTTCAAAAAAATTACTTCAAATACAAATTAAATAATATTTCACTAGGGATTGACCTTTTCATAATCTGCAGAGGTTACAGGACCAAACCTTAACAAGTTCAAATGTTCAGAAACACTGACAATATCTCTGATGTCTTTTTGGATGTAAAGCAGGGAAACAATACAATGTGAGGGATTTCAGCTTTTAGATATCTGCAATAGAAATCCAGTAGCCCAAATATTCTAAAATGTGGCTAATTTCTTGTTTCATTTTCCATCTTCACATGCTCACTTGAAGGCTTCCAGCACTGGCTTTTTAAATTGGTCTGAGAGGCAGTCAGCTGAAATGATACATAATTCTAATCACACACAAATAAACTGGGCATAGGAATAGCATCACTCCTCATCAGCACGAGTAAACATTTATCAAACACTATAAACAAATATTTCCAAATCAATTAATTTTCATATTATTTGGAAATAGAAACAGCCTTCCCTTTGGCAGTGCCCAGAAATTTGCTGGGTGTTTTCAGAGAAATTCTCTTATTTGAGATGGCACAAGTTTCCTGGCCAGAGAGCCTAATACTGCAAATTTAAGCATGACCAAGAGCTGACAGAAGAGGGGATGAAGAACCTGGGGGTGGGGACCATGGTGACACTATGTGATATGAGTAGCTGGGAGAAGTGCTTGGTTCCTTCTCAGCCTTCCCCTGTGTTCAGGAACCTGTCCTGTCCCCCCCAGCTTGCTCCTTCGGCACGCCACCAGGGAAGCACTCAGAGAAAGAGTTAATTCATATTGCAATGTGACATAAAGCTGAAGCAAATAAATGGGCATTACTGGGTTTGCATTGTGAGCAGGCTGGTGAGAGGGAGTTTGAGGAGGGATTTAAAAGACAAGGTGTGATAAACTGAGCAGAATTAGCAAAACATTTCCTTACGGAGAGGTGGCACAGAAAAAAGAGAAGAGAGCACAAGTCTGGGTGAGCCTGGAAGGAGAGCCTGGGGTGTGTGTGTATTAGAGATGGCATTAGAGTCTGATGAGGCCACAGCTGGATTTTCAAAGGAGAAGCAAGTAGATCTGAAGATGGTGAAGGCATTTACACTGAGATCACAGGGACCTAGGGCAGCTCCCACTGACCTCAGGCTTACTCTGAGAAGCCCAAACCTGATGAAGGTTGGATCAATCATGAGGAGCTTTGAGGGATTCCAGAGTTGGACAGTTTGAAAAGAAACATTACAAGCCACTGGGGTGGCCCAGAGCAAGGGTGGCAGAAGGGGTGCCATGCTGCAGTCACAACCAGGTCAGCCCAGATTTCTCAGTTGAGTTATAGAGATACGTTGGAGCCTAGACACAATTTGGGAGGACAAAAAGGGTAAGAAGAAGTGGAAGTTACCCGAATCAGAGAGCTTGAATGGAAGGGAGGTGGTGAGACTACTGGCAGGGATGGAAAGGAAGAAGAGGCTTAGGAGGCAGGTGAGCCAGAGTGCAGTACAAGGCACAGCTGCTTCCCAGTACTGCTTGCATGAGCTTGGAGGACTTTGGTGTCTGTCTGTCATCCCACAGCCTTTCATCAACCCCATTTAAATTTTAAAGTATATTATGGCTCTTATATAAAAGTAACTCCATGCTACTCTTTCTACATATTTCTAACTCATTTTCATAAAAATAGCAGGTTTCCAGTGAGTGCTGGCATTCAGGCACATGTGTAAGGGAGTTAGTCTCCACTAAACAGATGTACACAGAACCCAGCTGTGAAGGTGCTGTGACATTTAGAGCAGACATCTGTGCTATTTAACAGGAGATAATCCCATGCACACCCAGCTACCAGGCTCACAGCCCTTTCCCAAACTATGCTGGATGCTCAAATGTTATGATTACTCAACAGAAAATAATCCAACCATTTCTAAGCAGGTCTTGATTCTGGGTTGAGTGAAGGAAGTTCATTTGCATTTAAATACCCTTAAGCCCCTGAAAGAGTTTGAGTTTTTCATTATGTTTGGAAAATAGCTTGTGCTGCTTTTCTAGGCCTCAAATGTTATTCTCTTATTTGCAACCAGCCCTGGTCGTTTCTCTGCAAGTCTTCTCATCCATGAGCTGGTCCTTTGCATTCCACCTTTTTCCTAAGGTGGCCACTGTATACAGATGCTACATAGTCTCAAATTTAGCTGTGTCAGACATTTCTGTAAACTTCCTCTTCCCTATGGTATGTGAAAAATATCGTAGGTTTTCCTAGACCTTTTTAAGACCATCTTCACTTGAAAACTTTTTCTTGTTTTGGTAGTGCTTGCTGTAGACTGAAGAGCAACAGTTTATGGGTGGGGTGTTCATCCTGGTGGGTCCTTTGTGATACCTCACTTAAAACTGCTGTTAGTGTTTGCCAGGATGATTCTGAGTTAACAGGTTTTTATTATGAAAAGCACAGCTGACCTTTAAAGTCCAAAGGCCATATTTATGAATGACTCAGCCTGTTCTCAGTGTGGCTGAAGCTTACAGTATGCAAACAAAAGCCCAAGCATACTTCTCCCATGTAACTTTTTGAGAAAGCAGTATTTGCCTCTGGCATTCACCAAGGGAGCTTTCCCTTTGTGTGCAAGAGGAAAATTGGGCAGGCTACAATAAAAGGCATTGTTGGTCCCAGCATGCAAAGAATGATGATCCAAGAACTGAAATAATAGAAAAGTGTCGGGAGGGAATTTATTTCACAAACATGTCAAGATAGCTTCAGGCTTACTCAAGTTTTAATTCAAGCTTCTCATTCTTCTTAAATTCTTTCCAGGCCAAAATGGATTAAGTAGTTGCTAATCTTCAATCATTCAGCATTTCCCTGGGATTGGGGTTTGGGGATGGCATTGGCGTGCCGACATTTCAGCCTCCGGTTCCCTAATGACAGTAAACCCCAGGGAACCCCAGAGTATGTACTCTGCACTGGAGCTGGGGTCTGTCTCCTCAAATTCCATTGTCAAGGTCTCGGCAGGAAGGGCCTTCTTGCTTTGTGTCCTGGAGAGAATCTGTCACAATAGTCAGCAAGCATGATCAATATTGCACCCAAAATGTTCATAAGAGATGATAAGCTATCGTTTTTTATGGAGCTGGTTTCCAGACCCAAATATTGCCTGACAGCAGTGCTCACAAATCATTGCAAATAGGAGAAGAAAACTGGTCTTGCTGTGACATATCTCAACAGATACTGACAGACTTAGGCCTTTAAAAAAGAAAAAAAAATTAAAATTGTGTCTTTTGGCACACTAGTCCTATTGGGATGTTGTCCAATTGAACTGACAACAAAACGAAAATAGTAATAAAAAAACATTCCTATATAGACATTATTAATTCTTTTTCCTAAATGTCCCTTTTTAAAAATCAAGTCTCCTAAGAACTTCAGAACATGTATTTTTTTCCCCCTCTTCTTCCTCAGCACTGCTGGAAAATCCCTAGGAGCTAATGTCAGTTAAGAATTTGCAGTTGCAGCTAAATGTAAAAACTATGTAATTTATGTCCTATGGCCCTATCAAACATAACTACATACCATGTTCACAGCACTTCACCAGGGTGAGAGATGGCACATTGCCTATTGTGATGATTCCAAACCTAGAACTGACTGGGAGCTTTTATGGAATACCAAGGCATCCCTTTGGTGCCTGACTGATGCAGGACAGCTGATCTTTTTCTCTTTCAAGGAGGATTCCCCTCCGGCTTTATTTGCAAGGGTTTATGTGCATGTGAATTATTTGTTTTAAAAGAGAATTAGTATGGCATTTTTTGGTGAACTATAACACATTGAGATGAAGTGAAATTTTCAACCACTTTTTGCATCAACAATAGAAACAGCTGCTCAATATTTTACCTTTCTCTGACAGTGGAGACCATTTTCATTAGCTCTAAGGTACCCCTGTGCTTCTCAGGCAGTATAAATTCATTTATGCCTGCCTTTAAGGCCTCTCTGCCCTTCCAGAGCAGTACACTGGAGGCTGAGAATAAATTGCAACCAAAATGCTATTAAAGTGACCAAAAAAAGTGTAACACAAGCAAATACTTTATTATGTTAACAATACTCTTTTAACCTTCCTCTTCCTTAGATGTAAATTAAAAGGTTATGGATGGCTCACAGGAACGGAGGAGTTCCCTCTGGCCCTTGCTCTTCTCCCTTGATGTTCTCCATAGCTTAGTTGTTACTTGGGGAATATTGTTGAATCCTGTTCAGCTAGTCTTATTTAATATAATCTAACCATTTTGTGCATAAACAAAGTGATTTATGCAACAGAATGTTTGGGCAATGTGGTCTGGAGCTGTTGGGTTGATTAGATTGCTATATTACCTTTGGTTTTTTGGAGCTTTTTAGACCTCTTTCTCTTGAATCCATGGGTACTAAATGGGTTTTCCCAATATAAATCATAATAAAATGTTAATCATCATGACAAAATAAGAGGCCTAAAATTGAGTGGCTCTTTTCATTATCACATTTTGCACAGCTTCACTACTAGTATTAGATTCAGACCTGACTTTTTGAAAACTTCTGGAAAAAATGCATATTTTGGTAAAGAACGATTAGGAGGAATTCCTGGAAATTGTTTCCACTGCTCAAGCTCAGTCCTCCATTAGTTACTTTTATTTATACACCTCCAAAAACATGCCAGGAAAATTAAAGGGATTATGAAATTCTATGAGAAATGTTTGCTATATTGTACCTTATGAGGGAAGTAAAGTAAGTCTGCTCTTTCCTCAGAACCCAGACCTGCCTCAGTTCAGAAAAGATGGATGAGCACTGTAATTACCAAACACATGAAAGATTGGGCCTCAATTCCAAGAGAATCAGACAAGTCCATCCAAGTGCAGTCAGTCTCCAGTGCCCTTGCTGTGCCTGCCGGGGGTTCCCTGCCATGCAGGGGGGTGCCCTGCTGGGTGCCCTGTTTGTCAGCACTGCACCTCAGACACAGCCCACACTGGGCAGCAATGCAGGTCCTGTGCAGTCAGGGGATGCTGGAAAGGATGTGGGGAATCTCAGTGTGAGCAGAAGAAACAAATGGCCATGCATTAGACAGGAGGGCAGAGATGAATGGGAAGTGCCCTGAACAAGGGGAGGGTGGGCTGAAAAATTTAATGGCAGGTGAAAAACACTGGACATGAGGTGGACGAGGGAAAACACTGCCCAGAAGGGCCTTGTGAAAATCTCTGTGTGACACAGAGGCTGGTGACCACCCAAGAGCATCTGCAGTGCTTCAGGAGGATTCCTCACTGGTGCGGCTGGGTGCAAACAAGGATTTATTTGGGAGTTTTGTGTTAAAATATGCATCAGTGCCAGCAACAGCAGGTCTGACTGTAATGAGCTTAATGAATGTGGCTCAAGGGATGTTTCAGGTAGAAGGCAAAATGTGGGATTTCTTGTGTGTATAATTAGGACACTTGGCAGCTGGGTAAGCTTTAATTGCCATCCAAAGCTCCTGATCTTGCCAAAGAATGAAGAGTGTGAATAGAGCTATTGATTTCCATCTGGACAAACAATTTACTTTTTAGTGCTCATCAGCCTGATGTGTATCTTCATTCCCTGTCACTGCTGTGATCAAGCTAAAGCTGCTTTCATCGGCAGATTTCAGGTGGGATTTCAGCTGAATATGTGGTTGGAATTGCAAGGCATTAATGGCAAAAACTGACTCACTCACCACACTGGCAGTGCTCAATGTACTGTTAGTTTTGAAATTCTCCACCTATCTAGGTCCTTACATACAATGTCTCTTTGCTGTAATGTCCAGTTGTGTCCCAAAAATAAAACAGGCACAGAAGAAGCCTTCTTCTCTCCCTGCTCAACAGGAGAAAGTGAATGTTGATTTTATATGATGCATGTTTGTTTATGAATGCAGTGTTACTGAGCAGAGGATTAGATCAAAGAAGTGGATTTTGCATTTCTCTTTGAAGACACAGATGTCCACTGTCAACATGATCATTTCTGGGGGAGGCTTCCAAATTTCATGGGCTAAATGACACATGTTTTTCCTGTCCTTGACAGTTTCATTGTTCCAAGGGGATGTAGTTGGTGCAGGTCATGATCTTGAAAGAAAGAAAGAGAAAACTATTATGTAGTATTATGTAGTAATGCCACTAGGAAAAAAAGAAATTGAGTATTTTGGAAGAAAAAGTTAAGGAGAAAAAAAGTAGGTAAAATTATTTTTGCAAAGTGATCAAAACCCCACACTTGCTGCAGTTTACAATATGCAAATAGCATCATTAGGCACCAACATTTTTATACAGCTACTCAGTCTAACATTGTGCATGTAATGGAGATTGGTGTGCCCATGCAGGGTAGATGTGTGCACAGCTTTTTCTGATTTACCAGGAGAGAGCACCTTTCCTATGAAGACAGGCTGAGGTTGTTCAGCCAGCACAAGAAAAGGCCCAGGGAGACCTCACTATGGCCTTCCAGTACTTAAAGGGGGCTTGTAAAAAAAATAGAGAGCAACTTCTCACATAGGCATGAGGGAATAGTTTTGAGCTAAAACCAGAGAGATTTAGATTAGATGTTTGGAAGAAATTCTTTCCTGAAGGATGGCAAGTCCCTGGAATGTGTTGTGCAGAGATGTTGTAGATGCCCCATCCTTGTCAGTGTTTAAAGTTGCTTGGGGCTCTGAGCAGGTGTCCCAAGCCATGGCAGGGGAGTTTGAACTAGAGGATTTTTAAGGTCCCTTTCAGCCAAGGACCTTCTAGGTCCCTTTCTATGAATCTATGAAATGTCTAACATGGATTAATATGGTTATTGACTTGCCATGTCTTGATATATTTTTTCTTTCTTTAGGAAAGATTTAACCTGATGCCTAGGGTAAAAAAGAATCAAATTCAAATAGGCCTTTTGGAAAGAGTTGACTTTAGTAACTAATCCCATTAAAGTAGCCTGCAGTGGAAAAAAAGTATTATATGTGAACAAGAGAATAGAGATTAAAATGTTGAGTTTTAGATTCATATTTGCCAAATTTAAAATAGGAAAATGACGTATTTTCAGTGGCTGATCTTGAATTATGTCTTGCAGATTAGAATATTTTAAAATCACCACATTACTTGTGTGTGTGTGTGTGTTTGTGTGTGTGTGTGTGTGTATCTCCCTTTCTAATCAGAAGGTGACAATATACACAGCAAAAGTTACCTGGTACCTCACACAGCTGTCGAAATACAACAGTTATTGATCCTTATCCCCTTTGCTAATCAGAGTTGGGTTATAGTCTCATTTTATACACAGCAGTCCTACCATTGGTTACAAAATGCTTCCCACATGACACTGTCTTATCATCTTCACTGTTTCTGGAGAGAATTTAAGAAATGAGTCATGGTGTGGTATGTCCTACTTAGGATACTTCAGATGTTCCTTTTTACAAGTGCTTCCCCAAGCCTTTGACTTTCAGGTCTTGAAAGAAGACTACTCAGAAGTGTAATCACATGAAACCATTAATTATCTTTAAAAATGTGTCTTTCTCCTGTGAAAAATAAATGAAAGAATGCTTTCCTCTGTGCTATTAAAAAGCTGATTTATATCATTTGCAACTGAAAAGAATAAGTAAGTATATAGTTCCATTCTTGCTGTTAAGGCATCTCTTAAAGTGAGCAGATAATTATACTTTAGATCTTTCTATCCATACTCTAAAACTATGATCATAATAATTAAATAATTATATTTTCTATAGATGCACAATAAAATTTATTCCATCCCCACATACTGCACTTATCACCATATGGTATTTCTTCCTTGATCCTGAAAGGAATAAGAATATGAGCATTTTGAGGCACTAGTCTATATGTATTTATAGCAGTAAGGAGTAGAACTGCCAAAATGCATGAAATTTTCTGTTACAGCTTTCAGAGAAATCAGTGAGAGGTCTCTACTTTCAGTGCTGATTTTATCTTTGCAGTTAGATTGTAAAAGGCATATCTCATCCTCTGCACTTGATTTCACAAGTACATTTCAAACAGACCTGAATTTAGGTGGTCAGCAAAGTTACTGGCTGACATATTCACTATGTGAACCAAATTCTCCTAGCCTTTTATTAAGAGAACACTCATTTCTTTTCAATAATGTGCTTAGCAGTGTTTGTATGTCTACCTAAAATAAAAGCAGTTGGATTTCCACAAAATATTAAGTTGCTATCAAATGCAGAAGGACAGAGAAATCTAAACATCAACATATCAGATAGAAGTGTGAGCATTGGTGCAGAACACCTGCAGCACATAGGAAACAGTAATTTTGTGATGTTTTTGTGTGATCACAAGTTCTCAGGATTTCAGGGGGAAAAAAAGACTCATAGCCATCAGTTTCAAGACAGGAAAAGAAAAGGTGATTGAGATATTTTATTGGTGTAACTAGACATAGGTCCCTGGAGCTGAATACAGGCATATGGAACTAAGAGGAAAAAGCTGATTTTGGCTAGAATTCTTCCTAAACAAGGGAAATGATAGGAGGGTTAGTATTATTTATAGAAGGTTGCTGTTGATTTTAGCAGCAGTAAATCAGTTCAATCCAGCTTTTTCTCTTTGTTGTTTGAATATGCTCGATTTATTTTGAGTTGTACTGATTGGTGGGAGAATTCAGATGGACCCTGTGAAAACTGAGCACTGGGCTGACAGCAACTTCATGAAGGTCTACAAGGAGAACCGCAAAGACTTGCAAATGGGTAGATCTGTACACCATAGGAACTAACCAGGAGTCCTGCAGAAAAAGATCCCAGGGTTCCTGAGGGCTCCAGATTCAAAGTCTGCAAATAGTGTATTGGGCTGCACTAGGATGATCATGGCCAGTAAACTGAGGGAAATTATTATCCCCACCTACTTGATACTGGTGAGGTCATATCTGGAATACTGTCTCTGGTCTGGAGCTGCCCCATGAAAAGAGATTGACAAACTAGAGATTGCCCTGCAGAAGACTACCATGGTAATTAGGGGTTTGAAACATGTGGCATGTAAAGCGATTTGGAGAGCTAGGCTTCTTTGGCTGGGAAATGAGAAGGCTAAAAAAGGAACCAGAAGCAACCTATGGGTACTTGAAAGACAGTTAAAACACAATGGAGGCAAATTCTTCTCAATAGACATCGAGAGTAAATCAGGCAGAAGTTATGCCTTGAGAGGTTCAAATTGGACATCATGACAAAGCTTTTGCACTACAAGGATACATGATTCTAATACCAAATAAACAGAGATAAGCTCTGGTCTTCTTACTGACATTTGGAAAAGAGACCTTAAAGCCTGTAGTTGCTTCAGCTCACCAACCCCTCAGAATTAAACATTAGATCCATCAAGGGTACAGGTTTATCTGCTGAAGGCAGTGCCCTGCAGGTTTATCTGCTGCAGATTTATCTGCTGCAGGCAGTGTCCTCTGTGCTGCCTCTGATCTCTGTCATGTGTGGTGGCACTACTTGCCAGTGACATTGTTGGGAGTAGTTTTGCCCCTTTCTGACCTGCACCTCAATTGCACCATTCCTCCACTCTGTTTCAGCTGGTGAGTTTGAGGTATCTGGAAACCTCCTGGTTAAGTGATAAGGGACAGCAGTTCAAATGAAACGTGCTGATATTGATCACCATTGCCTTTTCAAGCCTTCCAAGAAGAAGCATTTGTGGTGTCACTTGCTGTGTACTATCTGCCTCCATTGGAAGCACCTACCATTGGGCCCCTGTGGGGAGGCAAACAGCTGTTAAACATTCCCCTTTCAAGAAGACAAGATGATTTCAAGCCTGTTCAGTGAGGAATTACAGCAAGAGATATTGCCACCTGGACACACTAACACTATAGCTGATCCCTGTATCCTTCATTGTTTTATAACCTTAACTCTGACACTTAAGACAGCATATTAATTAGCTAGGTAGAAAAGCCTATTGAAAATCTTTAACTTTCTTAGCTTGATTTATGATGTATTTATCTGCTTGTTTGTCTCTAGTACTAATCTCAGTGCTGAGGAAGCTGGCAAAAGAACGCCTTGCCCTTTGCAGGAACACAAAGAAAATCACAAAGTTGTTGGCTCGTGTGCATACACATAGATATAGAAATGTGTATATCAATATATATGCACACATATTTTCTGTTTCATGTGGATATAAAAGCTAATTCCACTTTAACAAGTTTCATATAAACTTAAAACTTCACAGTTGCATTTGCAAGTTATTGACCAAGTCAACACAAAAAATATACAAAGCTTTTATATATCAAGGCAAAAGATGCCAAACTGAGAAGAAAGACTGTGAATTAATTTTCAGGCAGCTGGCTGCTAGAAGGAATGAGAAATGCAAACCATGAAAAGCAAAAAAACGCTACAGCCAAATGTCACTGCCTCTTCCTGCTGAGCTTGCGAGGGCTTTTCAGGCAATGCGAGGGAAGGACAGACTGCCACACCTGCAGGGTGCTGCCAGCTGGTCAACTGGCTCTACACCAGGCAAGTGGAGTCTTAGGATAAACATTAAAAGGTAACCCAAGTTACATTGCAAAGGGCTTGGATCCTTTCAAAAATACTAACTTGCATCCATCAGCATTTTAAGCATTTGCTTTTTTAGGCAGTCAAGATATAGTTTTGATGGTAAATATGAAGGGAAGACAAGAACACAGCATATGCATTTTTCCTCTTGTATCAGTGCAGCCCAGTTTAGCAGCAGTGATTTAGCAATATGCAAATAGCATCATTAGGCACCAACATTTTTATACAGCTACTCAATATCTCACCCTTCCCTCAGGAGGCCCCACAGTGGGCACCTACAGCACTTCACAGCAGCTGGTTTTGGATTCATGAGACCCATTGAACAGTAGCTGCGTAAGTATGAATAGCATGAACCATTTCCCATTCTACTGCTAGAGCTGATGCTTTCTTGCCAAGCTTATAAAATAGCATACTTTATTAAAATTACTGTTGATAGCAGAAATATTGTTATGTTGCTGTCACAACAAGAACCATTTGCAAGATATCCTAGCTCAGTCTCCTCCTTCTCATAGCTGAAGAAGCATTTCTGGAATATTTCTGGGAAGTCTGTCCATCACAGACACAAATGGTGCATTTCTATAATTTTCTGTAACAGATATGTTAACCTATGTAATTCGGTATAAATTTCCACAGACTACTGATCTCATTTTTTCATCTCATACCTGTGGTACCTAACCTATGTATTTTTCTAAAAATTCAAGGAGTGACTTTTCTTCTGCATAGAAAGAAGGGTAAAAGTGGTCATAAGGCATGGTGAAGCTGAGGAAATAGGAGCACAGAAGGTAAACAGTCAGAATTCTGCAGCTCTTGCCTCAGTGATCTGTTTGCTCAGCCAAGAAAATCCAGAAGTTGATTCTGGTTGTACACAATAACTCCAATCTATTGGAACACAACATGTGGGAAGACTACAAATGTGAGGAATGCCCCGTGCCTCTGCATGTTGTCCAGGCTGCTTGGTGCCCTGTCACGGCAACAATGCTGCCAAAGCTGACTTGCAAAGACTCACCCTCTGACAGCTTTGTCTCCCAACAACTGTGTAGCTGTCAGTTCATGGGAATTCCTCCTTCTCTGCAGGATGCAAAATGCCAGCTGAGGAAACACCCAGATCATTATCCCATAGCAGACAAAACAAATATTGTGCTTCCCCTGAACCAGCTATATATAGAATTTATCTCACCCCAGTAAGACCCTGAGATAGCATGGTTTCAACTCAGGCAAGGAAAAATGCTGCTCCCCAAAAGGTTTTCTCTATAGGCTGGCAGATGCACTCTTGATTGATGCCATCCAGAAGAAGTTCTGGATGGCATAAATGGTCTCTTCTTCCAGAAGTATCTGTTGTGTAAATAAGAGATGGCAAACAAATCTCTTCAGCATTTGGAAAATGTAAAAGCACTTGGGAGCTTGTCCATGCAGTGGGGTGAAGTGCCTTGTTGCCTGCCCGATGTGTTCAGCTTCTCTAAATGTTTATTATCTCTTAATGATTATACTTAATTATTTAGTAGAAATACTGAATCACTGAGTCACTGTGGTTTTTTACAGTAGAAGAGCAGAAAGAGAAAACTTCTGACAAATATCTGGGTGAAAACCCCTTTGAGTTGCTGCTTGTGTATCTAAGGCATAAGTAACATTTCTCTTCTATGGCTGTGAATAAGACCTGGTCATGTATCTTCTAAGAAAATAATTAATTGATCATAATGGGAGCTTTTCCAGCAGATCAGTGTTAATAATGATGTTTGGCTGTGCAGTGGTTGCACAGTTTTCTATTGAGCTGAAGCTAAGCTTTTCTTCCTTTTCAAAGTGAAATTCAGTGTCTCTCCATCTTTCTGGTGCAGATTCCCCTTGTTACAGTGGGATGTGCTGGTGACTGAATGGTTCAGTTGCTGTCTTGTCCTGGCTTTTCACTCTCTAGAGTTTCAAGTAGCATTTCATTAATTGTGTGAGATATGTCCATTAAGGTTTTAGGGACGGTGGTGATGTTCCAGCATTTCCAAGCAATGGGAAATGTTTTCCAACTTTGCAGCTGCCTATCATGCCGGAGCAATTGCCTGTGTGGTATGCATTTGTATTCAGCAGTGATCCAAATTCTCCTTTGTCATGGTCACACAAACTGTTCAACAGCAGTGGCCATCTCTGACCTTCAGTGATCCAGGGAAAGGTATGTTCTTTTATACTAGTCTCTCCAGCAGGACATAGTTACAGGAAAATACTAGATATTCAACAAGGTAGAAAATATTTAAATACTATGTTGGTGCCTGTGCTGACCTATTTTGCATTACTGCATATGATGAATTTTAACAGCACTCCCATAAGACTATGTGAACACATTCTATTTTGTACTGTTAATTTGTGAGTAAACTGATATTTGGATAATCTTATTCTAAATATGCACAATATTGCTCTGGGTGCATCTGTTCCTAGATTGTTAATGATGCCTTTCTATTCATCATAAATAGTAGAACAATAATCACAATCAGAAAACAGATCTTAATTTGTATTTAAACTGCACAGTTTTATACATTTATGGGAATACAGATGACTTTTTTACTGTAGTCATTAGTTCTGAACCTTGTTTAAACAGCTATGATACATATTTCCAACACACAACTGTGTGCCTAGCATGCACTGTCTCACAGCACTGTGTCTCACAAAGAGATTCTCCAGCCCTGTCACCCATGAAGGTATTGAGGCGCTGTCAGAAGTGATACCTGACCAGCTCCCAGGAGCAGCTGTGGCCACCTGAGCTGGACTGGTGACTGTGCCTCTGGGACAATCCTCACTGTCCTAGGGATCATGTCACATGTGTATGAGATCACTGAGTAGCATCACCTCATAGCCTGTAATTTCAGTGAGATCTAAAAATTGTCACCACTTACAAATACATAAAGTGATTGTGGATGTCAAAAATATCTGCATTGACTATAACTTTCCAATCCATTGGCTGCAGGAAACCCTGGCAAGTTTTAAAATTACTGGATAGTAGCACTTTTTCTTCTGGCTAAAAGTGATGCCAACTAAAAGAAAACCAAACAGTGCCAATGTCTATATCCCAAATATGTAATAAGTCCAAAAAGGCTTTAACAATGGTGAAAGGATTTCATGTTATACCAGATACAGTATGATACTACTTGTAGAGGTTTTTCAAGAATTTGAGATGTCCTACATGATAGCAACTCAATTACCTGTCCATTTGTTTAAGCAAAGTAATATTTGCACATTATTCAATGAATGACAGTTATTCAAATAGCTGTGCCTATGCACGTTAAGTAAAAGCAGCCTTTACAGAATATTTGGAGAACGTGTGGAAAATGCAGATGAAAATCTAGTGAGCTGCCATTTTAGAAACACACTTTGGTATTTCCTTCGTGCTGTCCATTACCATATTCCCAAATGCTGAACATCTGCAGATATCTGTGCCAGCATGGCCAAGGCAGCTGCCTGGGTTTTTTTCTGAGCTCTGAAGGGGGAGCACAGAGCTTTGTGCCAGTGGGGTCCCCTCCCTGACCAGAGGGACACCTGCAAAAGCCTTGCCAGCAAAAGCAGAGCTGGAAGGAAATTTCACATTCCTTCTTTTATTCTTGTCTGCTCTGGTGAGGCCAAACCTTGCAGATACCTGGGTGGCTTGGGAGCAGGAGCAGTGCGGCTGCGGAGCGGTGCTGTGGATGTTGCCTATGGCGCGAGGTGTGGCACACAGACTCGTAACCTCCAGGCAGGGTAAAACTGGAGAAAAGGAAACCGAGGGAAGCGCTTCATTAGGGAAAAGTGTGTGAAATGCTCATTGTTTCAATCCCTGAGGCAGAGGTGGAGCACAGCAGCGGTGTCCCTCCGATTCCACAGAGGTGGAAACCTTAACAGTATAGAGTGGGAGCTGGGCTTATTTCCTTAGGATTTGTATTTGGAACTGCCCTTGTCATGGCATATTCTTCCTTTGGTCACCCACATGAACCGCCTAGTCTTCCGCTGTGCCATCAGGGAAGGAGAAGGCAGCGGCAAAGGGCTCGCAGTGGCCAAGCCAAGGCACCCTCGAGCCCGTGGGTCATCAACCTTCCCCCTGCCCACCCCAGCCGGAAAGAATGCGCCTGGGCGCGGGGTTAGCCCGCTGTCAGCGCAGCCGTGCCCCTGCACAGAGCTAGCGGGACGGGGCCGGGCCGCTCCGCCGCCCCTCAGGCCACACGCCGGGCCCGCCCGTACAGGTAAGCGGCGCCGCGCGGGGGGCGGCCAATGCCGCGGCCCCGCCGCCGCCGCCAGCCAATGGGAGCGCGGCGGCGGCGGCCCCTTGGAAATGTGCCTGGTGGGGAGCCAATGGGGCGCGGCCGGGCCGCGGGCGGCGCTTTCTGCGCTGCCAGCGCCGGCGGCGGGCGCGGGTCCCTCGTCCCTCTCTCCCGTCCCCGCCGCGTTCCTCGCGTCCCTCTCGTCCCTCTCCGCAGTCCCCGCCGTCCCCGCCGCGCAGCATGGCCGGGCTGGGTGGCGGCCTCGCCGCCTTCGGGCGCTGCACGCACGCCGTGGTGCGGGCGCTGCCCGAGTCGCTGTGCCGGCAGGCGCTGCGCAGCACGCCGGGCCCCGAGGTAGACTTCGCCCGCGCGGAGAGGGAGTATCAGCTGTATGTGGGTGTGCTGCGGGGCAAGCTGGGGCTGCAGGTGCTGGAGCTGCCGGCCGACGAGAGCCTCCCCGACTGTGTCTTCGTGGAGGATGTGGCCGTGGTCTGCGAGGAGACGGCGCTGCTCACCCGCCCGGGCGCGCCCAGCCGCCGGAAGGAGGTGAGGTGCGGTGAGGTGAGGTGCGGGTCGGGGCGCGATGCCTGCGCAGGTGAGCTCGGGGCGGCCGCGCCGTCGGGCGTGTCCCCGGGCCCGCCCCAGCCCCCGGCGGGAGCGGCGGAGCGGGGACCGCGCTCGGAGCCGCAGCCCTGCCCGGCGGGAGCGGCCCCGCGCAGCGGCTCAGCCCGGTACCCGCGGCCGGCAGCCGGGCTCGCTGTGCGGCGGAGCCCCGCTGTGCTGGGCTTACTGGAGAGCGATGCTCTGCTCCTGGAGACAAGTGGATGGACAGTGTAAGCTATGACTCATCCATTCTGGGGCGTGCGGGCTTTCGCTCCGTGTCAACGTGCCCAGTCCGTCCGGCGGGAAGGGTCGCTGGCGGATTGTGCGGGTTTGTTTCCACGGTGCAGCTTTGCTCAGTCCACAAGCCCCATATTCAGTACACGCTGAACCCGAGCTCAGCCCCGGGCAGTGCATCACTGGTGCCTGCGATAATTGTATGTACTGGCCTGTGCATAAGAGCTGGTGTGTGTTTTGCTGTGCTTGCTGTCAGCCTTAATGCCCTTGAACCTGATGTCGCCTTCCTTGTGCAACCGTTGCAGGCCCCCTGCATGTATGGGGGACACAGGCCATTGGAGAGAGGTGTGGTGGATCCACACCCACAGGAGCCTTACTTTAGATCATCTTAGTACTTTCTTAATGTCTTCAGCCCATTCATAAGCTAGTTTCATCAGGCAGTGCATGCATTGAAGTGCCACCCAATTATCTTCTCAATGAGCAGTGACAGCCTGCCTTCCTGTAAGCATCTTTTAATGTAATCCTTCTCATGGCTCTTTCAGTTCCCATCACTGGTACCATAGTGCATTGTGAGATCCACAGGCCTGTGCTGTTCTGCCTGTGGGACGGGCCACTAGTTCTAGTACAGCAATAGCTCCTCATGGTTTTGGTGTTTTTTACATAGTGCCTTTCTTTATCAATTACAAAGTTTCCTTAAATTCTCCCCAGCAGTGTAGGATCTGACATACTGCGTACAACTTGTACACGTGCACTTCTTGTGCATGACCATGTGTATTTACTGTTTGTAACAGCCTGAATCCTCTTTGAGGTGACAGCACCAGAGTAAAGTGTTTACCTCATGCTACTCTCAGAAGCAGCTGTTTCTTAGCCAGAGCTAAAGCGAGTTTACACTGGTCCTTCCATGACACGCTGATATGTAGCTCTGTGAGTCCTGCTGCCATCTGTACCATTTCCCCTTCAGGAGGAGGGATTTACTTCTTTCCATGAGTGACTTGGCCAGGCAGAGTCACGAACAAGAGAGAGGCAGAGCTTTCAGGCATAATTTGAATACTATTAGTGTTTTTGAATGATGGAGCAATCCCTCCCTTGAGTTTTCTACAAAGTAAAACAAAAAAAAAAAATTGAACAAGTATCCTTTTAAAGTTATAACAATGCATGACACTGCAGTGTAGTGTTTGTCTGAACATTTAACTCTTTTTTGCAACAATTCTTCTTCCTGGCAACATCGTTACAGCAGTGTCTTGTGGAAAGGGGGAGAAGGGGCTCATTTCTGCAGGATGCTACCTGCCTGTTCCTGATCCCTCTCCTCTCCAAGGCATCCTTCTCTTCCTGGTGTGGTTACTGTCAATTTTGTTTATCTGGAGTGTCTGTGGTGAGTAGCTGGTGACCAGGATGTCATATGAAAACAGCGAAATAGCAAAGGCTTTAGAAAGCAGGAATGCACACATGCCTACCCAAGCTCTGTATGCTGTGGCAGCGTGTGCCTTGGACATCTTGGCAAATGTCTGTGATAATGTCACTTTATTCATAGAGCTCCCCAGAAAGAGCTGCATGTTGTAGCTGCATGAGAGGCTATTTCCTAGTGTACCCAAGCTTCTCTGCTCTTATTGCCTCCAACTTTGGTTCTGGAGGTACCAACCACAGGTGCTCAGCAAGTCCAGACACTGAGATATGTGGGCACCCTGTGCTGAGGGAGGCCAGCACCTGCTCCTGACCTTCCTGCTGATCCCAGTGTCTGTCAGCAGCCTCCCAAGATAATTTTCTGAGGTTTATGTTCAGTCTCTGAATTCTCCATTGAGATTGTTTCTGGAGTCTGGTGGCAAGTGATGTTGCTTCAGGGTCTGTCCTACCATCTGTCCTGTCAAATCTGCCTTTTTCAGTGACCTAGAGGAGATTGAGGCATCTTTATTGAGCTGTGAGTGGCCCCAAACTAGGGCAAGGGTGAGAAGTGATTCTATTGAGGTCTAGGCTGTGCAGAGGGTCCTTACCAAGCTGAAGAAAGGGGCTGACCCATGGAGACCTCATGGTTGGACAGGGACAGGTGCCAAGTGCTGCCCCAGGAAAGGAAGGATCCTACATCTGTTGGCTGTTGTGAAAGTGAACCAAGACTGCTGCAGTGCACTGTCACTTGTACTGGGTGGCAGGGAAGGAGGGTGGATGCAGGCTACGTAAGCACTGGTTTCTCAAACTGCAATCTCTTATTCTTTTTATGTAACATAAGTGCAAACCCATGAATATTTCAGCAGTACAGTTGGCGTATGCTTGGCTTAACCCAGTAAAGCCCAGTTCCTGATCATGCACTCCTGACCTGAGTCTCCCTATAAGGCAGGACTCAGCTGGGCTTGTCTTACTGGTCTCTTAACTGTTAGACGCGTTGTGGTCCAGAGCAGGCAGGGGCAGAGGAAGAAGGAAAGGTTGAGGGAAACAGAGTCATAGAGCACCATTTTTGCAAATAATTAATAGAGGGAGGGTTTGTGTCCAGGAAGCCTGCCAAAGATGCATGTTAGTAGGTGAGCTCTGAAGCCTCATCAGACCAGTGAAAATTGAAGAGCACAGGGGATTGCTGAGGTGCATCCCAAACACAACAGCCTGGTTGCATACACAGCTGGAGCAGTGCTGTTTCAGGTGTGTTGTGCTTTCTGATAAACTGTCTGCCAGATGCATGTACTGAGCAGCACTGTCAGTCTCCTCGGTTTCATGCTACTGAAAACCTGTAATGCAGTATTCAAGAAGGATACAGCTTTTTCTTTCACCGACTAGACTCCTTATTAAGAAGGTTTGTCACCAATTGTAGTAACACTATGCAGTATACAAATTTCTGCAGTAGTTTGTAATAGCATTGATTGAGCTTTCAGGCTTTATAGATATTATTGCTGATCCCCCCCAGCAACATTGGATTCTTTACTGATTGTCTGTCTGGAACAAAACAAAATAAAATCTAGGGTTATGTCTGTTCTTGCTCCAAGTTGTTGTGAGGAGAAAAAAAAAATAATTAAATTAAATTTGGTCATGTTCAGGCAGTGCTGGGAAAGAGCCCAGTATTTTTTTAGTAAAGTAGAAAAATTAGTCATGCATTTAATGATTTGTTTGCAAATCAGACTTATTTCAAGGCATTATGTTTCTGTGTTATAAGCTTCTGAAGTTACTTTAAAATTCATAGTTTCTGTGGAGTTTTGATTTGGCAGAAAGGTAGAGATTGTTGAAGTAAGCCAAAGGTAGATTGCTAATATATCTAAACTGGTGTTTTGCTTAGCTGTGTGCAGTCACCAGTGCACTTGATGCTTAAGTTGACTAAGTCCAGTGGAAATGTTGTGATCATTGATCAGATTGCCAGTTCCAGCACCTTTTGTTCCAGCAGTATGTTCTCAATTGTTTATTCCTCCTGTATAAACTCTCAACGTCACCTTCTGCATACAGCAGGGTTAGTTGCTGTGAAGAGCCATCATCAGCACATTGCTGTTGCTGCCTAAGTTGTCTTAATGTGCTTGGGATAGCACAAAACAGCATTTCTACTATTTCTGTGCTTATGCAGACAGATGGAAACCAAAAAGCTCAGCAAAATGCTCCCACGGTGACCTGGCCTCTTCTCAGCTGCCAAATAGAGAATGGAGAATTAGCTGGTGCTGGGAAAACTATAGGAGCTGTTGCAGAAGAGCTCAGTGTATTTCCTTCCTTGGTTAAGAGGAAACTTCTACCCAAGACTTTTGTTTTTCCCTTCACCACAAAGACACACTGGGAACTCTTAGGACTGCATTCATGTGGTGTAGGAAAGCTGGTCCTTCAGCAGTGAGGGACAGAATGAGCAGTGAAGAACTGTGGTTGCCAAATCCCATCCTCTAAACAAGAATTGGAGAAACCACCTAATTGGAAACCACCTAATTGCTTTTTCAACATCTCTTGGTATCTCTTCCCAAATCTGCTTGCTGTGTGGCAGGATTTTGTAGACAGCCCATCCTGTGCTGGGCCAGGTAACCTGCTCCTCAGTGCTGAGCACCCTCAGGTGCCACCCCCTCCCACCCTGCAGAGCCTCTGCATGGCTGTGTAGCTGTGCATGCATGAGCCATAACTTGCAGCCTACACTGGCCCATTGCCCCATCTGCAGCTTACTGCTTGCAGGGATAGTTCTCAGACCAGGAGGTAGAGGTTTATAATAAAAACAGAAGGCAAAAAGAGTTTACTAAGTTATTTATGTATTGTATACACTGAAGTAATACAGCATACTTGCTGCTAAATGCAAGACACTTTTTCCACTCTCTCTGTAGGCATAGATGGTCTTGCAGGTTAATGATGTCTGTTTCAAAGTAATAGAAAAGCTAGGCTCAGGAGAAAGAGATTTAAGGCTCTGCTGGGCTCCTGAACTTAATTAGGTCATGGGGGTTTTGTTTTACAGCATACACATGTGAGTCTTTAGAATCCTTTAGGTTTGAGAAGACCTTTAAGATTATAGAGCCTAACTGTTAAGCCAGCACTGACATGGTTTTGTGGCTAAGTCCACCACAAAACTGTGTCCCTAACTGTCCCATCTATGCATCCTTTAAATACCTCCTGGGATGGTTATTCCACTACTTCCTTGGGCAGCCCAAAGCTTGACAACCTTTTCAGTGAAGAAATTTTCCCTAACATCCAATCTAAACCTCCCCTGGTGCAAGCTGAGGGCCTTCCCCCTTGTCCTGTTGCTTCTGATCTGGGAGGTGAGACTAATTCCCACCTCACTACAACCCCCTTTCAGGTATTTGCAGTGATGAGGTCTCCTCTGAGCCTCCTTTCCTTCAGGCTGAACCTCCCCAGCTCCCTCAGCTTCTCCTCACAGAACCTGTGCTCCAGACCCTTCCCCAGCTCCACTGTCCTCCTCTGGGCTCACTCCAGCCCCTCAATGTCTTTCTTGTAGTCAGGGGCCCAGAACTGGATACAGCACTCGAGGTGGGACCTCTCCAGTGCTGAGCACAGGGGGACAATCACCACCCTGCTCCTGCTGGCCACACCATTGCTGATACAGACCGGGAGGCCATTGGCCTTCTTGGCCACCTGGGCACAGCTGGCTCATGTTTGTGTTCAGCTGCTGCCAACCAGCATTGCCAGGTCCTTCTCCACTGGGCAGCTTTCAGACACGCTGTCCCAAGGCTGTTGTGCTGCATGGGGTTGTTGTGACCCAAGTGCAGGATCCAGTGCTTGGTATTGGTGAACCTCATAGAAATGGCCTTGGCTCATTTGATCCAGCCTGTCCAGACCCCTCTGGAGAGCCTTCCTAGCCACAGGCAGTTCAGTAATGCCTCCCAAGGGATTCTATCAACCAGTCCCTTAAAATCCACCTAAAATCAACCAGGGCAATTTCTCCAGTAATCAAAAATTATTTCATTATTTCTGTTCCTAGGGTGGCCTTCAGCCACCAGATCACTCACCAGTCCTTCTCTGTTCGCAATCACCATATCCAGAGGGACCTAACACATCAGTAACCCCTTGCTGCCATATGGATCTGCATCCCCTGCTTCCACAGAGACAGCAAATGGCTGTCCCAGCAGCCTCACTAAGCACACCATCCCTCAAACATTGGTGTGGTGCCCCCAGGCTTTTCTCCAGTTAGCCTGGTTTTTATCTCTTTTTCTCTTCAAATCTAGTTTAAAATTCTAGTTAAAACTCCAGGGCTCAATGAGCCCTGCTAACTCCCCTGCAAGGAGAGACAAGTGTCTCCAGCAGGCCTGCTGTTGTGTAAACCTACCCATTATCAAAACCCAAAAATCCTGCTGATGACACCAGGCTCAGAGCCACGTATTGATCTGCTGGCTCTCTTGTTTCTTCACTCATCACTCCCTGCAGTTACAAAGCTGGAGGGGAATACTGCTTGTGCTCCTGATCCCTTAACCAGTGGTCCTAGGGCTCTGAGGTCTGTTGGTTGCCCTGAGACTTCTTGTTGGGACTTCATTGCTGCACACCTGAAAAATCAGTAAGGGGTAATAATCAGGGGAGGGCTGTATCAGGGGAGGAAGCTTTCTCTTCTGTCTTTAACGAGGGCCCCAGGGGGGCAGCAGGCTTCCCTTACAAGTGGGTCTGGTCTGCATGGGGGACCTTCTGTTCCCTTCAGAAGGGGGTCTCCTCTCTCATGTCAGTGGTCTGTCTTTTCTTCCCTCTATGGTGGCAGTTTTGATGCTGGGCACAAGCTGACTAAACCTGAACGACACCTCCAAGCTGGATGAACCAAGCAGGGGAGCTCTTGTACCTGGGCACCCCTCCCACAGGGATGCCCAGTGCTGCTGGCCAGCCCTGGGGGAAGAGCAGGGCACTCCCTGCAGCCCAGCTCAGGGTGACGGTGTGCTCCCACTGAGCTCTGTCTGGGCAGCTCTGTCAGTCATGTGGCTGCAGAGCTTAGTGAGGCCGTGGCTTTCTGCTCCCTGGTTGAGCTGGCACTGTCAGGAATCCATCTCCTTTCCATGGAGGATTAGCACTGGCTGGTCACTAGAGAAGCAAAAGATTAAATGTTTTATTACCATTTTAAATAATTCATGGTTCTTTAGACTGTCACACAAATTGTGGCGGTCCTTTATGTTTTCACTGACCCCTTTGCACATCCTTATTGTGCTTTACCCTTCATGACCCAGACCACCTTGCTGTTCCACCTAGAAAACTTGTGATAGAAAGCACAGAGGTTACCACACTGTAATTGCTTAGTACTTAAAACAGCAGGTAACTAAACATGGGCAAACACTTTCCATCAAGGCTGACAAAACTTAGAGATGGCACTAGGTACCTTTCCACTTTCTTGTTAGATTGGGGTTTGTAATACCTTTCCCATTCTATTCTGAGCCATATATACATACTCCTGTAGCCTTTTTCATCATATTCTCTGTCTAACCTTACAATTAGAGTGAAAGCATGCAAGATACTGTCAGCATTTTTTCTGTCATTCTGAAAACATGTTAAGTAGTACCAGACAGACTTTGGATAAGATGCATACCTGAGTTTTAATGGGATTTGGTTGTTATTTGGACCTATAATTGGCAAACCCAAATGTAATGATCTTCTACAAACTTAGTGTCACTTGAGACTTTCTCCAGGATGGTGTGTGATGCCCATCATGGGTTACAGAAGGCAGTGAAGTAACTGATATCAGAATCTACTTCAGTGTTTTCTTTTATCATGTCAATAGCTTTAATTTTCAGTGTATTCTGTATTAGTATATAAATTAAATGAAAAGCATGAAGTAGAGGAGAAATGTTTCTTAAACAGTACTGAGAAGTTTAAAAACCCCCACTCATTTAGGCAACATCAGGTAGACCTTTACCAGGAGTCAGTGTAATTATCAGTGTACATAAGAATGGGTGTTTTAGCATACTGAAGCAAACTATTTCAAAAATCATCTGCTTCACAGTTTAAGTGGTGCCTTGTGGTTTGGGCATGTGGTTCTTTGGTCTTAAAGTCCATTGCTGATGTAGCTCTGACCCTGCATTAATAAGGCTCTTTGGGTGAACTGGCTATGCCAAGAACTGTATTTTTTAATTTTCAATTTTCCTTCTGTGATCCCCTATTTAATGAAAATGTTAGGAATTAGCTTCTAGTCAGATCAATATAAGTGGACTGTATTCATTATAATTGGTTTCTATCTATAGAACTGTAAAACAATCTTTAAGAACAGTCCAGGAGCAGCTTGGGTTTCATGCTTTTCTAGTAGAAGCCATATTTAGACCTTGTTATTGTGATGTCAGGATTCTCAGAAATATCCCAGTTGCTGACCAGAAAATTAAAAAAAGTCAGAACCCAAATTAAATGCCTGTTTTTAACCTTTTATGGACACTTGATTATTATTGTGCAAGCCTGATGTCAGCCTGATGTACTTTGTTAATCACGGTTCCTTTAGCTGTGATAAATAGCCCTTGTTGAGCTTATGGTTCAGTGCAAATGCTAAGTGGTTAAAGGCTCCAAATAACCATAAGCATTTCCACCAAGTTAAAAGATTCTTTGATGCTGCTCTGACTTAATGCATAGGGCTTGGAGCTGCCCTGTTCCTCCCCCAAGAACTTTCAGCTTGGACTTTCAAGCTGAATCTAAATAGTTGATATTTGGTAGTTTTTTGTTTATGTGTTTTGGGTTGTAGGGTTGTGTTTCTTTTGGGATTTTTTGGTGGGGTTTTTTTTTTTGTTTGTTTGGTTTGGTTTTTTTGTAACTGCCTTACTTAAAAGCATTGCAAAAACTAGTTTACCACAGTTACTTCTGGAACAGTGGTTTCAAGATTCAAAAGTGGGTTCATAACATCCCCATATAGTCTGCCTAATCAGTTGTGCACTTAAACTTCTTGTCTCTCGTCATCCCTCTTGGTGGGGTGGCGGGGGCATGCAACTCTTCAGCAAGCCTGGCTGATCTTAGCGTGGGTATTTTTCATTAAAATAAACACATGTAGACTTTAATTTCTACCACTATTACTGGTTATTTTGAAGTGATTCTGGAGCAGGTACTCTGCCTCTGCTGCAGGCTCAGCATGGCTCTGCTGAGGGTGCTGTGGGAAGTGACAGTAATAGCAGGTTTGGACTTGCAGTACTCCATTCATGCTGAACATTTAGTGAGCTAAGCAGCTCAGTCTGGGAAAGCAGTGTCTATGCTTGTGTTTGTCAGTTTGCAGAGGATTTCTTGTCTTTGTCGAAAGTTTCCTAGTAAATAGTGCTGGATTAAAAATGTAGACCTGGTCATTAATGCTGACCTGAAATGAAAGTTATGTATACAAAAGAGTCTTCATTAATCATAAGTTACGCCAGTACACACGTCTGTGTAGAAGTCATTGTTTATGCCGGGTGTGCCAACCAGAGGTTGTGACTACAGAAAATATGCTCCTACCAAGAAAGACATTACTGTCAGTAATTACTGATTGTTCATCTCTTTGAAAAATAAATCATTCTGCTTTTTTTGGTATTTATTATAGAAGCATACCCCTAATCAAGTTTATGGTGTAAGAGAGCTTCACTCTTGGTGTCAGATTGGGTCAGTCACAGTCGTAGGGTGAAGATAAATGATGTACCCAGAGCATCGGGTGACAATATCTTTTGTTGCTGCCCCTTTTATAGCAGTATCAGGAGTTAGTCTTCCAGAAAAAAAAAAAGGAGTGAGATCTCTTATGACTGAGATGGACCTCAGTTAGGTCTTGCATTCATCCAAGGCCTGTGATCACCTATACCACTCTGATGTGCTATTTTTCTGTCTCAGAGTCAATATTCAAACCACACAAGTAGATAAAAATCAGCTCATTCAAGACCTGCAGAACTCATTTTCATGTCAATTGAGATTCAGGATTTGGCATGATCTTTAAAAAGTGATTGTGATGATTTGTTTCTGGAGGGTTCATTATGTATGTTCACAGCAAAGGATCTGGCTATCCACGCCTGTCTCCGGATGCCAACTGAAGTTCTCTGGCAAGATGAAATCATCTATCTCAGCTCAGTCCCAGCTGGCCACTGAAGCAAACCAAAACAAAACTGCTACATAATTGGACACTGTTGACAGTGTTGTGATTGATTTTGCATTTTTCTTTGCTTTTTCTGAGCTTTTAATGCAAGAGCTGTCAGGAGGCTGAATCCTGTATCTCAGAAAGGGTGATGTTGCAGGATAAGAATCCTGCTTGTGCAAATGTGTCTGCATTTCAGTGTGGTTGATGTCCTTTGAGCTGCAGGCCAGCAGCCATGGAGATGGTCATCTCCATGCAAACCCAGGCTAGAATGCCAAGTGTTTTAGAGCTAGAGCTAGTTTTTTGCCTGCTCTCCAGAAATAGCAAACTATGTTTTAAAAAATAATTTAAATGTTTAGTGGTAAATTGCAGACCATGCCTCTGTGTAGAAATAGAGACATTTAGCAGCCCTATAGGAGTTAATTTTGCAAACAGGAGTTAATTTTGCACTTTGAAGCATTTCACCTACCCAAGTACTGGATGTGCCAGTCATCGCTGTGTTTAAAATAGTAAACGTGATGAATCTCACGTTCTTCTGACATTTTCCAGAGGAGAGGTGGCATGGCTATTGCTAGTTACTAGGTATTCACTGAAGTTTAATACACTTGTTCATGTCTTTAAACCTTCTAAAAGACTTTAATGGAAACACTTGTGCTGGTACTAGCAAGAGCTGGAGTGAGTTCTTGAGAGGCAAAAATGAACTGATAGAAACAATAGATAGTGATGGAAGATGATATGAATGGAATGCATGTATTTTCCAGTAAAAAAGTCTCATTGAAGTCTTCTGCAAAGTTTGCCAGGTTTTTTGCAAGGTGATTTTGGGTGACTCCTGTAGCTAATACTCCTGTTTTCAGAAACTTCAAACTATGGTGCTTCCTTGGAGTAGAGGGTATTAGACAAGAAGGTGGCACAGGGTTGTCATAACCCTTTTCCACATTCCTTCTGGCTGCAGTAGTTTGAAATGTGTGCAGAGAAAGCTGGGTTTAGTGTAGGTTTCCAAAAGAAATCAGGCAGACACTACTCTGGTGTTGGCCTTACTGATATTTGTCCAATAATTCTTGATCCCTTTGATCTGAACTGGTTGCAAGGAAGGAAACTGAAAGGTAGCCCCACCACCACCAACACAGGAGGAGTCAAGGCAGCAGTCAGTGTAGGAGAGGCATGCTGTCAAAGAAGGGGGTGGGGAGGGACTGTCTATGTGGGGGAGAACCCTTGTCAGCACTTCATGTATCACACAGGATGCCATGTCTTTGCTGATGCTGACAAGTCCAACTTGGGGAATCTAATCCATACAAAATAGAGCTTCTGCATTGCCATACAGAAATCTCTTATTTTTATGACCCTTAAAGCAAATGTTCTGTTAAACTTCATCTTATTGGAATGTGATCTTATTGTCACATAAGATAATGTTAAATTAATAAACCATAATAAACATATAAGAATACATAATAAGCCAACATAAAATAAACACATAATAAGCCAACCAGCCTGCCTTGATCAGAGGGCTCTGGCTTAGAACAGTTCCTTCTAGATGAGCACTGTATACCTCCAGTATTGCTGAAAGGCCATTTTCTTGACTTAGCTCAAACTGATTATTCATCTGGACCTGAAATGCTGTGTGAGGTTCTGGTTGCCCATTTTGGAAATGTAGAATAAGCAGAAAAGGTGTGTGGATGGATGAGAAGACCTTGCTGCAGTGTAGGACTGTTCCTGGATGAAGCAACACAAATTAGATAAATGCCTTCAAAGTTATTTTGGGGAGGGGAGAAATAGGAGAGTCCTACAATATCTCAGATGGTACAGAGTAAATGAACTGGGACTGACCATATGAAAATGACATCCAGAGCAATAGCCAGGCAGCAGATTCCAGCAGAAGGAAGTTCTTTGTCATGCAGTGCATAACTGAGCTGTCAGAGTCATTGCCAGAATGTTGCAAGGTTGGGGGGTGGGGGGGCAAAAGTACAGCTGGATGTCAGCTATGGAAGAGATAACCATCAATAATTGTTTTAACTCTTTATCCAGGTGCAATAGCTGGCTTTGGAAATATGTGCATTGCTTCTTACAATCAGCTGGGGAAAATAATACTGGGGACAGTATTGTTCTCTGTGCTTGCTCCCTTCAGCTGCCAGTGCCAGCTGCTGCTGGAGTCAGGCTGCTGGGATATCCAGGTCTCTGTGACCCTTAAGCTGTTCATGTATTATGAATAAGCTGTAATACTGATAGCTGTTCAGCACACTCACAGTGAGTCGCTTGCTGTGATCCTGAAGGTCAGGAGTTGTTCCAAGCACTGCCTGTTTGGGAGGCGGATGCCCTGTCTTAACCTTGCACAGGTCTTGATGGTGTTTTCCTCCCACCTGGCAAGGGACAGCTTGTGTTCAGGCTTAATCAGGGTGTCCAGTGGCATAAGATGGGCCATCACTAGCACCAGCAGTAGGTGGTTTGTGGTCAGATGTTGATTTATTTTTTTCTTCCCTGCCTCAGGATATCCATCTTAGAACAGATAGCAGGGAATGGAACAGTTCCACTATGAAGACAGTCAGACATACTTTATGTCAACAGTGTAAAAGAATTCTCCAGCCCCCGCCCCCCCACCCCCCACCTTAGCAAGTCAGATTAAGCCAAAGAAACAGTGCACACTTTGTAAAGCAGAGATTTCTCATTGGGAAATGTTGTTTCTAGCTTTTCCACATCAGCTGTGAAAACATACTGCCATCCAAGCTTTGCAAAATGATTCTTAGAAAGGCCTAGGAGTGAATGCTTGGCAAATATATTGAGAGTCAGGCTTAAAGGCTTAATGTTATGGAAGAGAGTGTCCTAGAAGAGCCTTTGCAGAAAGCTGCCAGGGGAGAAGAGTCTTCTGTGGACTCCTAGGGTCTATTTTGTTGTGGGACAGCTGATGGCAGCTGATAATCTGTTGATTTGGGCTGTGGAAACAATCAACAGGTTTTTCCTGAATAGCATTTTATAGATTAAATGAGCCTGAATACACCAGCATTGGTAACAGGAAAAAGGTATTTGTTTTCTGGGTGCAAGGAGCCATTTGGAAAAGGTGCCGCTCTCTTCTGACCTTTTACTGTGGCTTCAAGGATAACCCAATCACAAAAAATTGCAGACTAGACCTGCTGGTCTTTTTATGTCTACGAATGGCAGTAGTGGAGCTGTTTCTGGGTGGTTTGATGAATGGCAGACTGCCAGGAGTGGCATCTCATTGTATCTGAGGTAATGCCATGAGCAGCCTGAAAGCCATTTCTGACAGGAGAGCATCAAACCAGTGTGCATTGTGCAGGGCTGACTGGAGAGATTTTGCAGGAGCAGGACTCCAGCTGGCACGGCCAGGTTGGATGGCGAGCATTTTTCTGTATTTCCAAAGTCTCCACAGACATCAGCCCCTTGTGTTCAAGCCTGGTGTAGACCAATGACATCACTGATCAAACTGGGGTCATGCAAGCCTTGGTCCCTAGGTGTTACAGGGCAGGGAAGACGGGCTCTTGTGTTGCATCTCTGCTTTGGTGCCTGTCACTTGGCTGCAGTAACCCTCCCAATTGTTTTGCCTGACCCAGTAGCTGGAGCCCTAGCTCCCCTGCAGCCCACAATGCTGTGGCTCTGGGTCCTGGCCATTCAGGTTGACTGGGGAGTAGCTAAAGTAAATGCAGGGGAAGGTGAAACAAGGAAAGGTGACTGTTATCCAGGCATTGAACTAAGGCAGCGGTGTTTGTGGCGCTGATGGGAAAATACTCCCATGGCCTTCCCCTCTGCTAGCTGCAAGCATGTCCTGTCTCTCCTGGGGCTTACTGTTTCATGGCCTGACTTTGATATTTCCTGAGCATGACTTTATTCTCCTCATTTCTCCATCCTTAGGGGAACTTTGGCACAGATGTCAGCAGCCACCAGAAACCGCCAAAAGCTTTTGTGCAGTAAAAATGTGCTCTGTCCACGCTTCATCTTAAGGACTAAAGGCACTGCTTATAATTCTGCACCAGGCTTCTCTGAATTTAACCTAGTTTCCACTTTGCTTAGTTTCCTTACCCTCTACAGAAGATTACTGCACACAAACCAGAAGCCTGATGGGAGCTTCTAAAGGTCTGCAGTCCTCTAACATACAGCAGTAGTCCTAAAATTTCTTAGGAGATGGGTTTGTGTTTTTCTGGATAGAATGTAAACCAAGGGCTGCTACTAATACAGTGTGTAAGGTCTTACTCAGATTTATATAAACCCTGAAACTGTGTCTAAAAATAGTGTATTTTTTTGCATTCTTAAAAGCAGATTGACCAGAAACCTACATATGCCATGAAGTGCTGTGCTGGTCACAAACTGGACTTCTCAGGAGTTGTATGAAAAGTACTGAAAACCCATTTTAATTTTATTAGTCACACAAAATACACATGGACAGTCACGTTAAATATGACAACACTTGGAATGAGCTGCAGCTGTGGTTCTAGTAGGAGGCATAGAATATGGGAATCTTCCTCGAGAGGTGTCCATCAGAGAAGTGCAAGGATTGATTGCCTGATCCTGGAGTAGGAAGGAGTATGGGGCAGCTGGATATAGATTTAGCAAATCCTTTCAGACCAGGAAGAGTGAAAGAATAAAAACAGGCAATTGGTGTGTATTCTATACGTTATGTTAGGTTCCAAGGGACTTTTTCTTTTGACTGTAAGGCTTGTGCTTATGACGCATGTGTGTAAGTAGATGGGGCTCAATCCTGTAAGGTGCCAGTGCTTAATGTAGAGCTTGTAATCAGCCTTACTAGTTTAAAGCACTTTAACTCCTTCCTCCCTTGTGTCTGCTTACTTGCCATCTCTCTAAGCTGGTCTCATGGTCATGTTTTTCACTACTGGAAAGTCTGAGGTAGTGTGATGTTTGAGATGTGGCTGTAGCTTTAAAGTGTTTCTTAGCCTTAAGTATTGACTAGGAGATTTTGGGCTGTGGTGTGGTGCCTGTGAAAGCATGTGGTTAATAGCACAACAGAACTCACATCCACAGTAATGTTAAATAGAGCATGTAGCAATGTGAAATATATCCTGCAATTAGTTTTAAGAACAAGCTAAATCCACTTGGAGTATAGGTCTTTAAAGGATGCATAATCTTTGCCCCTTGCTTTTTGCATTCTCTCCAGGGCTGGGAAAGCTGTCACATCATTGTTGATACATCAAGTATCTGACATGTTTCCTGTGTGTGTTGGCTGCTATAGTAATGAGATTTTCTGTAGGTTTGCCCCTTTATACCTGGTAAAAAACGGATGCACTCATTTAGCTTTTTGGGAAGGCACTCCCAGAGGAAATGAGGAGGTGACTGCTGTCAAAATCAGCTTTCCTTGTCTTGCATACTCTGTCTGGTGCAAGGCAGTAACAGACAGAGGCATAAGTGATAACTCCTGCCGATGAGATGATCAGCACAATGGTTTTAAAGTGTTTTAACGTGCCTGAATAACGGCTCACACCATGGTGGTGCTGTCCTCTGACCCATGGCCAGAGCCCGGAGTAGCAAGTACAGGCTCAGCACTTCTGAAAGTCAGGCTCTTTACTCCTGAGCCCTGTGCAGGATTTAGGAGCCCAAACCAGCTATAAAATCTCATATTGGGAAGTTTTGGGCCCTGTTTCTAAGCTCATCCTAAAAATATGAGCTTCCTGTATGCTAGGGGTGTCATTTTCATGTTTCAAAAAAAGTGCTCTCGCGCCCACTTCCCCTCTTTTTGCTACTGTAAGAAAGCTAAGCACGAGGCAGAGGAGCATGCAATCACATGCTGGAGGTTGGAAAGGTGTTTGAAAGTATCTTGACTGTGGCTTGTATCAGCACAGTGTGTAGGAAGCTGCATTTTCAGTGAAAAACTAGAGGAATGTCTGAGGGTCACCCCTCTTGAAAGATGCCAGGACCTTCCACGCTTTCCACTGTGGTCTTTACTTCATGCCAGTGGCATGGGCATACATCCAGACTCTATCTACTGCAAGGTGAGACCTGGGATGAGAAGAAGGTATTTGTTTGAATGCATCTGTATGTGACCCAAATTCTGAATTTTCAGCAAGGCTGTTTTCCCAAGCTGATCTGTCACTGGGAATTACGTTGGTCCAGCAGTGATACATTGAAAAACATTCTCTGAAGTACAGGTGTGAGCTGTAGCAGCCTACAAGTGTCTGAAATATTTAGTGTGAGACATTAGTCACACTGAGGAATGGCCTTGTCCAGCTGTAGTGCAGTAGAAGAGACCAGAAAATATGGAAACTCTGGCTGCCTTAGTTCATCATGAGTAGCACTTTGAGGAACATGCATGACAGATCTGTAGATCTTGCCTCAGGCTCCTATGCAGTTTTCCCCAGCTAGGTCATCTTTATTGAAATGCTTACTGGAAGTATCCCAGGGCTCGTGGAAAACCTAATTCAGTGTACTTGGAGGGTCAGTCATTTGTTCTTTCCATAGTATTTGCTTCTCTGGAGCAAACTGCTCCCCCGCCCTACTGTGCTGGTGTCCCAAGCTGTTTTCTGGGAAGCAAATTTTTTGGTCATACCTTCAGCACTGTAGTTTCCAAATTCAGTTAATCTCAGTGGAAGCAGTCTTTGAGCATGGAAGCCAACCAGACACCCACGGCAGCATGGGGAAGAGCTATTTTAAAATTCTAAAAATTAAAAAGTGTTTTTTTCATTTGCATTCCTGGGTCTTGGCCTGAACAAGGAGTAGAGGTGCCAGAATACTGCGAGAGTGTCTGTTGTTGCAGTATGTCTGGCTGAACCAGAAGCAGGAAATTCTTGTGAGAGCCTGTCTCATCAGATTGCCAGCCAGCTCTGAGCCTTGCTGGTTGTGAGTGTGAGTTGGTGAGGTGGAAATGTGGTTGAGAAAAATATTTAAAGGTAGGTAAAATGGTTCACTGGAAGTGATAGCACAGGATGTGTGTGCAGCATGGTGGTGGTTTTCAACATAAAAACAAGAAGTGAATACATGAAACAAACTTGCATCACCCTCCTTCTTCCAGCGGAGGAGGAAATAGGGAAGACTCTTGTATGGGTTGAGAGCTTCTCTGCCAGAACTGGTCTGCCTCTGTGCTCTGCCTTTGGGTCTCCCTCTTGCTTGAAGGGGGCCAAATCCAGCCCTCTGGTTCATAACTTCCTTCTTAAAACTTGTAGGTCAGGAATTTTTTTCTTACCCTAGGCTAGACTCTGCTCTAAAACTTTCCATGTTGTTGTGTGCAGAGCTGCATTGGCAGGAGCAGGGATGCAGGCACTGCAGTAAGAGTCTCAGAGTTTAAACCCCCTGACCGGCAGAATTATTCCACCTTGGCTCCGTTTCAAGACTATTTAAAAGACTGTAGCCAGTCTGTGCTGCCGATTTCAGCATTACTGCTCCTGGTGGAGCTGTAACAGTGGGAGACTAAAGAAAAAAGACATAATGGAAACTGATTAGAAAAGTGAAGAAAGTCTTGGGCTAGAATAAAGCATTGCTTAAGGAAAGGCAGGAGGGAGGGTAAGGTGAGCCCTTAAAAGGCGTGTATTCGATCACAGCAGGGCAGGAAATAGCTTTAGGAGAATTTTTTTCTTTGGTCCATTCATAACCTGGTTCGTACCTCATTAACTTTCTGTTAGTGCTTTTTTTCTTCTGAAATCCAGAGTAGCTTATTTCCACTGAAGTCAATGTGAATAGTCATTCAGCACCGAGCACATGAATCCTTTTGTGCAAATTAGACAAGAGAAGCTCCCAGTGTTGCTTTCATGCTAAAGGGATGAGAAACACATTGAGGATGTGCTGATGATGCCTGCTTTATTTACTCCGTTTCCGTGGAGCTACAATAAGCTTCCCAGAGGTGCCTTTTCCAGGGTGCTTGCACCATTTTTCTACCTTTTCTACCTCATTTACTGCATGATCAAATGACAACCCCTGTGAACACAGTTGCACTCTTGCCTGTGGTTGCATTAAGCCTGTTAGATTGTTAGAACCTCCTGGTTTATGAAGGAATTGCCATAAAAGCTGCATGGCTTTAAGTGTGCCTGATAGAAAAGTGTCCAAGATCTTAAACACTGTCAGCCACTCCCTGCTTACTTAACAAATGCTGGATTTATGAACTCTTGTTCTGCAGTGCTAAAATTGGATTCCAGGTAGCTGAAACTGTGCTTCATTATATCCTTCAAGAAAGACAGCTGGGGTTTTGTCTTGCTGATGAAGCCTAATTTGAATGACTTTCCTCATCAAGCCCATTTAATTAAAGATTCATTACATTCTGTGTAGTGTAACAGTGAAACACAGAATTGTCCTCTGGGCAGCCAGCTGCCAAAAAGGAGGGATTAACTGTAGCTAAGATAGGGTAAGAAGTTGTGGGATTAAAATGCAGTAATATGCAGGTTTGAAGCTGGGGCAGAATGGGAGGGATAGCGAAGGGCCACTGTGTGTGTTTGGTGCCCTGGAGAGAGGGTTATGTTGATCTATGGGATGCACTTTCCCTGCCTGTGCATATAGGGTAGGCCTCGCTCTGTCTGCTGCTTTCTAAGGTTTGTTGTAGACAGAAGAAAGAGGATGGACTCTAGCAGCCTTTTGCAAAGCCTGTGTGGTTTGCAACCCAGAAGACTGACAATGGAAATCCATAAAATGATGCTCTGAGTTTGCAACAGGGGCACTCGTTGTACACCAGCTCCTTGGCTTAGTTTTTGTCCCTGTATCACGACTGTGTTTGTGAATGGGGAAAAGAATGGTTTGTCTACTTGTTGTTCAGCAACAAACACTTCCAAAAACACTGAAAAAAATTTATTATGGGATCCTTGGTGGTGGTGGGCACTGCACTGAGGAAATGCTTCATACAGTTCCCCTGGATGGAGCAATGGTGCCACTGGAGCATCCATACATGCTAAGTTGTAGATCCATCTGCTGGCCCAAGACAGCAATGAACAGTTATGTCTTTTTGGCAGCAGAGGGGCAGAGGTTAGGGGTTGTTTTTTTTTTTTTTTTTTTCCTTGAAAAAGAAGATTACATGGGTCTTATTTATATTTGAAAAGAGGAACAACTAACTTGGAGAAGACCATTTTGTTATATATCTCATGAGCCTGTAAAAAATTCAAGGCTGTGATTAAAAAGCTTGTTTGTACTCTTTCTGAAGTGCCTGTTCATCTTGTTTGCTCTGATCAAGAGGGGAAATCCTATATTAGCAAACAAACCATGAGAAAGCCTACCACTGCTGGTCAGAGCTGCCATTCTCTAAGGAACCCACTAAAAACCAACAATTTCTTCTTTTGATCCCAGTTCTTTCTATCTGTTGAGGTTTTTTGTTTAATTGAATAGCCTTCTGTATTCAGAGCAACAAAACAGTGGGTATAGTTTCTTCTCTATCATGAACTTTATGGCTTTCACTTGGTTCCTTAGAACCTTTGAAGGTGCTTTGGTTCTCTGCCTGGAGAAGCCACCAGTTGGTGGCCAGGCTTCCCCCTGCCAGCTCCTTGAGCAGAGCTGAGCACCTGTATCTTCCCTTGACTGAGTCAGCAGGGCAGGGATGCACCATTTTGTATCTATCCTCCCAAAATAATGAAACTCCTGAGCTGCAGAGGTGGGGAGGAATCATTAATAGCCGTTGTTTAATTTGCCAAGTGTTTGTTGATGTGACACTGGCGTTCAGCTGCAGTTGGGAATGGAGAGACACAGTTATATTTTGGTTCTGTAATCTCAGCCTTCCACAGCCAGTGTCTCTGGGTGAGCTGAGGGTGTTCACAGTTTCTTTGAGAACCTTAGGATCTCTTGGATTCTGGTAGGTGACAGTGCAGGGAGCTCTGTGTTACTTTTAATGCTGTAACAGTCAGTATTCGGGGTCAGTATTTGGTGTAGCACAAGCCCCCAGTAATTTGGATTAGAGGGCAGAGCAGGAGCTTGTCCAAAGGCCAGCACCACTGTTTTTTTCTAAGAAAGATCATGTAGCATTTCATAACCAACACTGAAGGTCCTGTGTTGGAAAGCTTAACCAATCATACATTTTTTCTGAGATTTTCTTAATTTTATTTTTAACCAGATGAATGGAAAGTACCAATGTCTCAGGCACAAGTGCTGCTCCAGATGCCACTCCATGGAAAAGTGGGCAGTTGGAAAATTATGTATCTGAAACTTTTCAGAGCATGATCTGAACATAGAGATTTCAGCTAGAGGTAAAGGAAACACAAAAATAGTGGGTTTTTAGTTGAAAGCTCTGACAAAGTACCATGACAATGACATGTGTGCATTTCTGCTAGCATGGGGTTACATCAGTTGTGCTCTGTCTTGGGCAGTTTCTTACAGATTGTTGTATGCAGTGGGAACTTGCTGTTCCAGGTAATATTGAAAATTATGTGACATCTCATAGCTTGTGAAAGTTCACTTATCATTCCCACCCCCATCTGAAAGGAACTCGTAGGTACATATGTATGTGTAGATGTACACGTGTGTCTTAAACCTGGGGGACTCAAAGGTAGGAAGAGGAGTGTGCTAAATGATGACTGCAGCTAATTCTCAGAAATAGCATGGTGTTCTTTCTGCCCACCTTTCTCTTTCATCCTTCTCCTTGACTCTATTCCAGGACATCTTGTGGAAAAAGGAAAAGTCGTTTCCGTTAGAACTGGCTGTTTTTCTTCTTTCCATAGATGTTTTTTTACCCCTCTACTCTCAAGTTAAATGGGAAAACAAAGTGTGCAGTATTTCTGCTGCAGAGTTAAATATTGATGAAGATTAAGATGCATTAAAAGACTGAGGAAATTCATGGCTCAGGAATAAAAATAAGCAAAACTTAGAAAATTGAAAAAATGTTCAAGTGTATGAATAGCTCTTTATCTTTCTACCTTCCAGCATTACTTCCAATAAAATGTTTCAGCATCTTGATGCAAACATTCCAGTTTCACCGAGCTGGGGACAAGAAAGTGCTGTACAGTAACAGTTATGGGGGGAAAAATGTTCTGTGCTGTGTTGGTCTTGGACTTCCTTGGAGTATTTTTGTTCCAGATGTTAAACTGCTGTTTTTTTCAGAAGCCTTGTTAAGTTGCCAGAACATTAGATTTTTTTTGAAGGATTTTCCGAACCCCAGCTGATTATCACAACACACAAGAATCCAAACTTGGGCTTGGCTTTGCTGTGCTGCAGCAGCTGCAGAAAATCTGTGCGAAGGCGCAGGTTTACAGCGCCATCATGGAATGCCCTTATAGGGTAAAAGAGGGAGCGAGGGAATTCTGCTCTGCTGCCTTGTACAACGCAGGATTTACGTCAGCCATTGAGTAACATCAGGTTCCCCAAAGCACAGATACCCTCACATACACACTTTGGCCACGGTGGTAGCAGAGCTCCCAAAAGAGCTACAGCAGAGCAGCTCAGGGATCGAAGGAATTATATCCCATCTGCCTCCATCCAGGCAAAGGGTGATAGTCTGCTCGTAGCAGAGGCAGAATCAGTCACTGGTGTGTTTTGTTTCTGGCTATAACAGCATTTTTCTAGCTGACAGAACGTGGTAGTGCTGGTAGTCCGTGGCACAGACTGCACGTTGCTGCTCCACTGAAGTCAAAATGCCACCAGTAACTCCCTGACCAAGGCGCCTGTGCCCCAGCTCCCCCTGGCCCTGTTGCTCACATTCTTTTCAGCCCTTTGATCTAATCCCTATGGAAATAGACGGAAAAATCTCCTAAGCTATTTTGTCTAGTGAGGGCTGTCAACAGGAAATTTTTCTTTACAAAAGCAATAAATGGATAAGCACCTTCTACTTTGCTTCTCTCCTTACCTGCCTAATTTTTGTCTTTGTGCATTTACAGAAACTCTCAGCTATGGTATTCTCGCACTTGATGTGTCTTCCCAAAGCTTAGAGTAGCTCCCCTGCTGCCTTCATTTTGCTTTTAAAGGATTGTCAGCCCATATGAGCAGAAACCTGTGAATATCCTAGTATTAAAGACAGCATGGAGCTCAATGTGTTCAAATTCTTTTCCCTAACCACAGTCCTCTTTTTAGAGCTGAATTCTGCCAACCAACTTGGGCGACACACTCTACTGTGCCAAAGAAAGCTGCTTACTTAGCCAAGCATATCTGCTGTACCTGGAAAAGGGCTGCTTGGGGCTGCCCAAACAGGGCTCCTGCCTTCTCCAGGACAGATCCCCAGTCTGCTGGGGGCTGGGGCAGCACTGGGCTGCCAGGACTCATTGCTGAAGTGGTGAGCAGATTTAGCACCCAGCAGCATTTCACTGTCTTGTGTCCGTGCCTGGTCTGTGAGGACCATGGCTTGCTTTCCTGGGAGCGACACAGGGTCACAGCACTCGTGTGGTGCCTGGGATGGAGGTGTGGATGGGGCTCCCACTGAATGGCACCATGTTGTCTCCTGTCTCAAGAGAGAACCACAGAGAAAGGCCTACTGAAAAAACTGGCAGAGAAAAGTGGCTGGAAGTCTGTATTTTGAAATGGGGTTTTGTTTGGTGGGTGACAAGAGAGTGGCAGCTTGAGGCAGTTAAAGTAGGAAGATAACAGTGTCAGCTCTCTTCTGCTGTCACTATTGATGTCTCAAGGAAGGGGTGATGAAAAATAAGAGTCCAAAATATGAGGTATGAGCAGATGCAATGGCTCAATCACCCTAAAATAGACTGAAAAGCTTTTCAGATCACCAGAGCTGAAGTTTGTGCCAGAGACCCAAAGGACCCTTTGCTGTTATGGCATTAAGATGAGACTGGGATGCTAGGGAAGGGCTGTCTCCATCTTCTGGGACCAGGCACTGTTACTCACAAGGGCTTTCACTCTGGTGTCTGGTGTGCCACAGGAAAAGCTCTGCTCATGAGTCATGCTTGTAGCTGAAAGGGAAGAGTCAGTGACTTACCCTGTGTCACTCTGTGCCCTGTCTGTGTGGGTCTAATCCGAGCAGAGCTTTTCCAGTTTTGTTTATTTTTTCAATAGTATTTCGTAAAGGATTTGCTTGAATCTGGTTTTGTGTAGGAAGATAGTCACATGGAGACCAGAGAGGAAATTCTTCCAGAGGAAAATCTGAACCTTGGAGTGAAAACTGGTCAAAAAAGGCAGAAATTTGGCTGTAGGAGTCCAAACAATCTTGTTTCTGCTGTGGCAGCCTGATCCTCAACTGGGCTTTGGAGGGTGATAAAGGGAGGATAGCAGTGAGTCAGGATAGATATTTGCACTCTGTCGAGGTCCTTCCTGCTGTTCCCCTCTGACTCATGGATTGCACAGAGATCTTGAAATATTTGACATGCCAGTGGCCCCTGCAGCAGTAGGCGTGAGATTAAGCCCATTTTTAATTACTGTGACTCTGGACAGACTACCCCCACTAGCATCCTCCAGACTCTTGCTATTTCAGAGCAGTGGAAACAGAAGCCATCCCTTATTTACACAAACTGATGGATTTGAACAGTTCTTCTTGAAAGGTACAATTATCCTAATTAAGTGAAAATAACCACCGAAAAGTCTCAATTCTCTTAAAATCGAGATTTTGCAGTTCAATTGTATTTCCAGACTCAGGCAAGCTGCTGGAATGCATGCAGTTCAACTTTCCTCTATGATATAATAGTTTAAAAGAGATCAGGGTACATTTTACCATAGTGTCTAGCAATGTGAGTTTATTCAGACTTTTGGCAGGCAGTTCTGCACACTCTTGCTAAAACTGTGAATCATCCATTGTTGGCTGATTGCACTCTAGTTGCTAAGAGATCTGTCAAGTGCATACTGAGGCTTAATTCTACATTTGCTCTAAGAAGGGCTAAATGTATTAAATTGGAGCATGTCACATCCTTCCTAAACAAGTAATTAAGACATTGCTATGAACCTGTCTGATGGAGAGAAGGAGCTGGGAACAGCTGGAAGATTTAACTTGTGTTGAAGCTGATCTCTCTGTCTGGGAACATTAGACTTATTGCATTTTGGATTCTCACAACCTGATGCATAGTGGAAATAGAAAGGGGAGTGAGACATTAAAAAAAATAGAATTTGAACTTGTTTTTCAGTGTCCTTATATAAACCTCTTAAAATGATCTAATGCTTTTTCACAAAGTGTAATTTTTAGTAATGGAAAGACAATACGTCAGTGTTTCCTGAGCTGCCTTGCCCCCCGCCCCCTCCCAAGTGAACTCTCCCACTCACACTGCTCCTCCCCAGTTATCCCATCACTTGGATGTGTTGCAATACGTACTGCAGATGCCTTGTGCTTTCACTCAGAAGTGTACTTTAATATTCCTGTTTGCTAAGTACACCTGCAGAAGTGGTGAGTAAATGGTACTGTACGATATCTTTAACCACTTTGTCTGTCCTGAATAGCCACCAGCTTTTCCAGGAGACCTTTTAGTACCTGCAAGAAAAAGGGGATCCATTTGTAGGCAGAAAGCAGAGCACATTGTCTGTTTCTGTGAACATACTCCTGCCTGTGCAAAGATGTGAAGCCATTAAAAAAAACCAAAAGTAAATTTAAAAAGTTCTTTAGTCAAGATTTTGAGAGTCCTCTGTTCCTAAAACTACATAATTTACACTGACATTAGCCTTGTGCAAGAAGTGCCTTAGTTTCCCACCAGGCTCTGTGTCTTCTACCCCGTCACTGAACAAGAAGAAAAAGTCATGAGGTTGTGGTGTCTGCCAGTCTTTTCAGGTACCCAGACTAGCAATGAGCTCTCAGGTTCAGCATTGCACGTATCACCTCCGAGATCTGTGCTGTCATATTGGGGTTGGGCTGCTTGCTGCCCATGGGTGGCCCTCTGCTTGGGCTCTAGAAGAGAAGGAGTTAAACACACTCCTTGCTTAGTTGTCTAAATGATAAATTATTTTCCTTTTATAAATGAAAGTACTGTTCCTGCATCAGCCATGGCTAATGGTCTGCTTATACCATGCTTCTAGGTGCTGTATTTTCTCAGAACTTGTTACTGAATTTTGCTTCCTTGTGTAGGTCTCCGTAGACATGACTGAAGGCCTTTATAATCCTCTCTGTGGTCCTCTTTGAAACAGATTGAGCTCTGTGAATGCTGTTTGATAGGGGTTTTGGAAATGATGCATTCTTTCTGGTGGCTGCTCTCCAAGCTGCTTGTGACTGTTGGATGTTCTCCATGGGCTGGATGTGGCACTGGAGCAGCTGTGGCAGTGGCCCACCATGGGATGGGGGATCAGTCCCTACAGTGGTGCCCTGCTGGTCTGTCCCAAGAGGTCTCTTCAGTTGTGGGGCAGTGCTTGAAGCCCCCATGCAGACAGTGATCCTCTGTGGTGCCTTGGCTTACAAACTGAGCAGATGGGCCATCCCTGGCTGTGGCCCGAGGCCCAAGGCCAGCCCGGCAGCCTTCACACCGGCCATATGGCACTGTGGGTTGGTCACTTGTACCTCCTGTGCTGTCCCTGCCTGTGACCTGATTTGCTCAGGGTTTAACACTTCCTTGGTGGCTGGCCAGTGATGACTGTGTGCCCTCAGGCTACTTCTGTGAAACCTGAGCGACCTTGCACTGAGGGGCTTCTACCTATTCAGCAGTGATTTTCATTCTCATCAGGTCTTGAGAGGTGTGAAAAGTTCTGCTTATATACCAGCAGCAGTGTCACTTGTATCCAGTTTAACCCAGTACATCACTGCTAGTGATGGTCAGCATTTCATCCAAAGTTGTTTTAAACTAGATGGGATTGACTTGTTATAAACACATGATGATTGGTAGTATTTTTTTTTCCCTTCCATTCCTTAGTACTCCCCTGTCAGTCATTTTGCAGATTTTTCTAGCATCCCCATAAGGTTGATGAACACTACAGAGCTTTTATATAGGTAGAAATCATCCCGAGTTACTGTTTTAAAACTGCTTGTTAATAGCTGCTGAGTAATGTCTTCCTGTGTTATGGAAGGTATGGGATGAGAATTACTCTTTGTAATACTCTCTGAATATTTAACTGGCTTTTTACCCATGCAGAGCAGAAATATTTTCCTTTTTGGTATGAATTTTGAAAGTTTGACCTTTTCCAGGTGAATAGTAATTTCAGGTAGTAATAAATCAGCATTACTGTTGCTCTTCCTGTTGTTCCTAAGGTAGGGAAATAAAGAAGGGGAAAAGAAGGTTTTCATGGATATTGATTCTGATATCCAGAGGTTTCTGCTAGGTCCTTTTGCTTGTATAAATTCTCATAATTTCTGATACATTGCACTAAAAGTTGCCATAATTATTTTGGGGTTTATATCCGATTTAGTTTCATCTCTATACCAATTAAATTAGACTTTATCTCTGATCCTTCATCTAATACAGCTTTATTTTTTGCATGTGAGAGTGGGTTTTCTGGTCATTTAATGACATTTTCTTAAAACTGCTCCTAGACATCACATATTTTTAGTGTGCAGATTAGCTGCTCAGTGATTTAGCTGAAGTATTTCAGCTTTGTGAAAATAAGGCTTTTGAAAATTATTAAGTCTGTGTGTTATTAAGTCTGTGTTATGTAACTGCTTTTACCTACTAGGAACATCCATTTTGTCTATTGAATCTGTTACTTGTTTGGTGTGTTTTTCACTTCATCACTCGGCCTGAAATGGAAAGGGTGCAGAGTATCATCTGTATTCTGACGAAATTATCATGCCTTGATAATGTGTTGCTGTCTAACCATGTGTTAGGTTTTTCAGGAGCATCATCTTTCTGGTCATAGTAACTGGTTTCTGAGGGAGCAGCTGAATGTCTTCCATGAAAGCCAAGGGATTATTGAGAAGTCCTGATGTGTTCCAGTGTGTTGGAGGCTTGCTTCCTACCTTTGCCCTTTTTATCAGCCTGTTACCTGCTGAAGTGGAAGCTGAATGTGAAGCAGGCCAAACAAAATAACATCTTCTTTTTGCTCTGACCTTGCAGAATGTATTTTTTTCTTCAGCTTCTCTTCACTGTTGCATAACTGCAGTTATAACTTTATTTCGCCAGCCAAATTAGGTAGGAAAAAAAGATTTCTGTATTTGCCTTGAGCTCTTATGACTTGCAGGACAGGAAAAGCATTCAGCAGTAGGTAGAGACAGTAAGTAGTGTTGACATCTACAAAGAATATAGCAGTCATTGTTTTCCCAGGTTTCCACCTCATTGCTTGACCCCCAGATCTGTAAGAGTGCACAGTGTGGAGTCACTCTGGTCAGCAAAAGACCCTTCTTACTGAAAAGGCTGAAAACCTTGCTGTACAGCATATGCTTGTCTCTGGTCTCTGAAGTGTAACTCAGTGAGTGTGAGGAGTGAATGAGGAACTCCTGAGCTGTCTTCCTTACTTGGGGCTGCATTAATAGCTATTTAAAGCTATTTTAAAAAGGTATTCTTTCTTCTCCAGGATGCTTGCACGAGATGCAGCGAGTGCTCAATGCCACAGTCAAAGGCAGCTGTCCATGGATCAGGTGCTGTTAATATCCCCCCTGCCTGCAACATGGTGCAGGCATTGTTTCCCTCCTCCTAGGTTGGGTGACAGGGCAGGTACACAACTGGTTCCCTTTGCTGGAGGGCTGGGACCGTGGTCCTCAGGGAGGCTCAGCCACCTTATACAGCAGTGAAAGCTTCCCTAGTGGGGCAAGGAGTCCCCAGCAGTCAAAACCAGAAACAGCTGCCAGGTGCTCCTCGTGGCAGGAGCACACTCAGTGGTTTTCATTTAACTTTTTCATGAGTGACTGTCACTCCAGCCCCAAGCTCACCTTCTGTTTGCAGCAGGTAGCTTGCAGGCTCTGGCATCCTCCTTGCCTGAGAATGCTCCAGTTTCAAGCTGTCAGGTTTCTTCCAGGCCTCTGATGGTGTTGATAGCATCTGCTTAGGTAATAGTTTCCATTTGGTTACTATAAATTCCAGTGTTTCTCTTTATTTCTGTATGGCGGCGAAGTTGTGTAGGACTGCGTGGAGAAAGGAAAAGCCATTAGACTGCCTATAAAGTAATACTGGAGTCTAATGTATGGTCAGTTCTTGGTTGTTGTTCCAGCAGATGTGCTCCCTGTTCCCACAGGAGTCTGGAAACGGGCTTGTGTTGCGCTGTGTCCGTCAGTCACGGCACTGCTGCTTGCTCTGTGCCACGGGGGTTTGTGCTGAGCTCCTGGATGGCAGGTGTCGCTCCAGACAGGGCATCTGTGAAGAGGATCATGGCATCACCATGTCCCCAGAGCAGGGCTGGCAGCAGGCAGGAGGGCAGAGCTCAGGGGCTGTACAGTGTAATCCCTTGGGATCATCACTGCTGCTCAGCAAAGGGCGCCCACTTGGGCATGGGCATGTTCTACCTCAGAGAGAGGAGGCATAATTAGGAAATGTAGGTCATCAAAAGCAATTAGCCCAGTGCAGAGTAGCTGGGAAGAGTTCTTACTGTATTTACTTCCTCCTCAGGGTAGTGCTTATTAAAGAATGCTCCGAGTGCAACCATTGTTTCTAAGATGCACTAAAGAGCCAGCAGAGAGATACTTCCCTCCCAAAATAACTTTACAAAATGAAGTGGGCAGATACTGAAGCTGCATCCACAGTGCCCCAGGAGTGGGATTGGTGAGTGAGTGAAGGAGAGAAGGCTCAATTGGCAAAAGCACACCTTTTTAAAGGAGCATGATTGTGTTAGGAGTCTCATATCTAAAGTGTCTTTCTACTACAAGAGCCTTAATTAATTTTCTTCAGGTTTTTTTTTTCAACATCTGTCTGCAATACAAGCTTCCTTCTGTATAAATCCACTTGTATTTTATGCATGAACACTGGAAGATGTTTCTACATCAGCAAAGTGCAGAGTGAGTTGCAAACATGGCATGGAAATGTAGTTTGTTAAAATGTAACACTGTTTCCACCCCCGATTTCTCTTTACTACGTCGGTGAGCGCAGTATTTAGCTCTATTGAAAGAATGTGGTCTCAGGATCTGTAAAAGTGTGCAGCAGCTTGTTTGGCAGGGAAAGGAGCAAAACAATGAACCACATTGCATCTGCTAGGGCTCTGAAAGGGCTTTCCTTACAGGCATGCAGGCATTTGCATTCTGCATTTATTGTGCTAAATATAAAGGGACATCTTGAGTGGGGGGAATTCATCCTCTTCTGCCTGCCTAGAGCTCAGGTTCTGTGTCCAGGTTTGGCCCTCCTAATTCCCACCTGCAACTAAATGTTCTCCTGACAAATCTGTGTGGAATTGCAAGCATCATTAATGCAGGTAATCAAAGTGTCCTCTGAGAGCTGCAATGACACTGACTTGAACTTAGAATGAGCACCTAAGCAATCTCTTTTTGCAAAAGCAAAAAGGAGTAGTGTTCTAATCTAGGTTTTGGGTTGAAACTTGATCAGTACATATCCATTGCTAATTATTAAAAGGATGCGTGCTTCATCTTAAAAAAATGTTTCAAATTCTCTACCCATATGCCTATATTGCAGAAATTGTTTGGGCAAATAATTTAAATGTCAGTACATTGAAACTCATGTAGACTTAGAGGTATTTAAATGCATGGAGGCCTTGAAGGAATTCCTTTGGCTTGCACTTCATTAGTATTTGTTGCACAGCTCAGGGCTGTGTAGATCAGAGTTTGTATGTGTGCCCCTTTTTGGCTGGGTGAAACATCACTGTGTCAAGAGCAGGTGGCTATGTCCCTTTTCCAAGGATTTAGGTGTTTGTCATAAATAAGAAATCCACAGTTTTGGAGGACTGCTGCTGGTGTATCACTTACATCCAAAGTGATTTTCAGGGCAGACACGTGCCTTTCACAGCCTTTTTAGTGAAAAGGTTTTGGAGAGGCTTTGGGAAGGCTCCCGTGCTCCCTCCTCAGGGCTGAGGCCATGGTTCAGCATCTCGAAGGTTGTTGTCCTCTCTTGGGCAGGAGACTGAATGCTGTCACGTAGGAGGTTTAATCACCCTGAACACCCTGTTCTCTAACTCTCTGGTCTTGTAATTTTTTGAGCAACAGTGTTGTAGTTCCCCTGAGACCTTAGTGGGGGAAGAAGGGGAGGCAGGGTTTGAGCAGGCTGGCTAAAAGCAGGAGCTCAGTTTTGCTAGTGCTGTGTTAACACTATTAACATGTACATTGCAGTGAAGGTGCAGTTGTTGATGTTTTTAAATTAATTACTGTCTCTAGGTTTACCACTTTAAAATGCAAAAGGTGAGGAGAAGGCATGAACTGCAGACCTGTCTTGAGAGGCACAGGAGGGTGGGGGATGTCCTGGCAAAACAGCCCAAGAGGTGCCATTATCCCTCTCTGCATTTGCAGGGTGCATAGGAAGTTTCTGGGGGCAGAGGCTTTTCCCAGCCCTGTGCTGTAGGCTGGGCTGAACTCGTGGTGAGCCTGCAAGGAAATGCAGGGCAATGCATTGATTAAAGTTTATAGCTCTTAAAAGAGACTGCACCAACTGCTGTGCCTTGCATGTGCTCTTCATGTTTTACTGCTTGCTGTTTTATCCTTGTTCCCTTCTTATGACTGTAAGATGGAAAGTTGGTGCCAAAGCAGGACTTGGAAAACTGGCTCTTTCTTTTCCATTGTCACTGAGTTCAAGGAACAATAGCCATGTTACTTACAGCATAGTTTTCTTTAAGAATTTATTAAAATTGTCAGTATAGTATTAGACTGGTAAAGGTTATTTTCAGGTTGAAATGTCTCACCTAGCCCTCTGGTGGCAAATTCGATCATTAGATGATGGTCTGTTTGCTTTTTTTATATTAAGAGGTATTATTGACTGTTTAAAACCATTGGTGTGTCTTCAAGGATTTAACTCCATTTCATGGCTACCAGCAAACTTCCATAGGCCTGCTGGCATTACACTTCTTTTGCCTGCCAGTGGAAACCTTACTAGAATTAGCTGGGAGAAGAAAATTGGTCAGAATTTCATTTTTTTGCCACTATTGTTGTTATATATGTCTAGACAGCTCAGGGCACTCTTGCAGCATGTGTTAGCATAGCTAAAATATGACAGACAGGTCAACTTCTCTGAAAGCATGAATGAAACCCATTATTAGAGGGGAAAAATGCTAGGTTAGTATAAGCTCTTCCTGTGGGGCCCTTGTTATCAAATAACATAGGAGCAGCCAGATGCTCCTTGTGAAAGGCCACTTACTGAGTAAATTCAATAGGAAGAGAAATATTCTTTGTTGCCTCTGAGGATGGCCATTGCTCCTTGAGCTGAATTGGTTCCAGAGGGAGCCAGGACTGGCAGGTGCCCTCTGGAGCAATTGCTTCCCCTCCCTGCCCATCCTTGGTGTGTGGTAGTGGAGATGTGGTGGCAACCACTGGGTTGTGTCTGGAGCTTCCCACCAGAGAGACTAAACGGGATCAGATGTTCGTGATGATGATTCTTGGCCATTTGTGCAGCTGAAATCTACAGGTTGGTTCCCTCAGAGAGATGATGGGAGATGTCAGAGCTGGGTGGTGATGGAGCTGGGTGGGAGCTGCTTTTCAGCAGAGTTGGGTTAGTCAATATAAAGTTAAAGCTTTCAAACACCCTCTGAGAATGACATTGATATGCTTTTCAGTGTTAAAAATTACAAAACTTGGAGCCTTCTTGGTACGAGGACATGTGCACACAGCAGATCAGCAGACAATGGCAGACCTGCCAGCAGCTTGACAACTAACTGAGGAATCTAACAAAATACATTTTAATGCAAAACAAATGCAAAACTCTCAAAGGTTTTTTGAGAAGTTTTTAATATTTGGTTGATAAAACTAAGATTTAGTGAAGGAAGGATGAAATGAGTTGCTGAACTGCAAACTCAAATGAAAATTCATACCAGACCTTGCTGAGGTCTGGTATGAATCTCAAATGAAAATTCATACCAGCTTGGCTGAGCTCTAGTGAAGCTGGGAGGTGCTCATACCATTTACCACTGTGTTCAAATTGTGAGCACCTTGTTCAAGAAGCTGCAAAGCCCCACATTTCCCTGTTGAGGGTATTTAATTATTTTTCATTTTTCCTTTGAAAAGACTTCCCTACCTTAAAATAAGTAGAGTATCCTTGCCAAAGATCTTTCAGCCTCTTTAGAATAGGGCATTTAGATTACTGGGGACAAAGTGAGTGTCTTGAATGCTCTGTGTCAAGGCAGGAACAAATGGCACAGAAACAGTAGTACAGTACAGAGTGAAACCTGACAACTTGGTGTTAAAGGAAAGGAATGCTGCTGTATGGTTCGATTGTGATCAACTTATCTTCAAGTGGGTTTATTAGCAATTTAATGGAATATTGGTTATTCAAGAGCCATAATAGCCCTGGTTGAAATGTCCCTTCTGCACGGTTTTCCCATACCCTGTGGAATGAGCAGAATGTGACAGTTGAGCTTTCAACAGGCTTCATGAATTTTAAATACTTTTCAGCTGTAAAATGGGGCACATGGCGTTTGGTCAACGATGGACAAGGAGCTGGCAGCCGCTGAGGGTATTATGGGATATTGAGTGTCTGGGAGATAATGAATGCTTGGCTTATCCAGGTGCATTCTTGGCCTGCTGTGCATGTCCAGACAGAATGGAATATATTTCTCTGTCCAACATTTAACAATTGATCATTTTGTAATTGTAAGTAGAAAGTATTTAGAACATTATTTTCTCAGCATGCCTGTGTACGACTTAAATTTCATGTCATCATCTTTATCCGGCAAAATCTTCTCTGTTTTTCTCTAGCAATGCATTCATGCCCCTTAAACTTTTCCACTAACCTGATTTTATGCTTAGTGGATCTCTGAGAGTCTATTCTTCTAGTGACTTTAAATCTCCATCTTTTTAACATCCTTTTTTGTTTCCCAATGAATTTTTAAAACCTGACTGAAATTATTTCCACTTGCTGTGGGTTGAAATTTCAGCCCAACTTTTTGTAGTGAGCTGGTTGCTGGCTCCTGCTTTATGGGAAATAGTGTTCTTGCATTTTAAAGGGTAAATGGCGAAAGAGAGGAAGGAGAAACCCAGGCATGTTTTACTCCTGGTGAGCTGTAAAGTTGTTCTTATGTGCCTCAGTTCTGCTTAGATATTAAAACACAACATGTTCAAAGGACAGCCAGATTAATTATGTTTTTAACTGTATGTACCTGGAAGACTTGATCAAGAAGCTTTTCTAGGACAAGAAACCTTAGACACTCCCCCTTATTCTGGTTTTCCTACGTGTGCCAGTTCCTCTCTGTGCTGCCCTGGTCCAGCTTTTTCCATGTGTCCCTTTCCCTGGAAATCCCTGGTATGGTACTGGGCTCACCCCAGTCTCAGGTCACTCTCTTGGGACAATGGACACTCTATACCAGGTACATCAGCACATCCCTTGAGACTGTTCCAGGAGTAGGGCAGTAAGTGGGTTTGGATCCATAATTAGCAGTGCCTGGGCAGTAGCAAACAGAATCATTATCTCTGTGGCCCTTTCTGAACTCCATGGTTCATAAACCCCCCAAACTGTGCCAGAAACTGCACCTGCTTCTGGTGCAAGCTTTGATTAAGCATAAAACTGTCTTAGAGCTGCAATCTAGAGGCATTAGTGTGGGATCTGTGTATCAGGAGAAACTAAGAAGTTGCCTTCTCCTTGAGAGTACAGTTCAGGAGTCCCTTGGTATTTTTTCTTGTCCCTCCTGTGGCCTCGTTTGATGAAAAATGGTTAAGGCTTGAGGACAAGCTGTGCTGGTTGGTATTTTGGCACAGCCCCTGAGCCAGGAGAGGCTGATTGATGCTACTGTGTAACCGCCCCACCACCTGGGTAAGGGCCTGGCCTTGGACCTCCGTGTTGGCAGAGTGGCAGGCTATCATCAGCTGAAATGCCAAAAAAACCTCTTTCTGGGTATGTGATGTTCAGCCCAGTTTAGTGAGGTCATGCTCAGATTACTCAGAACTGAGCAGACCAGATGTGATTTGTGTGGGTGTCTTGGGAGCAGCATATCCACCCATGTCATCTGGGAGCCTGCTGGTGAGCAGTGGTGATCCACTTTGGGATCAGGTCACTGCTGGTCTTTTCCTTTTCTCCCTTTCTCAGGCAGTGGGATGTGGGATGGACACAAAGGCCCTGTGTGGGTGAAGAGGAAGGTTGATTGCCAAAGCAAACCTGTCAGCTGGTGGAAGTGGGAATGGCAGGTACACAATGTCCTTACCAGGGTGTGCTGGTGGCTGTTTGTAGGACAGAGCTAACCTTTTTTGTCTTGCTCTTAACACACTGTTACTGCATGACCTTCATTGAATAGCAGTTCTGGAGCATCTTGTTCTTATGCTTTTTTCCTGATGAGCTTTCAAGAGCCAGGACCCTTTCTGGTATCAACACTGGGAAAATGAGTTGGAGACTCTGCCACAATCCACATCCCACAAATTTCTGAGATCAATATGCACAGGGATGTGCATCTGACTACTTAAAGCAAGAAAACAACCAGGAGTGGGGTTTTCTTCTCAAAAACCCTCAAAACTATTGCAGCACTGCTTTATTTTCTTTGAAGCCTGTGCAAGTCCAGTTAGGCAGTGCTTATCGTCAGAAGGAGACAGATTTCCCTCATGACCCACAGAGCAGATTCAGACAAGCAAGAAGGTGGATTGTGACCAACATTGGTATCTGGTTTTACAAAACTGAAGTCTGCCCTTTCCTGGTCCCAGATTTGTTCATCTCTGTTTAAAGCCTTTGCTCAGAACCTTGTTGAAAAATGTGTTATATTTTGACAGTGGCACTTTGTGAACTCAGAGCTAATGGCTCCAGAAATAATCACCTTTGAGATTATTATAGTCCAATTTTTGCATATGTTAGGTCTGACATTTGCTTTGCACAGCTATGAATGCCTGTTTATAACACAATGAAGTAAAGTCTGAAATGCAGTATTTGTGATTTAACAAGCTGGAGAAATGGGTGGTGGATGTAAACTTTCAGGAGACAGTGCAGTAGTGTGTCTTGGACTGAGAGCCCTTTTTGTTAGAGCTGTGGTTGGTCTCTGGAGAGCTGAGCTGTGAGCACAGGGAGCTGAGCTCTGCTAGCTTAGAAACCTCATTTCACCTCTGGATCATGGGATGCTCTTCTGCCCTCCGAATCTCTTGCATCCTTTTCTTTAAGACTCAGCAGGAGGCACCTTCCCCCTTTCATCAAGAGCTTGGACACAAAGGCAGATCAGTCATTGCAGTCATTAGAAGATGCCTGATTTGATACCATCTACAGCTTCTGCCAAGCCCCAGCTGTGCCCCTGCCCATGGGGCATTTTGGGAGCCTGAGTGGCGCCTCACCCATGGCCCCACCACCCAGGGGAAAAGCTGCCCTGCTCTTGGCAGGTGTGAGATGGTGGCTTGCAAAATCATTTCCCTGCTTCCACTGTCTTTTGAAAAGATAATTTCTTTCTTCTGTCAATAACATAAATCCCATAATATGGTTAGTGCACAGGAGATCAGTAAATAATTTAGGAAGCAGCCTATGTTTAGAGTGCATCAAGTACTAATATAGAGAAGGAAAAAATCCCCACACATCAGTTACAGTAATTGGTGGAAGGCACCAGTCCGAAGGGTAATGAGCTCCATTTTTAAAGCACGAGGAAATTAGATTTTTATAAATGTCAAACGCAGTTATTGTCCTCCTTCCTTGAAACAGAGCTGAGCTGGCTGGAGCCCATTGTCTCTCAATAAGCTTTGCTGTGGATTAGACACATCCCATCTCACACCAGGAATGTGCTTATTAGAAAAATATTACTGCACAAAGCATACAAGCTTAACACTCAGCCCGTGTACTAATGGATACACGTACAATGAAACCCAATATCACGTTACAAACCTTAAGCTGACCTGAGATAATAAGATACAGAAATCTGAAAGGATGCAGATGAGTGCTCTCTTTGTGTGCAACATTTCTGACTACCTGGGATTTTAGTTTTGAAATAAAGGAGATAAAGTGAGGGAAGGTGACTTTTCCTCTTGGCTGCTTCTGAAAGAGCAAGCAGTGTAAGTCTTCTTCATAGTGACAATGCTTGTAATCAGGTAGTGTCCAAATATTTTGTGCATTTTACTGGTGTCTCCTGGGTAACTGTGGTTCCACAGAGGACTTTTCTATTCACTGTTTTTTAGTTCTTTCCTGGAAAAAAAGCGTGAGGTGGTTATTTGTTTATACATCAAAGCTAGCTCTGTGAATTAGTCTTTCATTCATAATGAATGAAAATGTCACCAATATGTTTTAAGACACCACACTTCCAAAAATGGCTATCAGTTATTTGGAGAGGGTAAAGGGTGAGCAGAATAGAGGGCTTAGTAAAATCAACTCCTTTTCCTACATCCCTTTTTTAAACATCTTACTGGAGGATAACAATCACTTGTCCATCCTTAGTTTGAGATTGTACCTCGTTCCCTTTCTCTAGGAGCTCTGTTAGAAAGTAGCACAATCCTTCGTGATGTGGGAAGGTTTAAGGATGGAGCCAAGCTTTAGAGTCCCTTTTGCAGTGATGAGATAAAGATTCAAGCTACTTGTGTGGACTTCACCCCATGCTAACCCAACTCTGAATGCTGCATATGCCATTTCCCAGGTGGTACTGTGTCAAGGACATTCCAAGGACATGCTGTGTTGGAGACCCAGCTCAGGAGTGCTGCAGGATGGCTTTAGAGATGCTGTGGTGGGGATCATGCGAGTCTGTGCTGTCCCCTCTACAGGAAACTCTGCAGATGGGCTATTCATTCCTGGCTTTGTTTTCTAGAATCCTTTATTTACAAGTGTGTTTCTTTATGGGGTTTTCTTTTCAGTTGTCTTTTTAATAATGTCAGGTTTTCTGTTCAGTCTTCTTCATCTCAGCTTGTGCTTTTTTCATCTCTGCTTCAACTGATTGAAGTTTCTCGTGTTGCATGTAGGGAAAAAAAAAGAGTAACTTGAACCTTCTATTTTACACAGCAAGGGATATTGAAAGATTTTCCTAACGTGCATGCATCAGCATGTGAACAGCACTTCCCAATTCAAACACTTAAGAATTTCTGCTGGTTGCTTGAAGTCCTTACAAAACAGTGTTGCAGCTTGAATCCATGAACACCCATCATGGAAAAGTGATCCAGCTATTTATATGGCAGTCATTTTATTTGTTTAAATTTGGTTTTATAAGCTAAAATGAACCCAGCTGTTGGAGGAAAACAATGTGATGATGTTACAAATATCTTTAAAGGCTTGGACACCATGAAGCAAATGAAACTAGTTTTCTGTGACTTTGGACAACTTTTAGTTCTCTTAACTTTCCTTAATGTCTGTGCTACAGCTGCATCAATCCCTGTAAATTAAATAAAGAAACAATTCAAGACATCTCTGATGTAGCCTGGTGGTTAAATGGTAATCAGCAACTGGTGATTAAAACATCCATATGACTCAAATCCAAAGTCAGCATTTACATTCTGCTAGCCTCATTAGCTAGGCACTTCAGTTAATTGGTGCTCTAGTGCAAGGGTTATTAGTTGGCCTTCTGGGCCAGGGATGTGAAGTGCCTCCCTGCCTGCCCCTCCCTGGGGAGCTCTGTGTTGCCCTTGGTCCCTGCAGTAGTCTCTCTCCTCAGCACCCAGCATGGTTTGCAATGCTCAGGTAAAAGCAGGTTTATCCCACCTGCTGAAGGGAGCTCACACCCACATTAGTGACTGGTGTCTCTCATCACAGCGACTGCTGCCCATCCCTGGTCGCAACTCTCATCACAATTGTTGCACATTCATGGTCCCATTAGGTCTTCAGGAAGCCTTGAGGCTTGAGCCTTCACTACAGGAGGCACCTTCACACAGTGCCTGCAGGCTGCCCAGGTTTTGCACCTCTTTGCTCTCTCAGATGTTGTTCTGTGCTCCAGAGGAGCTTTTGTGTCTCCCCATGGAAAGTGGGTATGTTGTTCCTGTGCCACAGTAACATCCACAGCTCTGCTGATGCTTCTGCTTCTGGAGACATGGTCAGGGGGGAGGGAAGGAGTGCTGTGGGGAGTGGGTGCATGGCAGGGGCAGCCACTGGCTTGATTTCCTCTGCCAGCCCAGACAGCTTCTGCTGGGAGCACCTGCTCGGCAGCACATCTCCTGAAAGGGCTTTCTCTTCTTGGTGTTTTGGCTTTGGAAGTTGCTGGAGGTTGTAGATTAATTGGAGATAGGTGACCATGCAACAGGCTGGGTAAACCTGTTTTTTCTTGTCATTTGGCCTTCTCCTTAAATACTCCCATCTGATGATTTTATTTATTCTAACTGCCTGTGACTGGTGTCCCACTTGGGAGTTTGCCTGTCTGCCTCGTGCCAGCACAAAAGAGTGAATCTGTGTGTTCTTGGAATGGAACCCTGCTTTTATCATGCTGCATCTCCATTACTCCATATTAAACTATTGTTTTCTTCTTTGGGTTCTATTGACTCTTATGCATGTAGCACCTGTACAGTAAAACCCACTGGGCTTCACAGACAAAAGAAATCATTCTGCTATCAGCATAGGGATGTTATGAAATGTTGCCATGTTTGTACAACAGCAGTTTCCCAATATTACCTCAGCTGTTCCCCATTTATTTGTAAAACACCACGTGGGTCCAATCCACAATATAAACCTAATTTTAAAGAATGCTGGAGGTAAAACAACAAGACTAAGAAAGATGAAGCCTTTCTACTAAGCCTGGAGACTTGAGTGCCAGCTCTCTGCCTGAAGTCATTTTAACATCAGGTGAAAGACAGAGGAGCAAAAAAGAAGTGTTAATTGTAAAAGGCATGCTGTAGGCTCATTCCAGGCTGCATGCCAAGGCCTTAGATGGTTCTTTGTGTGGAGAGGATGAATCCCTTGCAATCAGAAACCCCCTGGATACAGTTCTGAGTTGCAGTATAACCCATCAGAGTTCTGCAGGTGGCACAAAGATCTGCCTCTGTTTTTCACAAGTTTTAACTGAGGCACCTACTTTAACAGTGTGCTTGTCCAGGGTTTTTCTCTCAAGTGACTGGAGAGTAAGAAGATGCTAGAGAAGAAGAGGAAGCCTCCAGAGAGCAGATCAGGCTTGGATACAGTGCTGCCCCCAGTGTATCCTACACAGACCAACATCACCTGTCCTGGCAGCCCATGGGGACCTGCCCTTGCCTTTTGAGCCTGGGCTCAGGGTTAATGGGATCACTCACAAATGCCACATTGCCGAGTCAGGGAAAATGAGCAGGAAAAGGCAGCTTAGGTGGATCATGTCTGTCTCTTTCTTTATTCCCTAAAGCCAGCGCTGCTCTTAGGAAAGTGTGCCAGCCAAACTGTGTGCTGTTCTTGTGCCACAGTGAGAGTGAAGGACCTGTCACCCTTGTATGTCCTTCCACTGCTGTGGCAGGTGTAGTTTGGCAGAGCCCAGGAGTAGGGCTGCTCGGATTGCCTCTGTTGTTGTATAGTGCAGTAACACTAGTATGGTGTCACTTGTTTTAGCTTCATGTGGTTTCTTTCTAGAAATACTTAATTTAGCACTTTAAATAGATGAGTGACCTGTGGGACATGCAGAAATATAAAAGGAGTTCAGTGTGTTTGCCATGTTTATTGATGCCTTCTGGGCACCTCTAGTTAACCATGGTGAGGAAGTTTCACTGAACATGAAGATGCCCCTGTGTGGGATCAAGTTCACATTTCTGTGGATGAGCTCTTATTTTTATTGACATTGTGCAAGTTTATGCTTTTGGTGAGTGGTTGGTTGTGTGTAGATTCTTCTTTTGGCTTACAAGGCACCACAGTGATGTTGTTTGAACATAGTCCCTGTTCTGGATGGCAAGTGATTTGAGCCTCTATAGAAACAGATTCTGATTTAGGCATCCTCAGCAGCCCTTAGTGGGAAAGAAGGAACCTACTGAAGCTGCATTCTGTGCTCCTAATACAAGCTTCTTTCAGCAGGAAACAGGCTCTGACTTCCAGCCATGTGTGTGGCTCTCCACAGCAAGCATTAAGCCCCACAATGTAAAGGCATGAAATGTCTTGTGATTCTGAAGCAGGGTACCTCAAACATGCAAGGAGAACTAGTGCCCAGTAAAATTGCAAAGCCATAAGAAATTTGAACATTTACTGATAAGGGGATTTTTTTTTTTCCCTGAGGGCTGAAGAGGGGCTTGGGGTAGAGCTGCCACCTCTGTGGCTGGCAGAGCCACCTCTTGTGTCTGAGCAGAGAGGAAGGAATGAATCTCACTCCTCTGCTGGTGCTTCTGGCCCAAATCTGAGGGACAAGGTTTGCAAGAGGATATTACTGTGCAGAGGGACTGGGCTTAACATGTGGACCCCTTTGGACCCCTTGTCTGTCCCTCCTGAATGCTGCATGGCTCCTCTGCAAAGAGCCTGATCTCTGCCCCTTGCCAACCCATCCCCCAGACCACAGAGACCTCTGACCACAGGTGGGGAGCTGTGATGGGCAGGGCCACAAAGGACCCTGCCATCCATCTTGCTAAAGGTGCATTAAAAGGCTTTATTTCTTATTAATTCTATGTATTCCTGGCAGGTTTTAAAAAATTTTTTCAACAGTATAATATGTCTTTAATAACTCTCTTTTAAACAGGTTGAAGCCATGAAGAGAGTACTGGAAAGTCTCAACCTTAATATAGTTGAGATGGTGGATGAAAATGCAACCTTGGATGGTGGAGATGTCTTATTTACAGGTATCATAATTACAGGGAGTGAATTTGCTGTTTACATGTTATGACTGCCCTAAAGACTGCATGTTGTCTGATACCAGCATAATAAAATGTCATTCCTGTGGTTTGCTGAATCTGTTGTTTGCTAAATGTCATGAAGGTTGCTGAAAGATGAATTCTCAGTGCAACCCTCAATGTCGTGCCTGATACCTGAATAAATGGAGTAGCAGTACACACACTACAAAGAACAGCACTGTGCATACAGATTTTATTTTAGCTTGTAAAGTGCCAATAAGAAAAATGCTTTCAGTAGTCAGCTGTCTGGGGTTGTTTCATATTTCTTATAACAAGCAGCTAACATTCGCCAGACTAATTTTCAGGACTTGTAAAGGCTTGATGCAGACAATTGTTACTAGTTCAATGAATTAAATGCAAAAAAAAGCATTTTTAGTTTATCAGGGATGTGGTGGAGTTGCCTGTCAGATGTCATGAGCCTTACATGCATGGTTGACTTCAAAGATGAAGATACTGCCTGTGTTTTTTGTGTCATTAAACCCATTAGGCATTTTCTCACATTGGCTGCACACAGGGCTGCTCCCAGCCTGTGCTGAATGAGCCTGTTTGTTTTGATCAGCATCACAGGAGGCTGGCTGCCTGCCTTAGTGCACCACAGGGAAAGAAGGAAAGGGTCTCTACAGAGGCAGACCAGGAAGGGGGGCCTTCCTAAGGCAGTGCAGATCCAGCACTGATTTTCTCTGGTGCTGGAGGATGCTGATGACTGCAGATCTGCCTTGAGACCAGAGGAAATCTCAAGGGGAGATGGAAATGGTTAATCAGTGGTGTACTAATCCAGCCCAGCTGTTGTCTTTCCTGACCCAATGACCACTGGAGAGATTTAGAAGAGGAAGCTATTTATGCTTCTGGTTAAACATCTCTTCTGGCAAAGGATTAATTGCTTTAGATTATCAGCTCACAATTGCAGGTTGCATTCTTTTGTGCTGAATTTTCAATTTAAATACTCAGCTTGAGAAAAGAAACATGTAACATGAAAATCCTTGAAAGACTGCTTCAGAATGCCTCTAAAGCTAGTCTGCTTTTTCATTCCAGGCAGAGAATTTTTCGTAGGTCTCTCCAGGCGGACAAATCAACGTGGTGCAGAAATTCTGGCTGACACATTTAAGGTTTGTATGTTCCTTCATGCCACAGGAAATAGGAGCTCTCATTCACTGAACTAATTGAACAATTGTACTGGCTAAGATGTTGGTCATACTCATGTACTTTATTTAAGACCTAATTAAAAAAACCCCAACGGTACAAGTTGCTGAAAGGTTTGAGCATCCTGTAAAGTGGTAGATGCTGAAGTTGGATCTGAAATGTGCATTGCTGCATAACAATCAGTTGGATAGTGGGAGGCTGTTATTTTTTGGGAGCACATAAACACTCCTGTTCTTCATGTTCTCATGTATCAGCCCTGTGCTCTTATTGCTGTTTCCTGGAGAGGTTTTATGTATCTACTGTTTAATTAAGCATTTTAATGTATTTCTTTATGGTTGCAACAATAGTAGTATTTGAAACATGTTCTGGATTTTATGTCAGTCTCCAGACAAGACCAGCTGGTCCATAGGAGAGTGTCATACTCAAACAGTTGACACTGTGCCCTGGGGTTGATAATTTGCAGATAGTAAAATTAATTATGGAATGTCTCCATACAATTACAGAACTAGGACACTTAAAAATATTTATAGCACCCTTCTTTACTCCCATACAGGATTATGCTGTCTCCACAGTCCCTGTTCATGATTCTTTGCATCTGAAGAGCTTTTGCAGCATGGCTGGACCAAACTTGATTGCTATCGGATCAAGTGAAGCTGCACAGAAAGCCCTCAAGGTAAAGCACCTAAGAAAATATTCTAAACAGCATATCTCTTTCTGTTCTTTTTATGATATCTGTTTAAGGATGCTGGAATTTTAAAATACATATAGATCAGTGAAAGAGGAAACAACCACTTTGTGTTAGGGTCTCCTGTGTGTGCAAACCAAAAGAATGTCTATATCAAGCAGGAGAATGGTGATGTTGATTTAACTTCATTTAGCTTAAGGAAATAAACAGAATATGCAGGTTATTATTTACAGCTTTTTAGACTAAAAATATGATAATTTGGTGTTAAAAGTGAGGAAGGAGATATAGTCAGACCAGTGGAGATATTTACTACAGTTGTTGCCATGAGGAAACTTGTCTTTTAGAATTCACAGAGGGGAAGTAAAAGTTCTGTCATGAAGAAGGAGGAAGAGGCCCTAAACTTGTATAGAGTGTTTATAAACATGAGCAAAATTCAACTACAATACTGGTTGCTCAGTGCTGCAACTTGAATTTGAGCCAGGGCTAATCTGAGAACTCATCAGTTTGATTAAACCCTTCTGCACAGCTCAGCTAATCATGTTAGCTTCAATTTAGCTATTATAACCAAAACCATTTTTTGTCTAACTTGATCAAATATTGCTGGTAACTAACCATCAAGTAAACACCAGCATTAGTCAAGGTAAAGTAATGAGCAGATACATTTTTAAAAGAACATGATAATTAACAAGATAATCTAGCAGTCTCTGATTGTTGGTGGGTACATTTATAAAAATATATCAACTGTCAGCTCTCGGTATGTTTCTCTGCACTAGACACTTGGCAGCACATTTGCTTGTGTCTGAGGATAATATTTGCTCACACCCTGCCAGCTGAGGTTAGGAGTCTGGGCTGGAGCAGGGTTTTGTCCCATGGCATGTGCTCTTCTCATGCTCCTAGAGCACTGACAGGTTATATCAGGCAGCCATGTCACAGCTACATATGGAGTTACCCAGAACACGTTCCAGTGAGTAGGATCTGGCTGTTTGTCCAAGAGTCTAAATCTCTTATGAGAAACTATTGGCAAACAAATGGGTAAATTGTCTGTCTTGGAAATGATGGCATTTGCAGTGCTGCTGATCACCAGCTTCCCCTAACATTTGAATTCTTGCTTTCTGACAATGTAGTTGTATTTTTTTACTTGCCACCAAAGCAAAAAAAAAAAAAAAAATCAGTTGGCAATCAGCTTCTTGCAGTCTTGTGGAAATGCAAGTGCAAGAGGATCTTGGAGGAACTGACACTTGGAATTAAAAGCTGCTCCTTGGATTTCAGCAGATGAGCTGAGCTGTAGCAGTGCTGTCAGCTGTTCTCCTGTTACCCAGCAGTCTGTGGCAGTACAGTCCCCTGAGCTCCTGCTGAGTCTGTTGCCTGGCACAGCCCAGCATGCCACTCCTTTTTATTGTAATAGCTTGTTATTTTAAACTCCTCCTTCATGTTGCCATTTTTTGTGACTGGAAATGCAATCATACAAGCAAGATGATTGAGCTGTCTTTAACCATCTTGGTAATTGGGTTGTTCTTGCATGTCATGTTAGGCAACTGCTTCTAGTGAGCTGCTACATCGTGCTACGCTAACATTTTACATTTAAAGCAGGATTTATCTGCTTACATTCTTGTTTGAAATAGAGATTTTTCTTGATTGTTCTTACTGCTGCAACTTATGTATCCTTACAATACTTTAAAAATAGAAAAAGAAATTGCATCTGGTGCTCACATATGGCCAAGTGCAATTGATCGTGAGTTCAGTGCAGTATGTGTAATGTAAAGCTCTGCAAGTAAGCTGGGAAATGAATCCCCAGAGTTTGGGATAATAGACCACATGCTAGAAGCAGATAATAAATCAGAAATGACATTTTAACCATTAAATCCTCTTCAGGCTTTGGCGAATGTAGTGTATTTATTTGGATTGCAGCTGAAAAGTGACACTTGAGGAAACTTGGTGAAAGAAAGAGACAGATTAAGTGCAGAAAGTACTGGGGCCTCTGGTGACTATCACATCTGAAATTTTAACTTCCCTCTGCTGTTTTCAGCATGCATTTAATTCCTTCTTATAGTTAAACCTGTTTATAATTCCATACATGTAATTCCACATTTGAACATCAGCCACGGCTGTTGAGATGATGAAGCCTGGGATTATTTTTCAGGTCCCTTGGTGAAGCCAGGATTTCCTGTAAACATGTCACCTCTGGGCTCTGATCAGGCACTGCCAGAGTTGCTGACCTTTACTGTGAATGAGGACAGATTTGGGCTATGGCAGTGCCAGTCCCAGTGTAGGGAGTTGATGTGGCAGTGCTGCAGGTGAGCACCCTGCACCACTTTTTCCCCAGCAAGGGACACAGCCCTGGGGTCTTGCTGGGGCAGTAAAAGAGCAGGAACTGGCCCAGGACATAATCCAGTTCAGGTTCCAGCAGCAAAGGCAAAAGCTAGGCAAGGTGACAATGGGAGCTGTGACACAACATCTGTGGCACACTCCTTTCTGTATTCTCTTGCTCTATATCAAATCCAGAAGAGCCACATTTGTGGCTGTTTGTATTGGTTGATACAGAGCACAATTTCCCTCCACTCTGTGATGAGTGAAGACTTGGACAGCAGCAGATGATTGTGGACACAGTCCTTGGTCAGACCATCTCTGTCACCCTTTGGATAACTCAGTAGTAATCCCAAAGCATCTGAGGGTCACACTTCTTGTTCCTGGCTTTGACAAGCTCAGCTATTCCCTTGTAAGCAGTGTGGATTGTATCTGTAGCAAGTTCCTACTAAAAAAGTTGTTCTCTCACTGTTGAGAAATGAGTCTTTGGGTAGGCTCTGATGGCAGGCACTGACCAAAGGAGCAGCCCTGGGGTGTCCCCACAGGACTGGCAGAGAAAGCCTTGGTGTGAATGCACTGCTCTGGGGCAATACAGGCTGCACGGGGATCGCTGATGGATCTTGGCAGGGAGGGCACTCATCCCACCATAAGGCCTGAGCTCAGCCCTGCAGTCAGCTGAGTCTGGCATATTTCCTCTGAGATCTGGAATAAGGGAGTGGCATGTGAAACATCTGGGATTTCAGCTGGTTATTTGAGAGGAGTGTATGGTAATTACAGGGGCAGTGTGGCCATGGCAGATGTCAGAACTGAGCAGCATTGCCAGTCAGGGTGCAAGGCAGAGCAGATGATGCAGCTGATAGTGTAACCCCTCATGTCCCCTCACAGACTTGTCCCGGCAGGACCCAGAGCAGTGGTCACATCTGCACTTTGGTGCTGCTCCTTGGTATCTTGAAGTCCAGCCTCATTATTCAATGGGATTTCCTTATGGTCAGGGCTCTGCTGGAATATCTGCTGTAGTGCAATGCCATGACTTTACCAATATATCTTTCTTTTTTCCTCCTGCTTTCAAAAAAAGGATTGGACATGATTGTCCTGCCTTGTTCTTGACTCTCAGTATCTTCTGTTGGGAGTGGGGCTGCTCATTCTTCCCCTAAATTATTCCCTGGAGGACGCTATTGCTAACGCAGCTGTTTCGACAGTGATCAAGGGAGGCTTATCAAAACCACATCTTAAGGGTAATATAGAAAGGAGTCTCTTTTGGGTAACTGTGCCCTTGGTCTGTATCCAAGCTGTGATCAGAGCAGAGCTTTTAAAGACTTGAGCACAAGGAGTTGTTCTCGCATTGGCAGTTGCCCCCATTCCTTTGATTAAATGCCTTTTGTTCTTACTCCATCTTGTGTAACTGCAGTCTCTGCAATGTGCCAGCTTTTGAAGAGCTGAGCAGTTTCCCTGCATGACAGAAGGGTTAAAGTGCCTGGATGAAGCAGAGGGGTTCCCAGCTCTACCACAGAAATGCCTCCAGACACCTATGGGAGAACTTAATCTCTCTGGTGTTCCATGCAGCAGGAAAAGGCTCAGCTAAATCTGCTTTTCCTATTGTCTGTATAGCAACTGTCTTTACTAGTAATGCACAAGTTTGCATGAAAACATTATCTCTTCTTCCTTAAGAATTCACCATTTGTGCCTCTGCTTATTCCCCACATGAAGTCATAACCCTCTATTTATGCTATCACAATGGGTTGCTGTGGAAATCATTACTAATATTAATAACTCAAAGAAGATGACATCAGGTAGGGAATTAGCAGAAAGTGCAGATGAATGCTGACTTTTTTGTAATGCAGGAACAAGGAAAGGTTAATGAAATACAAAGAAGTGCTGAGAACTTTCCTCTTTAAGCTAAACATTAAAAAACGAGACTTTGCTTCTCTCAGCCTTGTAGATAGGAAAATTAATCAATTTATAATCAATCAATACATGAATCAACTTATAAATTCTATGTACTTTCCTTTATCTCCTTCTGATTCTTCATTACTTTATGAATTAGGGGTTCATACCATCTCAGAGGATGTAGGTCTTCACTGAGTGCCCGATGACCTCCTACCTTAAAAGGTCAACTCATTGTGTTTTACTTTGAATAAATTTTAGATGATGTAATAGCCACTTATCTGAGTGTTAGTGCCGTTCAGTTTGCATATGTGCAGAAGAATCTCTGGAAGATAAAGACTCAAAAGTATATATTTATATATTAGAGATTATTGTATGAATCAGTTTTGTTTGTTTGTTTGTTTGTTTGTTTTAAAGGGTGAGGAAAGCGTCTCTTTCAGTACATGTTTTTCCTCACCAGTAAGGCTGCCGGGCACGGGAGCTGGATCAGAGGCTGACTGAGAAGATGTCATGTGCTTGGCGTAAATGGGGACTCACGTTTCTGTTCCTTTGCTTCTTTTTTTCCCTTTGACTGTTCTCTCCCTGGGTTCCTGTTACAAACGACAGGATGTTCATGCTCCTGCCTTCTCCACTGGAAACAACAGCCCACGTAATCCGCTTCCTTTCCTCCTTCTCAGGCCATGGTTTCCCTTTGCAGTGGTCCTTGGCAGAGCTGGCAGGCAGGTGACAGCTTGGCCATGAGGGGTGGTGGCTCAGGGGGGCAGAGCAGTGCAGGTGTGCACACAAATGACACTCGGTGCCCATCACATCTGTGATGATGCAAAAGGCGTCCTGCGCCAGGAAAGGCCGAGGAGCAGGGTGGGAGAGGTGGCTTAAAAGAATTCTTCCTTCTGGAAAACATGACTGAGAGGGTGCAGCAGGGAGGCAAACCCAAAGCCCAGCTGCTGAGACCGTGGGTGTTAGGCGGAAATGAAAGCAACACTCTGGCCGTGGACGGACTAAGAAAGCTGGCGTGCTGACCGTGGCAGAGCGGGGCACTGCTGGCTCCCAGAGATCCTCAGCCTGGTTTGGGTCTGTAGGTCTGGGCTGTCCTGTCCTGGATCTCTGTCAGACTTCTCGGTGCCTGACAAGAAGGCCTAGATCATTCTCCTTTGATTTATGCTGCTCACAGTGGCTGTGATAGCCCTTCCTACTGAGTCTATTATGCTGCTGTCTCTTCTGCCTGTCTGCATGTCAGAGGGGACACTCCTGATAGATCTGGACATTCCAGCAAGGTTGCTGGCTTTTCCAGCTCCGCTCTTCTGTCCCCTCTGGCCAGCCTAGCCAAGGGTTTCATGGTCACTGCTTTGTTTCAAGGAAACTCTGAGAAGCTGCTGAGTTCCTGTGTGAGGCACACAGCACTGTGGCACAGCTCATCACCTGCACTCTGTCCTGCACTTTCTTGTGTTGTACCCAAAGGCTGCTGCTTTCTCTCTCCAGTGCAAATCGTTTCTCTAAATATGAAGAAATTAGGCAGAAACTCAAAGAACAGTCAGGGCAATAAAACAGTGAATGAATTTTGGTTTCAGTGTAAAATGATGTGCAGCTGGGACAAAGAGAATGACGATGCTGAATGTTACTCTGGTGTTATTCTGAATATCACATATGAAATAATGTGCTCTGACTGATCATTGCTGCAGAAATGAGATCCTGAGCTTGTTGAAGTTTCTAGCTCAGCTGAAAACCAAACAGAGAATATAATTTTCCCACTGATAAAGCTGTGGTGCATGTGCATGTGGTCTGTTGTGTGCAGTTTACATGCATAGGCCCTCCGCTTCAAAAAACGTGAAGTATAACTGTAAAGATTCAGAAAAGTTCCAGAAGGACTGACAGATACCTGGACAGCTTGCCTAAGGAGACAAACTAAGCAAGCTATGACTATGACCTGGGGAAAAAACCAACTAAGATAGGATCATAGATGCCTAAAAAGTCAGGAATTATGTGGAAAAGGTGATCAATTGTCCACTGTGTCTTCCAGTGCAAGAATCATGGAAGCTCTAAAAGTATGTAAAGGTAAGCTCCAAAGGGGCAAATTAAAAAAAAAAAAAAAAGAAAGGAAAATAAATGTTTCCTTGCACAGTACCTGTCTGAACTCTGTAGCTACCTTGCTACATGTTCAAAAGCAAACTCCTGGGCCTGGGACAGTGCTGAGCTGGTATCACTGTGTATGACAGATGATGAGTTGAGTCCTGGAAACCATGCACCAAATTTTGGTCACCTCCATTCCCTGTCTTGGGATGCAAAAGTGGGTACCATCACCTCTCACCTTAGACTGGAGACACCCTGCCATGCAGCACTAAAAAAGAAGCTCTTCTGGGTGTTGTGAGAATTTCAAAAAAGCATATTTGGCAATTAGCAGTATTTTCCAGGTAACAAGCACTAATTTACTTTTCTCAGCTGTCCCTCCAGATGGCAGTGGACTGGTCAGGTGCCTGTCCTCATCTTTTGCCTTTGCTGCATAATGGCATTGCCTGACATTGTTCCCAGACAAGTGGTCTTTCCTCCAAGGAGGAAAGAAATGTGTTGACTTTCCAAACTCCCATCCAGCTTGGGCCCATGTGCCTACCTATTGCTGTTATTCTTCTCAGCAGTTTTAGTTGCCCTGCTCCATAAAAATACTTCATTTTTGTCATTGTGGGTGAAACCTTGACATAGTGTAATCTTTTCTCACACCTTTCATTCTCTTGGATCCCAGGCCAAAGGTTGCTTAAGCATCAGTGTCAAACGGGCTGAAGTTTAATGTGCTTGGAAAGAAAGAAAAGAGGTGGGATAGAAAAAATATCTTAAATATTTTTGATGTGACTAGTTTTCTTTTAAGAATATTTTGACTTTAAGGATTTAAGAAAGGATAGCTGAAAGCTGGTGAGGGAATGATCCCATGCTGGAGGGTTACATACGCTCCACTTGAGCTTAGGTTTGATTTTTCTTTTAAGTGTTGGCAGTCAGGAAAACAGTGGCTAATCAATATAGACATCAAACCCTAGAAATCTGGGCTTCTCTATCAGCATCACAAAGGCAATTTAAGTGTGGTGCTCAATGCCCTGTTAGCGAGAGGAACATTCAGTGTATGTTTGGTTTTGCTTGTGGGGAGCTGGAGATAAAAATGTGCATTGCAGGTGGGTTTGGTCGCTCTCCGTCCTGCAGCAATCTGGATGTCAGTAGGTCACAGAGTGAGTAGGCAGCAGAGCTCAGGCTGGGGCCTTCCTCATGGAGGGGGGAACATTTGTAGCTGGGCTTGGCCTCTTTTAAAAGTGCATGCAGTCATCTTAGCTCTGTCAGAGATTATGGACCCGAAACGCATACACTTTTTCCTTCGTGTATAATGCTGCCTCATAGTTAGGATCATTTAGCTTATCCATTACCTCAGCTGTCTGAGGACACACTGTAAAAAAACTATAGAGAAGGCATTTTAGGCTATGTGGATGACTTCAACATAAGGAAAGCATGACTAAGGGCTGAGAAAATGTGCAGTAAAAATTACCCTCTTTAGGCTGAAGAAAATTCCCAGAAAAACTAGGCACACGGGAAATGCCTGGCTCTTAACATAGCTGGTTGTACGTTTGCGGACAGAAAGCCAGCCCTCTATAAATGCATCATATTTTGGGATGTATCTGATAGAAAATACAATCAAAGGACCTTGCTTTTATCTCCTTTTCTCTGCCCTGGAGTCAATCTGGCCAGGCACATGTACTTAATGACTTCACATAATAGAAATACAGAAAACCACATGGGTCTGCAAAGTGCCCTGATTGTGTCGTATTGGTGCATTTCTGCTGCATCCAAAGCCTCCCTGTGGGGCAGGTTTGGGGTGTTATTGCCTGGGCACTCTCTCAAGTAAGTGGTTTTTGAAATTTTACTGCAACAGTCAGGCGTAGTTACAACAGCGATGAAAGCTTGCAAATATGATTTCCTTTTTATCTTAAGAGCTGAGGAAGAGAGTAATCTTGTGTTGTCAAACCTCCAGTTAGTAATAAAAGCTTTCTTGTGGTGTTGTTCCAGCTAGCTGAGATCCCAGACCCACTATCACAGCTGTGTCTTCAAACTCCTGTGCTGCTTGGTCTCACTTTCTCACTCAGGTTTTCTGATTTGTTTCTGAATTAATTCAGACACCGTTTGTGTGCTTTTTAATATTGGAAACAATCCTTTTAATATGCCATTGGCATCATCTTCTGGGCATCCCAAAGCTGGTCCTTGAGGCACTAGAGCCCTGCCACTTGTCCTTTGTTTCTGCTTGCTGGTGTACTTCCCACTTCAGCATTTTGCAGAAGCAAATGAATGGGAGACTTGTCTTTACCCTTTTGCTTAAGAATTCTTTCATAATTTCATATGGAAGCATTCCACAGTTTTTCTGTGAAATAATTTCATATGGAAGCATTTCATAGTTTTTCTGATGGTCCTACAGAAAACCTACAATATCAGAATTCCGTTTCCAACAAGGTGTGGAGAAAGAACAATTGCTTGGGAGCTTAGTGAAATCCAGACACAGTGGCTTTTCTTCTACTGATACATGTATTTTAGTGCAGATTTAATAAATGTTTCCTTAGGCAAGATCTAAAAACATTGTATAGGAAGGAAAAGGGAAGCTGCAGATAGAGGACATACCTGCAGACTCTGGTTACCAGGTAGAAGAGCCACACTAGGTGCAGGACTTCTGCAACATCAAGGAAAGCAGAATAAAACTCATCTTGGCAACATAACAGAAATAAAATTATAAAAAAGAAAATCAACAGTGCTAAGCATACAAAAATACAAAATTACATCTGGTGAAGTAAAGGTGCAAGGATTTTTGCCCAGAGAAACACATTAACCTTTTATGGAGATAGATGTGTCCTTGGGAACTTGGGAGAGTTTCATAACATGAAAAGGAACAAGAAATGACAATCTGATAACACTTCCTCAAGAATGCATGGCATTCTTTATAGAGAGTTTCGTGTTCTCCACGGGATGTGGATGACTCAGGCTAGAACATGAAAAATGCAGACTTATAAAGGAATTACTTATCATAGGTGTGGGCAAGCATGAGTTCTTTGTTGCTTCCCACTATGTTGTGTAGACCCTGTTATGAATCAGCTACATGTAGTATTTCTTTAATGAATGAGAAGTGGTACAGATTAGTGACCTTGGAAGCAACTTAATGACAAACTTAACTGTGCCTAAAATTGAAGTCTGCTTTCTGCTGTGTGATATAAATCTCTGGGTTCTCCCTGAGAAGGGAATTTAGTTGAAAGATGTTTTTAACAAAAGACCAGGTTTTTCTAAAGATAATATTAGTGTGAATATTTTAAGCTGAAAAAAAAGCCTTTTCTTTCTGTTTGCATCTTTGCATGTATGTGGGAACAGAGGTGGGCTGGAGGAGAAATGGAAACAATTGCAATTTGCTTAGGCTTTCAGTAGGACCGAAGTTCTGAACTTTGAGCCTTGTTCAGTTCTCTGTTCTTGGTCTCTGTGAAGCTGAAGCCGGTGTAAAGCTGGAATGCTACAATTGGGAATCAGGCATCTTGTCTTCAGTCTTTTCCCATCCTTACTAAAATGGATCTGATCCAAAACATGGGATTGCATGCTTGTCGTGTCCTGAGAGTCTCTGTCTCTGAAATTCCAGCCAGCCAGGGTCTACATTTGTGTATGTGCCTTATATTTATACCCCAAACCGCTGCAGGCCAGCAGCTCTCCTGTTGCAAGGCAGGCATTGTGCTGTCCCCCTGGGAACGAGGATTAGCACAGACGTGCCTGCTCGCTCCCCAGCACAGGTGCTTAGTGAAAGAGTAACGGCCTGCAAGGCAGAACAGAGGTCCTTGAAAAGAATTAAGATTGGGCTGATATCCAAGCTGGGAACCATTCCTCTCCTGTTTGGTTTAATTCATACTCATTACATAAATGCTGAACAATGGTTGCTTTTTTTTATAGGTGCTGAGCATCTATAGTCTCTAGTCAGTGTCAGGAGCAGTTTTGCATACTCAGTGTGCAGTCCTCAAGGAAAAGACCCCACAGAGGATGCTTACCAAGTGCCCTGCTTAACCCTGCTCTTGCAAGATCCATTGCACGAAGGTTTTCTACTGCTCCTTTCAGTTAGGTTTAGTAGATTCTTCCGCAAAGGCAGAGATAAAAGGAACTATCTGTACTTGCTGCATAGCAAAATGGCCCTTGACTGCCTTGGCAATCACAATTAGCTGTTTCTGAAGATTCTGTTCTCCCATTACTTTGGGACTGGTAATGTGTTTGATCTAAACAGCTGTGCTTTGTCTCCTGGCAGACCATGCAGCAGATGAGCGACCACCGCTACGACAAGCTGACAGTGCCTGACGATGCCGCAGCAAACTGCATCTACTTAAACATTCCCAGCAAGGGCCACGTGCTGCTGCACCGAGCCCCCGAGGAGTACCCGGAGAGTGCCAAGGTGAGAGCCACCCCGCGCTGCCAGCCAGGCCCCAGCAGCTCCCTTGCTGCAGTGGGATGGGTGTGAGTGCCACAGCCAGAAGGCCACGTGCACTGTGAATGTTCCTGTTGACTAACAGTGATGGGATGGCTTGGCACCTGCTGGCAAATCCGTGTTTGTTCGTTCTGTAAATACTTGGGGAAACAGAGGTGTAAAGTGTAATGATTTTTCCCTTACATTTTTTTTCCTGAATAGGTATTTGAAAAGCTGAAGGACCACATGCTGATCCCAATAGCTGCCACAGAACTGGAGAAAGTAGATGGGTCACTCACCTGTTGCTCTGTGCTTATTAACAAAGCTTCAGAATTATGAGTTTACAGAGTCCCTCCCTTGTAACTGGCAATAATGTTACACACAAGGTAGATGAATCTGTATCCACATTTTTATTGTTTTTATTGACAATCTACTGTACCACTGTGCTACTAACCCTTGTTTACAGATTTTTTGCATTGTGAATTTTTATTATGTCCTTGCAGATGGTATTTAAGGTGGATGTAGGGTTTGTTGGGAGCACATAACTCTGAAGTAAGTTAGTCCCATGGGCTAGCAGAAGACAATTATAATGGCTAACCCTTAGCTTTAGTGATTTAACATATCTGTGTGAAAATTTCATGAAACTCGGCTAATTCTCAGTATTTCAAGCACCTCTGTTGTCTTTACACTGTTCCCTTCTGTCTACTTTTTTCTTGCTTCCTTGCTCTACATGTGTTTTTCCTTCCTCAGTCTTCTACTTTCAGTGGTGCAAAGTATTAGGGGGACTGAAGAAAACTCAGTGGGCCCATGAACCTTGTGTGGCAGGGAAGCTTTCCATACACTAGCTGGGACAGTGGGCAGTGGATTGTGCTCACTGTCCTGGCCACATCACAGTGCTGCTGCTGCTGCTGCTGGGCAGAGTGGTGGCTGGAATCCATTTCAGACACCAGGTACCAGCTTTGGAAAAGCTTCCTCTGAGGGGAGCGTTCGAGGGCAATGACTGCCTGGGAAACCTGACTGATAGAACAAGAGAGTAGTGCAGCCACACAAGTTGTCTCCTGCAGTTCAGGTCCCAGTTTCCTGCAAGGATCATGACTTTCAATGTGGTGAGAATGGGAGGGGAGTTTTTGAAAAGGCCAGATCCTAGGGAGTCTCTCGACCACAAAAGTTAAATGCAGAGATGCAAAAGAAATCTAAAGTATGGGGGAGTTAAATCTCTTCATTTACACCTTAAAATTTGTTTGTCCTTTCTGTTTTCTGTTCATTTGGAGGCCACTTACTAGTAAAATTCAAAAGAAAAGGGTGATAGAAGGAGTTGAAGGACAGCTATTCCTGGATTATGCCCATGAATAAGGGAAACTATTTTTTTCCTGGAAGATTGTCATTTTTTCTTTATCTGCCCTTGGGACAGTTTTCCTTGGAACAATAACCATCTTATTTTTTTTTTTTTAATGGCATGAATATTCACTGTGGTATTCAGTTAAGGCAAATATAATTTTTGTAGCAAATTCCTCAACATGTTTACCCACTGAGTCATGGTTTTTTTTTTTTTTTGTTCACCACTGCAAAGTGAAGCACACACCATTGTATTCACATGCTTCTTGTTAAATCATTTGTAAACTAAGGATGGGAGCAATTCCCAAACAGAGGCAGTAGTGGGAACTCTCCAGAGACTGACAAATAGTCTGAACATGTTATCAGCTTCCTAGACATCTCCTCCACCTTTCCTGAACCACTTGTGGTGTGTTGCTGAGGTACAGTAGGAAGTGACTGAGGGGGCTTGGGCAATGTGGTCTGCAGGAAAGCAAACAGAATTAATCAAATGCCCACTGGGATATCCTTTGGAAACCTGTGTGCTGTTTTGTGCTGCCATAAGGGAGGAAACACAAGTACTCACACTTGTAGGTTCTCTCTGGCACATCTCACACTGCATTTCAGTGGTAATGAGAGGAAAACCTCCTGGCAGCTGCCAGAGTACACCTGATGCTTCGTGGGTGCTCTCTTTGTTGTGATGACACGAGGTATCATGGGGAAGAGAGCAGTGATGAGTGAATCTATTGTATGTGTAAAGAACATGGCCCAAAGAAAGTTCTTCAGCCAGCCAAACAGCAAGTGGGGAGTTTTTTCCTATTTATGACTCTCCTGTCCCAAAGGGTGATCCTAATGTTGCCTCTTTGTCTCTTCCATTCCCATGCACCATCATTTAAACCTGAGCCAGGTGATCAGGCTCTCAGGATAAAAATGTTGCAGTGGGGAATCTTTTTCTGCCTTCCCTTGGTGCTTTTTAAATATTTGATAAAGTATCACACATTTCAAAATAACCTGACACAAACCAGAGATTTTGTGCCAAAAGTGGCCCTGCAGTATTGAGCTCCTACAGGCAGCTCTGTTAAAAACCTGTGCAGCTGTGGGAGCTGTCAAAGCTGAAACAGCACCCCCCATCCTGACTTGTCCATTTACCTCCTGCAGCCTGGCCCCCATCCATGTCCTTCAGTCCCTCTTCCCTCCTCTTGCTAGGGAGCCAGAGCATCCAGCTACACTGGGAGAATTAGGCTGTAGGATTTCAATTTTATTTATTGTTAAATATTTCTTAGTGTTGGTTTTGGCTTTTTTCTCCTCCACCCTCTCTCACCTCTCACCTGTCTTCTTCCTCAGACTCCTATTTCCAGTTTGCTCATCAAGGCATGATGAGCACTTTTCTCATTTAATCCCAAGTGATTTTACCTTCTTTCCTCAGTTCTTACTTGAGTCTTTTTCTTCACTTCTCCTTCTTCACTGTTCACTCCACAGTATTCCAAGCCATGATGGACTATCCTAAGCTAACTCCCTCCTGGAGTAGGTGCCAGGAGAGAGGAAAAACGGAGGGGTATGCTTTGGGTCTGAGCAACTTTTGAGCTAGAAGGATGACAGTCAGCAGGAGCTGTAGATCCAGAGGGTAAGAAGGGTGACTCCTCTTTTTAAGAATTCTCCAGAAAAAAAAAGAACCATTTCTGGTGACACTGCTCTTACCCTTTTTCCTTGAAAGCTGTAGAATGTGTGACAGTGAATTCTCCTGGTTCCCTAGGGGAGAGAGAGAAGGAGTTGGGATTTCAGAGCTGAGAAACAGCTATGTAGACAGAGAGGTTGGTTTTTCATCTCTTGCCATTTAGATTTCTTTGGTTTCAGGGCTGCATTTTGGTATACAGAAAGCAAGGGAGCAGCTGAGGGATCTGAATTCCTTCAGTTGTTGTATTCAAACTGTCTAACTTCAGGCACAAAATTGAGGTGCTCTAAAACCACACCTGCTTTCTCTCTCTTGGCCTCAGTAGTAATCACAGCCTCTTAACATAGATGCTCTAAATTACATCTTAGTCTGATGCCAAAAGTTACCCAAGCTGATTAGTGGGATCACCCTCACCTCACAGCTTCTCCTGTTAATCTTTATTCTGGCATTAGAAAGAAAAATATTATGAACACTTCAGTTTACATATTTGCAGTATGGTACTAAAACTAAAATCATGCCAAATGCTTCTTGTTCTTGCTGTTTGCTGTTTATTTTTCTGTTGCCCAAACAAAGAATTCAGTTGTGAGGACATTTCTGCAGTGACACATGTGCATCTAATGCATGTCCTGTACATTTTGTCACCAGAACATTTCTCAGATGTCTGATGTAAATCATCATCCTTGATTAATATAAATATTAAAATAAAATCCCAAACCAAAAAAGGAGATGAGACACGGAACACTGATAGTTGCCCACATAAAACTCTTGATAACAACTGTCAGGCTGTATGACAGAGCAGACCCCTACAGAAGTTCTTGTGGTAACAGCTCAGCAATGGGGCTTGAATTACTCATCAAAGGATTTTTCCTTTCAGCAATCAGTTTAGCTCAGTTGAAAGGAAAGAGCCAGAATGTGCATTATAGGTATTTCATGGATGTTATCTTTGCTAAGGGTTTAGGGAGAGGTGTGATATGTGGGTTTCTTTTTTCAACAGAATGTGAATACAGTGTCTCTCTCTGTAATGAAAATGTGAATGCATACTGTACCTTATAAGATAAACTTGAATTCTTCCATTTATGTATTTTTGTGTTTACCATGCTAATATTCAGTTTTAAATAGATGCCACTGTGTGAAGCTATGCTCTGATTTTTTTTTGGTGATTTCCATGTGATAGGAGTAGAGCTCATAGGCACCACTATGTCCAGTTTTGAAAACAAAAAGCCAGTATACAAAATGCTGTTTGTTCACAGCAAATTGGAAAATGTGGAAAAAAAGAGCTTTTGATTTTGTTCAGCTTCATATATGTTTTATCAATGAAGTCAAAGCTAAATTAATAGAAAACATCAACATCCACATGGAACCATTTGAGGAAGATAATTTACTATTTAAGATTGTCTATTTTTGCTTTTATCAATAAGGAAGCTGAAAAGATAAGCCTGCTTAAACAATGGTAATTGTTAAGTGATTGTGAACAAAGTATCAGTGGACCTCATGTATTTTCAGAGAAGTTTTAACTGGATGTGTGCTGTAAGTTGTATGGAGTTGTATGTGAATCGTGTTAGCCACTGTTTTACATTGTATTGTTCTGCAGTGCACAAATGTGACTACTGAGCACAGAAGCATTACATTCATTAAACTTAATCTTGTTGCAGTATATAATTCCCCACTTTTTGTGCCAAAAACATCAATACATTCCATAATCAGTTCTAATAGAGGTTTGCACTTTGATTTAATTTTTTTTTGTGACTCTTGCAGTTTCAATACTATATATCTCCATCACGAAGGAATAAAGTGTCAGTTGTACCATACCCTGTGCAGTTCGTGCTTCTTCTTTTGGAACTGAAAGGATATGTATTCAGTTTAATAGTGTTTCATGCTGTCTTTTTATTTCCAAGCTTATTACATACCTAGAAGTAAAGCCAATTATAGACATTAGCACTAAAACCCTTAATTCTGTGGTGGGAAATCTTGACTCTTTAAAAACAGATTATAATTTTGGACTCGACATTTAAGAGTAATGTGTAGAGAGGAGATACTGCCTGTGGTCATGGTTCACTTTATTGTTGTCCAAGGTAACAAAACAGATGTTAGCTTAGTACAGTATGTTTGTTTCTCTGTAGTGCCTGCATTTACTGTAACTTACAAAAGGTGAAACTACAAAGGTTTAGTGGCATTCCCATTATGGTTAAATTCCTCACGCAGCTCTTGTGTCTCTTCTCCCCCACAATCTCAGGAGAGGTGACTACCCTCAGACATTGCTTTGAGGTAACCTGACAGATAACTGCATGTGTTATATCTAAATACTTCCTGTTGTGTGCTGCAGACTGCTCCTGGGGCTGCTCTCTGCTCGCACCTCGGGCTCTAATGCCAGCAGGGCTCAGTGCTGGGATCCAGGAGCAGGGTGACCCTGCAGTTCCTCAGGGCTCCATCATGGGTGCGTGTGCAAGGGCTCGTGGGCCATCAGTGCCATCTCCTGGCAGCCCAGGAGTCATCAGTGGTTCAAGGCCTCACTACTGTTTTTCCAGCTTTTTAAGAAACCCAAGATAATTTAACAGACTAGGAATGCCTTAATAAACTATAGCAAAATAATGACATTACTTTAAACTGTATTTTGCTAGTATAACAGGACTTTAAACAAACCATCATCTATTATTCTCCTTGCCAGAGAAGCAGGGACAAAGGATCTAAATACAGCCTTCATACTGATCTTACAACATTGGTTAAAAGTATTATTTTTAACTAATATATTTAAATCAGTGTTGTGCCTAATGTGAATACATTTAGTGTGATGCAATTAATATCTTAAACTACTTCATTTACATGTGTACTCGTGTCTACAGGAGAGAGTTGGTACCAATTTACTTGAATTTGTTTAATGGCAATGATTAAAAATAAGAAAATATAGACAAGCCCCACCCACTTGCCACATTAAGAAGTTTCTCATAGAATATCAAAGCTGAAAAGAGCAAAATCATAGTAATTTAACAAGGGGTGTTCTTTGCAAAACTTAGCTCTAGGATATTACTTCATCAAGTAGAGGCTTCTACATTTGAGTGTACAGAGTCAGTCCCCACTCTAAGTACATGCTGCTTAAAAACATCAGTCACTGTCTCCTGCATCATAAAGCCCAGACATTCTGGGCTCCCACCCCAAAAATTCATGACCTGTTGCTGTGGTTTAGTAGCTGAAACATGCCATTGGGTGCTGCAGGTATTTGTTGAATTTGGGAAGGGCCCTCGATCTGTAACTAAACCAAACTCCTTCCCTTCTCTCTGTCAGGCAGCTTCCTCCTCCCCCTCCCTAAGGAACTGAGCTGTAAAGTCCCTCATTTCTCACAGGGGCTGGGCTGTCCTGCCAGCTCCAGAAGGGGCTTGTCCTGGGAACCCAGACCAGAGCCCTGAGCAAGGATCAGGAGAATGGGATGGGAGTACATGAAACTTCCAGGGAGAGGCCCCTGCTCAGCAGTAAGGACACACTGCCTGGAGAGGTCTTGGTCAATGAGGGCAGAAGGGGAAGAAAGCCTGGAGCCAGTCACAGCTCTGAAAAGCTGACTGACCTCTTAGGCACTGTGACAGCGTTACAACATTTTCTTCACCTTCACAGGGAGTTTTGTAAAAACCCCTGGGTTGTAAACAGTTTTCAAAATTTATTTTGGAAATTCAGTCTAGAAATTTATACTAGATGGACATTACATATGTACACACTCATACAACAATGCAATGTCCAAAATCTCTCCAGCTGCCTTGAAGGAAATGATCCCTGACTCACTCTACTTTGAGGCTCACTTCTGAATATAGAGTGGCTGTTACTCTCCTGAAATGAGTTTCGTGCAGAGAGGAGCCTTCTTCCAGCTGCCTGGACCATTAAATCCTGGTAGGGTGTTTTGGCATTAAGTCTGCTAAAATATATTCTGTTCTTGTATTTGCTGACCACATGCTCTCTTCCTGACTGCTGAAGTGAAATCGTTCCAGTTTGTCTCCTACACAGTTCAGGAATCAGCAGCCTAACTCTCCAGACATCACATGGCTTTGAACTGCACCTCTTGCTGAGCAAGGTTATTAACAAATACTCTAAATCCAGAATGCACGATAGGTGTTTTTATCAGCAGTGTTGTACGGAGCCAGCAAAGTCCACAATATAATTCACCTTGAAGAGGAAGACCTGAAAGGCATGTGATGTAATAAGGGTGGGAGTCAGGGGCTGGGAAGATGCCTGGCTCTGTTTCAGAAGTACCACAATCAGTTCTCTTTTCTCAGGAAACATCAGAGGAGCTGAAAGCTTTCCATGTATTTGGGTGCATAGCACAGATTCGGGAGGATCAATGTAGGCACTTGAACTTGGGAAAAAACGGTCAGCCCTGCAGCTCTCTGAGCAGGAAAATGGGAGATAAATAGGTTACTTTGCAGAGATACACAGCTTTGAGAAATTCAAATGCACTACACCAAAGAAAGGCTTCTGGGGGTGGGAATAACAGGAGGCCGTGGGCTGTGGGCAGGTGTGCCCCCAAATGAGCATTAACCAGGGCTGCCTGAGAGTTTTCACTGCCAGAGGGGCCGTCCCAGCCGTGGCAGGGAACAGCCCTGATTTTAACACCCAGCTCTGCAGAAATCAGCCCTGTCACCAGGTGCCTAGTCCTTTATTTTTCAAGTGTTCTGGGGAGGATCTTCGAGTTTATTTTAAAGCTGGAACTGCTAGCACTGTAAAATAGATACTGTCACAATTAATATTTCAAGTACTATTGCATTAACAAAGTGTGTCAATCAAAGACTTTGCAAATCTGTAAAACTACCATAAAGGTAGTTTTAAAGTTTTGCGTAAGGTTTTCCTTACTGACAGCAAACCTCAGTGTTGATCGCTTCTACTTATGTTCACGTTTATCTGCTGAAAGGGAAATTTTAGGAGCGCATAAACAGCCCCAGTTCCACCCGTGCCAGCTGCAAGAGCCCCGACAGCTGAAGTTCAGCGCTCCCGGCGGGGCAGCGGCTCCCTCTGCTGCTGTCTTGGAGCTCGACCCCGTGCACGGAGGGGCTTTAAACACCGCCAGGCCCCGAAACCGGCGGGCCCCGACACCGCTCCGCAGCTCAAGGCGCTGTAGCGGAGGGGCTGCCACACGTCCCGGGAGGCCCGGCGAGGGGCAGGGGCAGCTCCAGCCCGAGTCCAGGCCCGCGTCCAGGCCCGCAGCGCCGCCGCGCCGGGAGAGCGCCCGGCGTGAGGGACTGGCACGGCCCCGCGCGCGCTCCCGCGGCCGCCGGCGCGCACGCGCCGGTGGGCGGGACAGGGGCGGAGCGCCGGTCCTGAGCGCCCATTGGCGGGGCAGGGGCGGGGCGGGGCCGAGCTGGGGCGGGGCTGCGGTCTGTCCCAGCCGGGGCGGGGCGGGGCGCCATCCCTGAGCGCCCATTGGCGAAGGCGGGAGGGGGCGGAGGCCGGGCGGAAGCACCGCCCCGCGCGGGTTTCCCCAGCGGCGCCGGCCGAGGGTTCCGCCATGGAGGGCCCGGGATCGTGGTCGAGCTCCGGGGGCGCGGGGCGGCCGCTGACGGAGGACGAGATGGCGGAGGTGAAGAAGGATGTAAGTGGCGGGCCGGGGGCCGGGCGCAGGGGCCAGGTGTGGAGCGGCGAGTGCGGCCCGTGCGCGGGCGCGGGAGCGGAAGCGCTGTGGGAGCGGGCGGGGGACGCGGCGCGGGGGCGGCGGCAGGGACGGGACCGGCCCGGCCCGGCGGCGCGCCCGGGAAGGCGGCGGGGAATCTCGAGCACGGCTCTGCCCTCCGGGGTCCCCTGGCGTGAGGCTGATCGTGGCTCGCGGATCGCGGGCCCGGAGCTCGCCCCGGCCGTGCTGTGTGCCGCTGCCGGCCGCCCTGCCGGGGCCTGCGCTGCTGCGGCACGGCTGCGCGGCTCGGGCCTCCCGGTACCTGCGCCGCCGTGGAGCAGGAGGCAGCAGACGGGAGGAGTAACGTGGTACCCAGAGCATGGCTGAAAATGTGTGTGCTGCTCCTGGTGCCAGTAAAACTCTCTCTTAGAAAGCCTGGATATCTTCGTTAAGTATACTTAGGTATTTTTTATTGAAGCTTATTGCTCTCTATTTTCTTGAGTTTTCCCCTATACTTGTTCACTGATGTCTGGAATCTGAGAGAAGACTTCATCCTGATTCATTCTGGATTAATTTACCTCAACGTGAGACTGGGAAGCAATGTACTAACCAGCCTCAAAAAGTGATTGCTTAATTAAAAAAAAAAAAGTAAAATCACAGTTTATCACTTATTTCTTGCCTATCTATGGTTCTGTTTGCAATTTACAGTATCTTATGTTTGATTCATTGGGGTTTTTTTATATTCTTTTAAAGTACAGTGGAGACTGCTTGCAGTTTGTTTTTTGTTTCATTCTAGCTTTATGCTTAAGTGATTTCCTTTAAATGCTTTGTCATAGTTCTGTGAGACATGTTTTCAAGCTAGTACTTGTTTCCACGGGGTAATACTGCAATAGGTGGCATTGGGTAGTTACATCAAAAAAGGATGAAAGCTATTTGAGTCAGACACTCTAGGTGTAACAAGACAGGTATGTTAGTCTGGGTCAGTGATTGAACCCACAGCTGCATCTCACAGAAGTGCGTGATTGTCACTTCAGCCCTTAACCTTACAGGTCCTCCCGTAGTACTTGGAGAAGAAAGAATGGAAATCTTAGGTAGAAACAAATAACATTCATTTTATCATCAAAATGCAGTCCCATAAATCTGACTTAAGAGCTTCTGCACTCTGATTTTAAATGTTGTGGTTTCACAACGGACTTGGCTCTCTCAGAGCTGTTCAGGTAACTTTGATGGGATCTCTGCAAGCCAGGGTGCTGTGTTAGCAGAAGCGCTGTGTGTGACAGGGGACGTCGCACCTCACGAAACTAAAACTGGCAAGGACATCTTGGTCTGGGCAAGCTTGTCTGGGGGAGGAGTTATAAAGTTTGGAGTCTTGCAGTTAAGAGCTGAGAAAGATGAGGGTGAGCCATATAAATCACTCATACAATAGAATAGGGTTACAAAAGACAAAAAGCAGCCACTAATGTTGTTGAGAGTACATACGTTTATGGATGAAAGTGCATGTATTTTGGATGTCAGTAATTTGTTGAACCTGTCAATAGTGTAAATAAATAATTTAAATTTTGTAAACAAGTGGGTTTATTTACAGACCATTTGAATTGTTAGTATATTCATGCTGTTGCTTTGAGACTGCTTTTGCTCAATGTACAGAAAATGATAGCTGCAGTATTTTGGAGTTGTGGCTCAAGGATACAAGGGTATGGAAACGTGGCAATCAGATGATCTGTGAAAATGGGTGTATTTGTAGACAAAGTGAGTAGGTGCTGTTTGCTATAATTTCATTTTTACTTGACTGTTTTGAAGTGTGCTAACCTCAGACCTTATGTAATCACAATTTCTATAAGTAGTCACCATATTTCTTAACAAGCATTGGATCTCCTGAGTTCAAGGAGTTAATGAAAGCGATAATTAGGGAACCGTTCTTTAAAAAAAAAACTCACACTGAGAAAAATCTCAACCAAGTAACACAGAGGCAGCCTTAAAAATTCTTTTGCTAACCTGCATCAAAATCATATAGGTTCCAACAACAGGCTTCTAAATAATTTGAAATGTTGGCTAATAGTAGTTTGCTTTGTTTTTCAGGCTTTAGAAAGGATGCGCCCTTACCTGTGTGATAAGATCATAGCTGAGAGACACTTTGATTACCTGCGTTCCAAGAAAATTCTCACTAGGGAGGACACAGAAGAAATTTCTGCTCGATCTTCCAGCAGGAAGAAAACTGGGAAGTTATTGGACTACTTAGCAGAAAATCCAAAGGGACTAGATACTTTGATTGAATCTATCAGACGAGAAAGAACACAAAACTTCCTGTTACAAAAGATAACTGATGTAGTGCTAAAAGTCAAAAATGAAAAGCTTGAAGCTCTTAAAGGTAACAAATTTTTAATAATGCTGTGTAAGACATAGGTTTTATTTGGAGGTTAAAATCTAAAACTAAAGTCTTCCTCTGATATTTGGAACAACATGTTTGGAAATATTACTGGTTTGTGTTTAAGATCCTAGTGCATGTATCCTGGCTGTTCCTTTTTACTGTCTGAACACATCCATCATAAATAACAAGTGGCAAAAAAACCCCTGTTTTATTGTTATGATGGATAAATCTGTCTTCACATTTCAGTTTTGCTTTACAAAAATGGATGGTTATCTTCCATCTTGCATTTCTCTTCAAGCTCTTTGCTGCAGGGGCAGGATGCTCTGGTTTAGTTAAACTTTGTGCCTCAGCAGAAGATATGCTAGCAAATGCAGCTTGAGGGGAGTTCCCTGTATACCTTCAATGCCATGGATTTCAAGTAGACACTGTAAATACATGTGTGTGTTTTTCCATACAGGCTTAGAGGTTTTGTTGACACCCAAACCTTGAAGTGACTCTGTGTACTCATAGCTTAAGGCAAAGAAAGAAAGTGTAGGCTTTCTACACCAAAACTGTTACTTCCCTTTCCACACCCATCAAAAGGCAGATAGAGAATGAAGAAGTATGTTCTAACCATAGAGGTGAAGGGCCTGAGGTTTGCTCTGGCTTCAGGTAAAATAGACTTCAAATGCTGTCCACTTTGGAACAAAACCAGCAGGTGAAGCTCTTAAAAGTTTGAAGAACACAGTGAGAAAATTTTTTAAAAGTTGGGCCAAAGGGTTAAAGTGACTTTCTGAAATGAACTTTAAGTTACAGTGCATCTTTGTCAAGTACTGTCTGGTACTGAGTACAGAGAAGCTATTCATATCAGCCTAGATAACCTGAATGTTTGTTTTTTAATTTGTCAGGAATTCTGGATGCCACAGGTGAGATGAAGGGTTAGTCTGTTAAAAATATGCACAGTTGATTTTTGACAGTCTTACTGATATTAAATCAAAGCACAGTTTAAGATGTCCTCATACTGTAATTAAATCCGGTATCTTTTTTTTTTTTGTCTTAGGTTTAAGCTGCAGCACCTGTATGACCTCACTGTATGGAGGAACAAATAATCTTTCTAGATCATTTTCTGATGAATCTAATTTTCTGGATAAAACAAAAGACAAAGAATCTACCCAGATACATCACCCAGAAGAAGATTATAGCACTGCTGCCTTTGTGTCTGCTGTCTCTCTTCATTCAATGAATTTGCCAATTGCAGAGATGGGAAATTCACAGTGCAGTGTTTTCTCAGCCACCCTGCCAGGGCCTGGAGACCCTGGTGCACCCCCACTGCCCCCAGAGCTCCAGTCAGACCAGCAGGAGCCATGTACTAGTTCAAGTGACAATTGCTTTTTGCCTTTAAGATCACGTTCTCTTCAGCCACAGTGAATGCAGTGACTTTCATTTGTTCATCTGAATGGTACTGAAACTTTGTGGGATGGCTCATAAAGGCTAAAAAATGTTTTCAAACTGTTAGGAAAATCGGAGGAAATAATCTATGCAATTTCTCTTCTAATTTTGTAATTGTGTGATGCTGGTGCTGCTTGACTTTTTTTGTTTGTTTTGTTTTTAGGGAGCTTTGTACAAAATATTGTGGTGTTACACCAACAAATGTTTGTTTTTTAAACCAATGTGTATAAGATTTCACACCAGCAGATTCTTTAGCTGGACTTGTAGAACAAATGGGTTTTTTCTTTCTGCAGAAACTAAAAAATCAGCTTTTCTTAATGTTTCTGTGATGAGTGAACTGGGAAAGATGGTTACGAAAAGTACTGAGTATGGAAAAAAATCTGAACTAAAAACTTAAGCTTACTTACCGAAAAGCTTAAATTCATTTACCAAGTTAAGTGTTTCTCACTAGGATAAATTCTGCTCTCCATGTATATGTGTGCTGCTCCATTTGCAAAAAACCTCACAAATCTGGCCAAATCATGCTTATTAGCAAGGAGTTTCTTCCTTCTGTGAACTCTGTCCTCCTTGTACATCAAAAGGCATCAGTATCAAAATACACTTCTGCAGGCCTCAGTGTATTCTTCTTGTATATTAGGTAAAGATTCCTGATTTGAGATGCACTTTAAATATAAACTCTCTTTAGTACTGGAAAAGGAATGTAAACTGCTCTAATGGCATTGTGAGGGCTGTAAGAAAACATTATTGTAGGATGCTATTAAGGAACAAATCTTGTATGCTTTGTCCCACTAGGGAAGTGGAGGAGAAGCTGTGTGACACGAAAGTATCTATACCTGAAGGACTCTTGGATATATGGCACTTCAAACACCTCCTCTTCAAAGCAGACAGACAGGTTTACATTTCAAATTATTTAGAGTCAAATGCATTTTAAACTGCTTCAACATGGGAAGGTTCTCATTTCTTGACACCATGTAACATACTGAATTCCTCTCATACTCGAGTTGTAGCCTACCTTTTGTGCAGGTGCCTGTAATAATTTCAGAATGACCTGGTGGATTCTTAATTTGACATGTGTACAGCTGTGTTCTGCAGTACTACACTTTAAAGGGATGGGGTGTTTTCAGTATATCAAAGGGTAGGTTTGTATTTAAAGTCCTAAATGATTTTGGCTCTCATACTGCGTATAGCCATGGAATGCCATTCCCGTGCACACCGGGGTAATGTTACTAAACTGTTCTCCTTTTGTGGAGACAGGCCACCTGCAGGACTTCAGTATAGTCTCTAGAAATTGTTTTTCACTATTATTCTGGTTTTGGAAGTAGATTAAAATCAAAGGCAATGTTCAACTACACTCCATCCTTAGTATATGAACATCTTACACGTGAGAAAGATGTGTTTATTAAAATCCTTATTTTTCTTGTCTACATTGGCAATCATATACTGTCCAGACAGTGAAAATGCTTTTCAGTGGAACTGCTTAGATGAGATGGCACTCTGGAAATTAAGTGCCTAAATATGCAAGCCAAACTTTGTTCTTTAACATGAAATTAGGGATAGGATGAACTCCCTCTCTTCCATTAACTGGAATTGTAGTTGCACATACTTGGGACATCTATAAAGTGATTTGTCTAAATGCCCCCTGTAACCACCTGAAGAGCTGTGCTTAGGCTTGAGTCCCTTCCTGAGTTCTTGTAAAGAGAAGAGCGTGAGCAGGGTTGGCCTTAACAGAGAAAATGCAGCAGCTCAGGGTGGAGGCTGCCTTGCTGCTCCCCATCCTGCCCCGTGCAGTGTGCAGCCTGCAGGGACCACTCCCAGTGGAGCCTACAAAAGCCTACCTGAGACCTTGAGTGAATGTATTGTCTTTCCAAATGTCTATAATGTGCATTTTTAAAACGTATTTTTATCACAACTTTTGGAATAAATTCTTTTGTATAATTGCCTGGTTTTCTGTCTGCCTCTCTCATTTTTAAGATGTACAGGTTGCAAGAGCAGTTCATGCCATTACCTTGATGCGTGGTTTTGGTTTTGTGTGTGAGGGAGGCTTTTGTTCTCCTTGTCTTTTTAGAGAAGTTTGTCTCTGGTGGAAAGACTGACTTAATGTGAAACACCTGTGCTGGTAGGACTGCACTCAAGAGCAGTCTGTAAGGAAAACATGCATGTGAAGTCAACAGCTCTGCTGCTTAAGTAGTTTCTGCAGTTCGTGACTAACCTGATTCTTGCTTTTTTTCAAATGACTCTATTGCTCAACTTCCTACGGATGTGAGAAGAGTTGCTTCCAACCACGCATATCTTGATTTCATTCTTAAATAAAGATTTTTATTAATAGCAGGGGAGAAACAAAAACTTTGAGTGCTGAGAAGCATGACTTAAAAAAGGATTTGCAAATGCTGCAGGCACTGTGGTGTCTCACTTCAGTGGTTGTTTTCATTGTACTTTGTGTATAGGGCTTACTTTAAAATAGTGACATACTATTGATGAGAGATCAGCTAGATATGGTTTAGTATCTTCAGTATCTAGTTTAGGATCTTTAGTATCTCAGTAAAGGAAGTGGTCATAGTATAACCAAAACCCCTTCCTCAGATCTTATCCTGCTTCTGGTAGTAGAAGTAATCTGAACACAGAATCATAAAATATGCTGAGTTGGTTGGGACTCATGAAGACCCCCCAAGTCCAATTCCCAGCCCTGCACAGGATATCCCCAGGAGTCACACCCTGTGCCTGAGTGTTGTCCAAACCCTTCCTGAACTATGTCAGGCTGGTGCTGTGACCGCTGCCCTGGGGAGCCTGTCCCAGTGCCCAAACACCCTCTGGGCGAAACAGCTTTTCCTGATACCCAACCTCAGCCTGCCCTGCCCCGGCTTCATCCCCTTTGAACAGCACCAGTACTTTAGCTGATGCAGTAATGTGTGTGAGTCAATCACAAGGGAGGTCTAGTACAAACTTGGTCCAACAGATTTGAAAAATCTGTTTTGGTTAAGATCTCTCCTGGAGCAGTGATGTTTAGCGCTGTGTCTGCCCGAGGTTCGCCGGTGGTCGGACATAAAGGAAAACGTGTTTTGCCCCCGCCTAGGCCTGCAGGTGTGAAAAGGGAGAAAGGAGAGTTGGCTCGGTTTCGTGTCTGATTTTCAGTGTCTGGTCACTGGAAGGGAAGCGCCCCGGCTCCGGCGGGATCCCGCAGCGCCCTGCGGCACCGCCCCCGCGCCTGCCGCGGCTCCGCTCCGCCAGCCCCGCGCGGGCCCCGGGCCGGCGGCAGCCGCGGGCCGGAACCCTCGGCGCGGGCGCGGTTTCCGCGGGCGGTGCGAGGCGCGGCCCCGCCATGGCGGCGGAGGGGGAGGACCCGCTGGGCTATTTCGCGGCCTACGGCAGCTCCAGCTCCGACTCGGAGCCCGAAGAGCCGCAGCCCGACGAGCGCCCGGCGGGAGACGGTACGGCCTCGGGGGGCACCCCGGGACGGCCGCGGCTGCCGCCGCCCGACGAGCTTTTCCGTCGGGTGTCGCAGCCGCCCGCCTTCCTCTACAACCCTCTCAACAAGGAGATCGACTGGGAGAGCCGCGTCCTGCGGGCGCCCGAGGAGGTGCGTGGGGCGCGGCGTGAACCGAAGCGGCGTCGGGGCCGCCACGGGTCCCCGGGCCGCCGTGACGGGCGCTCTGCTCTCTCCCGCAGCCCCCCAGGGAGTTCAAGGTGTGGAGGAGCAACGCCGTGCCCCCGCCGGAGACCTACAGCCCGCCCGAGAAGCCGCCGCCGCCGGCCCCCACCCTGGACATGGCCATAAAGTGGTCCAACATCTACGAGGACAATGGCGACGACGCGCCCCGCCAAGCCGGCAAAGCCAAGTTCCTGCCGGACGAGGAGCAGGAGCCCCTGGAGTCGGGTGAGGCCCCGGCTGAGGCGGCCGTGCCTCGCACGGGAGGCTGTGTACGCTGCCGGAGCCCATGGCGGGCGGGAGGCCCGCAGGAAGCTCTGCTGGCTTCTCCTGCTCCGCCGCTGCCCGAGGGCAGAGCGCTCTGGCCGCAGGGGTGGGTGGGCTGCAGTGCCGGTGGTTTGGCTTTCCTGGATTCAGCACAGACCCTCGAGCAGTCCCTCTGCTCCTCTTCCTCCCTGTCATTAGCAGGGAAGCATCAGAGTCTGTGGCACTGTAGTACTGTGAAACCAACAGGTTCAGTCGTGGTGCTATCAAACAGAAGGTGGTGTAAAAGCTTCAGGTGCTTTACACTGAGGTGTTTACCTTAATAGTAGGCATAGGTCAGATTATTTCTATAACGTTTGCAAAACTTGGGGTCCAAAAGAGGAATCAAATAGGATGTCCATGGGACAGATTACTGAAGAAAATATTTACTATCCTCTTCGTTCTCTATGATGCTACAAGCTGTAATGGTAATTTAGGAAGTAAAGAAATATTTGATAGGTGGGAGGTTTTTTTTTTAATTACTGGAGAAAGAGAATAGCCAGCAATAACCAAGAGAACAGAACCAGAAGAAGAATATCTGAGCTTTCAGAACACACAGTAATGTTTTCATTCATTGGTAAAGTTGTCAACAAAGCTTTTCTGAAAGAAGGATTTTTTTTGCTGTCTTGCCTTTTTGTTTTTTGTTCTGGGTGTTCTTTCTCAGTAGCAGTTTTTGTCTTTCTCCATGTGTTCTATGTTTCCCTGTCCATGCATTTCTCTTAGTCAGCCTTCATCCAAAGGAAGAAAATAAAACGTTAATTAATCTTGACATTATTTCCTGCTTCAAAAATGTCATTTTCTAGCTGTTTCTATTAGCTAGTCAAATAATATTTTTTTTTAGAACAGATACTGTACAGTAGCATAAAGCCTCTTTTTAGTTACCTGCAGTGGTTTGTGGCAGTAATAAGAAGTGACCGTTCCTGTTTAGTACATATATTGTCTGCATTCCAAAAATGAGGATGTTGTCAGTTAATGCTACAATGTCTTTTTTCCAGCTATCTCAGATGTGGTTATGTCAGTTGTTCTGAAACAGGATGGTGTTTAAGAGAAAAAACTGGCTTTGCTGACTTTGATTAACTCTTTCTTTTATTTAAAGATGGTGAAAAAGACGATGAACCAGCTTCTGCTAAGAAACGTAAAGTAGAGTCTGGAGAACAGGCAAAGAAGAAGAAGAAGAAGGTATAAGCAGGGTGTTCTGGATTTAGACATAATGAGAATTTCAAGGAACCTGGATTCCTCTGCTGGAATGGGAAACAAATACGTGTTTACTGCATTTCTCTCTCGGGTAGGGAATTTTATTTCTGTAGTATGCTTGTCTTTTGGAAAGCACAAAATTAAATGGACAGTGTTGTGGTAGAACTTGTTTACTGAACAAAATTTAAACCTGTTTATTTGAAACAAGGATTTAGATGAAAGCTCCATTGCCATGGATACTTGTGCTCGTGCAGGTTACAGGGCTTCACAGTATTTTGTTTATCAAGAAACCTGGTAACATGCGTTTTTCTGGACTGACTTTTCCATTGTGTCAAAACCTTTTATAAAGGAGTATATACTAAAGATTTTTTAGGTACTGTGATATGTTCACATAATGTTGTTTTTAAATATATGTATAGATGCAAATAGTCACTGGAATAAAACAACATTTGAAAACATCTGTGGTATAAATATTGCATTGCATGCTGGGTGAAATAGGAGCAATGAATTCTGTATTATATGCCATTCACTGATATGTGACTTAACAGATTCCTCAGGGCTTTTTTGTTTAAATAAATACAGAACTACAAACTGAAAAAAATGGACCTAAAATTGAGTTTAATATTTTGTAATTATTCTGATGTTATGGGATCTTCATCACTGAAACATGAGACCAACTGATGGAGGGAGAATTGAAGCATGTAATGTATTCTTCCTGAAACAGAAAATAGAATCAAGATATTTATGTGGACAAAAATTATGACAAAGCTGTGATAGAGTCTTTGCTGCCAAATTGTATTTATTTCAGTACAAACAGTTGGTAGTCTTCTCAAAGTACTAGCCAGTATATGTTGCATTTGTGGTATGCTGAATGGGTTTTTGGGTCTGTATATGCTGGTACCAACTTGTACTGGATTGGAGAAAAGGTTGCTGTATATTTTCAGATAAAGATTCTGTGCCTTAGAAAATCTGCAGTGAGATTAGTGCCTGCTAATAGAGGTTCATGTAATTAAATTGTTAATGTAAAAATTTTTGTTTTCTATTTCCCTTCTGTCTTGGACTAGCTTTACTTTGGCAGAACAGATTCTATATACATAGGTGCTAATATGGTGTTCATATTTTTTAAGTGATTTTAAGAGACTTTTTTTTTAACCTCAATATATAGAAAAGTGTATTCATTTTTAGTGAATATATGAAGGAAGTTATGCAATTCTAGCCTTGGCAGTGTGATAATGCTTTCTCTGGATCCTTGTCTACCTACAGACTACAACTGCCCTTGCCAGTTTCGTAGGCTGTGGGGCCAAATCTGTGATACTTGACACAGCTGAGGGCTCCCTGTGCCCACCTTTCCTAGTGCAAACCCAGGTACCAGCCACTGTCCTAGCAAGCTGCAGGATGAGGGATACTGTCATGGCAAAGCTTATGGAGTGTCAGCTCTCTGTAGGGTTTCTCAAAATACTCCATCTGCATTTTTGAGTCTTCTAGTAGTTGTGTTTGCTAGTCCAGTGCTCCTTGAAGAGTGTTACAGCTGAAAGTTAATGTCACCAGCTCTGGAAATAAGATGCATTGCCATGACTGCTGTGACCAAGGAGGTTTTTGTCCATTTATTTTTTGCTATTCCACAGGGCAGCTGAGGAAGTTATCCTCCCAATTGCTCCCTTTGTTTTCAGACCACATGATGTACGTAGTATCCAGTTTTCTTGAAGTTAACACCAGCTGATACTCACTTTCCAAGGAAAAAGCCAGCATGTCCTGCCTGGGGAAAGAACAATTAATTGTATTTTTTGCAGGTTGAGGGAATCTTCATGGTAAGCAGAGACATGGCAGCTTCCCTGTTCAGGAGAAATGGCACAAAAAACTCTTTGCCTTTTTCTGAAGTAAGACATCTGAAACAAGGTTGTGAGAGGCTGTGTGAAGCTGAATTATTTGGATAGATTGCTTCTGTAACTGGAAGTTTTTTGGTAGAGATGCTTCAGGTACAATGCTGCAGCTTCTGAAGCAACTCAAAAGACTTCAAGAAACAGACTTCGAAGTTTTGTTCGGGTTTGGGCAGCTAATAATGAAACTTTGTCATCACATCAGGCACTGTGAAATGTGAGTAAACACCAGCTAAACTTAAACTGATAGCTCAGATGTTCAGAAAATCTCTGACTTAGAACAGTTTATCCTGGATTGTCTTTCAAGGGAAGACAGTGAGAGTGGACACCCTTGCTGACAAATGGGGAAGACTGCCTCTGAAAATTAGTGTTCTATTAACTCATCATTCTAATGTTTTTATGATGAATCAAATTTGATTACAATCATTATGTGTATTGGGGAAAAAAGGCAGTAAATTTGCAGACAGGTTTGATTTGAGGAAATTCTCTTAAAAGTTTGTCAAAATCAGAAAAATAGTGTCTGGAATGTAATTAATTTGCAGTGAGCACATTGCATTGCTTCAGATGCTGGCACAATAGCAGCTGCAGTACTTCAGCTGCAGGCTTCAACTCCAGGCTTTCCTAGAGCTGCAGGATGATTTGGAAAAGAAGAATTCATCTCAGTATAAAAGTAAAGATAATGGTGAGGGTAATGGCAGGCAGTGCTCCTTCCCAGGAGAGCTGACAGGGAAGTTGTGGCAGAGCATCCCTCTGTTACTGTGCTGCTCATGTTCTTGATGCAGACTACTGCTCTTAAAGTGCTGATTTGTTAACAAATAGTTTGTGATAAGCTTAGTGCAGCCAATATGAAATTAAGTCCAGAGAAATGTCGTGTGTTCCATAAAGAGCAATTTACTGTGGACCTGGAGTCAGCACAGGAGGAGGGGTTTTTATCACTGGAGAGAAGGAGAAGCTGTGTAGTCTGGTGACAGGAAGCTCTTTTGCCAGCTTGCTAATCTTAGAGAATTAGGACAAAAAGATGCAATGCTTTCAGTCTTTTCAGGCTTGAAAGGTTCTTGTTCCTGTTAATGTGTTAGTTTGCTCATTTTATCCAAGCCCCTTTGGCCACTGGTCACAGATGTTTGTGCTTTTGCTTTGGGTGTGGGTTGGATGTGAGAACAGTGCAGGACTGTCTTAAAAGCATGGAAGATGATTGGAGCTGAACTCTGTTCTTGTAGGATAAATGGTTGTACCAGGTGAAAGGGACCCTGGCAATGGCTACAGCTGTGCAGCATTTCCATTTTGAGAAATGTTTTTTAAGGACAGCCACAATTCCATGTTATACTGGAAATATCTGAAATGTTGTTTTCCCAATAGCTGGACAAACCCCAGGACCCTCAGGCCTGGGCACAGGCATGGTGGTACCAGTGCCCAGGTACCCCCTGGGCACTGCTGACAAGCCAGTTGCTCTTGCAGCAGCTGAGTGGGAATGACTCTCCAGGCATGCTCATGAGGAGCTGCCAATCCCTGCGTAATTCACAGGAGGGCAAATGTTACAGAGGAAAAGAATTCTCAAAAACAGTAGCCTAAGATGTGATTAGAAAACCCCTGAGCAAACAGAGGCACCTTGCTAAGAAATCTGATTCTGTTACTGCCAAAGGCATTTTCTGGCTGCACTGACTGAGTTCAAGAAATGATGTAGCAAGAGGCAGTGATTAGCTGGGCAGGCTGTGGCTGTCCCAGAATGTCAGGACTGAAGCAGAAGCAGGATTTCTGTACAACAAAATGTTGGCAGAATACAAAAAACTGCTGAGAAGAAATACTCGGTTTTCATGAAGTTCGGGGAGGAGTTCTGTTCTGGGACAAATATGTTGGTAGCAGTGGGCTGCTTTCTAAAAGTTTAAAAGTCATATAATCAGGAACCAATAAATAGCAGGAATAATGGAGGGATAAAGATTGCAGTGAGCTAGTTCTTTATGCTTAGAGAATCAGACCAAAAGGAACATCATCTTCAGAGGAGTCTGCAGAATTTGTGTCATTGTTAGAAATGTGCAAAGATTGTTTGGGGCTGGAAGGCAGAGTCACAGCAGAGATTGGAATGGGTTTGTGCTGCTGGTTCTTTTGAACTGTTTTCTTCAGGGCACTTCTGAAAAAAACAGGAATTTTCAGGGAAGCCTGTGCCTGTGGGACTCTGTTGATGTAAGAATGCAATGAATTCAATGAATGGAGATAAGCATTTTTAGTCCTTATCAAATAATTTTATCAGGGCTCTTCATTTAGAAGATGAAGTGGTCTTCATCTTTAGAATGCTTTAGTCTTGGTAGCTTCAGAAGACAAAGATATATTTGCTTTGCTGTAGCTGTGAGCAGCAGCACAAGAACTCTGTATTTTCTTGTCTTCTGACAAAGTAAACTTGTTCTCTGGAGCAAACCCTGATTTTCCATCCCTTCCCAAAACTTCTCCCACCATATATTTCTTGCTGTAGATGGACTGATACAAAAACATACAGGATTAATACAGGGTAACCCCAGGAAAGTGTAATGGGGACTTAAACCTAAACCACAGCACTTCAGGGGAGGATTAACACACTCTCCTCAAACCAAACCACACAAACAACCAACCCTGCCAGCAACAGGCTCACAGCAAAAGTCACTGGGGAGTCTTTCTGTTGGAAGCAGAACATGGTCCAGTTTTGTTATAAAAGTAACTTCTCTGACACTGGTGAGGGGTGTTTTGAGGAACCAGGCCAGGTAATGTGAGAGGCTAATTTCACTTCTGTTGCAGAAAGGGTCACTACTACTTAATGAAGACCTAAAGAAGGGGTTTGTTTTACACACACAAAAAAGTTTCTCTGTTAGGCTTCTGATCTAGAAATGTATCACTTTCTGTGGTAATCCCTTCCTTAGGACTGATAAAATTGTATTTTGTGAGACTAAGAGTTTACACATTCTCTGAAATGATTCAGAGTTGCATTATTTAATGCAATTACAAGGTTGGTAATGGCAAGGACTAGTTCAAAACATACTGGTTTAATAGGCATTTTAGGAATAGTGGGGTTTGTACAAGATCTAAGGTTTGCTTACCATTAGTGGCTTGTTCTCACAGGAACATTTATGCATGGCTCTGGGATCCTTTAAAGAACCTGTATCTCTGGCAGCTGTGTCACCATCATCTTTGGCAATAGTTGTGAAATACTGCTTCCCCCTTGAAAACTTACTCCTTTTAAAGTATCTCTATAAAGGCTGTTGCAGGTTTTCCAGCTGTGCTGCTCCAGCAGAGAGCGCTTTTGTTACTGCTGGCACAGAGCCTGCTGGATCATCTGCAGCTCAGCTCTACTCTACAGAACCCAACTCCCTTCTAATTTTCTTTCTAATGCTTAGTTAAGTGTCTCTTGAAACAGTACACATCTATTTTGTTTACTTTCTTAATATCTTGCTCTAGACACAGGCATTTTAAACAGTTTTTACACTGTAAATTTCACATGATTTTTGAAAGTTGTGCTTTTGGAGGTTGTGTGGGGAGATTACCATAATCTTTTCTCTTTTAAAAAAATCATTCTTATATTGATGGATCATGATGAAAAAAATTATTTGGCACACAATTTTAGTCAAATGTGTTTGTCTCAACAAAGCAGTGAAAATCAGTATGAAAATAATGAATGGTTAAATGTCATGCTAAATGTCTATTTCAGACAAACTACGGAGTTTCAAAGTTTCTAACTTAGAAGAGGAAAGCCCAAAAGGAGGTTTTTGATCTTGTGCTTGAAAAAGTATAATTGGTTTAAATTTAAGAATACTCAAGAAAAACTTTTCTTTCTGTAAAATAAGAAAGTGAGGAAGAACTGGCTTTGAAAAATTGCATTTTTCTTATAATAGCATGGACTTCTAACCTTCTTTTATGGAAGGTTACAAAAATAAGGCTGGAATGTGCCTTCCCAAGATGACCCAGCCCACTGGCTGCCCTAGGCCAGCCAGGCCCTCACCATTCCTGTCAGACCTCTTGGCTTTAAAACAAGGGGAAGACAGTGATGCAGTGACAGTGACTGCTCAGAAGGGCCCCAGCAGCCCTTCTGCCTGTGCTGGCAGCTTGCTGCTTTAGTGAATCAGTAGAAACCAGCAAAAACATGCAGTTAAACAAGAGAGTTTAACTTTCTTCATTTTGGGGAAGCATATAACCCTCTCTAGCTACTCCGTGGTCTGTAGCTTTGTGTTCACACAGAGCAAGGACTCCTGTGTAAGCACAGGTGTACATGGCTCAGGATGGCATATTCAGGCTTATAAAATGTGATTTACCTCAGGGTTTGCCTTGGTTCTTTAGCTGTGGCATAGCCAAGAGAATATAAAAAAATTAATGCCATTTAAAAAAAACTTAAATAATTTTAGACCAAATGACAGAATTACAGCAAAAGACAACTTCTGAGGCCAATTTATCTGGTCACAGAACCTGCTAGAGTGCACTGCAGCCAAGTTTCCTTGGAACAGACTTATGCTGAGGATTGTGTTGCTGCTGAACTGGGGTATCTCTGGACAGCATTTTACACTAAGGCCCTGCAGTTCACTCACAAGTTAAATTTGCCTTTAAAACCAACTCTTTTTTTTCTCAAGCTTATTCAAAAGGAATGAAAATACCATTATACTCAAGAGAAGCAATGGGGATCCTAGAGATGGAATTAAAACCCTAGGCCACTGTATGTGCCTAGGGTTTTAATTAAAGGACCTAATATAATTTTTCACAACATATGGAGCTGAAAGATAATGGTCTTGTTCACTGAAAATACCTAATGTGATTTGCCTATAGGGCAAATGCTTCCAGGGCTGCCTATGCCATATGGTAGGAAACTTCACCTGATGCCAGCTTTGGCTGCAGCAGGACAGTAATGCTGGGGGTGATGCAGCTGTCTTTGTGGACTGCTCTGAAATTCAGAGTTTACTAAATAATGTGAAGGGGCTTAAATTAACCAGTCAGTTTATATTTGGAATATATTGTAGACCCTGATTTTTTTCTTTTCCTTCTCATGCTGAAAAAATCCCTTAGATTTTAATAGCATTCTGCTGAAGTTAACCTGGAAAACTGTCACATTTAATAACAGCACTAATTCCCATGAAACTCTCGCAGATTTTCTATCAGAACTGTGTTTATATCCCAGTGCATACAGACTTGAGCATTAAGAACCAGAAATACTAGCAGCTGGGAGACTTGCTCCCCTGGCACTTGGGAAATGATCCATTTCAGGTGATCAGTTCCATCTTGAACATTTGTTTGTTTTTTCAATTATATTGCATATGGCTTTTGTTCGCTAAATTAGTAGCTCTTCTGCTTTATAAGAATAAGGTTTACTGACTCTCCTAGTTAATGCTGTAGGGTTTTGGGGAAGCTCTATGTGACTGGTTTTATTTCTGATATCATGCTAAAGGATGCTCTTTAATCTGGGGCTCATTTCCCTTGGTAAGTCATTCAGCACAACAGGGAGTGCCTGTAATGTGACCTGGTCTGTGCTGGGGGCTCGCTCAGCTTTGCTCCCACAGGAGCAATGCTCAGCAGCAATCCAAGTGCATTCAATGGACTCCTTGAGTGCATCCTCTGATTTGAGTTTCATCTGAAAGGAATCCAGCTGGTGCACTCTGGAAACCGAAGTGGAGTCTGCCAGGCTGATAGGGAGAGTCACTTCAAAAGCTGCCTCCTGCTCCAGGCACACCCTGCCCGTGCGAGGGCCCTGCTCGCTCAGCCCCTCCAGCACACACCTCTGCCACCAAAATACACCCTGCTGGGGAAAACTGCTCTCTTCAATGTTTCTGCTCTCGGTAGCACGCCAGTACAGCCCTTTAAAGTCAGCTCTTTCCTCACTTTAGGTTGTCTCTTTCACATTAATTGATTCACTGGTTCTTATATTACAAAGGGTGGTGGAGGAGAGTAAATTGCAGCACTGATCATTGCTTGTGGGTTCCTCTAATGGTAACGTTTCTCCTTAGAGATGCTGCACTCATTCCTGTAAGAATCTACACCTGAGGATGAAGTTCAGCTATGTATTAGTCCCACCACAGGCAATGGAGAGTCTGCTATCTATGAGCTAATTGCACATGTGAATTTACAGTGCTGGGACAATAGCAGTGAGCCTCTGTTTCTTGATGGGGCTGGTGCCTTGTTGTGCACCTTGCAGCAGAGTAAGGAAAGGGATTTGTGCTTTTTTTTTTCTCCTAGAAAGAATGGATTCCTTTACACTTCTATGATTTCTTCTCAGGAAAACTTAACTGAATTTTGCAAACTTACAAATGCATTTTTTCGTTTTAATATAGATGTCTTAAAAGATTAATTTCTCCCTGAAGACATTTGGGCAAGGTGGAAAGAGAGATTGATCATTTCCAGATGTTCTTTGCTGACAGGCAAGGAAAATTCTGCTTCAGGTTAACGCTTGTGAATGTACTTAAAGAATATACATTTTGTATACAAACCTGCCAGGGAGAGCACAAGCCAGCAGCAGGGGCTGAGATGCTCATATTTGCAGTGTCATAGCTGCATTAATAAGGTAGGGCTTGCCCCTGCTGACTGGGCTAAAAGCCTTGGGAACTTCCCTCCCTGTAATCTCCTGTGGACTGGCAGGGGAGATGTATGTGCTTGTCAGACAGAAACGCCCCATGCAGTGTGCTCTGAGGCAGACACTTAGCTCCATGGTGTTTGCTGAATCAGACATTAAAACAGATAATTCACTGTTTCTTTGATGTTTTAGGAACATTTCATACTGGGATTCCTAAACATTGCACACTAAATTCTGGCAAGACTTGGCCCGGTGAATGACAAGTAGTTTGACTTCAGGCTTCTGGGAAGTACCCCAAATTAGTAAAGCAGAGGGAGCTGGTGTCCTACGTGTCACCTGGGAGGACAGGCAAGCCTATGGAGCAACTGGGCCCTGGTGTCTTGCTCCCTGTGTCCGTCTGGCTTCCTGCAGTGCACGAGCAGCACTCCAGCGTCTCCCCTGCAGGTCCTGCCCCCTGCACCATGGAGGCTCACTCTGGCCGTCTCACCTTGCAGTAATCTCCAGTGGCTACAACGTGAGGACTTAGTGGTGAAAGATAAACACCAATCAGTTCTGCAGGAAACCCTGATGCTGGGAAATGCAGATTCTTCTTCAGTTTGTTCTGGTCTCTAAGGCAACAGCAGCCTGAGGATGAGAAGTAACGGAGCTCATGCCTGTCAGCAGCAAAGGAAATGCCTCCTTGGGAAGCAGCCCTTTCTAACAACTGTTGTCCTTCTCAAATGGTGTGTGGGGCCAGAAACAGCACTGGAGACCAGGATGCCTTTGAGTCACAAGCTGGTTTTCACTGGGTGGGCAGAGGAGGTGGGAAGTCAGTGGAACCAGCCCTGCGTGTTGCCTCCTTGTGCACATGGAATCCTGAAGGAATAGGTTTCTATTGGAAGGTCAGTAAACTTGCCTGCTTTCAGAGGCTGCTGACTGCTAAGACTGATTCAAGTAACTGACAGACAAATGACTGATAAACCCATTTTCTTACCAACAGAGGACTCTGCCCATGTGAGGGGCAAAGCTCAGGGCCCTGGGAGCATTACGGGCAAAGCCCCTCTGAAGGCCCAAGGATCACGAGTGTGAGGACTGCAATGGATGTGAGGTCTAGAGATGGTGAAGGTCCACTTCAGGAAATGAATCCAATATGGAGATGTGTTGTGGCACTTGTCCCAGTGTCCCAAACCCTCAGCTATGACAGAGTAAGAGAGGAAAGCTAAAACTGGGGGGCATGATTCTCTGGGGTTTTCAGGTAAAGCAGGTAAGTATCTAAGGGTCTTCACTGCGCCCCTGTATTCTTTAAAAAGGAAAAATATGCTAGCTTAGAGCAATAATTGATTTGTTGTGTTTCAGAATCAGGCAAAGTTGATGGGGAAGATGACTCTGAAGTCAAATTTTGGAGTGTTTTCTATGAAAGATGTTGACGGGAGGAAGGGGCAGGACTGGGGAAGAAAAAGGAACATTCCAGTTTCTGTCCGTAAAGAAGGACAATGTGCTGTGCAAAAGAGAGCTTTGAATCCTGAGACAAGTGTTGATGATACTGAGGTGTTAAAGCTCTGAGACTTGATTCAGTAGTTAACAAAAGATCCACTTCACTGCCTCAGTAGCGTTGCTGAGCTGATCTGTCAGTTTTGGGATTGTTCATAGAGCTGTACAGGAGGCAGTCTCTGGTGTTTGCTTAGGGCTCTTTTTTTTCCCAAAGTACGTGGATGAAGAGCTGAAGAAGCACGTTCAGGGTGTGTTTCCTCAGGGTTTTCCTTTCTCAGCCTGCTTTGCTGCACCAATAGCTGCCCAGGTGGGGTCCTGCCTGTCACACACATGTACAAGGTGCCAGCTCAGAAAGGTCAGCTGGTAATGGGCTCTCAGTGCACGGTTTAGCCTGTGACACCTGCTGAACTGGATGCATGATTAGAATGTGCTGTTTGGGGATACATCTTCCAAAGGGATGCTAAAATCTGCAGCTTTACAATTTGACCTGATTTTCTTTTGTTGCTGGTCATGAAGACAGAAGCCACTACACAGTTAAAATCTGTTTTGCTTGTTTGGTTGGGTTTTGTTTTGGGAAGAAGTGGGATAATTTTAGTTCTTCAGCACTAAAAATTAGATCAAAATCCTGGCAACTGTACAACATAAATGAGCAACCTTGCAATAAAGGGGTTTTTGTCACCTTGGAAACACAGTTTGAATAAGCTACTTGGAGTAATTTTAGTTTCAGACTTTCCTCTGCCCTCGTCCCTCCCATGCAAATTCTGGTTTTACACTCAGTATATCCAGTTTAAATGTGTTTCTTTCATAAATAGACAACAGGGGAATTGGCCAGACAAAAGTGGAAGAACACTGAAAATGACCTTGCATATGATGTTTCAGAGCAAAAACTGGTGTTTGGAAACATACAAAGTTAAACCCATCCAAAAATAGATTTTAAAATCAGTCATTTTAGATCTCAGAGCTCAATGTAAAAAACCCAGAAGCTTAACTTTCAGTTATTGTTTTTTACATACAGTGAGTCTTGTTATTCTGGAGAATTTGGCATTTAGGAAGCAAATTTTAGCACTAGGAAGCAAAGCTGAGGGGTTAAATAAGGAGAAATATACATTGAAAAGTTGATGTAATCTGTTAGATATACATGTTCTTTCAGAATCCCCAATATTGTGATATTGTGAAATTTGTTGTGTTAAATGCTATGGGTCTCTGTGGTGAACATAACACAGATTATGCTGGGGCATAGCTGGAAACTCAAGTAATTAGAGAAGAGATTAGGATAAAGTAGTGCTTCTATCCACTGAAGAATGTAAATATTTTGAATATTTTCAATAGCTCACACTTCTCTAACAGGTCTCACCTGAAGAGTGCCCTTACTGTGAGTGCCCACTAGAGAAAGCACAGAAGCCTTTGTAGCTTTTTCCGAATTCTTGATCAGCTGAGACACATTGACTTTCCACTCCCATGGAGACAAGATTTCAAAGTGAAAAGTAAATTGATTTTCAATTATTTTAAAGAGTAAATTGCATCTGAATATATATATTATTGCCCAGGTACTATCCCTGGAAGCTCAGAGAAACCCATGCAGGACTGGCTGTTGGTCCCTGTGCCAGTGCCTGGTGTCACCTCTGCCCCAGCAGTGTGGTTTGCTAGGCTGGGCAGGGAAAGGTGCCACCCAGGACATGTGCCATGCTCTGAGCAGCCACAAAAGACCAGCAGGAAATTACACCAGGACATCATGAGACAGAACAGCTGACTAACATTTGGGTTAAATACTTGGAAATGCTTCCTAACTATCTGACCACAGGATGAGGTGAGGTCCTTGGGACAATAACAGGACCATATAACTCGAGATATTTAAACCCAGATTGATTTGAATATGAACATGTGTGATTAAGGGAGCACAAATGAGATTCTAAATCTATTTTTCACTTCCATTTTCGTGGATTCTCTTTTGTCTCCCAGGAGTGACTGAATGTTATGATGGACATAAATAACAAAAAGAAGCTTGACCATAGCACCTTCCCATGAGCTGCTGTGCTTTTACCATTCCTTGTTATCACAGCAGTGAGTGAGTGCTGGGAGCAAGCTGTCAGCAGACGGTAGGCAGCAACTCTGGCAAGTTTGCAAATAAGGGACTTTCCCTGCTGCAGCCAGCTGGCTCAAGTATTAATCTCCTTGCTGCACTGCTCTTTACAAGTCAAAAAAGCTCATCAGGTCAAAACATGTATCCTATACTGGCTGTCCAAAGCAGGAAAATCTTTTTCTCTGATGAAACACAGTTTTACTTGATAGGTGCACTCCAGGACATGCAAAAAAACCCTCCATGGTTCCTCGCCACTAATGTCTCCAATTGCTCCAGTGGTGCAAACACAATATAGAGAATGAAGAGAATATTTCATATGTGAAATTCCACAGATCTCTCAGCAGCCTGAGGTGATATGCTGTGTTTCTCTGGCTTTTTTTCCCTCCACATTTATTTTGGCTTTGTAACATACAGGATAACTATAATGAAATTATCTTTATGCAGACTTGTAAAGTTTTTTGAGTAATAAAATTATTTAACTTATATGAAAGAGAAAAATAGACTAGGTCCTTTCAGCTTCCAAAAATCATTGCCAGATTTGCCTACAGAAACATCTATTACTTAAAATTTAAGATTATGAAAACACATCTTTAAGGCATCTTTGTGACTGTCTTAAGTCAAGTACTTTGAGCACCACACACTCTATACAGTTCTTAAAAAGGATCAGTTTTTCAATTTAAAGATGTTTCCACTTTTTTTCCTATATATTGTTTTTCCTGATGCCACATTGAGAAGTCTCTTATACTCTGTGAAACTTTATGCTCTTATACTATGTGAAACTCAAGAGTTTGGAAATTGATGATTTGAAAAATTGCTATTTTTAAAGGTAGAAGTGGAAGAAAGGGAATCTGCTTTCTGAACGTTCCTAAGAAGATGCTTCTTAACTGTGTTCCCCCAGTCTGGCATTTTGTTGGCTGGTAGTAGGTAATTGAAAATCATTCAATTTGTACAGGGTTGTAAATTTTGCAGGCTTTTTAATAAATAAATTTTGCATATGCTGCATGTTTTAAGGCCTTGTGCATAATGTGATTTATAACAGATGTACCTTGCAACATCCCCTGGGCTGTGTTGGGTGGCCTGGCAGAGCCAGCTGTGCTAAGGGGTCTGCAGGTATTACAAGCTCCTGTTCAATATTAACAGGGACACAGCTTGAAAACCTTGTAGCTCCAGCTAGGTGGGGAATGAGAGTCACAAATGTCACATTTAATCTAAATTTGGATTAACAACTAAATTCTGTGAGAGCCTGAATGGTGGTGGAGACTTTGTGAAGGCACAAGGCCAAATAGAATGATGGACCACAGATGGACAAGGATGAGAGCTCTGCTTCTTCTCTGCCCTCATAGGGTAGAAATGGCAGGGCCATTAATATGGTCCTGGCCTAAAGACAGAACAAAATAGACAAATGCTTATTTACTGATTTTATTTCCATCACGGAGAACCTCCTGACATTTTGAGCAAAAGTCTGAAGCTGTTTTCCTTTTGACCAAATATATTAGATTATTTGCTGGTATTTACTTTCACTTCAAGCAAGGTTGAGTGCCACCAATCTGCTGCTTTTGTCTCCATGTTAGGAGAAGGTAATTTTGGTGATGCTCGTGATACGGACTATTTTTACTGTATGGGTCATGCTTTGGCTTCTTTTTACCCAAAATACTTTGGTATTTTTAGCATATCTTCAGTGAGACTGACATTCTACCATAGCACTGGCATGTTGTAAGACTACAGGCAGAGGTGGTAATGACAGCCCTGAAGTTCAATGATGTGTTTTGAAAAAGTCATAGAGATGTTAACTTGCGTTTTCTAAAAAGTCAAATACTAACTTAAAAAAATACATGTAAGATGCTAAAAAATAGCATTAATTACTGTCTTATTTCTGCTTAAGCAAAGCACAGAAGGCAGAACTGTGAACATTCTGGCTGCTTAAGTTAGCTGATAACTATGAACAGAAGAATTTCCATCACATTGCTCATTTGACTCTAGGTTTACCTTATATGGCTCTTCAAATCCTTTCCTGTTTCATTGTAATTACAGTTTAACAGGACACGTAGACCATGCCTGTGGAAGCAGTGGGCTCAGCACTTCATATAAAGGCAAGGTAACCATCCTGATGCTGTAGGTCACATTGCCAGAGCCCAGGTGGCCCATGCCACTGGAGTCAGAGAAGGACTGATGGTGGCAGTGGCTTCTCAGAGGTGTGTTACCTCCTGGTGGCAAGGCAGCCACGTTTTGTTGGACATGGCCATGCAACAGCAATACACATGCAGTGCACCAGGTATAAGATCTTGACAGCAGTGCCTCAAAGCTGTTTTGGTTGAGGAAGGTGTTTGGCAAGGATGCTCTCTAGAAGGAGGCAATGATTTGAGCCAAACACTTCACTGCTCTTGGAGTCTCTGAAATATGCTTTTCAAAAGGGCTACTCCAACTGCAAATATTTCCAGTGACCAGGGAGCAGAAGGACCCATTTTGGCAATGAACACCTTCAGTTTTGTCCAGCCTGTTGTCTACTAACCTCCTCAGGTTTAGAATATAAATGTTTTATTCTCCCATTGGTTTGTCTTCCTAAGATAAGTAGCTGTATTCTGGGCCTCTGGGGTGCCTTGGCTGGCCAGTTCAAAATAGGGTGTGGGGGTAACAAAGGTCTGGATGACTGTAGTGGTGTCTAGGTCTGAGAGAGATCAGTCATTTGGCAGGCTGGAGATAAGACACACAGCTATTAGCTGCCTGATAGAATTTCATGGGACTCTGATTTCAGTCCATTTTGATGTCAGGAAGGCAGACGCTTTCAACAAAAAGAGTGCTCATAGATTTTATTGGGGCATTCAAATGCTTCCAGTTCCCAGCTGTCATCAGCTCCACTTTAGTCATATAGTTGTCACTTTATCCCTCTGTCTGCAACAGGTCTTGAGAGAAGAAAGATACTGATTTGTTAAGCTTTAATGAAAAGGAGACTCATTCATGTTTCCAGACACTTTTAGCTTTACTCACACAAATGAATCCCACTGAAGGAAAATAAAGTACATCTTTCCACAGGTACATCCAAAATTAATAAGAAACTATTATTTCAGATACATCTAAGGAGATCTTGTACACTGTGAGGGATGGAATTTTCTGAAGTCAGACCAGAGCAGTTCAAACCCAGTCCCCAAGTGTGTACAGAAATGAAAGCCTGTGTACTTAGGGAAGCACAACTTCTTCAACCTATCTGCTGAGGCAGAGCTTATCTCTGGTGCTGTCAGCAAGAGCAGAAAAGGTTATTTTTTTAGTCTTTCATGAGGAAATATTTAGCTGCATAATTTCATAGTCAACTATATCAGTGCCCAAACATTGCTACCTATGCACCAGCATCTACACCAGGGATATCCTTCTGATAAATGCATTTTTTTTCCAACTTACAGTAGACTTTTTGCCTGTTCAGTTATTTACAGTTCTTACATTATCAGCTTGGAAAAAAATAAATAATTGATGAAATCTCAATCTCTTAATGAAAAAAATATTTTAAAAATATTTCCCTTTGTACCATCAGAAGAATACTGTTTTTTTTTTCCTAAAAGTTTACCGTTTAACTGGTCCTAAATATTTACCTGTCTCCTGACAAGAAGCCTCTTCAAGTCTATGCAAGCTCTAGTCCCATTCTCTTAAAGTAGCTTTTACTTTTTGTAGAAGGCCAAATAAAAGGACTCACATTCAGCACTGTGTGCTTTGCAGCTCCTGAACAAAACAGGCTGAGCTGAAAACAAAAGCTCAGCTTTGACTCTTACTCCACTGGCTCAAGTTAGCTCCAGCCAGATCCTTAATGTTACTTTATCTGCAGGTTTGGGGGGTTTTATGTGTGATCAATGCCAACACTGTTGGGCAAATACACGATGCATAGGGATTTTTAAAAAATCCAGCTGCCAACAAGAAAAAGTGCTTTGTAACCACAGTTTGGAATGGAAACAATTTTCTAAGATACAGATCAAACTGTGTTTATGGACTCGACTATTGGCAGCTTTTCACCAAGCTATTTCCTGTGTGCCTATTGCACAGAGGAATAATCTAAGTGCTTAAACTAACATTTAAAACCATACAGAACACGAAGGAAATAGTGTGTGAAGCAGCATGGAAAACACATTGGTGTTGAATTTTCTTTTGTTTCCACAGCTAATACTCATGGGAGAAGGCAGTAAGTACTGCACACCAAATGCCAGTACTCTTTGCAGGATTTGGTCCTCACTCTGGCCAGTACTTACTTTCCACTAATACTGTTTTAATTGCTGAAATATCCAAATAACAAACATTTTCAAAAAGGCCTCCTAAATTAGACAAACTTGCTAAATGTTATATAGTTGCTTTAAGTGCAGCAAGTCGTTATTATTCCTTATTCCTTAACCCCTTATTCCGGGGTTTTTGTTGCTGATGTTCTGCTTGGCTGGACTTCGTTCCTGCTATCCAAGCCATGTCTCAGCTAGAGAGCGTGGCAGCTCCAGCAGAGAAAGCTTTATTGTCGCTAGAGGACACGAAACAACACAAGAGCACACACTGCTGCTCTCAAGGGGAGGAAAAGGGAAGTTTATTTTCTGACTCCAACATTTATAGTTTTCCAAAAGTGACACTGGATTGGAAGGTGAAAGTGCCACCTCTCCAATGACACAGGACAAACCAACAGTCCATCAAATTCCTCCTCCTCCATAAAAGAATGCAAAACAATAAGTTATTTACAGAAAGTGTGTGAGAAAGTTTGCTACAAGAATGTAAGCATCAGAAGGCTTAGAAAATCGGAAAAAATCAGGGCAACACTTTATGGTTAGGAGAGTAATTTAGGTTGGATGGAACCTCTGGAGGTTGTCTGGTCAGCCCCAACACAGAGCAGGAGCCATGCAGGTGACTTTGGCCAGGGCCAGACAAGCTTCCAGTGTCTCCAGGATAGAATTCCCACAGCTATTCTGGGCAACCTGTTTTGGCATCTAATTATGACATGCACAACAACAATATCAAATTTGCTTATACTTTCTTCTTCCTGTATCCTTACAGATCAGTTCTGGGAGGTTTAGTAAAAGGCTTAGCTTTACATACTGATTCTAGAAATTTTTTTGGGGAAAGAAAACCACCTAAACAGGTAAGATCAGTTCAGGTGAGGTGGTGCTGGGCTTTTCCTTTACCTGGGCCCTTGGATCATGAAGAAAACAGAATTGTGGATGAATTTGCTGGAGACAGATGCATGCTGGAGACAGATATGGATTGTTCAGAGCAAGTGTGCTGTCACAAAAGCATTGACAGTTTTGGGTTTATGCATTTCTTGCACTATAATTTGCCTGAGATGCAATTCCAAACCCAGTCCATGGGTGCTGCAATGCAGCTGCCAGAAGGAGCAGGATCTGAGGCCACAGAGGCAGATCCATTGGGACTCACAGTTTCCCATCTGCACAGCAGTAAGTACTGGGATCATTCCAACACCACCATTGCTTCTGGGATTTTTCCCAACCAAAGGCATTCTGGAATGGTTTTACATCTTGCTCTGAAACCCATACACAGTTATTTCACAATATGTATATTGAAAGGAATGCAAATGGTTTCAAAAGACAGGATGGCAAAACAGCATTTTAAGTTGTTGCACTGTGATATATGGCAACTACTGTGAGATTTATTTTAGATGAAGAGAAAACACAACTACTCTGTAATGAGTTGTTTTTACTTTGTAGAAATACAGGTATTACTGGGTTACTATTCTTGGTGTCTCACATTTAAAGATTCAAATATTCAATCTAATTTTGTTCTTCAGGAAGATTTAGTTTCAGATGAGCAAATTGTTAGACCTTCCTCAAAATTAGATGAGAGGAAATCTATGAGTATGTGCGATGCTCTAATATGGCATGGTGCTTTCTCTAGAAACAAACGAGCACTCTTTGGTCCAGGACTTGAGTGCTGTGCTGGGCATGCAGAATGCATGGAATGCCTATCTGCTTCTGGCTGCCTTCCACAGCAAGGTGACAGCCAACCTACAGCCAACGGGTAGGAGATGGCAGTGGGTCCTCTGCTCTCACCCACCACAAGATAGGTGTACTGCAGATTGTTTGTAAGCTATGCCACATAAAAAGCTGCAAAATACAGTCCTGAAGCTGTTTATAATGAAATTAAATGTAGGAGATGTAGACTCAGGTACACATTAACCAACGAATCCGTTTCAGTACTTTATCTTGGTAAAAAATCAATGCTTTATCATCTCCTAAGATCGGTTTTGAAGGGCTGTGCATTTGCTAATGGAACCAATGCAGGATGTAGCTGGGCAGCACGTATACCAAAACTGGAATTTTGCCCACTCGAACAGCCTCAGCACATTATTTGCCCTGTCCTAATGCTGTTTGTCTACTACCGGCGTGGCATTTGGGCTGCGACAGTAACAGCTGCTAACAGCGAGGCCAACTCCGTCCCCGCACGCCAGGCCCGCAGGACCTGCGGCGAACCTGCCGGGAGCTGAGAAGTGCCACACGCACAGCTCGAGCCCAGGGGCAGAAACAGGGTTTCAGCCCACAGACTTGTTTCTTTGGGGACTGGGGGAGCCAACAACAAGGGAAAATAAGTATTTATATTATGCCGCGATTCTTTTGGTCGTTGTCAATGAAACGCTACGCACATGGCGGCCGAAGGAGATGATGACACTCCACGGAGCCGCCCTGGAGAACGGGGTACCCATGGGGAGTCCGTGCCCGCACAGCGCCCGGGGCCGGGCTCCTCCGGCGGGCACGGCCCGGGCCCTGCCGCGGCTCGGGGGTACGGCACTCGCGGGCCTCGGCGCGGCTCTGGGGCTCGACATTGGCCCCGGCGCAGCTCCGGGGCTTGGCATTCGCCCCGGCGGGCACGACCCGCCCCTCAGCCAGCTCGGTTCCCCCGGGGCGACCCCGCGCGCGGGCGGGCGGGGCGGGGCGGTGGCGCATGCGCGGCGCGGGCGCCCTCTCACCCCGCTCAGCTATGCCAAGTATGTGCGCGGCGGAGCCGGGGCCGGGCGCGCGCGGCGGCGGCGCCATGGGGCGGTTGGGGCCGGGGCTGCCGGCGGGGCCGCCGCGGCGCTCGGGGGCTGCGCGCTCCCGCGGGCCGGGGGGCAGCGCCCGCTGAGCGCGGCGCGGAGGCAGCGCCAGGCATGGCCGACCCGCTCCGCAGGACGCTCTCCAAACTGCGGGGCAGAAGGTCCCAGCGAGGCGCGGCGGCTGGCGCCGGGCACCGCCACGGCGGGGTCTGCGCCCCGCAGGGTAAGTGTTCCCCCGGCTCGGCCGGCTCCGGCTGCCCGCCCGCTGCCGCTCCTCCACCTGCCGGCCAGCGCCGGGCGGGGGCTCCCGCGGCACCGGGATGCTCCGTGCCCGCTGCCTGGGGCGCCGCGCCGGGGCCGGGCGGGAGCTTGGGTCTCGGATCGGTCCTCGGCGGCGGCAGCGTGCCATCGGTACCTGCGCTTCTTCTGGGAGCGGGAATTCCTCGTGAAAGGGAGAGCTCCTGGGGCTTCGACCAGCGCTGTGTGCGCGTCCCTCCCTGCTCGTTGTCTTGTCTCCCACATCTGCTTGTCACTCCTTGGCTGCTGTTTGCCCGCTGGGCTTGGTTGGTTTGTTCGATTTTTAAAGATGCACTCGAAATCTTAAAGATCAATTTTCAGTTTTGTTGTTGTTCCATTTGACTATATAGTAGTTATATCTTACACTTTTGTTAGGAAGCTTAGTTAAAGAGAACGTGTTTAAATATCAGGCAGAAAAACTGAGAGTTGTTTGATCCATATATGGAGAGGCTGGATAAAGCTGTTCCCTGCTTCCATGCAATCTGCAAAGCAAGGCATGGTATCGTGGTGAAGTATTTTCTGTGCCCACGGAGTTGGCATAAGGTCAGCTTTGCCTGCAGTTGAGTTGAAACATTGAAGCTTTGATTTCTGAGCACACACGTGTTGGTACTATTATAGCTTAACTTGAAATACTGATTGATTTCTATTTTTTTTTGTCAATGGAGTGAAAGGTGAAGGAAATATCTGATTTTTTTTTTTTCTTGAACACCATATTGAAGCCTTTTGAAAAGGAACTGTTTTCATTTTTGGTATTTGAGTGGAGATACGGTCTTAACTATATTAAATGTAATATGAAATAGGTATGTGAAAATGCTAATAGTAGGCAGCATTCTTCTGAATGAAGCATTGCTCTAGAACAAAAAGTATGTTCCTGACCTATAGGTCTCTCAGAGCTCTGTATTTAACATTGACTCACTCCTGTAACGGCTAACAACATTGAAAACTAGCTTTATGGTATTGAACCACTGGTTTTGCAGATACTTGTATGTGAACCAGTTTGTTACTAAAATAAACACAGGCATAAGGGCTTTCAGGATCAGGGCCAAGTTCGAATAAAGGGGAAACAGTGCTTGCAAATACTGCTAGCAATTGCAGAAACTGCAGTTGGGAGATGTATGTATGAGTGTATCATTTGGATGAGTTTCAGTGGGCATTTCCAATCGGTGACCTCTGGCAGCATGTGGCCGATGAGAGTGGGGATTGTCCTGAGTCCTGTGGAAGATGGAGTGTCCCTTTGGGCAGCCCTGGTGGAGGAGGCTGGACGCTTGTGCTTATTGATGGTTCTGCACTAAGCTTTTGCAGATGGCTCGTTACGGAGATACCTGGGTGGATATTGAAAACAAAGTATTCTGCTGCTGGGACTGGAGAGCAGCCTGAGGCTCACACCAGATGTGTCCCTGGGTGTATGCTTAGGCACACTGTACTGCTTAGGAGCTGTTGTTTTGGGAATTGCAGGCTGTCCTAACCAGTGCGGAAGGACCCGTGTTTTTACAGCAAAGCAGGAAGTAGCAGATATTTTTGTTTGTGGAAATACAGCTCTCAGATGCTCCTTCTATTTATGTCACCAGAGCAGGGATCAGCCTTGGAATGAAGCAAGGACTTTGAGATATTTGTCACTGGCAGGAGGATGCCTACCCGAGAAGTCCCTGACCCAAAGAAACTTCTTGGAAACATAGGCATAGCCCTCTGTCCATTGCAGAGCTATCCTTTTGGTTAGTTCTTACTTGAAATTGTGGTGTGACAGTGTGTGAGGAGGAGCATTACAACGACATGCTTCTGTTTCTAGGCTGTGGGTGGGGGAAGGAGTATGATTGCTGCCAAATCGCTGAAACTTTGACAAGAGATCTGCATTCACGTTTTCCTCAGATTCTGTTACCTGACTGACTTGGACCCCAAGTGCAGCAAAGCACTTCAGCAGAGGTGTGCAAAGGCTTCAAAAGGAGCATGATTAATTTTGTTAATTCTTTGAAACAAGTTATTTCTTCAAATTACAAACAGTGATAATACTGCAGTTTAGCTGAACAAGCAAACTATGCTTTTGAAAAATCACCAAATGATGAATCTTTCATCAAATAAAATGGTGGTGTTTCAGATCTTATCAAGGATCTTTTCTATCATTAAAGTACAAACCTAAAAAGAGGGTCAAAGGGAAGGTGTTCAAATGAGTCTTTTTCATGTCTCCCTTTCTACAGCAAACTTGGCTGGATTTATGGAGCTGCTCCATGAGTCCTCCAGAAAGGTGCCCATATTTTAACATCCATTGTCAGTGTGAAAATAATTCTTTGCTAAGAATAACGTTCAAGCAGTAATGAATAGCTGCTTCCATCTGGAATTTCCAGTTGCAGAGGGCTTCATGTGAAAAGAGGTTGTCTGTTTTATGTGAACTCAGTTTTCCCTGTTCAGCCTCAATGGCTGAGAGAGCCAGTGTGGGTTGTCCTGGTGTGCAGAGCAGCATGAGGGTTGTCTGACCTGCTCCCTGATTTTAATTTGGTTGTGTTTGCAGCTTTTCTTCCAGTCCTAGTGCAGGGGTTGAAGCTCCACGATGTGCTGCAGCCAGGGGGGTATGGCACTGCTGCTGAGTGGAGCTTGGCTGTGCTCTGACAGGGGGCTCAAGTGCAAGCAACACTTTTCATGGACAATTAAATGTTTGTCTGTTGCTTCGATGAAACTCTCAGGTTTTGGGAACAGTCAGTCGAATTTGTTTACTTCTTGCATGAAATTTTTGTTGTTTAAAAACTTCTCTACATTTCTTCTTTCTCCTTGCTTATTTTCATGATGGTGTGTTTTGGTTTTTTTCCCCCGAAATCAGGGGATGCTTCTGTTTTAATTGTAGGATAAAGCTGGTAAGGACAGTCCTTTCTGGAGGTTCTTGTGTAAGACATATCATCACCTCTATTTATATAGAAATCTAGAAATTAATAGCTGTGGGAGTTTTGTAGCCATTTAAGCAGTACATTTGGACCGCTTCTTCATTGGCATAACTAAACTGGAGAAGTACTGTGTAGTAACTTTTCAAACCAATTGCACCTGAACTTGGCAGAAAAAAGCAGCCATTTCTGTGGAAGTATGCATGACCTTTCAGCAGAGCTATCTCACTGCCATTTATCTAAATTATGTGGTGTTAAAAATACAGCCAAACATGCCTGGCTCTTTATTAGCTATGTGCACATTCTGCTTTGATGGACTGAAATGTAATTTTGTGCTCATATCACCTTATCTTTTGTCCTTTCGGATGAGGTCTGCGGCAAGTGTTATACAACGGCAAATGTGTTCATCTGTCAAAAGCAAAACGATATTCTAAACATTTGTCTTTCCCTCTCTTTTTGCCTTCCTTTCTGGGAACAGATTTCATAGAAAATGTTTACATAGCTTCGAGAAGCAGGAAGGAGCCCGAGTGCCGCCAGGCCAGCGAGGTGCCCGAGCACAGGCCGCATGTGAACAGCATCACCGTTTCCAAGAAACGCAGCTGGCTGCAGCAGAGCACCCACCGACGGCCCCCTCCTCCTCTGGAAGAAGGAAATGCCTGTAAGGAAGTGCCCGGGGCCGCTGTCCCGGTACCCAGATCTCCCGTGCCGCTGCCTGAGCCCGCAGTGCCCTGGGCTCCCTGCAGGCCGGCCGCGGGGCGGGAGCGGAGCTGCGCCCTGCCGAGCCCGCCCGCGCTGGGCAGCTCCGGCCCCGACTGCGGCGAGGACGGCGACGCGGATGATGAAGGAGAAATATGGTACAACCCCATCCCTGAAGACGATGAGCCCGACTTGCCCGGGGTCCACCCTTCTGCTGTGAATAGCCTTGTTGCTGTGGGCTCCCCGTCGGTTCGGTACAAAGCCCACCCTGGGGGTGACTCTGAGGGAGCCGCACGCTCGGCGGATGCCGCGGGGAGCGGCTGGGCCCAGCCTGCTGAGGGCAGCCCGGCGGATGCCGGGGAACAGCCGCAGCAGCCCCCGCAGAGGTTTGCCTGCAAGGCTCCCGCTGTGCCAGCAGCAGAGGACAATCCTGCCTTCAAGTGTCCTTCCACAGGTAAGACTGCCCAGAAACATAAGTGTTTGGACCTCTTGTATTTTAGGGGAGTAATAAACCTTTGTTATGTCTCTTTTCTCTTTCTCCACCTCTTACGTTATCAAGTAAACTTTTGGTGGAAGTGCATGTCAAGTGCGTTGAAAATGACACGGGTTGTGAGACCGATGCCTGCTAAGTGCAGAGGTGCACTGTTGTTTCCCTGTTTCCCAGTCAGTTTGTTCATGGCATGTCCAGGTGTGCTTGGCCTGGGTTCTCTTTGGCCCCCACCTCACTGAAGACAAAGGTTTTACAAAACGAGCTTGCTGAAGCCCGGTAATGTGAGGACACACTGGGTTTCTTTTGTCAGCTGGTGTCTAGCCCTGGCCTTGGATTCTTGCCTCAAAGCTACTTAATGTCTGCAGAAGGTTCTTTAACTTGCTGTCTGGGACTTTTTAATAAAGACCTTTTGGTAGACCATGTAAATGCTATTCATCACGTCCTTTCTGTAATTACTGTCTTGTTGACTGTCTCAGGCTAATCTAATAGACTGGAGAAAAGTGGTTTTCACTTTCAGAAGGCAGCCTCTTTGTTCCTTGTTATCTTTGGCTGAGTGTTTGATAGTCTCGTTTCCATAATTCCATTAGTGTGTGAATTCAGCATCATATTAAGGATTTTTCCCAGTCTGTTAAAAAACCCCAAACAAATATAAAACCACACCAAACAAAAGTAAGTAGAAAAAACTCTCCCAACCCTTTCCAAAAAGGTATTACTTTTAATTACTTACGTGCCTCATATTATCTCGACCTTAACTCTAGTGTCCTGTTCAAAGTTAGAAACAGCATAAAGTTCAGGAGACAGGGAATTCCAGGTTCCTTTCTTTGCAGAAAGGTTACACTTTACATTGACATTTAAGAGCCTGTATTTCTGCCTGGTTGATCAGAAAAGACCTGAAACATTGGTGTGGGAGCCCAGGTGTGCATGGCCTTCTGGAGGGGCTTCTTTTTGGGTTGTCCCCATCCAGCCTCACCATCCTGGCAGTCTCTGGCCCCACGTCCCTTTGTACTGGGAGCTGCTGTGCCTGGGTTCCTGGTGTAGAGATACTACTTCTGGGAACAGGGTTTGTTTTCAAAGAACCAGAGCAACTGCTGTTAACAGCAGAAGAAAAAACTCTTGGTCTTCTGGGGGCTCACATTTTGTTCTTTTCATGGAAATGCTGCAGATACAAGCATATTTTTAGTTGCAAAGTGTGTTAAAGTTTTTGGGCATTTATTAAAAATAGCTCACTTTATAGCTATTTATAGTTTTAAATACTTAGACCAGTTTTATTTGCTTGCAAGACAGATGAGATAATATGTTCTTTGGTAGATTTTTGTCATTGTTGGGGCTCTAGATGCTTTATAGAGGTCACTAAGTGTGGTTATTTAGGAAGGCTGTGTGTGTCCTGCAAACTGCTTGACCTCCATTTAGTTAGTTAATCTCTCCCTACCTGGGTGACTATTTGTTTTTTTAAAGAAGTCAGTCCCTTTCCGTGAGAAGACAAATGTCAAATGTGTTTTCATACTGAAGATGCATTTATTTCTGAAAGCAAAGCTGTCAATTTCAAGAGTTTCCTGAAACTGGGAGAGAAGTTACGAATTTCACCTGATTGTTTGTTATGCATTTAGTTAATTAAGGTACTTCAAATGCAGCTCTCCATCTACATGTGTTGGGTGGTGATCACATTGAATAGATTAATTGATGATGAAGTGGATCCCTGCTGCTTAGTAATTGGCTTTATTATGGAGAAGTGGCTTAGTTCTTTTTAATCCAGTTAAAGTATCTACAGTTATTTTCAGTCAAATTTAAAATGACAGCTCATCCATATAAATTTACTACATGAAAGGCACCATGGCCAATTTCACTTTATTTATAGTGTTAGGACCTTGTTTAAATTGTATAGCTGGTATGAAATGGATGTCTCTGTTTGTAGAGAGCTGAGTACATTGAGCAATAACTCCTGTCAAATAAGAAATTAAAGCTTTGGGGAAAAGTCTGCTTACCTTTCTTATTGATGTCATATATAATATTTCAATACTGGTTAGCATTGGAGCCTAAACATTAGATTTCGGGAAGCACAGACAGAAAAAAAGTGGGGTAGTACAAAATTCAAGAAAAAAATATATATTTGTTTATTTTGCCATTTGCTGTTTTCTTCTTTGGACAATGGAAACAATTTTACCTTTAAATTCTAGACATTTTTGCCTTACTTGGATTTCCAGCTTTGTAGAGAGAAAATAGTAATGCCTTTTTTTTTCTTTTTGCTTGCTTTTTTGAGTCTTTATTAGACAGGAGATTTCTTTATGAAAAGAATAAATTATAGAATTCTGTTATTGTGGGTCTTTCCAAACAGAGCACCAAATAGGTATTTCCTGTAACTGTTACCAGTACAATGCATCATAGTTGGAGAGGTGCTAATTTGTCCCATAGTCTTAATTTACACATCTAGCTCCTGGTATTAATCTGGTTACTTTCTACAGTAAATGCCATTTATGTTAATAGGATTTGTCAGGTAATTCCTTAGTGAATAATTCTTGCCTTGTTGGCTTTAAAAAAGAAACTGATTAGAAATAAGGCACCCTTGTAGCAAAGCTTGGGAAAAAAATTCCTATATTTTTTTTATAACATGTACTCAAAAGGTAGGAGTAAGAAGGTAACTTGTTTCCAAGTTAATAATGTAGAAACAGCCCAGCTTAGGCTCCTAGGTCTGTGGGAGAAGAATTTAAGTGGAAGGAACCCTGGAGGTTGTTTTTAATTATGTGTCTCCTTGCACAGACAAAATGGTTATGATTGAAAAATAGAATTTTTTTGTTACAAATGCAATATGAGAATTTTTTTTCACTGTAAAATGTTTAAGTAAATTTTCTTTATAACTCCTTAGGACTGAACTCTTGACTGTGTGTTTTATAGATGTGTGTATCACCTGCAAGTTGTTGAAGAAAAGCATCCCTTTGTAATGTTGGTTCCTGAGACAGATTTATACCACAGAGCTCTGAATGGTGCCTTCTGAAGAATTTGCAGTATTTTTGCTTTTGGGGAGGATAACTGTTGGTATTAGTGCCTACCTAACAAGTGGAATCATCTCATGCATGTGTATCTGAGTGACATCCTGGGAGGACCGGTGCATTGAAGGTTGCCAGGATCTGGATTGTGCTTTTGCTACTAAAAATGTACTTGAGTTAGTTGTCTGGGTGGAAAATCCTGATAAGAATCACTGTAAACAATTTCTTTCCAATGTTATGGCAAGTGAAGATGGATCCCATATTCTTGCTTAACCCTGATATGTGCCAACTGGAACTTGGCTTAATTCCTATTAAAACTACAGAGCTCTTTCTCCACTTAAGGCTGTGACCATTATCCTGGTTTCCAAATACATCTTTTGGGGCCAATGGGTGCAAATATTTTGCATGCTTACATGTTGCAGGCAAACTTCCAGCAATATACATAGAGTATACTGGGCAGCAAATGCTATGTACACCTTTCCTTCCACATGTTACAAATATTATTTTTGAAATTTCATGCTTATTTCCCAGATGGAAGATGCTTTGTGGTTTACCTGTTTTTCAAGTGCAAGGAGTTTTGGTTTCACAAGACAGAAGTGCATTGATGTGAAATACTTGTACAATGTGTGAGATACCAGAATGGTTAGGGATTTGGTAAAAAGGTCCCTATGCTCCCTCTTTCTCCTGCAGAGGTGAAGCCAGTTCTCAGGTGGGTTTTTGGGGAGTTTGTGCACATGCTTTTGGAGGTCAGGGGCTTGTCTTGGCTTCATGGGGTGACAGTGCTATAAAGACCTGCTGGTGAGAGAAACAACAGATGTAAAACTGTGGAGTGGGAGCAGTTCCATCAAAATAGTTATTGCCTTTTTCAGTTTCTGATTTGTCCTGAGTAACTGTTTATATCCTCTGATGGGGAATAATAGGGGCAGAGCTGCTTTTCATGCTGTGAAAGACCCAGTGAGGAGAGGAAATGTTTGTGAGAGCAGCCAGGGCAGGCAGTGCCTGGCATCGCCGTGGTGCTCCAGCCTTGGAGTGCCTTGGTGCAGCTCCAGTGGCTGAGCAGAGCTGCCTGTGGTTCATGTGCAGGGTCATTAATGTTTCAAATATCTGCAGCAAACTCATGCTGCTTTGGAGATACTGAACTCTAAATCTGGTCAGTAAAGTGCTGTTACACGTGCTTGCTCCTCTCTGCAGTGAGATACCCCGTGGTGGATGCTCTGAGGATCACCACCAGGATGAGGAGTAGGCACTGGTCACCCCCTTCACCTCTTGTGCCTGAGCCTTGGAGGGGGTGTGCTGTAACCACCTCCCATTTCAATTTTAAGCAATGTATTTTCTGTCTTTTGCTCCTATAAAAGTGATCCCTGGGTTGATGAGTTCATCACAGTTTTATTAGTGTCAGTGTGTAATCAAAGAAAACAAACTATGTTTACAAAATTCTGAGATTTTTTTTTTTTACCATTTTAATAATTTCTCCATTCCTTGATTCTGAAGCAGTATGCGAAATAAGGACTGCATTCGTCAAAGTAGTAATTTATATAGAGGTAAAAAAGACTTTTCTTTATGTGTTCAATGCAGAGATTCTTCCATTCATTTAGATAAGTAATTAAGATTTTACATAGAAATAATTGCTTTCTAACACAGTTTTTTAAAGTGCTTTTTAGTTTTTTAATTTTCTTTTGCCCAGTTGCTGATGTAGGTAGAGGTGATGCTTACCTTACATCTTAATTGAAGTTGCTTCAATTTGATATATCATGAGTTGTTCTCTCAATGCCATTTACAGTTCTACTCTGAAGTTTTATATCAGAACAGGTCTAGAACTGTGCTTGCCCCTGAGAAACTTAACAGCCTTTGACATCAGTGGAGCTGATGTGCAGGGTGTCAGCTGAGGTTCCAGATCAGTGGATTTTACCACAGAAGACCAGTAGCCCTCTTTCACATGTTGTTTGCTACAAGAACGGTTTTGAGATATTTGGACTCTTCTATTTTGATTTGCTGCTTTTTCACTTTTAATACATTAACTCAGCATATCCATTAGGTGTGAGAGTGGCTGTTTGATACTTCAATAGCTTGGTGTAGAAAGCAACTGATAACTTTCTGACCAGCTTAGTCACCTCAACTTGTTGCCCAAAAAGAAATTGCAGGTTTTCTGAGTAACTTTAAAATAACTCAGAAACCCAATCTTAAGCAATGGGGAATGTGACATATATAACAGGGTAGTCAAATGTGCCTGTAAAACAGCATGTGTTGCTGGCAGTGGATGTGACAGTGATAAATGTGACCAAACACATTTAAACAGCATTAAACAGGGTCAGACAAGCATGTTTACTGTGCTAGATCACTGCACATGTCTGGCAGGGGCTGTGTTGTAAGTGCTTGAGTCTGAGCCCTCTCTTCCCTTGGGGCAGTGTTGTGTAGGGGCCTGCTCGACTGAGGGGACACTAGTGACTGTCCTGTGGACACCTGGATGGCTGGGCTGGCAGAGGGGCCTGGTTTGTGACGCACTGTGGGCTCTTCATGTTTCTGTGGCCATGGAAAAGCTTTTTGCTTTTCCACAGCCACAGTGCTGAGCGAAGTAAAAAGTGGCTTTCTACTCAAGCTGAACCAACAGCTGATGTTACACATAGTTACTTAGGGTGTCAGTTCATTTTGACTTGGATTGCATTGTTCTCCAAAAGCTTTTTTCTTACCCTGTATTCATACTGCTGGAGTGTCAGAAGGCACAAGTCAAATGTATTAAAACCAGTATAATAGAACAGCCCAGGCTGGAGAGGGCATCAGATGATCATCTGGCTCACCCTTCAGAGGAACAAGGAGCCTAAATGAGACCACCTACCCCACCCCGTGCAGTTGCAGCTTGGAAACCTGCAGGGGTGAAGACTCTACCACATCCCTCGTTGTTTCCAGGGATTGAGTGTTCTCACTGTAAAAGATAAATGTTACATACACATACACATGGTCAGCTATGTATATAAAACTGACCATCTCTGTGCTGTCCTGGTGCAACAGGTGCCTCTTACCTTTTACCTTCTCCTATCGCCCTTCTGTAAGGATATTTTTAATGTCTAACTGCTGTTTGCAGCACAGTCTTGTAACTTGGATGAGAAAAGAGGTACAGTTCAGTTTTGCTGTCACCCTTGTGAGAAAGCTGTGTCAGCTGGGTAGGCTGGGAAGTGAAGTGTTACTGGACTGTGCTACAACTCCTCCTGCAGCTTGTTCAGAGTTGTCATGTACACTCTTTTAAAATTGCGTGCATACCTCAGCACATTGCTGGCTTTAGTGGAACAACATGTGGCTCAGTGCTGATGGGAATACCATCCTGCATAATACTGCACTGTTCACTTTCCTCCAGCCACATATTTCACTTAACTGTTTGCTGCTGAACGCAGCAGAAGTTGGACAAGTAAAAGTCATAGTGTTAGATTGACTCTTTGGTTTTAATGAGTTGGGGGGGGGAAGTTTAATTTGCTGGCCTGCTTTTCCAAGCCTGTGCCAAAGAGTTTTGACAGAAAGGGGAGATTAATGTTAGAGACTGCAGTGTGGCAGTGACTGCTATAGAGCGCTCCACGCCAGCCCACCAGTGGGACCGTGTGGTGATTTGCAGTACAAGGGAAGGCTTTGTCTGCCTTTATCAAACACCACATTTCTAACTAGCTGCTTGCCAGAAAAGCACAGCAGGCGTGCTAGAAATAGCCCTTCCCCTGCAAGAGAACTGCTTCCATGAGATGCAGGATTAAATGAATTTTCTTCTGTTCCTCTGGAAAACAGATTCTATGCATTATTCTTCGTAACCGAAACTTCCTTTTATAAAGATACTCTTTTAAGCCACTGTCTGCAAAAGTTACTTAATCCAAGCTTCTATTGAGACTAGAACTAGCCTTTGTAGGGTTTTTCTTGGAAGGGGGCGAGGGAACCAAAACCACAGCAGATGACTTTGGTCAAAGACCAGATTGCCTGATTTAGCTGTTAAGGCTTGGTGAAGTATAAAAAGTACATTACAGTTCAATGGTGAAAATTAATTTCAATGCACAAAGTACTTGTAAGAATTATTTGCTGTGGGCTTGAAGTGATTAGTTTAGAATTAAAGTAATAAGTCCTTGGCAAATCTGAAGGAGAAACTCCTTTAAAGTATGGTTTACTAAGCATCTTGTGAAAACAACACTTCTTTCTTTCTTTTTATATGTTGTAAACAGTCTCCTTTTCCGTGGCTAGCAAAGGGGAATGATGGATGGATGGACAAAGGTGTTTGAATCTGTGAGCTGCCTGGACTAATTGCTTCACACAGGGTTGGTGTGTTTGGGGGGCTTTATAGAGCCCCAGCCTGCACAGGCAAGGCTACCCAGTCCCTTTGGGAGCTGCTAACATTTGAAAATGGTGATTGGGATGGCTGTTGCTAGCAAGAGGCACTCTTTGTTTCTTAAGGGGAGGAAAGTGACTCTAAGTGAAAGTAATAATTTATTAATATCTACCTATCATTCTGCCCTCAGCTTCCCTCCTGAATTGTTTCTTAACTCAGGTAAATTGATCAATTTTCTTACAGTTCTTACTGCCTTGTACTGGTAAAAGTGAGAATAACTTGAGCAAAACTTGGTATTTGCATTTCCTTGGGTATTAGAGCATGAGGTGAGCCGCAGGTTCCTGCCTGTGTGCAGTACTGGCTTATGTCTAATTGTGTTCTTTAATTAGCTGTTCTTTACTGCTGAATTGAGGAAGTGTTGTTGGTTTGGTTTTTTCTTTTGCTCTTTTTAGCACCACTGCTTGCTGTTATATTTATCTTTTCTTTTTGGTACCTTAAAAGGGGGGTGATTTCCTGTGAAGCTGTGAGGATGTCACCTGGGAGCTGTCTAACTTTAAACTCTCTTGTGGGGTGGTAGTGCCAGGAAACATGGAAGGTTGCTGGCAGGCAGTGAAATGAGGCAGTGCAGGATGCAGCTTTTGGAAGGAATAAATCTTACATCATGCTGTAGAAAGGAGAAGCTGAGAAAAATGAAGGAAAAGGTGTGAGACTGCCTGCATCTACCCAGGAGAGATTTGGGGCTCTTTGAGGTAATAGAGGGATACAAAGAGCCACATTCTTTACTAGAGACAAGTGTCTTTCCTCTAGACATAAGAGGAGTGGCAATGCTGATGTGTTGGCTATGTAGCTGACTGCTCTGTAGACAAGGGTGTCTTTGCCATATTTCCAGGATTTTTTCAGTCTGGTTTCCTTGCACTTGTGCCCCAGGAATGTGGCCGTGTGTGCTTGTCTGGGGGAGGCAGCACAAATGGGTTGAGCTGAATGCAGCGGGTGCAATTGCTCATTTGTTTATATGTAGTTTCTGGCCCTTACATCTCCATAAAGCAGAACAAATCTGGCTTTTGACAATGAATTGCCAAGTTTGGCTGAACAAGTCAGCAGAGCACAGCTTTTTGACCAGTTGTGAACATCTGACTGAATGAGTGATGGGTGTCTGAATGAACTGTACTTATCGGGTTGTGACAAATCGTACATGTTCTCCCCAAGTTGAAATTTTATTTTTTCATTGCCAAGAATTGCAGTTTGAAAATGATTATTCCTTCTCTTTTATTCTAAAGGGTTTGGAGCTGCTCTTGCACGCAAGCCTGATATACCCTCCACAGAGGTTTCTCCTCCAAGTCCCAGTCCCCTGAAAAAAAGCGGATCAATCAACTGGCCTTTCCCTGATAGAATTAAATCTCCCAGGACTGTGAGAAAGCTTTCCATGAAAATGAAAAAGCTGCCAGAGCTGAGCAGGAAGCTGAGTGTGAAGGGAAGTTCAAGCCATAGTAGTTCAGATAATCCTCCTTCCCTGCTGAAAAGTAGCTGCCGGGATACAAGCCATACAGTGTCTTTGCCTTCTTCTGGAAACTCTACCACAGCTGCCAGCAGGAATGTGATAAGCCGTTACCATCTTGACAGCAGTGTGTCCTCACAACACACCTACAAAAAGAAGAGCTTGAGGAGCTCCAAATCCTTCAACAAAGGTGGTTACCTCAGTGATGGTGACTCTCCTGAACTTATAACAAAATCGGGTAAACACAGACATGACACCAAGTGTGGGAAAGGAAAGGAGAGCCTTCCAAGTAACAGTGGTAAACCCGAAATAGATATTGATGCCTTCAGACACTACAACTTTTCTGATCAACCCAAGTGCTCTCAGTACATCTCTGGACTCATGAGCATTCACTTTTATGGTGCTGAAGACTTAAAGCCACCACGAATAGACTCAAAAGATGTCTTTTGTGCAATACAGGTTGACTCAGTAAACAAAGCAAGGACTGCCCTGCTCACATGTAGGACAACATTTCTTGACATGGACCACACATTCAACATAGAAATCGAAAATGCTCAGCACTTAAAGCTGGTGGTGTTCAGCTGGGAACCCACCCCACGGAAAAACAGAGTGTGTTGCCATGGAACTGTGGCTCTTCCCACTCTCTTTCGGGTCACCAAAACACATCAACTGGCTGTCAAACTGGAGCCCAGGGGGCTTATTTATGTCAAGCTGTCACTCATGGAGCAGTGGGAGAACTCTCTTGATGGCCTTGACACAAACCGTGAGCCTGTGATGTTTGGGGTGGATGCTCGGAAAGTTGTAGAGAAGGAAAATGCGGGCTTGATGGTGCCACTTTTGTTGCAGAAATGCATTCTGGAGATTGAAAAGAGAGGCTGTCAGGTACTGTGCATATTTTAATCTCTTTTGTCAATATTTCTATGTTGAGATAGCTGTTGTTGTGGTGTAAATAGTGAGTGGAACTGGGGGAAATTAAAAACATCTTTACAAGTCAATTTTTTTCCCCGTTGCTTCTTGTCTGTGGTGAACGCTGGCTATTGTAATGTGGGAAGAATAACAGGACTGTGTGCAGTCAGCACTTCCAGCTTGGCCTTTGTAGAGGAGAAGTACATTTGTTCACAGGAACTGCTCCTAGCAGAGCTTTAGGAGGGTGGTTTTTGAATCAAACTTGCAGCCCCCAGTGTGTATAGTCACCCTCAGAAAGCAGAGATCAGTTGAGAACTTGAGAATGTCTGACCCCTGAGACATGGTTCAATCTGTAGGGACACACATCTAAATGCCAAAATGATATGGTTCACGGCTTGCTCAAACCCAAAACTGAGACACTGTGCAGGGACACAGTGAGCCCATCTTTTGGTGGAGTCTGAAGGCGGTGTGCCTGAGACCCATCTCTGTCACCACTTTGTACACAGCATTAGGATGAGTCCCTGAGGGGCTGAATTAGTTCTTTGCCTACACCACTGCTCCTTGTCTTTCTTCAGGTTGTCCTCAAAATTGGGAGTGCTGCAAAGCAAAAGTGCCGTGTCTTTTTTTCATTCCATTATTGGTTGATGTAATCTAATGAATAAAAATATGTGTGAGAACTGAGGTATGGAAAAAAATCACTGGTTACGGGTGCTAGACAAGAGGTCTGTTAAGAAGGTCTCACAGTCCTAAGCTTAGATGTTCCCCATGGCAATTAATTTGAAACTGGTGGGAGGACTGTTCCACAGCATACGTGAGCCCTCCTTGTCTTTTGCACCTGTTCTCACTCAGGTGAAATTGAGAAGTAGTCACACCCACCAGTGTTACTATTTTAAACTGCTGACAGGTTGGATATGCTTGCAGGTGTGATGAGATTAGCTCTGCTGTTTGTAACCCAGGTCATGAACTATGGAGGGAAATGGAACTTCCACATGGCTCTTTTGCTGAAAGTCATTGCTGGTACTAGCTGTGTGATTTTCCTTGTGGCTACTTCTCCTAACATCTAGTCATTGGAAAAGAGAAGTTTTATTCTTTCTAGTATACGTGCCTATGGTTTCAGCACGTTATTATGGACTTATTAGCACCTAGTCATGCAAATGATCTTGGGTAATCAAGGCAACACTGGTAATGAAGCAATTGGGATTTGAGTTATCTGAATGTACTTGATGCTTTTGAGCATGAAATCTATTTTTGTATTTGCACAAAGAGAACCAAAACTGCAAAATAGACTGTTGACTTCTTTTAACCACATGCTTGTCAGACATTTTTGACTTTCCTATAGACTGCAAATACTGTCATGGTGCATAATCTCCACCTGAATTTCAGATGGGGCATTAGGAAACTCTAAAAGTTTAAAATAAATTGTCTTAGGCATATACTAAGTCATACTCGGTCTTGAGATTGGGAAGGACAATTTCCATTGGGTAACTTTCCATTTCTTAAACAGGAATTAATATATGACCAGAAAAATACTTTTGCTTGCATACCTTCATTCTCATGGTCAAGACAGTACAGGTGGGGTTCTTTGGTTTGGTTGTGGGTAGTTTTTTGTCTTGAGTCCATGTAGTTTTGAATTAATCTTTTACTGCTCAGTACACCTGCCGATAATGCTAGTTAACATAAAATTGATATTTCTAAGAATTCGTTTGGTAAGATCATAGTAGTACTTTCCATAAATAGTGCTGATGAAAATGAAAAAGAATTATTAAATGGAAAATTTCAATGCATGAAAGCACATGATTTAACTGGCAATTTAGTTCAAGAATGGTGTGTTTCACCCCTATCACCTCAAACATGCTAAATAATGGCTATTTTGCAGAAAATTTTCAATATAATTTGAAACACATGGAAGTCAGCATCTTGTCAACTTTAACACAATATATTATAGGTGTAATAATGGAGTAGCATGATTTTCTTGAAACTCTGGTTAAGGGTATAAAAATAAATTTTTATTTTTTTACTATACACTGTAATACTGTAGAAAAATGCTTTCACTTATTTTGGGTTTGTGTTGGCTTATTAATTGATTTGTAACTTTCTTCATTTTTAGTATGGAGTCAGTTGTATGACTTTTTCTTCTGCTAATGATTAATGACTGTATTTGTACTGCAATTTTGCTTTCATAAAGTTCTAAACACTTCTCTCTTCTTTCTGCTGAAGTTTGAATTCTATTTTGAATAATTAAACAATTATGCCAGGAAAAATAATAATGATCTGAGTAAGTAGGGTGAGAAGCAAATATATGTTTAATCTGTGTTTCTTTCAATTCTGCATAAAAGCAAAACATTAAGCCAGTCCAATTTAGAACTTGTGTTATGTCAATAAAACACTGCTCAGCACGTTGACTCTTGAGAAAACAGGAGCATCCTTCTCTGAGTGCTCCCAACCCCTGTGTCCTGGGAGGTGTCTGATACTGTGTGGGGTGATGGGACAGCCTAACTGTGCAAACGGACCTGCATTCCCAAACAGCTGCTGCTGCTGGCTCTCTGGTGGCACAGCACACAGTGCAGTCATAGCCACTGCTGGCTCTCTGGTGGCACAGCACACAGTGCAGTCGCTGGTCCCTGGGCAGGCAGTGCTGACAAGGGCTGTGGTTTGTCCTTGCAGGTGGTGGGGCTGTACCGGCTCTGTGGCTCAGCAGCGGTGAAGAAAGAGCTTCGAGAGGCGTTTGAGAGGGACAGCAAGGCTGTTACTCTCTGTGAGAGCCAGTACCCAGACATTAATGTCATAACAGGTAACACATTTACTTGCTTTTCTTCCAACAGTGTTGTGCCATGTTCCTCATGTACCTTTACAAGGGGGAAATTGTCTTTGAAATCTTTTTCTGTTGTCATTTTAACAAACTTAACTTCTGCTGAAAGCTATCTGGGATTGAGTGGAGTTATTGAGGGGATATAAGTAATGAAGCAGCAGTGATTTTTAGGGAGGGGAGGACATGGAAGGAGCTGTTTTCAGTTACTGCTCCACCAGGTGCAGAGGGAAGTGGGAATTTGAAAGGAGCTGGGCTCTTGGAGCTGGTTTAACCTCTGGTATTGGTTTGTATTGGAGCAGATCTGGAAAAGCTTGGTTGTGATCAGGCACCTCTGCTGTGCTGGTGGATCCTCACCATGTGACCCAGAGTTGCCTTGGACCAGCCATTCTCCCCTTTATGTTGGAGATTGGAGGAGTTATGGAAGCAGATTTCCCATTGTATTGTGTAGGCTAGTTAGAGCTGCAGGAAAGTGCCTTCATTTGATCACTGCTTCTTTAGAAACCTTGCTGAGCTTTCCCCTGCTCCCTGGAGTGGCCCTTCACTTAGTGAAGTGCAAGCAAGCTCTACCTGTATAAATATTTTCATTTAAAAAAGGATCCTGCCCTTGCAGCAATGCAGCTACTGAAGCTGTGCTGCAGGAGAGGTAAGAAGGGTCCTGGGCAGCCTGTCTGCATCAGCTGTTCACATGGCTCTCTTCACAGAAGTTGCACTGCAGAACTGAAGAAAGTTGTTGAGGTTTTTCTGGTTTGCTAAAAACTGGAACAGTTTTATAACTATTGATATTTGATGTAAGCTAAAGTTATCTAATTTCAGGCATCACTGAGTAAGCCAGTTGCTCTGAGAAATTAGTCAGACGCATTCACTGCCTGTATATCAAGGGATGGAAAATGTAACAGTGGTTGGGGTGTAAATTTTCTGTGCCAAAACCCTTTCTGTAATATCCAACATCCAGCTGTATAGAAGAGTTATACCCTGTTTGGAGGTTTGTTTCATTTCAATATACTGGGAATTAATTTTATTCATTACATTTTATAATGATGCAACATGTCATCAGGTAGTATCTTCTGATAACATTTACTGAGTTACATAAATCTCTTGGTTCAGAGTATGCAGCCAGTCAGTTTTCCTTATTTGCCTTGGCTGATTTTGCTGTGGGGCTCAATGTTGTTCCCAAGTACCAGCATTCTCAGCATCAGAAACTTGTATTTATAGAATCATAGAATTGTTTAGGTCTTTTATAAACAAGGTGTACAGTAAAGGTAAAAAGTATAAATGATCTTTTAAACTGGGTCATTTTCTTCTCTTTACAAATAAATTAATGAGAAGAAATGGTGAGAACTTCTAATATCAGATTGTTCCATGCAATCATTTTGCATCCAGAGTTTGCATTGCAAGAGTGAAAAGACTGCATCTTTGTTTTCTGCCTTACAGAAAGTCTATTGGGTGTCCTTTAGTTTGCGTTCTCTTGCAAGAGTTTACTTACCTGCTCCTTTCCTTACAAGGGAAAAAGGGTTTTAAGGAATTACACTGAAAAGCAGCTTCTTTTCCCTGGTAGCCCTGCAGCTGTGCTGTGCAGGTGCCTGCAGTGCCTGTGTCAGCGTTGTGCTGCGAGGACTGACTGCGGCGGCTCTGTGGGCTGGGGGTGCAGGGAGGGAAGGGCTCTTGGCATCTGTACCTTCCACTGACCAAATGCAGCCACTCCAGCTATTGGAAGCTGCCTGCTGTGGATTGACAGGGGAAACTACCATTTTTGTGGACAGCTGAGTTAGCCACTGTGCCTGCTGATAGGAATAAAAGAGCCCACAAAACTTACTGCATGTGCTTAGGGAGTTGGGTTGAGAGGGAATGTTTCCCCTGATTACTTAATGCTGAGGCTGATGCACATGATTCATATGTCTATCAGCCAAAACATGTGTTCCACAGAATATGAATCCTAAGCATAAATCTTGGCTGATTTGAAGAGAAGTGCTGCCTTATGTCCTTTTTGAAATTTGAGTAGCGCTCCTTTCCAAAAAGATGAATAATATTTTTTTTGACAGCTCTCCAAAGACTAAAGAATGAACATTTAATGATTAAATCTTAACCGAGAAATACTCTTGGGATTGGCACAGGCTGACACACAGTGAAGTGGGCTCATGGATCAAACTGAGGTGTGCAGGCAGTTCATGGAACTGACCTGTAGCCATGTTGTTGCATCGTGTCTGTTGGCATCCACGTGAATTCATATCTCTGCATAAAGCTTGCAATACTCTTAACAGTTCAGTGGGTCAGAAAAATGAGGAATTAATGAAGTGGATGGCCATTTCTACTCTCTGTCTAAATTTCTTGTGTGTGGTTGTGTCAAGAGGAATGTGCTAGTGGGCTGGCAGCAGCAGGAAGCATAGATTCATGTAAAAAAAATAACAGCAGCCTCCTAGAGGGCTAATTTAGCTGAGTGAATAGCAAAAGGATTTAGAAAGGTCAAGGGGCATTCATGGCTCCCAAACCATCCTGCTATCTGAAGCTGAACAGGAGAAAGTCCTTTGACAGGTGGTAGTCCTATGATTGTGGATGCTATTGCAGGAAATCCTGCTAAATAATTATTAATAGACAGTTGTCAGTGTTTAGTATAAGCCAATTTGATTTGAACAAATAATTTCCTACTGTAAGCTGGTTTTGATTTCAGCCTCCCCCTCCAAAAAAAGCACAACTGAAACAGAGATCTTGATAGAAGTCAGCATCTTTTGCTAATGTTTTGCTTATGAAAAAAGGAAAATATCACAGACCATGTTGAAACAGCACCGGCATCTCCCACATTTGTTTCATAAATATTTTAACCAGCTAATCCACATAGGGAACATGAGCCTCTAAATTCAGGGAAGAAAAAATATTTGGTGGGAAAGGAGGAATATGAGTAAGTTACTAAACAAAAACTAGCCACTTTAGTGGAGAAGTACCAAAAGTGCATATTCTTTTTAAAGCAAACAAAAAAGTCCCACCAAAACACCAGGGTAAATATTTTTTCAGAAAAAAGTGGTTGTTCTCATATTTTGTGTTCCTGAGGGGATGTTCCCATTTTAGCACAGATCGAGCTCCTGGAGGCCGTGTGGTGTCTGCAGAGATGGTTCTGCCTGGCTGCCCCTGCCCCTGCTGCAGCAGGAGGTGATTTGGTGGCTCAGGATCAGGGCACTGCTGCTTCAGGCAGTGCTGCTCCTGCAGCACAGCTTCAGTAGCTGCACTGCTGCAATGGCAGGATTCTTTTTTAAATGAAAATACTTATACAGGTAGAAGACAACTCCTACATGCATTTTGAATGTGAAAGGCAAAATGTTAACTTCTGTTCCCTGTACTTTGTTAGAAACTACCTTGTAACAAAGCCCACACTGTACAGTTCGTTTTACAGCTCTGTTACACAGGCTCGAGTTCATGAAAATTGTTGCTTTGTTAAATAGCACAGTGTAATGGTAATTGCTGTGATGTGAGATTTTACAAGGTTGTGAGGAGGGCCTGCTAAAAAATCTGCTTTTCAAACTTTACCTGTTTGGAGGACAGGCTGCTTTGTTAACTGCAGTACCTGCTTTTGAACAGGTACTTATTCTTTCCTTTAGTCCAGCGTTTCTTCCTAACAAAGTATTTAAATGCAGTTGTGATCTAACTAAAATTAGTAGATATTTGTGGCACAGAAAGCAAATTTTTAAGGAAAATGAAAACTGCTGGGAAGCAGGCTTGTTTCCTCCAATTTTTTGTTGGTTGTATTGGATATTGCTCCTGGATAGCATCCTGCTATGTCCTTACCAGAGGCTGCTGTTAATATTTTAGTTTTATTAATTATTATTCTTCCAGTCACTGAAATCCCTCTCAAAATGAAGTATCAGCCAGGTTCCAAAGCCAGCTTACAAGAATGCTTACCTTAATTCCCCTTTGGAAAGAATAGGTGTTAATGAGGTGTTTGCCTGATTGTTGCAGTCCCTGGAAACAGCCTCTGCCCCAGCACACCCCAGCTGCAGAAATGCTACAGTATTTCTGTGCCCCAGGGAGGGCTCTGTGCTGGGCACTTCAGGCAGTGCCTCCCGTGGGTGTGAATCACATCTGTCACAGCTGGAGTGCGTGGTGTGCTGGGGCTGCAGGGTACCCAGGGGCAGCAGGGGGCTGGTGGCTCTCTCTCATGAGGACATGTTTGGTTTGTGCTTGGCTGGCTGAGAAGACACCATGTGCTTTGCTGTACGTGCCCCTGGCATGTTTGCTCATAATTTTATAGCTGAAAATAAACAGAAAAGAAAAACTAACTGATAGGCTTATATAAAAGAGGAGGGGTCATCAAACTGGACTTGGTGTTTGTGGGAGCTCCTTTCCTTGGATGGGAGGTGGACTGCTCTGAGTCCTTTCCTTGCCTCCCCTTCCCTGAAGGAGGGAAGCTTGGAGAGATGTTCACCTGCTGCCCAGTGTCCTCACTCCAGCACATGCAGCAGCCCTGTGCTCCAGCCCCTCTTTGCTGTGCCCTTTTGGTGTTGTCCTCCCATCCCTCCTCCTGAGTGCCAGGTTTGGCACTGACACAGAGGATTTTCTTGTGTAATGAGTGCAGTTGATGTGCTTTAATGCTCCCAAAAACTGCTGCAAAAAGAATCTGCAGCTTTTTAAAGGCAGCTGTTGTGTCTCATTAGGTGTCCTAAAGGATTATCTGCGAGAGCTGCCCTCTCCCCTGATAACCAAGCAGCTCTATGAAGCAGTGTTGGATGCAATGGTGAAAAATCCCTTGAAAATGACAGCCAGTGGCTGTGAGAATGATCCAAGTGACTCTGAGCACACAGCAGCCCTTTTGGATTGCCTGCCAGATGTTGAGAAGGTGAGTAGTGTTAGCACGTTCAAGTAAATCACAAGCTTCAGAAACTAAGGGAACATTTTTCACACTGGATACAAAATGTCTCAGAACTGTTTGTCAGATCAAGTGGTTCACTTGCATTTGTGATGCTCCACATATTTGAAAATAACTCCATGCTGCAATGAATTGGAGGGTCTGCATTGCTGGGTTTGCTCTAGTTTGTATTTTATGTTGTTTCTTTAAAACTGAATGAAAGGCTGTGGTCTCTACTTTTACAAGATCAGATAAATGATAATTCCTGTGTGTTGTCCTGCTCCACTCCTGTGGAGCTCTCTGATCTGTATGTTGCAATTACCTGGACAAATCCATTCTTCTTTCTTAAGTATGTGCAATAAAGCCTTTGCTTCCCGTGCTGTGCAGTGTAAGAGAGCTGTGCACTGTTACCTGCCAAATTCCTGTGTAGCACCACAAACCACAGCCCCTTCTGGGGGGAGGGAGGGAGGGGCCTGCACGGTACCTGGAATTACCTGGAAGCTTGTTCAGATGCTGACATCATATTGAGGGTTTCTTTATTTTCTAATGTACCTGCATCATCTGTACTGCTTCTGCAGCCTCTCCTCCCTTCGTGATGTACTGTGAGAAAACTCATCCATGTGAATCTGAGTTCAGATAAGAAACAGAGTTTTACCAGAAAGTCTGTCTTAATTGGTCTGCTGTGTCATAGTCAAATACAGCTTTTCTAATTCAGCACTTGGATGTTCTGTTGATGGGTGGGTGTTGGTAGTAAAACCAGAGCTATCAGCCTTGATCGTTTCTCTCTAGAGCTGTGGACCAGCACCACTGTTGTCTAGTGTTTGGTTTCCTGATCAGTATTTTGTTTCTTTAGGCTACCCTGAAGATGCTGTTGGATCACCTGAAATTGGTGGCTTCTTACCACGAAGTAAATAAGATGACATGCCAGAATTTAGCTGTGTGTTTTGGCCCTGTGTTACTGAGCCAGAGACAGGAGACTACCAACCATAACAACAGAGTCTTCACAGACTCCGAGGAGCTTGCTAGTGCCCTGGACTTCAAAAAGCACATAGAGGTTCTTCACTACTTACTTCAGTTGTGGCCAGGTACTTTCATCTAATCAAGGAAAAAAATGTCAAACCATTGCTCTGTGTTTGCACTGTGTGACACTGTACTGTGACATCCTGTAATTCACGGGATGATTGAGCAGCATCAGAGTTCTTAACAAGTGTGAGGTACTATGGCATCACCTGTTAATCTAAATAAATTATGGCAGTTTCTATTTCAGCACTTTGCTAAATGGGAAGTTTGTTGGTTTAATTGCTTTCTTGCCATATGGCAGCATTTGAGTATAATGAAAGAAATAGTAAAGACTTTATGTGGTGAGTAAAGACACTAGAAAACACAAACCCAGTCACATTAAAGTTTCCACGTCTGAATTAGAGAGGTGTGGGATTTTTTTTCCCCTGTTCTTCAGCTTTGACCTGTTGGGGTTAATTTATTTTCACCCTTGTAATTTGGCAGAGTTGAAGACCTCCTTAGAGTAAGAGGTCTGCAGCTTCTACTTGTTTTTGCAGAGCTTTGCATAAGGAAAAATGTTGCTACTCCATGGTGGGTTTGAGGTGACTGAAGGTGCTGCTGCTCACTTGTCCGCTGCAGTTGGGCAGCTCCAAAGCTGCTGATCACCAAAAATGAAAAGAAGCTTTCAGTCAGATGAGTGAGTCTATGCTGGAGAGATGGGGCATGTAGGTGCAGGAAGAGGGAGATCAAGAGCTGTTTGGGCAGCAAATACTGTGCAGAAACTACTTGGAACCATGGGGATGGGTTATGGCATGGTTGCTGTGGACTGCAAAACCAAGTGGATGCAGCTCTGACCAGGAGTGTCTATTGCTCTAAGAGGGTAGGAGTAGGGTAAGTGGTAGAGTTTTCCTTCACTTAGAAGAAAAAGCCGAGTCCTATCCCTTGGCTTGCAAAAACTGTGCAGGATATTGTGTTAAAAGGGAGGTAAAACACAAATGCAGAGACTTGAGTAGGTGAATACCACACAGTGTAAACAGCACACTTAGATTGAATGGAAGGATCACAGTCTGGTCCCTTATATTTAATCTCCTGGAGTTTGAGACAGCCTGATAACCAGCGTGTTGTGCAATACTTCGATTTCCGTATATTTCCAAGGGAAAACAAATAGGCCTTGTTTGGTCAGCCCGTGTAACACTGGCAAGTTATTGTTAACCCATGGCCCTTCATCTTAATGGAGCATAGTCTAAACAGAAGGGGTTTTGTTATAGTAGGGGGGGAAGCAGTGAGAGTTATTGCATGTTACTGTGCAAGACATAAAGTAAAATCCCCTGGAGAGACCTGAACTGTGGATCCAGAAGGAGAAGGATTGGGCACATTTCAGGACTGAATCTTTGTGCTTGCGTGTGGGGAGTCTAACAAGGAGGGGCTCACGTGGTGAACTGCCTGGGTTTGTGTGCACTGCCTTTTCAGTGGTGAATGGGAATAGGAAGTCTCTGCTGCTCATTACAAGAAGCAGTGGTCTGTATAAAACCAGAAGTTTCGCAGCTCAGATACTTAATAGGCCCAGGTCAGTGAGCAGAGCAGTGCTGTTTGCCTTAGGCAGCAGGTCACAGCAGAGGAGCCTGTCAGTAGCTGTGCTGTGCGGTCGTGAGCTCAGGTAATGCTGCCAGCAAACCCGTGTGAGTGAGTGTACCTCTGCTTGTGCTGCACAGAAAAATTACTGCAGGGGAGCTTCTTCAGTGGCACAGAGCGTTAGGGCAGAAGAGAAGCACCAGACCTCAGCTTGCTGTGTCATCAGCTTCTCTAGGTGTTTCCAGTGGTGGTGGTTTTGTTGTGTTTTAACCTCTTTTGCAGTGCCTGCTTTCTGTTAGTCCTTAGCCTGGATGAAGTGTGTGAACTGAGCTGTGTGCTTTTCTTTGACCCAGAGCTGGATGGTGATTAACTTTTACAATGAATTTAATTAATTGGTGTTCTGAGTTTCTGCTTTTAGAAAGGCTTTTCTGCTGCAATTTGAATCCAGCATGAATCTTCAAAATTAATATTTTGCAGTAGTTTTTCCTAATTATTTTACATCAAACAGTGGCAAAAAGTGTGCAATGTGTAGGCTGTAAGATTGCATGTATTCATGCATGCTCTTAGTGGGACATCAAGGGATGACAGTGGGCAGCTGCCACCTACTTTTTGTTGCAGCATGGGTTCAGTTGTGACTGGTTTAACTTCTCTCTTCTAGTTCATCACTCGCCTGCCAAAGAACCAGCACATGTGACTGCATTTCCTGAGCACTCATCCTGCCTGAATTACCTGAGGCCCAAGAGGCAGAGACCTCAGGTGCTGAATCTGAGCGGTACCGAGATGTCGGGGGTGCTCAGACCGAGGCCAGCGGGCCTGGACAGCCCGTCGAGCAACCGCTATGCTGGGGACTGGAGCAGCTGCGGGGAGAACTACCTGTTAGCCCCCAGGGACTGCCTGGGGGAGGCAGACTACGATGACGTCCCTTCGGAGGGCACGGAGAGCGGGGAGGACAGCAGCAGGGCCGAGGAGCTGGACGACCCCGCGGGACGCCCGCAGCCCAGCCCTGCAGAGTACTCCTTTGGGAGCTGCCTGACAGTGCCAGCCATGGACTCTGCAGTGGATCACAGAGCACACCTCAAGGACCTGCAGGAAAGTATTGATACTCTCATAGGAAACCTGGAAAGGGAACTCAATAAAAACAAACTAAATATGAGTTATTAAATCCTGTCCTGCACGACATCTCCCTGTGCCTCCGTGCCCTTGTTGGGCTTCCCTAGCTGTGTGAGGAGTGACGGTGCCCCTGAGCACCTTGTGGTAAGGCCACGGCCCACCTTGTGTTAGCACATTTGAAGCCATTCCGTAATGTTTCTGCCTTCCCCTTAGAAGGCGTTGTCCTGATTTGTGTTGGAGACAAGCTTAGACTGTGATGTGATTCCACATAGTGGCATTTCTTCCTAAAAACACTATGCACTTAGGTGGCCTGGGCAGTACCTGATAGAAGATAAAGCAACATCTCTGCTGTCAGTGGCAGCAGAATTCCTCATTCCTGAACTCCTGGCTCCAGTACAGATGCTCCTCTCAGAAGAGGATGAACGCTGCTTGGCCTGAGTTTTGCAGCAGGGACTTCAGATAGACTTGTTTTACTATATATATGCAATGGCTGCTATGAAAAATGCTTTATATAATATTTATATATAAAGTTTTAATTGTACAAATAATAACATATTACTGTATTAACACTTTTCAGTAATTATTTAAACAAGCAAAAATAAATATTTTTCTAACCTTGTTTGTATATATCTATGTATAAATGTGCATGTGTCTGTAGCCATCTTTGTAAAGGAAAGGTCCCAGAATTATGAAATGTTCCCTTTTCCAGAAAGACATGTTCAGTGATGCCAGGACAAGGTTACCCTTTGGGTAACACAGCATTTGATTTATGCACAGAAACATGGCCAGAGAGAAGGTAGGGTGAATGATTAATGTAAATGACCTTGTGTATTGCAGGAACAGCCGTTTGCAGGTGTTGACTATTAACTCTCTCACACACACACACACACACACACACACACACACACACACACACCACCCTTTCTCTGTTTGTTTGGTTTGGTGGTTTTTTCTTCATTGTTTGTTTCTTCCTCCATGGGTTTTTTCACATATAAAGAAGGTCTGGAAGGTATTTACTTTTCAAAAAATATTTTTTGTTTTTCCTTTATAACCTCTTGCTTTGTTTTTGATGTTTTGGTACGTTTTTTTCTTTTCAGAATTTCATGTATTCTTCTTGTGGTACTCTTGGCTGCTGCTGGTATGTAGATTCATTTGAGCCCTCTCTAAAGGGTTGTGGCTCTGGAGATGCAAGATACAAATTCAGCACAAGTCCAGTTACTTTTTTTTTTTTTTTAATATTACTCTCACAAAAATGGAAACCAGAGTTGTCACGTGAGGTTGAATGGGTGGAGTGGTATTACTCCTGGGGAGTTTGGGTGGGATTGCAGTTCACTGTGACCTTATTAGATTCAGCTATCACCATCTGCTCAGAGCTTCTCTTATCTCTGGTCATTTATGGTGAGCCATTAAACATTTCATGTTAAGAAGCACATTCTTGATTCAGGTAAAAATAGTCACCAAATTGTATACAGGTGTTTTGATAGTCCTTCTAACCAGAAGGACATACAGAGTCATTCCTTGTCCTCTACAGGTCACATACACACCCCAAGGAAGGGGGGATTTGGGCAGGTGGGGCTGAGAAGGTTTTGGTGTTTTCAGAGGTCAGTTGCTGTCAGCTGGCAGGGTAGAAATTAATCCTGCATCTTTTTGGTACGATTTTTGACATCCCACCATGGCTTTCCATTCACCCTGTGGGTAAGTGCTTTTCTGCTAACCTGTACTTCCTTATACTGCTTAATTAAGAGTTATTTATTTACAGTAGCAAGGAATTAAGAATTGCTATGGCAAACTTCACCCCTCTTTTCTAAGGAAATATTTTAGCATGGTTCCAATGGGTTATTCAATCTCACTAATTTATTTTTATAAGTGTTAAAAGATGCAAAACAATTATTGCAATATAATGATATGAATGAAAATGTAAATTTAACCTGAAGCATTTATCAATAAATCAATGTATTTTTTTAAACTTTTATACCTACAGAATGTGCATACTTTTTAAACTATAAATTTAAATTCTAAATAAAATTGAATTAAGAACAAAATCTGTCTGTGCCTAGCTTGTGATTATTTAAACCTTTCTAAACTGATGTCATCCGTTTGCACTGGCTGCACACATGAACTAATAATATCAAGACATTTAGCTTTTCAGATGTTTTGTTCTGTTGTCATGTCTAAATTGACCCAATGTTTGAGTTAGGTAATTAAAAACAAACCACTACTCCATTAGCACTCTTTGAAAGATGTTTGCATTTAAATTTATTTATTAATCTTTCATTGCCTGAAATAATCCAGATGATGTAAGTGGTCACCTCTTGAATGCATGTAAGCTTTTGCTCTAGGAGGGCTCTGTAACTCTGTCAACTTTAATATTAGTGGAAATTAGTGAATTAGTGACTCCATAAATTGTACTCACGTTAATATCATGAGGTAATTAAAATACATTCATATATTGTATTACTGAAACATTTCCTGGTAATTTAGTTATAACTTGTAAAACACATATTGTATCTTAGAAATACTCCTTTAATGAGACATTTCCCAAGTGGTATTTTGTTTTATATATATATATATATATTCTTATAGAGACTGTTATATTTCATATAGTTTCATATAGTTAGTTATAGAATCTGATCAAGCTGCATTCTTTTTGTGATTGTTACAGATTCTTAAAGAAACAGGATTACTGTGGGAATTACCTTAATCTAGGAACACTAAATTGGGAGATTAAAACAACCTGCTTCTACCAAAGCAGTAATTAAGTTTTCTACACAGAAGGGCAGCCTCTGGCTGTGTGTGGATGCAGGGCAGAGCTGCTCCAAGCCCTGTAGCCACAGCCAGCATTCTCCTTTGCTGTGCTGACCTGAGCTGTTGTCTGCTGGGTGAGGCTCCTTTGGCATCAGGAGCAGCTTCTGTTCACCAGGGACTGGAAGCAGTTAACAGCAGAGGGAGAGCCTGCAGTGGAGTTCAGAGAGCAAATTGTCCTTGGAGTCTGTGACTTCCTTCAGGTGTGACCTCTGCTTCCAGGTAAAGAAAATGGCTGTGGGTGCTTTTCCAGAGGCAGCTCCAAGGCTTGCACCAAAATCACATACAAATGGTTTTACCCAAGCACAAGCCACTCATGGCCACGTGCAGGGCTGGGTCGCAACCAAGAATTGTAGTCTGTAGTCCCCAAGGAAAAACAGAAATGCAGAGGTGGGTCTGTGCTTTCTTTGCTGCCAAGGGTTAGGGATGTGATACACTTCAGTGGATTTAGGAGTGGACCAGGGCCATTTGTAGAGTTTTAATCCTTTCCTGTTTGTTTAAATAGGATTTTCCACATTCCAAACACTGCTGATGCTGTGTGGCTGATCCACCTTTTTGCTTCTCCCCCTGTTAGCTTCCCAAAGTGCTCATTACAGGAGCATGCAAGAAGTGGGTGGGGATGTTGTGGAGTGTGGAATAGTGGGGTGGCATGACCTCAGGCTGGCTTAAGCCACTGGGGACCTACATGCTCAGAAACTTCAGGTGTTTACATCTGTCTTTCCCAAATGTGTAACCTATATGTATGTTTGTTAATGCACGAGACAAGAAATGGATCTGCAGCTTAGACATGTTCTAAAAACAAAGAGAAACATCCCCAGCAGATATGTAGGATTTTTACAGAATTAATCTGTAAATCTGATAAACCAGAGACACGTGGTATTTTCACTGTCAGATCTTAACCCCTTCATCCCCATCCCACGGGATAGGATGGGGATACTGGAATTCTTGACAGTAATTGTATTTTGATACAGGAAGCTGTTGTCTCACATTCTGCAGCTAAAGATGGTTATCTGGGGTGTGAAGAGGGCTGATGTTGCACTGTCATGTAACTACGATACATTTTCTTTAAAATTTCATCCTACATAATGAATTTACTGTTTTCATTCTGCTTGTCTCTTAGAACCAAGCAGGAAAACCTGCAACGTGTCTTTATCTTCAGGGCAAAACTGCTACAGCCCGACATGAGATGATGCAAAGCTGACCCTGCAGGTATTTGAACATCTAGAATTGTGTTAGATTAAAGGATCCTGATGGGATATATAATCTCCTGTCTCCTGTATTACTAGGGAACAGAGATGAGGAGGAAAATGGCTCTCCCTTTCCATGGAGGAATTCCTGCAGCTCCCCAAACTACGTTGCTCTAGGGAGGGAGGGGAGCTGATAAACAGAATCCTGATCTGCTGCCTCTTTGGCCTTGCTGTTAGGAAAACCCATCTGAAATCCCTCGGTCTTTTGGGATATTTTCTTAATCAAAACTCTCTTAAGAGTGCCTCTGTGATGGGGAACAAGGCTCCCATTGAGGCTGTGCCTCTTCTGGGGAGTAATGGCAGAGCTGCAGTGGAGGGGGTTGGCTGGGCTTTCCAGATAAGCCATGGCCATCTGATTGACTGATTTATATGTAGTTTGCAGCCGTGTTAATCAAAAGACATCTGTGGAAGATGCTCTGAGGTGGTGTACTAATGAAGTCCAAGCCTGATAATAGGTGAGTTTTTTAATTAGTCAGTTGTATGATGTTTACATATCTGTGTAGAGCAGGCTGTTAGTTAAATATTGATTTAGCAGAGGAGCAGTTTTCTCTTCCTGTTTACACTCTGACTGCAAACACTGTGCTGCAGGTGCTAGGGACATGCTTGTTGAATTTTCCTTGGTTTTAATTTAGAACTAGCTCAACGTGAAGGACAAAGAATATTGCTATAATATTTAAACTTCAAAGTAACAAACGAGACCATTTTTCAAACCAAGTCCTTTCTACTGGCTCCAAACCTCTCTTAAATCCAACCAAAGTTCAATTGAAGTGCTAAAAGTACATGATGGAGAGATCCTGGCTGTAGAAAATTGAAGGGCCATGTCTTAAACACCACCTAACCCCAATTTGCAGTGTTTATTTTGGGATGCAGGAGCCTCACACTGATCCTGCTTTCTCTTTGGCTGTGCTTTACTCTGATGAAGCAGGGCACTGGGGCTGGCTATTGCTTGTCAGCTGAAGATCCTTTCTGCAAATCCCCTGTGTGTCAGTTGTCTTTTGTGCTTTAGTGTCTACTGTGACCACATGGACATTTGTTTGACAGGAGTCTGTGACCCTCAAACAGTTTGGTGAGTCATGGAAAGAGTGAACTCACCCGTATAGGGTTTAATCTGTCCTCTTCTGATAGATTTAATTTCTGCCTGGCAGGCTCTGCTCAGTTACATGGTGTCTGACCTGGCTATTGAAGTAGCAGCAGAACCACTTACCAAAGAGTCCTCTCTGGATGGAGAGTGGGCATTAATATTCATGAGCTGTTACTTATTTACACTGGTAAATATTAAAATTTATGTATAACATCATTTGATCTCTCTGAGGGATAATTATCTTTTGATAGAAATGCACAGCTACACTGAGCTTACTAAAAGCTGCTTGTTCTAAATAATACTGATTTATTTGAGAGCACAATATATTTTAATGGACTTGGTTTTCTTCTTACTTTGTTTGTAAGCACTTGCCAGGACTAAGTAACAGTAAGTTTGTAAACTGATGATAGCAAGTAAAAGTGGTTCAGAGTCCTGACAGAGCTTTGAAAACTGTTATTTAAAGAGAATATTCATTATAACTGTATTAAGGAAAAGTAGTGGGGAAACTGCATCCAAATCAATTGTTCTTTTATCACACTGTGAGCAAAAAAATAGATAAGGTTAATGAAACAATAATCTCTTGCTGCAAGATTCTTTATTTCCAAAGCTAAACATGTTCTGCTGAAATAAAGGTCTTTCAATAAGAAGTTTGCTGGTTCTAAAGGTGATAATGGGCTCTAAGCATCCAGTGAGGAAAGTATTTCTTGTTTCTAAATCCATTACTATCTGCTTCTCCAGCACTAGAAACATGGTATAATGTGCATTTTCTTGATCCTCCATCTCTTCTTTTGTTTTATGGAGTCATATGCTGAAGGAAAAAAACATACCAGGCAATAATGCACTGCTGAGCTTTGAAACTGTATGTGACCCATTGCTTTCCAGTGGATTGTGTCAGTGCTGTCTCAGATTAATGAAAACAGGCACCACCATGGGCTACATGAATCAGCCAAAGAAATGGCAGTTTAGTTATTATGACAGTTTAGTTATTTAGTATTAAACCATTTACCAAAGAATGGACAGGCAAAATTTGTATGTAAATAATGGAAGGCTGGAGTCCATCCTTGCCTGAAGGAGCAATAGGGAAGTTTATAGGGAAGTTGACAAAATGTAACTCTTGGACCAAGCAACTGGTGTAAAATGAAAAGCAAATTTATAGTTGTTAAATGCCCATAGGCTCTAATGCTCTTGCAGGGGGGTTCATTTGACCAAGAAATGCACCGCATGAACTGTGGGACCATCTTTTCCATTCTTAAGAACCATAGATATTAAATAAAGAGCTGCTAAACAATTCTGATTATGTCCATCCTGATTTTCTATGGAAAATCCTGTCTAGCAATACAGGTGCATTTTTAAGATAAAAAGAAACATGGAAAATTTTCTTAATTCCAAGTATAACATACTGTTTTCTGTCTCTCTGTCTCCAGTTCAATTTCAATTCTGTTTTGGCTTGAAACTTTTGATACTCTTCAAACTCCTCTTCACAGTACTTCAGATATTTGACTTCTCTTTCGAAGTAATCAAGGACTTTGGCATGCTGTAAACACAGTGACAAACAAGGGTCATTGCATGCTCAGACACAGCTCTCTTGCTGATGGTCTGAAAGGTATTCATATTGCACCTAAATTGGAAATAGAAACATCTCCATTTATCCCAGTAGTTTGCAGCAAACAATACAAAGATGTGACAAACTTCAGTCACAAAGAAACCATAAAGTACCATACTTTGTAGCACATTATGTATTTATTTTATCTGGGATTCTGTGTTTTAGTTTTTGTTAGTCTCTTCAACAGCCTAGTGTTTTTCTGTGAATACTTGGTTACAATGAACATAATCTAAACATTAGTGACTGTTCTTTGGTTGATAATTCTGCACCCTAAAGAGTTTAGTTCCAAAGCACAGGTAATCTGTGCAGAAGCAATGTGTTTCCTCAGATCACTCAGCTCCTGCCTTGCTTTGGATAAGATTTTTTACTAAAATGAAGCTGCTGACATGATGTTTTATTGCTACCTACTGCATCTCTGTGCATGGCAAACCTTTATGGGATGTTTATAAACTATTTAAGTGCCTACATAAACATTAAACGGCAGTAGAATGGAAAGATGGTTTTGTGATGTAAGAGTAACAGACCAGGCAGCAGGCAAGATTGCTAGACTGACACACTAGCTCAGTCTTTGGCTGGGAGGTGGAGGAAAAGAAAAACTGAAAACTATGTAGAAAAAAGGGAAATTAAAACTGCTTGCATTGTTCCCATGGCCTTTTGGTACAGCTAGTCCTTATTTCAGGAGCATGAATGAGTGGGAATGTTAGTAACAGTTTCCAAAATGTGCTTTCACTGAACTAGAACCAGATATGAAGGCATGTAAATTGAATTACCAAATTATAAGGCAAAAAAATTAACACAAATGTGGACAAGAAGGTGTAAAGAAAAAGGAATTCAGTGTATATACATTGCTATGCACTCTAAAACATTGTTTTACTGCATGTAATTTTATGGATGTGGCAAAAAATGCTGACCTCTTAATTGTGTTTTCATGTAGCCAGGTTGGAGCAGTGGAATTCTGCCACCTATCACTGAGATTTCCTTTAGTTGACTCTTATCTAAGCTCTGTACAAAGCCACAGGCTACAGGTGGTCTCTGGAGAATATGGCTATACTGATCTCAAATTAATTGCCATTATTTGAAAACATTTTTGTCTAGGCAGACTTCTTTCTGTGTTGGAGTTTTCAGGATAAAGTGTCAAAGAGATTTAATAAAAGTTCTTACTAACCTCATTACTTGAAGGGTGACATAATGTTTGACAGATTTCCAAAATGTGCAGAACTCCAACATTGTCAGAAACAGCCAGAAAATGCTGCTCCGCTGAAAGATATTTGACAAAAAAAGTATAAACAATCCAAATTCCAACAGCAACGTGAACCTCCACCCAAAGACAAGCTACAGTTTTTTGGTTTTTTTTCCTGGTCTCTTTAGTTTGTTGTTCACTGCAGCAAAAAACCACAACCTTCTTGCTCTGTTATTTTATTAATCCCTTTCAAGCTTTTCTTTTAAAAGACTTTTTTTTAAACTGAAATATTTTCAGTTGATTTTATGCTATGGTAGTACACTTAGAACTGAAGTATCCATTTTTGTATTTACAGTGTTAAATTTGTGGAAGTATGTACTTGTATCAGATCATTTGTAATAAGATTTGTGTACCTCAGAGTCATGAGCCATTTTGCAAACAGGGTAGCACAATAAAGCACAAACACCATCCACATACCTGAGGCACTAGAGGGGCTGATGAAAGTGATGATGGATTTGGAGATGTTCTGGAAATGAGATGGCTCATGAGTTTTCTTCAGTAAGTCCCAAATATCTATATTTCCATTGTCTCTGCCAATGAAGAAGACTCCTGGTCTTGTGAAGGACCATTGTCCTGCAGTGTATCTTCCTGCAGAGCAGCTTGACTGAAGGATTGGTCCATTCTTAATTTTTTTTGTAAAAAAAAAGATAGACCGGACAATCAAACAGTACTATCAAGTCACTACTTCAGATCTTCTGTCTTGGAAAATGCTCACAATTTAAATGGTCCCATTACAAAAATTATATCAATGGCAAAATTCTTGCTACCTGCTGCAGATAAAAAGGATTGTGGGGAAATAAAAACCCTGGTATCTCACTTCCAGTCTCTTCAGGTAACCTGTCTGTCTGCTGTTAAAACCTGTGGTCTGGAGATTTTTTCAGGTACAGCTAACCTGGGTTCCTGCATGAGACACTTAGAAAATCCCCATGTTTCTTTGTTTTCAAGTGATGAAATAACCTTGTCCTAAAATACAAGTTCTTCAGATTTGTTCAGCAGGCCTTTCCCTGGCAGGAGAAATGAATAGTTGGTAAGCTATGCTTTTTACAAGGTTGGAATTTAAGAAAGTTGCTTCAGTTTTTCTGTAAAAGGCAAGTCTACTAAGCTTAGTAGTTTTCTGATGTGAAGAAGATGGAAAGCTTCTTTTATATCTGTTTTAAGATATGAAGCTTCATGACTTACATGTTTCTGAAAATACAGTCTCTGAGCCTGTTGTACTCCTATCTTGTATACCTATCACAAATGTTACAGCTGTGTTAAAGTAACTTACTGTAACTCCTTCTTTCCAAATGGCAAACTTCTGGCCTCCAATGCTTAGAAAGATGTCTTTAAAAAATGGAGAATTCTGGAGAGTATTGATAGTTTCAGTGTGGAGGGAGTATTTCTGGGAGTGCTTCTGACCTAATGGAGGAAAAAGGCAGTTGCTTGTTACTAGTGCCTTAGGGATCAAGAAACAATAGTGCAGGACCTACCACAGCCCTGGAAGACATTAGCCTCTTTCTTTTACTCACAAGGCACAGGAATTGGATTTGCCACAAATCTAGTTACTTCCATGATTTGTGCCAATATCTTTGTACTATTTTCTCATCCCAGCTAAAGTGCTTGCACTTTTGAGGGTGTACTGTTAAATCCAGGTGTTACCAGTGAGAGAGACTATTAGAGCTATGAGCAAGAACCTTAAAAAGACAAAGTACAGACACAAATATTTTCAAGTTAGTAATATATTAAGGCTTAAACGGGTATTGAGAAACTTGAACTTACTAACTGGTTTTGCTGTATTAGTATCAATTTTCTTTTTCCATTCAGAATAAACAACTTCTCCATCCTGTAATGTCAGAAAAATCAAGCAAATGCTAATGTTAGAGCTTGGTGGCTTATTTCAAAGTGATTGGTTTTTAAGCTGGGATTTTTCTTAATTACAACCATTGATGCCAAGATGATTTTTTGCCTTTTCTTTTATATACCTTTTACATAACTTTTATGTATCCTCAGTATTTTAGCATGCATACTTGTAGTTCCTTAAGTCTAATAACTTAGCACAGTCCTAGTGTTCTGCTAGGCCAGGAGAGCAAACATCCTAAAGGCCTTGTAGTAGGAGGCTGGAAAACCCTACACTACCTTGGGAAACCAAGGTCCTCTCTAGAACATTTCCTGTAAACTGGAGATTTGGCCCATCCAGGGGGAATTCCTCAGATGGGGGAATATCACACCATTCATCCAGGCCTCCCATTGTGGATAAGCTAATTTGGAAGGTCTGTAAATTGTAGACAAGATCAGTTATGTGTGCACTGGGTCATATCCCACCTTGGCAAAGTGGTGCACCAGGACTGATCCTTATCAAAAACTGAGGTAAAAACCCCTTATACCTTAACCCTGTCTGGCTCTCCATTTTTAAGACCAGGGAAAGGCATCACCATCATTAATTATGATCTGAGTAAATGAAAACCTGAATTTGCAGCCAATGAATGAAAACACAATATAGTTTTGCATCACAATTTTTCAGTTATGTATTGCCAAAACAGCTTTACTTGCCATGATGTGTGTCAGCAGTCCTTCCTGCAGAATTAGGTGTTTGGTTTTGATAGTTCATGCTTTGCTCCAGTGTTTAGGGAAAAGCTGACTAGAAGCAAAAAGGTAGCTAGGAGCCTAAATTTAATTCCATATGAACTCAGAATTGGGAAGGACCCATGAATTTTAGTAGCATAGGGTAGGTAGTGGGTTATGAATAGTTGGAATTTCCAAATGGGAAATTAAGTTGGGGGGCAAACTGTGGAATAAATGTTTTCACATGACATGTGGGAAGACGCTAGAAAAAATTACTAATCTTATGTGTTCTGGAATAAGGAAATACTCTTTGGTTCCTAATAGGTGGTCAAGCTCAACATATTTTGGAAATGTCTTCTAATTCTGCTCTTCAAGTAAGGGTTCATAATCTACTGAATATTGGAGGTTTATTATTTTAAGCATGTAGCTAAAAGTATTAACAATGTATTAATAATATAATTAATTAATATTAATAATGTATAAAGTGGAAGTAAAAGGTGGCATGTTCAGAGAGATCTTTTTAGTTATACCTGAAGAAAATATGCAAGTCCATACATTTGTGAAAACTGTTATTTAACTCTTCAATCTTTCAGATATCTTGGATTAACATTTTCATTGGTAATACATTATTTTCACTTACTGCATTTCCAACAAAAAAGTCAGTGGATATGTTCTCTAGCAGTTCCAGATTTTTGCTTGAAGATGCACTCATCTCTGTAAATGGGCTCTCTTTGACAGGTGCTCTTACTGCGCCCCGAGTTCTTGCCCTCCCTGGGAAATGACAGTGACATCTTTTTGTTACACACTGGAATCTATTACACCAAGCAAATCTGTTGTAAAAGTAATTTGTGGATAAGGGGAATTTCAAGAAGAGTTATGAAGAAAGACTGCCAAGTAAAGCAGTAGTTCTGTAGGTTGACTGTTTCCTGGTGGAGTCTCCCCACTGCTGCATCTCTGAGGTCAGTACTTCTTATACCCAGACAATGCTTAGGGCAGCACCCTCCTGTTCTGTGCCAGTTTTACACAGTGCCACTGTCTCTGTGGGATCTGCCCTTACACATCACCCACAGCTGCCACAACCAGGAGCCAACATCTCTGCTCCAGGGAATGGATTATGTTCCTAAAAATAGTTTTCTGTAATGGCTGAAAAGGACATATTGTTTCAGGGATAAAGAGATTGGGTGAGGGATTTGCATAGGCTTTTAAGTGAAACTAGATAGAGTCACTGTGTATATGGGATTGCTCAGTTTGGATTTTTACATGTACATCTCTTCATAGTACATGTAGGTTACACACTGGATACCACTATACTTAAGAAATCTTTTTCTCCAGACGTGTTTAGCTAGACAGTATTTTGTTGCTCAGCTTTTACTATGCCTATACTGAAATACAAGCTTATTAAAACCATTTTCCTCTGTAAGGTGTAATACAGATATTACCTGGGGGTTTGTAGCGATACTGCAGTTTCCTTAAACTGATTCTCGTGGGACCATACTCTGTGTCGTTCTCCCTTTCACGCAGGTTGATCTGTTCAGGAAGAAGTGCATTTGCTCAACCATTTTGTCAGATCTTTGAGGTACAATTCTAAATGACTTTCTGCTGTAATGGAACAGATCTTTGCAGTGTGTTTGTAATACTCCACAAACAGTATTTGCTGCCTCACATACAAGGATGGAAAAAATGGTGTTTGTGTTACCCTCTCCCTATAGGAATTTTGCTTTGTTTCTAGCAAAAAAGCCCAAACAGCCCACCTCCAGTGGTCATGTTTCTCATTAATTAGCTCTTCAAAATGCATTTTATTGAAGTTTCAAAGGAATGTTGAAGTATTTAATTTCATAATCAGAAAGAAAATCAAAAGGAAGTCACAATTTTCTGGAATAAATAGAGTTGGGAAGCAAAATATGTTCCTATGGAGTTCTGGCCAAATCTACAGTTTGGCTCAATCCCTGTGTTCTGTATGTGTGGACACTACCTTTATGAGAGGTTTCCAGGAGAGATCTAAATCCTCATCAGTGTCTGGATCATCACGGGCCATCTGAGATCTTCTCTCCTCCTTTATTTGCTCAGATAAAAATTGTTCACGATGTTCCATGGATGGAATACCCCAAAACAATATTGAGCTGCAAAATAATTGTATAATGTATATTTTATAGTGTTTTGGTTTGCAGCTACATGCAATTTGCCTTCCATTTTAAAGCTTGAGGTTTTTTTAACCTTTTATCTTCAAGCCTTATGTAACAGAAGAGAGTCTGAAAGTCAGACAAAGGCTAGATAATTAATTGCTTCTTTTGCAAATGATGAAATATATTTCTTCATTCACCCTTTCATCAGTTAATTATACCAAAGCAGCTAGATAGTATTCATACAGTTTGCTTATGGACAGTTATTGTATGAACTTACTGCCACAGCCTGGGTGAAATTCCAGAAGGCTGTAGCAGGTAATTTAGTAACTCAAATTGAAGTTCAGTCCCAATTTTTGTGTGTACCAATTAATTTGCTCAAGGCAATTAATTTGTTCAAGGCAAATGGTCCCACTTATATTTGTCATCTCATTGGATTCTTCAGCCCTCCAATTGTTCCTTTTGTTCTACTCAGTGACTTCCCTGTTCTTAACTTCAAAATACTTTCAGTTTGGAACCCTGGTAAGTGAGTAGTTAAAATAATTTCTTCTATGTGTATTACTTACATTACACTGCAAACTTACTAAGAACTGAATTTGCAATCTTACTTTGAAGAATTAAATGAGAAGTCTTCTCTGTTATTTGATTAGGAAAAATAACTTAGCATCATTAAAAAAATTTGCTCTCTCTGACACTCCCTTTGATGTAACTAATACATGATTGAGCCCACCCGTGCAGCCTTGAAGCCTTAAGCCTTCTGACATCCTGAAAGGTAAACATTTATTTCCACTTTTTGCATTCTGCTCCCCTTGCTAGTCTTTCACACAGAATAATAATATAACTATCATGACTATTTGGTCCACAAAAGAGGAGACTCACAAAGAGTAATTCTGCCAGCTAAGTCTCCAAATTTATATATAGTTTAAAGTATTTCTGTAGAAATAAGCCTTAGAATCTTTTAACAGCTTTTTGTGCATGTCACACAAACAAATGAAAGTGTGGGGATGTGGCTTTCCAGGCTAACACGTGTGTGATCAGCACTCTTCTGAAGGGGGTATACACAAAATATAAACATATATATGCAAGGGGTTTCAGTTAATAAACTCTTAATGCCTTTACTGTAAAGGGTTTAACTAGACAAGAATGCAAAGCCCTTGTCTTCTGCATACAGAATTTCATTCAGGATATGCTGATAGGAATCCAGAAATGTGCCAGTTAAATCATGGATTATGCCTGATAAAACTTTTCAAAGGAAACTGGAAGATGTCTTATAGAGTATGTATTGTACATACCAATCAGGGGAGCAAGTTACAAGCTGCAGGTTTTTTTCATCTTTGTTTTCAGAAGTACCGCCTTTTTGGTTTTCCTGAAAGTAACAGTAATAATTATTACAGGGGAAGAAGATGTTGAAAGACAAAAATCACACTCTGATATGTAAGTACTTCAACACATGAAACAGGCTACTAGAAATTAAGCCACTGTTTCTGCTTGGCTAAGGTTTGAATATCAGGGCTCATTAATTTGCAGTTATAAAGTCAAGGTATTTTACAAATATGCTTCAAGTGAACTGATACCAGCTTTGCCTGCTACGCACCTAAAATTCTAAATTAACTTAGTAGGATAAATACTTACCTCTTTAATTTGCCATGTTTGTAACTTCTTTTATGCAGCTTAACCAAAGAGCCAGTAATTGAGAAATTTATCTCCAACAGTTCAGTGTAGTGGGAGTGATGTGCCTTTGCCAAGTTTACATCATGGGTCACCTGTCTTAAATTATCACTTGGCTAGACCTCACTGTGGGATGGTAGTGGTGCCTTCAAATGTTAATTATTGATAGTTTAGTTTGTGTATGTGGGGTTCTGCAGGTTTTATACTATTTATCATTTAGCAAATAGTTATCGGTTTATTGCAAATTAATTTTAATTACTCAGGAAAATAAAGGAAAGGTGTCAGGGGTGACAAGGGATTGTAGGCTAATCAAATCTAACTTCCAGTATATAAAAACAAACATATTTTGGCAAAAACTGTACTTATCAAGTATGTGGCAAAATTTCAGCTAAATTTTTTTTTAAAGCCAAATTAAGCCTACTCTAATTTTCATTCATCAATTTGTCTATCTGGGATTACAATGGTAGTAATGCAGGCAGGCAAAGCTGAATTAGATTCTGGGCATAACTTTGAATACTTTTTCATTAATATGTAATTATAAAACTGCAGTTTTCAGGAACTGTGCCATAAAAACTCCTATGTTGTGCAAAGGCTGACACTTATTCCATGTTTATATAACAAAAAGTATGTCCCAGGACACGTTGCTAAATACTGGCAAAGTGACTTCTTTGTCAGTATTATTTATTAAGCATGGGTCTTCTGTATCTGTTATCCCAGAAGAACACAAAAACAGCCTTCTGAGCCTAAAGTTTGACTAAAAAAAACCCCACCCAAACAACAAAAACCACAACAATGTTCTGCTATCCAATCCCTTTCTTCATGCTTTACATCTGGTACCAGTTAGTATCCATGACTATTACTGTATAAAATAATAATGAACAGAGGGATCAGCTGACATTTGAAGATATATGTGTGCCCCTTTTATCACTTTTCTAGAAATGCCACTAAAGACTGTAGGATCTGTGAAGTCTTAAATTTTTTTCCCAGAAATTTATTGATATATAATTTCCATAAACCTTTTAAAGATTTCTGTTTTCTTCTTTTGGCCTGCTTTTCCACTGCCACTATTTTGCATTTGACTACATTTGCATTTCAAATGAATTTAGCACCATTTGCAATACTTTGATAGTAAATCAGCACCCAGTGCTCCTATAGACCATAAGTTCTTTGGAGCTTTAAAACCATAATGGAAAAAGTAACTTTTGAGTAGACAGGCAGCATCTAGAAAAGTTAAGGTGACTACAATAATGCCATTCTTCGGTATCCAGATATTTAGGTAATTGAAGTTATTGCTTGGAATTCTTAGTGACAAGTTAGATTGCTTGTAGTAGAAATTCAATACATGTTAAATATGGAAAGCTTACTATAATTTTGAATTATGCTTGTCTGTAAAGTTATGGAAATTTTTTTCCAGTATTGGGAGATTCATATCAGACTGAGAGCACAGCACATTTGTAAAGCACAATGAACACAAGAGGCACCAGATTATTAGTATTTGCTAAATGCAGTGAGAAAGAATGAATATAAATAATTAACTCTTTAGTATTTTCTCTTGCATTTACATTAGGATTTCTGAGGTGGTAGATTAGAAAAGCAATAAAAAGAAGAGAAGTGAATTTTTAACCTCACCTCATCGTTACGTGGTAGCCATTGTACATCTGTTGCTGGCTTTGTATGACAATATGGTGTGGAAGAGGCTGCACAGTGTCTCACTAGATGTGGCTCTGTGCTACTGTGCTGGACTTGCTTAGGTGATGGCTAGAAATGTTTTAAGAAAAGATATCTTAGTGTGTTTTCAAAATAAAATAGTAGATCAAAGAATAAAAGGTTACTTTGCTTTCTGTTAACACTTTTTCGTATATTTCAGATCAGTTTATAGCACTTTTTAGGGGTCTAATACCTTCCATTTGAGAAAAAAAAAAAAGGAAAGTATCAAAAGAGGCCTTTGGATATAAAGCTCTAAAAAGATTTCCAACATGCCTCCACAGAAATGCAGACATCATTAATGTCTCCTCTCCTCATAGGGCTTTCTTCTGCTTATCCTCCTTATTGTTTTTTTCCACTGAAATCATCTTCTCATCTTCCAAGCTACTTTTTCTTTGTTCATAAACATCTAGAGTACTTTCAGTATTGCTTTCAGTAACAAACAATATCTGTATTTAACAGGCTTTGAAAGGTAAGAGTGGAAGGTATGTTGGTGCCTGTTAAAGAACAGACTCACTAAAACATAAGTTGCACAAAATGCAGTAAAACTTGTAAGCTGTACTAATCAGGTAGAAATTATACCATGATAATTGTGATAATGGTTTGATTTCATGAACTCATCAGGTTTCTTATCCTTTCTAGTGTCTCATTGCAAAGATTATCTACTTCCCTCCCTTGAGTCAGGATACTCTCACCTGTTTTTCCTCCACAGACACACAGATACTCTGCAATATACTTACAACAGAAGCATTTAACATATTAATAGCTGTTATCTTGATTTCATAGAATCATAGAATGTTAAAGGGTTGGAGTGGACCTTAAAGATCATCTAGACCCAGGCCCCAGCCATGGACAGGGACATATCCCACTAGACCAGGTTGCTCAAGGCCTTTTCCAGCCTGGCTTTGAACACTGTCAGGGTTGGGACACCCACAGCCTCCCTGGGAAACCTGTGCCAATGTCTCTCCACCCTTACAAAGTAAACAATTTCTTCCAAATATCTAACCTAAAATTCCTCTCTTTAAATTTTTCCCCATTACTCATTGTCCTGTCACTACAGTTGCAAACCAAGAGTCCTTCTCTGGCTTCCCTCTAGATTCCCTTCAGATACTGGAAGGTTGCCATGAGGCCTTTATGCAACCTTCTCTTCTCTAGGCTGAACAGCCCCAACTTTCTCAGCTTGTCTTTGCAGAGGAAGTGCTCCAGTGCTCTGATCAGCTGTGTGGCCCTTCTCTGGACTTGCTCCACCAGTTCATGTCCTTCTAGTGTTGGCACTATCAGAGCTGGATGCAGTGCTTGGAGTGGGATCTCACCAGAGCAGAGTATGGACAAAACCCCTTCCCTTGCCCTGCTGACCACACTGCTTTGGATGCAGCCCAGGATTCTGCTGGTGTTGTGTGCTGCCAGTGCTCACTGCTGGGGAACCCCTGTACACCATATCCAACCATCAGCCCCAGAGTTACCTCAGTCACCACTGCTGCTCTTGGCTCACCCTCTGACGAGTCAGTGATTTCATCAGCAACAGGCTTTGTACTTTCCAGCTTTTCTTCATGTTTAGAAATATCCCACAATACAACCTACAGTGAGAAATTACTGTATTACAGTTTATATTTGAATATATGTATTAATACACTGCACGTTAATATGCTTTTTTTTCAAATCATGGAGGTTTGGGAAAACAGAGGAAATTCACTTTCTGCACTAGAATTTATGAAGTCTTTAAAGTATTTTCTCTTCAGCTTGATGCAATCAGAAGAAAGGTTACATTTGGCTCTAAAAACAAGTCTTTACGACTTGACCTATTTATCAGAACAACAAAGAAGCATTGTACAGTAGTGGCTCAGCTATGGAATAACCAGGCATAGCTTCAGTCCAGGATAAGGGAGCTTCAAGACTCTGTGACATCTGTCTTCTGTCTGTCACTGTGTCACTATGGATGTTGAGTACATATCTTCACCCTTATTTTTATACTGGAAGAAAATACAGAAATATGCAATTTTATTTTTAAAGATCGAAAAACCTGTCCATCAACACAGCCACCAGCAATGATATTTGGATTACTTGGACTGAACTGAAAGCAGCAAATATCTTCAGGAGCCTTCAACACCAACTAGAGAGAAGAAAAACAAGATAGTTGAGAAATAGTCACACCATTTGTTTGTTCTCATGTTATTTAAATATTTGGCATATTTAAAAGTCATGATTAAATACCTGGAGGCATTGAGGGTCAAACAAACTCCAGAGAAGTATAACTGACTGGTGTAGCAATGATTTATTAGAAAGGTTAACTTGTTCTTCATAGGAAAGCTGTTCTCTTGCTGACAGTGCTATAATCCCTAATCAAAAGAGAAAATAAATTTTCTCAAAAGAGACAATTCAAGTTTCAACACATTGATAATTATCCTAAATTACTTATATTTATACCTTCTGAATACAGTGAAAAAAAACCCACCAAGCAGGAAAGAAACCCCAAACAAACCAACCATGTATATTTCTTTTTTTTTTTCAGATCACCTTTGAGGAGACTATTTTTGTTACTTAACATTAGGTTATTTTAAAATGAGTCATAGAACCTATGCATCAGGATAAAACTCCTGTTTTTTCGTTCATGCTCCTCAGTGGTGGAGTACTGCACCTGAAATGATGTGACAGGCATATAGTCCTGGCCACCCACCATGAAAACAAACCTTTGTAACCCAATTCATTTCTTACCCAGGCTGCAGTGTTGGCTAGCAGTATGCTGGGAGCTGAGGCATTTTTATAGAACTTAACTGTGCCTTTAGGTCTGGCTGTGCAGAGCAATGATGCACAGCAGGGAGCAGGAGTTGACATTTTGTGTGTCTTGTGATGCTCCCTGGCACTCGGCAGAGCCCTGTCCTGCTGTGGCTGTGACATTCCTCACCAGTATTACGCAGTGCTGCAAGAGCCAGGCATGGGCACAAGCACACTGGTATGCAGGGCCAGCTGAAGAGTCTGGCACCACAACCCTGCTAAAATGAGCCTCATGGGGGAAGTTTCTCTCACCTATAATCCCCATTTGTACATTAGGGTAAAGTACTTTGCATGGCCCATATGAATTCTAGAAAGAATTTGTCTCATTTTTCATTTTGCCTCAAATTGGCAATTCAAACAGGGATACTAAATCAGTTTTGATTTCTTTTTAAATTTGAAAGCTGATGATTTTATGAAAGATGCATATTTTGTAGGTGTCATATAATACCCATCATTGAAAACTCAAATCAGTGCTGTTAACTGCATTACCATAAATGGTTGGATGCCAGCGAACGCAGCTAATGGTTCTGTTCTTGAGATACTGCACATCTGTAAACAATTGGTATTCTTTAAGATAAACATCTGGCTTGCCTTCTTCTTGGTCTTCTGCTAGGGCCTTCCAGTCATCAAAAAAAACATTCATAATTTCATTTTGCTGCAGTGCAATTTCCACTCTGTTTTGTGAAAAGAACAGTTAACACTTCAATAATCCAGATGTGACTACTCAATAGTAGAATTAAAAATATTTCCGTAAAGTGGTAGCTTCTATATTTCACAAAATTATGGTCACTTAGTTTAAAAATCAAGTGTTAATTCCTCAGTGACGTATCACCGCAAGGAAACAATCTTCTGTTTAAACAGAGATAGCTACTGTATCAAGAATTTATCTTCAGTTCTTCGTGGACCAAGTACAGAGTAATTATTCAATTCTTTGTGCAAAAATGTCATTAAGTAGGACTTGTCCCACTTAATGGCACATGGCTAAGGGCATAACCATGGGTAGGACAGCACCTTTGCTCACTGCACAATCATCTGCTTGAGTGGGCAGTGTTTAAAAGATCAGCTTTGCTGTTTGTTTGAAAAGACCTATCACTATGAACTTTAGCGGTTCTGATATCTATTTAAAGCAACATTCCTATCTATATAGCATAGACTTCATGGGTATTGCCATAAACAAGTATTAAGTTATTGTTTGTTAATATTATAATAAAAAAAAGGAAAAAAGTATAATAGAAACAAAAAATAAAATTGTTATTTGACTAGACCAATGATCCATTCAGACAAGAGTACTTGCTTGTATTCTGTATTATTTCAGGTAGTCTTCAAATGTACTGCTGCAATAATTTTACCTTATTTGTACTGCTGTAAGAAATTTTTTCAGCCTCTCAGACGACAGACTCTCTGCTTTTGCTTCATTTGACAACAGCCTTGGATAATACTGTGTGGATGCATTTTTTGGATAGGTCCTACCCAATTGGAATAAATTTGAATGTAAGTATAGAAAACATTTCAAAGACAAACCTATGTAGTGTGTAAGATTTAAATATATATTTTTTCTAGACGCTTTTAGAAAATATTTAAGAAAAAAGATGCATCCAGTTTTGTTCTATTAATCAATGTGTAACTGAATAACTCCAGAATTTTAGTTAAGAAACAGTGCATAGCTTAAGAAATCAGCTGATAAATGTTTTCTCATACTTACCATTTTGTCTGAGTACTAGCTTCTCTTAGTTTTGGAACCATTTGTACCCCTACATCCCTTTCAAGCAATTTAATACTGAAAGTATCATCTTCATATGCTGTGCATTCAGCATAGCTCTCTTTTTCATCTGCAGCATTCTTGTCAGTAAATGTAATGGGTGCACCAAACTTCCTGCGAACTCGAGAGATCTTGTACTTAATCTGGAAAAGACACATTTCCATGGCTAGCAGAAAAGAAAGTTTTTGGAAAGTTCATTCTTTAAAATAGATGCATTCATGTAATTGTAGAATTAGTTCCACTAACAACTTCTGCGTTGAGCTTACTCATATTTCTGCATTTTGAAATTCTGAAGTGCTCTTCTAAATAAACTACATATGTAATAGAAGACAGGTTTGTGTTTGTAAAACTAGAAGTTGTAGCATTTTTGGATTACTGATAGTAGGACAAGAGAATTACATTTTCTAATTCATCCAGTATTAAAACTGCACATTTAATTAAAGGATTGATTTACAGAAAGCCTCATATAATACTGAATTAGGCTTCCACGACCTAATTTTCAGCTCTACCCTCTTAGTGGAATTCTCAACTTTGGAAGAGGTATTTCAACTTCCTCTGCAGTGCCTAGGGTGAGAAAAGTACTCTGAAGAAAATGCAGAAAGGTTCAGAGGAGTTTCCTTATGTTGAGAAGTAGAAAGGATGAAGGGACATGTCTTGATTTCTGCCTACAAAGAGAAGTAGGTCCTTGATTTTAGGTGGTAGAGAGGTATTGCTTTGTCTTGGTTTCATATCCAGGTACTTTTTCCCAGCACCACCCACAGAATTGGAAAGCAAAGTAAGCTAAAAATACTTTTGAGTGGACCCTGCCAACAATGCAGAATGCAGAATATGGAATTCTTGGACAGTGCATGTATTAAATTGAATGACTGTGAAACAGCTTTAGAGCAATCAGACATCTTTTTAGGTGTATGCAAGATGTTCAGTTGCTGAGAACTATCAAAACTTAGCCAGTCTTCCCTGAAGAGGGACTTAGGTACTGATTAAAAATCACTCATGGACAGTTAGATACTTGGAGATGCCTCACACATCACCAATTAGGTGACAGCTGTGAGTGGATCTAGTTTTGGACATATAATCTTCTCTCTCTCTCTCTCTCTCTCTATATATATATATATCTATATATATATATATATATATATAATCTGTATATGTAATTAATTAAATGTAGATGTGATTAATCAAATATGTCCTTCTGCAAATACCTGTGGATACTTAAAGACTGTTTCATGCTACTTAAATGCCATTCATATACTAGAACTGTTCACTGAGCTTCATGGAAACAGAGCAAAGACTCCCATTGTCATCTGGCCACTTGGTAAATTGAGCAAAAAGTGGCAGAGGTGCCAGTGATCAAAGATGATCAGGACTTCTGACCTTGGACCTTAAAAAGTAGTTATGTCCAAGGTGGTGATACATGCCTAGTTTGCAAGACTTAGAGAACAGAGTTCAAAATAAAAGTTTTTGCAACACTTACAGCTTTTGTTAAAAGTTTAGCTATTTCTCTACTTCACTCTGTTAGTTTTCTTGAAAGACCTCAAGAAAAACTAGGATTTCAGCTTCCAATTTCCTGACTTGTTGCTTTTTTAAAATAAACATAGGGGGTTTACATTTATTTCATTGACTAACATCTGTTGATTCTGACCTTTGTTTCCCTTTCTTGAAGAGATTCTTCTTCAACTTCCTTTTCACTGCCAAGGGAAACCCAAGGTTTGCGGACTTCTGGAGTTTCCTCTATGTTTTCTTCTTCTGTTTCCTCTTTTTCTTCTGCAGCTGCTAAAGACTGTGATATCAAACAGTGAGAAATGGTACTTCTTCAAAAGTTTGTTACTGAAATGGAAGTATTAATTAGAAACCCAGGTTTCAGTCTAACTCAAACATTCTTACTTTTGTCTCATTGCAGTGAGTCTGGGCATGCTGTGCCCCTGGGCAGGGCTGGATTGGGTCCTGTTCATTTGTGCATTAGAATCTTCCAGTAATATTTAGTATTTAACTAATGAAGAGAGACTGTTGTCTTGAAAGAAAATAATTTTATACAAAAAAAATTTATAGTGACTTTTTTCCATTGGGGCCTCTAGCCTGGAACTGCATTTTACTTTCTTAATTTTTGCTTCTCCTGATTTCCTGATGCTGGATGGCAAACTCATATTGAAAATTATATAATCTTTCTATAAAAAATCTCCTATGGTGCAGTGTACAAGTTCTATTTATCTAGAGCTATTTAGAACTCAATAACATTTTCATGATTTGAAGAATATATTCATAGATATTATGAAAAATAAGTATAACACTTATATGAAAATGCTCTATATGTTTATTTTCAGTTATTTTTATGTCTGAGAAAACTGATTATTGGCAGAGAAAATGAATGCTTATGATAAAAATGTAGCAGTGGGGGTTATACTGGCCCTCTGAAGTTAAATGCAAAAACTTAATTTAGCCCTTCTCAGAATAAAATATATTTTTCCATTATCAGCTTAACCATTAGAGAAATACTGGGTGCTTAACAACACTATTCCTGACATTTTTGTTTGAGACTAGATTCTGAAATATTTATAGATAGAACAATGCTCTGGTATACTTGGATTTTACCTTTAGAAAGTTTTCCTTGGCTTCTTCAGAAGCAACAATATAAAAGTTCTCTCCATACTGGAAGCTTGGATCAAAAACTACCAAGAGTTCTTCCCCTGGATATTCCTATTTTAATGAAAAAAAATTAGTGGAAAACTGAAAACAAACAATACTCAAACATAAGGTTGTGACTGGAAAAGCTACCACCAATTTAGTATGTTAGGTTAATTTTGTATTCTTAGTGGAGAATTTCATGTGCCAATTGAAAGGAATAGATGGGGTTTATTTTGTAATAAAAATAAGTCTGGGACAAAACTAATCTTTCATACAGACAATTAAGCAGAAAATAAACTGTTTTAATGATTTTCAAAACATAGGCCATGAATTAGGGGAAGCCAAGTATGGTTTGCTCAGTCAGTTCACAGAATCAAAACTAATATACGTTACTTTTAGTGTATTTTCAATCTGAAGTTAGTAAAAAAAAAAGCATGGCAAGCCATGAGAAACTGAGTCAACCATGGTCCATGACCTCTAGCACTCAGATATTACAGCATCAGTGTGTTTACACAGAGTCAAACAAGAACAGACCCACTCTTCAAAAGAATGGACACTCTGAGAGCATAAGTCTTAAAGTGAGAATGAAATATGCTACATACTAGGATAACTTGTTTGAAAGGGAAGAAATCAGAAGATTTAGCTCTTGTTTTCAGGTCTTGAATTATGTCCTCTTTTTTAATACACTTGAAATTATTTTCTACTGTGACATCTTCATCAGGTCGGCAGTTAAAAATTTCTTGGGTCTTTGCAGTCAAAACCAAAGGAAAGATTTCTGGGTGGCCTTTGAAGAAAAGCAAAATTGCATGATAACTTCAGAGTGTTGTTTAAACATGCACATATACTTTGATAAGTCTATGTCTTTATTGTTTGTAGCATAATGCCTTTGAATCTCTCAGCTTTGTTTCTGGTATTTTAGAAGGCATGAAATACAAATTATGTTTACTTTATTAATCTTTGAAAATACTCTACCCAATGTTTTGCACGTAATGAATATGATTTCCCTGGTGTGGGGGGCATTTTTTCTTCTTGATGAACAGGTTATTAACAACTTCAGTGAAAAATCTTTAATGGGTTGATTTTAATATATTAAGGGCAAAATGGCATGGTTCTGACTTAAGAAGGCTTTGAATAGATACCCTGTGGTCCTTCCTTGTAGGGCAGCACCATATTAAGCCAAATCTAGGCAAGGATGCTTTTCTGATTTTGGACTTTCATCTTGCTCCCATTGAGTTCAGAGCGCAGGAGAGACTATTTCTCACAAATCAAATGAGACTAAAGCAAGCTCACTGAGATTAAAGTTAGATATTTATTTTCAGTTCAACTGGAGAATGTTGTTTTCTACACACATGATGTCTGTTAGGCTCATTCATTTTAACTCAGAACAAGATAAGAAATATCTTTGTGCTAGCACAGATAACTTGGTTGGTCTGGGGGAGGCTGGATGCAGTTAGGTGACCTGTCAGCTGTGCTCTGCAAACCCTCAATCTGAGGATAGCATGCAGTGCTCCTTATTGTGTGTGCCAGCTGTATGTGAGCAGGGCAATGTGTATAATGCTGGTCTTTCTCACATTACATCTTCTGTCTCCAGTTTGCATTACAGCTCCAAGGGGCTAAGATCACTCTAGGCCCTGCTAGTTGAATCCTGCCCCTGAGACTCCTCCTTTGCTACACTGCCCTGCTAGCAGACTCATGCTCTGTCTCAGCTGCCCTGGTAAGAGCATTCCTCATGAAGGCCACTACATTTTTGCCTGAGCAGGTTAGCAGATGTTCATCCTTTTGGTGAACTGGAAATTAAAAGACTTATGGATGTGTATACTGTTTTACTGTACAGAAATGTGCTGGCTGTTGTGATAATAGCTGATACTTTCTATCTTTGTTTCAGTCTCTTTTCTTAGTTTAAATTACTTAGTATTTTATTTTAATTCTCAGCACCTGTGAGGCTTTTCCTCTTTGTGCCTGCCTGGAAGAGTTGACATACCTCAAATGATGATTGTGACCAGCTGTGTCAGCATGTTTTCAGAAGTCATCTCTAATCTAAGCCAACAAGGACTCACAAAATGGTAAATCCTCCTTAATCTCTGCATAATCCTATCACATAATACATTATGTTTGATGAATCTGACATTTATCCTTTAAAATCTTCCAGTGCTGCTACTCCACTGCATCTGCTCTGCCATAGTCATCACTAAAATTAATGGCATGCCTGATGTTTCTGGTGCATGCTACACTGTTCCAAGTATGGATTACTTAGTGTCCACTACTTATTTCATAGCACCTACAATCTGTAGCATGCATACATAGGCCATTAGTTCACTTTCATCACAAACTGTAATCATATTGCATGATTTTCCTCTTTGATATCTTGGGAGATTTCCAGGATTTCTGTGGGGATGCTTCAAGAAAATACAGAATCATAGGTATGTTGATTGAGAAAGACCTCCAAGTCATCTGGTCCAAACTCACTGTTGCTAACACCAGGCCTCAAAAATCCCAGCCAGGAGTAATGGCTGTTTTAGACATTATTCTTTGTAAAAATAAACTTTTATGGTGCTGTTTTTTAAATGCTGAAACATGTGTACAGCCTTGTGCATAAATGCTAATGCTGAAGAAAATCCTTTTAAAGAGATATGGGTTTCCTTGCCAAATGAAACAATACAAGCATGCATTAAAGTTAAGCAAGAATACAGTGGACATCACTACAAGAGGAAACAGAGTAAGACAGATACTCTAAGTGCATTTTTTTCCAACTCTCTATTGCTATAAGCCCAAGCTAAAAACAAAGCAATGATCAGAATTAAAATTATACCTTTCAGTCTAAAGAACTAAAATTCTATATTGCAGAATATTATTTTTAACAGAATCTATATTATAAGGAGCAGATACTGGAGTTCTTACATTATAAACATTTTTATTGAATGCTCTTTTCCAGTAAAAAGTGTGTAACATCTGACCATAGGCTTCACATTATTTTTCTGTTTGAAAATTGTACCTGTATCATTTGTAACAGTCAGCAGCTCTTAGTGCTAGGAGGTCTTCACAAAAGGCCAAGAAACTCTAAGGAAGAAGTAAAGAACACTTGCATGCCTAAGGAGTGTGTGCACAGTGTTTAAATCTTGCACAGGCAGTGTTTGCTTACACCAGTGTTGTTTTCCTGCTTTCAGCACTGGGTTCCTAGCAGCAGTTTAGCTGCTCGAGCTCTAACCTCATTTGCCAGTAGGTGGAGGTACAATTCTCTCTTACTAACAATCTCCTGAAACACTGAGAACACATTTTTAAAGTACCACTTGAATCATTGGAGGGATCACTTTTTGTGCACTTTCATTAACTGCAGCTTAGCCGTTTTGGTGATGCTAACCAGGGAACAATTTTCACCCACTGCTCATAGGATTATGGAGGAAAACAAGTGATTTGCAGTTTCTTTTTCTTTTGTGTATTCCTTGTTTGCCACTCTGTTTTAGCTTTTAACAATAAAAGCTGTATTGTTACAAGCCAATTAATAAGATAACCCTTTGGACTGTTCCTGTAAACCAGAGATAAATTTTACTTTGGTATCAATTTAAGTTATATCTGAGGAATAATTGCACAAATTGTGTCAGAAGAAAAATATAATCCGAAATATAGAAAATAACAAACCATTGAAAATCATTTGGTGTCTAAGCAAAAGGAATATATTTAAATTTGGATAATTGCATACTTTCAGCCCTTAATTATAACCATGCTTAAAACTGAACTTTACTTGAACATAAGCCTAATTGTGACTTTTAAATGGTTAATTTTTTTCCTCTACAAAGAAAAAAAGATGCTAATCGATGTCTATTGGTATCTATGATTAAGAACCCAACCACAAGTGGTATGCTAAAATAATCTTCTAATGAAATTTAATAATGGTTTGACAAAGATCCAAGATCAATGAAATATTTTAAAAAATCATGTTTTTCTTTCAATTGGTAAACTATTTCTAATTGCAAATGTTTTGCACCCTATAATTCTGTTATGATGCTTATTTCCCCCATACCAATTCCTCTCAAACCAAGAAAAAAACCTCTCCTAAAACCCATACCTGTTTCCTGCTGCACTGCCTATTTCCCAGAGAGCCACTGTAATTACTGTGATAGCTGCATTTCAAAATAGTTTCTATTTTTTCCCATTCATTAAAAAATACTTGCTTCTTATTCTCTGCATTGGTAACACTGAAGCTTCAAACTGCTTTGAGTATTCCAGAACTACTACTTTAAAGCTCAGTCATCATAGCACTTACCTATACTGGCCATAGAAAGATCAACTTCATCCTTTTTACCTGAAATATAATGAAATGATGTTATCAGTAGTGTTGGTTACAGAACTATAACGTGTAAATTTACCTCTCTCAGTTATTTATATAAAATACCATATTCTAATTGATCTCGTGTTTTTTAATGCATGGGGCCAAAATAATTAAGGTAGATCTCATGTGAGCCCAGATTGCTGCTTGTTTCCTTGTTGCTGTACCTTACATACCAAGATGTGTTTCTTTTTCCTTTTCATGACTCCTTAGCTTTGTTTTACCTTTCTGTTTCTTTGCTGCTGTTTTTGAACCTTTCAAGGCAGTCTTGCTGGATTTGACACTTGACATTTTTTCAGATTTCTCTAGAGAAAGATACATGTCATTAATAATTTTAAATAGACAACAGAATGCACTATGTATGAGTGAAAATTTTGTCCATGACTTTATGTAGCTTATCATGAGAATAATAATTTCATATGCAGCTAAAGGTATGTTTCATTGTTTTAAATCATAAGTATTTTCATATCATGTGTGATAGATGGAAAAACTGTTTACAAATGAACACTGACTGTCCAAAAGAGTGGCAGATTTAATTAGGATAGAGGTTTTCCTTACTGAAAGCTGAGGACCTGGGAAAGTGGGAAGAGCGTGGGTGAAAATTCACCAGTTATGAACGTTTGTCTCAGTGTTTGTATGTGTAAACCATTACTCAGCTGCACAAAGCATTTCTATTTCCAGCTGATTTTTCAGTGCAGCTCTGCGGAGTTCAAACTCGGGGAGATGTATGCCTGATTAAATGGAGCAACCTCACGGCAGGAGATGATATTGTATAGAAGGCTACTTGTGTTTCATTTGCTCTCCTTCAGCCCAATATCTGAAGAAAGGATTAGAACAGAAGAGCAGGAAAGACTCAGTTCCACGGCAAGAAGAAACGCAGTTCAGCCTGCCCGCTGCTCAGGCTGGACAGCACCATCATGTGGGACGTGCTCACATAGCAGCCGATGGAAAAACTAAATCAGGATGGCCCAAATTCTCTTAGAGTGTTACAATCGTTCGATGTTAGTATTGGAGAGCCAGAGGCGTTCAGATGGGATGAGGACAATGAGCTCTCACATTGTATCCTCCCTCTCCGTGTGTGTATTTTTAATGAATTTTCAGAGATATGTATAATCTTTCAAAGGAGCCTATACAATCTGCTTACCTTCTAGCTCTGAAACACTCAGGCCCACCTCACCGAGAGTGCACATCAGCTTAGATGGTCCTTTTTCCTTATTTAAAAAGGAAAGCTGTCCAAAGCTCTTTCTTATCTAGCTATCTTCTTGCATACTTTACATATAAAAATTGTGACCCATTTTGTAAATGGGTTCTGTGACTATTCTAATTTGAAACCAACATTTATGCTGCTGTATAGAAGAGATAGGATAGGAGGGCAGCTGTTGTAGAAATTAGTTGAAGGACAATATAAACCATCTCATATATATTCCAGTCACAATGTCTTAATTCACCATTTCATAATTATGCACTGAGACAAACATGGTTTGGAAATTTTGAGTGAGTTCCTCTGAGTATCCTAATCTCTAGGTCACATGAACGGAGGAAACACTGAGAAGGCTGACAGAAGTCACATTCCATGTTTAATAAAGTAACTCACAAATAAAAACATCCCTTTCCTTTCAACAGATTTCAAGCATATTTTACCTATAAAAACAGTTAAAATTCTTGAAAAGGGTGTCCCAGTAATCAGTTTCCCCTCCACTGAAAGGAGGAGGTACAGAGGTAGTTGCAGCAGTACAGAGAGCAGGGCCCTGGTGCTGAAGCTGGTGTCAGTGCCTGTTGCATGTATTTGCATTTGTTAATACAAATTGCCCCTGTTTAAGGGCTGCAGATGGACAGAGCAGGCAGTGGGACTGGTGGTGCTTCCCTCTGGGATGCACAGGGCCTCCCAGCCAGAGAGCAGATAGAAAATTACAGACTGCTTTTCCTGCTCTACAGTGTCCCCAGTACCCTATCGCCCTGCCCTCCATCCTCCTGTGGCCAATTGATTGTCAGGGCTCAGGAAACAGGGAAGGCCTGCAGAGGAAGAGAAAGAAAGCCTGCAGAGCTTCCAGAAACTTCTCTGGAAGCATAACCAGGCCCACAGCCATTCACAAAGCCTAGATGAAAGTTGGTTTTTACACAGGAATATGGTAACATCCAGGTGTTCCCTTCAGGAAGCACACACACACCAAACTTTTGAATATATATTGAGGAGAAGCCTTTTGTACCTCACCTCTTCCAAAAAAGAATAATAGTATAGGAGTCCCAATAGGTAAGTTAAAAGCTACTATTTTCAGTAGTTACCTCTTAGTTTGGGGGTTTGCTTTTTTCCCCCTCCAAGTTTTTATACAAAATACTAAATGCTATCAAGAAAGCCATGGAAAAAAACCGTTCTATATTAATGGACTGTCTGAAAATGTGACCAAAGCAATTGATTTCTTATTCTATGGTTAGTTCCTATTCTCTTAGGGGTATTTCTATACTGCTTATTTAAAAAGGACTTGTCAATGCACACACAAATGTATTATGCCTTTCCATTATGTTTATAAAATTTTATGATTCTATGATTGAGAATAGGATGGAAACAACATTTAAATTAACATAATTTGTAAATTTTAAGAGTGTATAATCTATATAAAATTATATATTTTGGATTATTTCAAAATTAATTTTGAAAATTAATTGTCATAAATATTGCCATGTATTTTATTTTTAGAAAGTAAGTAATATTTAGGTTTCATTAATTATGTTCAGTCTAGTTTTTCAGCAGTTTTTCAGTGGAACACAGTGTTACATTATATAATCGCTAAAGTCTGGGTAAATATTTGACAACTTTGTTTGACATTTAATAGCCTAGTTTGTTTACAGATGGCTCTAATAATTTGAACATTAGGCTTAAGAGGAAAAAATAAGATCAGAGTGTTCTCCTAATCATTTAATGTACTGAAACATTTACAGCTAAAAACAAATCCGTGAAGTTGCTAGGTTTCTGCAAAAGGCAAAAACTAATTAGCTATCTGTTCTGCAAAAGATGCTGCCTGATTTTAGGACACAGAATGATTCATTAGTTGCCTAATTGAATGATTTAAGGTCAAGTTTGTGTGCATTACTATTTTAGGACTGTAATTTACTATAATTTGGAAAGACAGAAGAATTGGATGCATGTCCATTTTACAAAAGCACTACAAGGAAAGGATCAAAACCATGTGCTAATTGCTTATTTTGTTGTATCACTAGCAAGCTAAAAACCACATTTCTGTTGGCAAACATTTTGGAACTTGTTAAAAATACCATTTTGAAAATTACTTTGTCTCTCCAGAAATTCACATGCAATGTTGCCTTTAATTAAATTTGTTCTATTTTGCTCTACACAAAGAGCAAATAATACAAAATTATGAAAATTTATTACTAATCCTTGTGCATATTTGGACACAGCTTCACTGTATAAGTTGTAGAGAGTAAAGCTGAAATTTTGACAACTGCCAAATCATTTCAGCATATAAATAGTTCAGCTTGAATGTACCTGGTTTCACACTTACAACTTTTCATTAAATCAGGCTTACTTGAGCCTGGTGTTGATTTTCTTATTTGATAGAAACCAGTAGGTGTAGTTACAGTACCTGGGATGGTGAGTACAAAATGTGTAAAATTAGCTTAAGAATTAATAAGAAAGCCATAAGAGAACAAAATGGAAAACTTCTCTAGAATGTTGGCTAATACTGTGTTCTGATTCTCTCCTTTGTTTTACTTGAAGAGAAATAGATTACAATTGGAAAAGGTATAACAAGGACGACTGAAGACATAGAACATATTTTGTACTGGGAATAAACCAGGATTATTTTTAGCCTGAGAATGATATGATAGATGTCAGTGAAATCACAAGAGACTCAGAGAAAGTGACCAGGAGATGCTGATTCATGGTCCTAACATGAGATTGAGCTGGCATCACATGAGCTTACGGATGTGGAACAAACAACTGGGAACAAACAACAGGACTGCAGAAGGGTTTCATTGCACAATAAGTGTGAATTTGAAAATATACTGCCTGTGGACAGGACAGCTGCCAGAGGCACACAATTTCAGAACGTAACAGGGCAAACTAACAGATGAAAAATTGAGGGCTACTAAAAATAATATATCTGGCTGTAGAAATTGAACCACAAATCAAAAAAAAAAAAAAAAAGTGCAAAGAGTGGAAATACTACTTTAAATATGACTTTACCATTATCTTACCCAGACAGAACTTCTGGTATGAGCCAGCACAGCTGGTTAGGTCATTAAAATATTGTAACAATTTGGTTGGTACTTAAAAAGTTACTAAGTATGACATAGAAGTTGTCATAACATGGTCCTGCCAGGATCCAAACAGTAACATATGTTGCAGTGTCGCGACTTTTGAAACAGAAATGCTATACTGTAGCATAGATAAGACTTCTTTAAGCAGAAGTAAGAAAAATAACCATCTCATCTTTGATCTGTGAGCTGGGTCGCTGTACAGGATCCCGCCTGGGGAGCTGGGCTGGGTGCGGGTTTGGGGGGTTTGTAGCAGCCCGGGGGGCTCTGCGGGGCCGGGCAGGGCTCGCAGGCCCCGCTGCCCTCCGCCCTTCGGCACAGCCCCTCGGGGCGGCGGAGGCGGCTGGGCCGCACGGGGCAGCGGCAGGCTCAGCGCCTGTGCCCTGCCGGCTGCTGCCCGGTGCTCGGGGATCGGGCATCGCTCACCGCCGCCACAGCGCGGCCGGGTCCCCTCCGTGCCCTTTGTCCCCTACCTGCGCGGCACCGAACCCGGCCCGGCGCGTCCCCGGCGGCGCGCGGTTGTCATGGCGACGGGGCCGGCGGTGATTGACGGCTCGGAGAGGCAATCGGCGCCCTGCTCTGCAAACCCGCCCCCCGCGGCGGCAGCCTGAAGGGACGCGCCAGACAAGAACTACTCGTTCCAGCATGCCGTGCGCGGACAGGGCGCCGCCGGCGGGACTCTGGGGCGCGGGGCATGATGGGGTGTGTAGGCTGCAGGCGGCGGCAGTCTTCTCTGCACCCGCGCACCCCAGCCCAGGCACCGCCTCGGTGCTTGCCGGGCAGTGCCGAGGCTGTCTCCCGCTGGGATTGAGGCTATTCGATGCGGTTTGTTAATATGACGATTTGTAATGACTATAGTTTGTATTATGGATGCATAAAATAATTTAGTTTGCCTTGCTGCAATGTAAAACACAAGGAGCCCCGGAGTATCTTTCTCTCTGTGCGGAGCACCTGGTGCTGGTCCTTGGTGCCACTCCGAGGTCCATCCACCCCTTTTTATGGTAAGCAGGAGGGTCCCTTCTGTCTTCATTGTCAATCTGTACCGCCAGGAAGTTCCCTTTCTCAAAATGCCTGCTACTCTCCTTGTTTTGGTCTTGGCCTTGTTCTACCTTCTCCTTTCATACCAGTGGCACTAATTAGGCAGCTGAAGACTGTGCACAGTTATAAACCGAAGTTTGTCCTCTTGTCAGGCAGCAATGCCAAAGGCATCATTTCCGCAGTGCAGTGGGACTGGCACAGACCCGAGGCAGGAGTCCACTCTCTTTGAAGTTCAGTTAATAACTTTAATAGCTTAATTGTGTAATGAGTGGAATGACTTCAGCATATCCACTGCACCACTAGCTGCCCTTCATAACTACAGTTCAGTGAAAGCTATTTTTGGGGCTTTTTTAGTTTGTTTGGGGCTTTTTATGACGGGTGCGACACAGCTATTTTTAACAACATTACTTCCCCTGGTGGGAAAGCCTAGGTCAATAAATCTGGAGCCGGCATTACCATCCTATAGGAAGTGCATTACAGTGTGGAGAGCCGCCCGTCACGTGCGGCAGGAGGGAGATGTGCGGCACAAGGTGTCAGAGGCCGCGTGTGCCGGTGTGCACGGCACGGCACAGCCGAGCCTAGCCCGGCACGGCACGGCACAGCCCGGGCCGGGGCGGGCTGGCGGAGGCCGCGGCTCTCCCGCCCAGCCGAGCGGAGCCGGGAGGCAGCGGGGGCGGCTGCGGGCACGGTGCTCCCCCGGCCGCCCCCGCGGCGGCGGCAGCCCCCGGAGGCCGGGGCGCGGCAGGAGCGGTGCCGGTGCAGGTACGGGGAAGCCTTTAGCAGCGGGGAGAGGGGCGGGGGTGCACCCTCGGCCCGGCTTCGGCTTTGGGTGCCGCGGTGAAGGGGCGCCCGGCCCGGGAGGGGCAGCGGCTGCCGCGCTCCGGCCTGGCCGGGGGCGGCGATGCGGGTGCGGCTCCCGCCTCTGCCCCTGTGCCATCCGCAAGGCTCGGGCAGCCCGCGGTGCTGGGAGCCGCCGGCAGCGGCTGGCAAGGGGAGAGAGAGCGGCTGAGGGAAGGGCCCGGCCCGGCCCGCAGTGACCGCCCCGGCTGCCGAGACCCCGGCCCGGCTTGTGGGGGAGCCCACGGGGCTGCGCCTCTGGGAACGGCGGCTCGAGCCCACCCTGGGAACCAGAAATGGGTTTGGGTTTGTTGGTGTTTGCTGGTTTATTTATTTATTTATTTATTTTTAAATCTAGCGCTGATATTGACAGGACTATTGCAGTGGTAGATTAGGGCTTAATTTTAGAAATGCTGGATCAGCTGTGAGATAGGTGAGTGGAAGCCACAGCAGACTGTACTCTATCCTGCAGGACAATGGAAGTCTGATAAAACAGGAGCTGAACTTTTTTGGCCTCTGTATGGGCCTGTCCTTAGTGTTACACTGCTGACTCCAAACTTTTCTTGCGTTCCTGACAGCTGGGGAAATTGAAGGTCTTGAATCATGTCTGCAACAGACTTGTTCTTCTGTGTGCAGGGGCTGCTGGAGGAGACTGGATGTGACTGGACATTTGTAAAAATCAATCTTGATGATGATTTTTTGTTTGAGTTAGATACAAAGCTATTCCTATGGGAATCAAAAATAAACTCTCTAATAAGGCACACATTTATTCACAGCCTAGGCTATTTTCTCTGTTCCTAATGTCATCTGAAAAAAATATTCCTGGCTAGTTCTTTAGTATTTTATAAAGCACTTATAAAGGGTTTGTGAGTCTTTATAAAGCATTTATAAAATGTTGAATTTAGTACCAGATCAAAATGTAAACATGCTGAATACTATGCAGAGTAATGTCTCAAAACATGTTTATAAGGTTATCTAATCTTTTCCCCTCATACTGAGCTCAAATGTGAGCCTCTGGCTAATCATGATTCAATTACCTCTTGGTCTTTTTGTTTGGTTCATTATCACTGGTGGTTTGCATTGGGTCTTTTATGGCAAAAGAAAAAGACATAATCCTGCCAAATGACAAGTTAATGCTCTCAGGTGATTTATCTGAATTGCAATTTGTCATGCTCCATTTCCAAGAGTAAACCATGCTAATAGTAATGTATTAAAAAACTGCTGCCTCTCTTGAAAATTCCATTTCTTTCAGGGATTGGACATAAGCTTGTAAGTGTGGGGGAAAATACTAGCTACAGCAGTAGATAATTTTTCCAGAAGAGTGAATGGTCATGAGAGGCTTTTGGTGCTCCTCTTGAGTCAGGATGTCTTGTACATAAGCTGTGCTGTCAAGTGAGAGAGGAAGAAGTTTTCAGGAAGTGATCCTCTAAGTCCAAATGGACAGAAATTCCACTATTAGATAAGTGTCCTGGCAGCCTAGCTGTAAATTTAAGAACTTGGCCATGTTTTTCTTGGAGTTCTGCAGAAAGTGTGCAATAATATGTGAAAGGTCTGAAATTCAGTGAAAAGTGTAAGTGCCTTTCACAGAAGATAAACACCTCTGGAGTCCAGGCTGTTAGTGCAGACCGATCTGCTGCTGCTACATTGATGCTTGCAGGTTTTTCAACAGACAAAGACTACTTTTCTTTTCAGAAATGGAGAATCCTGAAGTGACTGTGAGCAGCTGCAGTGCACATGACGATGAAAACCTTTGCAGCTACAAACGACACTCATCAGTATCACAGGAGGCACTTTTGGAAGACCAGCTTAGAAGGAAGTTAAAATTTTTCTTCATGAATCCGTGTGAGAAATTTTGGGCCCGGGGCAGAAAGCCTTGGAAACTTGGGATTCAGTTACTCAAAATAGTGATGGTTACAGTTCAGGTGAGTACCTATGGAAGCAGGGACTCGGCTTATGGGAAGTCAGATGAATACAGGTGACATGCTATTCATGGTGTGGTGCAGAGAAAGGGAAGGGATAGATTGCAAAATTATCCTATTTGCACATATGTAGCTAAGATCTCAGGTGGCCTAATTTTCTCATAAAACTATGGACTGAAAAAGAATCCTTCCAGTACAGATGAAAGGAACTATGTTTAAGGGCTCAACTTGACCTTTTACTTCACTTTATTTTTCTTTGCCATTTCCCCCTGCAAAGGATGGCATCCCTACACATCTGTTACCCCAATACCTGCTTCACTGTTGTGTTTGAGGAAAGGAGAAGTCGTTTCTGTTTCGATACCACAGAGATAAGAACCGAAATTGGTGATTTTCTTCTTGTTTTTGGTTTGCTTGTTGCTTGCATATGACATACAAACTCTTGCATTGAAAAAAACCTCAGAAATTCTTCCTCTCACCCAGGCTTGTACCACAGATTTCATATAACACATTTATCTACTGCTCAAAACACAATTGTTTGTCACAAAGTTCTATGGTTAAGGCAGAAGAAAGTTTTCACAAAACCCTTCTAAGGCCTCAGATGATCCTTCAGAGTTGCCCGTGTGTGATTTCCCTTTATGGTCATGCCAGTGCTATGGCAATATATATATAGAAAAGAATGTTTTCTTTCCATTTGCATGAGTGATGGGACAAACTGCAGTAAAAGTTCTCCTGCTGTGCATCTGGCAGCATGTTTGTGTCCCTTACTGTTTCGTTTTTAAATGTGTCATCGTTCTCTGATTGTTGTCTTTCCCACTTTGCAACTAAAAGTAAAATTTGATGATGATAGAATCCAAATAATGCTGATTTTGTATTTTCAGAGAAAATCTGCCTTGTGGTAATTCAGTCTGTGCAGTGTTGGTTTGCTGGTGTATTCATGTGGGCTGAGCTTGCCTACAGAGCATTTTGGTATCTCTGTAACTGAGTTACCCTTATCAAAACCTGCATATCCAGTTTGCACCATGGCCATAAATCTGTAGACTACTGATTCAGACTTATCTCTGATGAGTTTCTTCACAATACACCTGACACCAGATTTGAAACAACAGTCAAGAGAATTGTGAGCTCCCAGAAACAATACATCTTGTACTTCTAGAAACCTTTTCCAGTCTGGATAGTAGCTAACAGCTTTGTGCTCACTTTTCATGAATGGTTGCAATATATATTTTTTACCAGCTTCAGGTGTTACCCTGTTACAAGCACAGCTTTGGTGAGTTATTCTCAAAGCGCTTTTCACTGAAACTTGATTGAGAGATGTTTGTTTTCCTGAGTTGTCCTCAATTTCCCTTTTGTGCACTGGACAAAATGGGGTCTTGTGTCCTGCCTTTTTGGCTGAGGAACAATGAAATTCCCCCAGGGCAAGTCAGTTGATGCCAGGCCGAACTAACAAAGCATGTGTAACAGTATATAGGGAGCTCGAACCTGAGATGGTATCATTTGCTTTGTAAAAATTCAAGTCCTTGGCCAAGATGCTGTAAATATGTTAAAGACACATTGTGAAACCCACTGTTTCCTTAAAGTCAAACTTTCATTTCAGCAGCTGTGGAAGGGAGCAGCCTGCATGTAATTGCTGTGTCTACCAGTGAGGCAAAAGACTGACTGTTCACAGAACAGGTTCATATGTTAATCCAGAAGCCAGCTTTGTCTTTGAACAGGAAATATGTCTTTTTCAGCTGGTGGTTTTTGGATTGAGCAACCAAATGGTGGTTGCCTTCAAAGAAGAGAACACTATTGCATTCAAACACCTGTTCTTGAAAGGATATATGGACAGAATGGATGATACCTATGCTGTATACACGCAAACAGATGTCTATGACCAGATATTCTTTGCAATAAACCAGGTAGGAATTGTTGCTGCAATATGTACAATATATATGATCTTTACCTGAGTGCCCCTTTTTGAACTGAACTTTTGTGTCAATTGCTTAAGACTAAAGTGTCAGCTCAGGTTTTCTGTCATTGCTAGAGCACTATAATGTGGTAACATCCTTAAAGCTAATCAGTGTACTGGTTCTATACTGGTATACAAGCACTCCTTGAATTTTAGCCAGAATCCTTTGCAAGTAACAAATTAGGCTTTCTAGTAAGGATTGTAAGGAGCAAAACATAATAAGCAAAAAGGAATTTAGATTCAAATCCTGAACTTAGTGTTTTTGTCAGATACTTTAAGATATTTGAGGACTCGGCTGTTGTGTGGTTTAGGTTTCACAGTTAAGTAACTTTTTTAAATAAAAGAGATGGGTTATAACCAATCCAAACACTTCTGCTTTGCTTTGTTTCATTGTTTTGTTTTGTTTTTCTCACAGACGAACAGTTTTGTTGCTATTTAAGTTGGTTTGTTTGTTTTGAACTTTAGTACCTCCAGCTGCCCAACATCTCTGTTGGAAATCATGCTTATGAGAAGAGAGGAGCAGAAGACACACCTCTGGCTGTTTGTCAGCAGTTCTACAAGCGAGGGATCATCTGTCCTGGAAACGACACCTTTGATATAGACCCAGAGATTGTGACTGGTGATGAACCTGATCTATTTAATCAGTTCTTTGGGAGGATGGGACCTACATTTTTGATAAATTCTTTTAAAAACATTACAGTACGGTGTAGTCTTACCATATAATCTGTATTGAATTTACTACTAGCCAAAACCAGTAAGAAAAGTTCTGTGTAACTAACCTCTGGCTCTCACCTCCAATGTCTGATGCCACAGAGAATTGATGGGCCTTTAGCACTGGTGACCATCTAATACAAGTGTTTGGGGCTAATTTTCAGGAGCGATCCCTGTGAACTCATGATGAGTAACTTGGCTGGTGTTCAAGGAAGCTGGTGTATTTGTCAGTTGGCTTCTCAGATGACTCCTCACTCAAGTGTGCTATCTTGTCTGGTGTAGCCAACAGCTCATAACAGCCTCGGGAGTGGGACAGGCAGATTACGGTTAAAGAGCCTGATAATCCATGAGATATTGTTGTGAGTCCTTATCCATTCCAGACTGCTTGTACATTGAGCCAACGACTTCACTAGACAACACAACGATGGGAAAGCACAATTTGAATTTCACTCTGGATTTCCCCAGGTGAGGAGGAAAGAGCACCTCCTGTGTTGGGGTTTTGGTGCGTTCTCCCTGTGCAGGGCTAAGCTGAAGCTCTGTTGCAGGCTGGTGGCAGTGCAGCTCATGTTCAATCTGAAGGCAATCAACCTCCAGACCGTTCGTCACCACGAGCTCCCCGACTGTTACGATTTCACTCTGCGGGTATGTGGAAGCCTGCCACGTATCTTTCTTTTCAAAACCAGAAAATGACTTGCTGGTTTACTGCACACAGCCAGCACAGGCGTTTTCTGAAGAGTGTTGAGTACCACTGTGTCAGTGGTGCCTGGATTACTCTGTTATGGCTTGGTGTACCCTGAAAATAACCAGCAGTTGTCACTGTGGGAGGTTAAGTTTTGAGTGCTCCTGATGGGGTCCTGAAGTACTTGCTTGGCTTACAGCCACTTGTGCTCTAATCCATCTGAAGTATAATGGAAGTGTAAGTCTCTTCTCTTTAGAGATGCTTCTGGAAAAGGTTGTTCTCACATCATAGAGGAATGAGAATGCAGTTTAAAAAATTCACCGAGTAACTAGTTGATCAGACACTTTGTGGCAAATACATGGTTCAGCAGATTTGTCTTTCATTTTGGCACCATTTATTTGAAGATACACGAATTAGTTTAAGCTTAGAAAACTTTTGTAGCTTCTCCCCTAGGAGAATTATTCTGCATCATTATGCAGGCTTAGCAATGCATTGGGCTACATATGTAATTGTTTAACTTTTTATAAAGACATGCATCTTTTTTTCATTTATTTTTTTTTAATACAGATCGTGTTTGATAATAAAGCACACAGTGGAAGAATTAAAATAAGTCTAGACAATGACATAGCAATCAGGGAATGTAAAGACTGGCATGTTTCTGGATCAAGTAAGTGATGTAAATGTGTTCAAATTTTCACACTGAAATTTTGTCTACAAGCACTATGTTTGTTAACCTTTTTCTTTATGAAAATGTGAGGCACCATTGATACACAATCTCTAATGTATGTGCACTCTAAATCTGATTTTCTAAGAAGTTGTTGTTCTTCAACCCCTGATCTGAAATCCTGGGAATCCAGTCACACCAATACTTTCTGTAGCAGTTCTCAAGGCTTGCACCACTGATAATGTCAAACCAAACTTTTCCAATGCCTCACTGTGCATCCTTCTCTCGCTACTGAGCACACTGCTCATTTCTTAAGGCAGAGTTGTGAAATGTTCTTGCACCAGGCAACAGGACACATGATAGTGGTGGAAAGTTGAAGCTGATTTACTCTTATTTCAGGACTTAGCACCAGGAAAGATAAGGAAGCATTGTTGGTAAAGCTTGCTGGAGTGGATGGCTAGAAACACTTATTGTTGCTTAAATGCCATTTGCTGCTTATTTGGCTATAACTGAGGTGCAGAGGATAGCTAATTTTTTTATATAGTCGCTCACAAGAACGAGCCACCTTTGCTGGCAGATATTTGGCCCAGTCAAAACATCTTTTTTCATTAGCAAAAATAATCTCTTTAGTAATAAGAAGCTTTCCAGGACTTTTAGATTCCGCTATGCAATGGGATGAACCAGATCCTTCTTTCTACTTTGCCACTTTCTCTGTCGCTATGCCTGCGTTAGGGAACGAAGGGCTGGTAGTGGAAAGGGATAAACGGTGTTTTTGTAAAGATGCAGACTGACATTACTTACTGGGGGCCGGAGGAGGCGCGTCCCGGAGCTCGGCCCGGTGCCCGGCTGCGGCTGCCGTGCCAGCAGTGCCCAGCGGGCGGCGCTGCCGGGGCCCCAAACACCGAGCGGCGCCCGGAGCCCCCTCTGACCCCGGGAATCCAGGGAAACGTGGGCAGGGGGAGGCTCCAGCTGCACAACAACTGTTCTGCACTGCGTGGCAAAACCAACTCAAATGGCAGCAGTGTAACCGGGAAGTACTGGCTGGGCTGTTTCTGAGTAGCGCAGCTGGTGAAGTCAGCTGGAATTTCAGCTGCCCATTTTGTAGAATTGGTGAATGTTCTTGCAAATTTAGCATTTACTTGTTGTTTTTTTTTTCCCCTCAAACCACCATTCTTTTAGCATTAAAAATCTAATCTTTCTACTGTCTCACCTATTTTCAGCTGTATGGTAGGTATAAAAACAAACAAACAAAACGATTTGGTGCAATGTTTAACATAAGATGATCAAGAACGTAAATTTTAGTAACGCAAGAGATGGAGAACTCATGGCTAACTCAATGCTGATCTTGACTAGCTGAGCAATAGTACACATTATCTGCACTGCCTAGGACAGAAAAACTGATTATCAAATACTGTTCTGACAGAGAAGATTAATATACTTATGTTCCTAGGATTTAAAAAAAATATTTCTGAACTGCTCTATGACTCCAAAGGCCATTTCAGTTCCTGTAAAATGATTAACTCTCACTTATAATCCTGCAGGGCTGTAAGATGCACTCACACTTTGGTATATTTTTGATGTGGTATCAGCCCTCCTAAATTTATTGAAGTGGTATCTGTAGGGCAGATGAACTTGTGTCTCTCATAAAATATGTCAGATGAACTTTTGTGGGAAAAAATACTATAATTTTTCTTAATTTGGTTGTATAAATGTAGTTAACATCAAAACTTGATTTTTACTGCAGTGATGATGAATAAGAATAAAGGCACTATAAACATGCACATTTTTGTTCTTGCAGTACAGAAGAACACTCATTACATGATGATCTTCGATGCTTTTGTCATATTGACTTGTCTGACTTCATTGATCCTTTGCACACGATCAGTGATTAAAGGAATTTGGCTCCAAAGGGTGGGTACAGCTCCTTCTTTGGAAAGCCTTGTCTTGTGTAAGACTGATTAACTGTTTTCTTTGCTCCTTTCCCCTAGGAATTTGTAAGTTTTTTCCTGTATTATTATAAGAAAGAAGTATCTTTCAGTGATCAAATGGAATTTGTCAATGGATGGTACATCCTGATTATAGTTAGTGATGTCCTAACTATTGTTGGATCAACTCTAAAGATGGAGATACAAGCTAAGGTAGGAAAACTGTTTCTGTCCAGCCTAGGTTTAAATCTCTCAGGGGACTTTAGGCTGGCTGTACTTGCTTCTGAGTGGCATGACATTTTAAAACTCTATCTTTTCCTCCAGAATTGCAACTCATGCATTTTGTTGCTAGTAGTGAGATTTAAAAGCTCCAAATATCACTCTATATTGTAGTGCTGAATTATCTTTGCTCCCTGGGACTCTGAGGAATAAAATGTAATCCATTTGTCAAAGTTTGACTGTTAACTTCCTCCCTTCCTCACTTATATTTGCTCATTTGATGAATTTCTTAAAATTTAACATTTAACTTTTGGAACTCTGTTTACAAGTGTTTAACAGAGTCTCCTTAAATATCACTTTGCTGCTTTCCCAGCTTCTGTTTTCCAGCATGTATGTAACAGTCAGCCACAGCAGGTTCTGGGCTTTCACTTTCAAAAAAAAAAACTTGATATGGACAAAACTGAAAATATGTGAAATGTTGTGTTTTACAGAATTAGGAAAAAAATTATTATAATATGCTATCCTTAAGCACTCTGATATTCAGATAGTATTGGTCTTCACAGTCTGTAGCAGACTTTGAAGTGTGACATTGCAACATAGTGAACTTTGGACACTATGATGAGAGGATGGGTCTGAAATCCATCTGCTGACAGCTTGACTATCACAAACACTCTGTTCAAATTGCCCTGTCTCACCACTGGACCCATAAACTCACTGAGGGTAGCAAGAACCTGTGAGGAAGCTGGTCAAGACAAGAGATAACTCTCTTCTGCTTTGAGAAAAGCAAAGAAGAGAACAAGACTGGAATAAGACCTTGCATTTGGGATTTCTGTATCTTATATTATGCATACATCTATTTATATATGCAAGAGTATTTTACTAAAACTCCTCTTTACAGCTGCATTTCAGTCCATTTTGCAAGCCTTGTGGATCATAATAACAAGATCCTGTTCCATATTACTGTATGAAAGTGGTTGAATCACAAGTTCACATTAAAGTAGCCTAAATTTGTTTCTTGTTAAGCTCTAAATGAATTATGCTGATAGGAAAGATTAGCCAATATCCATTGCCAATATCTATTATCTATGTTTTATTCTTAGGAGAATAGAAACAGAAATGAATGCAAACTTCTTTTCAAATAAGCTGTCATGATCCATGTCAGAGTAGAGCTGCAGTTCAGGAACAGAGTACATGCTTATTTGGATGAAAACAGGCCAGTATCTATAGGTGGAAAAAACAGCAAAATGTCAGTAGATGTAGTTCTGGATAGAATTCATTAGAAGCTAATTCCTTGATAACTTTATATAGCTGTTCCTTGGTAGCTTTATATAGTTCATCGTTCCCAACTACATAACAAGTACTTATCTGAGCAATGCTGACAAGTCATGCTAATTTTTACAAAGAGCTTTTCCTAACTAGTGGAAGAACTTTATTTGTTCTCTGTGATGTTTACACTGTCCATTTGGATACAGTGCAGAGATCCCTAAGATGCTCTGAGGAATCTGTCAATGCAGATTCTAGAAGCAGTTGCTGCAAGTCTGGAAGCAGCATAAAAATGTTTGCAGTGCCACTGCAGATCCTCGTGAGCTGGGTACAGAGGAGGTGTCTCTGCTTCTGCCGTGCACCTGCACTCTTGACCTTGCAAATAAAGCTCATCTTGTTAGAATCTGTTTTACAAACAGCCATGTGTAAAGGCATGACAACTCATTAAATGAGTTGCATTTCAAAGTGCCCCTGCTCTTTTGTGGGACCTCTCTCTAATGTATATTGCCTCAAAACAATTTCTAATTAGGAGAGTTTGCCAAAGGAAAAATGTTTCTAAACAAATGTTTGTAATAATGAGAGTCGTAATTTAGAATCTGTCAGTTGTTACAATAATTCTTTTTTTCCCTTATTTTTTTTGCTTCTTCTCTTGCTTTTTTCAGAGTCTGACAAGTTATGATGTCTGCAGCATACTCTTAGGAATATCTACTATGCTTGTGTGGCTTGGAGTCATTCGCTACCTAGGTTTCTTTCAGAAGTATAATGTAAGGATCTCCTGGGATCTTCATATTGTTGGTATTTATTCTGTTTGTTGCTATAAGAGGACTGGAAGAAGTTTCTGGTTGAATTCTAACTGTTTGCATTGCTTTGTGCAGCTTCTCATCCTAACGCTGCGAGCAGCATTACCCAATGTAATGAGGTTCTGCTGCTGCGCTGCTATGATCTACCTGGGCTACTGTTTCTGTGGATGGATTGTACTGGGACCATACCACGTGAAGGTATATTCTGACCATGAGAAAAGATACCTTGAATTTCAGAATGAGAGATTACTACTGCTGTTTTCTAGTTCTCCATGTCAAGGCTTCCCTTAATGTAAAAATAGTGCATCTTCAACATGATGCTGCTCTGTTTGAGGAGTCTGACTTCCATGACTCAATCAGACTTTCCTCAAGTTATGAAAGCTCCAAGTCAGAAGTGGAAGCTGCCGTGACTCCCAATCACATGCTGATATTTTAAGAAATCATTTCCATTTTGAAGAACACGAGTATCAGACAAAAACTTTGGAGACATTATGTTTATCCCTCTTAAAAGAGAAATTTACTTCTCTGAATTGAATGTGCATGCATATAGGAGGTGCCAAACTGTTCCTCAGAAGTTTTACTGTTTGCACCTTGTCATCCCCTGGGTGTAGGAAGAGATTTGAGGCAGCCAGTCATCTCAGTCAGTGTATATTCTTCATGTTATGTACAGTCTTTGTGTCCAGATAAAGCAGTGACACATCCTTGTCTTCCCTGCTCTAGTTTCGCACTCTGAACATGGTTTCCGAATGCCTTTTTTCACTGATCAATGGAGATGACATGTTTGCCACCTTTGCAAAAATGCAGCAGAAAAGTTACTTGGTTTGGTTATTCAGTAGGATCTACCTCTACTCCTTCATCAGTCTGTTCATCTATATGGTGCTGAGTCTCTTCATTGCCCTCATTACAGATACATATGAAACAGTCAAGGTAAGCACAGACTGTTCAACTGGAATAGCAGTGCAAGATTGCTGCTATCAAAACTGTCATCTCCCTCAGCATTTTAACTTAGTGCATGCCAATCTAAAGAATAAATATAATTATTACTTTTAAGGATGAAAATTGATGACAGGAGGGTTTTTGATCCCTCTCTACTTTGTTTTTCTTAAAAAGTCTGTCTGTTTTTCTGCTCAGTGGAAGCTAAATATCTACTAAAAAGCAGTACTTTCACATTAGGTCCTATGAATCTTCTAATTTCAGACTTGAGCAGTGTCTTGAAAGTGGTCTGGGGAGAATTTGGGTTATTGTAGGTTTTAGCCTTTTTAAAGGTTTAATTAAGTTTCAATTTCTAGCACTACCAGCAAGATGGCTTTCCAGAGACAGAACTTCAGAGATTTATATCACAGTGCAAAGACTCACCAAACTCTGGGAGGTACAGGTTAGAGGAGGAAAGTTCTGCATCTCTCTTCTGTTGTTGTAATGGTATGTATCTATATTAAAATTATCTATTAAGGTATATACAAAAGCAACATGCTAAAAAATGTCCCTGGTACAATGTTTATGAAAAGTACTTAAATTTTGGGGGAAGTTTTGTGTGTGGGAGAAACCCACACAAAAATCCCTAACTATTTCTAAAGAACAGAGAACTTCAGCAAAATATCTACAGCCAACAATTTTCTAAGAAAATGTGAGGGAACTTCCTAAATTAAGAATCACATAACGTGATAAATTATACAGAAAGTAAGATAATATACACAGTAACTTGGGAACCCCATATGTGTAATGTGTAAGCATTAACATTTTCTGTACCCACTACAACAGGCAGGACTTAAGAGAACTCCTTCAGTGTTCTCTTATCCACTTTTTAATCACACCTTGTGCAGGTAACAGGCCTGAAACGTGGGGGAAAATCAGCTTGTCAAGGTTTTAAGACAGCATGCAGTTAAAGATACTACCACAGCACTTGGAAACCTTTGCCTAACTTCCATTATTTAGGGAAAATGCTTCAGTTATTTGAAGCTGTGTTTCTACAGGAATACTGATTGCAGGATACATGGTTTATATTTAACTTGGCTGGCAGCAAATCTGAGTCTTCCTTGCTGAAGAGCCTTTTGGTGGGGGAACTGAAAAATATTTGCCTCTTGATTAAAAAGATCAAAGGTGCAACTCCTTGGTATTGGGCTTTTCTGGTGGGCTGTGTTGTTGTATGCCTGATAGAACATATTTATGAGAGGGAGGAGATGGGGATGTGTTTTGGAGCAAGGAGATGACAGAGCCTGCTGTGAGCCAGCCCCTGTTCTGAGCGAGTGTCCTACTGGAGATAAAAGTGTGGGATGAAGCAGAGCAGGGCATCTTGCTCCTGGGTAAAGGGCATGGACACATTAATATTTCCTTTTCTGCACACACCTCTCAGTTTAACCAGACAAGAAAGCCAGCAGAAGATGGATCAGGGTGGGGATGTAATAATTTTCCAACTGACTGTGCAGTGGGGATCAGGCATCTAGGACAGCAGTCCTGTATTCAGAATGTTTTCTGGTGGTTCATAGCAGTTTCTTGTCAATGGATGTCAAATTGTTAATAATTCAATTGCATTTTTAAGGCTCCTTGTACAGTGAAACTATTATTTTGCTGCAGGTACCTGACAACTTCCCCCTCCTCTCTTGTACAGGTTGTAGTGGACATATTTAATGGATTGTGGGAGTGTATCATGAAGGCTTTAAAGCAGCACAGATTGCAAGAACTTGACAATGGATCTGGTGGAAAACCTTATTTCTGAAGACTTAATTTTCTTTTCTCAAAAAACAGCGTAGGCCTGTGGCAGAAGTTTGTGCTAAACTTACAGACCTTTTGTTTAGACATTCACTGCTAGTTCAGGGGGTTTGTGGATTTTAATAGTTTTATTCTGTTTGATTCCTTAGTTAAATTGTGCTAGAATGCAAAGGGCATTCAACCTGTCTGCTTTCAGAGACTTGGCTAGATTAAGAGTAGAGTTTAAATGCAGTAACTTCAACTCTAAGTAGAACTAGTGCCAGACAACTTCAGCTTTGAACAGCAACCTAGCCCTCAGTAGTGCTGGCATTATCTCTCTCTGGCTGATCTGTTACTGAAGGAATGAAAGCACACTAGAGCCCCCAGCATTTTTTGGTTCTTTGCACTCACAGTAAAAAAAAAATACTATGAAATTTAGTGTAATTTGTTTCTGGAGTCATTGCACTGAGTTGATACACAAACCACTCAAATATAGCTGAAAGCATAAAATAAATATTTCTTTAAACACAAGTACCACTGGATGTAAGTGGCAATCTATTCTCAGAGAGGCTGGGATGTGCCAGGCTGAACTGAAGTTTCAGGGATGAGCTGAGTGGAGAAATGTTCTCATGTATCAAGCACTGGGCAGAGTCAGTTACAGTCTTCAGCTTAACAGTGTTTGGATCTTACATTTTCAAAGGGAAAATCAGACAAAAACCCTTTCAAAATACCTATTTTTAAAAAATTTGAAATCTTCCTCCGGCACATAATCTGTAAACCTGAAGTCTAAACTGAGTTAAAGACACAGGAGATATGTCTCTGAGAGTCTAACCTCCACACTTTAGAAACTGGATATTTCCTAGCAACCTAATAACCTGCTACTGTCAGTGGCTGGATGAAACATTAGCTCTTACAGAAGTTCAGTTTTGACAACTTAGTTTATATTCTTTGTTGATTGTGATACTATTTAATGGATGCCTTATTTTCTATAGTCTATTCACTCTGGGAGCAGAATAGAAAACTAAAGGGAAGCATATTTTAGAGAACTTGCATTTGTGAGCAGCATTGCTGTAGCTGTGCGTGACAATGTATAATGCTGTAGAGGACACTAAACATGTTCTGTCTGAATGCTTACACATTGTAAATGTGCTACAATAAACACTTACAGCTGCAGTAAGTATTGAGTGTGTCAGAATTCATCTTAAGAGTAAATATGTTGCCAGGTTAATATAGGAGTTTTGTTTTTTAATAATGCTGTGCAATTTCTGGCTTGAAACGGAGAGTGGAGTGTGTGAACTTGGATTTCCTGTAGCCCTGCTAGTTCCTGTGGACCCTGGTAAGGACCTTTTTCCAGCTGATGCTTAACAGTATTTCAGAATTTGCCATAGAAACAAATATTCAAGTATTTAACCTTACACTAAAAACATTCCTCACATTCAGCAAAGGCAAACCTAATACAAGGCATAGGTAGAACAGATTATTCACAGTATCTGAAAGCTTTGTGTACTGAGGTCCTTCTCTTTCAACACTCACCTAAGACTGAAGGCTTTTGAAACTTTTCAAGAAGACACAAGGCAGTCTTGCCTCAAAAAGGAAATATGAAGTGACCATGTTTTCTCTTGACACAATTAACTCCTTATGGATCTTTGACAACACACAAAATATAATGTGTACATCATTACTGTGTACAGTAATTTATGTAAGGAACTCTGGCAAGGGTGGCAAGCACTTTTAAGATCAATGAAATGCAGAAGGCAGACTTGCATGGCTTTTTCATACAGATTAAGAGAAAGCTAAGATTAATAATTCACTTAAAATGCAGGTACATTTTGTAAAGAGCTATGGAATACTTTGCTGATACAATTATAAGGCAAGAAATGGTCTGATTTAATTTAGAAACGGGGTAGAATATGTGCTTTGTCACTGTTAACTTATTTAATTGGCAGCAAGTTTCAACAAAGTTTGACAGAGCTCTAAAGTATCAAATTCTTACAGAGTTTTAGAATAGCAGAGAGAAAGCATGTTAATAGAAGCCTGCAGTATGAGCAAAAGGCATGGAAATCTACAACAGGTGACCACAAAGTAGGAAAATACAGTGTATTTGGGGTCTTTCTATTCCTAATACAAGTGGTGAAGTCTTCCACTGAAGATTGGTTTCGATTGCCTGAAGCACTGAAAATCCCTGGTAGAGTCTTCAAGTGATGATGGTCTTTAAGGGCTAAAGCTAAAAAGTGAATCTGTTGAGATGCAGAAATTATTTGGAAAACCACGATCTGTGTTATTTCTGCTGGATTCCACAACTTTTAATTTCGCATTGCTGGGAGTTGCGTGTGTTTAGGGAGGAAAGAGTTGATGAATTACAAGTTGCCTCCAGACAGTAATGAACAGGGGCAGACTGTGAGGCCAGAGGGGAGGGCTGTCTGAAAGAAGAAGGAGGATGTTTAAAGCAAAGGATAGGATGGGGTGAGGAGAAAAAAAGGAACTGCTTATAAGTTTAGCAGGGCAGCAATCATGTATTTCTGGCTATGGGTGCAGGCTGTTACACTGGGAAAGAAGAACAGTACCCTGAAAGGTTACAGGCTTACAACTGCTTAAAATGTCCAGTTCTGACTGGGAAAATAAATGCTGCTTGTATTATATATCTGATACTTACATTCTGGGGTTTTTTTTAAGAAAAAAGCAGACACTCCAACTCACACTGTTCACCTTGGTGCTACTGCTGGCAGTCTAAGTGCTTGCTTGTCCAGGTTTCTGACCTGTGTGATCCTTTGTGTTAAAGATCTTCATCTGACTGTTTTGCTCACCTGAGAAGAAGCCAGTCAGTGCTGTGTTTTCTAGCCTGCTGGCTGCATTTGAGATGAAGTACAGCTCAGCCAGATCTGTGGCTGCTGCTGTTGTGTGTGTGGTGAGGCTTTTTAATCTTATCAACATATGGTGTACTGGTTATGGCCTTGCAGAGCCAAGATGTGTGACAATGATCTTATTCTAAAAAAACCCTCGTGACTTCAGAGTGTCAGTGATCTCAGCATTAGCAATGCTGGTAGCACATGTAAAGCTGCATCCTGGAGACATTGGTATCTTTATGCTGATACAATCAAGCAGGCACAGATAGAGCTGTAAAATGCAGTTGGGGAGAACAAGGAAGCAGATAAAGCATCTGATTAACTCATGATTAAATATGTCCTCCTAAGTTCAGCCCTGAGCAAGAAGCTGTGGAGGGCTAAGAGATTTTCTTTGTTCTGATTCTCACTGAGCCCTGGAAAATCACCTGAAAATACCAATAGCCAGTATTTCCTCATGAACATAAGTCACTGAGTGCTGTATTGGGCAGCTGTTTTCCTACCAAGGCTCATTTCAATGCCAATGTTTTGCATACACAGTTACGGAGAACTACTTGTTTTCAGCCCAGATCTTCTAACATAATGAAGTTACACTGAGAGGAAGGGGTGGTGGGTTTACTTGTTTCTAAGTACCAGTTTCCATGTTGGATTGAAGCACATTCTCAAGAGAAGGAAAGCAAAAGAGTAAGAAATCAAATTCAGATGTGCTCATACCTATCCAGTATTAAAATGTGTAAAGACATAATTTATCTGGCAGATGGGGAGACAGGAACAGAAACAAGAGGTAAGACAACACACAGACACTGCTGTAAAAAACAAAACCTGTGGCTGCACCTGTGAGGAGCATCTTCCTGCCTCAAGCAGAAGCTAAAGCCGGAGGAAGCCTTAAGAAAGCTTTGATGCATGAGCGGACACAATGCTCTTGCAGCTAATGTTGAGAAACTGCATATGGATGTTTGTCTGGGCTTTTGTTCCTTCTTCTCCCTTACAGTGTGACCAAAACCAAATACAGCATCATCTGAGAGAATTATGTAAGAATCCTGTGCTGCCCATGTCCACTGTGTGGGCAGGTAGAGAACTCAGTTGCTGCAATGATGTCTCTTATGAACCTACATTCTGTTTTGAACGCCCTAGTTTGGAGTAACTGCATTAAACCACATCCTCTGAGGAACTAAACACCTCTTGACCTGCCAGACAACCAACTCTGTAGTAGTTAATCGCACCTGCAGTCTTCCCTGCGTGCTATCACCGTGTCTTCAACTACTAGCCGGCAGTAAGGCAACTCCCGTTCTGACAGAATCAGAGATTATGCTGAGTTGGGAGGGACCCACAGGGACGATCCAGTCCAACTCTTAGCCCTGCACAGGACATCCCCAAGTGTCACACCAGCCCCGCACGGGACATGCCCAAGAGTCACACCATGTGCCTGAGAGCAGCGAGCCCTGCTCCGGCAGCAGAGCCCGCGCTCGGGCCGGGCCAGCGGGGCCGGTCCCAGCGCCGGCCGGGCGGGCGGGGAGCGCAGGGCACGTGGGCGGCGGGCCCATAAAGGCGGCGGGGCAGGTGTGGCGCTGGGGCTGCTCCGCCGCAGTCCTGCCCCGTGCGGGCAGCCGCCGAACCCCGCGGCCCATGGAGATCCCCCTCAAGTCCCTCCCCGGCGGGCGGGCCGCCGCCAGCGGGTGAGGGAAGCGGGCCGGGCTGAGCCGGGCTGGGCGCGGTGCCGAGCCCTCGGGTCAGCCCGCCCGGCGGGCAGCGGGGTCAGGGCGCTCCTTCGCCAGCGGCTGGGGCCTGGCTGGGCCGGACTATCCCATCCCCATCCCATCCCATTCCATCCCATGCCGCCGGCCGGGGCCGCGATAGCGCCGGGGCACGGGGGCGGCCGGGTGGGCGCTGCCGCCGCCGCGGCACAGGGGGCAGCGGGCGCGGGTGCCGCGTTCGCGTCTCGGGCTGCGCACAAGGTAGGTGCTGCCCTCGCCGGGAGCCTGGCCGGCAGAGCAGCGCTCCGTGCCTGCTCCGTGCCTGCTCCGTGCCTGCTCCGTGCCTGCTCCGTGCCTGCTCCGTGCCTGCTCCGTGCCTGCCCGGCTGCGGCCGCTCCTCCCGCGGCTGCCGGGCGGGTTTGGCCGGGCAGTGACGGTGTCAGCCCTGCACGGGAGCGCTTTCCCCTCCGATTTCGAGAACTGCGAAGCGGTGCCGTCCTCTGGTAGAGTGCTGAGCTTAGTAGAGGTCGGGAAGCTGAAGCTGGGGTTGCCCCGGCTGACGTGTAGAACTCAACTCAATGATAGCTTTTTTTCCCGTTTTTTTCCTCCTTCTTGCCCTCCTAGGACCGCAGGGTTCTCGCTAATGCCTCTCCAAGATACAGAGCTCAAGTAGATAAGTGTTGCTGATACGGAGCTCTGATGGACGCTGTTAGGGTCGCTACGCTAGTGAGTTACTCATTAAAGAAAGTGACTATGCTCACTTACTAAGGCATTTTAGCCACTTGATTCTATGGTGCCTTTTCTGCTGGGTGAAAAGCTAACTACTACAAGTGTATTTCATGAGTAGGTAGCTGTAAATTGGAGTCCTTACTGCTGAAACCTGTTTCTTGAGTGGAATAATGAGTTCTAAAATGCTTCGCTACAAAACAGCTGAACAAGACTGTCCTACCAGCTACAGCAATAAAGAGTTGGTTACAGCAATGCAGCTGCTAGAACTGGGCTAGTACCAGTTATAATATATGAGGCACATGACACCTGGATGTGCACCTCAGCATGCATTAAACAGTCAGTCTTCAGTCACAAAACATTTGATTGTGTCAGTGCTTCACAAAACACGATATGGAAACCCATTGAGTGGTGTTAATTACACTGGTGTGTCAGGATTTAATTGGTTCATTGCTCTCTCTTGAGCTGGGTACTTCGTTTCAATTAGGTTTAGATTATTAGGCTAATGACCATGTGGTGGAATTAGATGGTTTCTTTTAAATATGGTAAATCAGTGGTAATCTCTTGGAGCTTTTAAACTTCTTCAGTGCTTTGGTTGAAGGTTCTAGTTCTGCTGATTTAATGAGGTCTATTTGGATGTAATTTTTAATCTGTCCTAGAAATGAATGAATTCAAAGCTAGTTGAACTATTTCACCTGTTGCCCTGTTACCTGTCTTACCTGTTTAAAAATGAATTCTTTTTTAAATACTGCACCAGAGAATGCCTGTTTTTTTAATTGGAAGACAAAGTCCAACAGTGATACAGGCTTGAATCTTCAATCTCTCTTAAGCCAAAAAATTGTGCTGCTTTCTTTGACAAATTTCCTGCTCATAATTTTTACAGTTAATTAATATAGGGAGCTAAAGACATCAATGAAAATAATCCATACACACAAGTGAGAGTTGTGAAAAGGTGAAAGTGCTGTTATTAGTCAACATCAAGTTTTTCGAATATCTGTAAGGTCTTGACACACATCTTTGGAGTTAACCACTATGTTTTTCATGCTATATATTTGAATATTTAAAAAAAAAAATTATAAAGTTTGCTGTTTGATTTGTGAGGGTTTTAGCCTGTGTTTGTTTGTTGGGTTTTTTTTTAATTTTTAAAGATTTGTCACTTCTGATATGCTTTTACTGGAAGCTTGGGGCAGGACTTTGCTGAAGTCTTGGCGTGGTTCTTATGTCATGCCTTCATACTTAAAAATGTGACCAGATTTGGCTTAACTCTGTTCTGTTTCCTCTTTCTTTCCCACCTCCTCCTATCACTTCCACTCTGGGTTAGCTCTTGCTCACTGTGTGCCCACACCAACACTTCTGCCTGTTGGAGGGAGGCTGGGACAGGAGCAGTGATGTCTTTGGGTGTCAGTGCAGGACTGAAGCATCTTTGTGCCTGTGTCCTTGATCCCTGCTCACAGCTGTAGCTATCACATGCTCTGCTGTCAGGTGTGTTTGCATCTTTCAAAGTTTTTGTATCTTAGACATTACTGAAAACAGTATGTTTTTATTATAAGTTTAAATAGGGATGCTGCCCACAGTTTCTTTTTCTTGGAAACTTCTCGTGGTTTTCCTGCTTCAAAAACCAAAATCATCCTGCCTCTCATCATCTTCATGAAAGATTGATTTGAGGCTGTGTAGGAAAGACATCTTTTGAGCTTTTAATATTAAAATAGATTTTTTGGTTTTTTCACTTCCTCTTCTGAGGAAATTCCACAGTGTCAGCTTTACTCTGCTTCTTTAACTGAAATTTCTTTTCTTGTGGGAGAGCTGGTTCTAGCAAATCAAATGTGCTTTGTGATCTACAGTTTGAGCTTAAATATCTGTGCACTTCAAACAGGTGAGGACACAAAAGTAAAAATGAAGAAGTATTCCAAGTATCCGAAAACTTGGAATCGATGCTTTTGGTTTTGAGCCTCAGACAAAATGTTATCCTTTGTAAAATTCAGAACATTGGGAAAAACATTCTGAATGGTAAATGGCACTGATAATCAGCTGGTGTCAGATAGGATCCTCTTAACATGTAAAGAGAGAAAAAAAATCACAAGTTGTGTTCTGATCTGTGTGTGAAGTAGGAAAGTTCCAAAAATTAATGACACTGGAAAACAGGGTTAAAATGATTAGGAGATAGATAAAGTTTTTTCAACATCCCATTCAGTTGAAAAGGAGAAACTTAAGGTGATTTGAAACACAACTGTCCTCTGTACTTAGTCCTCTGATTTTCACATGCCCAGGTATTTAAATAAATAAATGCCTATGAATTTAGCCCTTGAAGCTGCATGTTCATAACAGAAGTGTGTGTAAAGCCTGCTCTGGTTTAATCTTTAGGACACTTTTTTCTTCTGCTAGAATGTGGGTTATTCAGACAAATATGTTAGCAGTGGTCCCTCTTTGTTTCAAATAGATTTTTTAGAGAGTACTAGGAAGTCTACATTTCTGTTACAGACCTTCTTATTTAATGCCTATTAATTATTTGTCTAAATGGTGTGTTTTAACCTTCAGATGAATTGAATGCTTTTTAATGATGTGATTGCAGGAAAATATTTTTGCATTTCCATAAGATAACTCAAAAACTATTTTGGACCTTTTATGTCATGTGGTGATCTGAGGTGATACTGCAATGAGGAAATTGTCTGCCAAAATATTCTGTTGGTTTCTAATTCATATGGTATTTTTTTGTGGCAGAAATATGGTGACTCAGTCAGATTTAGATCTAAAAGAGATGGCTTTGAAAGAGGATTTGAAGTTTTACTTCATGAACCCGTGTGAAAAATACAGAGCAAGACGTCAGATACCGTGGAAATTGGCTTTGCAGATTTTGAAGATACTTATGGTTACGACACAGGTGATGCTCTGGTTTTACTCTTAGAGTAGCAATGACCTGCAAGAGAAGCAGGTCTGTGCTTCTGGGTCTTCACCATCCCTGGGTACTTGTTACTGGCTTCAACCTCCCACCTCAGTCCATAAAGGAAAAATACTGTGAAAGGTGTTTCAAGGGGGAAGAATAACATAAATCATAAAAGCCTCCTGGAGACTTTTAGGGCAGTCACTGCTTTAAAGTATTTTTAGGGCAGTAATTTGCTTTAAAGTATTATGTCAAAATTTTGCCATTTTTGACATACTTTAAAGCAAATTACTCTTGCCACTAAATTCAGCACTGTCTTCAGGCTTGTTGTCACAGTGCTGCTTTTTGTTCCATTCTTAGATTACAGTTTCACTGGACTGTTTCCAAAGTGATGTTTCCTGATATCTATTTAGAAAATTAAGGTGTCCACATTCAATGAACCTTTGAAATGCCAGACTGACATCTGACAGTTTGCAAGAACAGCTAAATATACGTGCTGGGTTGTCCCTCTTCCTTCAAAGACAGGACCGTAGACTTTGCATGTGAATGATGACACAAAATACAACTTCAGATGTCTCTGAAAAGGTTCAGTACTGCCACCTGTCCTAACCTACTGACTTCCATTTTTGGGGGTATCACTGAACGTGTAATTATGTAATTTTTCTGTCTGCTGCCCCAGTCTCCCACTATCCTTTGAGCAGAAGAGATGTTCTGCTGCTTGGTTTTAAAGGCCACAAGATTTTTCTGGACTGCTGCTTGAGACTTTTCTTGTCAGCCCTTGGTTTTGCTCAGATGTCAGGCTTGGGGATGTCCTCCTACTACTGTGCCTGTGAAGAAGCTCTTGTGGAAAACCAAGCAGTTTCTAGGCTCTGTTTATGTTTTCCTTGGTGGTGGTGATGGTGGAAATGGGACCATCCAAATGGCAGGGGAGCACAAGTCTCCAGCAGTAACTCTGCTGTTTGCTGTTCCTGCTTGTTAGAGCCTCCTTAAGCAGCACCTGGGTCAGGCTGGGGGGGTTTTTACTGCTCTAATCCTGTGCCATGCCAGAGGTAGGAAAGGTGCAGGAATTAATCCATAGCAAAGCAGAGCATTTCAGGGGTAGCAGGGTGTGCTGTTGAGTTAGCTTGTCTGCCATTTGCATCCTCCAGAGAGGCTTTTGCAAATCCCAGTTGGAGTTGTTGGTCCATGAGCTGTAAAAGCTGCAAGTGGTGGAGCTGTCTGTTCATTGCTGCAGTTGGATTCTGTTTCACTCACCCTGCATGTGATAACCTTGGCTTTGGTAATCTTATGCCACTGGTTAAGGGGTGCTCTGCTCCTGCCAGAGTCACAGCAACAGGCACCTGCCTGGTTTGTATTTATTGTAATTTAAAGCTGTTTCCAAAATGCTGGTGCTTGACCGCTGTTCAAAATTCAAATCCATTTCTCTTTTTTCTCTTGTCAGCTTGTTTTTTTTGGTTTGAGTAACCAGCTGGTGGTCTCATTCAAAGAGGAAAACACTGTTGCTTTTAAACACCTATTCCTGAAAGGCTATTCTGGAACTGATGAAGATGACTACAGCTGCAGTATATATACACAACAGGATGCTTATGATAGCATTTTTTATGTTATTAATCAGGTAGGTGTCGGTTTTAATTTAAAAACCTGTATTGATACCTATAACTTTGAGGTTTCAGTTTGCTTTCTAATGCAAAAAGAGATTGCTTTCTCTAACTTCTACTTCTGCTTTTGTTTTTAAACTAGTACAGGCACTTAAAGAACATATCCCTGGGGACACTTGGTTATGAACATGAGGAATCAGGTCTAAAAATCTGTAAACAGCAGTACAAGAGAGGCACAATGCTTCCTTCCAATGATACACTGAACATAGATGTTTCTACTGAAACAGGTACAGTACTGTTGTACTTACAATGTCTTGCTGTGGAGTATTGAATTCTTGTTCTAAAGCTTAAAACAAATAGCTTTTGGTGTGACAATCACAGGACCATTACCATGCTTCTTGCCTATTTCCCTCTTGGTTTTAGCACCTGTCTAGAAAAGACAGCTGTGATTATAAGGGGCTCTCTTCAACCACCTACAAAGCTTTGTGGTTGATGCTGAGGTGGTGTTTTGTTGTTCTTTTTCTTAACCACACCAGTTCCCCCTCTGTGCAGGAGGGTCAAATAGGGAATTCTGGATGCTGGTCAGTCTGTACCTTCCATGGGGGGGGGTACCTTAGTGCCTCTCAGCTGAGTCCTGGCTGCTCACGGGTTGGTACACAAACCTGACCCCACTAGCTGGGCCTCTGAATAGGTTTGCTCAAATTTAATGTTTTGCCTGATTAGGACTTGCTATACACACTGATCATCTCAGTTTAATGCCACTTTCCATGTGAAGTTTTTGTGCTAACATATTTTCCTGTTGGCTTTCCAGAATGTATCCTTTTAAAGCCAAAGGAACTAACTGGTAAGAAGGGAGAACTGAAGCTGAACTCTTCTTTTTTCAATCTTGAATTTTACAGGTAAAGTGATGGGGCTTTTAAAGTTATTTCAACTTGTTCTTTTGTGTTAATATGGTGGATTCTGATTTGTGCAGTTTGTGTATATTTCTGTGATATTTAAATATCTTTGTGCACTTTTTCAGGCTTATACAGGTTGAAATCTCCTTCAAGCTGAAAGGCATTGCTCTTCAGACAATCCATGCCCGTGAATTGCCTGACTGCTATGCATTTCAGAATACTGTAAGTGAAAATGGGCTGTGCCACTTCCAACCCTGTATAACAAATACAGGGAGAGCGTAGGCTGAGGGGTAGGTGTCGTGCTCACATCTGGCCTGCAGGAGAAGCACAGCTGGGCATGTGCTGGCCCTTACCCCTCCTTCCCAAAGGCTGCTGAAATGGTGTTGCCATGGGACAGTGATGCTTTGTAACATATCCCAGTCTGTAACCTCATGACCTGAGAGAGGGATAGGGAATTGCTCTTCACCTAAAGACTAAGTGTGAAGTTTGGCCTCTTGGGATACTGCTCTGTAGGCAGTACATGTCATCTACTCAAATGATGCCTATGCCATCATTTATGGTGACAAGTTTCTTAAAGCCTCTCTGATCAACAATATGAATGCCTGCTGTGTCCAAGGCACTTAGCAGGATTTATTTTTCCTGAAATGCAATCTTGCTACTCCTGTTTCTGATGTAGCTCTGTATTTTCAGATAACTTTCAATAATAGAGCCCACAGTGGAAAAATCAAGGTCTATTTTGATAGTGACACTGACATTCAGGAGTGCAAAGACTGGCACATATTTAACTCAGGTGAGTGTGATGCATGTGTGTTTGCAGAGCAGCACTTTGGGTCTCCCTTTGCTTTCCCTGGGCTGTAGCAGTCTGTCCAGCAAGACATTGCCCTGCCCATAAAACAATGCAACTTGCCTAATGCAATTCATTACCTCTTGCTGATCAAGAGCTAGGAAATAATTCCTTTTGTGAGATGACATGATCACCTCTGCATGCCAGTGTGTGTTAGCAGTGAGCTCCACCTCAAGTGAGCAAGGAGGATGAGTGTTTCTTCCATAGATTTTTAATTGTTGTGCAGCTCTGAGAACTCAATCTAACCCACTAACACTGGATAAATTTCCAGCTGAAGCCTCCTACAACTTTCAATTTTGTTTTCTTCTAACTGATTGAAGTATACTATTTCTGCAAATTTGTTTTTCATGTTGGCTTTTTTTTTTTTTGCCCCTGCTGGTAGGTGAAATGATGTGTATGAGCAAAGGCTGGCATCTGCCATGTATTTCCAGTGTTAAGGCTTGGTCTGACAGCTCAGGAATGTGCACTAAAGGGCCCTTAAAGAAACTGCAGCTGTGACAGACTGTGCAACTGCTTCTCCCATGTGGTGACTTGCTGTAAAGGACTGTGATGGAACAATATTTTTTAAAGTGCTATATAATATTTTGATTAATAAATATGTCAAGTGGCCTGCCTTTTGCCTTGGCAAAGGCAGCTTTTCTCTGATAATGCTGTGTTGTACCACTATCGAAGTGGTAATTTATAGAATATTCTGAGTAACCTCAAAGTGCCTTGGCTTGCATCTCTGTCCAGTAATTTCTTGTGGCTGTCTTTCAACTGCCTGTTCCTGAGTACTTTATTTTGTGTCTAATTACCAGCTGAGGGAGCATGCATATTTCAGTAATTAAGGTGACCTGAAGGGCTATTGCAACAATTAAAAATGAGTGTTGGCCTCTTTCATGTAGTTAAAAATGTATGTTATGGAAGATAGGGACTACTGATGTGAGGAAGCAAAGGACCTAATTTGTGTTCACATGATGGGTTTTAAATTTGTGGATGAAAAGAAGACAGTACAGAAAGCAAAACAAGTTCCTTATTGCAGACTAAGGTGGGAATTTTTAAAAAATTTAACGTTGTTGATACAGACCAAATCTGCATTTCTTTTGCCTCATGTAGTAGTAACACTGTGGAAGCACAGATGGACAGGTAAAAAGGAGGATACCTGTATTGAAGTACCCATTTATTTTGGTTTATTTTGAAGAACTTGAACATATTTTTTGTTCTTGTGGTCCAGTCTCCATGACTGTCTTGATGTAATTTTCTGCTGAGCTGTGTTCAAGACGTTCTTGCAGGAAGAATATAGCTTGTAGCCCATCTGCTAATGGGCTGAGAGTATTTGAGCATGAATTGTAGCAAAATGTCACATAACTCGCATTAAAAGAGATGTGAAAAGACTCACCTTACTTTATTTCCTTGGCTCTTTACAGTTCTCCAGAAGAACACTCAGTATATTCTGGTCTTTGATGGATTTGTCATCTTAAGTTGCTTGGCTTCTCTCATCCTGTGCACGCGCTCCATCGTTCTTGCCTGGAGACTGCAGAAGGTGAGCGCAGTGCTCATGACCTCAGTGCTCATTTGGTCTCTGCCTTCTTTGCTGCTGGTCTTGTGAAGGGGTACCTTTGGAAACATGGAGTATTCCAGTGAGAAAATCTGTTACAAGACGTCCCTCTTACTGTTATCTCTAGAAAAGATGTGCAGGTATCTTGGTGGACAATTGCTAACTGTGAATGGATTTTATTTCTGTTTGGGTGGTGCTGTAATTTGAAGTATTTTGTTGTATCTCTCCATGGGCAAAAGGAGGAGACTTTTTTCCCCTCACCCCCAGGATTTTAGACAAAATGACTTGAGTCTTTGTGCTGCAAACAGGCAATGTGTTCTGCACCTCCAAACCACAAATCTTTCTTCCCTGGCTTCAGAGTAGAATTCCCATTGAGATCTAGTCATAAATTAATGCCTTAATGAATATCCCTCAAAGCCAGCTCTAACTGGAGAAAATGTAAAGCACAGCACATAATCTAACTCTGGTTGTTTTTTTTTTGTAAGCATGTGGCTCATGAGAGTTAGAGTCCATGGTAGGTAGGCTATGAAAACACAAATACTTGTTTATCTAGCTCAATATATCCTTTTTGTAGCTTGGAAGCAAGACCAAGAGTCAAGAGGACATGATTAAACAGAGGCATTGTCAAACTGCTCTCAGGAATAGGCTCTTCACATTTATTCCTGAGCAAAAAGAGCAAGTGAAAGCAGATGGGCTGTGCTGGGCATAGAGGTGATATTGTTTGCTCTGTTGGAAATGAGAGCTCTTGCCCTGTAGTTGCATTTGAGCTCTTTTTCTCTTCTTTAGTTGGGTGGCCTTGCTCTGTTAGAGGTGGAGAGAACCTATGGTGAGGGGGTTAAGAGGCCATGGTTAGGTTAGTGGGAATGGGTTATAAATCAAGGGTTCTGTGGAAAGTTCATTTTCACTGGCCTAAATCCATCTTAATTTTTTTCCTATTTCTGTTGCCATTGAGAATCAGTTTTAAACTACTATTCCAGTGAATCCTATAGGAAAATAGGTTGTGTGGAATTTGAGCACTGCCATGTTTTTCATCCAAGGTGACCTGTAACTAAAGATCTAAATGCTTGTCAACAGAGATTTGTGAATTTCTTCCTGGAGAAACACAAGCGCCGTGTCTGCTGTGCTGACCGCCTGGCGTTCCTGAATGGGTGGTATGTCCTGGTGATTATCAGTGATGTGATGACAATCATCGGGTCAATCCTAAAAATGGAAATAAAAGCCAAGGTAAGAATTTCATACTTCAGCTAAAATACTAATCTTGCTGCAACCATGTGTAATGTGCTTTAATCTGGGGAGAGGTGGAAGTGAGGTATGACAGTCAATAGTCATCTGTTTGCTTATTTCAGTCCATTTCCTACTTGAATCACTACTTTCAGTCACTCTTCCCCAAAGTCTTTCAGTAAGACCATGTAAGCCATTTAAACATCTTATTTCCACAGTGCTAAGACCCCTAATCCCTGGTGTGGGACCTGTGGGTAGACAGTTCCCAGCAGAAAGACCCAACAATTTGAGTTGTTTGTTCTGTAAGAGGTAGCACATACAGGACTGGGAAAGCACGAGCCCTCCCCTTGGATGAAACAGAGCTCTTGATGGCTGGTGGGACTGGGCACAGCTTGCTGTCCTGGCAGGCAGAGGCACAGACAGTGTGACCTGCTCATCCTTGACCTCCCTGCCAGGGCTTGCTGAAATCCATGTGCTTTGTCCAGCTGGCAGCTCTTCAGGAGGCTTCTGGGATTGGCTTTGTGGGTTTTTTCCTAGTTTTTTTTTTTTTTTTAAATCTTCAATTGATGTGTGTCAACAAGTCATGTGTTTCTGAAACTTTGTATTCTGGGAAAAACAGAGTAGGTGGTGTGCTGCTCCTGCTTCATGTGTACTGAGGCTCAAAGGGCAGATGCCAGAGTGGCCTTCAGAGGAAGCACTAGGGAATCACTGGCTGTATGTTGAGGTGAGGATTGAGGGTTGGAAAACTTGAGTTAGATGGCTCTCTTGTGACTCCTGCAACCAGTTCTAGCCTTCTAAAGTAAGGTGCAAGTAGATTTGGTTGTAGTAAAAACAATGCTCAGGTTCTGATCTGCTGGGAGAGAACCTGTTCAGAGATGTAAATGCATGTAAACATGGAAAGGGATGCAGTCCCAAGGGTCACTTTTCATGTAAATGATGGCTCATGTTTTTTAAATAGTGAACTAGAGCTTCTTTGCCCAACAGCAAATAGTAACCTTCTTTTTAAACAAAAATTTTGAGTTATCCAATCTAATTTTGGAACTGTGTTGTAACCAAACTAAGGGCTTTTTTTCTTCCAGACTTTGCACTTCATGTAAAATTTCAAGAATTTCAGCATAGGTGTACTTCCATTTTGCAGCACTGTTGTGTTTGAATGATCTCAGTAAATAACTGCAGTTCACATTGATCTGATTTTTGTGATGTAGCAACAGGCTTTTGGTATTAGACTGTCCTGCTTTGTTTGTTTGAACTGCTGGAACTTGAATAGCTGTCGAGCTGACATAGCTACTGCTTTGTAACTCGACCACCTGCTCTGTTTGGATCCCTCAGAACCTCACAAGTTATGATGTCTGCAGCATTTTACTTGGAACATCAACTCTGTTTGTCTGGGTTGGAGTCATCCGATACCTGGGATATTTTCAAACCTACAATGTAAGGAGAGAATCAAATGTCTAACAATTAAAGCATATATATATATATATGCTTTTTTCTAGATTTCTCTCTAATGTTTTTTGCTTTTTCCCCCTTCTTTGCTTCACTCTGACTTGCAGGTGCTCATTTTAACTATGCAGGCGTCGTTGCCGAAAGTGCTGCGGTTTTGTTGTTGTGCTGGGATGATCTATCTTGGCTATACTTTCTGTGGTTGGATTGTCCTGGGACCTTACCATGAAAAGGTACATCAGCAGTATCCCTCCTTCTGTGTGTAATGATGGGAATATCTCTGTGTGTGTGTGGCTCCTAGCCAAACCAACAGAAATGTGTCTTTAATGGAAACGTCTGTTTAAAAGCTGTAATGTGAACATGGGAGTCATTCCATCTGTACCTCCTTCTACCTGCTCCTTTTAACAAAATACCCATTCTTGCTTTTACTGTGTGCTGGAAGTCAGCGTGCTCTCCAGCACCAGGCTGTTAGTGGGGAGGGGCTGGTTTGCCGGGCCACGGGCATTGGTCTGTCTCTTCTGCCCTCTTCTGGCAATCCCACTTCAGCTGCGTTAAAGAGGCACCAAATAGTTCTCTGGAATGGTTTTTTTTTTTTGGTGTGGTGTTTTTTTTTTTTTTTTTTTTAATATCCTTGGCTCTGGCCTTGTTTTTCCAAATCTTTCCTGTGCCATGTAACTTCAGCTCCTAAATTGTGACTCATAAAGGAATGGATGAATGCTTGTCTTGTTTGCTTTGCTTCCTGTGTGGGGGAGTGTTGTGGCTTTGTTTGTTTGTTTTCTTAAGGTTCGTGTCAAAGTGTGTGCCTGGTATGTCTTGCCTGAAATCTGGGTGCAGGAGTAAGGCTTTTTATATTCTAGAACACAAGCCAAAACAACCCCAGAGCTTCTTTGCTTTTCCCCTTGGCAGATGCTCTGTGTGACAGTTTGAACAGAGGCAGAATCCTGTTGTGGCAAATTCTAAATGTCATTTGATGACTAACAAATGTCTGATTTCTCATTCTGGATCTCTGGGTGCACACAGTGTGTGTAACAGAGACGGGCTGCAGTGCTTTTTCAGCTTGCTCTGCCCCCAGAGCCTGCATTGCTCTAGCTCACTGTACTTCTCTCCTTTGGGCAATGCAGCTATTCAGTCTGCACCTTCCCAGCTGATGGCAGCACAGTTCTCTGGGGGATGCTGGGTGCAGTGGCATCTTTTGCCACGCTGGAGGCTCAGTTGTTTATAACAGTGTAAGGCACAGCATAATTACTGTTGTAACCTCCCTGCAACAAGTGCCTTGCCTGAGCCAAAGGAGGCACAGCCAACAACATGCTTATCTATGAAGATGTTACCTCTTGCCTAAATATCATGGATCAATGTCAAGGAAAGCAGCTGGAGCTGTGGAGGATTCCTGTTCCTGCCAGTTCCCCAGTGTCCCACAGGAAGGCAATGTGGCACTGTGCAAGGCAGGCCAGCCCAGGGCTGGCTTCCCGGGGCTCTCCAGCCACTGAGCCATCCTGGAAAGAGATGGGAAAAGTCTTCCCCGATGTGCAGAAACACTGGAGAGCTCCTTATGCTCAAAAGTATAGAAATACACCCTCTACTACAGTCACAGAGAGGGAGTGGCTGTCCTGCATTTTGTGCTGTGTCAGCTAGGGGCTTCCAGGTGAGCAGTCCTTAGCAGGTCAGTGTTCCTGTGTCAGTGCATCAAAATTTGAGTTGCTCAAAAATTACCTGTGCCTCCTTTCTTCCTGGGCAATGTACTGCTGAGTTTCACAATGGCTTTAAAATTCAATTCAAAAAATAAAAATAAAATAGGCCATAGGTGTAAACCAGACCTGCTGTTCCTGTGCACCAATATATTTTCCATACAAGCATGTCTCCTGACATCTTGCTTTCATTGTGGGGCCACAATTGTGTTAGCTCATTGCTAATGCACAATGTTTTAATGTGGCTGTTAATTCATATTGGCCAATAAATCGTAGTTAAGAAATCCAGTTATTTGGAAAGGCAGAGCAAAATGGGAAGTGGGCTTACCTGGTAGCTTCAGGACACATTCCAGTTTGGGGAAATGGAGTTTGGTGTTCAAGAGACTGTCCTTGAAATTGAACCATGATTTTTGTACCGGGTGTGCTCCCGTAGCTTCATAATAAAGCTATAGCTTGTACTTGCAGCTCACAGAGGTCTTTCTGAGTGACAGACTGTTAATTTAGTTTGGACCATTTGAGTTCTGAAGGCTATGTGCAGACTCTAGCCCCTTAACACAGTATTGATTTATTGCCCATACTCTAGTAATGCTGCAGAGCTGGGAAGCCAGAGAATGTGGGTGTGTTCCCAGCACCCTACCACTAATTTACTGTATAGATTCTGTGAAATCACTTCAGCTGTGCTTTGGGAAATGGAATGATACTTTTCTGCAGGTCCAAAATTGCCTATAATTCAGTAGCTTTCCTTGGTGCTCGGTTATTGACTGCTCTGCCAGTTGAACATCACAAGTTTTATTTCTTGATAATAAATATTCTTGTGTCTGATCTCAACACATTGTGCTTAGTCAAGATGACTTTTCTACATGTTGCTATTGCTGATGTATATTTTGGCCTGAATGTACAGGAAAGTGTGTAGCATTTAATTGTCTGAGTTGGCTTCTTTGTCTGCTTTGAGTAAAACTCAATCTTTGAGTCTTGATTGATCTTCACATTCTAAAGTGAAGATTTGCTAATAATTTGTACTCATTTTCTAGTTTGAAGATCTGAACACAGTGGCTGAATGTCTGTTTTCTTTGGTCAATGGTGATGATATGTTTGCAACATTTGCTCAAATCCAACAGAAGAGTTCCCTGGTGTGGATGTTCAGCCGATTATATCTGTACTCCTTCATCAGTCTGTTTATATACATGATCCTCAGCCTTTTTATTGCACTCATTACTGACTCCTATGACACCATAAAGGTAAAGCATTTGTTTTCTGTTACACTTCTATTCAGTTTTTCATTCATTCTTGTTAATCACTCAACACCATACCATCTACCATTGCTTCTGATGTGTGATGAGATTATTAAAATATTTTCCTTTAGTCTGTGCCAAAACTGGGAGAGTGGCTGGGTTTGCTGACATCTCAGAGATGTACCTTTGGCAGGAGTTTGGAAAGGTTCAAGCAGATAACTCTAAAGTCATTTAGGTGTCCAGGCCTCCTTAATGTGCTGCTTAGAAATGTGTGGTTAAAAGAAATGTCTTCTGAGAGGTGCTCTACTTCTCCTTCAAGTCAAAATCGTGCCATCCATTTCCAGTATGGACTGTCTGAAAGTGAACCTCAGTTTTCAGTAATTACCTTCTGCTCTGACCTCGAGTGCTCTGTGCCCTCTGTGCTGCTGGTGGCCTCAGACGTGGATCCCACCCTTCAGCTCCCATCTCTTTCTTGTCTTGGTGTCACATACAGGCCAGCAAAATAAGGCTGATCTGACATGAACTACAACTTCTAGACCAAGCAAAAGTTTTACTTTGGAAGCACCTCAAAATATAGCTTAATTGTCTGTGCTTCTTAGTTTACTGGATGGTCTGACCTGCAAAATGGTGTTTTACTGACTCTTTCCTCTGAGCATTTTTCACAGATCAATTGGAAGCTGTTTCAGTATGCTGAACTTGTTTTATTTCACAGCATTTCTTCAGCATGGCAATATTGAATAGTCACACTGGAACTCTTCAAACCCAGAATTAGAGGTTTTAGGGAAAAGGAGCCCAGGGTACTTGCAGTGAGCACAGCAGCTCACTGAGAACAAGGGAGAATAAATACCATTATGGCCTGAGACCACTTGCTTGGCCTTATGGGCAGCAAACAAAACATAGAGAATCTGTGAACAATGTGAATATTCTGTCACTTAGTGTTGGTGGAATAAAGCAAGCTATGTAGTGTTTCTAGGATGGGAATGGGTTCTTTCCTTCCTACAGCCCTAGTGAATTATTGAACCAAATAATCTGGTTCAACTGTCACACTCTAGAGGAAATTTTAGAATGTTTCATGCCCAGTAACTTCTCATGTGCTGTAAATGAAATGCTTTTTCTTTCAGAAATACCAACAAAGTGGTTTTCCAGCAACAGATTTACATGAATTTCTAAAAGATCATAGCAGTGCTGGCTACAGAAAAGACAGAACTTCTTTTCCACTCATCTGCTGCAGGAGGTCAGTAGGGTGTTTTTAATGAATGTTTTCCTGAGAAGTACAACAATCAGCTTCCCCCTGCAGAATGCTGCTTCACGAGTACTGGAGTATCCAGAATGCAGCCTGTTAATATTTGGGTGCTGCTCTTCCTCCTGTGCTTTACTTCATGTTAGATCTTTAGTCAGCTGATGAGGCAAAGGCAGCAGTTCTGAGCTTAAACATGTTTCAACTGTTGTCCTCCTGTGAAAGCTGCTATGCAGAAGCTGATGAGAGGGCTGTGGAATGCAGCATGAAACTACCAAGGGTTCTGGAGCAAACCAAGTCTTTGCTTCAAGCTGTCTGTTTCTAAAAAGCTTTGCTACTAAGCTTGGAGTAGTAGAAAGTGAGAGGGTGATTGAGCCAGAGGCTGGTGCTTAATCCCAAATCTATGCAGTGTCTGGGGCAAACTGTTGGAATACCATCTGCCAGAATATTGGAAACACACTGGTAAATGTCTTGTGGTAGGCATTGTGGCAGTGGTCCTTTTTAAGGGGGTGGTGAGAGACAAGTGTCTCATCTGGTACTGGTTGGTCTGCTTTGAGTTCTGCTTCTGAGGCAGCATAACACACCTCTGAAGCCCTGTTAGAGACAGGAGAGACCTTGTCATTGTCCCTAGGCAGTCCAGGATAATCCATTCTTGTGCACAGAATGGTTGTGGGCACTGTGCAAGGAAGCCAGGCTATGGGAGAATGAGGAGACTAAAATGTGAACACTTAATCACAACTGGTGTGACAAATCCCCTTTTAGCAGTAGGATTGTTGTCTAATTATATACTGATGCATTTGTGAAATACATTTTTATGCTTTTGGTGTACCCTGGCAGAAGGGTACCATAGCCACAGAAGGAACAGGTGAGATGATGATGGGCAGGTATCCCAGTGGCTGCTGGGGGCACATGAAAACCAGCTAGGTAACAAGAATTCCAGCTTCAGGTTTCATCTGCAAGCCACTGTGCAGAATAAAAGATTTGTGTGCTTGAGCATAACAAACATGCACCATAATATGCTAGGCAGTACTGAGGGCAGAAGCCTGGTGGTTGGAGTGAAGATCCAGAGCTTTTGCTGCTGTAGAAGGTTTTACATCATTGTCTAGTGCAGGAGTTAGAGATGGATGTGGAAATGGGAGAGCAGAGAACAGAAGGATCAAAACAGCTCATGGGTAGATGCTTCCTGTTGCATTTCTTGCTGATTGGAGAATTGTGAATTTTTTCTTTACAGACAACAGAGTGAAGACAACTTGATACTTATTAATTGATGGCTGCAGATTGAAATTCACTACTGATATATGCAAAGAAAGCATAGTGGTATGGAGAAGGATAATTCTCCAAATTGCAGTGGAACCTGCCATCTGAATCTGCCTCATGAACAGACTTGTCTTAGCTGATTAGGGTTTGGGGGAAGAAAGCTATTGATGTGACAGCAGCTGGCTGACCAACAGGAGACCCAGAAGCTGTGTCTGGAGAAGAGCTGTGAAGAATTCTGTATTCTTGCCCCAAGTTCTGTCATGTTAGAGAAGACTGATCCTTGAGCATTGTCCGTGGAAGCTCTGTTTGCTAATGACATTGAGGAGGAAGGAAAATGGCCTTGAATCAACTGTTGTTGTTAAAAAGAAAAAGAGTGATATAAAAATAATTTTTAAAAAATAATCCTATGTTTAAAAGTATTAAATAAAAAGAAGTCATGAAGGGAGGAGTTTATATCACTTAACTTGGTGCGTTCAGCCTGTCATTTCTACTTGGCACATTTCCTTTATTTGAATTAAATTTATGTAAAACAAAGAAGGTGCACAAAAGTGGAAAGTAACTTGTTTTCCCTCTTGTATATCATTTTACCACAAACCACTTATAGGTTACTGTCTTTTCTTTAACAGCTTTACTAAAAAGCAGTTTGTTATCCTTTTATCTTTTTTGGCCGTCTTTTCTTTTATACCCACAATATTGATTAATACTGTGTCAAGATTAAACTTACTGCTTTAGCTATAATTTAAGACATCTTTACAGGGTAGAAAAATTTCATGGTAAGCATTATCTGAAGGCTGCTGGAAAGATTTTTTTTTTTTTGGTAGTATTATTCTATTGTATTGTCATAATCCAGAGGAAAAATTCAGTCAAAAATAGTGCCATGGAGTTTTACTTCTGTTTCAAGCACCTGTTAATTGGAAGAAAATCTGTAGCAACTGAGCCTTGCAGTTGGTTTGTGCAGGTGACTTTCTAGCTGTCTTTGGGATGGTCAGCTGTAAAGACTCTACTTGCCTCTTTATAAACTTTAGTCAATGAGAACAGAGGACTTTGGGGAACTTATTAACAATTCCAGGATAGAAGTGCATAAATGTTGACCAGGTACTTCTGGAAACTTCCAGGGGTGCTGACAGTTCCTGGGGTGGGTGTTCATTTCTATGAGATGCTCCACTTTTGTCTCTGCACTATTTGCCCTCTAAAAAAGCCCCTCTTCAGTAGATTATGTCAGTGTGTTGGCCAGGACTCAGTCTGGCCGTGTGTTCTTAACTACTAACAGTTCTCTGCAGGTTCTGGCTTATCAGTGTTTCAAATGGCAAAGGCAATTCAAAATGCTGCCCTGATATGAGTGAGATGAGTGGCAGCTTTTTTTTCCCCCTTTTTAAAAATTTATTTTAATCTCTTGCCTAGTGTTTACCTTCATAACAATTATACTTTTATTGTTGTTGAAAGTGAATGCCATTGCTTTGGCTGCAGCTAGGTGTCTAGAACAGATTTTTTGGTGTCAGGATTTTGATCACCCAGGTTCTGCACATTTAAATGCTCCTGTTGCTGAAATGTATTTGGGACAGAATTTTTTTCCCATTCCAGCTATGCAATGTGTTGCTGTGGCCTAATCTCACTACAGCTTGTGGCTATAACTGAAATTGCTTCCAATAACCAAGACACTGTGCTCTTAGCAAAGATTTTCTGTAACTGTCTTTTTATAAATTGTGTGATCTAGAACAGAGCATTACTGTCTTCCACTGTTGACAGAAGAGTCTAGTTTTCTCCTGGTGTTTATTTGCAGAACTTGTTTGGGGCAATATTAGTCTTTTGGTGTGTGCTCTGGGGCTCTGGATAACCCAAAAACTCTTCTGCAGACTGCAGGAGGATCAGCATTAACTGACTGCCAAGGTCCCCTGTCCCTTACAATGTGCAGTCTACTTGGTGATGTACAAGATGCTGATGTTTTCTGAATTTGCTGCTGTTTTATTGGTTAGCTTTCTGGAGTGCCTCTTTCTAAATCAAACAGTTCCATCGTGTCTGAAAATGAACAGAGTTTTCCTTACAGCTCTGCCCTCTGCCAGTACTTACAGAAATCTTGGGTTAGAGACTGGAACCTAGCAGAAGCAGGTAGTAAAGCAAGTGTGTGGGTAATTAGTCATGTCATTATGAACAATGTAACAGGCTCATCACCTCCAGAGACTGGTGCCTCTCTTCCCTGGAGCAGCTGAGGTGGCTCCCATGCCCCTGACACCGAGCCATGGGGCAGAGCTGTGGCTCCTCACTCAACCTCCAACTCCTTCTTAATGTGACCTGCCAAAACCACTGCTCAGATAAATACTTGTTTGTGAGAGAACCCCTCAGGGAATGAGGGAAAGCATTATCAACAAAAGAAATGCAGAGAATACTTAATAATTCTTAACTGTTTTTAAGACTTAATTTCTGTAATGGAATCATAAGGCTTTCTTGTCCAGTATTGATTTTTTATGATTTGAATCATATGAAATGCTTGCTAGCTAGGCTGCTGCTTCAGCCCTACCATATTAGAGCAGGTCACTAATGTGCTGTAGAAACCACTTTTTATCTTCACCATCTGGTGTTCTGTTTTTTTTCCTCTTGAAAAAGGAGATAAGACACACTGGCTGGAGGCTATTACTGTCCCTCCTTTCCACAGAGGTGAAACGTAACAGGAAATCTGGCATATGTTGACTCTGAATTCTGCACATTAATACAGATTTGAACACAGTTCCTGGCTAAGAGGTGGTCCCACTCCAGCTGCTAAGGAGGTAATGCACAGTAATGGAAGCAGAGCTGGAACATAAACTTCTGCAAAGTGCTCTGAAAAAGGGACGTTGCCTTTTGTAGTCTTGTTCTTTGGGAATAGGAAACTTTTGCTAATTGCTTATAGGACTTAACAAAAGGAGGATAGAAATGGATGAGAATGAGAAGCTTGATGAGACGTGGATAGGAAGAAAGAGAAGAAAATTTCCTGAGCCATCTTCAAGGTGAGCATTCAAGTGTGGGGAATAGGGTCAATATGATTTTGGCTCTTATTCTGTGGTTTTTCTTTTTTCTTTCTTTTCTTTTCTTTTCTTTTTTCTTTTTTTTTTTTCCTTTTTTTTTTTTTTTTTTTTTTTTTAAAAAAGAAAAAAAATTGGAATGGAGTCTGTTTGGCATTTCATATATAATGTTCACGTGCAAGGTTGTACCTAGCCTTTAACACCTAAGTTCCATGCTGTAATTGTTACCAGGATTTCTGAGAAGTGGGACAGAGATCTTCTGCTGAGATTTTGTTTAGTCAGTTCTTCAGCTCTGAGCAGACCTGTGCCTAGGTCTGCGCTATGTGGGCAAGTGCCTGGCCCCAGAAAGTGATTGAGGTAGGTAACAATGTGTCAGATCCGCTTGATAACAGGCTTCAGATAAATGTGATTTTGTACTACCGTCTACTTTTGAGGTTGACTTGCCATTGATTGCAAAGCTGCGTGTGCTCACTCCGGCCCCTTGGAGGTGGTGCGAGCCGCCAAGTTTCCGTATCACACACTGTGATACGGAAACGGGTGTGAAATGTTTTTTGCTTTTTACACTGTTTCAAAGAACAGCTACATGTGGCGCTCTACCGGTCTGTACTGTCAGGGTCTATTCGCAGAAGTTATTGCAGTTTTATCCGGGTTTTGCATTTGTTTCCTAAGGTGTGAATGATGTCGGACCTTCTGATGGGCTTTTCGGGCAGCGCAATTCGGACTTGTGCAGCTCGTGGGTGTCCCTAGCGTTCTCCACAGCCGCCCGTGCCGCAGGAGAGCCAAACCTTGGCCCCGGGGAGGAAACAAAGTCCTGGGCGAGCCCTCCCGTTCGCGGGCCGGGGGCAGGTGCGGGCGGGGCCGGACGGGTTAAGGCCGGCGGGGCGGGCGGGCGAGCCCGCTCTGGCGGCGGCGCTGGCGCTGCTCCGCTCCGCGCCGGGGCTGCCGGTGAGTGGGGCCCGGGCGGGCAGGCTCAGCCCCTGCCACCGAGCGCGGGGCCGGGGCGGCGGGGCGGGCGCGTCCCGGGGCGACGTCTCGGTGAAGGGGGCAGCGGTGGGAAGGAGTCCTGTTACTGCGGGCTGGACGAGCTCCGGGAGCAATGCGCCTTTACCCCAGGATTCGGGCTGGCAAAACTTCTTCAGTTCTGTAAAACTCTCTGCGGTGGTAGCGGAGCCCCGGGCAGTGCTGGTGAGCGGAGCGGGCAGAGCCCGGAGCGCCGCCCGAGCCTGGCGGGGCAGAGCCCGGAGCTGCCGCTCTGTCCCGGAGAGCCGTCGCGGTGTGTGCGGGCACGGAGACGCGCGTTCAGAAGCACACACGTGAGTTTGCAAGCACTCGAGACTCCGTTTGCACACCCCTGGGTGCGCGGGGGCCCTGCCCTGCTGAGGCGCGGGCAGCTCGTATGGACTGCGGGTGCCGGCAAAGGGTCTTGTGTTAAGCGATTTTTAATACGGTGTTATCTTAACCCATGCAATACACCGAAAAAATACACTACGTTATTTTCCATGATAGGTTCTTTCCCTTAAGGAAACAAAGTCGGAGCCGGGGGGGAGAGGGAGAGGAAGCAGTTTTGTACCCTTCTGTTTCCAGAGACTATGTACTTAGATCTGCTCTCCTAACTGTAATATGAGTCTAGAAAAAGAGATTTCTTGTTGCAGACTGGTAAGCTGCATTGCTGTAGCTTTGTTCTTTAAACTAGGCTGCATGTGTGGCTTCTTGCATATTCTTAAGGTCTTTGAAAAGGTGCAGTAGAAAGCACAACTCAAATCCAGTTATATGGTGAAAAATCTGATTTCACTAAGCTTATCTCTGTACTGAAAATCAAACTAAAAGCAAACAAATCAAACAGCCCCAAAACCCAAATCTGCATAATTAGTAAAGAAGCAAAAGTTCTTACCGCCATGCAAAGCTGAAAGATGTTATTTATCTTTTTTTTCAGAAGGTTAGGTGAAAGTTTCAGACAAGTTAGACTGGCTGTGTCCTTATCCTCCTGTGCTACACTGACCTTTTAGGAATGTCTTCCAGCACAGGTTTATGCTATCAGACAATGAAACAAAATCTCTGAAGTATATGATTTGATGCTCTAGAGAATGTATTTGTCTGGGATAGTAGAATTAAAGACTGACATACCTGAATTCTACTATTATGCCATTAGGCCAACTTCTATGTCTTGAGCAAAAAGGTCTTGGAGTGTGCTGTTTCTAACAGCTCCACTGACACATTTGCTTGTGAATCCAGTCTCTGAATCTCCTAACAGATCAGATGCAGTGAAGTGACTTGTTTTAATCAGCAGTGGTGTGATTTAGGTCCTCATCAGTATGTCCTGAAAATAAAGAGTAAAAGTTGAGTTGTTTGGGACTGTGCTAAAATAGTCTGTATCTGCATTCTGTAGGTTTTGTGAAAGAAAACTGATTTGTTGAATGGTAAAATGGAGCTGGTAGTGATCAGTGAGAGGACCTGGAAGTTCTGCAGAAATGGGAAACTTACTTTAGAAGCAGAACAGGTATTTTCTTCTAGGCATGTTTCACAATGTATAGGCTGTTTGAATGACTTTTAAATACTTTAAATGCTGTGTCTGTTTCCGCATTATAGGATGACCTGCCAGCTCCTTTCAGAACCACACTTAAAGGAGACTAAATGAAGGCTTTGCAGTAAAGTTTTTAGTTTGAACTCCATATATAGATCTAGTAAACCATAATTTCAGAAAGTCTTAAATTACCAAAGTCTGAAGTCTAAACTTGTGGTAACAAGTGAGTTACTTGCTATCTGTGCCTAACAAATTTCTGCAATGCATCAGAGCTTTCAGACAGTTTAGTGCATTAGAGCAGCTTTGTACTAAAGGGATTTCAGGAGCTGGAGCCTGAGATTTGGAATACCTAGGTGGAGGTGTCCCTGTATCTCTGTGTCACAGTTCAGCTGTCGGTGTCAGCCTGCAGCAGTTGGTAGAGGAGCAGCTCTGTCACTCACATGCACAGGGTGACTCTTGTGTGCCCTGACAGTGATTTTTAAACCTCTTATCAGACTGTGTGTACAGAGCACTGTGGTTCGTGGCTGGTGGTACTACTTCCTCTCTCTGCAACTTTAAATATTTAGTCTTGAGGGTCTGTATTTTTGGTAGGTTTAATACTTTTCTCGAGGCTTTCTATTTGTACCGTATTGCACTGGTATGCTATATGATACCTTTTATGCAGGATGTATGATAAATAAAAACCTTAAATGTTTCCACCACAGATACCTAAGTGTTGCCAAAGAATCATCTTCATTCCTTTTGCCCCACTCCCTTCCCAGTCCAAAAGATGACACCACAGAAATGGGCTATTACTGGAAATATCCAGAACCATGGTGGAAGTATGAGGGCTGCTGCACTTTCCATAAGTTAATATTATGTAAGTGAAACAGGCTTGGAGAGAAAATGGATGTGGCACTTTGCTCTCCTTAGTCTAAAAGGTATTGAAGACCAAGGTAGTGGGATAATGCTGCTTGGGAGTGATTGATTTGAGTTCAGCAAGTTATCTGAACTTGGAGATACTACAGTTAAAGAAAAAAATAGAGCCAAACAAAACCACAAATAGATTCCCTCACTAGTAAGCAAGTTCTCTGGCTGAAAAACTTATTCATTTGGCCTCATGGTTTTTTAGTTATAACTTTTTTAATTTGTAAAACTGCATTTAAATTTTTTTTTAAAAAAATACATTCTCAGGTCCTCGAAGTGTACTGTGTACCATGCTGTTTCAAGCACAGGCAGTGCCTGCACAATTTCTGTAATAAACAAAATGTAAAACAGTTGCATTTCTGAGATAATTTGTTTCTGTAAGACCTGGTAAATGAATGTTGGCTTCAATTATGTCCTCTAGTAGTACCAGATAAAAAAAAAGGCTTTAGTTGAGATATATTTGTATGCATAATGAGGTGCTTCCTTTCAGTTTGTTTCTCTAAATTGATTTTGGTTATAATATCAATAAACTACTAAATACAATTAAAAGTGAACCAGAGCACTTACCTCACAAAACTCTTCCTTACAGTTACATATTAACATTTTTGGCTTCGGCTGTGTTACACACCCCTTTCTGCACTGGTATTTCTTTTTAAGCTGAGGTAACCTGGATGGGTTTCTTGGGTTACTGTGCAATCATTGGGTTGTGTTTTCCTCCGTGGCCATCCATGCAGCAGGGTGTGGAGGGGAACAAGGAACCAATTCCCACTGTGAGCTGGTACTGCTGCTGCTGTAGCTCTGGCTGCCCAGCACCCTGCCTTCCTTCTGCCTGTGCCTTCCTCTGGGGAACAAGGTGAGCCAGAGCTTTTCAGGAGTGAGGAAAACAAAAGCAGCAGGGGTGGTTTATCTAGAAGAAGAGGACTGGACAGAGGGTGTCTGTGTCTGCCTGTGGCACAGGGTGCAGGCAGACAAATGCTGTGCTCTGGGGAGCCCTGTCAGGGGCTGCACTGGCTGCAAACCTCCAGGCACTCCTTTTGTGGTGCTCTGCAAGAGCTATCTGCTACTTGTAGGGTAGATTAAAAAAGCTGAAGGAATGTGTGCAAGTAGGCAATTGCTGCTGATATTTCTCTGCAGCGACAGTCTGAATGTGCAGAGAGTATTTCACAGTATGCCACTTGTGCCTGTGATCAGTCATTGTGATAAACTCAACTTTCTGCAGAGCAACTTTTGTAATAAGTTTCAAAATCTCTTAGAGATCTGTCTTTAATACCTGGTCTTGGCTAATGGAGAAGGGGAGCCAGGAGGCCAAGTGCTCAGGCAGAGCTGGCAGGCTGCCTGCTTGGCAGGCTGAGCCTGGGCACAGCTTGCTCCTCTGCTCCATCTCACAGCCCTGCCTGGACCGTTCTGGCTCTGGGATCTCTCCTGTTCCACAGGGCATCCTTCTGGGTGCTGAACTGCCCTGAAATTCTGCACAGAAATTCCTGTGCCAGCTCAGTAAACCTGGGTGCTCTGCCTGGGCACACACCCTCCCTCCCCCTGAGATGGCTTTCTGCCCTGCTAAAGGGCTTCACCACTTTTGTCCTCCTTGTAGGCTCAGTTTTGCTCTCAGGATCTTTCAGTCCATCTCTAAAGTTGGCTTGAATCCTGAATCTCACTGTAGCTTTCTGTGCCACCCCAGGTCTGTCTGCTCCCTCCCTCTTGCATTTATACAGAAACAGGGCAGAAGCCATCCAAGTCCCCCAAACTGATGCCAGCCCTTCAATACAGTTGTAGTCAATGTATTGAAACATCTTGGTTTTTAATGGACGGGGAAGAAAACCATGGGAGTGTGCCTTGAATTACATTATGGCTTGCAGGCTAAATTTTATAATGACTTTATCATTAAAATACTATTTGTTTTTTCCTTCATTAATGTTTGCATTAATAATGAGTAGCTCAACTTAGAGCTGATTTACAGGCCAGATTTAATTTTTAATCAAAATTACTTAAAGCTAATTTTAATCACAGTTTCAATCAGCAAAATCCTTGACTTTTATAGCTGATATTAAATTTAATTATAAATATACAGATTTTCAGTGAATTTATTGAAGCAAAAAAGATTCCAATTGAATAACAACCATTAAAGCATGCAAACTTGCAACTAGCCAAACCTTTTGTTGAAAACATTATTTAGGTGATGTTTTATTTCACTAACTCTTTATTCAGGTAGCTAGTGTAATCTATTCCTACACAGTCATGCAAATTCTTGACTTTTATTTAAAGAACAGTGAAGAACATATTCTGACTTGGTAGGAGTTATACTGTCTTAGAGGAATTTATAAGCAATTAAAATACATATATCTGTCATTAAGACAAATAATATTCAAGATACTGTATATTGGGAAGAAGTGTGCTTTTAAGTTTGAAAACAGTTTAGCTAAAATCCCAAATCCTTTGAGATTTTTTGGAACAGAGGATTTTTCCCATTCAAAAAAGAGAAAAAGATTGAATGTTTACTCAAGAGTGGTAGAGGAAAATGCAGAGCATAGTCCATCACTTTGTGATTTTGCGGCTACTATTGGTTGTAATGAGGGAAAGAACCTTTTAGACAAGGTTATGTTTTTGGCACTCGACAAGTTTTGATGTATTTGCCTGCAAGTGAAAGAGCAAGCTGTTAGCTCAGCTCACCTGTAGAATATGCAGTGTGTGAGAGCTGCTGGAGATCTGCATGGTGGGATAGGAAACACCAAGTGGTGTAGAACAGGTGAATAGAGATTGTCTGCTGTCCTTTCTCATTAAAAAACCCAAGAACTATCAAGCTTGGGAGAGCCAATTTCAAAGCAAAATAAGGGAATTCTTTAAGTGAGTAGCACAACAGGGGAGCTCTCTGCTACAGACTCTGGATGACTCTCTAGCCTTTTAAGTCTGGAATGATAAGTTTAGCTGTTTTTCTACTAACTTTGAACAGCATTTTGCCTGAATACTCAAATTCTTGTGTACTTAATAAACAGATCTGAAATATGTAATATTTAAGGATTATTTTTAATAAAGGGTTATATTTAGGGGTTATTTTTTTCTTCTTAAGTTTTACCCTGATTAAGATAATCATCTCTGATTTGGCTGCAGAAGAGAAGACCTTGGAGAAGAAAGTCCTGCTGGGACATGTCACATGCCAGGAACTATGGAATATTCTCTCCCTGTGCCTGCTGTGGACTGGGGCAGGACCACTGAGGATTCAGCTGCATAGCTCTGTCTCAGCTGTACAGCTCCCCTGAGACCAGGCTCATTCTGCCAGGAGGACTTCAGAAAAAGGTGTGAAGAAAACCTTGCACTGTCTGCAAGGCCCCTGCTGTTGTGAGTGCTCTTTGCACACAGGCTGCAGACAGCCAAGTGCTGCATCGCCACTTCCAAGGACTGGGATGTAAACTTGCTCCAGTTCAGCTTCTGCTTTGGTGCAGATTCCATTTGGAAATCTCCAGAGTCTGCCCTGTGGCTCTGAGACCTCAGCTGGATGCTATTCTGCTCCTTCTCACCTTACCTCAATTCCTCAAGACATCTCTTTCAAAGTCATTTGTCGTTTGAGCTCTGCTGGGTGACAGTAAGTGTTTGTAGTGTAATTATTTCAGTGGAGAATTATGGATGTGTGAATGTTTTTTTCCTTTGGTTACTTCTTCAAATAAGGATGGGACCTCATTATGCTGAAGTATTTAGAATAAATTCAGAGTTGATATTTTGGATTTCTTTAAGCTTTTAAACAGATGAGAGGCAAAAAGCATCTATAGATTTCTTTACTCTCCTGTCACTGCAAGCAAGAGATTCATCTGCTGAGATGATTACACAGTAAGATACAACATGTTCAGAAAACCTTCCCTGTAATTTTCACAGTTTTGGCTTTTTTTTTTTTTTCTTTTCCCTGCCATTCTTGCCCAAAATGCTGCTTCTATTTGCAGACATTTGGTCTGTTCTACAAAAGCCTAATGTCAAGCTCAGTAAGTCCTTTCCTGCCTTGATGTGTTAGAGCAGAGCCTTCTCTGCTGGCAGGGTTCCCAGCCCTGGGCTACTCGAGTAGCTGCTGTCTGCAGCAGCAGTCCCTCCTCAGGGACTTCTGGTCGCTCACAGACTGAATTTGATTTTTGAGTGGCTCCTAGGTGAGAATGGGGAAGGTGCTGACTGCCCAGCTCCCCCCTTGTTCCCGTGAACAGAGAGCAGTGGGCGTTGAATTCCTGTTGACTCATTGCAGTGGATCTGCAGTGCTGAGGCTTTTTATTTTTGGATGGAGGGATGCTCTGTAATATTTCAGCACAAGGGATGATTTACTTGTTTCCTTCCACTTTTTGTCCTTAAGTAGCTGTTCTTAGTTTTGACTATGTGTTTAAATTTGATGCTTAAAGTAATACAGACTTTTGTAAAGAAAGTGGCTGGCCAGGTTCTTGAGGGTAATGAAATGGACAACAATGTCAAGTGGCCTGCTTTCATGTTGACTACTAGGTGAGAATTAGGAAAAACCAAAGAAAAAATGCTAAGGAGCTAGTTCAGAAAAATGGAATATTAAAAAAATATAAACTTCCTGAAAATATAATTATGGAATAGTGTAATTTGACTTAAAATTACTGTAAATATTGCATGAAATAACACAGGTAGCGTAACATAAATGACAAAAGATGGACTTTTTTAGTCCAAAGCTTGGAAGGAATCTTTAATACAACAGTGGTGCCTTAACCAGCCTGCTGGGGATTGTTTAATTTGCTTCCCAGTCCCTGGGGAAATGAGATTTAACTGTGAAATAACCACAGAGTAATAACAGACTAAGTGAGCCTGATGTTTATCTGTTAACAATTTTAGCTGCAGAGGTGGAAAGCCTACACTTTTTAAAATCTTTCTGCCTGTAACCACCTCTTCTAGGTTTTTTGTGTGATTAGGATCTTGTGCCATGGATGTATTCCTGCCTTTTGCTAAAACTGTACAAAATCTCTTAATGAACTGCTAAAACCCTTCTTCAGATACTGACAGTGAATGTGAGGGCTGGTGATGATCAGACACAAACTCTCCCTTCTGAGCTGTGAGACCCTGCAAGGTCTCACCCATGAGTAATTGCAGTCAGATCTCCTGTGTAAATTAGTGCAGGTTCATAAAAAGGCAGTGAAATTGCCAAAGCAACTGACATTGACCTCTCCAGAGCAGCAGAAATGTGATGGAATCTGGAACTTGCACTCCCTCTCCACATCAGGATTAATAGCCCTGTGTCCAAAATAGTGCTGGGTGGGTATGAGAAATAAACCCCAGCACAGTGCTGCTTCTGGGGCTTGCTTTAGCCTGTGATTGGGTAGGGAACTGGATTTTGGTTTTAAAGATAACTGGGCTGTGTGGTGCTTGAGAGCCCAATAAAATAATTCCTGGCTTTAGAATAGTCAAATATCTAGAAAATATTTTTCCCTTTTCAGCACATTGACTTAAGTCCTCTCGTAGTAAATAACAGATATGCACTCAGAATATATATGCCTCTAGTACCTTATATACATACATTTTTTACATTTATTAAAATGTAATTAATTTTTTTTCTGTAATGTGCCTTTTATTGCTTAGTCAGTAAAGTGGAAGAGTTATGATTTATGCTTCCCTATCCCAACTGGCTATACTGAGGAATGGAAATAATGATGGGGCTGTGGCTCAAACATGGGATTTCACAGCAAGAATGGCTTGGCTGTTGCTCAGATTTTCTCCATGACCTCCAAAAGTAATTTTTTTAACTTCCACTTTGTTGCTTGTGCAAAAGAACTGTGCTGGAATTTTTAAAGTAGGAAAATATTTTTAAATTCCTGATTCAGCCAAGCATCATGCACTATGGACCTCCAGAGTATCTTCTGTGTCAACCCTGTACAGTTTGGATTTTTACTTAAGGCCTCCAAGTACACACCCTCTGGTGTCCCTGTCACAACCCCTTGGCCCCAAAAGGGAAGCTATAGCGATTGAAGCAAGGACTATTGGCTGATGGTTAATCTTCCTCCTTTTTCCCTTCCACCCTCCCTAGGATGCAGGGTCTTTAATCCAGGATGAACGAATGCTACTATGACAAGCGCATGGACTTTTTCTACAACAGGACAAAGACGGACACGGCGGATGAGTGGACAGGACCGCAGCTCATCGGCGTTCTGTGCTTTGGCACCTTCTTCTGCCTCTTCATCTTTATCTCTAATTCCTTGGTCATAGCAGCTGTGGTGAGGAACAAGAGGTTCCATTTTCCCTTTTACTATCTTCTGGCCAACCTCGCGGCTGCAGACTTTTTTGCTGGGATCGCCTACGTGTTCCTGATGTTCAACACGGGCCCGGTGTCGAAGACGCTGACGGTCAACCGCTGGTTCCTGCGCCAGGGTCTGCTGGACACCAGCCTGACGGCGTCCCTGGTGAACCTGCTGGTCATCGCCGTGGAGCGCCACATGTCCATCATGCGCATGAAGATCCACAGCAACCTCACCAAGAAGAGAGTCACCTTCCTAATCATATCCATCTGGGCCATTGCCATTTTCATGGGTGCTGTTCCAACCCTGGGGTGGAACTGCCTCTGTGACATTACTGTCTGCTCGTCCCTGGCACCCATTTACAGCAGGAGTTACCTGGTGTTCTGGAGTGTCTTAAACCTGGTTGTCTTCTTCATTATGGTGGTGGTTTACATAAGAATCTACATGTACGTCCAGAGGAAAACCAACGTCTTGTCCTCACACACGAGCGGGTCCATCAGCCGGAGGAGAACCCCTGTGAAGCTTATGAAGACTGTCATGACTGTCTTAGGTAAGAGACTACAAACCACGGTGGGCAAGGCTGGCAGTGGCAGTGGATTGGTTTGTGTTGGTTTGGTTTAGTTTTTATATGAAAAAAAACCAACAAAAAGCTCCACAAAAATTGCTCAGCCCTCCTAACACAGAGAAACCTCACTGAACTTTCAAGTGCTGGAGGCATCTAGACTTCTGTGAGCTTTAGACACTGAAAGAGCTGTTGCACCATACAGAAACATGAGACAGAGCACTGGTCAACACATAGAAAAAAGTGTAGGCACATTGTTACAAAACAAAAATTTTGAAGGTAAAGGGTTTTGGCTGTTTTTTTTTCTTTTTTTTAGCAGAAAGATACAAAATCACTTTGGAGAAAGGTTTGTGAAGGTTTATAATTACTTAGTAGAACATTTTCAAAATAATGTTTTATATTATTTGCACAAGGCCACAAGCACTAATGCTGGATGTCAATAGTTTTCTTTGCACATCTTCTTCTTGGCTGTTTCCTGGGCATAGAAACTTCTTCCCCCGGAAATGCCCCTTCCCTGGGGAAAGGAGAGAATGGCTGGTGGGTCTGTGACTTTGATAGAGGTTTGCTTTTCAAGGGAAGGATCCACCTTCATTATGTGGATATTGCATGGTGCAAAATACTTTTAGATAATGATGGTACAGTCTAGCCTTAGATCTCTAAATCATAACACGAGATTTGCCCTGGGTTCTAGCCTAAAGGCACAGTTAATACTTGAGCAGCTCAGATCACTTCATCAGGGAATTATGATGTAGTGCACATTAAATTAGAGATGAACAGATCAGGTGACTGATACTTGGAACAAATATCAGCTGTAGCAGTCAATTTTTTCCAGAATTGCTTGAATCTGAGCAAGATGTGTCCTGGAAACCAAATATCATGTCAGCAGGGCTCCAGGTGGAACTGGGGATATACTGAGACATTTGTGAAGCTGGTCTCAGGTGGTGGTGGACTCTAAACCCATAAATGTGGCTTTACTGCTCTAACAGCTGTTCTGAGGTTGGATGAGCCAGTGCAGCAGAGCTGCAGCTGTTGGGAAAGCTGGTGGTCATGTGTACCTGGGCCACAGGTGTGCCATTCTGCATGGTAGTATTAGAGAGCTCTGGGAGAAAAGTGTAATTTTTCATGGCAGTAGGACTTGCCAGGGTAGGAGGTTCGAGTTGAGGACCCTTTCTTCCCCTTGCAGTTTTTGGATGCTGTTTGCACAGTCTGGTACCTGATTTTATTGTTTTTTTCTGAAATAATAGTGCTGTGCTGCATAACACCTTGGTCTACCAAATGATGTCTTAAAGAGCTTCAGAAGCTGAAATCCATTAAACTCCACAGTGCCTGACTTTGTAAAACAAAGTGGACTGGTAGTTCAAGCATGTACAAGGTTCTCACTTATACTTCTGTGTCTTCTGGAGTTGGCTTATCCACTGCCAAAGCCTTTTCCTTCTAAATCATCCCCCAACTGTTCTTTAGGAGTCAATTTGGTGGTTGTTCCTGTCCCTCTGCCCTTGACTTGCAGGAGCAAGATTTGATCTTTTGCCCCACCTAAGCTCCCATGCAGTGAAACCTAAACCATCTACCTGGAAGAGAAAATCCCTGCAGAAAAACTCTGAATTGCTCCAAATGCAATCCTGCAGTAATGCATAGGGATGAGTAGGCTGTAGTTAACTGCTGCATTGGAAAGAGACAGAAAACAGAGCACCTTTACCAAGCAGTTCTCTGAGCATTTCTGTTGAAGCAGAACTGCACCCTGCAGCCAGTGTGGGAGTTGGAGGGATAGGGATGGTGGCAGCCATTCCTTCATCCCTCAAGGTCCTTTAGCCTGTGGCAAGCCTTCAGTGTTCTCTGTGACTGTGCTGCTGTGTGGAAATAAAACCCACTTAAAATCTCATTTTGAACTTGGTATTTCTTTTCCTAGGGAGTGGGGCCTCAGGACTATGGGTTGATTTGAAGTTCAGCATTAGCTTCCCCTTACTCACAGCATATGGCTTTTCAGCCATGAAATTGAACTATAATTCAGGCAGAACATTTAATGTTATTGTGTGCTAGACTAGGCAAATTTAACTTAGCCTGAGTGCTGCTTTAGAGATCCTAATTTTGTACATTTACTTTGTCAGCCAGAAACAAAGCTCAAAGAGAGCCTGCTTCCAAAGAAGTTAAATTAGTGCTGGTGTTGCTGGGTGTACAGTCTACTTCAAGATCATGGGTCAGAGGAAATGTATCTTGGAATGTTCCTTCATATCAGTTCCCCAAGTTTTGACTCTGAGGGGCTTTTTATAATAATTTATTTCCGAGAATGAGAACTTATTTTTTTAAACAGTTTGAAATGCGCTCTCCTGGCCAAGTCATTCAAGCGCTGTGTGCAAAATGCATTAAAAACCAAACAGCATGTTTTCTGGACTTTCCAATTAGCAGGAGTCACCAAGGGACCAAAGTGATTCTTCCAAAATTCTGCTTATAACCACTCATGCAAGAGCCTAGAGCTATGTGCAGCATGTGGGTTTTGCCCAAAGCAGTTATTTTAAATGTTTTTTTCTGGAACATCTGAAAAGGCTTTGGAGTACACACCTGATACCATCTTAACTAAAAGCCCATTCCAAGATGCTGTGCTGGATAATGCCTAATAATCCCCAACATTCTTGTGCATGTGCTCTATGGCTTTCATGGGAGATTCAGGACCAAATCCCTCTCCTCTGTTGAAGGAGGCTGTGTAGCTGGGTACTGCTGGCATGCTGCTCCTCCCAGCTTCCTCCTGCTCCCTCCTTGGGAAGGCTGGGCTGTGGCTGGCTGCCCTTCCAGCAAAACATCCTTGTCCTCTCTGGGTGCTCCCCTCCTGTGGCCCTATGGCTGAGAGTTGGGGGAATTGAGATTTTAGTGTCATTTCATGGGTTCCTGGTGACCACAGCTTGTGGTGGCTTTTTTGCACCATCACTTAGGCTTGGAGGATCCATTCCAGAGGCTGGGAGTCAAGTCTCTGTCATCTGCATGCTCCTGCCATAACACCTAAAATAGTCCATCATGGCATAGGAGTAAGGCTTTCCCCTTGGCATGCTGAACCACAAGGTTATCTAGTTGTAAATGGAAGATGTGAAACCAGGAAAAAAGGGGCTAAAATCCTCTTGGTCTGACCTGGTGGCATAATCCCAGCTCAGCCTGTGATTGTAGCTTTGAAGAAGAGTGGCTGCAGGTGTGTGGGTATGTGATTTTCAGGTGGTTGTGCATGTGGCAGCTCCTCTGAACCTGGTAGTGAGATTCCTGCTGAAATAGCAGCTTTGGAGGGGATGATTTTCAGTTTCAGTGAATTTATAGTTTAATTGGTAACTTGCTGTTTTAACTTGGTCGCACATGTGGCATTGACATCTGGAACCTACTGCACTTTTTTTTCCTCTCAGTGTTGGCATGCTTGGGGACAGCCTTGATGTGCAGGAGTTTATGAAATGATGCTGTTGAAGCATCAGTAGTGCTCCCAGATCCACAGGAATTAATTTTTAAACAGAGATGATGTAATCTACAAGAAATTCCATGGTTAAATCTAATGGAAAATCCTCAAACTAACCTTGAGGCATTGTGATCTCCCATAATCTGGTGAAGAGACTCCGAGTTGTCCTAATCTATGTGGCAGTCAGGCTGTATTTCATATCACTTTTGTGAATTTTAATGAGTCCCAGAAGTTAAATTATTTTTGGAGTGTGTCACTTTGTCAGGGAGGGGAGCTCCTATGGGATAAATATTCTGCAAACAAGAAAATTGCAGAAGGGCTGAGACTAAGATATATTTTTATACTTAACCATGGCTCCCTCTGAAAGCTTGGTGGTAAAAATAACAAAATCTGAGCAAGGCTGCGAGTCTGAGACGTGCCTCACTTTCATCTCTGTGGTGCTAAGAGCAAAATGTGTTTTTGATGGGGTCAAGGCAGCAGCCCCAAGAAAGCATTATCCAGGAACTTGGACACTGCATTGCCCTGTCCTTGTTTTCAGTCATGGGAAATGTGGGGAGACATGCCTGCAGGTGCCTTTTATCTTCCCTTACTTTTGAAACCTTTTAGGGTTTTGCTTGTATAGATAGACAGGGATACATCCTATGAGTTTGTGACTGCTCCTGTCTGCAATCTTGAGTTGTGTTTGAAGGAGGGATTTCTGTGTCTTTTGTTAGATGTGCCTTTTGGGGTCTCTTTCCTCTCCTGCTGACTTCTATAAAAGCATGGTTGCACCTTGCACTCTTTATGATACAAGTGGTCAAAATACTTTCAGTGTCTGTTCTGAGAAAGGTTTGTTACCATCTCAGTTTCTGCATGCAGCTGGTGGATTGGCAGCTTTGCCAGTGACCCTTGTAAGTGAAAGCTCTGTGTGTGAGCTCTTGCTGAGACACTTAAGCAGGCACAGTATTGTCTGGGTGGTTGGGTTACAGCCCTTGTTAAAACTGATGGGATTTGCTGGTGAAGCCCAGGACAGCAATTCTGTGCAGTGTTTTGTCCATTGTAAATGATAAGAGAGAGCTGGTGCCCTACTCACAACTGCTAACTCAGCATGCAGGAGCCAAACCAGTGTGTAGTACAGAGACTGACCAGGGAAAACAAGTGTTGTGGTAGCAGCATGCAGCTCCCAGTGCCAGTGGGCAATGGAGGAATGTTACTGATGCTAACCAGTATCTCAAAACTAACACCATGAAATTAGCACTTAGCATCACAAAAATCTTGGTACAGCAGAGTAGAAAGTTCAGTTTCTGAAGAGATGGTCTCTTGCCTTTCTATGCAGTATTGCTCAGAACAGAGTAAATCAGCTGAATTTTGTCTGTAGTCCAGGAGCAAAATGTTGCAGCAAGATCCTCAATACCTTGTCCTGGATACATTTTTCAGCAATTCTAGTGCTTGCTAAATCACACAAATCCCTGAACATACCATCATGGCCTGTCTGCCATCTGGGCAATGCCCACTGCAGTCCTCAGTGGGGAGAAGTGTCAGTGCTGCTGACCCCAGCCCGTGTGTGCAGCACTGCTGGTGGGTGCCTGCCTGCTGCTGGGCACTGCCTCTGGCACTGCCTCTGGCTCCTGCTGCTGCTGTGAGCCAGGCTCCCTCCAGCTGCTGCCTTCCACAGCTTGGAGATTGGAACATCAACAGCTTTGAAAAGATGAGGTGGACTTGCTTGTTCTACCAAAACTGTTGAACAGATATCCACATCCCCAGAGAGCTCTTAGGCATGTAGATGCTATTATTTCTTGAATTTTTTTTCTTTTTAAGCTCCAAAATGGGGAAACTCTGCTGTGATAAGTGGTTGGAATTTCCTTGGTACATTGTTCAAACTGTGACTGCTGGGCAGAGTTGTAATTTTCTATTTCTGTATGTCAGACAGCAATTGTGGCTTGTGCTAAGTTAGTATTATCATGCACATGGCTACTCCTTCCCTGGGCTCTGGGCAAGGGATCACGGGGGACCAAGGGGCAGATGGGGCAGTGCAGGGCCCCTCTCCAGCTTGTGGCTGAGGCTGCATTTGGTAGCAATGTTACCCCTGCTCACCCTCACTTATGGTGGGGGTGTGCAGGAACATGGGAAGGTGCAAATGCAATATTGAACTGCCTTCTAAGCTGTGGTTTTAATGCTCTCTTTGTGCTGTGCTCAGTCTAAGATCTCTTCTACCTCATTCTCCCTTTAATTTTTTTTTTGCCTCTCTCGCAGTGTTTTCTCTTCCCCCATCACTAAGCACTTCCTCATACTTTTTCTGTTTTGCTTTTGGTTTTTTTTTTTCCCCACCCCTTCATTTCTTTGCTCTGACGGCTACATCCTTCCCTTCGCCTTCACCAATTCATCTATTTGTTCCTCCTCTCTTTTCCTGTGTAACTAAATTTCTTTCCTGCAGGTGAATTACTGTGTCTCAGCATGCAGAGCCTGGGAGGGAGCAGTGGAAGGAGGTGGGCTCAGCTCTGACAGGGAGCCCGCAGTGCTTGTGTGTTGTAGGGAGTGGCACATCCCACACCAGCTGTGGGTTTCCCTCCCAGGACATGTGTAACTTATGTGACATCTGTCTTATTAATTGGCACTGCAGAGTCAGCTGTGGGGTGGCAGACTTGTCTCTTTAGTTCATACTATGGTGGAAGTGAATCACCTGGTATCTTCTCCTCCAGTAGATGAAGGAGATGAACACAGGAAATGTGTTCCAGTGCCAGTTCTCTGCTTTTAAATGCTCCAGAGCTCTTGTTTATTTATCAGCATGGATAAATCATTGTTGTGATGACCTTTTCCCATGTGTGTTTGAGTTGATGCTGTCAGCAGCTCAGATTCTTGCTCCTTGCAGTCTTCTGAGAGCTGCCCTGCCTCCTGCTCGGGGCTTGGCAGAGAAGCTGTAGCAGATACAATCTTGCTACTGTCATTAGAATTTTGTCCTCTCCTGCTTTTCTCATTTTTGTGTAGAATTTTGACAAACTCAATAATCTTGTAAGATATTAAAGACTCCAAAACCTTAGAAGTTTGAAGTCAGATTTGGTTTTCTTTTTATTGTCTCCTATATTTCTAGGTGCCTTTGTTGTCTGCTGGACCCCTGGCCTGGTTGTCTTATTGCTTGACGGACTGAACTGTACTGACTGTGGGATTCAGCATGTTAAAAGGTGGTTTCTTCTCCTGGCCCTGCTGAACTCTGTCATGAATCCAATAATTTATTCATACAAAGATGATGAGATGTGGGCTACCATGAAAAGGATGATTTGCTGCTCCTCTGAGGATAGGAGCCAGGAGCGACGCTCATCCCGGATCCCCTCCACAGTGCTCTGCCGGAGCACGGATATCTCGGGCCACTACATTGAAGATGGCATTATTCAAGGGACAATTTGTGGAAAAGGAGATCTTGGTGACAAAGGAAACTCCTGAGCTATGCAAGGGACTGACTTGGCTGGAAAAGGAGAGGGGGAAGGGAGAGGTTTTGTAAGAGGAGATCGACTGGCAAAGCTAGTAAACAATATATCCACTTTGTTCCAGAGCCTCAACTCCAGTGTTAACAAAAGTTCTTATAAATAATTGCCTGATGGAAAAACACTTTGTAAGGAAGAAAACTTTCTGTACTGCCATCCTTTTTGTCTTTCAAGTACATGAAATTGTTTTTTCATGTGAATGGAATAAATACCTCTCAGAGACTTCTTGTGCATGGAAACAAAGTGTAAGCAATGTAAAGAGACCCTCCTTAAGCTCCTACAGAGAGAAGAAACCTGCCTGACTGTGCAGGTTTGGGATTCATTGAGTATTTATGCTTTGAATAGTTTCTGTGCATCTTGAGGAGGATTGCAGGCTTGGTTGGACAGAATTGTGACCTGTTTTCTTGGTTTGTGAATTTCATGAAATAGTTCATGCTTACCTCTTCTCTTCCTCCTCCGTATCTTGCTTTCAAAATAAGTAGTTTGATAGTTTATTAAAGCTATGCCAGAAATCTGGCTGTGATGGGAGAGCCAGACCAGGCATCAATGTGTGTGAGTGTCTGACCATGGACTGTCAGGATCTGAGAGTACAGAAAGCACAAAAGCCATTATTTCTTCCACAGTGGGGTGAGTGCTGCAGGCAAAGACAGTGCACTCTCTGCTGCTGTTTGTAGGCAGGCATTGAGGGTGGATTAACAGAAAAGCAGTGAGGCTGTGCTCATTATGCTCATTTTTTACTTCCCCAGACAACATCAAATGGGTGTGCTCACTCCTCTTTATCTGCTGTGCCAGAGGGAAATGAGATCCAAACCTCTGGTTTACAAGGGAACTTTTAAGGGAAGTTTAAATACCCATATGTCCACACTCAATCGAGCTATTTAAAATAGAAATTAATTTACAGGCAAAAAAAGCATTAAATCAATTTAAGCCCCCTACCATGGTACAGTATGCATTGATTGTCAGGCCTTGTCTGGACCACATTTAACCTCTGATTTGCAAACAGATCTTACTGGAACAGGTACTTGAGGAAGGGGCCGTGAAGCAGCGAGCCATGGAGGGCTTTCAGCATTGTGACTGATCAAATCTACTGCTGAGGCAGCCACAACCCAAACAGCTGGAGTTTGACTCGTGGACTATGCTCTAACAGAGGGTCCAGCAATACAGAGCTCTATGGTAAACTTCTTCTATTGCAACTTTCAAATTGAAAACTGGATTGTAGTTTCTCAGTACTCTAAAAGGCTCATGCTGGTTCATTCTGGTTTCAACAGCAGTGAACTCCCTGTTGCCATTTTACATCAAGAGGAGTTTCCTGTGTTGTCTCCTAGAGAAAGTCTGATCCCCAGTATCAAGGCAGGTCACCACAACCAGAGGTCACTTTGGAAAGTTTTGGAAGTTTTGGCCACTTGGAATTATCAGAGAACAACATGAAGAACCAACACCAAGGACATATTTTATGAAGCTGAAAGATAAAGTTGAGATGCAGTTTGGACAAATTCTTCCTTTGGTGCCACTTCCACATGGATATCTGGACTGTGTTGGTCAAAACAGAGCCAGGCCTTGGCTCAAAGGCTGAGCAGGGGATTTGCAGAATGCACTGGGGGACTTCACAGCAGCCCTTAGCATGTCTTGCAAACACAGTAAGGCCCTGTTCAGAGACATCTCCCATAACATGCTCATCCCATCCCATCTTGTAGGGATGTGGCCCAGTATTTGAGGTAGATGCTGTATTTGAGCAACGCTAAAAATGTTTACACATTTTTTGCTATTATAATGCAATTTTTTTGTGCAAATACTACTTCACTGCTTTGGTGTTCTGAAAAGCATGTAAAGTGGTGCTTTGTAGAGGCGGTGGTGTGGTGGGTTGAGCCTGGCTGGAGACCAGGTGCCTACCAAAGCTGCTCCATCACTCCTCTCCTCAGCTGGACAGGGGAGAGAAAATTAAACAAAAGGCTCATGGGTCAAGAAAAGGACAGGGAGAGATTCATCACCAATTATAGACTTGACTTGGAGAAAAATTAAGTTATTACCATACACATCAGGGTAGGATAATGGGAAATAAACCCAGATCCTAATGCTTTCCTCCCATCCTCTGTTTTTCTTGGGCTTAGCTTCACTCCAGATTTTCTCTATCTCCATTTCACAGTGGTGCAGGGGGACAGGGAACGGTGTTGGTTCATCAGTTGTTGCCACTCTTTCCTCCTCATCGTGAGGTTTCCTCAAACTCTTCCCCTCTCCTTTCTGGGGTCCCTCTCACAGGAGACAGTTCTCAATTTTCTCCAGAAGGATGGGTCCCCCATGGAGTCACTACCCAGCAAACCTGCTCCAGCTTGGGCTTTCCACGTGCTCACAGCCTCCTTTGGGCATTCCCCTTCTCCCACACGGGATTCTCCACAGGCTGCAGGTAGACCTTTGCTCCACCATGGGCCTCCATGGGCTGCAGGGGAAGCTCAGCTCTGGTGCCTGGGGCACCTCCTGCCCACCTTGGTGTTGGCACAGTTGTTTCTCTCACAAACCCTCACTCTCCTTTTCAGCTGCAGTTGCACGGGTCTTTTTCATCCATCTTAGGTACATTATTCCAGATCTGCTGCCACTGCTGCTGATGGACTCAGCTTTGGACAGGGGTGGGTCTGTCTTGGAGCCAGCTGGCATTGGCTCTGTCACACATAGGGAAGTTTCTGCTGTCCTCTCACCAAAGCCACCCCTGTTTCCCTGCTCCAGGCTGCTACAGAAACCTTGCCCTGCAAAGCCACCTCAGGTGGCCTTGCCAAGGCCCAGCATGCAGGCACCCCTGTCCCTACATCCCTGCAGCTACTGCAGTGCACAGTTGGTCTGAGCTAGGCTGAAGCTCTGTATGCAAACCTAATAGAAAATAAAATGGTACTTCAAAATGAAAGTCTTGTTTTGTCTCCTGTTTGAATGGTGATTGAACAACCATGGGGAAATGTTGTTCCATGTTACTGTGGCTCCAGGGTGGGGTGGGGGTTGTTTTAATAAAACTTTCCTATTTACTAGCAGTACTGGCCAGAGTATTGCTTGGTTGAATCAGGCCCTGAAGAGAGCTTGGATGAAGATCTTGAGCATCTGTAGCAGGGGAAAAAACATTAGGTCTCTCCTGCAGAGCTTGGGATTTAGGATGCAAAACAAGTACCTGTGGATGATATTTCCAGGTAAGCAGGACAAGGTGACTTCTGCAAAGGTAAGGGACTTAATTTTTTTTTTTTTACAATACTTCATCTGGTGGACTCCTCATCTGGATTAAGGTCTGAGAGGTGTTACCAATCATTCTGCTACAAGTAAGTGGGAGGGTTTGAGGTCTCTTATACTTTCTGTTGTCTAATTAAGGAAAAAAAAAAGAGAAAAACCCCCAGAAGCCTGCAAACGGGTGCTTGAAGAATGGTGCTATTTGCAGTGACATTCCCTTTGTTGCTGCAGAATGCTTTCCTTGGAGCTGCTACATTCATGGTCTACTGCTATAAATTGCAATGTGACATGACTGGAAAAGGAAACTGATGTTGCATCAAACTTTCCTATGAGCTGCTACAGCACAGGCTGTGTAATGTTTCCAATATCAAACTGTCTAAACATCTACCTACTCAGAGAGCAGGGAACTCCTTATTAACTCCACAAACATTTGTTGGAATAGTTTGTTTCAAGGAAACCATTAAAGCACTATTTACACTTGAGTAGGAAAAAGAAATAATTAAAAGAACGAAAGGCAGCTGGTGAAGGCAAGTTCTGCAGGGTTCCTTTGTTCTCCTTTTCACTAATATCCCCAAATATCTGTGTCAGTTGACTTGGCATGTGCCTGCTCCTATTTGTGTAAGGACATTCTGATCGGGAAGGCTTTAGGGTGAACACTCACAGAAACCCCAGGACATTAGTTCATGGGAGGCAGAGGAAGGAAAGGGAAGAGTTACCATTAGGTCAGGTAGTTATGAGATTCTGCATGTTCCTGGTGGTGCTGGAGGTCGTTGTGCATTTGAGAGCTGCTGTATTGCAGGAAGTAGCAAGCAGATCCTTCTAAGACAACATTTTCATAGCAATTATGGTTTGAAAACCTTTGTGATATTCTCCTTTTCTTTCCTCTCTCCAGCTGCTCCCAAACCAAAGTTGCTTTTCCAGTTGATCATAGGGTCCAGGAAGAAACGCTCCATGGCTTTTCCCAGGGCAAAGATGTATGGTCTGTCCTCTGTGATTTGCTCTCCCATAAAGCCTGTGTGGTCACAATCATTAGAGATGCTTTTCAGAGAACTGTTATTAAAAGCTGGGAACAATGAGGTTTTGTTTTACACGATAGATCTTTTGGATCTTTCTGGATAAGCAGCTAGACTGATCATTGTTTCATAGCTGTGTATGTGGGGGAGAAGTTTCCCTGATATGCTGTCAGTTTGACCTAGGTGCTGTGGGTGATGAGTCCCTCTGGGACAGCAGCCAGATTGCTAAAACTTGAGTGCCTCTAGAGCACGACCCTTCCACTACTTTGGGGCTGCTCTACCATGACTGTTTTTCTCTCTGCCATAGGTTTTTTGTGAGCTTTTATTTTCAGTAATTCCTGCAGACTGGTGAAATACACCTGTATTTGTGCATATGACAGCTTGTGTATTTGAACTGCAATAATTTCTGCAGCTGTATGATGGTGCCTTTCTCTGATCAGATCTTTATTTTATACATATTTATATATTTTTACTCTTAAAACTCTCTTCCAAGTAACAGTGAACTATAGGAGCAATACTTCTGATATGATTCTTTCACAGTTTTAGTGAGCTCTGAAGATGCATGAAGATTCTAAACTACTGGTTAATGGAATATTATAGAGGAAGGGTCCTTTTAAGCTTGACATATTTCTTCTGCTTTTTCCCTATGGCTCTGACTACAGGTTATCATCCAAGCAGATGCAGGGCAGGATCAGCCTTTGTTCCTGCCCAAAGCAATGATTGCTTACAAGGCTAGAGCCAAAAAGAGAAAATATATGGAAATTTTAAAAAGAAGAAGGCAGGCACCTTCTGTTATTTATCCCAGCCTATAATTCTAATTAAATCACTTGAAAGAAGTGATGCCATTTTCCCCCTTGCTCCCACTCATGCTGGTGCAGCCATTTGTGAGATCATATTATGAAGTGTAGCAGGTCTGAAAAATAACCCTGGATGTCACATTTTGCTAGTAACTACAGAAGATTTTTGATTTGTCATGAGCCAGCAGATACATTATTTCCTCTGGTTGCTATGTGGAGTCACACAGATTATTTTTTTTCTAGAAATGTTATACTTTGCAGTGACTAGGCATGCTCCTATCAGGGAGAAATAATTCCATCTGGAAATGAGGAATTAGGTCACAATAGTTCCTCCCCACCCACAAGGTCTTTTGGAAGACAGGGAATTTAGACTCATTTGCTTTCAGCCATGATTCAAAACATCCTGCTTATCTTTCAAGTACCATTTGGTCCCTGGCTTCTTTTGTACACATTTTATAGTATTGAGAGTGTTTTTCATTGCAGCAGGCAGAGGCATCTGTTGTCTTCCAACCCACTGAGAAGGGCTACTTAGCAGCTCCCAGGTATGCTGTTGAGAATTGTCTTGTACGTGCATCCGTGCATCTCCTCCTGTGAGAGCTGAAGGGAACCAACCCTTAAACCACCCTCTGCTGTACTTACTACAGACAACTGTGCCAGGCACAGCTTTTTTTTTCTGAACTAGCCTTTACTAAAATCCCATTTGTGCACTTCAGATTCTTATAGATGGCCCTGTAAGAAAGCCAACATGCAAAATAAGAAAAGCTCAAATCACTTGTTAATCTGATCTCAACAACAGCTGTATCTTAACTTAAATGTTAATTTCATTAAAATCATAGATATGGCCTAACTTCTCTAAAAAAAACCCCAAAAAATAAACAAAAACTCCCATTAAAAAGGCTATGAGAAGCAAAAAAAAACACACCAAACCCATTATATCTGTAGGCCAGGAGTAAGTCAGCACACTTACCATACCTGGCCTTTAGTTTCCCTGACTTGCTCTGAGACATATGAAAATCAGGAATTCTTGTTTCTGAGCACAGGTAATAGCTTAGGGGTTTGGTATGTGATCTCCTGAAGATGTGTTTCTTATCTAGACAGGTTCTTTAGCCTTCTTCCTAAAGCTTCTGTGGAAGGTGGTAGGATACTGGCCTGGGAGCATTGTTGTATTGCCCATTATTCCATTTCATATGTGTATTGGTAAGAAAAAAAATATATATATATATATCTCCTGTATTGCCCCTAAATGTTAAGAGTCTTTTGCTTATGCTAAAGACTCTCACAGTTCTGTAGCACTAATTTTATCCCCAGGTTCCATTTGTATTTATGCAAACAAGAGCTTGGTGTGTTTGCTTTACTCAGATTTTTGTTAGCAATATGCTCAGTTGCTAAAAGATGTCAAAATGCACGGAAGTGAAAAGGCTGGATCTCCAGAGATGGAAATGTTATTAATGCTTAAATGACTCTATTCAAATCCCAGTTAACACACCAGTTGTTATGAATGTTAGTGTATTGGCTTGTGCAGTGCACTCTGTGATGCAGGGCTGGGATTTTCCCACAGGTATAAACCAGTTAATTAATTAGAAATGTAGGGTTTGTGCCTGTAGGGGTAAAAGGCTGGTGAATGGAGAACTTGCAGTTGCTCCCCCCATGCTTTAACTCAGTGCCACTGCTGCCAGTGGCCCCTTTTCTGTGAAAGGATCCCTGTGAGTGTTGGCAGTTCTGAGATAAAGACATTTATTTAATGGTGTGGTTTAGATGGAAAGTCCCTGCTGTAGGGAAACTGTCTCTATAGCAAGAGGCTGGCTGACTAACACCAGGCCCTCTCAGGCACAATTACTGATTTTAAAGAGGAGACATTTGTGCTCATAACCACAAATGTACAATATTGGATCATGTCCCAAATTTGACCTACATTTTTTTTGTCCTGTTTTCTCCTTTATAATCTCTTTGCATGGTCCATGTAATTTTTTGTGTGCTCTGCTTTGTTCTTCAAAGCACAGATTAAACCACACTTCTCTCTAAACAGATAAATTCCAGCAGTATTGGGTCCTATAGCAACCCTTCAATTTCACAGACCAGAGAGCCACAAAAAGAAGTAAAGATGGTTGAGCAGAGATTTTAGTCTTGAGTTTTTGCAAGGTCAGAATACCAAAAATAACAAAAATAGTTTTGCTTGCATGTATTACCTAAAGACTTTGGAGAAAGATACTTTGTCAAAAGAAAAGGAAATCCTGAGCTTATGGCTGATTTTTGCAGTAAAAACGTGAGTTGGAAGTTCTAAACTTTTAATTTGTGAGCTTTCTGGGCAACAGAAGCAAAGAAGTCTGTTTTCTGATTGGTTTCTCTGAACTGGATGGAAGCTGCCATGTGCATCCAGCTCCTTCCCAGCAGGAGGGGATCCAGGCAGTGATCTCCTGAACCCCTTCCCCCACCTAGGCTCATGTTTCTGTCTCCATGGGCTCCAGGAGCCTTGCTGATTTACAGAAACAAGACCAAGGCCAAGGATGGAGGAACTTCTGCAGAGTACAGTGTGAGATCTGGCTGGACACTTTCTGTTAAGTGCTTTGCCTCCTGTCCCCAGTGGTGGCTGAGATTGCCCCATGGTCCTTGCTTCTCTGGAGCAGACTCTCTACCCAACTGTTTATTTTCCCAAAACCTGTTGGTAAGGCAACACCTTTAAATCTTTGCCACTCAGCCAAGCTTTTTGAAATTGAGTGATGATTTCAAAAATTTCAAGGACTAGTCAGGCAAAAGCGGCACACTGCCCATGCCTCATTCCATTCAGAAATCAGGATACAAGTATTTTATGGATGCAATTTTATGCTTGCCTGTGCATAGGTGAGGACTTGCAGGAAAAGGATGAAGGCAATCCCCAAAGTGGCTTCCCAGCAAATCCCCAGCACCCTGATATCCCATCACTGCTTTGCCTCTAATCTTTGCACCCAGTCAATGCCAGGAAAACACCAGTCTGCCATCTTTATCCATTTTGTAGTCAGCAAAGTTAGTACAGAATTGTTGAGGTGAATTAGTTTTGGCTCCTCTCTGCAGGAGTATGAGTATGGCTTCTCCAAAAGGTAGCAGGATGACTTGCAAGGAGCTGTGAGTCCATCTGTAAACACAGAGTTGCATGTGAAGGAAAATCAGGCTTCTGTGGTCGCTCACCTTGTGTATGGTGTGCCTATTTTGTGATGGCTGAGATTCAGAGGTTTTGCAAAGTGACTTGAGGATTTACCTCTGTGTGAGTTCTGAGACCTTCTATTTGGTGGAAGTGGTTCAAAAGGGCCAGAATCACAGAGGGGGCTCAGGGGATGCAGAAGGTCACAGGAGATGCCCAGTGCAGAAACTCTTCTTGTTAATGAAATCTGGTGCTACTGGCTCTTCATTGCACTGTTTGTGTACCAGCTGGGGTTGTAAGTTGTGGTTGTGGTTGTTTTTGTCTGAATGGCATTGGGTCACCCTGGAGCTGTGGGTGTCCAGAGGCTCAGGGGCAACAGGACCAGGTGCTGATATTCAGTGCCCTGAAACAAGGGTAGGAAGGTGAAAGGACTATTAGGAGGTGACACCTCAGTATCTCAAGGGATTTAAGCCCAAATAACTCACTGAGGGTTTCTAGAAAGGAATCTTGGGTGGATGACAATTCACTTCTCTCTCTCCCTGCCCTCTTGTCTTACCTTCTGTCCTTTCTCACCCTTTGCAACAGCAGTACAAGCTTCAGAGTTTCAGTACAAAACCTTTTGGCCAGGCAAGCCAAAGGTTGATTAGAAGAGGTGCCAGGGATGAGAAAACACTCAGATTTGGTATGAGCAGTTCATCCTCCCCTGAGGCAGTCAGACTGAATATTTTGTCTTGCTACAATAATTTCCTGTGCACGGATAACCACTGATTCAGTACAAATGGTAGTAACAGGCTCCATCAGGAGCTGTCCTGAAGGGCTGTTGATTCATTTAATCCCACAATGAAGATTGAGTGAGCTATTATTTCGAAAGGCAAGTTGGATCCAGCGTGTATTTGTATCAACACGCCGGAGATGACACAACCAGTGCCTCACCCAGCCCAGCAAACTGGGGTTTTGCTAATGTTTTATTTGGTCTCCATGTTTGGCTGGGAGACAAGCAACGCTCTTTTGATGTGTTGTTTCTATGAACAGTACACTGGAAACATTCTCTGTGAGAATGTGGCACTGCTGTGTTCTGCTCACTTGATTTCTGTGCACCTCCCTTCTGCATGGGTTCTAGTGGGAGATGCCACTGTGAGAATAAGGACCTAGGGCTCCTGGAATTGACTCAGTGACTGGGACTGCTAGCCCACCAAATGCAGCTGGGAGCTCCTCACAGTTCCTGCCACACTTTGGAAGCAGGGAGGAGAACCTGTGGGTGGCCTTGCAGAAGGAGCCCTGGTGGTCCTGGTCAGACCTTGTGCAGTAGCTGGCTCCCACTTGCATGTGGGCTCTTTGCAGGCTCCTTGTGACTGCTGGCCTTGGAGAGCTCACAGGCACTCAGGCATCTTTCCAGGTATGAGGTTTAAATTTTTGCCCTTTAGTTTTTAAGGAACGTTTTTGACATTGTCAGATTTGAAGCAACTGGAGCTTTCTTTAATCTAGGAGTGAAGTTGACTCAGCTCTGCTTTGCCCAGTTTTATTTAAAGACCATGACTCCTACTTCAGAAACATTACTCATGAATGATGTTATTGCATTATCTGCTTTTCCATCTGTTAGATGCCATGGCCCCAGCAGCACAAATACCATAACAGTAGCAGCTGTCAAAGGTCTATTTAGGCATCTTCAAAAAGTAGGAAAACCTGATACCACTGAAGATAAGCCAAGTTTTATTACAATAAAGTTTTCTTTGGGTCTGATTTTAAAAATGTTACTACTTAGAGCACCTCTGGAATTTTACTTTTGGTAGGAGGGAGGTTGTACTAATCTATTATTTTAATTACAATTATTTGCTTATTCCTGGTTCAAACAATGTTGTGTTATTGTTTACAACCCATGTACAAATATATAACCCTCTGTTATATCTGTCTGCAGTGTTCTGTTTGGTTGCTTCCCAACTCTGGGACTTCACATAGGATAAAAAAGGATCACTTGGGCCAAACCCGTGTCTCATATTCTGGGTAACCCCATGACTTCATGACAAATCAGAAGTCTAATTATAAGGATAGCTCATGAAGCAGGAGATGCCCTGAACCAAGTCCTGTGTATCACTTAGAAATGCAAAATTACAATTCTGTAGTGAATAGTGCATTTAAATATGAATGATAATTGCAGCAACAAACTAACCTTGTTTATGCTAATTGAGTGCATCTGAAGGCTCCTTGAGGACAGGTGTCCCATTAATAAGCATTGCCTAATGGACTGCAGTTCCTTCAGAAGCCTCACAGACTTGACCAGGCACATGGAAACAACCAAAGAATTCTGCAACACTACGGCTCCATGATGCTGCACACAGACAAGCTGCATGTTGGCAGGAGGCTTGGGCACCCTGCTCCTGGTCCTGGCTGCTCCTACACCCCTGTCCTCGTGGGCTCAGCACCTGCTGGTCCTTCAGCCAACCTGGAACACTGCAGGAGAGCACAGTTCTTCCAGCCACAGCCCAGGAGGGACAGGGGTGATGATGTAATGGCCACCAGCTCCTCTTGGTGGATGGTCTGCCCCAACCAGTAGTCACAGAGGTGAGTGGTACCCTATGGCAGCTGCACATTCCCCGAGAGCTGAAGGACACAGCAGCAGCACCAGCCGCTTTCCTGACATTTCTTGGGCATCTTCCTGCTCACGACTGTGGATGTCTGAAAAGCACATTGGAGAAATGCATGTGTTAGGGTAAAAGCCAGAAATGGGAAGCAGTTTGCTGGGGCCCAGGCTCTTCCTGGTGATAACTGCAGTCTGCAATCTGTCAGGTAAGGTGTGCTTTTGGTGTGGCTGGTTTTTTCCCTGACAGGGCGCCCTTGGTGCTGCCATGGGGCAGCCGGCAGGAGCCACTCTGGGAGGTGGCACGGCGCGTTCCCTGCAAGGTACATGGCACTCCTGTCCCCTCCTCCCCGTGTCCTGGAGCCTGCCAGAACAGCACAGCACCTCGGTGGCATCGCTGTGCAGTGCCTGCTGGCCATGTGCCACCCCAAGGGCTCCCTCCCCACCCTGGAGACTTTGCACAGAGCGCTGATCCTGCCCAGACCTCGGAAGCCCCTCAGCAGGAGCTGGGCAGGGGGTGCCGGGTGGTTTGGGGACAGGGCGGGCGGAGGAGTGTAAAGATGGGGTTGTTGATAAGGCTCCAACCACCAAACCGGTCTGGAACCGTGTGATTTGGCACGGTGCACGGAGCTGTAGCTAACAACACAAAAGATGAATAATTGCGGGTCATGGCATTCATTCTCTGAATTTAAAAATGATTAAGCTCTTGGTGAGAGCAGGCAGCTGCAGGTTCGGGCTGCCTTTGTCCCCCCAGCCATGGGTACCGTGGCACTGACGTGCGGCTGTGAGCAGGTGCCTCTCCTCCAGCTGTGCCCTCGGCCGGAGCGCAGGGGCTGCTGCAGGCCCGGCTCTGCCCCTCCTGCCCCGGCCTCAGGGGGGGATTGGGCACGGTGTGACAGCCAAGGGTGCCCCCCAGCTGCCCCCCGAGTCAGGAGGCGATGTAAGCTGTGACATGGGCTAAGTCACAGCCACCGCAGCTGCCTGGCTCAAGAGGTGGAAATGGAAGGGGCAGGGAAGACAAACCCCGGCTCCAAACAGGCACGTCCAGCCCGGTGCTCCGCTCTGCTGCTGCCTTGAGTCGTGTCCCAGGCCACAGACAGAGCTTTAGAGGGATTCATGGGCCTGCCTAAACTGAGTTTAGTTCTGTATTTTAAAACATTGGATACATTTAGTTAAGGCATAGTAGCTAATGACTGGGGGCAGGGAGGTTTTTATCATGTTGTTGAAGGGAAAGTAAAAATAAAAGGGCTGGTTTCTAATCAGAAAACTGTAACCTATATAAAACTATATCTTATCAGGATTGCCTTATCTCATTTTACATTCTCTCAGTGCTTGAAAGGTACCATGTATGCCTACAAGTGAATGTGTCCTTGGAAAAGAAACAGTTGCTACTGTGAGTTCTGCAGAGGGCTTGCAGAGAAATCCCGAGGACGCTGCTAGTTAGTGTAAAAATGTTGGCTTTGGAGCTGCTGCTGGATATTTTGAGTTAACAGTCTGTGTGAGTTTTGCCATCAGATACAATTTTTTTGGTACAATTAATGTGGCACTTCAAAGCCTGAATCCTGTGAGCAGGAGGCTGAAGCTAAAACAGAAGAAAATGAATCCACCAATGTTTGCTACATGGTCCTTCCCTCTGATTGCTGATGCTTTTTTAGTCCCTTCTTTGTTGGAGTCTAAATGCCTACCAGCTCCTTTCAGAGTTCACAGGATTGCTAACCTGGGAAAATGAATCTTTTTTTTTGTCTTCCAATTTTTTTTTCCCTATTTCACTGAGCAACCCTTTGAGAACCCCCTTACTGTCTGTGCATCTGATTGAAATTTGCCTTTGCTGCAAAGCCTGCAGAGCTGCCCCCAGCTAATTCTTTATGTAACAAGGGATGGTGCACAACGCTGTCACTCGTGGAGAAGAGGTGAAGTCTGGGATGGTGAACAAGGCTTGGGATTGCTAAGAATGGGGGAGAAAACAGTGCCTAATGGAGCAGCAGTTTCAAGCCAAGGGTTGAAAGGAGTGCATTACAGCAGACTTGGAGAAGGTTGGTGTTTGTCTGCCACATGCTTTGTCTGCATGTGGGAGAAGTGGGGGATGCATCAAGCAACAGCATCTGTACACAGGTTATCAAACTGCATTTAACATGGCCCAAAACTCATAATAAACCTTATTTAAAGTGCTCTGCAATGCACACAAGCCTTGAACTAGCTATGAGTTTCTCTTGAGTGCTCCACAAGAGAGGAACCTTCTGTATGAGATTATGGCCACAGCTTCCAAGCACTGCTGCTGTTGCATTTGGCTTTCCCTGGGGAAAGTTGACTGCAGTTGCATTTCAGTTTACAAAGAAAATAAAGCAAAAAGGAAAGAAAACACCCAAATGAATGAACAAACAAACAAAAACCCAGAGAAAGAATCAGGTGCAAAAATAGAAAGGGCAATCCCAAAAATAAATAATTGAAATATACTGGGTCACAAGCTGGATATAAGCCATTAGTGCTGCAGTGTTGCAAGTAGGGAAAAAAACCAAGATTTATTCTGAGATCTGTTGGTGGGATGACTGTACCAGCAGCATGGGAGCTCGACAGTGTCAGGTCACATCCAGGCTGAATGTTCTGGACACACTGAGATGTGTCCACCAGACAGCAACAAACCTGGCAGTTGTAGAAAATACCACCAGTGAGGAAAGTCTGTAATAATTGAGCTGGACCCAAACCCTTTCTCACTGGGGAGGATAAGCACCATGAATGAGTGTTTCAAAAAGAGATGAGTGTGCATGTTGGAGCCTCAGGTGTGGTTAGGTGCACCTTAAACAGAGCAACCTTAGGTTTCATCCAGTACTGTGTTCTGGGATCTCCTGTGTTATTGCAGATGCTGAATTGAGGTTTTAAAATTTTCACGTTTTTGTTTTGCAGGATGGAGTGGGAGGAAGGCTGGCAGCCACAGCACAAGACTTCACCACTACAGCTCCCAGACCCCACTACCAGTTCCTCTGCTGATCCTGAGCAGCATTATCGGCAGGTAATTATCTTACAATCCCTGCACTTCTCGAAGGGGTTGACAGCTAAACTCTTTCCTGAACTGGGCTGAGGTCTCTCTGTGAGGGGAACTAAAGATCTGCTAAGTAATATCATGTTGCTGTTAAGGCGGCAGGAGGGATAAACTATCCTGGCTCATATATAAATATTTGCACTTACAAACAGGAGCAAGGGTAACTGAAGAAAAATGCGATAGACTCATGTTGTTACAGTTGTTTTTTGGAGTTTTCTGTCCTGCAATGAAACCTTTTAAATAATTCTATGGCAACAACAGCATAACAAACCCCACATGGCCTTCTGCTCAGTTACTTTGACCAGCACCAGAATGCAGGTTGGTCATGGAACCTTGATAGCTGCTAGTGTTTTAGCCTAAACACAAGTCTGCAGGAGCTGGGTCCTGCTTCTTTCTTTTCCAAATTTAAGAAAATAAAAATAAAATAAAAGTTGTTATATACCAGGCAGTTACAGCAGGAGAGATACAGAAATAACTTGTTTTATTAGTAAAAGATAGCTTTGAGCATCTGAGTGCTCGGCCACTCAGTAATTAAAAATCATCTTCGAACCATGAACCAAGCTGTGCCTTACACACTCCCATTTCAGACCAAACAATTACAGACAAGTCTAAAACAGAACTAAAAGCAGCAGACAGCCGGTTAATAACCATAGGGTACATTAGGCACATTAAGGTACATTAGAGGTTTGCCTGTTTACTTGCATTTTTTCTGCCATAAAGTAATAACATACTTCATGGCCCTCTCCTCTCCAGGGCTGAACATGCTGCAGACATCCGGTTAATAATCATAGGGTACATTAGGGAACATTAGGAAATAAGAGGTTTGCCTGTTTATTTGCATTTTTGGGGGGGATAAAGAAATAACATATTTCATGAGCCTCTCCTCTTAAGGGCTGGTAGAAGGCTGAGATGGGAGATCAGCAGAGGTTCATGACTGCCAGTAGCAAATCCTGTAGAAAAAGCAAAGGCAGAGTTGTTAAGGATCATCTTCTCAGAACCAGGACTGGGAGTGGTGAGCCCTGGAAATTCTTCCTCCTTTACCAACACCTTGTAGGTGCATGAGATGGGGTGCAATGCAATAAGTCTACACAGAACATTCTGGAAGGAGAGGCTACTAGGGCAGGAAACACCTCCTGCCCGGCAGAAGAATGAGGCTGTGACTCAGGTGGTGCAGAGCTGCCTTCCTGCTGCTCTCCACAATCATGGGTGAGGTGAGTCTGGTTTTGCCAGCCAAGACAAATGCAACTGCTCTTGGAGATTAAAACAGGTGGAGGGTGAGTAGCACCTATGAACCAGCACCAACTCTGAGGCAGAACTGTTCGTGGCAGTATAATCCAAGCACTTGAATAGATTTGATTTTAAATGCTCCTCTCACTGTGATGTTCTCTGATTCCTCCAAGAGGTTTGGTTCATTAGGTCCATTAGTGCAATTAGGGATTCAACACAGCAGATCACTTGAAAAATATGAGTCCAAAGGTCATCTCACTGATAGCTGATGTGGCTTCTCTCTTACTCCACCAGAAAAGCTGCAGGAAAAACAAGAAGAATGTCCGAGTGTGTCCTTTCCTGGAGAAACTTCCTTTTGCCACGAAAAAGCAAGGGAGTTCATGTGGTGCTGCAGTCTGATGGCAAAGCAGAGCTTACAGAGTTCTGTGCTATAGCTGGGCTGTGTGGTAGAGCACCCTGGGGCCCAGCCACTGCTGTCTCTCCCAGCCCTCACATCCTGGGGAGACCATCCATGCAGGAGGAGCTAGGATGGTCTCTTATCTGGAAGCAGAACACGAACCGATGGAGGAACTGCTGATCACATAATGGGGATCCTCATGGCCTTGTATTCATTAAAATGTGCTTGTGGGTCAGTGGCAGCACACACAGCTGTCTGCTGGAGATGGAGGATGTCTGTCATGAGCTGCAGCCTACCATGGCTGCTCTTGGAGAGCAGGGGGCCTGGGAGTGAATCAGGAGTCAAGTTTCAGCCTCCCTTAGGCATCACTTTTCTTCTCTCCCACCTAAAAAGGAGCTGGTCAGGATGTGAGGGAGCTCTGGCACCATTTCAACCAAGCTGCAAGCCAGAACTGAGTTATTTCTTACTGCATGCATTTGGAAGAGGCCCGTTCTCCATATTGTCCTGCTAGTAATCTGCTGAATCAGAGGACAGTCAGTGCAATGAGAGGAAAATCACTTGTCAGGGAGAGAGTGGTGGCATATGCTAAAGCAGTTATGAGAATTTTGCCTGGTTTTGGACAGCTAGTTTCTGTTTGATAATGTGGGAGATGATCAAGATCCACTTTTAGATTTCAGTATAATCTAAGACAGCAACTCTTGATGTCAGTGGGAAATGAGCCTATTTATACTAGACAGAATTTGGGCATGGCAGACCAGAGCAGCCATATGTTGCACAGTATTATGCCACGCTCCATGTACGTGTCTAGTTAGTTCCCTACAATTCAATATGCTCAAAGTAGAAGCAGGCTGTGCTGTGTTACAGGAACTTGTGCAAGCAGCAAATCCTGTTAGGAGAATAAAGCTGCCTAAGCCCCGGATTGCTTGTTGCACGCTCGGCACCATCAATCACTGCTCTGCCACAGCAGCTGGGGAAGGTGCCAGGGTGCCAGAAGTGTTCTGGCAAAGAGCAATGCCAGCAGGGCTCATGGCCACCACTCAGAGTGCTGCAGCCACAGCCCCTGGGGGACCACCTGGCTCCTGCCATGGACGGATGCTTTAGTGGGAGATGTGGCTGAAGGGAATGTTCAGCTCCACTGAGCCACCACGTCTTACAGCTTGGTGTGCTAAACTAGAGCTTGGCAGGTTTCCTCTTGTGTTAATATGCAGGGCAGTCAGCTAGGGCAGCTGTTTGGCTTCCAGGAAGGGCAGGACATTCCCCTGCATCTGGAATGACTCCAAGGGCCACAGCTACATCCAGCTGCTGTTCAGCCTGCAAACAGTGTGTGCAGGACATGTACCTTTCAAAAGGCTGTACTGGCTTTTCCATTAGTTGAACACTTAGGAATCTTCCAGAGGTTTGAGTATTTTTATCACACAAACTTTATTAAATTTCACAAATTCTTCCTGAGACCATTTGTCCCATCACATCCACAGTCTATTCAATCTACTGTCAGTCACCACATTCCAGCTTATAAACCTGGCCAAACAACTACCCCTGGCACTCTGTATGCACAGTGTTACAGGGCTGTCATCCCCTGCCAAAGGCTGTGAACAAGTCACAGCTGAAGAGAAACAGAAAAAGCACTTCCTTTAAACAAACAAACAAACAGGCAAACCAAAGAAAGAAAGAAGAATCAGGTCAAGTTTCGACCGCAAAGGCTTGGGCTATAACTAAAGTGTAGATATTGGTACTTTTTAGACAATAAACATTCCTACAAAGACTTCTTTTATTAATTCTTTAGAAAGCTAAATTGCACAACAACAGTACAATTAAATTAAATTAATTTAATTTAATTGTACTGTTTAACCCAATAAATTAATAGAATATTTATTTTTCTATTTCATTTACTTAAGAGCCTGCAGTGGAGACTAATTCCTACAGCTGTGTGGATTGTCATCAGCCATGCACTGCACAGGAGCCAAACATCACAGCCCTCTGTGAGACAACTTTTTAGACACCTGCATCTCATGTTGCCATGGAAATGGACCTGAGCTCACTGAAAGCCAGGTAATGGGCTCTAAAATCATCATTCCTTATATTGAAAAATTGCTGGGGGCACCTTAAGTAGTAGTAGTAATAGTAATAATGTCTCAGCTTGTGGAACACTGGTATTTGTTGGTTTTATTTCGTAGAAGTGTTATGTTCATGTCTGTATTTAAACTATCTGGTCAAGTATAACCCTTCCCTTTGCATTGCACTGACTGACCACAGTGCTGCCGTAGTCAGATGCCATTCAGACCCAGCAACAGAGAGAGCATCACTAAGAAAATGGAATTGAGAAGGAGGATTGTTTGTTTTAACTAACCAGGCATATGGACACAACTGACCTTTCCTTTTATCGTGTCTGTTCTGTTGCACAACCATTTTCCATTAATCCAGAAGTGTTTGCTTGATCTGCTGCCATTACAATATGGGATGAAGTTCAGTAGTGTTATGTCCCACATTAATGTCCTTTCACTTTGCTGTGTTCAGCAGTCTTCAGCTTTGCCCTAGTTTCACAGTGTTCCTAATTGTACTGGAAATGTTTGCCTCTAGCATCATAGTAACATCTTACTAATCAAACAATGCTGGCAAGAAGAATTTTGCTATGCAGATAAACTTGACCATGAGAATTTAAACTGTAAAAACATTTAAAGCTTTTAGGGGAAAATTGTTCCTGTAGTCACAAGGTGAAATGCAGGGCTGCAAACAAAGAAAGTGAGAGTTGGAAGCCATCTTCTCAGCCTATGGTTTTGTGGAAAAACCTTCTATATTTACAAGAGTCCTGCAAAAACAAAGTGCTTATATGCCAGTCTTAATCCTGAGATATTTTAATAGGTTACTTTCAAGTTATTTAACTTTATTGAATTAGCACAAGGGTCATTTTTTTACTTTTATGTTTGCTCTAGAGAAACAGCATTGTCCACCAGAAACTAGCATCTTTTCTTTTTAATTACTGTAGCATATCAAGATACGATGTTGAAATGATTCAAAATCTGAGTCTTGAGCATATTAATATATTCTAGCAAATTGAGATATATACTTTAAATTCCTGGAAAAATCTCACCTCCTTGATCTGCAATCACCATACATTGAAATACTGCTGAAATTAAGAGTATGTATGTACTCTCCACCTTAATTTGTGGCATGCTCATTTTTATTCACTGATCAGCTGATCTGTGGGTAGATTCATGGCATTTCAAGCTATTTGCTTTCAACATGTCCTTTGCCAATCCTCTGTCAAATTAAAGAGAAAATTTTGTAACCATTTCAATCCATTTCCCAAATCTGCCTTGCCTCCTTATGGTGCCTAGCAGCACTCCTCAGCAGTATTTCCAGGCCTATGCAGAGTGTTCCTGCTGTATCTGTTTAGAAAGATGCCTGAACTTGGTGTGTTATAGTCAGAAGAGCTCTGGGGCAGAGATGGGGTTGGCACATTCAGAGGGGAGGCTGGTGATGAAGGAAGCTAGCACTTCTGCAGTAAAAGTCATTAGGCATGCAGCCAAATTCAGATCTTATAATCTTCCTCTAGGCCATGCTTGTGAGATTCAGGGCTTTTTTAATAATATTGTTTCTTTCAAGCAGATTTTATAGGAAGAGGATTGCTCTGTTTTCCTTCAGTGACTACTTTTTTTCAGAGGCTCAGAGGTCAAGTATAAGATCTTGTGGTTAATTAATTTCTGCATAACCTTCTCACACCCATTATTGTATGGGGTTCATATTTTAGAATTAGGATTGTGACAGGGAGAGCTGAGCTGGTGCAGGCTGCCACTTGCAGAAGAGGAAGTTCTCTGAGCCACTCTCCAATCAGCACAGTCACTGTTTACAGCCCTGCCAAACCAACTCATGGCCTCTTGATGCTCAGGAGTTCCTGTCCACAGGGCAAGGGTGATCTCCAGAAGAGACAGTCAGCACAGAGTTCTGGGAAGAGTCTTTCACAAAATCTGTCTGTCTTTCAGCATGGTCTGAAAACTAAATCCCCTTTTCTCATGTTAGCTCCCAGTTTCAGTTTGGATGAAGTCAGGGGCAGATCTCCCACTGACTTCAAAGCAGCAAAGTCTTGGCATTTAGAGGAAAATCAATATGAAGAATAATGATGCAATATAAACACTTCTGTTATAAATGCATAATGTAAATAACACTCTTTTATAGCATTTATTTAAATCCCCAGGCACTGGTAGAAAATAGGTCTCCAAATAACCTAAATAGTTTGGCACATTAAGACCTCAGCCCTTACAAATATTGGTAGTGTTTCAAAGAATGCATTTTTAAGTGAGCAATAAAAAGCAATTAGGCATGTAATTGTTGTTTTAGAGATTTAATCCAATTCCCACTGCAGTCAGTGGGAGTCTACAATCACTTCAATGGGGACTGAGCTGGGACCTTACACATTTGAAGGCAGGGAGGGAAAAAGAAGGGGATAGGCAAACCTGAACAAAATCAGAATTGGGAATTTCATAAGCCTAAATAAAATGCACTCAACATTTGAGATAGAAGACATCCTTTTGTTGGGCAGAAAGCATCTACTAGCTACAACTGAAGATTTCCCCCCTCCCCTCCATACAATGCCCCTCCTATCACATGACAGCCATGTGACTAAATTATGGGATAGTAAACTTTTCTGAACTTCTCAAAGAAGATAACTCAGTTTTTCTCTGTCAGATGTCACACCACCTAATTATAATTAATTGTATTTCTGTATTTGTCAAGTAGCACAAATGCTGTTAAGACAATGTATAAACCTGAAATGCATAAACACTATAGAACTTATATTTAACATATTTTGGATAGACATGAATGCTATCAACACAGGCAGATTGAAAGCTTCAACATATTTTATATTATTATTTTCAATGAAAGTAAAAACTGTATTTAGTTTTTAAGGTGGAAATTGAAAATATATACTTTTCAGAACATTCACAATTACTTGTGAGGGTCATATATCAATATATCAATATCTACACTGCAGATATCTGAATCCAGGTTGTTAAGTATTTTGTTTTCCCCTTGGCTGATGTGCAAAATATATTATGACTATCAAGTTACATAATTCAAAACCAAGTTCCCTGTTTGAATCTTTAAACTTTTGTCAGGATTATATCTGATGGGAAAAAATGTTATGCTTGTTACAAGATGTTAGAGTGATTTTATAGTATTTTTACCCCAGGTATCACAGGATCTCATTTACAGCATTTTGTTTCTCACAGGACTGAGACTGCAGCCAAATATTCTGTCATTACTGAGTCAGGGTTAGGTTCATTGCTTTGGCTGAAATCTGAATGGAGTAAACAGAAGATGGATGTAAATGGGCTACTGGGAGCTCTGGAGGAGAGAACACTCCCTTTCTTTTGGTGCAGGAACAGAGGCAATGGGCATTAAGATGATCAGCCTGGTGTGAATGGAAGCTCTCCATCCACAGTTTGAAGGTAAAAGCTCTAAAACCAAATAGGGCAGATCATATTATCTTAAAACACAATTTAGGTCTACGAAGAAATGGTATAAAGCTACACAACACATTTTCCTAATAGTGAAATGGCGAGTAAGGAGACATGATGCAAGTGACTTCAGTGGCATGACAAAATGAGTTTCCAAGGATTTATAGCAACCCAAGTATTACTTCTGGTGATTTATAAAGCTGCACACAGATCTTCCTCCAGACAGCCAGAGGAACCAAACACAGAAGACAGCTGCAATGATGCATTACTGTTTGTTTGACCTCATTTGTCACAAGAACAGGGCCTTTAGAGCAAATGTGTTTGCATCAAGGCCAACTCTGCCCTCCCTACAGTTACTTGCTGGCTGCAATAGGGCCTTGGAGAATTAATATTTTAACTATTGGACTTTAGAAAATGTATTTTACTCTTTCTACTTCAATGCAAATACACTCTACAAGGAAAAGCACTGTCTACCACAATTAAAAAAAAAAAAAAGAAAAAAAGCAATCAAGGACAGACTATTACCAGATCACAGTATCTCAGTGAAACCCTGGAGAAGCAGGGCTTTGAATTTGCTGATTGACCACTGGATGCCACTATTGTTCCACTGAAATGAAGTGCAGTGTTGTCATATTCTGACTGGCTTACTATCCCAAAGGGGAGAGTTTAAATAGCACTGGTATGTGTGATTTTCTGTAGAAAACAAGCAATTAGATTTGAAATTATTAATGCCTTTCAGTGTGTTTAGAAATTTGATTTTTCTCCAGGCTCAGAGCCCTTTCCCTGCAGGAATCTCAGCACCAGTCTTTCCTTTGAAGGCCCTGGCAGACGACCTCCATGTTTTGACTAAAGAGAAGCAATTCTAAATCCACACTCTCAACATGTACAATATTTAGGCATTATTCAGGAAAAGAAGAAGAGATTAATGACCTAACATTAGCCTCCAAAAATTCAGAGACCTGAACTGGGGAGACGGCTATGGTGCTGTGGTCCCCAGCTGGCAGCGGCTGCAGAGATGCTCAGAGCCTCTGTCCGTGATAAGCTCAGCCTTGGATGTCACAGAGACATTAAGATTAGAAGACAATAATGTTACAACATTGTGAAATTTTCTCTGCATGACCGGGTCTGGGTTATCTTGCTTTTAAAATCTCTGCACTGTTTTTAACATTTTTTAAACTGTATATATATGTATTGGAAGCCAGACCAGTTCTGCTTGTCTGCAGAATCACGGGACATGGATTGCTGTATTTCTCACAATCCTCAGGTTTGTATGCAGCTTGTCAAGATCTCTGGAAGCCCACAGGAAAGCCCTGTAGCTCTCAGGACGAGGAGCAGTGCTGAGGTGCTGCCATGACTGCTCTGCAGCCTTCCCCCTGAAAGGGCTTTCCTTTCACCCTTGAGATAAACACAGGGTGTAGCACTGCCCCACGCTTGCATCCCACCCCTCTGGATCCCTGTACTGTCTCATGCTGATGTTTTCCATGATTAAATTCCCACTTGGAGCTGGCACTGAGCCCTGCTCTAGTAACAGAAAGTGTGAGCAGCAATGTTGCTTGTGAGCCCCTCTGCTCTCAGCTTTTCCTCAGTCATTTTCCCGTGCAAGTTCTCCACACCATTAATCATTAATCACCATTTTCAACCATTAATCCCTCACTGTGCCATGGGGCCATGGTGTAGATTTTTCTCATTTCCAGGAGATAACTCTGTCAGGAAGGAATAGACATTCTTCTCTTAACTGCTCTACTTGATATTCCAGAGGCAGTCACCTCCAGCAAGAGGTGAAGAAAACAACTGCAGGTAGTAATGCCCTAAATCCTCTGCTCTAAAACTTTGCACTAAATCAGGGAGTTATGTTATATGCTGGCACCTCACTGTACAATTAACTCCCTTTCCTCCAGATAGTATAAGGGGGAAATATAGGAGCTTTTTTCCCTCATGAAAGCCATACACATTCCTTCTATTGGCAATTTCACACACACACACAAAATACTGGATGTTTGAAATTAAAATCAAGATTGCTTTATTCTAGCCCTGGAATCCCTAACCTCATTTTTCAATTGCCTTTCAAAATTCAGCAAGTGTACTTGAGTCACCAGGGAAAGATAACTGCCAGATATGTGGATATGGAGCCAGAAATAACAGCACAATTTATGATTGAACCTAAACCAAATCATCAGGATTTTTTTTCTTTTGCAGTTTTCAGCAGTTCAAGTGATTTCAATATAACAACAAACCTGCCCCACCATGCTTTGTGATCAGTTTTATTCCAAAAATTGCCCTTTTTATTCATGGTGGATTCCTTTTATCCTCCAAAGCAGATGTTCAAAAAGATTTATTTGGTTTCATTTCAAAAAGGCACTGTTTAAGTTTTTGTAAATCCAATTGTACAATGCAGAACACCAAATTTCAGTCAAAAGGAACCTGATATAATCATCATCAGCATCATCTAAGTGTCCCAGAGCACATCACAGCCTGGACAATGACTGCAGAAGTGCATAAAAGACTTGTTACCATGCCCAAAGCATACAAGATCAGATGTTGTTTCTGCAGATATTCAAAGAAATAACCTAAGCTTATGGAGTGGAATATTCAGGTGTTTCCTGGAATGCAACTCCTGATAAGAATTTTGCAAAAATTATTTCACTCAAGGACATTTTTAAACATCCATTTGTTGGCCCCAATCTGTTTTTTTAAAGCAGTTCACTTTATTTCTTCAAATAACAGAAGACTTTTCTTTAAATATTACCTTACAGCTTGGCAGGAACAAGTTACCCATCACTGTCTTTCCAGTTCTAGACAGAGTGATTCCACCAGCTGTATTTATCGTGTTTGGACTGTGTGTGCTGGTGAATGAGAAGTTTCTTTGTGCAGGCTTCAGATCAAGAACTAACTAAGAAAACAACTCGCACTACCAAGACTTTTTTATTATCTTTAAACCTTTAGATTTAAAAATATTTTCTTCTGTTTTTGGCCTTTGCATTTCTGCTGCAGGCACAGGGTGCAAGAAGCAGGCCAGCTCTCAGCAGAGACAGCATGTCTGGACAAAGATATCTGAGAGATACTGCTCTCCCCCATATTGCTGTCCCTCAAATTTATTTTAACCCATGTTTGATCATATTTTAAGATATTAACTTGAATACTGCATTTTTTTCTAAATAGTTAAAGAGCCTTTCAGCTGGTAATCTGTCTTGAAATTTCCTTTTTTTTTCCTACAGGAGATGGCACTAGTGCATGTGAAGTTTAAGTTCTACACAGGCACCTGAGCATCAGCACTTGCCAGACTGAAGAGTGATTGAGAACCACATACGCAATTGTTCCCTAAATTTTTGCTGTGCTCATCCTGAAAGAAAAAAGAAAGGGTTTTGATTTAAGTGTCTTTGACTCACCAGGGCTCAGACACTCCAATGGAGTGACATGAAGCACCTCTCTTGGGAGAGGCATTGTTCAAAACTAGTTGCAGCTGAGAATGCTTAAAAACTGGAGTATCAGCTGTGTTCTGTGTGGACAACTGCAGTTTAATGGTTCTGCAAGCTAATCAGAGATCAGCTAAAGAGAGACGACTGAAATGATTACATTATGCTGCTTCTCTAACACTTCGTGTTGCTTTGTGGGCATCAGACTGAAAGGACAGTGATGTGGTGAATTATGATTCTGGAAATTTTATTTTCTTAAATATTTCAGTTTATGGTTGATGCTAGCATTGGATGAACGCTTTTAATTCTTCTTTTTACAGTCAACAAATTATGCTGCAGTAAATTTTCTCAAGGAAGCAGAAGATTTGTACTTACAGGCAATGTCCTGGTAGCTCTGAGGCCTGTGCTGCTTCATTGGACTGAAAAATGAGTGGTAAACTCAGCTGAGTGTGTCAGGAGCATATTTTTATTGAAATTTAATGTTCTAATGATCTGAAATTGGAACTAAGAAAATAAATTGCAGCCCTTGGTTATGGAATGGGTTTCCCTGAAGATACACTTAGTACTTTGGTGCTTTATTTCCCATATGTTTAAAATTAAAACCACTCCTGCTCGCTTTTTGCTGACAACTCTTCAGAGTTTGGGGTTGTGTGTTTATTTTGGGGTGCTGAATTATGACATAGATTTATTTATTTGCTGACAGCAAAAAAAGTCTTGTTTTTATGACTGGTGAGAGATCAGATAAACCACACACTGTTTCTGCAGGCACCAAACTAATGCACTTCATTTATTCCTTTCCCCTGAAATGTTATTTTGCTGCTTTTCACAAGCTGTGGGGGCTTCTCTTCATTTCCCTGGTGCTACCTTTGGCTCTTCCTCCTTTACAAACACACTACAACAATTTCAAATACTTTTGAGTGCATTAGTGTTTGGTAATGGCATTTACACAACTATTTCAGCAGCTGGTCTAATGAAGGAAAGCAGTTAGATGCACAAGATTCAGTGACATTTGGCCCTGCCTATAGTGATGTTTCACAAGTGTGAGATGCTGAACAAATTTTTGTGAAGCTTTTTCAGATGGAGATTGAAGCAGACATGCAAAATATTGCACATATTCTCCAAAGATGATGTATGTGTAGTCCAGGATAGGGTGGGAAGGAGAACAGCTGTTTCATGGCATGAGTTGCTATAGCTACTAACATCAAAATTTGTCATTAAATATCTGCATCACTGAAACTCTTCTAAACAGTTAAATCAGATGGCATTGTCTGTGCTGATCCTTACTTCATGGAAGAGGTCCCTTGAATTACTGTCTGAACAATTTCAGAAGGGAACCTGAGTTGTTGCAGGCATTGTAAACAGCTGATGTTTTATCTTCCCCCAAAGGTCTTTGGGGTAAATTCAGTGAAAGCTTACTTGGTGCTTGCCTCCCAAAATGGAAGAAAAACTTGAGTGCCTATGGTACCTTTATCATATGTGGAGGTAATGAGGGAAATATCTGCTCCCATCTTTAATCAGAAATTAGGTTGCAGAGAGAGAAAGGTGTGGTTGTGTTTCCCTGAAAGAGATTAGCATCTAATGCCTCATTGACACTAAAACTGTGGAGTCCCATTCCTCTTCCTGTTCTTTCTTTTCTTTTTCTTCTGTCCTAGATTGTTTTGTACTTGCTCTAGCATATTTGGAACACCCTGTGAGACAATTCACTTGCTAAGCTGCTGGAACTTTAGCCCAACAAAAAATTAAAATAAATAGAATTAATGAGCTGAACTGACTTAGATGAGGGTGCAATAAAAACCAGGGCCTGTGCAAAAGCATAACTATATAGACAATTTTGGGGAGGAGCTGTGAAATAGTGGCAGTCCATGTTTTAGTTGGCATCTTGTCATTCACCCTGAGGCAGTCTTTTCAAAGGTTTTGGCTGTGGTTTCTTTTCTGTGGAGTCAGCATCATTTTTCTGTCGCACCCACTTGGATTCCTGAAGCTTAGTTTGTTTTCCATGGCTTTGGCTTGGCACAAAGACTTGTTACTCTGACAGGTAAGAACACCATCTCATCTGTGGATGTTTCTGTGAATGTTGGTGTCCTTGGTCAAACTCCTGAGGAAAGATAGGCATCTTTCTCTCTGCTTTTTTAAAAGCAGGGATTAGTCTGAAATTTCACTGTCTAAGCGCAGGAGCAGAGGAAACTTTCAGGCAGAAGTTGAACATCTTTTAAATACTGAGCCACGTGACTCTCCTGTAGTGGGAACTGGGGGAGAGGAGGGAATGGATCACACAGGTGGGCTTAAGAAAGTAAAGTCCTGTAACCTGCTGTAGGTCTCTGCATCTTTGGAGCCACCAACAGGCTCCAGAGACATCTGTTAAGATCACTGCATGACAGGAGCTTCTACAGTGGGAGCTGGAACTGAGAGCAGACCTTAAAGCGCTTACCAGAGCAGAGCACAACCCACAGACTGGCTTATGAGGTTATTTTTACACATCTCCACAAAGAGACATGAAAGCCCTGGGAGCTGGGCTTTGCTGAGACGCAGTTCTTACACCAAGGGACAATGAAGGAGTCACAGGCTGCCACCAGCCTATTGCATAACCGGATCAGACATTTTAATGAGCTTCTGCTCGCCCAGGCTTCGTCAGCCCTGCTGACTGTTAATCAAGCAGGACACTGCTATAGAAACCACTCCAGAAAACAGCATTTCTGAATGTACTTAAGAAGATGAGTTTGAATTGAAATGCAAACAAACTGTGGATCAGCCCCTCACTTTCTGAGTTGTAGGAGCCTGTTGTCTTACCGTTCATGTTACGGTTTAATCCAGCTTGAATTTAAGTTTTGAGAGGTATTTTGTACATTTCACTTCATAAAGCAGTTTCCACCTTTAATTTTTTTCCCATTATAATTCTTAATCCCAGTTTTTAGCAAGTAATTACAAAGAAGCAATTATAAATACATCTTCAAGATTTCTCTAATAAATTTATTCTATAAAGAATGTTTATAAAAGAAATTGAAGTACAATCAATTTTTAGGCTAAGAGTCTATATGACAGGGTGGAACAGCTATGAAATAACACAAGTTATTTGGTTCTTTTAAAACTGAATTATAAAGCAAAATAAAAGGAGACTCCAGATAATTCAGTTGATTAGACTCAAGCACGCCCACGTAAAGAAGGAAAAAACTGTTTGAAGAGTTACTCTTAAAATCTGGATAATTGTCAAAGACCTGACATCTACTGGGGGATATTTATGATATTACTCAAGAGAATTCAGGAAATAGTTGATCTTACCCTTTACTGTATCTCTTAGGACCCCAAGCTTCTAAAGACACCAGCCTTTCTCTGTACCAAAATCCTCCTTATGTCACCCTGTTAAGAATCACTTTGGAAAGCTGTGTTTTACTTCTCACCCCAGTTTACAAAGGTTATATTATACCAAATTGCTGCATTATCAGTGAAGGATAATGTGTTGTGTTGGACTACAGTTTTTCATAAGGTAAAATTTTCTGATTCTTTTGCCTGAATGCATCTCACAAAGACTTTTCCTTTCCTGGCCAGCCTTTTAAAAAAACATAAACCAAACCTGATCCATGATGCACAGCAGAGTGCTTGGGGAGCTCTCCTTTGAATAGCATCAACTTCAGGAACAGCTGCTAAGATCAAATGGACAAAGGGAATTCGGCACCACCCATGCCTGTATTATGTTTTAAAGCCCCAGGAGCTTAATCCTTCCTGTGAACAAGGTCTGTTGTCCCACTTGCCATTACCACTAACATATTCTGTGTAAGTCTGCTTCCTCCTCGGAGTGCACCTGTGGCAAAGCTGCAGTATAAAAAGCCAAAGTCTCTGCATTAACCACAGTGATAAAATGGAAGTTTTCTTCTGCACTGTGAGGAATGATTTCCTACAACCCAAATAACACTAAAAATAAAATCAGTTATCAGAAAAAATTTCAATGCTTTTGCAAAGGTACCAAGAGCCAAAACAATAATCAGTGTTTCTGCAAGCTGATAGAGCCTCCTTCTGACACAGCAAGAAATAGTCAGAGTACTTGCCCCATATTCTTTTTCACCTGCCTGGAGAGGTAGTTATGGTCTGCTCATAAATGGGAGAAATAGCTTTATTTCCAACATGTATTGCAGGAGTATACTTTACCCCTGGAAGTTAATTTTTTTTTTTTTTACTTTTGAAAGGCTGATTTTGACCTTACTCAGCATTTTCCCATTCGTAAGCTGACTTTTGAAAACAAGAAATGCTGAATGAAAGCGAATGGAAGCAGGGCAAGCAGTGTGTGAGAGACGTAGGGAGGTTTATCACAGCTGTGTTTGTGGCAGGAAAACTTACAAGGCCCATTTTCTTTTGTAACTCCATCCCTTAATGCACACAGAGCATTGTTCTGTCTGCACGGTGACCCTAACAGTGAAAATGCTAATGGTACTACTTGTGTCCTATGTTACCACTGCCTTATACTGAAAATACTCAGAAAATAAGCAAAATTTGCCAACTTGGGTGGTCAACTGAATTTAAGAAAATGTATATAACTACAATCTATTAAAAATAAATATTTGATATCCCAATCACAGCTGTTTCTCTGTGGTGGTGTCTTTCCAGTCACAATAGTCATTCTGTCTACTGCATTCTAAGTCTCTTTTCTATTTTTTTTTCCTTTTTTTTTTTTTTTTTTTTTTTTTTGTTTCTTGATCTGGTCTATAACACCCTAGCTTTTGAAGAAAGAACAATCATCAATCTCTTTCTGTCACCAAAAACCAGGAAATAGTCTCCCAATAAATTTACCAGGTCAGAAAGCTGGCATTAGTTTATTAGCAGTGCTTGATGCATGAGGACTTCTCCTCAAAGCATTCATGAAGAGCAACCTAACAGGCCAGGTTATATCCATGGAACTAATGCATATTCATCACTTTTCTACTACATATTCATTACATTTCCTGAATACATATGTAAATGCTAATTATTTCCATTAACTTATTTGAATATGAGGTCTTTTGAGCGTCTTTGGTGGTTGTTTGTGAACACCCCATGCCTCAAAATTTCCCTTTTATGGTCCCAGATTTTCTGATGAATCTCCTTTCCTTGAGATCGCTTTGTTTAATGCTTGTGATTACTTGCACTGAATCCTCCCACAGAGTGCTCTCCTCAAAGCTAAATGTAAAGAGAATATTGGACCTGTTCTGGTGACCTCATCCTTATTAAAAAAATACCACAACAGGTTAAGATTGACAATATCAAAAATTGTTGTTTATTAACCCAGAAATACATGGAATGAATTCAGGATGAGAACTCCAAAGTTTGAAAGGCAACATGTCACATATTTAATGGTGAGACATTGGAAAGTTGAATTGATGTTCTCTGGGGAACAAAGCATATGCCCAGCTGGGTTTTTTGGTGCTCCTTGAGCATCACTCCCAGCCACAGTGATGGCTGTCAGGTCTTCCACAGGGAGGCATTTTTGTGGCATGGGACTGGGAGAAGAACCCATTGAGAGGAGCTGTGGAGAAGGACTTGGGGGTTCTTGTGGAGGAAAAGCCGGACATGAGTCAACCAGAAAGCCAGCCCTGTTCTACACTGTATGCAAAGAGCCATGGCCAACAGGTCAAGGGAGGGGATTCTCCCTCTCTGCTCCCGTGAGAGCTGCACCCAGCTCTGGTGTTCTCAGCACAAGAGCGGTGCTGCCCTGGGGGAGCGGGTCCAGAGGAGAGCACGAAGATGCTCAGAGCTGGAGCAGCTCTGCACCTCAGGCTGAGAGTTGGGCTTGTTGGGCCTTGTTGGGAAATGGCTCAGGGCAAACCTCATCACACCTTTCCTTCCTGAAGAGAGCTTTTCAAAGACAGGGAATGCCTTTGGCACTGGCAGAGAGTGATGGCACAGGGGGCGGGGTTAGACTGCCTGAGGAGCCGGGCCTGCGCCGCCGGCGGGGCGGGGGCAGGTGGCGGGGGCGCGGCCGGGCCGTGCTGGGCCGCCCGCGGGCGGCAGGTGCCGTTAATGGTCTCCCGGCAACCGCCCGGCCAATGGCGGCGGGGCGGGGCGGAGCGCGGCGCGGGTTTAACCCCGCGGGGCCCGGCCGGGGCCGCGCCGGCCGCGGGGCTCGCTCGGGAGCCGCTTCCCTCCGCCTCCCTGCGGCCGCAGCAGGTGGGGGGTGCGCGGGCTCCTCCGCCCCGGCACGGGCGGGGCGTTGGGCGCGGCGGGTAACGGCGACCGCCGGCGGGGCGCGGGGGAGGCGGCCGGGGGCGGAGGTAGCGGCGCTGCTCTGCCGGGCTCCGCTGCCGAGCCCGGGGGTTACGGCGCTCCCGTGGTCTGGGCTCTCCCCGGGCCGGGGGAGGGCCCGTGCGGGGGCGCAGCAGCCGCTAGCCCGGGCGGGTTGCGGGTCCTGACATGTGCTCCGTTCTCTCAGGCTCCGGCTGATCCGCGGGGACGCGGGAGAGCCGCGGAGGGGCTGGGGCTGGGGCTGCCGGCGCTGCCCCGGCGCTGTAAGGCCCAGCGCTTGCTATCTCTGTGAAGCTACAAGCGGCAGATGCTCGGAGGTGAGAGCCGTAAAGCTTTCTACTGAGTCAGGGAATTTGTGATTGCTCGGGCTGAGCTGGCGGCTCACGTGATGTAAGAGTACAGGTTTCGTAAGTGACTTGGGCTTTTTTTTTTTTTGTTCATGTTATTTAAAATTTTATTTATTTGTAGCAAAGCTCATTTAAATTTGAGGATCAAATCGTAATGCAAGTCTAGTTTGTAGTGTTCCTGCGTCCCCAGATTATGTAGAACGCTCTGCTGCTTGCGGTGGTGAGTGAAATAGTTAAGCAGAGCTCCATAGGCTGCCAAGGTATGATAGGAATTTCAGGGCAATGACTTAAAATAAGAGGTATTGGAAGTGTAATGTGAACGTATTAGGTAAATTTTAATAGTGAACTTAGAAAGGACAACTAGAGAAACGATTTGATACAGTGAATGGAGATTTCAGATTATAGGTGTTTCTAGGGTTTGGGTTTTTTTTTTTTTTTTTTGCGGGGCGGAGGCTGGGGGGGAAAGCTGTGATACTAATATCACTTATAATTTAGACTGGAACGACCACAGGAGAGGGTAACACCAGGCTCACGGGGCTCAATATTTTGGTTCTGAAGCTGGCAGCAGATGCTAAGGAAAAGATGTTAAGTACAGTTTGGTTGTACAGCAATGCTTTTATCTGTGCATCCTCCCAAGATGCTGCAGTCTGGAGTTGAAGGATTTCTGAGCAGAGGCTGCATCTGTCTTTTAAAACGTAATAGATGCTGATGGATGCTTTTCAAAAAATTGGAGGCAGTTTATGTATTGAGTATTCACAGCAACTCGTGGTGATTCAAGTCCACAGTTTGTGTTTTATGTGGAAAAAATGCCCTTATTTCCCAGCTTTTGCACTGAATGTTACATTGCGTTCTTTATGACTGCTGTGTTAAAAGAAGCAAAGAATATTTATTTTCTGTATGTTGGTCCTGTTTCTCCAGCTGTTTCCTCTTCTAGTTGAAAAGCCACAGCTTATTAGTTTCTTGTATGAAAGCATTGCTTGACCTTTCTTGCACCATATTTAGGTATATTCTGTCTCTTTTTGCAGGGAAGGTTGTATCTCTGGGAGATATTTAAGGTGCAGAAGCTTAGTATTCATCAGGAGACATTATGGGGCTCTCTTCTGTCCTCTGCCCCAGAGTTCTGTTAACTGCCTGGGAGCTGATTTTCCAGAGGACTAATCATAGGGACTGGGATCTCTTCCTGCATGATAATGCCTAACTAGAGTCTGTTGGTTTAAGTGCATGGCAGAGTTGTCTTTTTCATTGTGTTAGTTTGTGTTTATGAACAAGGAATTTCAGCTGCTGATTTTTATTTTCTATTTGTTCAGCTTGAGGACAGCCTTCTGCAGTTTGTCATTCAACCTGTGTTTATTTTTGTGATTAACTCTGTATAGTACGTGAGTCTATCTTGTGTTATAGAGAGATGCCTGCACAGACCCCTCTGGGACTCTAATTTCTCTCTTTGTCACTTTCATACACTGCTCAGCCATCTATAACTTGTTCCTACACTTTGCCCTTTTCCATTTATAATCAGTCATTTATAAATTCCTTAATATCTTAATTTAAGAGTTTTTGGAGGGAACATTGTGAAAAGCTTTTTGAAAATCCAGGTGTGCTGTCTTGCCCAGGTGTGTTGGATGATTCCTTCTTCCAGAGCACTGTGGCAGACTGGTTAGTGTTCCTTCCTTCCACAGAAGGTATGCTGACACTTTACCAGTCCCATTTGTTTGTTTGTCAAGTCTTTTCTGTGCCATGTTTTGATTAACAGAAACCTAGAATTTACAGGAGAATTATTCCTTGAGTTCTCTGGTAATCTCTAGAGAAATTATGTAGTTATCTTCTTGCATTCCATACCTGATTTAGGTTACATGCTGCTGAAACATGCACGTTTCCTAATTTCTGATAGCTGGAATACTAATTCTGGCTCTGCCCAGTAAATATCTCACCAAGTTTAGGAAGTAATAAGACATTGGTTTGCTTTTCTTTTAAAGAGTTGTGTGCTTGCAGAGACAGCCAGCTGTAAAGCTTGGCTAAAGCTGACCTCAGGAAGAAGAGGAGCACATGCAGAAGATGCTTTCTGAGGTTCTCTTGTCTGTCACATAGGGAGATTTGGAAACAGAATGTTCTGCTCTGGCTACATATATTAAATGGTTTGTGGATGCAAAGGGAGAAATGCAGTTTTGAAGATTAACAATAGAGTTATTGTTTAGTGATAGGAGAATGCTAATGTGAAATCCATTGTGTTAGTTCAGAATGGGGTAGGAATTTGGGAGCCAGATAAAATGTTTCCATGTGTTTCAATTTTTTCAGTGATTGAAGTAACAGAATTTCAGTCATCTCTGTAAGTAGCATGTAGAGTTGAATCTTGAGGTAGTACATCAGATTATATTCCTTGTAACCCGAGTGTTTGAGGCAAAGACCATGGTAGATCAGTCACTGAACACTGAATTTTATCAGATGTAAGAGTATATTCCTGTGTAATTATATGTGTTGAGAAGATTGAATGTTAATTTTCTGAAAACCCTTGGTAATTTTAATTTGTTTTCCTGTTTGCTATTCTAAGTAAAATGGAGGGGGAAAATGTAGCTTGGATTTTTGGGTATGAATGAGTGGAGACTTCATACCCACAGGCTGGGTGGTTTGACTTAATTGTTCATGCTACTTTTGACAATACTGGGAAATTCACCTGAAAATCTGATATTACTTAAAGTTTCCATGGCATGTGGATAAGCTGAGGGATTTCTTCACCCTCATTTTGAAGCTAATAGATAAATGATTATATTGTCATGGTTTTGTAAGTGTGGGAAGAAAAATCTGAGCTCAGATTTAATTACAAGAGCCATCATTAAAATTGCATTTTTAAATAAAGGTCACTAGAATTAATAGATTTTTAGAGAAAGGTGTTCATTATCACTGGATATAATACATATATTAGTGCTAATGATAAACTGTTATTAGGAATTGTGTAGAGAGACAATCAATGTCAAAACTCCAGGGAGGAAATGCAGGGACTTTTATGGCAATTACATGAATGAAATCAAGTATATGTCATGACATTATCAGGGATGTATTTGTAAACCTTTGTTGTCATGTCTAGAGTGCACCCTAGATTTACTTAGAGCTCTGTGTCTCTGTCTTTCTGGATAAAAGCCATCTGTGTGACATCTGCTGATTGCTAGACAAGTGTAAAAGCTTTAAACAGCTCCATAGCTCTCTTTGGGTATTATTTTAGTAGAAAAGAATCACACTGGTCCTCAAGCAAATGCTGAGTACCCCCACAGTTTTACAAGTTGAAACACATGCATGTCACAAGTTGGAGTGTTTGAAATACACAGAGAAGGGATGGTAGAATATTTCTGGTTGATCCTGACTCTTCAAACTTTCTTCTGGGGTATTGCACCTCTCCAGAGGTGCCTTTCCATATCCTCCCTACCTTGGCAGGGGTAGAAGTTTTCTGGGCTAGCAGATACTGCATTTCCCACTTGTCACACCCTGTCTGGGTTAGGGATGACCAGATGGTGCAATGTGATCACAGCACTGGGCAATTCTCTGCTGGTTGTTTGAGTGTGTTTTACCAACCCAGTTACAACTGCTCCTTTCCAAGTTTAGACATGATATTTAGAAATTTTAAGTGTGCTGTTTTGTGTTAAGTTTTTAGTTCTTGTTGCTTATGATTTTCTTAACTTATGGTTTTCTTAATTTCTTGTTGCTTATGATTTTCAAGTTTTTATATAGACTGAACTCAGACTTAATTAATCAGATTTCTGTCTTAAATCTTGGCACATTTATTGTCAGTTCCTCTCCTGTCCCCCAAAACACAAGCCAGTAATTTTATGAACAGCTTCTTTCAGCACTTTGAACTTATGAAATATACTGGTTTTGAACTTTTAGTTGTGTTCTTGAACAGAAAGATGTATTTATTAATGAGTTATCTAGAAGTTTCTGGAAATACTTCTGTGGTTTTTTTGTCCAAAAATTCCCGAGGTGGCTTTCAAAGAAGTTCTGGTATGTGATTACCATGACAGCGCTTTTTTTAAAGTTCCTTGGGGTTTTTGTACTTCACTTGTACAAAACCAAGGCATTTAAGTGCTTTAACTAGCACTTAAATGCCTTGGTTTCATTACTACTTCCTTGGTGTAATCAAACCCTCTGTGATTTTAGTGGGGTGTATGTTGGGGTCTTTTTGTTTGATACAAGATTTTTTTTTTTCAGTGAGATGGCTCTGCTCTTGTATTCACACTTTGGAAGCTGGGTCCCAGAGGCTCATTTTTTGCACAATCCATCGGTGTCTTGGCCTCCAGGAATTTCTTGCTTGGGAGAGGAAGTGACACTGCCAACTGGGGCAATTGCCTCTAGAAAGCAGTGGGTGGTCATTTTGGGCAGGTCATTGAACCTGGTAGGGAATGAACTATAACAAATCCCTGTGCACAGGGTAGTCTTGCTAGAGCATCTGCTCTGAATGAATCTGTGTGTGACTTGCAGGGTGCATTGGATTCCTACACCTGGATTAGTGCTGCTTCCAGTCAGACATTGTTTAGGGTGACATATGCTGTGTCAGAATAGTACTGTCAGTGCAGAGAGACCTGGGGGTTGAGAATACTGTGTGTTCAGGGAGTGTGGGTGCAGTCTATTAAAGAATAAAAGCCAGTTTGTTTGGAAGTAGCAGCATATCTAAAATGAGATAAGTATTTTTGTGGACTTTCCAGCAGTCCTTGATGGAATTTGTATCTTAAGGTTCCTAATAATCTTTTGAAAAATGTTGTAAGATTGCAGGGTTGTGATGTCAGTAATGAAAACATACTTGTACCTTAATTTGTTGTCTTTTTCTCTTGTGTTTGTGCATTTATCTGTCTGATGGATCTAGCAGAAACAAAGTAGAATGTAAGAAGTGTGTTCTCTTAATACTTACTGACTTTGCATTTTGTTTTAAAGGCACTGTTGTCTAGTTAATTTGTCAGCATCTTGCTTTTATAGGGGAAAAATTTGAAAAATACACATAAATAAATTGTAGAGAGAAAGCAGAACAAACCATTTCTTTAACAAGAACAGCAGCTAGATCCTAACATTGACTGTTTTCTTGCTGTCTTGTGTGTACTTTCTGATCTGAAAGTTTTCAGGAGCTACTAAATTACAGAACATGTGAGGAATAACTGTTAACCTTTTTTCCCATGTATGTTTATCGACCTAGGAAAAAATATTCATCCAGCTGGATGATTATTTAGGGGTTTTTTTAAGTGCTGAGCATTCTGTAACATGACTGTGCACCAGTATGATCTCTTAAAAGCTTGGCATTTCTTTGGACACTGTACTTTGTGCTTTGTCATTAGAAAAGGATTTTTACTGTCTTGTGTTCTCAAGAGACCTTAGGGCTAACAAAACACTCCCCCCCCCATCCCTTCCTTTCTTTCCCCACCCAGATGATATTTTTCCACAGTGATAAAAATGCAAGGTTTTGGTGTTAAAAATTTAGAAGTTGCTTAGCCAAAGCATGTTTATTGGAACATTAGCAGGAGGTTAGGAAAGAACATCCCTGTGCTCTAAAATCTGTTTTAGATGGATTCAATAGACTTTAGGCTTTGTTCCAAAGTGTTGGTTGAAACAAAGGGGCCTTCTTTCTGTCAGGTGGAAAGTTTGTTTCCCTGAAGTATCATTGTTCCCCTAACAACTGATGGGTTGTGCTGTCCAAATCTTTAGCATCCAAGCTGGATTTAAAGTTTCCAGCAGTGAGAGATAACTAATGCTATTATGTGCCTTCTTACTGTGTGGTGGAGGTAGGGTGAGGGGGCAGTCAGTTTGTTCTTTCTTTAGAGTGGGTGGCTTCCCTTTGGTTTCCAGAGGGACAGTGCTGTACTGAGCCTGTGCCAACAGGGTAAGGCTTCTCCTATTTGTTTCCTTCAACAGTTTTGGGGTTTCTGCAAAGAAGTAAGCAACTTGCTAGGGAAAGGTAATATTAATAAATATGTAAATTAATTTAAATGGTTAAATATTTATTAAAATTTCCTTTGTCCTCTGCCAATATATCCTTTCTGAAGCCTTTGTAATACATCTCTCCATTTGGACAGACCTATGTTAAAACTTCATGTAAGTTTGCAGTAATGAAATTGCTTTCTGGTTATATATGGCAGGAAAAAATATTTGTCTTGCTCTGTTTTTTCTGATGTACATCGACAGAAACAGCTAATTTTCTATGAGTCTTAATTTTCATGTGTGCATAGCATTTTGGCTTTAGTTAATGGTTTACAAGACAGTTAAGGATAAATATAGATAGGTGCATCATTTTACAGCATACTATTTGCTGAGCTTACTGTGTTCCAGATTTAGTGTAAAGAAGTAGAAAAATTCCACGTGGTTCAAGTTCAGCAGTTGCTCTCCTGTGCCTTCTTTAACCTTCTAGCTGCATTAGCTGCTTTTGTTAATCTAAAATGCTCTTGCTATTTTAGGAGATGCCTACGTAACACACATTGCCAGCAATTGTACTGAACACTTTGCTGCTGAACCAGTTGCTCAGGTACCCAGCCTGTCTCTGTTGCTATGGGAGATTGGAGGACCATTACTGTGCCGCTGCTGTCATCAGGTAAACTGGGAATATTCTGAATTCAGTTGATTTGCTGATTTTACCAGCAATGTTATAGCAGCTAGAGAGAGACTGGAGTTTTGTGCATGACATATTTGAGTAATTAAACATCGTGGTAAATAATACAAACAGTGCTTTGTCTTGGATTGAGTCTATACAGAAATGCTAATGTAAAAAACTGTACTTGCACATGTATGGAAAGGTTAAGAACTTGCAGTCACATTTTATTTTTATAATCATGCCTATCAATGCATCTTGTGTTTTCAAAGATTTCTTTACTTGTTCTATATTCTTTTACTTTATAAATTTTTTTATTTACTTTATAAATTTGTTAAAGGAGTAAATATTTTCTTGCCTATTTCTGCCTAGTGGAAGAGTAAATTACAGCATACACTTAATAAGTATAATAATACCATACATTCTATAAGACTTTTACTGAAAGCCCATCTCTTGCACCTGTATTGTAGTAAGTCAAGAAAAAGGAAGTGTGTTTAGTTTTTTCTTGGTGAATGAGTAAAATTTGAAAGGTACAACAATTTAAAGTGTTACTGGGTCTAAATCTTCTAAATCTAGTGGAAGTTAGTTTTATATATGTTGTGAATTGTTTAGATCAAATTTTCTGTTCTAGAACCTAAATTTCTGTAAGTAATACTGAATACATAAGTGTTTGATTTTGTGATGTGTTAAAATAATAGCTGATGTCTTCTTAATGTTTAACTTTTAGATAGCAAAACTACATTTACATATACCTCAGAAAGGAAATCTCCTGCAAGCATGAGCTCAGAAGTGCTACGCTTATCACTGCCTTCATCCAAAAACATGCACAGCTTTTTCAGTGCCTTCTGCACAGAAGACAATATTGAACAGAGTATATCCTATATTGATAGGGTAAGCCAGCTCTTTCTGTTTATTGGAGATTGTCACCTGCACACAATCGACTCTGGTAAAAAAGATTGACTGGATTAACAAGGCTTCTTCCTCAGTGCTCTGAAGCTGAAGTTGGTGGGAAGTAAGAGTCACGTTTTCCCCCTTCATAAAGGATTTCACCTGATACTGTTTCTGTCTTTTGGAGAATGGAGGGAGAATTATCCAGTTATTGATCTCATTTCCCCCCCTCTCTCCCCTTGTCTTTTACCAGGAATTAACAACATTGGGGTTTCCCTCTATTTATGCAGAGTCCAAAGGAAAAGAATTAGATTTAGTATCTATGGTAAATCGTATGAATGAATTGCTTGTACTGCAGCACAAGAACCTCCGAGCTCAGGAAGAAATAGAAGTACAGCATCGGAAACTGGGAAGTGATATGGATCACTTGCAGAACTGCTATTCTAAGTTAAAGGTAGGAAACAAGATCATTCCACTAAAATTATGCAGCTCTCTTTTTTTTTTTTTCTTTTTCTAGCCAGTACTAATTTACAGTTGTATTTTCATGAGTATTTGGGGGATTTTGGAAGTCATTTTTTCCGAATGAAAATGCCTTAAAGATAATGAAATATGAGCTAAGAAGAGAACTTCTAATTACTTGGAATTTTAGCCTCCTTAATCAAGGAAGGGGGAAGACTGTTTGAATTGGGAGTGTTAATGTACACTTTGGGTGAAAGCATTAAATACTTCAGTTCCTATCATTTATTATTGCTTAAAAGGGTATGCCCAGCTCTTAAAGATCAATTCTGAATGTAATTTTAACAAGTAAAAGCACACATAACTCTTCTAGTGTGGGGTTTTTTAGTCTTTTTCCATATCATTAACTTTATCCATGTGGGGTTTTTTTTTGTTGTTGTTGTTGGATGCCTCGAACATCCAACTACAAAGTCTCTTTGTAAGAATTGCTCAGAAACTGTTGTCAAAAAACTGCAAGTTACTCAGCTTCATTTTATCACAGGATAAACACATGCTCAAGGCCAGTCCCTGTGAAGTAGCTGATATATTGGAAGCTCCTGGGTGCACTTGTATGTGCAGTCATATTAGAAAAGACTCTTAATTCTGTCAAGACTCTTAATTCTGTCAAGAAAAGAAAATATAGAAAAAGATAAAATATTTCAGTGCATGATTCAGTGCTTTTTTTGGTTTGCTTTTCACTTGGGCTGGTCAGTACTGTTTCCTTGAGAAATACTGCTGTAGATTCTCAAAATTGTAGTAGCCCTCTTGCTGAGATTGGTCATTCATGTAGAAGGATTTTGATTACAGATTAGAAGTAATCTGTAACTGCACTGATTTTTTTTTTTTATACAAACACTGTAAAATGATAGGTTCCAGAACACTCCAATTGCTTTCCCTAGATTAATAGCTGTAAGGGGAGAGAGGGAAATCTTCTTAGTACTGCATGAATCCCAGGGCATCTGATTGGCTTGTGAGGTTCCTCATGTAGATTCTTTCAGCTACCATACAGCAATCCTCTTGACTTCCACTATTGTGTTACCTGTATTTCACTGTGGTGTGTTTAGAAGTTCTTGTTGCTTAAGTATATCTACACATTTGTACCTCAGTATGCATATGAAGGAACAGTTTGTATGTGGCTTGTCATTTAAGCTGCCAATTTTAGGTCTGAGTCTCATTCATAGACAAAACTTTTTAAAATGCTAGTTTGGCATTGTCTGTTGTAATGAGATCATCTGTCTAGCCTTCTCTGTATGTGTAAAGTGTTCCATTTGCATTGTTATGGTCACAGTCTGTATATCTGTGTTAATTGTACCCTCAATTATTCAACAGAAATGCTCCAGTAAAACGGTAATTCCAAATTCATACAGGTTGCTTAATATCCACCTCACTCTCACAGTACAGATATGCTTGCAGAATCCTGACTTAATGAAAAAGTCCTAACTGTAAAAAATATCTATTAAATACCAAGCCATATCTCATGTGAGGTGGTGTGGCAGTTTGCTTAACATGGCTTGTTTGTTTTGGTTGGTTGGTTTTTTTTTTAAATTTTATGCTTTTAATTCTTATTGATACTGAACTATCAACACTTTTTCTAGGAACAGTTGGAATTATCTAAAAGGGAAATAGTTGGGCTTCAGGAAAGAGACAGACAACTGCAAACCAAGAACAGAAATTTGCACCAGTTACTTAAAAATGAAAAGGATGAAGTGAGTTGTTTTGTACATTAACACAAGTCGTTATATAGATATTGAAGAATATTTTTTTTATGCACGGAGTCTTGTAATTGCTCGTTTTGAATGTGGTTTTTTGTTTGGTAAATGTTGTCTTTCAAGTTGACTGGCATGTTGCATATGGATAAACAGATTCTATATGGGATAGGTCCAAGTTACAACAATGGTAGAGAGTACTGCAGAAATGCAGATGTGCAGTTTTCTGGGATTTTCTGTATGGCTTTCTTAGAATGTTCAGATATATCAAAAAGTAGGAGGAGCAACAGGATTCAGTCACTTAAGCATTTGTGTATGGAGACTTCTGGGGTTTTCTTATTATATTACAGAGAGGAGCAAAAGACCAATAAGAAGGGAGGTGGGGGGAACCCAGCTCAAAACCACCATCTCATTAAACTTAAATATCTTGAAACAATTAAGATCAGAAAACACTTTTGCATCCATGACACTTCCTAGTCTGGCATTTGTTTCCTTTATGCTCCTTCCCTAGCATTGTACTTCACATGGCTCCTATGTTTTTGTGAGTGTGGCTCCTCTAAGTTTCTGTGAATGTTCTGTGTTCATAAACATGTTCATACAGTTGGGAATAACAGTACTAACTGTTCATAGTGAACTTCCTGGAGTTCCAGCTTAAAATATTGAATGTGCTGCATGTTTGTAAAGTTAAATCATAAAACTAAAAAAACCCAAAGTAAAGATACATCTTTCAATATGCTCTGTTCAGTAAAGGCATTAAAGGTTATGTGACTTATCAGAACATGAATTCAGTTGTACTTCAGAGGAATTAGAGTATTATAATCTGCTGTTTATGATATGGGTTTCTGCTGAAAAGAAGCTACCTCTCCTGAGATAAGTCTGAGATCAGAATCCATGGGGTGGGAGAGCTCTTCTGATTCCTTTTGTCACTTGCTTTCACCAGAAGAACAGCTTAATAGGAGTTTTGTTTTGCCTCATGTGTTTTGGTTTTCTGAAGAAATTTACGTTTATACTTGAGTGGAAGAAACAGCCTTTTGTGGCATTGCTTTTAGGTTCAGAAGTTACAGAACGTAATTTCAAGTAGAGCTACACAATACAATCATGATATGAAGAGGAAAGAGAGAGAATATAACAAATTAAAGGAGCGTTTACATCAGTTAGTCATGAATAAAAAAGACAAAAAGTTAGGTAAGTAGCTCTTGGAATTTTACCACAGCAAAATTAGCATATTCTGTATGTTAACCAGAGCCAATTTTAAGCATTTTTTATCATTAATGGCAATGCAGGCCTCTTGCAGATTTTTATTTGGATGTTAGAATGTTAAAGAAAAGATGCAGTATTTCATGTTAAGTGACTGTGTAAGACTTGTCTGCATTGTGTTACATGAGATTCCTTACCAAGCATAAACCAAATGCTGATCTTTACCTAATGAGGTAGGGTTGTTTTTTGGTGGTTTTTTTTTTTTCCTTACTAAGGAAAATTTATTCCTAGGATACCCTAGGAATCAATGCCTATGCTAGAGCCATCTCTCCTTTATTTTCTTGCTACTGTTGCTATCACAGGATTTTGGATAATGTCATAAAGACTGATTGTTCCAAGCAGTTGCCATCAGGAAGGCATGCTGCATGAGCTTTTACTCTGGAGATACTCTGCTTGTGGTTAGCACAAGTAATGAGAGGTCTGAGAGGAGGTAACACAAGGCAGATGTACCATCCTGTACTGTGTGAAATGAGGAGAAGCCAGATCTCTTTTATCATGAGTACTTGTGTGTTTTACTGCCCAAAAATTGTGTTCAAGACATTCATCAGTGCTATTTACCATAAATACATGGGTAACCTTGAAAATGGGTGTTGTTGTTAGGTATTAAGAAAAAAGTACCTTTGGTTCATATAGCTGGCCTAAAGTATTTGTATAATGTATCTCAAGTGGAAGGGAAGTCCTGCTCTTGTCCACCTGCTGCTCCCAAACTCAGCTCTTTGCCAGCTGTAGTGCATGTTTTGAGTAAGCTCATTGAATTCACTAAACCAGAAGAAAACTTTTCCTGTTGTTGCCAAGATGATTCTCTGCTTACTTAGTTTTTTGTGAGTCCTTGTGCTTAAGCCAAACCAGGTTAGGACACAGTAGGAAGATCACTTATTTTGGCTGCAGAAAATATTTAGATAGCATTTCAGTAAGCTCCAGAAACTTTACCCTGAGGTCAGCAAAACTTAAACATTCTTGACTTCTGGTGGCTAGTACTAGTTCAAGTATCAGTGAGGTAAAAATAGCAAGGGTTTAAAACTAGCTACTGTTTGCTTGATAGCTAACTAGCTTGGACCACCAATCTGTAGTCTTATATTGGGTTTGGGTTTCTCTTGTTGGTGTGGTTGGGGTTTTTTGATTTTGTTTTTATTCAGATGTGGACAGAAGTTTTGAGGAATACCTTAAGAAACATTAATAAGTTCCTTACCCTAAACAGGAGCTAAAACTGCCATTATTGCCAGAATGAGCATAGACTTGATACAGTGATATATAGGTTGAAATAGGGAGGAAGGTGGCATTGAGAAATGCATTTAAAAGATAAGACAGGATGAGAATATATCCTTCTGAATGTCAAAACTCCAAGACTTGTCTTTTTTTCCGTTGACTATGTTATTTTTTGCTTTAAGCAGGGCCATGTGGTTTAATGAGTCTGAAGTTTGAGGGGGATATTTGAGTAATATGATCTTTTTATAATAACTACATATAAATGCAATGTCATCTAAATCTTTATCTATTTGCATATTGTTTCACACTTTGAAATATCCTTTTCATTTGTAGCTATGGAAGTTCTAAATTATGTTGGTAGAGCTGATGGGAAGAGAGGTGCATGGAGGACTGATAAGACAGAAGCCAGGTAGTTGTCTTAGAACAACATTAATTGAAGCATGTATGAGGGCTGGTATGTTGTTACTGTAAGATTATTTCTTCCAGAAATGAAGAAGAAATGTACAAAGTTCTGTTAAGTGATTATGAACAACGCCAAAAACAGCTTTTACTGGAAAATACTGAGCTAAAGAAAGTTCTTCAGCAAATGAAGAAAGATATTATTTCACTTCTTCCACCACAGAAACAAAAACCTAAAGAAAGATCTGAAGATGGGCTGGTAAGTATTCTTCAGTTAAAATTTAATCTCCATAGTAGTTTGGTATAGTGCTGGAGTAATTTGATAGTTATTTAAAAAGTAAATTTCTCCTGAGAGTTGCAATGGATTGCACATCATGTGCTTTGTGTGAAATTCATCCAATATAAATATAAATATTCTGCTCTCTGTGAACAATATACAGTGTATTTTTTACAGTAAGTAAATTAAAAGCTTGAAAATCTTTGAATGTAAATGCAGTAGCTACTGGGATGTAATTCTATACTGCAATGAAAAATACTGGATTTTGGATGCCTGGGGGTTTTGTTTGTTTGTTTCCAGATTTTAAGTATTTCTTTATACAGGATGTTTTTACTGTACAGTTTACTGCCATGGTTGTGTAGAACAGCCATGTAGGTTCTCTGTCACTTTCTTTATAAGGTGTAAGTACTCTTCTTGACTGGATGACTTGCCCCCATTCTGGGGCAGCTGCTGCCTAAGTCTGACAGCAGAACTCAGCAGTCTGACCCTGTCTAGGTTGAACATGTGAGTGACTGAGCCTTGCTGGCTGACCCACAGTCTCTGTAGTGGGCTTCTGGGATCTGCCTGGTCACTTGCCTCCTCAGCTTTATGCTGTCAGGGAGCTGAACTCCCTGAGAGTCAAATTTCCCTGGATGGAAAAATCTTTATGTAAGGGTTTTCTTCAGTAAATTTGAATCTATGCACATATTTATATAAATAAATACACATATTTGGAGGGGTGAAATGGTGTGCAGCTCTTATTTCTGCTTCTACAGGTTCTGTCAGACCAGGAGGAAGATATTGGAGAATTAAATAAAGAGAATATGTGGGAATTATCTTGTGAAACTGTGCGAGAACAGCTCACCAATAGCATTAGAAAGCAGTGGCGAATGTTGAAAAATCACGTGGAAAAGCTGGATAACCAAGGTTGGTGTTTAACTGCACTATGTGTACATATGAAATACATTTGAGAAAAGGTAATGCAGATGTGGCACTTTGAAATAATTGGATGCAAAACATGTAGATCCCTCTAAAGAGCCTAGTCTTGCCGCATCCTCTGGGACTTCTTGTGGCATTCTAAAACCAACCGACTGATGGTATGGTGCTGGACTCTCCTCATTTCCAGCTGTTAAACAGCATTAAGACAGCTAAAAATATATAAAATTCTTTCCTAGTATTATTTTTCCATGCAAGTAAATGCAGCCACTACCACAGGGATGTTTGCTGTCAAGAATAAGATTGAGAAGGTCATGCATGCAGTTGCAAATAAAACAGCAGATGGCCTTTGAGAGTATGTTTACACCCTAGAAAGGATTTCAGGAATGCTTGTAATACTTTATTTGGTGTAACTAACTGAAAAATAAGCATCAGGAAAAATGCTGCAATTGTTTGCTCTTTTTTTGGAGTCATCTTCTAGGTTTTTCTAGTTTATAGGGGTGACATAGTATAGCCCTTTTGGATTCTATTAATGTTCAAATACTGGCTTTAGAGGATCAAAACTTGTCTTATTACAATCATTGTTATTTAGCTATGCATTGAGCTAAATAAGCCAGTGTGTAATTGTACAAAATACAGCCATTTCTGTCATTCATTCCCTTACTGGAATGAATGAAAACATGCATCCAGAGTTTGTTAGCTCCATTTCTCCTTCACAGGACTTGAAGGAAAAGGCTTTCTTTTTATATCTGTGATAAATATAGTTACTGTCATATTTTTATGAGCCCATAAGCCCTTCAAAAATGGGCTCAGAAGAATGGGCTAACAGCATGTCAGTGAAAAAAGAACATCTCTTGTTGTCTTGAGTTTTCTCTTAAATGACTGCTGAAACAAGCGAGGATTTTGTGTAACACTTACTGCAGTGTAGATGGTTGGTTTACCTTGGGGAATGTGAAACAGCGATGTTGTCATTGCTTTTTCTTTTTTTTTTTTGAACTGGATTTGATGGTTAATTGCTCGTGTAGCACCAATTTTGGAACTCTTGTCTCTGATAGAACTGCTTTTGAGTATGCTGAGTATCTGTCTTTCACACTGAAACAAAGAGTCTAAAACCTTTTGCTCTTCCAAGATGTCTCTGATATGAAGTGTTGGGGTTTTTATAACTTTTAAAGATGTTTTTTTTCTCCCTTAGTGTCACGTGGACATTCAGGAGCTTTAAATGAAAAAGACGTCATTTCAAGAGAAGACCATGAGTTAGAAACTGGAAAGTTAGAGTTAGAAATTCAGCAATGTAAAGAAATGATCAGAACTCAGCAACAGCTCTTACAGGTAGTAGGCTGTATTTTTTCTTATTTTTCTCAATTGAATCCAAGTGTATTTTGTTTAATGTTCCACTCTTCTTGCCTCTGAGCCTTTCTCCATTCCTTGATCGTGCTTTTAAAATAAAACAACTTAGTGGGTGGTCTGAGTATAACTGTGCTAGTGGCTTGGTTAATAATGTAAGGGCTTTTTACTCCTGGCAGGGATAATTTTGGAGGCTGAACAAAAGTGAGGCCGTCTGAACAGGGAAATTTTGATTGCTACCTGAAGTCTGCCCCCACTATCCACTAACTTGATATCTACTGCATTGTTTCCACATTAAACTTCAGCCGTTTTTCTGATAAAACTGAAACTGTGGAAATACTGTACCTCTTAAGAAACTCCCAAATTAACATTTGTCTTTTGTTGCTTTATATCTACAGCAACAGCTTACATGTGATGATGACACCACTCTGTTACTACAAGACTGCTATTTGTTGGAAGAAAGAGAGCGTCTCCAGGAAGAATGGAGACTATTTCGAGAGCAAAAAAAGAACTTTGAGAAGGAACGAAAAAGTTTTACAGAAGCTGCTATTAGATTAGGACTTGAGGTATTGGGAAAGGGAGCCCTTATGGAAGATGAATTACAAGTCTGTCTTTTATGTGTGACAAAGTGCAGCCATCCAGCAATATCTGTTTCTGATATCTATAGAGAAAGATCATTGCCATACTGTATAAAACATATCTTTAGTTGTTCTGTAAGAGCATTCTCTTGGCAATTGAAAAAGCCAAATTTTTTGTGTATATTGGAAAACATACGCAGTTCTGCAACTGGAACCAAACCATTTTTGCTTCAGGTTTTGAAATACATTAAGTACTTCCAAAATTTATTAACTAAGTCCCTTGGATACTTGTAAAGTTTGATTTCCTACAAAAGTAAGGCCTATGCAAATTTCAGTCAAATTTGGCCTCAGGGTTGTATCTCAAAGGTACTTGATTTCTAAGATTTGGTGAAAAGCAATGACTTTGGCAAAAACACCAAGTAATTACTATGCTTACCCTTAGTAGGGTCATTATCTGTTCTGGTTTTGCAGTTAAGCTGGGCAGTAAGCCAGTTTTAAGTAAGATACTGGCAGTCAGGGTAGATGTGTCTGTGAACGAGCTCTAGCACATGTCCTTTTTTCTAGCCCATAGTGTGGGTCAAAAATGTGAAGGGGCTTACAAGTTTGTCAGGGAAAGGCCATCATGATGGGATTGTAGAACTAGGATGGTTACAGATATGACAGGAAAAAAGAAATGGACTTTATTGCTTACAGAACAGCTTGCTTTGATGTGCAGAGCAGAAAGTTGGAGTGGGATGTAATTAAAATTTATAAAGCTGTGGATTCAGTTTGAGCAGATGAAAGCCCTACTGTTGTTCACCAAATCCCTCAAGACTTGGACTAGAGGGGACTCTAAATTTTGAAATTAAATCAAAAACATACCCAAAAAGGTAGACTTTTTTTATAGTTAGGTAGTTGACTTCTGGATTTTTTTGAAGGAGACTGTAAAGGCAATGCCTACCATCAAGTTCAAAAAGGACGTGCCTGAGCTTATGGGCAACACTCACAGACAAAAATGGGGCACAAGGGGGTGCCTTTCAGCATCTATAATCACATGGCTTTTGGGAATGGGAACCTGTGAGGGAATGTACTGCAGAAAGGGACCGTGCTCAGAAATAGCATTTCTTGTGGCCACTGTTGGAGACAGAGTACAGAGCTAACTGGCCAGCCTGTCTGACCCAGAATATAAAATACTCTAGATTTTACTTAAGCTACTGGATTAGCAGTAGTTCACATGGTAACAAATACAAATTAAGACTAATTTAATTTTATTTGCGTTTTAGTGAGTTAGTTAATTCATGTTGCACATTGAATGCAGCTTTAGAAGTAACGAGTGATAATACACAATAATTGTTTGTCTGGAAATGTTTAGGACTACATTGCAGCATAAGTATAACTGCTCGTGCTTCAGCTTGTCAGAATGCTGAGGTATGAAATGAGAAGCAATGCTGTGAGCTTTGTAGGTGTTTGTGAAAGTTTGCGTTGGAGTTCAGCTTCCTCTGTTTTTCTATTGACACAGAGTAGGAGCATCCTGTTCCACTGATGGTTTTTGGAGATGAAATAGCTTTTTGCTTGATTCCAGAGCCATTGGATCTTTTGGAGGTTGTCTGTTAGGCATTATTTTCTTTTTCTGTCCTTAGAGGAACTGGAAAGGGAAACAACCTGTTTGTTTTCTTGCCCCAGATTTAGACAGAAGCAATCAGGGCTATTTTCAGTGTAATTTTTCCCTGTTTAGAATGTTTAAGAAGTAATCATTCCTGGTAGCTGCCTTGGATGAGGGCTGCTCCAAGAGGTAGTGCTGCTCTGGGGGAATGGGGAGCCCAGGAGATGGTGTCACTGGAGTGTAGAGGAGTAAAGTGAAAGGATTACTCTGACCTCTGTGGGACTTGGCTGTGAGTGCCTCCTCAGCCAGTCCTCACTGGGCTCAAAAGCTTGCTCACAGACAGTGTTTGCTGTGTTAAGCTGCTGGCTCTGCTTGGTGACATGGACATGCTACAGCTTTGGCTTTCTGAAATAGAATAGCATCAATTTAATGTGGGCTAGTTTTTTTCCTGTTGTCATAAGTGTAAATTGTCATTTCTTTTCCTAGAGAAAGGCATTTGAAGAAGACAGAGGAGCATGGCTGAAGCACCAGTTCTTGAGTATGACTGCTGATTGCAAGTCTGAAAATGTGACAACTCCAAGTGCCTTGTTAAAAAGCAAGTATTTGGTTCAAGTTATGTTCTTGCACAGTTTCTTTCTCTTCCTTTCAAGTAGGAGTCACAACTATGAAGAAAACAATTAAAAAACCAAAAGGTCTCAAGAAAAATTTTACCATGTATCTGTATGCATCCACATATCAGGGCAACTGATGGCTCAAAATGTCCTTTGCAAAAGGAAACTCCCTCCCTGATAATCACTTACGTAGTGAATTTATATTTGTGAAATGTCTGTGAATATCAAATACCTGACAGCACAGCAGGTAACTTTCAGGTGCTTTCATAAATACTGAAGAGCATGTAATCATTCTGGTTTTCCACTTCATATAAAAGCTTTGAAATATAAATGTGAGAAGGGATTGATCTGGCCCTGCTAAGTTTGCCATGTCTTTCCATTGACTTGAGTGATGGTTAGTTTCATGTAAACAGTAAGACATCTAACTTCATTTTGGTTTTGCTCTCTATATTCTGACAAGTTTGCAGGTTTTCATGTTGGTATTATGTCTGTGCATGCTGGAGAGGTCTTTATATAAGGAATAAAAAGCTTTATTCATTGTAAAGTGAGAAATTACACTTGAGTGACTTCATATAACTACTTTTGGTGGTGGCTATATATGAAAATGCTGCATTTTCAAATTTAGAGTCCTAATTTTAACATAACTTCATTCAATAGCATTACAAATACTTTAAAAATTTTATCCCAGGTCTATATCAATGACAGTTTTATTATAGCTCTGCTTTAAGGTCTTTTGTTTTTTTGTTTTGTTTTTTTGGTTTTTTTTTTTCTTTAAAGCAGAGGACACAAACCCTTGAAGGACTTGCTTATTTCCCATGGACTGCAGTTTAACTGATGTGTGTCTCTCTTAGATTCTGACACAGACCTTCGTTTAGTGAGATCTGCATCCCAGCAAAGACGACCTCCCTCTGCATTGAGTTCTACCCTTTCACCAGAGCCTTGCCAGATACCCCAGTGTATTACACAAAACAGGTTTGTAAAACAATGTTGTAGATAGTTTATAGAGTGCTGAACTCTGTGGAGAGCACAGTGTCATCTAAAGCTTATGGCTGGTATATAACCAAGGATATATAACATTATATCATAAAAACAATACTGCTTCCATTCAAAGCATTATTTATTTGCTTTGTAACTTCTTTTTTTGCTTCCAGTGTTGCATCAGAAAAACCTGCTGGAGATGGCTTGCCAAATCTGTGGGTGAGAAATGATGACAAAGAAGAAACTGAAGAATGCCCAAAGTCGTGGGAAGACTCTGGACTTGGCACTCTATGTAGAAACTTGCAGATGGAACAGCTGCCTTAGACTTCTAGGGTTGCCTGCTGGGATTTTTGTTAGAGACTTGTTCATAAACTTATCATTCTAAATGAAACAGAATGCTGTGAGTTTGATCATTCTTCTGGAGGATTATGTGGTGATCTGAATTGTGGTGTGTTTCTATGTGTGTGCACATGGCTTTTATTTTTTAGATCATTTTTTGCCTCTTTCTTGCAACTCTTGAAAGAAAATTTAAGAATATATAAAAGCTTTGATATTTTTCTAGTAACAGAAGCTCTAATTCTGTGAATAAAGCAATGGTCTGAAACTTTGACTGTAATGAAATACTGGATCATAGTGTTACCTTTCATCACAGGCAGAGATAGCACTTTTAGAAATTGTTTAATTATTGAAAACTCATTTATGTCTCAAGTATAACTGGCATTAAATCCTTTTTTGCCTCGACTTGAATGTACAGTATACTGTAGATTTTTAACAAAACAGGTTCTATATTTATTGTGTGATTTAAAAATACCTCTTTGATATCTCAATGATTTAAAGTGCAAATCTTTATATATTTGTAAATAGAACAAGTGGTTATGCTGAGAAACCATGAAATGAAACACATGCGTACATAAATATTATTTTACATGGCATTTTAAATTGTTTTCTAGTGATATTCAGTTTACAGATCCATTAGGACTTTCAATGGTTCAGTCAGGAACCAAAGTATCTCAAATGTGAACAATAAACGTGTAATTCTATTCTAAAAAACCCTGGTTCTATGATTTGTGTGCAGTAAACTTTTAAGCTACCATGCTTATAGGGCTTATACAATGTATACAAATCTGGTGCTGATTTTGTATTTTGTTTGGTTTTTTGTTTTGACTCCAGAATGTTATTTTTTGTGTAGCCTTGGGGAAGTCTCTTTTATAATGTAATAAAAATAGCCAAGTTAGAGGTAAGATGTTTCCAGGTCTCCTTCACCTTACTCAGTGTGTGATTTTCCTTGCCCAGCACAGATCCACTTTATTGGGTTTTTTTCAAAAAAAAAAAAAAAAAAACTCTGCATGTGTGATCACTTGTATAGCTCTGATCCTTTGTAATTGGCCTTTTGGAAGATGTCTGAGCTTAAACTGCCTTTCTTGGGGACAGAGGTGGGAAATTAACTCAAGTTTAGAATCCTTCACTGAAGGATATTGCTGCTCTGCCCATTTACTTCAGAGTTGGATGGAGTGTAGTGATTGGATTATCTGGAAAAATTGCAGTAGGATAATACAGGGAGGAGAAGAAACTGAAGTAAAAAGCTGCATTTTCTGCTGCAGTGAATCCAGTCCATTGAGTTCCAGCTTGAGATGAAGTAATAGCCAATGTAAACTGCAGAGGATGATACTTGTGTGGTTTTCATATGGCACCTGGAAGGGAGCAGAAGTGGATATAATGATAATACCAATACTAATACCAATACAATACTAATGATAATACCAATACTAATGTCTTGGTGGGCTTTTTGCTGCATGGGTATTCAAGGTGGAAAGACAGCATCATATTTCTGTTTCTCCTCTTCTTGCCCAGTAAATGGGTGTTCCAGGGTCATGTCATTCACTGCTTTTTAGCAGTAAACAGTTCCTGTTGGTTTCACATTCCCCAGCTGTTGGGCAGCTCTTGCCTGAATTTTACTTGTGGGAGAATAAATACCCTTTCAAAAAACTTAATTGAAAATTTAATATAATAAGAGTTCTTATATTAAGGGAGAACAGAACTGCCAGCAGGATTATGTTTAAGCCAATAGTGACTGCAGATCTCCATGGCTGAGGCAGGATCCAGGTGCCACCAGGGGCTGCTGCTGTTCCATTGTGTGCTTGTGGGTGCCCTGCTGGGATTGTTAATTGTGTTTGCTTTACTTGGGCCTTCCTTCTTCTGCCTGGTTTTCTTTAAAGTAACTTTTAGGATAATAATGCCTTGAAGAACAAAATAACTAACCTATTTAAACTCCTGTTTCTGTCTATTGAGTGATTAGCATTAATAAATGTTTTGTACTAATTTTTTGCTTTAGAGTTGTGTAACCCATCTTACAGAAGTGGAAATATGTGTGAATGTCTCAATGGAAGAGCTAACTGCTAGAAGAGTGTATGCAGTTGAGTCCTGAGCTGGTCTCAGACTTGGTCTGGTAATCTGGAGTACAGATTTGGTCCTGTCTGTAAAGAAATAAAACATAGCTAGAGTTTTTGGATTTCTCTATATGCAGTGTCTGGGAAGATTTTAAATCTGAAACTAGTGCTAATAATGATATGAATTCTGCAGAGGGTGACATTGTGGTACTTAGAGCTGTTAGAAGCAACGGCAGGATCTCTTTACTCAGAGATTTGAAGAGCAAAGGGGGAGGCTTCCTGCAGGAATGTGGTACAGGTGTGTCACTTCACAGAGGTATATATTTGAAATAATATAGTGAGTGCTCTTCTCAAGGAACAAGAAGTGGAGACTCTCAGCAAGTGATGGCAGTACAGCTATTGTTAGCTACTCATGCATGGTATTGAAAAGATGAGTGGTTCTCTTAAACTGTGGTGTTTCTCTAAAATCTTTGAATGCAACATTCATTGCTACTTTTTCAGTCTGTGATGAACATGCTTTTACCATAAGTATCAGTCTGATTAGGTATGAGTACTTACTTTCTAGGATTATGTTGGAGCTGTTTTTTTTCCCCTTTCATCCCCAGTGGCTGAGGCCTATACAATATATAGCTCCTGCAACACAGGCTGTATAGCAAAAAAACCTAATAAATGGAAATTTTTCTTAAGAGAACCTTCTCCCTACAAAACAGCTGTTTTCCTACTTTGAAGAACTGATTCCACCAGATTCTGCAGGCATGCTTCACTGCAGGCTACTTCACTTGTAGGACAAAAGAAAAAACAGACAATATTCTGATTTTCTAGGGCTTGTTCTACATCCAGGTAGGTTTCAACCAGGTCAACTGGTAGGTTTCAACTGATCTATGCAGATAATACCAATACAATCAGGTTATTCTTGAAAGGAAAATGGTAAAACTGAGCATCTTTAATTAGCTTAGTTATTGTGCAGTTTTTTTTTTAATTTGCAGTTATTACTAAGCTGTCTGTAAAGCCTTATAAGACATCTTGGTTTTAGATTTTTTCTGATTTGCAAGATAAGTTGATGAGAAGATATGAAATGTGGACATAGTTGTGTCAAAAAGCTGACCTCAGAAGAAGTGTTCAGATTATCCAATGATTTATTTATTGCTTTCAAAAAATACATCTGATATCTAATGTTCACCATGCCCTACAAAGCTGCACTGTAATGAAAACCTAAGCTCCCATGGTATATATTTAGTTGTAGTTTTCATATTTTGTTGTAGTTTTCGTGCTGTCAGTGTTTGTTTATTCACTTTTCAAGTTGTACAAGATGTACAACTATTTGGTATGCATAGCAGGTAAGTTTGTTTTAAATAGATATTTACTAATAAAAAAATTAATTATAACTGTATAAAAGAGCTTGTCCCTTGAGGCACAAAACATGCTTGTTCCCTTGAACATGATAGATAGATAGATAGATAGATAGATCATGAGAAATGAGACATTTCTTGCCAGTGTCCACCCTTCATCCCTCAAATGTCATCTGCAGTGAGCTGGGTGGCAGTTCCCAAAATAGTTCACACAGCCTGGGATGGATTTACAGTCCATGTGGAATCTGAAAAACTCAAGACCTATGGGACTGGCAACCCAGGAACAGCACTTGCTGATGGAAGACTGTAGAAACTGCTGAAACAGAAAATAAATGTTCATTTGTGGGTGTTAAAATAGCATTTGCCACAAAGCACACTCCTGTGGTTAATCATATAACTCCAGGAGTTGTGGGAGTAGAAATAGTGTCTGATTAACCAGTATGTCATAGATGTTGAATTTGAGTAGGATTCATGGCTTTTGTGTGACTTCAGGCAACACAATAAACTGGAGGCTTTGAGTTGCTCCTTCAGTAACATCCTTCAGCTCAGAAGCCCCTGTTTTTTGCCTTTTATTGCTGATTTTTCTTGCCTTTTATTGCTGATCCAGATGCCACCTAGCTGGCTTTGGAAGACTGTGTCACCTGTGGGGAGGAATGGGTCAGGTCAGTCCCCCAGTCGCCCACTGCATTTGAGCAGGCCCCCAGAGTGTTTTGTGCATCTCTGCTTGCCCCCAGGGCCCTGGGCTTTCTAGGAGAGAACACCTGTGTGAATGTGTGCCTGGGCTCTCTGTAAAGCCATGGTGGAGCTGGCTGCAAGCCTGCATCTGTTCAGCTGCATTTTGGAAATGCAAAAGTTCTAGCTGACCTGCACTCCCATTCCCCCTGCTTTGTGGGAGGAGTCTCTGTGGCTTTTAATTGTTCAGATTTGGCTGTCATTTACCTTGAAAGATAAAATATTTACTGATGGCTTATGAAATCTTTGCTCATTTAAAAAATATTCCTGGTCATTGTGACCAGAGCTGAAAGGACACCCTGATCCTCTGATTTATTTGAATAAATATATATATATGTGCCATTTATATAGGTTTTCATTAGATTGTTAAATGTGCTTTGGTGCTCATAGGAGTATAATATCAAGGGGATATCTGTCCTTGTCTGCAGGGGCAGCTGGAACCAGTGCTGAGGGAAGGGGAGGAACACTGTCAGTGTGTGATACTGACTCTGTTAATTGGGCTGCTATCAGCTAGATAACAGTTCAGGTCAGGTGCCAGGTCAGCATAACCTGGGCAAAATCAACCTAATCTATGGTAGGACCAAATAGCAGCAGCCAGCTGTGACACAACCTAGGAAATTAAGTAATGTGTTTATTGTAAAATTATTGTAAGCGATCTAGTAAAAACTTATTAGGATAAGTTGAAACTTTTAAACAATTCAGCAAAGCACTTATGAGATGATCAGTGAGATGCCAAGGTATGACTTGATTTCTGTTATTCCATCTGAAGAGAAAGTATGATTGCAAAAAGGGAGGTGTTTACATTAACTGATAAAAAACTTGAGAATTCAGCAGAACAGAGCCACGTGTTCCTGAGCTTTCTTCCATAAAAGTGTCACCATGTCTGCCACAGCCCCATTCACCTTCACTATGAGGGGGATCATACTTGCACTAGTGCTCACCCTTGTAGGTAAGGCTACCTATACTTTCTTCACCTTTCTTCTCTAAATTTTCCTTAAGGATCTAGATTGAACATTACTCACCTGGTTTTTCATCTCTTTTTGTAGGTAGTCAGAAGTTTGACATTGGTAAGTTAATTTCCTTCCATAACCTGTTTTCAGTGAATTTGCTGTTATTTCTATTTATTAGAACACACTTACAAGTATTGTGAAAATGGCTATTGTTTCCCTCAGACCCTGGCTTCAGTAGCAGAAAGAGCTACTTGTACAGTTATGAAGGCTGGGTGTTGAATGGGCTTCAGGAAAAGAATTTAGCCAAAGCTGGTGTGCGCCTGAGCTGCAAACTAGAGATCAGCGGGCTGTCGGAGAGCGTCTACCTCCTCAAGGTACTGCACCTCCTAAATGGGCAGCAGCAAGCTAAAAGCACAGTTTTCATTGCATCTGGCTGATGGGGGGTCTAGGAAAGCTGCAGGAAACACAGCTGGAGGCTGGTCACTGTAGGTGAAAGAATGAGCTGCAGGCTGCCGTTTCAGAGGGATGAGTCACTTATCTGTGCTCCTTCTGGAAGTTGCTGGTAGGAGCTGTTCCTCAAGACTTCATATTGGAAATACAGCTGCTAGGGGTTTGCTAGAAAATGGAAAATTAAAGACATTTAAGCCTGCTCTAAAATTTGATTCTAGTCTTAACACACTTGGAACTCCTAGTGCGAAGCTAGGACTTGGGTGTGTAAAATCATTGTCATGAAGACAACTCATAACAATAGACTTAAAAAGTGATAAAAACTAAAAATAAAAAGTGATACATGATAAAGGTAAGATTAAAAAGTGAAAATCATTAAAAAAGAGTATGTAATAATGTTTAGTGTTTGAATAATGCAGTAAAAGATCTGTACGTGTGGAATCATGCCTCTGCTGATGTTGGCAGTGATAGGACCTGGCTCAATTCAAAATGAATATGCTTCAGAAATGTACTTTTACCCCTTTAATTCAGTTACAAATCAGAGGGTCTTTTTGGAGTACTGAATTCAGTGACAGCTGTCAATAGTTGTATTGAACTGTAGATCTTTGAAAATTGGGGGCTAGGGATTGCAGTTCACATTACAGACTTTGTCCCAAAATTCTTGTACAGTGTGCACCAGCCTGTGCTCTGAGGTACCTAAGCTGGCAGTAATTTTGCCAAAGTTATTGAAATTGCTTCTTATTTACACAGCATCTCAGTGTTTATAAATATATTGTTCATTGTTAAAATATTTTGGTTGATTTAAATAAATAACAAATATGAAGCTAATATAGTAATTAATTTAGTAAAAAAAAAAGTCATATAGGAATAAGATAAAATGAAACATTCTAAAACTGCACTTTTTTTACATTTAGAATGGTACAAGCTCTTAAAATGTAAAATCTAAAGCATGACATTTATTTTAAGGCTGACAAAAAGGGAGACTTTATTTGATATATTAACTGCTTCGGTAAGATAAAATAGTACTGTTGAGCAGACAGGATTTGCACTGGTTTTACAGTAGTGTAAGCACAAGACAAAAGAATAAACTGCTCTATGATTTTCTAAGCCTACATTTGGAAGAAAAGAGTATCTCACTAGTGGTTATCCTAATTTCTTCCAATATGTTTGCATATTTAGTACCAAAGGGATTTTATTCACCTAAGTATCTTGATTTCCTCCCAGATCCGCTCCCCACAGCTCGAGGAATACAATGGCATCTGGCCCAGGGATCCATTCACTCGATCCTCCAAAATCACCCAGATGGTTTCCTCATGCCTTACCCGGCCCTTCAAGTTTGAATACAGCAGTGGACGGGTTGGAAACATTTATGGCCCAGAAAACTGCCCTGATACTTGCATTAACATAGTGAGAGGAATACTGAACATGATACAGATAACCATTAAGAAGTCACAGAATGTGTATGAATTACAAGAGGTGTGTTTCTCTCCATTCTAAAACTATTTTGCTGAAAGGATGTGTTTATTCTCTTTAGCTGGTCTTCCTCTGAGTTTTTGTCTATTTGCATCTACTTTTGTGTGTCTGTAGTAAGAAAAAGATGATTTTCATTCATATAGAAGTAAATGTGTGGATGTGTGTTCAACAAATTATTGGGGCTGAATTCTTTCTAAGACATATGTCTTTAAGTCCTAACATGCAGTTCTTTGGAGAAAAAGAATTGTTATTCATGAATTTATTTGTTATATGGCTTCTGTAATGCAGCTATTTGATCAATTTTATTTGCTGATTGTTGATATTAATTGATTACTTTTTAAGTTTAAACTCCATCCCCTGACCGAGTATTGCTCACATGCCTATTATTTAGTTCAGAAGGAATGATTGTATGTAATACTAACAGCTTCACTGAGAATCTTCATTAAGTAAAACTTCTTACACAGTAAAATCCTGATATAATTGGGAAGTCTCATTCTCTGTATTCATCTGCCAGGCTGGGATTGGAGGTGTTTGCCATACAAGGTATGTCATCCAGGAAGACAAGAAGAACAATCGAGTCTCTGTGACCAAAACTGTAGACCAAAATAATTGCCAGGAAAAAGTGGTGAAGAGTCTTGGAATGGCTTACATCTATCCCTGCCCTGTTGACATGATGGTATGTGAGATGTGGAAAGATCTTCCTAATTACAAACATGGCCACCATGTTCCCATTTATTCACTCTTTGGGTCTCCCTGTCCTCCTACAGAAAGAAAGGATCATCAAGGGCACTGCAGCTTTCTCCTACAAGCTGAAGCAGTCAGACAGTGGTGCCCTGATCACAGAGGTGGTGTCTCAGCAGGTGTATCAGATCTCACCATTCAGTGAACCCACCGGTGTCGCTGTCACGGAAGCAAAGTAGGTGGGACGTGGGCTTGCTTCACAAAGTGAGAATAATTAGAGGTTCTGTCAGTCCCCTTCACCCCCAGCTGAAGTGAAATGAGACTGGAGCTCCACAGCAGTTGAATGGAGCTGTGTAATCACACTTGGAGTTTCCAGAGTCCTAAAAGTTCAGCAAACCATTTTCTATTTGTACCCTGGTCAAACTGGCATTACAATTACATGGAAGGAAAGGAGAAAAGCTGTTTTGTTGGCTTATACCATAAGAATGCTACTTTACTGCTCTGTTTGTTCTGAAAAGGGGCTAATTTATAGTGTCAGGAGGAAGAAAGTGTATGTAGAAATAAGATCATTCATTACACCAGGTCAGTAGCTCTCATTCAGCAGACAGCAATTTTGCTTCTCCTTGGAAACAATTTCATTGTAGATAACTCCAATGTCATTTTGTTCTAGACAGAAAGCTTCACTCATTAGCAAAAGGTTTTCTTTTGATAAGAAAAATTTTTAAAGAGTAAGACAGTTACCATCACAGTATCACTGAACAAACAAACAAAATTCCCACCTGGTTGAAGAGAGATAATGCCTTTCTCCTGTGACTCTTGACAGACAACAACTCACCTTGCTGGAGGTGAAGAGTGAATGGGGGAGCTCCCCAGACATCTCCATGCAGAGCTATGGCAGCCTTCGGTACCAGTTCCCAGCAGTACTGCCACAGATGTCAGTGCAGCTCATCAAGACCAAAAACCCTGAGCAACGGGTATTTTTTCCAAATTGCTTTCCTAATTAAAAATAAAAACCCTGATCATAAATTCCAAAGAGTGTAATTCTGCATGCCCTCTGTCTTGTGTTTTGTAACAGATAATGGAAACCCTGCAGCACATAGTCCTGAATAACCAACAAGATTTCCATGATGATCTTCCATACCGTTTCCTGGAGCTCGTCCAGCTCTGCAAGCTGACAAGCGCTGACACCCTTGAATCCATCTGGAGACAGTGTTCGGACAAACCCCGCTACAGGTATTTCATTGTATCAGCCTATCAGAAACTCTTCTGGCTGTGTGACAACTGGGAGCTAAAATGAAGGATTTCAAAAATCTCTTTGCAGGCGATGGCTGCTGAGCGCAGTTTCTGCGACGGGCACCGCAGAAGCTCTCAAATTCATCAAGAGCAGAATCCGCAGTGATGACCTCAGCTACCTTCAGGCTCTTCTGAGTGTTCCCTTTGCTCTCCATTTAACAAAAGCTGATGAACAGACTGTTCCAATAGCAGCAGTGAGTAAAGCCATGTGAATGTTTCCTGTCTCACAACGAAAGGAATGATAATCAACATCAACAACTTGTGATCAAGTACCTTAGAGGCTGGATTCTCGTCTTGTGTGCACTAATTTTGTGGAAATGTTGACCCGTGAATTTTTTTTGGCCTGGCATTTATTAGAGGATAGTTCTATGACTTCATTTCTCTATATTGATATAAAGGCCTTTTCTTATAAGAGCTTCTGGGAATAATTCCCATTTTAGTTTTCAGGGATCACATGGCATGCCTCCTACAGACAAAACTTTTTCCCTTTAATCTCCTACTTCTGAAACAAATGATGGTTGGGGTGTTATGTCACTTGAGCAGCTCTTTTAATTGCAAACTAGTCCATGAAGTGGAAAATGCTGCAGGAAAAGTATTAGTGTAAACATCAAATACATTGACACAATAATGAACCATTAATTGTGAGCAGGATTTTTGCCATCTCTAGCCAACATTCTTAAACAGGAAAAGCAAAAATGATGTGAAAATGCATCATTAATATAATTGAGTTGCACATTTTTCTAGAGGTATTCCATTTATACATTGATATTTATCCATCCTAATGTTTTCAGTGTTCAGTTGACGAAAATCAAAATGTAGCTATGTTAGGCTTACATGTGTATAAACTAGTGGGGAATTAAGCTCCTAAGTAAAGCTTCCAAATATAATGTCTGCAAGCTACTTTAATATGTTTAGATAAGAAGAGTAATCATTCTGAAATTGATCCCTTCAAATAAGATCTGATTATTTTCCTGCTCTGAAAGCTTTGTGAAGCACTGTATTAAATGACAAATTAATTTTTTATTCTGCTTCACAGGATTTAGTGACAAGTTCTCGAATCCAGAAAAATCCCATGCTTCAACAACTTGCCAGCTTGGGATACAGTTCTGTGGTGAATAGATACTGTTCTCAGACCTCAGCTTGTCCTAAAGAAGCTCTCCAGGTAGGTGGCTTTTTGCCAAGCTTTTTTTTTTTAATAGCTTAGTAATGTTCATTATATTAGCTTAATTCTTTTAATATACAGTATAAAAAGGGTGACTGGAAATATAAATACACATTTTGTAGGTTTTCTTCAGAACAAAAACATCAAATAATTTTGTCAATGTAATAATTTGCTTCATCATTGAAAACACAGTTTTCACATTGCAAAGGTAAAATCCTGAGAGAAACCACCATTGAGTGATTTTTATCAAAGCCAGTTTGTTTATTGTGGTAGGCTCTTCAGTGGGTAAGGGGGACACTGTGGACAGTCTATACATTAGAGTGAGAGATTGATTGATTGAACTGTGCTTTGTTTGCAGCCCATCCATGACCTGGCAGACGAAGCAATCAGCAGGGGCCGTGAGGACAAAATGAAATTGGCTCTGAAGTGCATTGGCAACATGGGAGAGCCAGCCAGCATCAAGCGCATCCTCAAGTTCCTTCCCATCTTTTCATCCAGTGCTTCTGATATCCCCATCCACATTCAGATTGATGCCATAATGGCCTTGAGAAAAATTGCTTGGAAGGACTGCAAAACAGTACGTAGGATCTGGTAGATTTTCTTTACTTAGTTAATTAGAATATGTACCATAAGTGTAATGATTTTAATGGTATTGTGTGTGGATTCGGTTTTTTCAAAAAAAGATTATTTTTAAGAACAATACTACACAGTTTTACATTCAGCTGATGTTTTCTGCTAAGATGCCATGATAATTAGTCAGTAGGAATCTTCCAGCAGTGTTGCTTTTATCTTCTGTTGTAACCAACTGAGTCCTGTGTTAGTAATAGATAGTGGACACTTGGCCACCTAAAAGTCAGACATATAATTTAAATTACCTCTGTAATCTGGAGGAGAGACACTTTGTGTTAAACTCCTGGGCCAAATGTCAGCTTTGCCCTGCCTCTTTCAGACCCTTCCCTGAGGCTGGATGAGTAACCACTGACCCCACACTGAGCTTGCTGTCACAGAAAGTATAGGCAAGACTTTCAGATAGTTTAGGTATAGGACATATAAGAGAAACCCTTCAGTCAGACTGTCTTTGGTGAACTGCTGAACCTTTTTAAAACTGGTCTAAAATAGTGAAGCATGCTCACTGAGTCAGTGGAGTTACTTCAAACCATGAATCTGTCTTACTACGTACACTTTTTTCTTCCAAAAATGTTCACTGATGTTTGAATGTCAATAATGCACAAAGCAATGCTGAAGCCTTTTGGATTGCCATGGGTTGATAGATGGACATTTATTTCCATTTCAGTGGCTTCATGAGGCCGTTCCACCATGGCCCCTTCAGTTATATTAGTAAAGTTATGTGGAACCCTGCAGTAAAAAAGATCAGGAAACTCTTCTGCAGGGATAATGATCCTCTCTCCCCTATTTTCTGTGGGTTAGGTGTGGATCCAGTTTGCAAAATGGTTTCAGTTATTGGTAATTCCAGGCCCTGTTTTGTCTCTGCAGGTGCAGGGATATCTCATCCAGATCCTCGCTGACGAGTCGCTCTCCCCCGAGGTGCGGATGATGGCTTGTGCTGTTATCTTTGAGACAAGGCCTGCCCTTCCCTTGATAACAACCATTGCCAACGTGGCCATGAAGGAGAGCAATCTGCAAGTGGCCAGTTTTGTGTATTCCCACATGAAGGCTTTGTCCAAGAGCAGGTTGCCATACATGTACAACATGTGAGTAGAGACAGGAACAAAGCAGGTGCTCTACAGCAAATTATCATCTTCTGCACGTGCTGACAACTGAAGTCAGTTTATTTACTGACAGGAACTTGTTTCTGGATACTATTACCTTTCTCATTTTGTTTAGATCTTCAGCTTGCAATATTGCCCTTAAGCTGCTGGCCCCCAAATTGGACAGGCTGAGCTATCGCTACAGCAAGGTCATACGTATTGGAGGCTACTTTGGTAAGTGTTTCAGTCATCAGGAAAAGTTCACTTCAGAAATCCATTCTTTAAATGTTAACTCCTTTGGAGAAATATGGTGTTCTTTGTTTCAGTGAGAAATTAAATGTGAGATTCATATGTTTAGAGTAGCATTTAATGATTTCTGCCTAAACAGTTAGAGTTTATGTAATGATATATCTTAAAGTTGGCAGTGAAAAAGCCTAAACAGAATGGTTAGAAAAAAGATGTCTCTTGTTTTCTTCTGCCACAGATAACTATAAAGTTGGTGCTGCTGGAGATGTATTTGTTATGAACAGCCCAGGAACGATGTTCCCATCAGCAATCATTTCCAAGCTGACAGCATATTCTGCAGGGTCGGTGGCTGATTTGGTGGAGGTAAATATTTACCTAAGTCAATGCTAAATCAAATTCAAATTAAAACTGCTCACAAAGTTTCCTCTCTAAGCACGTTTCAGCCTGCTCCTTCTCGTGCTGTTTTGGTAGGCTGGTGTCCGTGTGGAAGGCCTCACAGATGTCATCGTGAAACGAAACATCCCCTTTGCTGAATATTCCACATACAAAAAGATAAAGGAGATTGGAAAAGCTGTAGGTATTTTCAGTAATACAACGTGTGGGTTATATGAAGGGGTATTGGTGATGCTTCTCACTAGCTAAGCCCCGTATCAGGAGGCAAACTATTCTCCTAGGAGTCAGCTCAAGAATTTCTGTAAAGGAGAGATGTGCAGTGGGGACTTCAGGGGACATTTGCCATGGCTGCAATAGCTTCTGCCAGTTTTTGCTCTGGCTCTGCCTCCTCCCCAACTCAGAGATGGCTGCAGGAGGAGCACAGGAGGGAAGGGAATAGCAGGCATTGCAGCACAGTGTGTCACATGCCTGGCAGGCTTCCTACTCCCTCCCTTCATCTACCTCACCTAGATTACAAGAATATGCCTTCGTCTTCAAGAGAAATGCTTCTTTTTTTTCCAGTGCTTTCAGACTGGGTTTAGTGGTACTGACGGCTCAGACCCTGTGTGCGAATGTTATTGTATTGGGATAGCAAACATTTGTGGGCACCTCAGTGGTGGAAGGAAGTGTGAATTAGGGCCCTCATGCTATTTACAATTGGAAATCTTACAAGGGAAAAGGGCAGCTTGGCCAGTGATGGGTTTAGTTACGGGTGGTTTAGGATGAATCATTATTTATGAAGTGTTCCATTAAGAAACTTTTCTTGTCTCTTTATCTGTTCCCCAGCTGCTGGGATGGAAGGAGCTGCCAACAGAAACCCCCTTGATATCAGCCTACTTTAAACTCTTTGGCCAAGAGCTGGCTTACATCAACATCAATAAGGAGGTGCTACAGCAGGCCGTGAAGGTACCAGGGCCCCCGGCTCCCTTTGCCCGGCGGGGCAGCGCGGCGCTTGCCCGTGCCCCCCTGCCGTGTGCCCGTGTCCTTGCAGGCGCTGCTGGAGCCCTCCGACAGGAACACGCTGCTGAGGAGGCTGGCGGCACAGCTGCGCTCCGGCCTGGCCGCACACTGGGCACAGCCCCTGTGGCTGGCAGAGCTGCGCCACATCGTCCCCACCTGCACCGGGCTGCCCCTGGAGTACAGCTCCTACGGCACCGCCCTGGCCAGGGCTGCCGCCAGCGGTGAGAGGGGCTCCGGGCAGGGGGAGGGACACAGCCCCAGGGGGGATGGAGAAAGGAGTGGGGAGCCAGGGGGATAGGAAAAGAGCTAGTTGGGGTGTTGGAGAGTGGGGCAGTGGAGATGTTTGGAGACAGGATGGATGCACTGGTTTGTGCATTGTCTTTGAATGGATTGATGACAGAAGAGGTGAGAGGAGAACCTGGGAAACCAGAGAGAGAGAGAGAGGCCACAACGTTCAAGGTCAAAAAACCGCAAGAGCTGCCTGGGGAGCTGATGCAGACATGGGTAGGTGCACACACAAGCTAAGGAGGATTCAATGTTGATTTAAAAAGAGAAGAAAACAGAAAACAATCAAAAGAGCACTGTTAGTGGCATTAAGAAGAAGGAAGAGAAGAAGGCCTGTGAAAAGAGACTGGAGCTCTGTTTTAAAAGAACAAATATGTGAGTGCTAGTCCTCATCAAGAAGTTAATTCAGTGATCACACTGTGAGCTGTACAGCAGACCTAAATTAGGCAAGACTGACTCTAACATCTGCTGACACCATGTAAGGAATGAAGGGTGATGAACATGTGCTTGTGCTCTCCCACGTACCCACTCTTCGCTGGTTTCTGGTTTGTTAGTTTGCTTTAGTAACATCTTTTCAGCTCTGCCCCTTCTCTGTGTCTTGTGGTTTTTTTTTTTTTTTTTTTTTTTTTTTTAATAGCAACCTTGTAGCAAAGTTGGGGAGGTATGGATTGGATGGATGGGCTGCCAAATGAGTGAAGGTTATCTGGACTGTTGATCTCCAAGGGCAGTCAACACCTGAAAATAGAATTGGTGACTTGTTACTAGAAACCTTCCACTGCCATTGGCACTTGTTCATTGTCTTTTAAAATTCAAACTTCGTAAAAGAAGGCACCCTCAGGATTTCTGTGTCAATATTAACATTGAGTTGGTGGGAGCAGTTGCTGCTCTGGGGGTCAGGCTGCCACTGACAGGCAGCTTAACAGGTTGGAGAGGATGGCCTGACAGAAGTGTGGTGAAATTTGACAAAGGCAATGCCAAGTCCTTCACCTGGAGTGGAGTAACCCAAGTGCATATGCTGGCCATTACCCAGATAGAGAGCAGCTGTACAGGAAGGGCAGGACAACCTGGTACAATAAACCAGCAGTGTGCTCATGTGGTGATAAAGGCCAACCGTGTCATGGGCTGCAGAAGCAAGAGCAGAGCCAGTGTGACAATGATTTCCTTCTCTATTTAGCACATTTGCAGCTGTATCTGGAGTAAATGTCCAGTTTTGGGTCTACAGTACAAGATGTTCACACTTGATGCGAGGAAAGATTGGAGATCGGAGGTTGATTAGCCTTGTTCTCTGCATTCACTCTGTCTTCTGACTCCCCATGTTTCTGAAATTTTAATGCTACACTAATTATAAAATTTTCAATTTGGGTCAGCTCTTCAATTTCTTAGTATATTTTTATTTCCATTTTCAGTGTGTTGCATCTGAACCTTTGCTTACATAACAAGCTTCCGCTATATTTTCAGTATTCTTCAGAATCATGAAAGGTTTCTTGTGTCCCAAAGTCTGTCTTGTTTTCCAGCTGTATTTTCTGTACTAACAAAACCTCACCTCCTATTGGAAACAGCTTGACTCCTTTCTTCCATTTTTACAATGTTTAAATATTGTTCTTGCATTTGCAGTTGATGGAAAGATAACTCCCCCTTTAACTGGAGATTTTAGACCTTCACAGTTGCTCGAATCCACTGTGCAGATTCATTCTGACATAACCCCCAGGTATGGCAGGTTTCTGAGGCTTTCCATATGAAGGAGGTTTTTAAGGGAAGGCAGAACCACATGGGTGAAAAGAGCACCTTCCTTACACCTGACTGCTGCCCTCTGTTTCAGCTTATACATACAGAAATTTGCAACAATGGGTGTCAACACAGAATACTTCCAACAAGCTGTGGAAATTCAAGGCAAGGTCCTGACAAAAGTGCCAATGAAGTTTGATGCCAAGATAGACATGAAGCTGAAAAATATTAAGATTGAAACAAATCCATGCCATGAGGAAACTGAGCTAGTGGTTGTAAGGTACAGTAGCATGACTTCAGAATATTTTTTGTTGCTGAAGCTTGACAAAGTTCACCATTGACTGACCTCCCACAGAGGTCTCCAGAGAAGCAGAGTGATTCTTCAGTGTATAGCAAAACCTTTGGGATAAATCACAAAGAGGACAAATACATTAGCTAAAAATCAGAAGATACCTGAATTATTTAGCAGTGTAATTTTTATATTAAATTGTTTATTATTTTGTGGGGGTTTTTATTATTTTATTGTCTTTTAAGAATTTTGATTTATGTGTTTGAAGGAGAATTTTTGATGCTTTGGAAATTTTGTTTAAATTTATCCAGACTTTGAGAACTTCCTGCAATATAAAAAATTATATTTGTCATGAACTCTTTTTTTGTTTTCAATCATGTTTATATTTCTAAATTCATATATAATCCCTGTGTTCAAATATCTTACCTCCGTGCTGTCACATGATACTTACAAGGATGATTCAAGGATACTTACAAGGATGATTCAAGGATACTTACAAGGATGATTACAAGGATCCAAAGACAATTCACTGTTTTTTGCATATATCTCAACAGACATAAGGCTTTTGCTGTATCAAGAAATTTAGGAGAGCTAGGTGTTGAAAAGAGAACCCCAATTCTCCCAGGAGATGCTTCATCAAATATTGTGGAAGAACCTTTCAAACCATCAGCTAGAGCTTCCAGTGAAGGCTTCACAAAGGTAACCTATAATTTTTTGGGCTTATACAGTAAGATTTACCCTCTCTGCAATGGATGGCTGTAGTTTGACTCTTGCTGTGACACACTCCCAGTGGTCCTCACATCCCCATCTCTAACGCAGCCAGAAGCTGACAGCGCCTCGAGGAAACGCGCCTATGGCTCTCAAGAGGATCTTGGCCACGTCACGGGAAGAAAAGCTCACAAACGAGACATTTGTGTCAAGCTGCAGCACCTGGGCTGTCAGCTCTGCTTTGCCAGAAGGTCACGAGATGCCAGCTTCCTGAAAAACACCTACTTGCACAGACTCATCGGAGAACACGAAGCTAAAGTAGTCTTGATCCCAGGTAAAATACTGAGCATCTGAGGCTTGTCAGTGCTCTTTGAAGCAGTGTAACTTTCTAATGTGTGCAATTGGTGTGTAGTTGAAACAGATGCTGATATTGACAAAATCCAGCTGGAGATTCAGGCAGGATCCAGAGCAGCTTCCAAAATAATTAATGAAGTAAACTCGGAGTCGGAGGAAGAGGGTGAATCATCTCTGTATGGGGACATTCAAGCTAAACTGAAGAAGATTCTAGGGCTTGACAATGTGTTCAAGGCAAGTGACTTTGGGTCTGGCAGTGGGGAACATGTTCCCCTAAACGTGGGCGAGAATTAGAAGTACGGTGTGGGCAGCTGGCATGGCAAAGAAAGGCTGGGGCTGTTTTGGAAGGTGCCAGTGCCCCATGCTGAGGTATTGCTCCTGTGGGGTGCATCCAGCAAGGTGGGCTGGGCTGGGCTGGATTTCAGATGGATGGAGTGGATCTGAGGGAATTCTGCAGTTTCTGCTGTGAGTGAGTCAGGGAGGTGGTTTTTCCTTGAAAAGCTGGTGTGAGAACCCACCTTTGCCTAACACCCACAGAAGTTTTACTTTGCAAAAACAGGACCAGATGTATTCTCTCTTTTGTACCTCTTGGACTGTATCTGCAGATTGCAAATAAAACACGACACCAGAAGAAGCAACCTTCAAAGAAAGAAAACACTATGCTTGCAGAGCTTGGGGCAGACCCTGATGCAAAACATGCCTCCAGCTCATCTTCTGCCTCCTCAGCTGTCACCTCTTCCTCATCATCTGCTGTTTCTCCTCATCGTAAAGAGGCTGGAGATGAAGATGAGAATAATCAAGAAGAGCAAGCGAGAAACAAAGATGCAAGCAGCAAGAGCAGCAGCAGCAGTGGCAAAAGCAGCAAGAGTAGCAGTAGTGGCAAAAGCAGCAAGAGTAGCAGTAGCAGCAGCGGCAAAAGCAGCAAGAGCAGTAGTAGCAGCAGCAAGAGCAGTAGTAGCAGCAGCAGCAGTAAGAGCAGTAGTAGCAGCAGCAAGAGCAGTAGTAGCAGCAGCAGCAGCAAGAGTAGTAGTAGCAGCAGCAAGAGCAGTAGTAGCAGCAGCAGCAGCAAGAGTAGTAGTAGCAGCAGCAGCAGCAAAAGCAGCAGTAGCAGCAGCAGCAGGAAGTCATCAAGTCATCATAGCCATGGGCATCACTCGAGGCATGTGAATAGCAGCAGCAGCAGCAGTGAGTCACAGAGCCACCACAGCCATGAACATCATTCAGGACATCTGGAAGGTGGCAGCAGCAGCAGCAGTGCATATTCCAAAATATGGGTAATTTTGTCAGTAAATCAACTGATGCTACTAATCATGCTCCTGATGGCTGCTGGCTTTGCATGACAAGTCAGGACATTAGGAGTTGACCAATAGATTTAGCAACATAAAATTGAAAACTTTATTCTACAAACACACCTGCAATCATTGGCACAGATGTCTACTTCATCTCAAAAGTTTTCACAAGTTTGTTGAAAATTTTGTTACTGTCAGGAAATGGGTTTTTTGACAATTTGTTGTCCATAAGTGTTGCATATTTCTGTTTTAATTTTGTGGTAGAAACATTATATAAATGACTTCATCTTGCATTATGTGCTTGTGACTAAGCATACAAAACTATGTATGAATGATAATCAGTAAATTTCTTATTTAATTTCCAGTTCTTAGGCTTTCATATAATTGCAGCATTTCTTTTCCTCTGAGACTTCTAATCATCTTGTTTTTGTCAATTTCAAAGGAAGATCATGAGATTTATCAGTACCGCTTTAAATCAGCACAAAGACAAGAGGTGAGTTTTTCTTTCCTCACTGAAAGAAGTATGGAATCTGTCAAGAGTCAAATGGAGACTTTAATGGCAACTTGTTTTCTTGGTTGAGGAAAATTACAGTACTGATAACATTAGAACTATGGTGTTTCTTCTGAGATGGGTAAAGACCGAGAGCTGTGTTCCCTTTTGTGCTGTGCACATGAAGCCACTTGTGGCTCTGCAAAGGAGCTGCAAAGCCTCTTCCAAAGCAACAAAACAGACTGGAGCTGCACATTTTGGAGGAACCATCAGAGGCTTGATTCATATGATTGGCTTTGATCACCTGGTTTCTTGGGTTGGAATCACTGCATGTACATGAGGATAGTGATGTGGACAAATGTAGAAAGATACCTTATATTATAGTATTTTGGTTGAGGAGATTCTTGCTAGGGCATGAGCCAGCCAGAGCAGTGTACTTGGCACTAGTGTTCCTCAAAAAGTAACATTTGAGCAGTGTGTCTCCACTCAGATGCTCCTTTCCATTCAGTTGGTCCATTCAGTTTAGCTTACAGTTCATCAGGCCTGTGCAGAATTTCTGGTCTTTCATACTGGAGTGAGAATCTGATTAAATTTGACTTACTTTGGTCCATTGTTTTTTCATACAGGGAATTCTCATCTAGGTATGGTCTTTATGGGCCATGAAGAGTCAATTATGTTTGGGGAAACAAAATTTTTCAGAGTTAGATCCTACGTAGTAAGCAGGAAAAAGCCAAGTGCCATGATAGAGAGTATTGCTCAGGACTGCCTAGTGCAATTTCTTCAAGCATGCTTTAAAGTTACCCTCTTAAGCCTGCTGTGGTTTGATTTTTTTGGGTTTTGTTTTTTTTTTTTTTTCAGTTCCCAGAAAGAAAACTCCCAGATGACCAAATTGACAGCTCACATTCCTCTGCCAGATCCAGTCATGCCACATCTCGAGCTTCATGGGTTAGTTGCATCATTTTTGGGGGGTTTTGACAGCTTGGAATAATGTCAGAGTGGCTGTGCACTGACAGTGGTTGTATTTATTAATAACAACAATAATCATGGGAAGGGAGAAATGCCAACCTGTTGAGTCTCAGGTATCAGTCAAGACATGCACCACAGTTCCCATATGCACTTTCCTTGCCACTGAGGATCCTTCTTACTTGCATCACAACCCTTCCCTCATGGAAATCCCACCCAACAGATGCCTGCAGAGACTCATTTTGTGACCTCTGCATCCTGCAGAGAGATTGAGGTGCTGCAGTGCCAGTGTGAGGACACTGGTGGTAGCAAAAGGCATATTCCAGAGGGGGCATGGAGCACCTGGGCTCCTGACCACCAGGCAGATGAGTGCAGGCTGGAGAATGATGGAGTGAAGATACTGAAGATCATGATGCACTTAAGGCTGTTCTCCAAAGGAAGGGGTTCTTGATGTTGGAGAAAATGTCCTGGATTATATTCTGTGCTGAGTTGCTGTGCAAACACAAAACCTGTCTGGCCCCCAGACCTCACAGCCCAAGTGTGAGGAGAAAGCCAGCACAAGACCCAGACAGAAAAACAAGAGGAGATGAGTGGGGGATGTTTCTGCTGTGAGAATGAGTGACGCATACAACTGGCAGCTGATGTTCAAACTGAACCACTTTCTTTTATTCACAGGCTGGATACACACAATGAAGCCCAAATCATATAGTCATTACTGTGTTTTAATTATATGACTATCTCCATGGTATCAGCTGTAGCTCAGGAAATGGCACAAATTTTGGCTCATAAAAACACAGTGATAAAAGCCATCTGGCATGCAGAGGCACGTGCACATCAAAGACATATGCATGAGGTTTTATAGGCATGTATATATGTGTGATATATATGCTGGTATATATTTGTGGTTCAGTTGTTTATTTTTTCATTTATCCATCTAGATCTTGCATCTAAAATGTTCCATGGTAACTCTTCTATAATTGTATGCTTTGCATGTCTTCTCCCCCTTCCTCTTAGCCAAAGTTTTTGGGAGATGTTAAGACCCCAGTATTAGCAGTTTTGCTGCATGGCATCCGTGATGATAAGAAGGTAGGAGGTCTCCAGCTGGTGGTGTATGCTGATACTGACTCCATCAGGCCCCGGCTGCAGGTGTTTGTGTCAAACCTCACCGATTCAAGCAAGTGGAAGCTCTGTGCTGATGCTTCAGTCCACAATGCTCACAAGGCAAAGGTAAGGCTCAAAACTGGCTTGTACAGATCTGTAAGCATCACAGGAACGCTCCAGTCACTAAACAAATGGACCTTTGTCCCTCCCTCACAGGCCTACCTGAAATGGGGACGGAATTGCCAGGACTACAAAGTTTCATCTGAGCTGGTAACTGGGCAGTTTGCTACCCACCCTGCTGTACAAGTGAAACTGGAGTGGCCTAAAGTTCCTTCCAGTGTCAGATCCATAGCAGAATGGTGAGAATTGAGTCTTCAGTGACACTTGCTAACAATGCTGGTCAACTGGGAAAAATCTGCATCTGCACACGAGGCTCTAGTGGCTTAAGAACTGGCTGATACTTTATTCTCTGATCTGTCCAAGTACTGCCTTTGGACATCAAAGCTGAGTGGGATTACATCTTATTTTAATGTACAGTAACTCCTGATATTTGCCATAACTACTGAAAACTGAGGAACAGATCCTTCCTTTCACTTACACTTGAACAGAGCAGAGAATGGGTGTGAGGACATAACCAGGGATCCTGAAGAGTGTTATGCTGCTTACACACAGGTGTGAGACAATCTAGCTGGGATGTGTGCAGCCTTTTTTTCCTCCATCTCACTAAATCTTTCTGATTTGAACTTTTGAAGGTTTTACAAGTTTGTCCCTGGGGCTGCATTTATGCTGGGGTTCTCTGAAAAAATGGACAAGAATCCTTCTCGACAAGCCAGGCTGATCGTGGCTCTAACCTCTCCAAGGACATGTGATGTTGTTATCAAGCTTCCTGATGTAATTATGAAATATTTTTATTGCTCCTCTATTTCATTCCTAGTAGAAAAGTGTGACTGTTTAATTACAGTGGGTCAATTCTGAGAAAGAAATATATAAAAGTAATTTTCATCATGTGCACCCAAACTGATGCTAACTTAATTTTTCTATCATTGTAATATTTCATAGAAGGATGTCTATATAGTGATTCTTTTCATGGAGAGAGACGTGGGCACTCATATGACATGAGTTTCCATCTGTAGTATCTCCATAAGTGTGCACCTCATCACCTTTGAAAGGGAGTAATTCATCCTCTCCTGAACAATACCTGAATGACTTCTCTCACACATGAGAGAAAACTGAGCAAAAGCAAAAACCTCACGGACAACAAGTCAGATGAGTTATGTTCACATAAAGTCTTTGCATTGAAAGTAGAAGAAATAGCTGTTTGCTGGCACAGGTACATTTTGAATGTGCTTTTGAATTCCTTTTCAGATTACCCTCTATGAAAAAGCCATGAGGCTTCCCCTGTCACTCCCTGTAGGTCCAAAGACATCAACCTCAGAGCTGCAGCCTCCCAGCTGGAATGTCTTTGCTAAAGCCCCTTCTGCAGTGCTTGAGAACTTGAAAGGTCAGATCTAACTGGGTTCAGAAGCATGACAACTTCAGACTCACCATTTATTTGGACACCTTGTAAATTTTTCTGGCATTGTTTGTCTCAGTTAATTAGGAAATATTCTGTAATAATGTGAGGATGGTTCAACTGAGAGAAAATACTGTGCATGTAGAACAGAAACCATCATTTCAGGGATCAAGATACCAATTATCTGAATTTATATAATTTTAAATTTCTGTCAATTCTTTTCTTTTTTTGTTAGATAGAAGAACAGATTTTATATGCCTTTTTTCAGAATTTATGGGTGCTTACTAGCCAAAAGTCCCTGTGAACCTTATGAAAACATCACATAATAAAAAAAATACAAAGCTAAAATAGTATAGCACTAAAAACAAACCACACAATTTAATGGCATTCTCTCTCATGGAAAAGACAAAACTCACTGCCTTTTTTTTTTTTTTTTTAAACCAGCTCAATGCTCAGTTTCCTACAACAAGGTCACAACCTTTAATGACGTTCGGTTTAACTACACCATGCCAGCAAACTGCTACCACATCTTGGCTCAGGATTGCAGCTCTGACCTGAAGTTCCTGGTGATGATGAAGAATGCAGAAGAAGCTGTGAACCTGAAAGCAATCAACATCAAGCTTGGCAATCAGTAAGTAACTTCTGCCAGATGCTGGGAGCATGGGGGACCTCATTGCCCACATTTAGCATGAGAGGAGCTCCAATCTGAGCTTTCCTGCAGTGGCTAGCAGCCCATGAGGTTTCAGCACTCCCCTAATTTATTTTCCATGCATATTGAATGTGACCTTGATGCTCTTATCCTGCATCGTAGGTGACAAAAGTACCCCTGATGTAATTTAAATGTTTGAAATGAGTTTGTGCTCTGAGCTGTGACATTTAGTGAGCAGGGAGTTGCCTCTGTCACTGTGAGTGTGTGGAGGGGGCACAGCCAGGCTGTGAGCACTCCTGTCCTTGCAGTGAGGTCGACATGCGCCCTGCCAACGGACGGGTGAAGCTGCTGGTGGATGGGGCTGAGAGCCCAACAAACGTCTCATTGACATCTGCTGGTGAGTGATGCAGCATGTGCTGCTCAATCTTCACATTTGTTTTGGGAGAAAGGAGGAAAGAGAAGGAATCTTGAGAAGGAGATTTGATCAGTTTGTATTCAGTCAGTGTTTCTTTGGTTTTAAGGTAATATTTAAGAATATGTACTTTACTCACTTGCCGAGGGACACTTAGATTGATAAGAGTGTGAAGCTCTTGAAGTAGCCTAAATAAGCAAGATATAATTAACATGAAGATCCCACTTTTTGTACATCATTGCAGGTCCAAATTTGAGAAGATTTTGGCTATGCTATCAATTTTGCCTGGTTAAAAAAGTAGAGCTTTTCTAGAATCCACTACACATGACTTGTATGTTGATGTTTTTCCTGATTTGATTTGTAGGTATAAATTTAGCTTGCATTCTGCCAGGGATAAGTATGGAGAGCTGGTGATACAGCCTGCTTGATTCTTCCAAACAGGAATAGTTTGTTTCTGTGAAAAGTACAGGAAGACCTTGTTTCATCCTGTGCTGTGTAGTCAGGGGCTATATACAGTGTGGGTATTCTGACTGAAGAGCTGCAATATGTGAATTGGGCTAAATCTTGCTGAAATTGGGTTAGCATGTACCAGTGCTGAGCTCTGTCCTATTTGTTATGGACTTGGGAAGTGATAATTGTGCTAGAAATGGCCCCAGTGGCACTCATGGTGATCTTCATATTTCCATATTCCAATGCTGTGCACTCAGAGCCTTGCTAACCTGCACAAATACAGAGATACTATAGACAGCTCAGAAATAATTAATAGACATTAATGTGTTTATTTTAATAACCACCAAAAAATTAATAAGTCTATGACCATTAACATTCTCTTCCATCCTTTTGCAAACACCCATGTATGCCCATTTCTACATTGTTTTCTTCTATATTTTTGTTTCTTGAATAGGGTAACTGAGGAATTTTGAAGAAAAGAACATCTCAGAAACATGACAGTTGCTTTTTTTTCTCTCTTAAAGAAGCTAGGTTTGGTCTGGTTTTGTTTTGTTTTGTTTTGTTTTTTTTTTCTTCTAGGTGCTTCTCTGTGGATCCACAGTGAAAATCAAGGGCTTGTACTTCTCGCCCCAGCCTATGGCATTGATAAACTGTACTTTGATGGATACACATTCAGGGTATCATTCTTCCTCTTCATGAGATTGGGTGTTAAGGAATTTCCATAGGATTCCCTTAAATCTGTGTGTAGGAAGGCAAGGGTGTACAGTGGCAAAGGCAATGTGTGCAGGGCACAAAAAACCCCAAAGGGAAGATGATCATACAGGATTGCACAGTCCTGCTCTTTATTTCTGAGTGTGAGAAATGAGAACCCTTGATCAACAAAAGTATTCTGTTCTTGCAGTACAGATGTGTGTTGGGAAGTGGCTCTGTGAGTGTACACACGCTGAGTCAGCAGTGCCTTTGCAAGAAAAATGAGTTTGCAGCTCCTGACACTGTTCTTACAGCTGTATAATTTTCCAAAACAGCAAAAATGCAACCATTCTTGTTTGATAAATGAGTGGTTTAAAGTCTGCACTCAAATTAACACGAAGCTGGAACGTAAGGGGTTGGTAAACAGTTTCATATCTGTCTCTTGTACTATCAAAACAACCACCAGAAAAAAGCTTCAGCATATTAATAGTCTAGAGCATGAATTACAACTTACATCCTAGACTGGCACAGTAGGTTATAAAGACTGTATCAGTTATAGATTCTGCAGCCCCACAGGAGTTTGGCACCTGACTGTCAGACCCTTTTGAATTCTTATCCAAGAGATTTTAAATGTTTGTGCATTAACTTACACTGGAAGGGACCTGCATAGCAAAAATGTGCTCCACAGGTATTACTTTTATTTTTAACTTGAAATACTTCTTGCTTCTTTTCCCTCCAAGATCCAAGTTGCTTTATGGATGGCAGGGAAAATGTGTGGGCTGTGTGGAAAATATGATGCAGAATGTGAACAGGAATATCGGATGCCTAATGGATATGTAACTAAAGATGCAGTGAACTTTGGGCATTCTTGGATTTTGGAAGAAAGACCCTGTAGAGGAGGTATGCAAGCTCTAATAAATTTAATATCATATTACTGCAGTTGTTCAGGAAATGTTGAATCTGTTCTGAAAATTTAAAATCCATATATATTTTGGAAATGAAAAGCATATTAGAAGATTAATGATTAAGTTATATACTGTTTTAAAATTACTTGCAAGTTGAGAAAGAAATAAGAAATCACAGGTTAAACAAGCCAAAATATATAACTTAGTTGTAGTTAAAAAAATAAGATGAATTAAAATCTTCAATCTTTCAGTTTTGAAGTATTTTAGATGAGGATCAGAAAGAGGATAAGCTTCACACACAATGCTTTTATTTAAGCACAACCCCATTTTCTGGACATCAATTTTCAGCAATTAATCCATCAAAAAATCAGATGGGAATTAGTAGTTATTACCAGGGCTGACCACCTGGTTTTTGAACCAGTGCAACCTGTCAAACAAAGCATTCAAGTTTTGTATGTACAAAGTAGCTGAGCAGTCCAGGGACTTAATTACATGGTTGAAATAAAAAAGCTGCATTTTAAGTCTTTCTGTAGATTAGGATCTCATGGTGTGCAGCTCTCAGCTGGGGTTATGATGCAACATCACACCACAGTGCTGGAGGAGAACAGGCACGTTGCATCTGTAGAGACTTGCCTTGTGGGAAGGACATCTTCAGTCCCTGCAGATGGCTTGTGCATGTCTAGCTCAGCATTAGCTGTTATCCTTTCATGTTTTTGTCACAAATTCTGGACAACAAACTTGCTTTAGATGGATATGGAGCCCACATACACATCCACAATAATATTCTGTGGCTGGTGGTGACCACGTTATGTTTCCATTTAACATATGGTGGAAGCTGCTGAAGCTTGAAGACATAAAATCTATATCTAGGAATAAATTGTGGTCTGTTTAGCTTCTCACTTGTAACTGTTTGTCCTGGGAATCCAAAATGAGATCAATATTTCTTGTTGGCAGCAATGACTGTTGCTCTCTCTCTCTGCCCAGTTCCGTGTCTGAATGACACTGGTAATAATGCAATTCTTTAGTGATTAATTTTATTTGGTCAGAAATCTCCCCTTTAGTTCCACTGCTGAATATTCAACATTTTAAAATGTGTTTTGACAGCTATTCAGTAAGCCAGTTTACCTTGAAAAATGTTTATTAGAAAGTACTATGTTTCTATATCCTGATCTAGAAGCAGAGCAATTGCATTTGAAATTACCTTTCCAGGGCTCCATACCTAACAAGCTGATTTGAAAGATTTATCAGTCAGTAAAGCTTCTTCATTTATGATCAAAACCCAGTTTTCACAGAGGGAGGTGTGCAGATGGGCAGTGCAGGCAGACGGGTCCTTCTGGGGGGTCTGGAGCTGTATCCCGTTATCCCAAAAGCTGTCCCCCTGCCCGTTGCAGCCTGCAAGCTGCGGCACTCCTTGGTGAAGCTGGAGAGGGCGGTGCGGCTGGCCGGGGTCGAGTCCCGGTGCTACTCCACGGAGCCGGTGCTGCGCTGCACCAAGGGCTGCTCCCCCACCAAGACTGCTCCGGTCACCGTGGGCTTCCACTGCCTCCCTGCTGGTAAGGCACAGAAATCCCACCGAGGAGCAGCTGAGCCAAAGGATAAACAGATTGTCACTTGGCTCCGTCATTCCACTTGAAAAACATGAACAATATAGCATAGCCATAGGTGGGCATGGACTTACTGCCCTACTGACTGAAGATTTCCCTGTTTTATTAGTAGGCAAACATTCCTTCAGTGAGGGAGAGGGTTCTCTATTGGGCTTTTAATTGTTTTCACTCTATTGGGATTTAAAATCTAAACTGAATTCTCCTTTGTGGTGCTTAGGGCTAACAAAGTAAGGGCAGGACAACAGCGCAGTCAGCATGTGATTGAGCTGAAAAGCTGTGTGCTGCAGCATGTGCAGACTGAGCCATAGAGGACCAAAACAGAGCAGCACCCCAAAACAGAGATCCTTGCCTTGCATTTCTATACACCCCTGCCTTTCAGTGTGATCCTGCTTCACTGAGCTGATTTAGGTACTAGATGGGCAGGTGTGGACAGGATTGTTGCAAACAGGCCCAGTGACATAGGAGGATTTATTTTCTATACGTTTATTGTAGATTATAAAATAAAGTAGATACAGATTATATAGAGCATAGAGTTTTATCTGTTTTCCAAGGGTTTTTTTCTTAAAGATTGTAATACCCTTTCCTAAATGTATCATTAATAAAATTCTGCAGAGAAGTAGTAGCTTTCAAGGCAGGACTGGCTTATTAATGAAGTGGGTTTCCTGGAACATCTCTGTGTGACTTAGACAAATACGAATATGTAAATCAGTGAGGAGCAACCAAGCCTGCTGTAATTAATAACTAGTGCATGGTAAATGCTGCAGCTTGCAGAACTACTTGTGAAGTAAACTGTTTAATTTTCATTTCTTGTTCCACATCAGATTCAGCCACCAGCCTCACAGACAAGCAGATGAAGTTTGACCAGAAGTCAGAGGATATGAAGGACACTGTTGATGCACACATAGCATGTTCTTGTGAGGATGAAAACTGCAGCACATGAAGCTGTACCTGTGCAGCATAGGAAAAAACATAAATACTTTCATGTTTTTATTGTAAAAAACCTTGTCTTAAGAAATAATAGATGCTAAATTAGGTACTCAAGGATCTTGTATGTGGAATCTTCCCAAGTAATTTAAAGTATTAAACTTTGTTATTGTAGAAACTGTTATGATTCCCCATAAATACCTGATTTCATAATAAATCCATGCAAAGAAAAAATTGTGAAGGCTTCCTTATTTCACTGGTAGTGGAAAGAGGTCTGCATAGGTTCTCCTCATCCCCCATTTCGTAGACTTCTTGAGTTCTGTGCACTGGGGTTCTGTTCAGGGTCACACTGGGAATTGGGTTGGGTAGCTGTGGTACTACTCCTGCTTGTTCCCCCCATGCTCCCTTCCCTGGTGCTGGGGCCCTGGGCACCTCCAGCAGGACCTGATCACCTTGCTGTGATGCTGCAGCAGCATCACATGCAGCAGCCATGCAGCTGTGGTGCTTGGCCAGAGCTCTGTGGTGGGCCAGTGCTGCTGTAGGGAGCAGCAGGCTCAGGGAATAAGCCTGAATCTCCTGTCCCTGGGCAAGGCTGCTCTGAGGAGCCAAGAACAAGTTACATTTCTGGTGCACCACATGCAGAAGCTGTGGTGAATTGGTGTCTTTGAGCAGGGCAGGGTGGGGCACAGCAGGCACATCAAGCACAGCACCTGCCAAAGGCTCTGGAGCTGAGCCAGACCTCTGTACTTTGGGGGAGATGCCCCAACCTCTGTGCCCAGCAAGGGCCATGGCTGCAGTCACCCCCAGGTGGGCTCTGCCTCCTGCCCCCGCCCCAGGTCTGTGTGGGCATGGTCAGGGATGAGCTCATCTGCCCTGAGCAGTGGGGCCCAAAGGATTCCAGCAGGCCTGGAGGGTGTTTTCTGCTTGCCTTAAGGCTGTGCTTGCAGGCTGAGTATGCACAGAGTATGCACACAGGGTGAATGGGATTTTGAAAATATTCTGTGAAAATTGTGTTGTTTTGCTCTCTCCAGCAGCTTTTGCACCTTCATGGATGCACATACCTGATTTTTCTTGTTTGGATAGCAGTTTTATAGTTCAGAAAGGTTAGGTCCTTAGTACCAAAAGAAAGGTCTAAATATACCATTCTATGCAGTTTGAATGCTGCCATGGTAACCTGCACTGCAGAAGGATGGGGAGCTGGCAGCAGCAGTAAAGCCACGAGCTGGTGGGTTTGCTGCTTGCCTGGAACTCACACAGAGCAGTGATGGACAGCACAGACTTTTCAGGTAACCTCAGGCTGAATCCAGGGCTTTATGTAGCCCCTGTGGGCAATGCTGACACAAACTTCCAGCTCCAGTTGGGGCAGCCCATGGGGATCTTCTCTTCCCAACGTGCCAAGGCTGGAGAAGAGTTTTGGGGGAATTGTTTTCTTGCAGTCTCAGCATCCAGGTGTGCTGAACCCCAGCAGTACTGCCCTGGCAGGAGACCCTGGGTGAGCATCACCAGGGCAGCCAGAACACCTGTGGGGCTGCAGGCTAAGTGGGTGCAGGTGTCCACATCCTGAGGGTCTGTGAGAGCCCTGAGGCAGCCTCTGCTCCTCTCCCCCACTGCCACTGTGGGGGGAGCTGAGCACAGCTCGAGGGAAATGTGCTCAGCAAAACTGTTTGTCACACTCACAATTTTCTTAGTTTGGTTTTTTTTTCCCTCTCTTTCATTCAGGTTATATCCTTCTGAGTAATACCAGTGTAAAAGGGCTGTGACTATATGGGAGCAAAGACTGGAAGCTGAAATTGTTCTTGAGGTACTGAAGAAGTGACCCAGAAAAGGAGAGGTTTCAGTTTCATAGAGAAGTCACTAGAGACAAAGCCCTTGCCAGCAGGTTTAGGTGACCCTTGAAGCAGAAGAACAGATGTCCCTGTGGCAGCAGCATGGCTGGGATGACCAGGGAGGCAGCATCTGCTGCCCTAAGGGAGGGAGGGACAAGATTCTGCAGCCCCAGTCTGGTTTTGGGGAGACCCTGCCCTTGCAGCTGGGTGCAGCCTGTACAGCTCCCAGTGAGGACCCTTATTTTGAGGAATGTTGTTTGACCTTTATTTTGAGAAGTGACTGTTCTAGTGTGATGTTTCAGTGATACAGTGTTATAATTTTGAGAATACAAGCATTGTTGCATTTAATATTGCCATCACAGCAGCTTTCTACTTGTACTGCTGCTGACCTCAAGTCCTTGCTGCCTGCAGGAAGTTTTTTTTTAAAAACCCAAACCTGTGCAGCTGCTATAGCTATGCCATAATAGCTTTTGAGCCCTGACTACCAGTGGCCAGTAGGTGTATATTCAAACCCTTAAGTAATTTGCCAAATATCCAAAGACATGACAGAACCCTCCAGTGAACAGCTTGGCTTTCTATCATGTGCTACCAGTGCTACAAGGGAAGGGGTTAAAAAATCAGGACCTGAATATAGAGCCAGTAAAAACATGGCAAGGAATAAGGGATTTGTCATGTTTCAGATTTCTTTTTTTTTTTTTTTTTTTTTTGCCCTACAGATGTGATCTTTGATCTAGGAAGAAAATCCACCGTTTGTCAGACATTATAAATTATATCCCCACAGCTAATTATAAAACCCCATCAGCTAAACAGCATCACAAAAACTAAGCTGTCCTGGATAGGAGCTGCTGCTCTGTTGATGAGAAAATGAATCCAGTCCCTTCCCACAGTGAGCTGGGCAGCAGCAGCAGCTTTGTTCCCACCCAGAGGGGAGAGGCTGGCAGGGAAGCAGTGTCCACACAGTGCCAAGGTGAACCCCCCAGCTCTGGGCTGCCTTAGCCCTCCCTGTGCTGATTCCTAATGGAGCACTCCAGTCAGGACTGGAAGGAACTGGTGGACTTGGGAACAAAGCCAAACCTGGAGCCCAGAGCAGCCTGAGAGATCTGTGAGTTTGGCTACAAAGGGACAGGGAAAATGCCTGCTGGTGAGAGAAGGGGGCTCCATCATGGGGTGAAAATGTCACCCCTTGCTGTGGGATGTGACATGTTTGGGTGGCCTGCACATTGTCCACCTTGGTTAAGCCAAGAGGTTTGATCTGTAACACCTGTCAGCCTCACCCCGTCCCCCTTGTCAGGCAACCCCCACCAAAACCCCTCTGTGGCTAAACACACCAGTGGAAGGGGCTGGCACATCAGCCCTGGAAGAGAAGGCAGGTGAGGAAAGCGTGGACATCAGCAGCATTTAGCCATGGCCCTGGTGACAGTGACAGGTTTGTGTCACTGGGGGAGGTCCCTGTCCCCAGAGAGCAGCACTGTGCTGACAGCCTGTCCCACTCACAGCAGGGCAGGGGTGGGCACGGTGTCACAGGAGAGCTGCCCAGGGTTTTGCACAATCCTGCTGGGGCACTATCAGTTAGATAAGCTGTGTGTCTTATGGTCAGGTCAGGACAACCCAGAAAAAGTCAGCACAGACTGCAATAGCACCAGGTGCTTTTGGGGAGTAAAGATAATTATTGGTTTTGCTTACATAGTAATAAATTTTGGCTTTAACTATGTTTTAATACTTTTAGTTAGTTGTTTCTAAAGGTACTTTCAAGACATTCAGTTGGTGAAGTGAGGACAACAGAACTTGTGATGGTTTTGATTCAGCAAAAATATCCATTGCCCTGACCCCAACCCCCTCTCCCTCAAAGAGTTTGTTGGGTGGTTGATAAGAAGTTGATAATTCAACAAAATTCACTGCTCCTGTTAATAATTCTTCTATAAAAGCCACAGATTTTTCCCTGTGGACTTCAGTCACTTTTAGCATGAAGGGACTCATCCTGGCCCTGGTGTTTGCCCTTGTGGGTAAGTAGAAGCTTTACCATCACTGCTGAGCTGTGACAGCCGCTGTGATCCTGAGCAAATTGTATCTCCCCGGGGCTTTCCAGGGATATTTACAACTTCATTTGCTGAAGCCCTTTTATAGCTTCAGCTGTAAACTGTTAGATTTCTGTGCTAAGCTCAGCAGCAGGAGAAAAGCCAAGCAAGCAGCAGCTTGTGAGCAGGGCTGGCATGGGCTTGGTGTCCTGGGGGTGTGGGGTGAGCCCCATTACTTGTGGTTTGTCAACCATTAGCACACTGGCTTAATGAATAATACATTAAAGGATCTACAGAAATGTTTTTTTTCATGGACACTTCTCTTTCCTTCCTCACAGAGGCCCAGAAGCAGGACCTTGGTAAGTGGCTCCCCTGTCAGGCAGAAGCTCCCTTGCTGCCTTCCCTTACAGCCTTGCCTTGCCCACTGCTTGCATCTGGTTTTGGCAGTGGCCACTTCACCTTTCTTTGCTGGGCTGGTTCAAGTAACACCACAACAGTCATAGCCAAGGAAGTGTTTCTGTTATATTTTTTTCCCTAACAGAGCCTGTTTTTCACATGGGCAAGACCTACCTGTACAGCTACGAGAGCATCATTATGCACGGGCTCCCTGAGAGGAGCCTGGCCATGGCAGGGCTGAGGCTGGCCAGCAAGGTGGAGATCAGCCGTGTGTCCCACAGTGAGCACCTCCTGCAGGTAAACCACCATGGCCACAGGAACCCTCCCACCCACTGACATCATGCAGCTAAAGATGCTTCCTTCGTCCCTCCAGGCTGGCAGGATAAGTGACAAAAAGAAGTAGAGCTCCCCCAAAAGCCATGGGCCCTAGCCACTGCTGAGATGGCCCTCCAAGCCCCAGCAGTTTCCCTCAGGCAGTGATGATTCTCCAGCAGGGACAGAGGTGTGGGCAGGGGCACTGAGCTCTGCACCCTGTACACTCAAGGCATGATGGGGAGAGCTGAGGGCACTGCTGAAGGGTCTGCAGCTGCATCCAGACTGCTTTGGTTAGCAGCAGGGACCTACAGAGAGCACCACAGGCTTGCTCACAGGAGCAAGGAAGGAGCTGGAGCTGCTCCACTCTGCTGCCATCGGGGTCTGAGCCCCCTGGCTAAAGCTACCTTAGGTTCACCTCCATACAAAATATGGCTGGCAGCTGCTTTAAAGAAATGTCCTTAAGATAATTTTACGAAGGTAGCACTAAGCTTTAGTATAAACATGAGCATTCTAGAATGAAATGTCCATGTTTTTTAACCTGGTCCATTGCCTAAAAAAGCGCAGCACTGGAATTCAGACATCACATGAGTAAGACCCAACTATCTCCATTATGCCTCTTTTGATATTCTTAACATAGGCATTAATTCAAATGTGAAGAATTGTAATGGTAATGCCTGTGTTTATCATAATGATATCAGATCTAGAAGCATTGTTACTCATCAAAAAGATTAAACCAAACAGCTTAAAATACTGGCATGTCTTGAAAGACCACAGACTAGGGATTGAGAAGACAGCTCATGGAGAAAAAGCTGTAAGAGCTGCTCTCAGCACTCACCTAGGAGTTTTCTCAGTCTGTAACCCTGCACATATATTAGTGAAACAGTGTGAAGGAGTACCTATTGCCAAACTTTACACAGGGCTGCAATTGCAGGCTCTGTGTAACCTCACTGGAGTTGCTACAACGTTAGCAGCTGCAGACAAGAGCCTCGAGTAGGATTCAATTTGAGAAAATGTGACAAGAGGCAAGCCACCCTTGCAGCATCCATTATAAATGCCTAAAATAGAGCACAGAGCCCACACCTTTTCCCTCTGCAGGAACATGTACTTTACTGCACGAGGGTGGGAGGTGTGTGTGTAAGTGAGGGACTAGAGGGGTCTGTGCGTGCAGCACACACTTCCACTAGGTAGCAGTCAAGGACTTCTGCACAAGCTTCGCAGCCAGAGCAGCTCACAGGGGTGTCAGCCACTCCCAAAGGGTGAGCTCCTGCGGTCACCTCTGCTCCCCCATCAGCTGTGCCGTGGCTTTGGTGCTCGGGGACGTGCTGGACCTGGAGCAGCAGCCAGAACAGTCCCTGTGTGCTCAGGCAGGCAGCTTGGGCAATAATGATTTGGCTGCCTTGCAGACTGAAGGGAGATCTCACTTGTCATCTGTGGGAAAGGAGTGAGTATCCTGTCTGTGCTGATTGTTGGTAACTGGCGTTTCACTCCAACCTACAAGCTTCATCAGACTTCCTGAACTTTGGAATTCTGCTCACATAATCTTATTTCCCTGGCAGAAATCCTTCATGGAAATTTGCGTTTTCAATGATGCTTCCTAGGCTGAACACAGAAGTCCTAACTGCAAATTGTTTCCTGCAATGTTAAACAAGGGACTTTTGTCTTGCCATGGAAAAGGAGTGTCCAGTTTCTGTATTATAGCACTATTCCAATCTGAAATGGTGAACAGAATGATTGTTCTCCTATTTTTGTTCACAGATTCGATCCCCAAAGCTGGAGGAACACAATGGCTTCTGGCCCACTGACTCCTTCACTCCATCTTCGAGGCTCTCAGAAACCATTGCTGCGTGTCTCAGCCAGCCCTTTAAGTTTGAATACACTGAAGGAAGGGTTGGAAGTATTTTTGCCCCTGAGGACTGTCCTGTTCTGTGCACTAACCTAGCGAGAGGGGTTCTGAACATGCTGCAGATAACCATCAAAAAGACACAAAATGTGTATGAGCTACAGGAGGTTTGTTTTTTCCATTCTGATTTTACCCATTTCAAATTAAAGAGTAAGTTATACTTCCCAGACATTTTCTTTGACCCTTTTATTTCTGTTTCAAGCGGGCATTCACTGTGTTTAACCAACACTTGCAGGCTGGGATTGAAGGCATCTGCCAAACCAGATACGTTATCCAGGACGACAGCAAGAATAAACGTGCCACAGTTTCCAAAAGCAAGGACCTGACAGACTGCCAGGATAGAGCAGAGAGGAGCCTGGGAATGGCCTACGTGCGACCCTGCCCCACCTGTGCCCTGGTACGAGCACAGGAGCCAGCGCTGCCCTGCTCGGCCGTGAGCGCTGCTGGCGCTGATGCTCCCGGGGCTCTGGCCTCTCTGGGCTGACCAGCCCATTCCTGTTTCTGAGTGGGTCTCTGTGCACTTCTAGAAAGCCAGAACCATTAAGGGCACGGTGACATTCACCTACAAGATCAAGTATGATGACAGCGGGGCATCGTTGACGTCCGCTATGTCAGACCAGGTGTACCAGATCTCTCCTTTCAATGAACCCAACGGGGCAGCAGTCGTGGAGGCAAGGTAGGTTCTGTGCATGTCCTTACATTATCTTAGCCAGGAGGAGGTGCTTAAAACTGGTTTTACATTTACTGTGGACGGTGAGATAACAAGAAGCGTCTGGCCTGTGGCTGCCAAGGGCCAAAACACCAGACAGCTCCTGGGATGCCCAGCCCAGGATGCCCAGGGTGTTTCAGGTGGCCTGTGCCCTACTGTTTAGGCCACCCAAAACATCTGTCCAACACCTCAGAGACTTTAGCAAGCTCTCACAAAGGCTTTTGCAGTCATATGGCTTTTCCAGATAATCCTGAGCAATGGATGAACAGAGAAGTGCACCTCCATTTGAATTCCTGCTGGGTAGCCCTCAGTCTGCTCCAATGCTGTGCAAGCCCTCCATGCACAGTGAGGTTACTGTGTGCTGATGCGTTTCCCTCTTTCCCTTGAAGACAAGAGCTGTCCTTGGTCGGCACTAAAAGGCCTCCTCTCAGTGAACCAACATCTCCGCTGCAAAAACAGGGGAGCCTTCGTTACCATTTCTCAGGAGAGCTACTCCAGATGCCAATTCCTCTAATAAGGATCAAAAATCCAGATTTACAGGTATTAGAGGCTTACTTTCACCCACTTTCACTATTTATAAGGTTAACAGATCATCCCATAATTACTTTGGACGTGGATCCTTCCAGCTGTCTGTTTTTCCCACAGTTAACGGAGACGCTGCGGCAATTAGTTCAGGATAACGAGAGAGGAGCCACGAAAGAAGCTTCAGCCAAGTTCTTACAAACGGTCCAGCTTTTTCGTGTAGCAACCCTTGATCAAATTGAGTCTTTGTGGCTGCAGTTTGTCAATGAGCTCCCCTACAGGTAGCTATGGCCTTCAGCCAGGGGTTCTGATCAGAGGCAGGCTGGGCAGTGAGGATGATGAGCCCTCCTTTCCCTGGCAGGCCCTGGTTCCTGAGTGCCATCTGTGCTGCTGGAGCTACTGACACGTTCAGATTCCTGAAGCAAAAAATCCACGACAAGAAGCTGAACATCTGGGAAGCAGCAGTGACTCTCCCTCTCGCCTTCCATTTTGTTACACCAAACAAACAGACCCTGGAAATCGCCTCAGTGAGTACAGATCATTCGTCCTTTTGTTTTCCCTCTCACTCCTTTTTAAAGGTGAATTCATAGGATCATAAGTGAAAGATACAACACATTTCCATCTAAATTTGTAAAATGCAAGGTATTAACAAAAATGGGACATGCTTCAGAAAATGTTCCCAAACACTTGTTTCCAAAAGTTTGTAATTATATTTTATATTAAACCTCACAAACTATAAGAAAACTGCTGTTGATTCTTTTTGCCAAATCGCAAGTTAAAAAGAAAAAAGACAAACTCAAGAAAATAATATGTTATCAGTATCTAAAGAGCATACAGCATAACTGAGCAAATCTACTTAATTTTCTTGTAGCTGAATGTCTAGCATTTGATTTAATTCCTGAAATTATTTAGAAAGTGCACAAATCAATTTTATCTATTTTGCAAATGCATTTATTAATAAATGCAGCTCTGATTACTAGAAACAGTAAAAAATGATGCTTCTCCCTTCTGCAGAGTTTTCTGACCTGTCCCCAAATCCAGAAAGTACTGATGCATAGGATAATTGTTTACCTAGGATATGGTAGCATGGTGAATAAATACTGTGCTCAGGCTTTACTGTGTCCAAACGAACTTCTTCAGGTATGTGACTCTCATTTCTTACTCATAAAAGGTGAAAAAATTTTAAAAGTGTCTTTGATTTAGCTCTCACAATGCTGGCAATTAGATAACTCACTATTTGCATGCCTCACTCAGCGTTGCAAACTCAGAATGAAACACTGAGCTGATGCCTTTGAAAGATCAGGCTGTAACAGTTCAGAATTTCAAATGTAGTACTAGAAGCCCATTAGGATAATGGATTCTATAACCAGCCTGAAACTGAGTTAAATTGTGACAAAACTCGGATTAAAGCAAAATAATTATGATTCTGGGATTCTAATTTGACACTAAGTACAGTGTACTTAAAAAGACAGCAAAGTGTGAATATAAGCAAAGCTCTAGGTATGTCATGGGTTAGGGCTCTGCTACAAAATTGCATTTCCCTGTCAGAAATATTCAGGACATTGTCCTTGGACTGTGCAGCCCCAGCTCCTTGCTCAGCAGGACCACAGCACTGAGAAGGCCTTGCTGGTGTTTGACATGTGTTTAAATCTTCCAAAATAAAGTAAAATAAAGCCAGCTGACCCAAATGGTAATTCCACTTCTCAGAACAGCAGAACCATTTGAGTAAACTTGAAATTATTGTAGGAAGTGAAAAATGCAAGTGCAATTTGGCAAGGCTGGCAGAGGTGGCCCTGGGAGCAACTGAGCTTGGCATCAACTCAGCACTGCCTTTGGGCTGGCAACAGACTCTTTGGTGCAGGCACCTGCCTGGGATTGTCTCCAACACTCCAGCTCAGGCACAATTCAACTACAACACTGTGCAAGGAGAAAACCAAGTTTATTTGTATGGTCTGTGTTTAGTATCCTGATAATGATGGTGAGATTTTTCCTGGGAGAAAAGTCTGAAGAACTCAGTTCTGGGATTTGCAGCAGTAATTTTTTTTGCTTGCTATGGCAATGCACATTTTTATGCACTACTACAAAATCATTGATCATTACCTGGTGAGATTAATAGTGTCTACTCCATTTTCAGCCACTCCACGACCTTGCTACTGAAGCCATCAGCAAAAGTGATGCAAAAGACATGTCCTTGGCCCTGAAAGCCATGGGCAATGCAGGAGAGCCAGCCAGTATCAAACGCATCCTGAAGTTTTTGCCAACATTTTCCTCAGCTGCAGCTTCATTACCAAACAGAATTCATGCTGATGCTGTGTTGGCCTTAAGGAAAATTGCAAGAAAAGACCCTGCAAAAGTAACTGAAATTATTATTTAAACAAATGTCTTAAAGGGTATGGATTGGGTTTGATTAGTGATTCAGGAATAACAAAGCCATCAGGTAACGTTAGCAACTCTGGACAGGCTTCTCAGTTACTGTCTTCCCCTTGCCCATGCTGCAAATCCTGCCATCATCCCATCCTTGCTGATATCCTGGGAAAGAGTGCTTTAGTCCCTGTAATGCTCACCCTAGTGGCTGTTTCTCCCAGCCCTGTTCACCCAGCAATATCCCCATTTTCAGTGACAGCATCTCTTGTTTAGGGTTCTGTTCTCCATCCACTGCAGAGCACACATGCACTGTTCTGGAAGCACTGCTCCCCAGGAAGTTGTGGGCTTCTCAGAGGTTCTATCTCCTCCTGTAGGTAAGGGAGCTCACCCTCCAGGTCTTTATGGACAGCACGCTTGCTCCCAACGTCCGAATGGTGGCTTGTGTGGTTCTCTTCGAAACCAAGCCTGCTCTTCCAACAGTAACAGCTCTGGCCAGCTCGCTGCTGACAGAGCCCAGCCTGCAAGTAGCCAGTTTTGCATATTCACACATGAAGGCTTTGGCAGCAGGCAGGATCCCACAGCTCTATAAACTGTAAGTAAAGGAAGAAGTATATTTTTAGTAGAAAACTGAGATTTTTTTTTTCCCATACAGTTTTCTAAGAATTTGGTCACAGTTAACTCTCTTCATATGATTTTAATTCTGTTACTCAGATCTGCTGCTTGCAACATTGCTATTAAATTCCTGGGCCCCAGGCTTGACAGGCTGAGCTATCGCTACAGCAAGGTCATTCAGATCAGCGACTATTCCTGTGAGTATCAGCTGCCCTGTGCACTTCCTCAGCCTAGGTAGCCAAGTGCCTCTATTGTGTTCTGTGATTTTCATCCAAAATCCAATCATGAACTGTGAGATTAGTGCACTCTCGAAATAGAAAAACAGAACTTCCTAACATGCAAAATTTCCTGAGACTCTTCCAAATCCAAATCTCTGGTATCTGCTGGGGAAAGTGGTGCTTGCACATGGATTTAGGCCTCCCTCTTCAGTCCCTGGGGTTGTGTTGACTCTGCCCTAGAATAAAGTCCTCCTCTTGAGGTTGCAAGCTTGAGGACCAATGGGACTGAATCCTGACAGAAACCCTTGTGATCTTGTACAGCACATAGCTGAGGTGGCCTATGGTCACCACACACCTTGGAGACCCTAATTTCTCCTGCTTTTTATTCCTATGACAGCTCAGTATCAGGCTGGTGCCATTTGGAGGGTCTATCTAATGAACAGTCCCAGCACCATGTTTCCATCTGACATAATCACAAAAGTAAGAGGCTATTATGCAAACACTGCAATGGATATTATTGAGGTAAGTATTGCATTAAGGCAGCCAGCTTTTGGACTGTGATGTAGTGTTTAACTCCAGTTCTGGTTTTGAGGGCGGACGTGGAAGGAAAAATTTAGATAATGATTATGATTTTACTTAGGCTTCTTCCTTTATTTGGGCTTCTTGGCACATGGATTCATCAATGAGCACATCCAGTATAGGCATGTAAGTCTGGGAGCGGAGGAAAGCTTACACAGCAGAACATCCATCTGCCCACCTGAAGTCACGTGGGATCCAGGGTATTTTGCATAAGTACAGGGAAAATAAATTTCAGCCAGCAGTACAGCCAGGGCAGCACAAAGCTCCATGTAACAGCGTGCAGGAATTCACACAGCTCTTGAGCAAGCTTTGCAGCCTGGGCTGAGTTCTGCCCAACCCTAAAATTATCCCTGCTGACTAATTTAAGGCTGGCTGGCTCAGCACGTCCTCAACATATGCAGCCATAGCCTGCAGCCATCTACCAGGCAGACATGTCCTTATAATGCAATGGCTTCATGAAACAAGTATTTCGTGTGGCCTCAGTGAGTTAATCCCAGGCACAAGAGTTTCCCTGAGCTCTCTTGTGCTTGGGCTGTGCTGCCTGACTCTTTCCTACAGGTGGCTTTCCGGGAACAAGGCCTAACCAAGCTCATGAGGAAGCAGAACATTCCCTTTGCAGAGTATGACACGTACAAGACCCTAAAGGAGCTGGGTAAATCGGTATGTCTGGGCACCTTTCTGACCTGTCTGCATCAGACAGCCTCTGCCAGCACCAGGGTTGCATCACCCACCCACTGAGCCATCCCTTTGATGTTTCTGGAAGAAAGGAGTCTGTCATCCCGTTCAGTCATGGAAAGCTGTACTTACATTGTACTTACTCTCTCAACAGGTGCCACCTTTTCACTCAACATGTGTTAGCTCTTAATGTACAGCACAAAAGATGAGGCTGCTGCTGGGAGCCAAAATGTTTTAAAGTGTATGTTAGAACACACTAAGTGGTTGTTCTTCTCTTTTAAAATGATAATTGAATAAGGTTTTTCCTTCATGAGTCCTTGGGTGTCACCTACTACTTATAGCAGCAGAAAGTACCTTGCTCTTACCTCATCCTGACATGGGGAAACTCTCTCTGAAACCAGCTATGCAATGTAAGAAAGGCCACATTGGTTCAGACCTGTAATATTGGGTCTGTTTGGTTTTTGGCTAAGGAACCATAGTTCTCATCCTTCAGGTGGGATTTACTCTTTGTTAACACATTGCTCCACTTTAAGTGATATTTTATGCTTCTTCCCTTTCTCCCCATCTCTCCTAAACACCACAGCTTCTGGGATGGAAAGAACTGCCACCTGAAGACCCCCTGGTATCTGCTTACATCAAAGTATTGGGTCAAGAGATTGCCTTTGTTGACGTTGACAAAGACGCCATTCAACAGATGATGATGGTACTGACAAGGCTGTTGACTTTTTGTCTGCAATTCTGAATAATTTCCCTTCCATGTCTCCTCTTACGTAACCCATTTCTCTGTTTCCAGAGTCTAACTGGATCATCAGACTGGCAGCCAGTGGTGAAAAAAGTGGTGGAGGAGGTCCAGAGAGGCATTTCAGGGCGATGGACCCTGCCAGTGCTGGTGGGTGAGATGCGGCACATCGTCCCCACCGTCGCTGGCCTGCCACTGGAGCTCGGGCTGTGCGCGGCCGCGGTGGCGCAGGCGGCGGCCGACGGTGAGCTTGGGAAGGCAAACTGAGCAGTCTTCCACATAACTGTGGGTCCGACCCCTGCTGAAAGTAAACCCTTGTATAATCTGGAAAAATACCCCAGAAATGCTGAAACCTTGGTGACCAGCTGCCTCCAAAGGGTTTGAGAAGTAATCAGGATACTTCACCTGAGACATATTTGTATAACTCTGGTTTGAATTGGCCAAATTTAAATAACCATGTAACATATTTCAAAATGCAAAAGCACTGCCCTTGCATTAACTAATATGTTTATTGAAAGTATTTTATCCCCAGAATTTATTGTTTCTCTGTTCATATAATTTCTTTCTGTCTTTTTCAGTGGATGTAAAGGTATCACCACCAGTATCTGACAATTTTAAAACCTCACAGTTGTGGGAAACCAAGACGGATATTCATGCTGACATCAGGCCAAAGTAAAAATTACATATATATTCATATACACACACAAGTGTTAATATTTATATTTATATTTATATCTATATCTATATTTATATTTATATTTATATTTATATTTATATTTATATTTATATTTATATTTATATTTATATTTATATTTATATTTATATTTATATTTAGTTATCGTTATAGTTATAGTTATGTCTGACATATGTATGTGGTAGCATGTAGCTATACAGGGATCTTGTTTGTCCCAGATTTTGGACAAATGTGTCAGTCTAGCGCAGCAAAGTTGTGAGAAAGCAACACAATCCTCTGATGCTTCACAACCCTGCAATGTGCATAGTATCCTACAGGATACTGTGCTGTTCTGCCATTGCTAGAAATGCTTACATTTGTACCTGTTCAATGACTAAATGTACTAAGATGTGAAAATATGTTATCTTAGGTATCAAGTTTTTTTACAATTTCAGCATAGAATCGCATCATCACCTGGCATAAGCCAGAAGGATTTCAGGGGGCAGAGGGAAATGCTTCTGGACCTGCAAAAGCAACAGTACTAATAAGGATAATGGCAACAATGATGATAGTAGTGATAATATTATAAAAATAGGCAGAATCTGAAGCTATGAGATCCTGGAGTTCGCTTGTCCTCAAGCAATGACAGTGACAACACCAGTGACAATGCAGTCAGAAGGTCCATGTTAGCTTTGTTTTTCAGACAAGCCACATTTTCCAGTGGCATCTTAGCTTTTTTATTATCCTCTTGTGATAAATCTCTTCATCCATCAGTTGTGGGACTTACAATAAAAAGAACAGCATGAAAATGTACTTTTGCATTTCAAAGTTAAATTTTTGCATATTAATATATAATTATGCCCGGTTTTATTTCCATTCTTTCAGAGCATATTTTCATATGATTGCAATGATGGGGATTAATACACAGTACTTTCAGAGTGGTTTTGAATATCATGCCGAGTTCAGTGCCAACACTACAATGAAATTTGATGCCAGGATAAATATGAAAGAAAAAAATTTGAAGATTGAAACCCTTCCCTGCCATCAAGAGGTTGAGGTTGCAGCTGTGAGGTACAGAAGAGTTTTTGCTTGCTCTGTGTTACTGATTTTGAGTTCCCTGTTTTAAAATCACAAGTATACAACTACTTGTTAAGGTCTGCCATACCTCAGCAGCCACACAAAGCTTAGGACTGTCTTTTTGGCACCAGCAAAGATGGGTAGAGTGAAATCAGAAGGCCTTACTTGTGTGCCATTTATCACTTCCACAGGAGTGAAGTTTATGCTATTTCAAGGAACATGGAAGAAATAGATTCAGAAAAGAAATCCCAGATTTTCCCCAAAGGAGAAATACCAAGTATCTCTGATCAGCAGTCAACAGAAGGATCTTCAAAACCTGGTAGCTGGAAGGTAAGGAAGCCTCTTGCCACCTGTACTGCAGACAGGCAGAGAGCTCCTCAGAAGGGCTGGGCACCCCTGACATGGGAGCTGGCTAACCAGATCACAAACACAGGAATGGTGAAATTCAACAGGGGCCTGATATTTCCCAAGTCAAGCCTAAAACCCAACGGGTTCATGACATGATCCTTCAAGGTCCACTCACTTTCTTCACTGCATGCAGGTGGGGCTGCTTTGACAGCATGTCTTCCCATTTCTTCACAGCCATGGGAAGGTGTCTGAAATTCACATCCTTTGTACAATATCTCAATATCTCTTTTTTTTTTTTTTTTTTTTTTCTGAATCAGACTAATGTGAAAAATATGGTTCTTGAACAGGATACAGATTTACTGCCTGAGAAAGGGTGGGCAGGAGAGCTGTCCTCTTCCACTGAGTATTTTGCAGGAAACCCCACTGCTTTCAGTGCCTGGATCTCTAATTCTAAGCATTGCTTCTTTAAGCAGGACTGTCACCATTCTCTTCATTAACTGAAGGAATTATTATAAGAGCTGGGATAATTTTATTTCTTATGGAAAATTACTTTATCTGTCTTATTTTTGTTTAATGCAGCAAAGCAGCTTACCTAATGTGATATCCAAGGGATACCAACAAGGTTCAGAAGAGGCACGTCACAACAGTGCAAGAAGAAGACTTTACTCACGCAGGTTCTGTAAAAAATTTGAAAGTTTGGGATGTTCTACTTGTCTCAGCCTTAAATCACAAAATTCTGCTTTCTTAAGAAATACCTATCTGCATAAATTATTTGGAGAATTTGAAGCCAAAATAATTTTAAAGCCAGGTACAGTCATAATAACAAATTTTTCTGTCAATCACTGTAAATAAGGCTCAAACAGCACAGCCCTGGAAAGCTTTTCCCTTTAGTTCATACAGATGCTGATATTGACAAAATACAGCTGGAGGTTCAAGCAGGATCCAAAGCAGCTTCAAAAATAATTGAGGTATCAAGCTCAGGGTCAAAGGAAGAGGGAGAGGCAGCTCCAAACGAGGACATTCAAGCTAAACTGAAGAAGATTCTAGGCATTGAAGAGGTACTCACGGTAAGAGACTTTGAGCATCAGAGAGGGAAATATTTCCTGTAATGAAGCCAAGGGTTTCCATCGTGGAAAACTGGCATGGGAAAGCAAGGAACTGGGCTGGGAGGAATTTTATTTCCTAGGAAGCCTGTGGTGACCATCTTGTCTGACAGCCAGGGAAATGTTAGAGAACAGGCTATAAATTCATAATGCTTTCAACTCTTTTTGGAGGCTGCAAATAAGACACGGCGCCGCACAAAACGGATTAACCGCGAGTACAAGACTGAAGACACAGGCCTCTGGGCAGAGCCCAGCATAGCCCACCTCTCCAGTTCCTCCTCCTCTTCTGCTACTTCCTCTGCTGATGGCAGAGAGCCTGGAGATCATCACAGGAAAGATGAAACAAGGCAGTCTGGGAAGAAGCGTGACAGCAAGAGCAGCAGCAGGAGCGGCAGTGGGAGCTCTGCTAGCAGTGAAGCATGCAGCAGCAGCAGCAGCCAAGAGAACCACACTGGGGACAGGCACTGTAGTGGGGACAGGGAATATTCCAACCAACAGGTAATTCACTCTGGTTGGACATTTTATATTTCTTATGGTGATTGCTTTTGTACATCAGAAAATTGTGCTCATAGACTGTGGACCAAACAAAGAGGAACCCTGGTTCTCTGAAGCATTTTGACATTTCAGAATTCTTCACTGTAAAATGTTTAAAAAAATTAATTTTAATTTTTTTTCATACCCTGAACTGAAATTTTTAATGCATTTTTCAAAAGTTAGTTCTTTATTTTCTCTTGGGTCTTACATCCTATCTATTTTCACAGGCAAACCCACCTGTTTACCAGCTGTTGTTTAAGCCAGTGGATGAACAGGTACATTTATTGCATACACTGGAGCAGCGTGTACAACTCGTGTTGCTGTCTTTGCTGCAATCAGATCCTAGTTCTCTGGGAGTGAAAATATGATTAATTCTGCAACAGCTTACAGTGGTAGGCACCTGCTTCAAGGTGATTCTTTGTTTTTGCAGGACACAGGAAGGGAAATTCTGAACATCAGCATCAGCTCTTCCTCAGCTAGTGATGAAGATTTCTCTAGAGCCATGTCTCAGGTGAATGCAAGAAACCCAGCATTTACTTTGCATTTCCAGTTTTTGTATATTTATAACAGATAGGAAAATTAAAGTGATTCAGCATATTAGGTATATAGAAAGAAACTGAACTGTTTCTTATTTTATAAAGGTGAGCACATTGGATAATCACTGAATGTAATTTAATATTCATTTAATACAGGCTACATTTTTAAATGAAACTGGAATGTATTGCTGTATATGTTGAAATTTGTCTTGCTCAGTAAATAATTCACTATAAAAATCAAAACACTTTAGAAGTGCTGACCTGCTGGATCAGAAACTGGTTTCAGGGATATTTTCATTGTGTATCTTTCTGTAAAAGTTTAGGAGTTGACTCTGCCACTCTTGCTCATTAGATCCTCAGTTCATGTTAGCATGACCACAACAGAGTCCTTCAGTTCATGTTAGCAGGACCACAACAGGCCTTTGTAAAACCCTTGAGTTTGCAGCAAGGCTCTGAAAGCAATCCAGGTGTTTATTCAGGAATGTCTGCATGGTACATAATTTATGGTACCTGGTCCTTCTATTAGAACCTGGGGAATCTGGAGCAGATTTCAATCAAGAAAAATGTCACACATTTCAGGCAATGACCTACATGCCTACAAAATAATAACCCTTACTGTGCTGAGGCATGCCTTGTGCAGCAGCAGCAGCTCCCAGTTGTCAGTGTAAGTAGCTTGTGGAAAGAAGGCAACCGGATCCATCTTCTCCCCCACCACTTCCTTGCAGATTAAATTCACCTCTCTTGTCCATCTTTCTACCACATTACTACTTCCCTGAACTCTTTTTCAGCCACAGCCTTGTTCTTTCCCCATTTCCCACTGCCAGCTGTCTCACCCAATCCTTTTGTGTGTCTTTGTCACTCAGACCTGCTGCCCCACAGCAAATTCCACTTGCATCTGCCCCTGTCCAGGTGGGGACTCTGCCCAGAGCTCAGGTAGGACACTCAGGCAGGCAGGTGCTGCACAAGGGTCCCACACTGAGCAGGGCCACATGCTGCTCCTCGTGCAAGTACCACACTTTGGACTGTCCTGAACAGATCGCCCTGTAACACAAATTATCATGGTTTTAAACAGGTGCTCAAGCTAGTTTTATCAAAAAGCCTATTAGTTTAACTGCAGTTTGGTAAGAGAGAAGTGCTGAGCTGGGTAGTATTGGTTCTTTATCCAGTACCATACTTCTTTTTGTTGCATTGAAATTACAAAAAAAATCACAAAAACATTCCCATCATAGTCTTACATGCATTGGTCATGGCAGTGGTTTTACTATGGTAATTCTAATGCCTTCTTTGTGTCTTTGGTCTCTATTTCCTCTCTATGCACCAAAGCCTGAATTCTTGGGAGACAGAAAGCCACCAATACTGGCTGCAGTTCTTCGTGCCATCTACAGAAACAAGCAGCCAACAGGATTGCAGTTTGTCCTGTACACTGACACACAGCCCAAGAGGTGGAGAATGCAGATGTTTGGATCAAGCATCACAGGACCAAGCAGATGGAAACTCTGTGCTGATGCTTCAGTAATAAACTACCGAAAAGTATCAGTAAGTTTAAAATATCAATCAGCCCAAATATAAATAAAACATAAAGATCTTACTATGTTTTATGCAAAAAATTTATTTCTTTCCTTTTTCTAGGGTTCTCTTAAATGGGGTAAAGATTGCCAGGACTACCAGATTGCTACTCAGATTGCAACAGGGCAATTTGCTGCTTATCCAGCTATGCAGATGAAGCTGGAGTGGCTGAAAGTGCCTTCAATAATCCGAATAACTGCAAGATGGTGAGATTTCATTTTAGTTTTTGAAAAATATATGTGAGTGCTCCAAATAACTGCAGGTTCAGATCTGCAATTTCCAAGCTGGAAAAAAATCCCCTCAATCAGTAGGATTTTATAAAATCAGATTACATATGTTTGCATTCTCTGTATTCATTCCTTCAAAGCATACTGCATTTTTGTATGCAAGAAAACCACTTGGGATGATGGGATTCACTTAACCTATTGCAGACTTGTCATTTCAAGTGTCTGAATTAGGAGATTGATCTTGTCATGCTGCCTGATTCATGGAGGCTCAGAGCAGAAGCCTGACTGTGGGTCTCTGATGAAATCAGTCTCTTACTTAATTTTCTAATGCAGGCACCTGCCTATGGCTTCTAAAGCAGGTGATACAAATACTTCCCATAAGACTTATGCACATTAAATAACAAATTTCTTATGACATTTAATGTAAGAAAACTGTTCATTCTGGATTCAGTTCACATGTGTCTTCTTTTTAATGAAATATCTGTTGCATTCCTTCATTGTATTCCTCCATGCATTTGTCTGCAATAAGATACAGATCCACACTGAAGCCTATTTTTTTGGCATAGTGCTACTGAAATATAGTCATATACAGCAACTCAGTTAACTAAGTACATGTACAACACAAGTTTTCACACTAAAGGCATACAGGTGATTTGATTAAAAGTCTCCTGAAGAAGGTAAAGTTTTACATTAGATTGAATTACCCAAAGTTGTTATCTGCTCGTACTAGAGGAGATTAAACCATCCAATTTACTATGGATCAAAGCCAAAGAACTTACCATTTTTTCTGCTCTGAGGCTATGCATTTTTATAAAGGAATATTTTCTGTATTTCTCTATTTGAGTCCCAAGCTTGTTTGGAAACTCATTCTTAGAGATCCCTCCATTAGCTTGTTGACAGTCTTAGTGGGCAAAGGATCCTTGCCTAAAGTTACTACTGCATGACTGACATATTAATGTGAAATATTAATTTAGCATTTTTAGCATGTTAGTATTTGGCAGCTTATGTAATTGATACCTATTTTTAAGTCCGAATGTGTTTAAAACAAATTTGCCATATTCTTCTCATATTACTCTCCCATCCAGACTCTTGAGATCTTTTACACCAATTAAAAATAAATTTGTTACCTCTCCTTCAATACACAACATCATATATCACCAAACCCTGATGCAAAGCATGACCTGACGCTAACACATATGCATATTACTTTATGGGGGTATTTTAGTGTGAACAAATAATAATAATTTCATTAAATTTATTCTTTAATAATAAAAAAGACAGTTCATTTTAATCACTTACTTCCTTTCCCCCCCGCCCCCAGGATTTACTCATTTCTTCCAGGAGCTGCCTATTTGCTTGGGTTTTCCCAAAGGCAACAGCTTGGTCCCTCTCACCAGGCAACCTTGGTTATGGCTTTGACATCTCCAAGAACCTGTGATGTTGTCTTTAAGTTGCCAGAGGTAACAATTTCCACCATCTTTTTTCCTGAAGCAGTCAATACCTAGGAAATGGATGATTAAGGGTTTTTTAACCTGTCGAAAAAATTTAAAAAAAAACCAATCAAAACTATGAAGAAGCTCCCTTCAGAAGGCATTATATTAATGCAGTTGGTCTTAGTAAGAAAATATCTTACACTGTATTTGTCTTTCTCGTGTAGCATACAAGCATATGAAATAAGAAACAGGTTAGAAAACAATCATCATGATTGATAGCAAGTTAAAAAATAACTTACTAAAAAGCCCACTCCTCCCAAAACCTTTAGAAAGATGACAGGGTTTCCTGTGTTCTGGAAAAGACAGTAAAACCAGGCTGTTGAGACAGCCAAACAGCAGCACTTGATGGATAGGCAGAAAGAGGGTGTGCATCTCAGGTGAGCAAACTGTTCAGCCTGAGAAATGTGATATACAGCTACCCAAAAAGCTGCAAATTGGTGACTATCCAAATTCATTTACAGCACTGCTGTTCCACAGGTTGCAATGTGTCACACTGTAGAACGATTTCATGCTGTAGACAGAGGACCTGATTTCTTTTTCACTCTGACTGAAATCCAGATGCTAATTTAGATTTCAGTCAGCACAGTTCTCTTGGAAAATTAGAGGGAAATGCTACCTTATCTCTATACTGTGCTTTGCATTTCCATTCCCATTCATGTTTGTTTCCTGCCTGATTTTCAGCTCACAATTTACGACACGGCCATCAGTCTGCCCCTGCCAGTCCCTTCCCATCTGGGTACACCCAACTCAACTTTACCATCCTCTGGCTGGAAGGTTTTTTCCCAAGCAACACTTTCACTCATTGAAAGTCTTAAAGGTCAGCAAGTAACTATCTGTACAAACATTGATTGACTTTGTAAATTTTGTAAACATGATTTACACTTTTGATGTAATTTTATTTTTTTACTTATTTATTCCCTTAAGAATCAGTTGGATGTCAGATAGAAACAAAGCTTCTCTATGAAAATCTGTGAGGCTGCAAAGATGTAAAGAAATGGAGACATACTAGGAAGATTAAACATTAAGTTCCATGCCAAATAATGCTTTCAGATACATCCATTCCCAAATACATCCATTTTGGTTTCACTGAAAAAATTGTGAAGAAAATACAATACAAAATTTGTGGGAAGAACATCTAAATGACCTCTGATTTGGGGTCCTCTGCTTGATTAGCACTGTTATGTTGAAGCTGAAACAGCTCCAAAAGTGTACTCATTAATTTCAAATCCTGAACTTTGAGTTTAAAGGGATTTTTGCTTTATTAATGCTGTATTAACAGCTAATCAGATTATACTTACTTAGGGTAAGTTTTAAAATGAAAAGCTTTATGTAATTCTGTAATAAAGAGTCACATTTTGCTTGGAATCAGTGGGATAATATCATACCATGCATACATATAAAGTGTCCTTGTCCACAGCAAGGGGATTGAAATTAAATGGTCTTTAAGGTTCCTTCTAACCTCAGCCATTCTATGATTCTGTGGTATTTCTTAGGTAAACACCAAAACTAATCAGTATTAACTACTATTGTTACAAAATATTTTCTAATCAGAGCTGGTGGATTTCCAACAAAATGCCATTACAGTGAAAAAGTGTTAGCGTGATATTTTTTCCTTCCCGACTTCTAACTATTTCTAATCCTGCTTATGACTCCATAAAGGTATCTGCATATCAGTAAACTTTCCCAAGTGGAATGATATGTGAATTGTTATCAGCCCTTGTGAAATTCTTTTGACTACAACAAAGTTAGAAAAGCCAAAATGCCACAAACTGAGTTGCACCAGCACCAGCTGTGAGCACAATTCATCTCACACAATGCCAGAATCACGGGGGTGTTGTCCTGCTGCCTGGGGACTGGCAAAGTTTTACTTCTGAATTACTACCAATGTAAAATTTCATCTGACAGAATTAATTCATTTCTACATTGGAACATGCAGAACAAGAAGATTTTTTATCCTTTAATTACAAAACTAAAATAAAATAGCTGTCTTGTATAAATTATAAAATGCTTACTTTTTACTGGGGTTTTTTTTCAGGTCATTGTACAGTTTTCCAAAATAAGATCACCACCTTCAATGGTGTTGGATTTAACTATTTAATGCCTGCAAATTGCTACCATGTCTTGGTGCAGGACTGCAGTCCAGAGCTTAAATTCCTGGTGATGGTGAAAAGACTTGAAGAGTCTGCTGACTTTACAGCAGTAAATGTCAGACTCGCCAGCCAGTAAGTAATTGAAAACTTAATAAAAAATAGATGCCAAGCTGAATATGCTATAAATGAAGATCAAATTGGTAGGGCAGACTGGCACTAGCATTAGATTCATGCAGAAAGTACTGATGTCAATGGAAAGATATCTAGGAGTGTTAGTGGGGTTTGGGACTTTGTCTTTTAAAAGTGCTTCTGAAATATATCTGAGGTTCACAGTAACCTCAAGACTTCACTGCCACAAATTCTTCATTAATTTGTTAGAATTTAACCATCTCATTTCAGTACTTAGTGATTAGGCAGACACATAAACTAAAATCCAGAAGGAGCTATTGTAATCATTAGTCTGGCCTTCTACACTAAGCTAATAATTAGAACAAATTAGAACCCACACGCATTACAGCAGGGTTGTTGAGAAGTGGACATAGCCAAAAAGGGCATTACTTATCCCAGATTAGAGGCACTCTCTTATTACATCTCTTAGTTGGTACATAATGTTCTAATCTATTTGAAATTCATTTAAGATACACTTTGTTTCAGCCTGGATCAATCACCCCTAAATTGTATGGGATTATGCATACTAAAATCATTGTAGTGAGTGTTCTTCAAAGCACATAAATAGACTTTGATCTGTAAGGTTTCATTACAAGTAATTATTTATTTCTGAAAAAGGTGTGCCTAACTGTGCCATAGTGTTAGAGAAACAGGGGGAATCCAGTATTCCCTGCACCTGTTTTGAGGAAGAACACAAGGATGCTTGTTTTATAGACTGTATCTTTTGTGATAAAGACATTCCTCATCACTGAATCATTCCTGACTGTTTCATGCAATTGTATGGATGTGCTTTTGATGTGCTTGAGCTTCATATTTCTTCTATTAGAGCAAACACTGCTCTGAAGAAAATCCTACAATACACACCCTGTTCAGGCTGTAAGAGAACTGCCCCAGGGAACCCAATCTTCCTTTGAAATGTAAAGCACCTTCCGTTTATGTGAAGGTAATAGCAATTAGGTTGTTCTGCAGCCTGGTGTCTTCCTGCCTGAGCTGTGGCTGTGAGCAGCACACAGAGATGGGTACAGCCAGGGGGAGGTACTGGGAGCACTCCTGCTGGCATGCTGTCCTGAGCCCCCTCAACCTTCGCCCTAAAGGGTAGAAGGTAATTCATGCCAGAATGATATGAGCATCCTGCAGGGATGGCTCTGCCAGAACAGGAAATTATAAGCTGAGTAGGGCAAAGAAGAAGCATTTGTTCACACTAATTTCCTTTATTTAAAGTGAGATTGACATGTATGTTTCCAATGGAGTCATCCAGTTGAAGATTAATGGTGTCCAAGCCCCAAAAGATCTTCCATACACATCTAATTCTGGTAAGAGACTCATCTTTAGATTTTGTTTAATCTATCCTGATCTTTTGAAGAAGGAGAGGACACGATCCTGCAGACACCTCACAAAATAAAGATCATCCTAATCTCAGAAAGAATTAGGAGATTTTAACATAACTTCATGCAAGCTTTTCTCGTGGGTGGCAAGAAAGATGAGCAAAGAAAGGGATGCTGGTCCTGTGCATCTTTGCACAGAACAAAAATGCAGGCCTGTGGTATGTCTGATGATTCCAGAGACCCACAGAACCAGAATTTAGATGACCCCTTCACAGCCACCCCTGTGAGTGGCTTCAGCTTTTCCCAGGGCAGAAAGCAGTAGTCTTTTTATTTCCCACCATCTCTTTTGGGATTCCTTAGAGTGTGCATTCCCCAGGAACTTAACAAAAGGTTCAGGGTGGACCCTAAAACAGTAACTTCATTATAGAAAAGATCACATTTTCTTTTCTGTTGCAGCTGCAAGCATGCTGATCAGCAGTGAAAAGAAAGGACTGACACTAAAAGCCCCAGATTATGGCATAGATAAACTATACTATGATGGGCATAGACTTGAGGTAATTTCAAAGTTACTTTCAGTGGGTTTAGTTTTAGAAGAATAGCATTTACATGCGACTTTTCTGTATTTCCACAAAGATTCAAGTTGCTTTCTGGATGGCTGGAAAAACATGTGGTGTCTGTGGAAAATATGATGCTGAGATAGAAAGAGAATATCAAACGCCCGCTGGATATTTAGCTAAAGATGCTGTGAGTTTTGGTCACTCTTGGATCATCTCAGAAGACCCCTGTACTGGAGGTACTAAGATTCCAACATGTATTAATATAATTGCCTTCAACTAATTAATCACATAAATAGTTGGTTTATATTAATTGTAGCACAGTCATCTCATTTTTTGCTATTTTTGTGATTAGTGGCCACAGACTAAAAGAAGAAAAAAAAAATCTGTTTTTCCTGAGTTTGGTAGCTCACTGCAAGTTCTAGTTTTGTTGGGTTTTTATATCAACATCTTATGCATTGTGTAGTTACCTGGAGTTTGTGTGTTCAACTTAAAACTCCCTCAGTTGGTAACTTATTATGAAAAGAAAGAAGTTTGACTGTTGACAGAAGTAGTTTTACATCATCTTTAATAATTTCATTCTTTATTTTCATTCTGTTATTTCCAGGCTTTTAGTTTAGATTTAAGAAATCGTATCTAGCCCTGACTATCAAACTAGAGGACATCTGAGGTGGGAAAAACTTGTTTTAATTTCCTCAGGCTGAAGAATAATACAATCTGGAAACTTCAGCCTGGGAATGACTAATTGTCCTTGCCATCTAGGTCTTACATAAAAACATGAATGTGTTGGTTAAATTAGGGTGCAATACACATTTTGTGTGGAACACAACCCTCTGGGCATGTGTTGGCCTTTCTGTAATGTTTTCTTAGATCAAGCTTCTCTGGGGTGGTTGGATCATAGAATTAAGGACTAAGCAACTCAGCCATGGCAAGGCAGGTGTGATGGGGCTCAGAGTACAGAAGAGGCTATATAGCCTAGGAGCCACTGCTGCCCCAAAACGAAGTGCTGTCCTAGTTTAACTAAAGTTGTGTCAGCAGACCAAGGTTTTCACACACATCTTTTTGGATTTGGCCATCAGTATCCCACCTAGATCCCATCTCTGTCCTTGCAACTGTGCTCCACGTGGCTCATTTTCTCACAGGCTGAGCCTTGGACAAAAAAATTTATTCACTTCAACCAGATTAGCTTCATCCACTGGTCTTAGTGTTTGCCAGTTCTACAAATTAATTCCAGAAAGCCATTTATCTAAACTCTGTGCATGCTTTAAGAGGGTTCATGTTTTGTAGCTTGTAAACTGCAGCACCAGCTTGTCAAAAGTGAGAAGCCACTTTCATTTGAGAAGACAGCAGCAAAATGCTTCTCCGTGGAGCCAGTCCTTCGCTGTGTGAAAGGCTGTTCAGCAACCCAGACTGTTCCCGTGTCCGTGGGCTTCCACTGCGTTCCAGCCGGTGAGTCTGGTGACCCCGTGCACAGTACGGTGTGCGACTGCGGTTCTGTGAAAAGCCGTGAGGTGCACAGCACTAACACAGCAGTACCCCGGTGTGTAACCAACCCCGCTCTCCTTTCTCCTTTAGACTCCTCTCTCAGCCTGGACGGGCAGCCTAGGCTGGACCAGAAATCCGAGGACGCCGTGGGCTCAGTGTCCGCTCACATAGCGTGCTCCTGCCGGCGGCAGGCCTGCCCGGCCTGAGGCCTCGCTCGGGCTCGCCTCAGCCCGGCCGCCCGCGGGCACGGCTGCCTCGGCCGGCGGGGATCAGCCCCGTTCCCTCCGGGAGACCGCTCTGCTCTGCTTCTTCTCCCGGGGATCCTGTAAACAAGCCGGGCACCCTTCCCCAGGGTGACCTTTCAATAAACAGCTGCTCTCTGAACGCTCGGTCGAGCTCATTTGTCCCTGCGCAGGCGGCGCGCTGGGCCCGCCCCGGGGCCGAGGCTGCGCGGCCGGGCCGGCACTGGCAGCCATGGGGCGGCCGTGGGGTGGGTGGCTGCTGCCTGTCGGCCTCCTGCAGCTGCTGGGCCCTGCCAGCGCCTGCCCCTGCCGGGACCCGCGGCTGTGCCAGCCCGTGACGGGTTCCGCCGGCTCCGAGGTGCGCGGCCCCGACCCGGGCGGGCGCTGCCGGTGCAGGCGGGGCCGGGCCCGGCGGCAGCGCCGCTCGCTGCGGATTCCGCGCCCCAGGCGCTGCTCTCGCACGGGAGCCCTGCGCTCGGCCCCAGCCTGGCAGTGTCCCCGGGCCGGGCAGTGCCGGGGTCGGTGCTGGCCCGCACTCGGCTCCCCGGCTGCCATCCGTGCGGCCGCTGCCCAGCGGCGCCGGGGATGTGCCGGTGCGAGAGCCGCGGGGAGAATGGTAGTCCTGCTCAGAAGCGCTCCGGGCTAACGAGGGTGCTTTTTACCCCTCATCCAGGTATTCGTGTTTGATGTGGGGAAGGAAGCCTGGAAATCCTACGACTGGTCCAAAATTACCACTGTGGCAGCTTTCGGAAAGTACGATCCTGAGCTCATGTGCTATGCCCACTCCAAAGGCTCCAGGATCGTACTGAAAGGTTGGTTACTCTGGAAAATGTTTGTGATATGTGAATAAGAAGGTACACAGGGCTATATTACCTTGACATTTTTCATTCAGTTGTATGCAGAGTATTAAAATCATTAAGAGAATTAATTAATAAGGCTTTAATGAACCCTTGGCATTTTGCACGTGCTGGTATGCAGGGTATTGAAACCAACAGTGCATTGTGCCACAGTAGTAACCAAACCATCCCAGTGACATCTTAATAAAAGTTCTCTTAACAGGGAACATCACTGCTATGGAGGAAGAGGGAGGAAAGATAAAGCCTGTTATTTGGGTCTATATTCTGGATCTTATGTGGAGTACCCAAAAGACAAAGTAAGGAAGGGGATTTTAAGTAATTTTTAGTATTTTGCACTTAAATGAATCCCTCTGTATTAGGAAGTGGTTGAGTTTTAAAACATGAATACTCAGGAACTCTGTGCAGGTACAAATGCTGATTAGAAAGACAAAGTCCATTAGCTTACGTGTTGTAAATACCTTTTGGCTCTGTTGAGAAAAAGCAGAACCCAGGCCTACAGTGTGGAAAGTGACAAAGGTTGAACACAAAAGTAGCTTTCTTGTAAATATGACCAGTTAAAATGCTAAAAGTACTTTGATTTCAAGAAAGGTAATTTACAGTGGTTGAAAGAATATTAAGCAGAAGTAAGAAGATTAAAATTATAGAAAAACCAAAGGAACTTAATTTTAACACCACTCTCTCAAAGAACCTTGGTAATCTTTTCTGGGGTGATTTCTCAAAATTATGCTTGAGGAAAAAATGAACTCTTTTGTATTTTACCAGTATTGATATGGACGTTTTTTATGTTGTGATTAAATTTGTTGGTTAATTAAAGACAAACTTTCCTACTACTACTGTAGTGCAAATGCATGTTAACTCTTGGAGGCCTCTTGTCTAGGTGATGTACCTCTTCAGGAAATTGTTGATCCTGCTAAAAGAGCAGCATGGATATCCCAACAGGTGGACCTTGCAAAAAAGCAGTATATGGACGGAATTAACATAGATATAGAGCAAGAAGTTAATGAAACCTCCCCTGAGTATTATGCATTGACAGAGCTTGTTAAAGAAACTACAGATGCTTTTCACAGAGAAATAGCTGGATCACAGGTAATAATAATGTACTTTATACAAACATTAAATTTAACCTTATGAAATGTAAGGACTTTTGGCACTGCTGTTTAGCATATGAATATGAAAAAGTTTATGCAGGTCTAAATATAATATTCTAGTGAGTGCCTAATTATGAATGTTAGCTGTGATATAATCTTGTAAGAATCACTCTTTTTGTGAATTTCAACGAGACATGGGCTTCCCTGTGATTTGTACATACAATGTTACTGCTATGTGTGAGCTGGCAGTTTTTAGTGTGCCTTTATGAATTGTTGAAAGTAGGGCAAATACAGCCTTCTGGGGCAAAACCTTGATAGTATTTTGGTAAAAGTTTTCAAGATTTGCACCATGCTTCATATTTTTGGTGGTTTAATATTATATTTTAATTTCTTTGGTGCTATATGTTCACTAATGGGGTACTCACTTTATTAGCTTCTGTTTGTTTTATCAGATATGCAGCTTCTTCTATAGTTCATTATTATCAAGATCTGTTAAACTGTACCATTTGAGAAATACTGTCTTTAAAAGTCATAGCTTTTTTTTTTTATAAGAGATAAGGGCACCTGAGGGCCATACTTGGTACTAAGTTGTGAATTTTTCCTTCAGGTAACCTTTGATGTGGCTTGGTCTCCAGCATGCATAGATAAAAGGTGCTACAACTACACTGGGATTGCAGACGCATGTGACTTCTTATTTGTGATGTCATATGATGAACAGAGCCAGATCTGGACAGACTGTGTTGCAAAAGCCAATGCTCCTTACCTGCAGACTTTAGTTGGTGAGGACAGAACACCTCCCCTGGAGTCAGAACATTTCCATTTGCTCACATGGTTGGATAGAAAAGAGGGCTTTTTCTTAGACAGGTTTATTTTGTTATTGTTGCAGTGAGGCTTTGAGTGTGCTCACATGTGTTGTCAGGACATGAAAACAGTGTCTCTGGTCCTTATGAGCCTGCAGGCAGACCTTCAGCAGTGGTGTGGTGGTCCCTGTAACCTCAGGAGTGTGAAGAATGCTTTTGGAATGACAAATGGCAGCCAGAGCAGTGGTGTCTGCCTGGGATTGCAGAGAACCTGAAACATTGCTCTCTTCTTTGTGAACATCTGTTCAGGGCAGATGGTTTGAAGTGTGAGAAACTGGAGCAGTTACTGGGATCTCAGCAGAGCAAGCACTGGAGAGTGCAGGTGAAGGCAAAGGACAGCTTGCACCTTGGCCTCTGCCTGGGGGTCATGCAAGTTCTGCGGTGGCTCTGGTTCTAATTTAGTTGTAAGAATAAAAAGCATGGGAAAAGTAAATGATGCATGTTAATTTTTATTTCCCTCAAAACTAGGATATGAAGAGTACATTGCTATGGGCATTGATCCTAAGAAGCTTGTGATGGGTGTCCCCTGGTATGGCTATGACTATGTCTGCCAAAACCTGTCCATGGTAAGGTGAAGATTATTTGTTTGCAATCAAACTGTTAATTTTTTCCTTGGAAAGATGTAACTAGATTTTGGTGATCTTGTTTTTGGACTGGGAAATACTGTGGTCTGATGGATAAGAGCTGGGACACAAAACACAATCTTTTGCTTGGCTGATAACTGATGAGCACTGTGTTATTAGACGAGGCATTTTAGCTCCTTAGGCAGCCTGAACTGCATGGTATCCAAGCACTGTGTTTGACTAAAGAGCTATAAATGTTCTCTGTATGAGAAGAGGTGAAGTCCAAAGGCCCTACAACACTTGTATGTGCCTTCTCAACACCACTGTAAAGACAGGTGCAACAAACCATAGCAAACCTACGACTGTTACAGCATAACAATTTATGAGCTCTCAAATATTATATTTATGAAAAATGTAAGGGTCAATTAAAGGTGGAAAAGATAAGACAACTGTTTAAGCTGAAGGTTATCCATCCAGTCCTGTATTACTACAGACTAAAGAAAATGTAGCTGTTTTAATTTACTTTTCTCTACAAATAGTATCTGCTGGATTTGCTTGAAGATTTAGAATTGTTGTGGCCCTATTTGTGAATTGTTCTTGGCTGTACTCCTATTCTGGAGTTCAGTATACCTTACCTGAAACTCATGCCTCCCTGTTTGTTTTTCAGGAGCACGTTTGTTCCCTTCCCAAGGTGCCTTTCCGTGGGGCTCCCTGCAGTGACGCTGCGGGGAGCCAGGTGCCCTACGCAGCCATCATGAAGCAGGTGAACACTTCTCTCTCAGGGGTGCTGTGGGATGAAGTGCAGAAGGCTCCATTTTATGAGTACAAGGTAAGAGTCTTTCCAAGCCACTGTGGTGTGGAGTAAGCGTTCGTGAACCACAGATCTTGGACTATGAAGTTATTTGGGTTAGATTCTTCCTTTTATGTTTTCTACGTTTTGGTTTGGTTTGGGTTGGGTTTTTTTGGTACAGTAAAGGATTGCTGAAAATTTGTGTTTTGAATTCCTAGTCTGAGAGAGGGGTGCAGTGCCTGAAGACTACAGGAGTAATAAAGATCTTTATTACTTTCCAGTCTTCTCGAGATACTGCATCATGTCAAAAAGGACTTTTTGGCACACAGACATCGTGTAGCTCCGTCCTTCACTGTTAGAGTTACTTTCATGAGTTGATAAATGATTTAAACTAAAAAAGATTCTGAGATGCTCTTAATTTTATCTAGCTTGATGCCTTGCATGCATGTTCTCTTCTGCATTTGTTTTCTACATAGACACAGTGAAAAAGCCCATAAATGACTGTGCTTACAAGAACACCACAATGCGTCCATTTTATCTTGTTTCTTTAAACATTATTTAAGTTTCACATGTTGGTGTTAAAAAGATGTTGTAAGCAATGACCAGGTAAAAGCAGCATAACCTTGTTAAAATTTTATAACCTTCTCTAAAACTGTTTATTGCTTACAAAACCCCACAATCTCTAACTAAATTCACCTGTTAGCTCAGATACCATATCTGAAATTTTAGTCGTATTTAAAAAAATATTAAAATACAAATTAGCAAAGTCTTTTCATCTAACTTCAGTTAAATTGTGTCACTGTTATAATAGCTTATATTCTAGAATTAAAAAAAATCCAAATATTTGGCTTAGAATTTTTAATTGTCCTGTGTGACAAAGAATTGTTAAATCAGAAAAGTATTATATAAATCTACTTAGCTTGTGTATCTCAGTTTTTAGTTGTACTTTTAACTGTGTTCAAGATAAAATGTGATCACTGACACTGGTGTTTAAATGTTTTTCTAGGATTCTGTTGGTCAATTCCACCAGGTATGGTTTGATGACCCTCACAGCATCTCTCTAAAAGCAGCATATGTGAAGAGTCGAGGCTTAAGGGGCATTGGCATGTGGAATGGAAACAGTCTTGACTATTCCAGGGAAACTGCAGCAGAGCAACAAACACAAGCAATGTGGCAAGCTCTGACACCATAAGAACTGTGTGAACCCTGGGTTTAGAATGATGAAAATTGGTAATTTTTTATTTTGGCTTACACTATCACAGGTTTTGAATTTATACAAATATATTGTGATTACAAAAACTTTAAAAACTAGGCAAATTAATCTTGTTATTTTATATGCAAAGCTGTATTTTCATTCTTCAGAAAGTTCCATTGTTGCTTTGGAACAACAATCCTTGCATCAGCAGGTTTTTTTTAAGACTGCTTATTTTTTTAATTTTTCACAGTTACTGTAACTGTGAAATTGAACCCAGTGTTTATCTGGTAACAGGACCAATTGATGGATTTACAGGGGCAGTCTCATAATGATGCTTTGCTAAAGCTGCCAGGTACAGCAAATACTTATTCTGTGTTACATGGTGCAGTCTCAGCCTTCTGACTTCCCAACCCAAACAATATTTTATCTGAGTCACTCTAGAATCAGATTAAGCAGAATACTGGAGAGACAGATTGTTGATTATATGCAGTTTGGTTACTCTTGTAGATTAAAAGATTTTTATGGACTGAAGAAATTACATAACATAAAGTAGTTGCTGTTAAAATTTTTATCAAAGTTGTTGTTAGAAAAGAATATTCAATAAGCTCCAGTTTCACTGTGCTTATGTATCACATAAATTTCTCTGTTTCAAAAGCTGAAAATCTCTGACCTTAGCTTGAAGAAGAAGAATTAATATGAAGAAGACTTGGATGATGTTTCCTACCATTTCAAACTACTTTAATTCCTGAAAACTAGAATTCAGAAGCTTATTTAATGAACTGCATATCTATTTTCCCACACACCCTAAGATTCATTCAGTAGCTTGTTTTTTGTTTTTATGGGGTGTTGCCTCTGAGATAACAGGAGATTATGTTTTCTTTCTAGTTCATATTTTCTTAAAATCATTTGCCTAAAGAAGTTGTATAACTTTTTTTAATACCCATAGTGATGTAAAGATTGGCTGGTGTTTACAGGATTTTTTTGTTGAATAAAATGCTGCTCTTGGTAAGGCTTGTAAACAATGTTCTCTGTCTGTGCTTTACTTGTTCTACAGCTTACAGCCCACACTGCTTGTCTGCTTCTCAGAACTGTTTCACAACCAGATTAAAGTGCAACTGGGCCTTGCTTAAGTGACTCCATTAATTAAGAAAATTATTTAATTAGGTAGATGTAGTCAGTTGTGGGCTTGGTGGGATTTTTGGTTTGGTTTGGTTGGGCGGGTTGGGGTTTTTTGTCTGATTGGTTGGGTTTTTTTTTGCTTGCTAAGGAGTTACCATAGTATGGCAGCATTACCATAATGGCTACTGAGGACAAGATTGGAAGACTTCATCTGAAGAGTCTGCTTGATATTACAGGTGATGGAAAGCAGAAGGTGAAGCCTACTGCTCTTGTAGAAACTGAAAATCTCCCTTGACAAATCAGAAGGCTTTTCACTAGAACACCACTCTATAAGTCTTAAGAGAAACTCCAACACTTGAGCTATTACACACACACACACACACACACATATATATTTGTATATACACACACACATGTGCTTCAGAACGTGTATTATTACTTAAATGCTTAAATACTGTGAGATGGATATTTGCTGAATTGAGAGTCTTCTGCTATGAATATCTGACCTGCAAAATTCTGAGGGCCAGCTGACTTAATAAAATTCTCCTTCCTGTAGCAGTCAAGAATCATGAATTGATAATACTATACTTTAAATTTAGGTTCTGGTTTTCCAGTAGCTAGTAGCCTGCTTTCATACCTTAAATAAGACACAATTCTTAAATAGAGAATGTGAGCTTCAACCCTGAATTAAGCAAAAGTGGATGTAGTTTTAATAATTTATTTAATCCTTTAGCACTAAAATCTTTGTTAAGTCCTATCTTTAAGAAAATTAATTGGATAAGGGTTGTTTTGACTCAAGACATTTCTAAGTTAGTTCTTTTGAGAGCTGCATAATTTTCTTATCCCATAACTTATTTCTCATGAGTGTTTCACTTCCAGTTATAAATACAGCCTTGATAGCTTTTTAGCTGAGATTAATTCCTAGCATGTTATTCTTCTGCTTGATATAATAACATTGGTTTGCAAAGAGGCAACAGCAGAGCTAGAAAAAATTCCTATGAAGAGGTTTCTGATTCCTCTTTCAGAGAATTGTTAATCTCTGGGCATGCATGGAATTAAGGAAAGGCTGAACATGCAAGAGTGTAAATTGGACCAGGATCATCATTATGCTGGTCCAAGAGAAAGCTTTCAGGCAAGCCTTCAAACTACAGAAGACACTTAATGTCTGTGTGCCTTTCCTAATAACAGAGGGAACAAAAACAGCTTGATATGGAAAAAAGTGAGATTATCTGATATTTTTTACGCTTCATATTAATAATACAGTAATGATGCATTGTTAATTTTTATAACAACAAAAACATACTCCAGTAAATAGCCAAATAAAGGATTACTGTTGCTGTAGTTCTACAGAAACTGTATTCTAATAATTTCCAAAAAATGGAATGTGTGAGCCTGAAAATAAGGACAGGAGGCTACAGATTTTAGGGTTTATTTCTTAGTAGTTATTTAGTTAATCAGAGAACATCAGCATACCACTGGGATGTTACACTATTAACTAATTTGCACTTTAAAAATGACAGCTTAGACATGTTACTAGCTTAAACTGTATGTTTAAGTAGCTGACTGATCTTAAAGTGAGACTTAAAAAGAAGTGAGCTGCATTACCTCAGTAGCCTAGTATACAAATTCCACAACATTTATATAGTTAATGTCTTTTTACAAAGTAACTTCAAGAACATACAAACAAATGCTCTGAAATTCTCTTTTACATACACTAGAGAGCTGCTGTACACTTCACAGATGTTATTCATGTCATCTTCTTAAATTCCTGATTTTCTGGACTGGAGAATTAAAGCTGAATGAATCTTCTTCTGTGTCAGTTCTGCTCTCAGTGCTCGTAAATCAGATGCTGCCTGCTTTCTCATCTGCAAAAAACCCATCATTTAAGGAATGGCAATTTAAGGAAGCTTTTTTTGGAGCTGACATGCATATAGGTTTATATAACTAAGACTGAATTTTATATAGGATGGCTGAATACAGAATACATCTTTCATCTTTGCAATTTTATGTGTTCTGGCACTACTTTGTTCTGTACTTTGCCTTAATGGTTTTGAAACAACTGTAAAATTAATTGTTCTTTCCACTTCTTACTAGATAATGGAGGAGTCAAAGTCACAATAATTACAACCACCCTGGAGTACCCAGTAAACAGGAGCGTGGGCAATCTCTGTGATGTAAAGCACTCCTCTTTCAAGCTTTCAGAGCTGGAAAGTTGTCCACTATAAAGGCCTGTACAATCTCTTCCTTCCAAAAAGAGTCATAGGCAACACTGCTATGGAATAAAGCAGATGAAGAGGTCTGCAATCTGCTTAGACAGCCTTTTTTTCTTTTTTAGGGTTTTTTTTGTTTGTTTTTTTTTTCCTTTATACATTTTTTATTTCTTTAGCCATGGTCTATTTATTATTGCTCAGTGCCTCACCATACCAGGTATATTTCTTCAATTACCTTTTGAATGAAATGGGAATTTTATGAACAAGATTATGAACTTTATCTTGCATAGTATATTGAGTATCTCAGTTGTTTGAATGCCATACATTCCAAATAATCTGATAACCTGTGTTCTGGAGTAATTTAGCTCAAATGCCAAAGTCACAACACCTAACACCTTAAAACTAACAGCATAAAACAAGAACTGTTTAGCAAATATTTACATCATCTAATAATTGAGAAGTTCTAATTTTTTTCCATACATTGCCACATTTTGACTGTTCTAATCAAAAGGCACAATACCTTAATTTCTATTAGGAGTCTCATTTTTGTATCCTCTAGCTTCCTCCTCAGTTGGTGGAGTTCGTGCTGCACTGTAGCAATCCGGATGATTGTGTAATTCTGTGTGAAACAACAACAAACCTCGAGGTGCAGCTTTAGTGCATCTGTTCCCTTACTTCACCACTCAGAAACAATCCTCTAACAACCTCTTTGCACCTTCCCTGCCCTTCCACCTGGCTGATGCCTGCCTGGCTGCACGTCGCTCACGAGGGCTGGGGAGCAGCCTTGTGCTACCAGCTCTGTAAATCCTGGCTCCCTTCTCGGGGTGCTGCCCACTACAGAACTGCTGGAGGCTTGGTGCCCTGTGCCTATCCCTCATGGGAGGCCTCTCAGTGCCTAGCCAGGGAGGCCAAAAATACCCCACCCCTGATATGCCCCTCAAAAGGACCAATAATGTGTCTGAACATAGCCAGTAATGCAAGGCCAACACTGTTCATATTTTTATTTTGTAGATATTTCAAGATAACTCAAATAATACATGTTTGTATATATTACACACTCTTAGATTGTACATGCACACACCTTTCAGATACCAGAAAGGGACATTTATTTTTCCAAGGCTAGATTCAGTTTTGTCAACAGCCTTGCTTCCATTAATGTACTTAGAAAATTAGCAGACACAACTGTTGGAAAGGGTGTTTCCTCCTTTTGTTTTATCTTGTCTCTTTTTAATCCCTCTGAACTTCCTATGAAACTCACAGTTGGACAATAGTTGAAGTGCAGCCACTTCAAAAGCTACAGATATGGTTTGTGTGCTCCAAACATTCATTGCCTCCCTGTATGAAACCTTGGATGATAAAAACAAAGTAGAACTGAGCAATGCATTAACCATACTGAACAGAAGGGGATTTGTTACAAAAGGTACCAACAGAAAGCAGAAAGAAACAAATGCTCAGACTCAAGCACTTCTCTTTTTGAGACAAATGGCCTGAAGGAACTCTGTCCCTCAGATCATTGAGCCAAAGCTAGTTTACAAGTAATCGGTTGATGATGAATCTGTTTCTTTAATTTATATTTTATACAAAAAAAAAAACTCGGACTGTGAAAATAGAGATAATAAATAATACAATAAAATACCTTGGAGGTTGTTTTGTTTGGTCGTTTTTGGCTATCTCTGGCTTCCAATTGCAAGAGCAATTTCTGGTGGTAAAGCTCCAAATCTTGTTTGTTTGAAGTGTCCTCTAGTGAAACTGTAGCTTTCTTGGTTTTAAAGTACTTCTTCCATTCCTCAGGAACTGCACAGGAGAACAGTAATAGTGTTTGGGCTTGTTCACCTTACCATGAGGTCTGCTGAAGACACTCATGACCAGCTCACTTCACAAGCTTCAGCTGGCCAATGCACACACTGAAACATGGCAGGTTTCTTTAAAATAAACATTTAGTGAAAAAAATCTTCATTAAAGTTACATTCACTCTAAATGCAACTGAATTTTCATATAAAAACCTGCAACAAAAGGCTCCATCTGTCCACTAAGATAAAAACAGAGTCCAAACCCAAAGTTTATTCACCCTGGCTGTTCTGCAGCACCTAAGTGCTCCTGTTAAGGGTGGTGTGCCCAGCACAGTCAGAAGTTCACAGCTCTACTATACCAGAAAATGTAGCATTGTAGATTTAGGCAAAATTTATGCTCTTCATGGCCAGAGATTTTGAACAGCTTCATTTTGACATCCCAGATTATGGGAAACAGATAGTTACCTTTACACTTCACTATGATTCCCCCTGTGTTGTTAATTGGCTATCAAGAGGTGGCACATGTAGAAAATGCTCTTTCCTTAATACCTTAGAAAGAAACATGCCTGCTACATGCCTTACTTACAAAACTCTTCAGGTCTGATAAAAAAAAATCAGAGGTACAGATGCTTCTTCCAGAACTTGCAGAAGCTGTTTGAATCCTTGTGAAATAACCTTTATTTTACCTAACTTAATTTAAGGCAATGCAGGTGCCATTTAGGGCTTAGCTCTAGCTTGAATTGCAGCTCCATGCTACTACAGAGTTACTGCTTCACACACCCAAGCTTGGGGTTTTTAAATACAAATTCCCCACACTGTGCAGCCATGTCCTTAGAGAATAACTGAAAGAATGGGCTTGTCTCCTTTCAATGAGCTACAAGTCATATTTGGGACTTGTAATGACTTACTGACATTTAAGCAAAAAGATAAAGCTCTCAAAACATCAAAATTATTAAATCTCATCTCTGCATAACTGGGATGTGACTTAGGGAAGATAGTTTTAGGTATAATCTTGAAAATCATTTTATTAAGAAAATTTGTGCGAAATTTCAATGAGATTTGACCTTGTTAAAAACCAAGGTTTGTCAAGCTTGTCACAACAGGCTTGGGACTTCCATGTCATAAGCTGAATACCATGGGATAGGAGGAACAAAAATTATTATGCTGCAATTTACCTGAAGCCCTATCAACACAGTACAAGCCTCTTGAAAGCCAAAGGCAGGATTAGAATATGCCAAGCTGCCCTCAGAGAGAAGCAGCCTGCAGTGGCTCTCTGAGCACTGCACGTACATGAGACATAACTTGAATAGTTTAGGAAAGCCAGAACAACCTTCACTTTAGAAGACATGCCACAAAAAAAAAAAAAAAAAAAAAAAAAGAAAAAAAGAAAAAAAAGTGGAAGGAAACATATTGGCTAGCAAACTGCTCTCTCTCTAATTAACCTCACTGACAAGGAGACAAATATTTTCACATTGGTTTCAGTGTAATTTCTCAATCAATCCAAATTCCAAACTAAATTAAAAGTGTACCATGGTATCTCCTCAGCTTATTTTGTTCCAGTAGCCCTTTAACTCTTTTTCTCAGTTTTTCTCTAGTATTTTCCATGTGCCTTCTGTCTTCCTTCATTTGTTGCAATTGCTCTGCCATCTTGTTTTCTAAAGATATTACAATTATATTTAGCAAGCATTTGAATACTCAAAGTACAAAGGATCAGTCAAGACTTTTGTACTGCACTCATCACAAATTATGCCAAAAGCTCTGTCAGAACAAGCAGTAGAAACAATTTTATTTTAATCAGGTTTCATTTCAATCGAACTTTTCAGAATGGCTGGTGCTTTAGAAAGAGGGGGAAATCCAGCATGCATCCAGCATGCAAACACACATGCAAACAAACATTTTTCTATATGTTTAGACAACGTACCACTAAAATTATGTAATCAAGAAATACATTCACTCCATACACTGCAAACTCTTGCCAAGGAAGCCAAAAAAGCCTCCAAAAGACTATTTCCTGCTTGAAATACATTGCAATAGAAACTGTAGAGAAATCTTGGCTGAAGGTTCAGCTGGCAGGACAATATCTCAGACTTCCACTAGCCTGCAACAATAGGTCTAACACTTAACTTCTCACTGTCCTCCCCCTCAGCAACACTACTTGTGATTTTCTTTGCTACATTCTCACTTGAGCCTGCAGTATTCCATCTGATCTCCCTCCTTTTCTCCTTCCATGCACTTGACAAGTTGGGTTTTCTAGTGCTGGGAACCTGCCAAGCTCTAGGACAGCCCGTGCAATCATAAATACCTGGAATTTTCTATTCATAAATTAAAATACTGTGAATTAATGCATGTATAAGTCTAGGTATTTTTATCCTCACTGACTCTTCAGTCTTGATTAAAAGTTCACTTCCTCACAATTTCTTGGAATCATGTACTCACTTGCTGCCTGAATTACAGGAACTTGAGCTGGACTTACAGTAAATGCCAAAAAAGGTGGACTAGGAGCTGAAATACATTCTGTAGGACAAGTAAGATGATTTTGCTTGTTTTCATCTGCCTATAGAGTCAAAAGACACAACTATAAGTACATAACCATAATCCTGAATAGTTACATTAGAGACATGCCCTGAAAGTGGCCTGAGTGAATGAGAGGGCTGAATTTGACTTCTGCAGGTAGGCTTCTTTAATCTGTTGCCAGTAAACATGACCACTAAATTACAAACAGCTGGATCTCTGCAAACAAAATGAGAGCACTGAACACTTCCAGCACAGAGAGCACACAGACAAAACTACAGACTATTACTACTGGTTCTTGTCCATGCCCATAACTCCCAAGTTACTGACTGGGAGTAGCCAGCAAGACCAGGAACTAAGGGCCTTAGAGTGGCCACCTGGTTTGTTAATTATGAAATCAAAAACTGCCAATTTCTAAACTGAAATTTCTAATTGCAGATTTTAATTGTTTAGAAATATAGTTGATATTCATTAGAAAATCTGCTAAGTAGCAGAGCATGAATAAACTTTTCTCAATTATTCTCAAATCTTTCATATTTATGAGTCACCAATCTGACAAAAGTAGACTGTTTCTAGGTGGAGGACTGTATTTATTGCTCAAGATTACTAGGAATGTTACCTTGAAAAGCATACCTGATTATCCAGTTTTTCACCAAGACCAGCTCTAGTCTTCTTAGTTCTGTTTTGCTGCAAGCTAAGATAAAATCAAAAAAACAAGTGAAAGTTCATTGACCAAAATGTTTTTTCCCCTCCTTTTCTTTCATTTCTTTGAAGTCTATAAATAAGTTTTTATCAGTGAATTCATAATATCCATTACTTTAGAACATGCATTATTTGCTAACCTTTGTTTTTTGTGGACATAATCTGTAGTTTGGTCTTCTATTGTTTTAAGAATTTCAGCATCCTGTGTCCTGTCTCTCCTTAATTTGGTATCTTTTTGGTGCTCATTATTTTCCATGTTTGCTAGTTCTGTGACAGGATAGTGATGACAAAAATACATAGATTACACTTGCAAAAATCAGGCTGGTTTGACTGTCAATGACTGGACTTTCCAACCTGTATTAGAAATTCAGTGAATCAACACAGCAAGTGGTGTTATCTCTAGGATTTGGAAATGTTCCATGAATAACAGAAGAAAGAAATCAAGGGGAAAAAAAAGGTATTTTTGTTATTAGAATTTATATCTGGCTAAATCTGGTGATTGGACAAATGCATCACCTATAGTAAAGTGTTTCTCTGTGTCAGCACACAGTGCTAATGAAGGACTCACAAGGTAAAGCCACATCTCTTTGAAAGATAGCATCATTATTTAAAAAAAAATGGAATATTGTTCTCATAGTGCTATTCCAGCTTACACCTTATTTACAGATTTCTTAAAACTTAGCTTTACTTTACTTTAGCAAAAAGACAGTAACAAACATGTGTACCCTTTTGATATTTAATGTGATTTTGGGGTCTTTTGTCACCCTGGCCTTTCATCACTGTGGTTTACATGAGTAAGAGCAGTTCCTTTGGCTTTGTCATTCCACTTAGGAGCACTGCAGTCTTCCTGATCTTGGCTGAGATGATTCTGCTCAGAGGTCTGTAATACCAGGTCACACTTTCCAGACTCCTGGTCTGCAGGATTTGATTGCCTTGGTGTGAAGAGAGATCCACTTTGATCTGATAATATGAAACAGAGATATTCTTTTACTGTAAATGTTAACCATAATATTTTTCTTCTCATTCATCACCTTCCTTCACTACACTGGTCAAGCTTACCTTTTCCTTCAAACTGCTTTTCTGGAATCCTGTTGTTACTGTCTTGCTTATTGTTTGTGTGTGAAACTGGAACAGGCTCTTTCTCACCCCATTCCACAGGACTGGGCACTTCCAGATTTTCTACCTGATGCCTGCTTTGTATACTTTGCAAAAATGGTTTGCCTTTTTCAGGTTTCTGTTGGGAAAGCCTGGATAATCTTGATCCATGACCAAACCCATTAGCTTCTTCACTAACTGGATGTTTTTGTTGAGGTGATGATAGCAATGGATAAACATCTTCAAAATATTCCACTCCAGGTAATAAATATAATTCAGGATAAAGTGCCTGAAGGTACAGAGTATATCCATCAGACAGGACAAAGAAAATGTGCAATGTAAGGTTTCTGGGAATGGTACCTTACAAGTCATTCAGTGCTTACATGAGGAGGAGCAAATGACTTCAGTTCCAGTTCTGTTTCCTGCTTTGCTTTCACCTCGGAAGATGAAGCAGTGTAACAAATAAAATACACTCTTTTTTCATCAATAGTGTTGTGTGTGACATATGCATTCCATTGTCCTTTTTACATACTGCATTCTTTTATAACCACCACCGTAATCTGTAGTGGCCTCAGACTACATTTGTATTTTCTGACAGAGTTCTGAAACTTTGTCTGTTTTTCAAAACCTTAATCAGACCCACAAGATTACATGCAGGTACTGAATGGTTTTTTATCCTTTGCATTTTCTCTTATGGTTCAAAGGACCTGACCCAAGAGTCACAGGAAAAGAAAGTTGGCAACTTTCTTTATCAAAGGTTGCTTCAAGCTGAATCTGGATAGAAATGCTGAGTCTCACATAATTTTCTCTATGTCCCTAATACAGTACTGCAAAATATTGAATGTATATGGAAAAAAAATCAAATATTATCCTATGTCTTCCTGTATTTATAATTTTCCTTCATATTCTTTTTGTGACATACACATTCACATTTAAACAGTTGTCCTAAAACCAGAGTCTAAAGTAGTCACTATATATTTGAAAAATGTGTTCCAAGGAAAAGAAACATGTGTAAGGAAAAGAAATCTGAGCTTGCATTCAAATAATTATATTGAATTAAACACATAGGTTATATGCAAAAAAGGAAGAGCAAATGAACATGATTTTAGTTTATGTTTATCCTTTCATCTGAAAGACCCTGCTTGCAAGTAGGGCACAGCTCTTAGTTCTGCTTACATGGTTAGAGTTGTGAAACAGAAGACTAAGGGGAGAGAACACTCAACAAATATTTGATCATGGAGATGTAATTCAACGAGGTTACCATGACCCTAAACAACAAATAAAGCAGTTGGTTTATTGCTTTACACTTTGCTATAAAGTTAAACATCAAGCAACAGTAAATACCTCAAAGAAAAACTTTATCTTTCATTTGTCTCTATAAATCCTCATGTATGCTACGAATATCTTTAATTCTATATTAACATATTTTATTCATTTGCTGACATTATAAAGGCTGGAAAATTTCTCCATTTATCTCTGAACTGTGTGGGGAAGAAAATTAATCATCTTACTTATTGTCCTCCAGTTAAGAAGACCTCAATTCACTGAAAACATATGCATACTTTCCAATTTAGATTGTATCACAGTCTTTTAAGTTTCTTTTCATGTATTTCCACCTAGTTTTTGCATATCACTTAGTATGTATTCTAGTCTTCTGTGAGAGTGATTTTAGTGATAATTCAACTACAAATGAAATAAAGAACGGCACCAAATTTCCTGCTTGTAGTTAATTTCCAAATCCATGAGAAAGAGGTAAAATAAGACATGGGAAAAGTATTCTACACTTACATAAATGACTTAAATCTTTGTCTGTTACATGAACAAACTTTCAGTTGGACAAATTTTGAAGTTTATTTAATCTTTAGCTATACTTTGTAAGATATATATGTAGAATTGATGTGAGGAACAGTTCTGATTCACACATGTAGAGGTTTTATTGCTGACATCTCAGGCTACATTATTGGACTGAACAGTGGAACATCCAGAGAAGTTTTCATTCAGAGAATGATGCCTTAAATGCTTTTGGGCAGGTCACAGCAGGAGCCATCAGAGGAACTCTGACTGAGCTTCCATTGCAAATCTGTCAACTGAATTATTCCCAACTGTGTACAGGTAGTAATGGCCTTATGGGTTTGGGGTTTTTTTAATGCAACCAGATTTATCATATTTAATCCAGGACTTACCAAAACCATTCTATTTTCACTGGATGGTGACTAATTACACCTGTTGTTTTAAAGGGTACTTTAATACAACTGTCCAGCTTTGCCTTTGCACTTGGGGAAGCAAATATGCTCTGACAAGAGCTTATGCTGCAGCATGTTCAAAAGAAATGCTAACAGTGCCCCTTAAGTTATCTCTACTTTATGGGATATTATCTCATCTGCAGGAATGAAATCTCTGCTTTACATTATAAAACAGAAGAGCACTTAAGAAAAAAATAAAATTCACTTACCACTGCTAGATTTTTCCCAATGCATTTTAAAAATCTGAATTTATCTGCAACTGTCACTCCACCCAGGTACTCTCCAAGCCTCTCCCACAGCACTCTTAATGTGATGTGAGGAGACACCCTAGAATGTTGTCATTCATTAATACATCTGTAAGATCAAATAATGATGGCTAGTTAGCAGGAGGGGGAAGATCAGGGTCTGTACATGCTGGCTTGCACAGACAGAATGACCAAAACTGGGAATTATGTCCTAGAACTGAAGCCAGTTACGGATAGGCCGGAGGGTCTTGGTGTGGCACTCAGAACACTGCACTCTAAGGGCTGTCCTAACATTTACCAGCAAGACTCACATTGTTCCAGCCTCACACAAAGGGAGAACATGGAAGCAGACAAAATATGAAATTTACTTCTTCAGAATGCTGTTGGTTATCTGCAGATGAATAACAACGCCACTGGAAGCTACAGTCGTGCAATTCCATTTAAGTGACCCAGTTTCATGGGGCTGGACCAAGACTGCTGAACATCCCCTTCAAGCACCCAGGGCCAGAGGAGCATGGTCCACTTTAAGCAGCAGACACATTCCTTTGCTTTTGTCTTTTCCAGCACAAATTTACAGTTGGGTGTGTGCATGTGTGCATGCAAATGTATTTTAAATAAAAACCAAACACTGCAGTGTGAACATTTCTACCATGATTTGCAGATGAGAATGCTGACACAAATATGAATTGCACCATTTAATGTACTACTTAAAGCATGCAAATATTTAGGTAATGAGCTCAGTAGAAAAGTCACTACAGAATAAAAAGCATCTCTGCACAATAAACCCAAATGTGCCAGAGGCATACCAAAGCACTGCAGCACAGCACAAGCAATTCTAATTGTTCCATGCTGCCATAGAAGACACCAGGGAACAAAAGCAGGCCTGAGACTGTTAATCACCCACTCTGATTATGTGGTAGGATGATTTTGGCCAGGCAGCTCTCCCTCCTCATGCTTGGGGCACAGCACATGCCATTCTTAGCAAGCAGTATAGACAAGAACCTGCCAGGTCTTCCCTTTGAACAGGTCTTCAGCATTACCCTGTCAAGGTTTGTTTGCACTTGCAAGCAGCCCTATAGGCCTTCAGTTCCCAGCTCCAGCATGTGGTAAAAACACTGCCATTTTCATCTCATGAACACAATACTGCAGTGGGCTACAATGCTTGCCTTGTATTATTTCAAATACCCTGGACTTAGAGGAGCCTGCCCAATATCATAAAACAGCCCTGGAGCTCAGGCACGAGGCAGAGGAGACCAAAGTCTGCAGAGTGGACACATCTACGATGTATAAAGGGGTAGAAGTATCTAGGCATCCAGATCCTGAGATATAGGGCAGAAATTTATCTCAAAATTGTTTGCCAGTGCATCTGCTAGGAAAATGCAATAATATTAGTCTGTCACTTGCTGCCACTGGCTGGCAGCAAACAGTCACATACAAGTCACTTGCTTCAGGGTGTCCCTTTAAAAGTAATGCAAACTAGAGTTCATTGCAGCCATCTCATCTAGAAAAAATAAAAGTTTGGCTTCTGTGGTGAGGAATGAGGAATGAAAAAAAAAAAGCTCACAGAGGCTAAGAAATCAAGTTTATGGGAACAAGAACTCAGAGGCAAAGGCAATTACACCCTTAACATCTTCCTCTAATTTCACAGTTAATGGAAGTGTGCTGTACCTTAACCTAGGAATCCTTTGGAAAGCTGACTCAGACAGCACTGGGATTGTCAAGCTGACTGAACAACAGAGCTACCAACAGCATCCAAGCCAAAGGAGTACCAGCCATTCCCTCTCCTGGATTATAATAAAAGAAGTTTTTAAAAATATTCTTTGTTTTTAAGGACAGTGATTCACTGGCCAGGTACTAGTTATGTTAATGCTAGTGCACTGCAGCATTGCATAGTACCCATGGAAGAATTAATTACCAATTAAGAGTCATTAGCAAGCAACAATGTCCAGGCAGCTATAAACCCACTGAAATCAGTGAGGATCCTAATTTAATTTGATGCCTCAGTGAAATAAATTTACACTAGAAAATACAGGGCAGTGGCAGATGTCCATGATGTGAAATGAAGTTACCGCTTCAGAGCTGTATTCTGCACCCCTGCTGCACGCTAGAACAGCAAACAAAATGGGTATATGCACTTATTTTCTCTGGTTTTGAGCAGCCTTTCAACAAAGGCAGCTGTGAGAATGAATACATTCTGCCCTACATGCTCCTACCTGAATGCTGTCAGTCTTTTCAGCTACACTGTCTTAAGTGGAAAATACAAGACTCAATTTAAACTAATTAAAAACCTCTATTCCCTGCAGTTTTAGCTGAATTTACAGGTTTTGCACAGATGTAGACAAGGTGTATGTAAAAGCTCAGTTTCAACACACATCTTTACATTATTTGATTTTTCTACAACTCACCACACTAGATACTAGATTTCGTGAGCAAAGTGTTTTAGGAGTATTAAAAACCTTTCAAAGTTATGAAGAAGAAAAAACCAACTCCTTGTGCCAGGTTTGAGCCTGGGCCTGGGAACCAGGGTATTCTTTCACTAAGTCCTTTAAACAGCTACCTGAGAGCACATGCAGTACATGGTGTTGTGCACAGCCTTCCATTTTCTTCTTTCAAGAAGAAAGAGAAAATGCTGCTGGTTCAGGGACTGTAATGCTTCCCCTTGAGAAACAAGGCTTCAGCTCTTTTTCTGGGCTGAGAGAGCTCAGATCATCATACCCCTGATCCTGGGAACTGACAGGCTATCCTGTCTTCATCAAGCCACTCTCTTGAAGCTGGCCCATCGCCCAAAGAATTCCAGATTTTGATAATCAGGCTCAAGGAGACAGAAAGAATATAAGATATGATTTTGCAATATGAATCATTCTGCAGAAATACCAGCACTGCTCTGGGAGTGTTTTTTAATGTCTACACCATGGGCAGCAAGGGAGCTAAGCCTGATGCAGTAAAACTAACATAATGCTGGTTATGGTCACCACTTGCACGCCAGAAATTTAATTAGACAACAAGTTTCTGCTGCAGATGTAGCTGTGCTCTCTAGAGCAACAGCTGGACTAAAAGCTGGACTGAAGGACAGTGTGAAGGACCTGCCATGCACATGAAACCTAAAACTACCTTATAAATCCAGCTGAGATGAATTTCCTAGTGAGAGCTACAGGAACTGTATTCAGCTTGAAGTTCCACACTTCTGCTGGGACATAAAAAACATGAAGTTCCAACAGCTAGAAAAAAAAGAACAGATGTAAATGTATTACTATCCTCTTCCTATACACTTTGTTTTGTTTAGGCGGACTTCCAATTTATGTAGCAGGAATGGTTCCTTTGGTATAAACACAGGGACTAGAACAGTGAGGCCCTGTCTCACAGCAGTGACTGGATTGTGAGAACAGTGACAGCAGAGTAATTTGGGACTGAGAGCCAGCTGAAATAAGTCACATTAGAACAAGCTCCCCAATGGAACTGAGATAACAGAGAGCCTGTTCTACTGCTGTGTATCACTATGACAGCAATGGAGAGATCTTACCAAAACCAGTTGATACTCTGGAGAGTGTCATGACTACAAGAATCCCTCAGCTGAAATCCTACCTTTGTTCACCTCATAAAAAATGCAAAGCCCTGAAAGCTTGATTCAAATAGCACCACGACTTGATTGTGTTATCAAGAAAAAAAATTCAAAATATTTCTGACTGTTTTTTATAATATTAGCTACCTTGGAAACAAAAAAATGTTCCTGCTAATGCCTGCAAAAAGAATAACTAAGCTGGCTCTGAGCAAGGTTCACTTGGGCTGTGTTTGGACCTGTGATAGTTGATAAATTCCAGCTCTTGATATTTTTAGTAAAAATCAGATAGTACTGACAAGGTGATACACTTCCCTTTAACTAAAAGCCATGCAAATAAGTTTTATTAAATATTTCTGCAATCTTGAGTTACTTAGTATTAACTAGAAAATAATTCTTTCTACATATATTATTTTAAAAGCACATATTTTTTTCCTCTCAGGTATTCTAGAATCTTATTTTGATGTATTCTTATTTTTCATTTGTGAAGTCTAAAAAATCTGCGTGGAAAAGTTCAAAAACTCTCACCTGTGAAGTTTGAGGTCTCATTTGACTCAATGACATGTTGGTCCCTCTTTGTGACCACAGCAAATGCCAGCTGGGCTTTCTAATTTTCTTTTTGATTGAAGCGTTCTTTAAGAATGAGTTTCATGATAATCTGTTATGACAGAAGTTACTCCATAAATATGCTGGTTTTAATTTACTGATCTTCATTCCACTTATGAAAACTGAAGCTGTGTCTGTGCTGAGGCAGAAAGCTTCCAGCTAACTGCAAACAGAACCAACCACACCTTCTACACAAGTGAGCATCACCTAAGTAACTGGGGGAATTGCTAAATCATAGCCTTGTGCCTCTAACAGATCTGCCCTAGAACATTTCCCCTTAACATTTCCTCCCCTTTCATAAAAATATTTTGGTAGTATACAATTTTCTACACAATTCCACTGTTTTCCTAAAGACACAGACCTAAATACCCACAAAACAAGATTCTTGCAGGACCTGGATCTGATAAAGGGATAATTATTGTGAACTGCAGCAAACCCATTGTGCCAGCCAAATGCAGTGTTCAGAGGAAACGTGACTGTGCTGGGCAACCATGTCAGAAAAATACCTCCATAAATACAACCATGGTTCTGTCCTAACATTGCTATAGAATCATGGAACAGTTTGGGTTGGAAGGGACTTTTGGAGGTCAGCTAGTCCAAGCCCTGCAGTGAGCAGGGACACCTCCCACTTGGCCAGGTTGTTCAGACCCCCAAATCCAACCTGACCTTGAATGTTTCCAGGGGTGGGGCATCTCCCACCTCTCTGGTTAATCTCTTCCAGGCTTTTACCACCTCTAGTGTAAAAAACTTCATCTCTAATCAACCCTCTCAATTTAAAAGCATTCCCCTGGTCCTATTGCGACAGGCCCTGCAAGCTTGTTTCCATCTTTCTCTTTTTGTTCGGAGTTTCCTTGGTGTTCTCGCTTTGAAGGCTCCACCAGCCCCTCTGAGGTTACAAACCTCCTCTGGATTTTCACCTGCTGAACTCAGGGGCTGTTCTGCTCTCAACAGGAGATCTCTCTACTCCTCCTGCCTCCACCCCAGCTACTCCTAATTCACCTGCCTTGAGCACGACTGACCGAACCTTCCAAGTCTCACTCTGCCGCTGTGGAGTTAAGATTTCCTCATGTCAGTGGGAAATACCTGCTTAACGGGGCCCGTGTCCTTTTACTGGCAAGCTCCCGCAAACGGCCCGGGTGTGACAGCCCATCGCTGCCCGGTCGTTCCCCGCCCCCGGCAGGCACAGCACGGCTTCCTGCAATCGCTCCCGCGGGCAGGGAAGATGCTGCACCCCGCAGTACCTGATGTCACCCCATGCCCCACTTCACTGCCGCTCCCGGGCACTTTCTGCAATTAACTAGGACTAGAAAACTGATCTCCAGCCTACACTCAACACTCAAACTGCTAGCACGAACTAAGTTAGGAACTTCACTGCATCTCAAAATGACCGCCACACTTGGAACCCAGTGGCTATGATCACCAAGATCGCCACCTTGGTGCGAAAGCAGCGGCCCCTGCAGTCCCCACCGTGGGTGCGCGCAGGCGGGGTTATTTCTGTGCCCGCGGGCGGGTCCCCGTCCCGGGCTCACGGAGCGGCCCCGCCCGCCCGGCCCCGGCTGCGCAGGCGCCGCGGTCCGGGAGTTGTGCCCGCGCCGGGAAGTTGTGCTGGGAGTGCCGCGAGTGCCGAGCCGAGCCCGCCGCCGACCCCGCCATGTCGGGCTCCTCCAACGTGGCGGCCATGAAGAAGGTGGTGCAGCAGCTGCGCCTGGAGGCCAGTGTGACCCGCGTGAAGGTGAGCCTGGAGCAGCGACGGGACGGGACGGGACGGGGCGGACGCGCCGCCATTTCACCGCCCCGGGGCCGCGCCCGCCGCGCCGGGGCCGGGCCGGGGCCGCCGGCTCCCACCTGCCCCGCCCCGCGGACCCGGCTGGGCGGCGGCCACCGGGCTTCTCCCAGGGCCCCGTCGGGGTGCCCCGGCCGAGGCGACCCCCGATCGGCAGCGCAGCCGCGTCCGCTCCGCCGCCACCCCTGCCCGGGGCTCGGCCGCTCGCTCCCCGCTGCCCCTCGGGTCCGGGGGCCGCTCCCCGGCCCAAGCGCTCCCGGGGCGATGGACGCGGCCCGCGCTGCCCGTTCGTGCCCTCGGAGCGAGGAGCGCCCTTCCCTCCGGCTCTGCGGAGAGGCCGCCCGAGGCGGGGCGGGCAACAGGCTGGGCTGGCCCGGCACGGCAAGATGGAGATGTCGCTGCCAGGCACATCAAGTGCATTGAACTTGTGCCGCGCCGGGGCGAGACCGCGCCTGGCACCGCATAGAAGCCGGGCAAACTGCAGATACCGAGTGTCAGCGGAAGATGCAACTTTTTGAAACTTCGATCGTTCTATTGTATGAGTTCGGAGTTACAGCAAAGAAAAGCAAGACAAAGAATTTTTCCCTGATCACTTTTTAGCTAGGTACAGCATGCCAAAATCCCCTTCTGAGGGGGTAGAGTAGACAGGATTTTTGAATTGTTTGTGCCAGAACAAGGATCTTCATATATTTAATAAAGTCATCTCCAAGTCATCTCCTTGCTCATCTGTCACCCTTCAAAGTTTACCATGGAAATGGTAAAACTTCCAAAACTTAAAACTTCCAAATCAGTTCTCATTTTTACATTGTTCATCTTCTTGTCTTTAAGAAACAAAGAAACTACAATGAAATTGTTGCATAAAATCTAAACTATATTGCGGAACAATTTAGTTGTATTCTTTGTACTTTTCAACGTAAAAACCACATCCTCGGTAAAGCGTGTTCAGTGAATTCTAATGCCAGCCTTTGTTACAACTAGGTTTCTCAAGCTGCAGCTGACTTGAAGCAATTCTGCCTGCAGAATGCACAACATGATCCCCTACTGACGGGAGTATCATCAAGTACAAATCCATTCAGACCCCAGAAAGTTTGTTCATTTTTGTAATTATGTGAACTTCTTCAGTATCTTTCAGTGGTAAGTTCTTGAATTACAATTCATAAACTCTTTTGTCATTTAAATAAGACAGGCTCTATGAAAGGCACTCAGAAACATCTGACTTGTGCAGCTGGTGTTGGTCTAGATCCCCATTTTTGGTCCCTTCTCCCTTTTTCTGGTCACAGCTCTGTATTGGACACATGCTGGCCATTGGTATTATGAGCAGCACTTTGCTGCTGCAGAGCTTCCACCAGTTTGTGTAGCAGAATGGTGGGACCAGATACTACTGAGATGCTATTTGGACTAACAGTAATTGTGCTGTATCTTCCTCTCTATGAGGGTATTTCCCTTTTCTCACATAGAATTAATTGCCTGACAGCATATGGGTGAATCCTGATTGTGGCAGATAAAACAGACTTCAGTTCTTAAGCTTTTAGGGAACAGTTCCAAAAACAAATTAGTGGTAGTGGTCTCCAAGAAGAGCACTGCCCACTGTGGGGCGGGAGATGCCCTCTCTGCCAAAAGACAAAAGTATATACTTTTTAGGAAGTATTTATTTTTAAAAGCCCATATGCCACTCAAGTAAGCTACTACAGGGGTAGCAGTTTAAATAACTAGAAACAGTGGAATACTCAGTTGGATTTTCATTCCAGAGCCTTCATAGGTTCATTCATTAGCACTACTGCTATCACCAGGAAGACTACTCACTCATCTGCCATTTTGGTGACTAGATTTTAGGCTAACCTCTTTAGAAAGCTGAGTTTTAGATCCACAGTAGTTTCACCAAAATTCAGAGAGTCACCATAACTCGGTTATTTTGACCACAGTAAATGCATGATGATTTTACCGTGTTCCCTCTTCCTGTTGCCCCTTGATGTGGATCTGTTGGAGATGAGAGCACAGACATTATTTCAAAGCACCTGTTACACAGTTAACCATAGTTCACAATCCTTCCAAATCGCGTAGTGAGTCTTAACCTTGAAGAATTCTGATTGTGTAGCTGACTTCTATCATCCAAATAACTGTAGTTTTATAGATTTAAATTGTGCTGTTAGGCAGCTTTATAGAAGGGTGACCACAGTCAGATTGAAATGTTAAAATTGTTCTCCCCTCAAGCAGACTGTAGAAAAGTTGCAGATTTGTGTCCTAGCAGAATAACCATGTTTAAAGGCCAGAATAGTAACAGTATAGAAGTTGATCCTTGACTATTTAACAAGCAAAACTATATCCCACATTGTTTTGAGCAGTGAATTACAAAAGTATAACTGAAATATGCTTTAGAGTTCTTGTAGCTTTTAAAGTGACTTCTGTTGTAAATTTTTGCCAATTACTGTTATTTAAAAAACTCAAAAAACTCTTCAGACGCTTCACTAGTGTAGCTTCAGCTGTAAGCACTAATCCAAGGAAGAAATCAGATCATCTCTAAGCATTACAGACTGAAAACTTACACAAAGCCAAATAAACTGTAGTTGGTCCATGACACTTAGGATTCCCCACCAAGGTTTGCTGAAGTTAAGAAAATCCTGGGTGTGGATGTAGGGAAACAATGTTTGCTCTGTCTCACACGACATCTGCATACACAGGGCATAGAAGGCTTAATATCTTCTTTCTCTGCTACAGCCTTTGGAACGGAACTAATTTCTGCTTTAGTTCCACTACCTGTATGTGAAACTCCTTCACTTTGCTATCTGTTGCAGGCACTTCCTGAAAAGAGGTGATTCTGTGTTTTCTTGATGAGCCGGTAGCGTTTGTGCAGTCAGCACCACCTCACTGAGGAGGAAGTGTAATTTGTTAGTTACACAACAAATTCCCTGCTTTTCAAAGGCAAAGTAGAAACACGGTGTTTTGGTGAACAGAAAGTGACTGGGAACAGCTTCTTCTATCCTTTCACTTAGCAGTTTGGTTTCACTAAGTTTGGAGACACTAAGCTTCAGTTCTTTTGTAAGAGCTTTGATTATCTTATTGTATCTTTGGGCATGACTTCATTTAAAATTTATTTTTTAAACTAACAAAACAGCTGTGGAAAAAGAGGATTTTTTTCCTAAACTGTTGTCCATAGCATACTCTAAAATATGTATTCTTTGATTTTCTAACTAAATTTTGGATTTGTTTTTCAGATCTTTTAGCATCTTTTCCTACCTGCTGATGTGTGTATGGCAGAGTGCCTCAAGGAGCAGCCTGAAGTCTGTAAAAAAGCTTAGCTTTAACGTGCCAAATCTAACTCTAAAAGTGCTACTGTCGTCAAACTTCTTACCATCTACCTCTCCAGATGAACTGTATGCTAGTTATGTACTTCTGTTTCATACGGGAATCAGTTTTATACGCCAAGCAAAAAATAAAAGTGTCTTGACTTAGTCTGGTCTTGAAATTACTGTAAGAATTGGATTAACTTCTGGGCATGGTGGCACCTCACAGTCAATGCATCATCACTCTGTCACAGCTGGAGAGCAGAGAAAGGAGTGTAAATACTCTCTGCTGCTGCAAGTCTGCCTGGGGTTAACAGTCCTTCAGAACAATGAGGCTCCAGCAGTACCATACTTTGAAGCATAACAGAAATAGAACAAAAAAAATTTGAGACTGTTCAGCTGTACAGCTGTGCCATATCATAGACATCACATTAAGACAGAGTAAATTATTCTTAATGAGTAATTCTACCTTAGGAGATAACTTAGTCCATGTGCTTTCTTATTCATTAGGTAAATATGAAAAAGCACTTACAGCTGTATATGAAAAGGAAGTAGCTCAAAGGAAACTTGACCTTTTAGCTGCGAGTGAACGTGCTAACTTAAGGCAAAACAGTAGTTTATGTGCAGATAATACAAACTCGAGTGTTGCTGTGAGGCTGAAGCATTTTTAAAATTTTAATGGGGAAAACCCTGCTCAGAGACCTCACATAGTCACTGAGCAGCATTTTTAGATGGTAGCTTTATGAATGTCCTGTAAGGGGGTTTTACAAATTCTTTCCCATCCTTTCAACTGCTTTGGGTATACAGACCTCTTGTCAATGTGGTACTTCAGAAGAGATGCCTGTAGGAGTTATGCATATTGTTTTTGTCACTTCAGCAACATGCCTATTTTATGCAAAATGCTAATGAAATAAAATACCATGGATTTCATGGATTGCATACTGCCTTCTCCGTGTTCTCTGGATAGGAGAACCTTTTTGGAAAACTCTCCCCATACTGTCAGGAACAGCATACTGTAAGTTAGAAATAAGTTTCAAATATTTATCTCTTACCTGATTAACTGCAGCTGTCTGGGTTAACAGAAAAAATAAAACGGAACTGTAAAACTAGAAATATTTTATTTTGAAAAATTTTTTAACCAACATATTTGCATATTTGTGAAGCATAATCTGTCTACTGCACAGCAGCACTTCTGGCAAATCCTTAGTGATAGCTAAATGACAAGTTGCTCAAATACAGCCATAGTTTTTCCCACTTAACTGGAAAAAGTCACTGTTCTTGTCACGTTGGCTACAAATAGGAAGAGAGGCACATCCTACTTGATCTGCTGCTGTAGAAAGTTTTAATGTTTGCTGTTTGTCTTTCTGCAGACAGATACTGTTCAATATCATTATCATTAGTTAGTAGTCCAAGATCATCCATAGTTCAAAGCAGCTGCTGTATTCCTGGTCACCAGCAATTGGCAGATTTCACTTACAAGTGGAATTTTCTTCTACTTGTGTCCATTTCTCGACGCTGAAATTTAAAAGGAAAGTTGTTTACCAGCAAGTTCATGCAACAGGATGAAACACAAACAAGGATGACCACTCCATTTTATAGCAGGGCAGACAGTGAAATGTAGTTATTGTACAGTAGAGTTGCAAAGAAGTAGTTATGGTATATTGACATTCATTGTCCTTGCTATTTTTATTTTTTAATTGAAATACCACAGGATGTTTCTGCTTTGCACGACTCTCAAGATACACCTCTAAATACTTAAGTTAAATACTTCCACACTGAGAACTGCATTTATACTGCTTTTCTAGGGTAAGATTTTTGGTTACATTTCATGTCAGATTTAGCCTCCCCAAGCAGGACTATTATCATTACTAAGACATACCTTATGAATCCACTCATATTCTCCAAATTTGGAATCAAAGGTTCCTTTTTGAAGTGACCTCAGCTTCAATGTAAAACGTGGCCCAAGTTCTTGAATTCCCACTTTCTTTTCACTCTTGAAGATATATCTTGAGGAAGAAAATAATTAAAATTAGGAATTCAGTTACAAGAGTATTCTCTCTCACTTGTAAATGAATTTTGTGGGAAAATGTCACCTGTGGAATCTAAAAAAGATGTAGTCTCTCTGGTTGTGAAATGTAGCTACTTGTCTTCCAATGAACTGAGGATCGTGTGGGAAGAGCGCAGCAAACATGCGGCCGATGGAATGGCCGAGCCGTGTTGTGAAATTATTCAGGATCACTTCAGGGACGTGTTCTGTGGGCTCCTTCCCTTTCCGCTGAAATCAGAGTAACAAGAGTGCAAAGAACAGACTGAATGCAAAAGGATTTTAATGTATTACCAAAGAAGTGTTTGAAATAGGAAGACAGGGCCAAAACCATGCCCTAATCATTCTTTCAAATACAACCTAAGTTCATAAACATGTAAAGGAGCAGCTGGTAACATAAGGATCTTTGGTTCAACAATATAAATTCAATGAAAAAGCACAAATAATTTTACATTTTCTCCTGCACCATTTTTTACTCTTAGTAGAACCTGTTATAGTACACAATGCACTCTACCTATCGTAGTATTCCCTCTGTACTCATACCAACTAGGGATGTATGGGACTGAGAGCATATGGACTTCTTTAATTAAAACTAATAAGAGATAACCCATTTTACTGCAAATTACTTAGGGCTGAGTATGCAATACTAGGAAGAGGTGACAGGGCTATAGGAACAAGAACTTGATTTATTCAAGACAAACTACATCTAATGAAACCATTTACACTGCTGATTTTATATGCCCTATTGTGTGTATGCTAGACATGGGGTATTTCCTACTGATGTAGGTTATCATCTGCCATTTAATGACATGATTTTAAAAACACTGGGCAGATTATGAAACAACTGGCAGTAAAAGAAATACAGCAAAATAGCCTGGAAATGGAAATGTGCTGCTTATGAAGACTACACTAGTTCTTAACCTCCTGCTAGCTTACCAAAGAAACACATTTACAAGATCAAGCTGAATCATATCAAAATGCAGTTTTGACAGCTGAAGTAGACTGGATGTATTTATCATTAACCAACAGCTAACAACCAAAATTTGAAATTTTGTCAAATTTCTTCGAGTCTCACCTTTATTTCTTTACGCAAACGCACACTACTCATTCTAAAATGAGCAGTTGGACCATCAGGCAGGTGACTTAAAACAAGACCATCTGTGCACCAAGTTAAAAAAAGGCTGGTAAAATCAAGCACGTAATTTACAAAGGAACATTCAATGCAAAATGCAGCATCACACAGAGGTTTGGATCTATAATCTATGCCCAAGGTTTTGTTGTATGTTCCAACATACATTCCCAAACTACTAACTAGCTTTCTGAAGGATGTCCATTACATGCCAACAAGGGTTATCCTCTATTACTTTCTCATTTAACAAATTTGTAATGTTTTATCTAGCCAGAAGAAAAAAATGGATCTTCCTGGTCAGAAAAACTTGTTAATGAATCAAACTCTTAAATTTACTGAAATAATAACAGTGCTTAACCATGCATTACAAACAACAAAAGAGTGCCAACACTTTCTTTAATAAGTCCAAGTTCTATTAGCCATCAGACACTCAAGTTGGCACAGTGATTTTTAGCTCTGTAATTTGCACTGTGAAGAGAAGGAAAACAGAAGTAGATCTCTGATGTACACGACAGAATTGTTTCCTTTCCCTGAAAAATACACAAAAGGATACTTGGTATTTTGCGATCTTCATTAATGACAATTAAATCCGTGAAGTCCCTTGCAATACACTGTGGAATGATTCTTTTCAAAGCCAGCCCTCTTCGGTAGAAGACATGTGAGTTGGGTATAACAGTAGCCAGCTGCTCACAGAATCTCACTGTTCTCTGCAAAACAGGGGAGTTCAATTGCAGTGTGCAGAATTCAGCTGTTAGGAGAACAGAGGCCTGGTCATTCCAACTACACTCCCTGAGCATATATTACTTCCAGTATCTCTATAAAGATTTGAAGATAAGCTATTAAATTACTTCATTCAGATAGTGCAAAAAAATTTATTTGCAGTAAAGAATGCAGCACACCAGAGATTTTTTTTAGGACTTTTTTTTCCCCTTCCTCCATCACAGAAAAGCTGGAAAATGCAAAAAGCATACTCTCCACACTCATTATTTATAAAGGACACTGGTTTACAAAAAGTTCACTGCATCTCAAAATACAATATTTCTTCATGAAGTCAGGTCTGAGTTCTCAGATAAACTGTTTGAGGTTTATTTTTTTTTTTTAAAGTGATTTCTTTTATGGTTTTCAAAAATGTCAGTAATCTCTTCAATCAGGCAATGCTGATCATTTCAATAGAAGAACACATGCACAAGGTTGGGGCTTTTTTAATGGAGGAAACAAACAGTGCTGGAGAAACCAATGGATTACAGACACATACAAGGTTATTGTTGGGCACTAAATAAAATGACAGAAAAAAATCCATGTGAATGCTATTACCTTCAGTAACAATGATAGGATGAAAACCCTGGTACCTTATAACCATTTGGTTTCCAAGTAAAACATACGTACCCCACGAGGTCGGTCTGATGTTGTAATAAGAATTTTGGGAACAGTCTGTCTATTAAAGTATGGTGCAAATTCATCAGTTGCTTCATCAAAAGCAACCTGGAAGAACAGAAGTTTTGTTAAATCCACCATGTACAAAATACCTGAGAAACAATTGTTCAATGTGATCAAAATTTTAATTCACAACATCTATTCTGTCATTAATCACCTGAAGGTGTGTGGTTTTCATGTTTTTAAGAATTTAGTGTGATGAACATGGGCAGCTTTTACTACCAATATCAGAATAGCAGTTATTTAATACAGATAATGAAAGAATGACATCACCTCTTAGTAAATCCATTATGTGTAAAAAGTAATCCATCAACAGGTTAACAGGAAAGTGGGGAATATTCAGTTTCATCAATCAGTTTATGTCCCTTGTCAGAAAAACAATGGTTAGCTTATTAGCACATGCAGTTACCTCTTCATCATTGGGATCTACAGTGGTTTCATCATACACTCGCTGATTTTCAATAGTCTTTGGTACAGCTTTTGGAGGTGCCTAAAATACATAAAGCTTATTAACATAACATATTGATGTCATTATTAAATGCATTGCAAATGCCACATTCATAATACCACAATATTGTTTGTATTTCTACACAGAACTGCAAGTATTATTTATTTGATGCCACTTTTAAAAAAGAAGTTATATAACTTCAATTAAAATATGCACAGCTATTGGGACACCAGAGAGCATGAGATGCAGAGAAGCACCACTAGAACAATGTCACTTTTCAAAACAAAACAAAAAAGCAGAGGAACTGAGCTTTCTTTCAATTTTTATTTCTTCTGTGGAAGAAAAGGATTCTGCTTTCAACTGCAACACATTTTAACACAGATATCTAGAATTCAATGACTAATAAACTTTAATGTTTACCCTGTTAACTTACACTACTCTAGTGAGACTATTGTAATACAGGAACTCGCATCTGACTATCTTCAATCAGTCCAGGAAGGAAGCAAAACCTTTGTTCATAGCTTCACTTGGAATCCAGCAGATAACTGGTCTGAGCAGATAACTGGTTTGGTCGGCTCTGATTGTTTTAATCTACACAAAAATTAATATTGGAGTATAATTCCTAATAATATCAACACAAATGCCACAGCAATCATATCAGAAATAACTATTCAGGAGTGGTTTTATGTCATTAAAACTCATCCTGCCTGTGTATAGCATCACTTTAACACAGGAGCAACACGGTTTCTGAAGTCAGATGTGTGACAACACATCTAGACACGGCTAGACAACAGTGTTTCTGAAGACTACCACAGCCAGCTAGCACAGAGAGCATACAGTCATAGAATGGTTTGGCTGTAAGGGACCTGTAAAGGCCATCTATTCCAGTGCAGTGAGCAGGGACATCTTGGACCAGACCAGGTTGCTTTGGGCCCCTCCAACCTGGCCTTGAACGTTTCCAGGGATGGGACATCCACGACCTCTCTGGGCATCCTGCTGCAGTGTTTTATCACCCTCACTGTATTCACTGCTCCGCTTCCCTGAAGTGTGTGGAGAAGCCTTTTGGCTGACGAAGCTGAGAAGGCCCAGCTCCGGGCCGAGCTGCAGGACCCTCACCCTGGCGAGCAGCGCCCCGCTCACGGGGGGCAAGGAGCGGCCTCGCCGCCACACCGGCTCCTGCGGCCGGAACCTTACTTTGTCTCCGAGGGCCTCTCGCTCCTTCCTCCGCTTCTTCTTGAGGGCCAACTTCTCCTGCGGGCAGAGGAATAGCGCTCCGTTAGCCAGACCCGCCAGGCCCGGGCCTCCCCCGCCCCGCGGCAACGGCCCGCCCCACCTTCCTCTGCTGCTGCTTCCAGCGAAGGAACATGAAGTGCCGACGCTGTTTGTTCTTGATCTCGGACACGCTGAAGGTGGGCGGGAAGAGCACCCGCTCCGGAGCGGGCGGGCCGGCGCCATCCCCCGCCACGGGCCCGCTGCCCTCACCCGCCATGGCGCTGCTGCCGCGGGGCGGGGCCGGCCCCTCACCCTTGGCCTCTGCCCCGCCGGGCGGTGCAACGCATGCGCCGCGCGGGGTTCGCCCAGGGCGGGGCGTGGGCCTGCCCACGGCGTCAGAGTGTCCCGGGTTGGAAGGGACTCAGGAGTGTCATCAGTCCCGCTCTTCGCCGTGCACAGCACTCCAGTGCCATGTGCCAGAGCATTGTCCAAACACGTCTTGAACCTCTCGGGCTGATGCGGTGACCGCTGACCTGGGGAGCCGTTCCAGTGCCCAGACACCCTCTGGGCGAAGACTTCTCCCGATATCCACCCTAAAGCCACCCTGACTCAGCATCAGGCCATTCCCTCGGGTCCTGTCACTGGTCACTGAGCAGAGATCAGTGCCTGCTGCTCCTCCTCCCCTCCTGAGGAAGGTGGGGCTGCAGTGAGGTCTGCCCTCAGTCTCCTGCAGGCTGAACAGACCCAGCGCCCTCAGCTGCTCCTCACACAGCTTCCCCTCGAGGCCCTTCACCATCTTGGCTGCCCTCCCCGAACACTCTCTGATAGTTTCATGTCCTTCTTACATTGCGGTGCCCAAAACCGCGCACAATACTCAAGGCTGAGCGCGGAGCACAGTCACCTCTCTCGACCCACGACGTGTCAGGGCTCATTGCTCAGCAGACAGCGAACCTGGAGATAAAATCAGTGTATTTCATAGGGGTTATTGCTGCAGTGTTTTTTATTAACCGAGTTAGCTGTCAGAGTGGGAAGCTTTGAGCAAACGTGACGCGTTGATGGGTTTACATTCCTGCAGGTAACTGCATGGCGAGCGGCGCCTGCCCGTGTGCACACTTTCACGTTCAGACCTTTGCTCACAGTGACTTACATTTTGGGGAGCACCTGTTTATTAGGAACCATAGGGGTTTTGATGACTATGTTCCCAAAAGTTATTTTTATTCCATTGAAGTCTGTTAAAACTTGATGTTAAAATGCAACAAGAACTCCTACAGCAAATTAGAGCTTCAATTTACATAAAGTCAGAAATTAGTTTTTCTATTCCTGAGCTGATTTTCATGCTTAGAGATGTGCAAATGCTTCTGCAAAGACTACACAGTGTTTTATGGAAACTGAGTACTCAGGGATTTGAGGGGACCTGTTCTAAATTGTAGACATTTTTAATCTCAGACTGCAAAATTCTGAGCTTCAATGGGACTGCTTAGTTCCATTTGTCCCAAGCATTTTTTCAAAGCTTGATGTCTACTAATTTTATATACAAGTACTATTTGTCTTTAATATTTTTCTCTCACTAAAAAAAGGAAAAAGAAATCTGTTAACATAAATATAGGAAGATAGTGAAAAAGAATACCTACAAATAACCAGAAAAACAGAGAATATCTTAAGCCTTGTTCTGTCCTATAAACAAATTTTGTTCTGCAACTCAACTTGCTTCACTGAGATTACTTCTGCTTAACACAGAAATGAAAGATCAAAGGCCTCATTATGCACAATCCCATATATTTCTGGCCTTGCTCCCATTTTTGTCAATAGAAAATATTTCAGCTATCCTTACTGCCTTAAGGATAAGTAGTTTCCATGGTAATTGAGGTTGAGAGGATTTTGTTGAGAATATGTTAACCAAGGACTGCTGTAACTTTATCTCTCTAGCTGATGCAGATGTCAGAGATTGCAAGGTTATTTCTCAAAGTCATTAGCAGAGATTTTCATCACTGCTATTAGCAGAGCATACAGGGAGTTCTGTGTTGTTTGTAGTTCCGGTTTGCAATGCTGTTTTTGCTGGGATCACTGAGTGCTTACATGAGGAAAAAACATATTATCTTTCTCCCTCCTAGCAAGAGAGATGACAACCTCCTAATATTATTCAAATACCTTTCTTCCAAGGACTCAGAGGAACAAAATAATGATACACAATAATACAAAAACTTCCTAGGGCAGGGGAGGGACAACAACAAGACACCAGAAACACACTGAGGACTTGGTAGAGATCACTGACAAGGTACAATTATAACTTCAATAGAAGGCCCAACTAATAAATGCATGCATAGTATTACTTTAGTTTTTTCATAGAAGTTCCAAGGTCTTTCTTAGCTATGAACTCAGATCTGTGCAAATAACATTTTTACCAGGATACTCTTATTTTACAATTTAAGTAGCATTGTAAATAAAACTTTTTGGAAAGTAAAAAAAAAATCTTTTGGAAGAAGCTGCTTGGTTAAAACAAAACAACTGGGAAAAAACCACCAAAACCCAAACAATCCCCCACCCACCCATACAAAACCCCTCAACAAGCAAGTTCTCATTGTGATGAATGAAGACATTGATGCCATGTCAGCACTTAGAAATTTTGGAGGAAAATTCTGTAAATTAACCCAGCTCAGTAGTGAAGCATCATTTTAAGTTATATCAATAGAGCACTGTTTTGGTTTTTTCTGTTCTGTCATTTCAAAAAGTTGAAAAAACATTTTGAGATTAAGTCAAAATGACAAAACTTCATCTGAGGAAAGGAAATTAGGTAAGAAAATATAGAAAGAGGTGAGAAAAGAGGGTAAGGTACCTTTGGATTCAATAATTCCCAGAACTGTTTTGGAGGTGTGGGGTTTTCTTCTTTTTCTTTTTGTTGTTGGGTTTTTTTCGGGGTTGGGGGGTGGTTGGTTATTTGGTTGGTTTTGTTTGTTTTTATGTAATAACCAGCATTTTGCTATTTTCCTGTTTTGTTCTGTTTTGTTTTGTTTTAATTTGTTTTCCTGAAGGTTGAGAGCACCATATTACTCGTTTCTTTCCCTTCAGCTGTGTAGATAATGAAGTGGTACCCCAAAGGTCTGGTTTTGTTATGCCTGTAAAAACCTCAGCCTTGAGATTGCAGGGCAGCTTTGATCACATCTGAACCCTCAGCAGGCTCCTTGTGCTCACAGCTTCTCTCTGCTGAACACCACGGAATGTGTAGCAGAGTTGGTGATAGTGGCTTTGCTTAACTGGTAGTTGAAGAGTTGAAGAAGGATACAGAAGACAGGAGTTTCCAGCCTCTGGAGATTAACATCTTACCTGTCAATGGAAGACTGAAACCACAAGCCTGCAGGTTTTTCTGAGGTGAGAAGTGTCTTCATTCTTCCAGCTGAAGCTACTGCTGTGTGTCGAATAAGATCTAGAAAATGCTGAATCAAATGGCTAGGCTGGGCACTCTCCTTCTGAAGGGAAACAAGATTTGACTAATGGCCAGATCTCAGTGCTCTCCCTGTAGTTTACTTTAAAAGTTACACAGCAAAAAACAAGTTATAGGGAATGAATTGTAACCAGCTTCAACGTGGTCTCACCAGGCTGGGATAGTCAGAGTGGTGGGAGATGCTCCAGTGGCAGGAGAATCTGTCTTTGAGCCCACTTCTCTTCAGCTGAGGAAAGAGTTGGGCATGGGCCCACCACAATATGCCATTCTGTGAAAGATGGACATCCATACCATCATTTTCTGAGAGAAAGCCTGCAATTGTGTTTTGTAGAGAGCCTAAGCTGGTGGTACTTGCTATGTATTATTGTACCAAGCCATCTGGGGCCTCCACTGTAGAACAGTCTCTTGTTCACCCAGCTAGGCGTGAGCACAGAATAAATGCTGAACTGCTTAGCTCTTTCCACATTGTTCCCAGACTCAGGCATACCCAGAGCTATTTCTCCAGGAGTGCATTTCATTAAATTACCAGGTGACTATGCAGGAAGTGTGTGGGTAGTTTTTCATGATCATCTGTTTGGGACTTAAAGGCTTGCATTCCTTAGTGGATCTTGTCTACAGTCTTTTAATTTCAGTGTTTTCAGTCACCCAGGGCAATCTCTCTAATTGATAAAATGGGTATCATGCACAATGAGGTTGGGTATTGTTTAATATATCAGGATGAACACTAGGTCTTACTATGTGCTCTCAATGCCCTGTCCTCCTCTCATAACACAACACCAAAAAAAATTATTTTCCTATGCTTTTCTGGGTTTCTCTTCTTTACAGTACCTGAGCTGTGTACAAACATTAAGATGCTTATTGGAAGAGGGCATGATGTCCATTGTACAGATGGGAAAATTAAACTAGCCTGTCAAAACAAAATTATCAAACACACTTAGAGGATTTAAAAAAGAAGGCATTTTATAAGGAATTCTTGCAAAAAAACCTTGCAAATGTATTATTTAAAAATTACGTAAATTCCATATTCTGCTGCATATGGGTGTCCAGTTTTCAACTCACTTGAGTTTAAAAAAAATAACTTTATGTAAGGATGTCAACACAGTAGTAAACATGTGGTTATAACCAACATAATAATTTTTTCCCACAAGACTTATCAAGATGGCAGAGCTGGCCATTATCTTAATCTGAAGATTGGCCTGGCTAATACTGGGTAGTTGATTTACTACAAGTGTGTCAGCACTTCTGGTTAGTAGATTATAAATATTAGTTAATGCATTAATTGTATATAGGCTGGAAAAAAAAAAAGATAATGTCATTTGCTAGAGTTTCAAGTGTCCAGTGTAGAAAACTGGAATACTTCCCCAAAGAGAAATTCTATGGACAATAAAGTTGTATTTTGACACAATTAGACTTTTTGAGAAGTTTATCCAATAGTTACCCATGGCAAAGTACTGAAGAAGCATCTACTGTTTCCAACCTGGTATTTTGCTCAATTCATTGTGCTGCTTCTGGAGATCCCTGCCCTTTTCTAAAGAATTATGCCATAAAAGGGAAGACAGTCAATGGCAACATTTCATCAACCTTGTGGGTACGTAGAAAAACTTGTGTTTCTTGGGAGGTGTGGTTCTCTTTGCAGAAAGTGATGCTTGTATCTTTCTGCTGGTGCAATTACACATAGCTTGGGCTGCCTTAATAAAAGACTCCTTCATGTATAAAATAAGAAGGAGTTAATCCAAGATTAGAGTATGACTTATTTCTAGGCAGATATTTCTCAGAATATGCTACCTTGTGTTTTCATTTTATTTATTTAATTCCTGTTATTTTATATTAAGGCATATTTGTGCAGTAGTGGAATAATTTTGCTGAAATAAATAGAGCTTGGTGTAACCAATAATTTTGCTTCTTTTTCTGCATACAGTTTGCCCACAGATAGAGAAGAATTTTCTCCCTGTTCAAAATTATTGCAACATAATTTGTAGGTGCTACTACAGAAATAAGGTGATTATTTTATTACAAAGTAAAAGGTGTCAAGTGAAACTGTCATTTCCTTCCCCTTGAAGACTGCTCTTAACTCCATGGTATCAACATGCATTTTATTGAGAAAAAGCAAAATATTGCTTAAATGTTCCTCTGTTTTAATACATTTCAATGTCTGGCTATATTACACTTGGCTCTTAGTATATACTTTACATTTTAAATTGAGAAAAATAGTCAGGATCATTTTTTTACTTGGCATTATTAATAAGTGAGAAGTATTTATAAATAGCTAGTGACAGATACTAGTTATTTTACAAATTTTAAGATAATCTTGTATAAGAAACAGAAGTTGTGAAGTGATACATGATAAGAAATTAGTCCACAATGCTCCCAGAATCTAGGTGAGTTAACTTGAACAATGTGCATTTTAGTATAGTGAAGTGCAGGCTAATGTTGCTAGGAAAGAAAAATGTAATTTAGTTACCTGAGGGAGGGCTGCATCATGAAAAGGAGTGATGCAGAAATGCAGTTAGGGACACACAGAAATGCCATCCTTGTGGATGAATGTGGGGAGCACTGCAGGAATGGGGATTTTGTTGGAGGAACAGTAGGTCTTGCCCTGATACCCAGACAAAATCTGAGCAACTGGTTAAGCAGAACTGTGTGGGTTCTTCTTTTTACAGAAGAGACTTTAAAAGCTTCATCTCTTTGGCCCATCAATGAATCAGGGAAGAACTAACTCACCTGAAATTACATGAATAAAGAGAATTATCATAGAAATCTTCAGTTTAACAGATAAATCTTTTAGAAGATGCAATGTTTGAAAACTGAGTCAAGAGATCTTTTTTATTAAAAAACAAAATCAAAACAAACAGAAAACCCCTTGGATTAACAAAGCCCTGGGAAACAAATTAATAGGTCTGTGATGTACTCTTTTTCACATGAATTCTTTAAATCAAGGTGGTGGATTTTTTTTTCCAAAGGACACATCCCTCAATCTAATTATCACCAGTACCGTGCAAAAGGTCAGGCTGGAGACTTGTGGTGCTTTCTTCTGGCCTCAAAACCTATGATGCTATGAAACCTCAAAATGAAATAGAAAAAGCACTTTCAAATGTTTCATAAGAATTGTAGAATATCTTCCATAATATTGATATGGTAGGTGGTTAGACACTGCAATGAATGGACTTTTAAAATAATTTAACAGGCTACATTTTAGCTTCATTAAAGTTGGGGTTTTTTCCTGTTTGTATTGCTTTATTTTGATTAATAGTCATTAGAATTGCAGTATTTCTTTTATTTAGCCAACCAAGCCCCTTTCCCTGGATAAGATTGTCTTTCTTTATTGGTTTATCAAATCAAATAGATTTGATTTAAGACTGATATTTCAATGTTGTGTGTTTACCTCAGGATAACTTTCTGGAAAGCATATTCTGTATTTGGCAGTGATCATAAAAAACATCAAAAGCCAAATTATTGAATCTAATAAAAACAAATGCTACTGCAAGAAGTAGTTGCAAAATGTGTAGACAGACTGGTGGGCTCGTATGAAGATTTACAAGATTTCTTTCTCTTTTATGTTACAAACTCTCAGTAACTTTTCTTATGTGTTGATAAAATATGCGCATGCTTTTGGACATTAAAAGTGCTAATTACAAAATAACAAAGATAAAAGCAATGTAAGACATTTATCTTGGAACGTATAATCCCAGTGTAAGATAAACTCTTTTTTCCAGCATGCATATGTAGCTCTTATTACTGAAACTCAAGCTGCACATAATTATTGGTAACAGAAAAACACTGGCATTTACCTCCCACACACAAAGCCACACCTTACCCTCCAGGAAATCCAGAGAGCTTCCTAAGAATTATTTCTACCTGTGGCCTAGATTTCAGCCTCTTTTGTATAATTTTACAGTGGAAGCTTGTCAGAGCCAATCCTGACTGGTGCACAGGGTTTGACTGAACAAAGAAATGAAACTCATAATGAAATTTGGTCTTACATTGGACCTTCTATCACAGGATCTCTTCTGCTTGGTCTGCATGGTTCAACAAGCTTGATGCTTTACCCAACACAGACTGATGCTGGAGAGAATCTATTCTCTGCAGTAGGAGAGAGAGGACAGAATTAAAAGCACATTTCAGAAAAAGTTACATACAAATTGACAAGGAAGTGTTAACTAAAATAATATTTCCTTTGTCTGTATTTCCAAATTGATCACTTTTTACTCCCGTTTGGAAAAATACTTTATTTCCTAGGCTTGCGTGGAATTATTTATGAAAGAGAAGGCATGGCATGGTTTCCTTTGGCAGGAGAAAGTTAGACTCAGTGGTTCAAACCCTGGGGTTTTATTTCTCCAGGTGACTTTTAGATACATCTGCAAAGAAATGGCAGCATTCAATCCAATCCCAGGATCGTATCCATCAGCTGACAATGCATCTGGCCATGGCCTCTGTCATTCAGCCTCACCTGGAAACGTGCAGTACTGTAGTGCCAGTATGGGATTCAGGACATCTGTCCTGTCCTCAGTCTCTTTCTTCACAAATATTTTGTGGCAGCCTCTGATACATCCTTTTGAACCTTATTCTTTTACAAAGTCACTGAGAGAGCGTTTTTGCCTTATACAAATAAAGAAGAATAATATATATTTCAGAAAGAACAAGGGACCAGCAAACCTCCTAGGAAGTCCTCTGCTGGGAAGCAAAGTCACTGAAAAGGAATTTTATCAGATCACAATTGCTACTTCTCTGCCATGGTGTCCAGAATATGGAAAGTAACTCTTGATTGCCCAAACAAGTAAATATTGAGAGAAGATAAAGAGATTTATACTTCATCTTTATCTGGTACTAATACAAGGAAAGGTGGAATGTTGTTCAGGACCTGGGTCCTAAATTCAAAAGGGTGGTGAAAAATTAGAAGGATTTCATAGAATAGAGATGAAACTTGATTACATGAAACTCCTTCTAATGTGGGGTTCAAGGAGTTCCACCTACTTAGCTTATCAAAGAGAAAGTTAATGGGGGCCCTTTATGTACCATTCTATGGTGTAAATATTCATTCAAAAATCCATGCCTTAGCTCAGGCAGACAAAGATCCAAGACCTGCAGTCTTAATTTATAGTTACCCATAATGAACCATGTAGATGGTTACCAAGAATTATAGTAAATTTTCTGTTGATATTTGTATCAAGATATATGTGCCCCCCTTAAGATGATACAATCTAGTTTGGACAGGGTGAGTTCAGGAAAATCTGCTCTCCATTGTGCCAGAAGTCAGACTAGAAGATCACAGAGGTCATATCAGGCTTTCTAATCTGTTAATTAGATAGTTTATATAAATTCAGATTAGTTGGGTCTGTGTTTTTAATAAGCAGTGTCTTTAATGGTTGGTGTTTGACTGCAGCCTCACGTAATCTCAGCTGGTTCTTACGGTGTGTGTGTGGTGGGACTCTGTCATTCTACCAGCACCTCCACCTTCATCCTCAAGTGTTGCATCATTAGCTTGTTACACAGCCTGCAGGGTTGATACTGCTGATATGACACCAACCTTAAAATCATTTAGAGATGGAGTGATGGCATTGCTGGAGATCCCAACAAAACTGCTCTAGATCCTGCACACAAGTTATTTATCAAGACCAAATTCTGTCACACATTTTTTAAATCTTAGGTAGAATATAGTGCTCAAATCATTGTAGTCTCTTTACAGGTCTTTGTTGAGGATACTTAGCATGTCATACTAGATTTTTTTTTTTTTTTTTTTTACAACTAAATGTATAATTTTCCAAGTTTTTATCCAGGCTGAAGCTAATGTTTTTTTAAAAAAAGTTTTGTTGTCACCTGTTCTTTCAGCCGTATTTTGCTCAGCAGTCCTGGGAACAGCCTGCTACCCTGTCAAGGATTAACCACACCCGTTGGACATGCTGCTGTTTCTCTGGGCACCCCTTCAGCTTTGCATGGAGAGCAGCACGTCCTTAGCACCTTCTCATCAGGAAGCAGTCCATCCTTTAGGAGACACTACGATTTCCTGTCCTTTGGGCTCAGGATCTTTCATTCCTTCAAGCCTGTTGGCAGAAATTAAAAGGGATACTTCTGCTGTTTCAGGTGAGATGTCAGTGCAAAGCCCTCACCTACTGGCTGAGTTTCTAGGTATTATTCTGCCTTAGGAAGAAGCCAGCACTCCTCAGCTCTGCAGTTCAAAACTCTTTGAAAAGTACTGTTCCCTTCCTGTTTACATTCATAAATTGCTTCCATTTTACTCATTTCAAAAAGGAAGGTGCAGAGGATAACTCTCTTCACTCTTTTTGTTGTGCCATGTTTTGATGCCAGTTAAGCTCCTGCTAACTTCCTGAACCCTCTGGCCTTCAAGTACTTCTTGCTTTTCCAAGAATTTTAACTGCCACTACCTAAAATGGCAATGCTGCTGGATGTTCCAGTGTAGTGTCAAAGCAGGCTTCCACCTGCTGTGATCTGGAAAAGACATTGCATATGTCCACTGCATATCCACTAGCAGAACACTGTGTGCAGAAGCCAAGCTATGTACTGAGGGTGAAAAGCATTTCACCAGGTTTTGAGAAAACCCTTGTAACTAAGCCTGGGTTAAGGCTTAGCATGAAGCTGGGATAATCTTATGACTAATAACAGATCAAGCTCAGGAAAATTGTTTAGCAGCAGAACTGCTGTAGTGTTCTGGAAGGGCACCCACAGAAGGAAGGAAATGAACCGTTTGAGTCTGTTAATATAAAACACTCTTTATCCCTCCACCCATAGGCACACATCTTATCTGTACCACTCCTGCATATCCTAGATCAAATGGGAGAGCCATCATACTTCAGGGAGCTAAGCACTTTTGAATGCTGTATTTCACAATACCAGAGCTCTGCAGGTATAAATTTTTTATATATACTGTGTTCATACATCCCTGTACAAGACTTACTGGAACCCTTTTCAGTATTAAGCTATCTGGGACAGGGTGCTACAGGAATCTGAAGTACTCCTTTTGGGAGTATCCAAATCAGGAAATTCAAAGCACTAACAGATACAAACCTGTATCAGCAGTGAAAGAAATAGCATGGGTGGTTTTCTTTAAGAACAAAAACATGTATTTTAATTGAGAATATTGGCTGTCTATGTTTAGATGCTTTAAAGACTTGTGCCTTTGAATGTATTAGGTCCAGTTTCCAAGGCTGTTGAGAATTTGCCAACTGCATAATTTTCATCTGTAATTATGAAAGATTACTGTCAGAAAAGCTGACTTTCATTTTTGAAAGAAATTCCTGAGAAGATACTGAAAAAACCAGACTCACCCTCAGTGTTTCTGATGAACCTTTCACAGATTCTTCTGACAAAGTGATGCTGGTAAGATAATAGCTTTGCTAGAGAGCTTTTGAAAACTGGTCTCTCAAGCTTAGAAAATCTGTGTGAAGAAAGTAATAGTTATCATTCAAACTTGACGCCAGACTCTAATTAATACTTCAAACACAACACAACAGCAGGATTTTTTTTTAATCTCCTTGCTACACTGCAGTAGCCACACCTACATCCTTTTAAAGGAAACATATTTCTCTTCTCCTGGATACTTTGCACGTATGTATTAATTTGTACAGTGCACTCATAAATTTGTTTAGAGTTTGGCTCTTCTAATTTTTACTCTGTTCATCTTATTGTAGCACTTTATGCAGTGCTATATTTAAATTAAACAGGACTTCAAATGCTGTGGGGCCTTGAAACGTCCCTTGCTTAGGAAAGACACCTTGTTCATGGTAAAAGTGGTAAGAGCCACAAAGCTGCTCAGTTTCACTCTGCCTTTACCACACAGGTATAAGTAAGCCAATCAGACCTGTTGTGCTCAACAGTGTTCTGTTTAGGAGTGTCACTCGATCCCACAAAGTGCTGGCCTCATGTTCCCAGAGGAGATGGGGACCATGAAACACAGATTAGTTTTTTATCTGAAAAACAGTGTTTCGCCTTTCCTGCACTATCTGTCTCGCTGACAGACATTTCTGTTTACCAAGCTAAACCCACAGACTCAAATAGCATTATTCTATGATTTTCAAAGCAGCCAAACCACATGCTCTGCTCCTCTTTTCTTAGACTGATTATATATGTGCTGGTAGTTAGCAATAAAGGCACTGAAAACCAGAAGAATTTAGCATTAAAGAAATATAACATTTTCTTACAAAAAAGTATTGAAATCCCAAGTTCTCTGCACCTGCAGGGTCCTGAGCAGTGCTTGCTCTTTCAAAAAACCCCAGCTGTATATTTTGACATACAATATGGGTCTGACTTGTAAAAAGCACAGGTTTTGAAATATTCTTATAGTTTTCCAGGAGAGACTTTGGATTCCTTAAGAAATTTAATGTATGGAAAACATGCATGTACATGTATTTTGTAGTCATATTTGTGGCTTTATTAAAGGTTATCCACAGAACTCTTTACACCCAGCAGCAGCAAATCATTGCTGTATAGAACACAGACATACAAACGTGTTAAACACACCTCTTTTAAAGGGGCATTTCTGAAAGTGCTTGCCATTGCTTTCCTGATATGGCTGCAGTGGTCTGGGGGTGCAGACACCATACCAAACATGAAATACAATTAGAAGTCAATGGAGAGGCTTTAGTTGGGGTACACACTCCCATGGAACATTTTCCTACTGTTCTTTGGAATCTGGTTTATTTGAAAGAGTCTAGATTGTCAGACTTATTTTGGTGACCAGTAAATTATGAAGGACAGAGGGTGACTTTTTCTCACAGAATTAAAATAGGACTATGAGGAGCAAATAAACTCATGAAGAGTGTAGCAACCTCCCCAGGTTGTACATTATACACATTTTCATCCAGCAACTTGATCCCATATAATATTATGCATTCCCAGGAATGGAAGAAGCCCAAGGAGTCATCCAAAGGAAGAACAGGAAGACTAATTCTGCTGTTAATATCTCTGTTCTTTGAATTTTTATTTGCTGTATGGTGTGAGTACCAAAACAAGACCTGCAGAGATGCCCAGGAAGGACTTCCCTCATCCTGGTTTTCCCCCATTCCCAGCATTTAGCAGGCCATGTGCACCTAAAATATATTCTTAGTCTTCAGAGATCTTAAATCTTCCTAGAGAAGAAACTATTCTTTATATCCACACCACCCATCTTCCTCAGTTCAAACAAGAGAAATCAGGGCTGAGGAGATAAAGCTTTCATTCTGCCAGAGGCAGGCTTTGAAAGAGTATCTTAAGCTACTGAGATGTAAAAAAATGTACCTATAAAGGTGGGAATATCACTTCTTCCTGATTTGGGCACTGAAAGTACAACCATGAACAAAGAGACACAGGAACTTCACCTGTGCCCAGCTCATGTGCCTCAGAGAGGTTCTTCTGTCAAGGCATGAGGCTCTCTGAGGTCTGTCCTAACAGCACCTGCCAGTGCCAGGGACAAGGTCATGGTCAGGCCAAGGTCATGCAGCTCCTGCTGGGGACATTTTCATCAGGACTACCTACCACCCTCAAACACAGCTTGTGTCAGAGACTATGGAAGGTTCAGATTTTACCCTTCAGGTTGTATGGGTGATTCCCATGTCTTTGAAGTTCTGTTCCCACTGAAGATGAAGGCAAATTCCTGCTGATATTAATGGGGTTAGGATGTGTCCTTGTCTCTGTTTCTTGCTGTTGTTTCCTTTGTTGCAGTAGACCTATTCCTTTATTAAAGTTTTTGCCTGGGGGAAAAAGCAAAGCCACGTTGCTAAATAAATTATGAAATATTTACATTTGTGAAGCCAACCCCTTATGCCTAGCTCCTCCTCTGATATTAAGATGACACTTTTTATAGAGCTTCAGCTTCTATGCTGCCATTATTCCTTTGTGGGATCCGAGACCAGGAGGTGACAAAAGAGCCACCATGAGCCAAGTGACAGTAAGTAAGACCCAGGAATTATTGCTGATTTTGACTCAGTGCAGTAAGAAACTACAACTGTGGGACAGTGATGGTTTGTTTAGTACAGGAGAGCAAAGTAGGATCAGAGATGAGACTGAAAAACCATAAAACTGGAGAGGTTTCTAAACAAAGCTTGATTTTTAACCTGACAATAAAAGGCCATTTGTTGTACAAAATATCCATAATAATAATGATCCCAGGAGCAAAGAATTAAAGGCATCAGTTTGCTACTCCCTATGTATGTTCTTTTTACTTTTTTTTTTGTATTTGTATTTACTTCTGTTTGCCTGCAATGCTGCAAGAATGAATGTAGCTCACGTTAGTGTCACCAGCTGTAATGAAATGATCTGCAGTTACTCTTGTGAATGTTTTGCATCTCTTGTTTTTATTGTATTTGTACATTGGCTTTAAACCTTAATAGCAGCTTCCTTCTTTAAAAAAAATGGTTTAGCATGTTGTTCAAATATGTATGGTTCAAACAGGTTAGCCTAGCTTGTGAATTTCTCCCTCCTACTTTTACCTGTTGAATGCATTTGACTTTACCTTACCCCACCTCTTGTAGGTTTGGAAACAGAGAGGCAATGACTTTCTTGGGTGTTGGTTTGCACTGTGCTTTTCTACCACTTGGCTAAGTCACTTCAGTTTATGCTTTCTGCTTTTATCTCTGTGGTGTAGCCTATGGAGACTGAACCCGTAAATTGCTTAAATGTTAGGTAACTACCATAGCAAATGAAACATCCTGTTAACTGGATTTTTGCACAGCTAACTCCAAAAGTTTCTCCATCCCAACACCCAAGGTCTCTGACTCCCTTGGTGTTGACCATTATAATGATCCTTCTGCTCTTCCCTTTCTTCCCTTTCTTGTTTGTCTCCAGTTGTTTTGTTCCCTCTTCTTCCTTTGCCCTGCAAACAATTTTTGCTGCCATTTCTCCGTCTATTCCCATCTTTTGGCAGGTTGGTGAGCAGCTAGGAATACAACTGCACAAACTGTCCCTATCTGCTGGGAAGCGTCTTTTTCTTTGCAAAACGTTCTGTGCAAAATTTTCAGTTCCTTCATTCTCACCTTTGCCTTCTTGAAAAAAAATATTTGGAGTAGATAGAAAGCAAGAGATTAAAAGATGAGATTTTCCGTGCACAGTGCCTAGGATTTACAAGGTCAGGATGTGAAATGGAGCAGCTTTCAGAGCAGGGAAGAGTTTCTGAAATTGTGCTGAAGTGGAGGACAGTGGTGCTTACCATGTTCCTACTAGTGAAAAAATACACTTTTAAACTGCTTTATAGCAAGAGAAATATTGATATATGGCTGACAGAACATTAGCCCAAAAAAGAACCCTGGAAAATGGCAGACTCAAAAGTGCCCTGGAGCTAAATACTCTCACTCTTTAGAAAGTCATAAGCAAGCAACAAGAAGAAAACACTCGGTGACACAGCTTTTAGTGAGCTTTTGGCAGGTTTTGGAATGTAATGGAGAAACCATGCAGTGCTATAATGTGATAAATTTGTGGGCATTAATACATGTGAAGACAGATTTTTGGATTACTGTATTATGATGCACAACTCTCTGGCTAATTTGCATGCAACATTTCTATGATTAATAAATGAGGCAATGCTGGAAACTACTGTACTACAGTGAACCACTTGTAGCAATTGCTAGCACTCCAGCATGCAACATTAAATACTATGCTCTGCTTCTGTAAGCTTTGAATATTTGAACATCAGTTTGCAGTTCCCAGGCTGCAGAGTGATCAAAGGAGGGGAAGAATGTTCCTTACTTTTATCCCTCTTAGAGAGAACCGGAATAGACAGCAGATACCTTCTGTAGAAATGTCAAGCAAATACAAATGGAAAAACATAAAATCGAAAGGACTTAGTAAAATAAAGAGTAAAAGGGCAACACAGCTCTTTATAAAAAGCAAAATATATTTTTCAAGTCCTAATGTTTTGTAGTTAACAGTTTTAGTAAAACGAACATATCATATATGCATAGAATAGCATACTCTCAATACTGGGATAAATAATTTAAAGGCCATAAAGATAAGCATACAATGGGTCTGCATTAAAAAATTTTATTATGCTGTCTGAATCCAAGATCTAAAACTACAACTAATTTCTTGGTTCAAATGCCAATTCTTTTACAGCATTCATGCCAAATTTGTGAGGATTATGAGGAAATTCAGAAGATTAGATCTATATTCTGCTATCTTCAGTCTAAATAAAAAGGTGTCAGATATGTGGCACATATGGCTAACAGCTCAGGGTATCAGGATATCTAGAATACACCAATATTGCTATCCTAGCTTGGAATTTCAGACCAGGCTCTCTGCCTTTTACTATGAAGAATTTTTTCCCTGCTACAAAGGGGTTTTTCTCACGCTAACACAAATTTTTCTCAGCCTAACACAAATTTGTTCTTCTCCATTCTCATTTTTTAATTCTTGTCGTTTAAAGGAAGCTTTGTGAAATTAAAGAGGTGCATCATATTCTTGCATCACACCCTGAGCACAGTTAGGCTTTGGCTTCCTGAGCTTTCAGATGACGCTGCCAGCACCACTCTGCCTCCTGAACATTTTACTGCAGGCATGGGCAGCTTACATGTTCTGAAGCAATGACTATATTAAGTACCCAGTGATGTATCCTTCCCAGAAACTGAAAATAAAGGTATAAAAGAAATCTGCACAATAATTTATGGGCGTTAACATATGGGTGTAAGTTTCTCTGTGGGTAATTATGTGGCTATGCTAATAATGCCAAGGATGCTTTGATACATTAAGAAAATTTCTCACAATGATATTATTGAGCATTTCATGAGTCAGAAGTACGCCTGCAGACCCCTATGACAAGACAAAGCACCAGGCTGCATTAGCATGCCTTGAAGAAGGTTCCCAGCTCAGAGAAATTGCTCCCAAAGCTTCCTTTGACTTGCTGTTAGGCAGCTGGCATGGAGCCCCAGAGCCCTTGAGAAATTCTCCAATACATTGCTCATCACTCCCATCATGAGAGCTCAGAGTCTGTTCAGTTGCTGTGGAGACACCAGAAGCAATTCCACCACAAAGGCTGCCCTGTGAAGTGGGCTCAGGCTGCCATGCCTCTGCCGGTTTTCCAGTACTGTAACTGCTCAGCTGGAATTAAACTTCACACAGTTTAAATTTTTAATCCTTCAGGGTTTTTTTCTATTTTTAGCTTTTCTTCAGTGTCTATTCCTTTGACCTCTTGCATTAACTTGGTGTAAAATTGCACTGTTCTAGCACAGCAAGCCACTGCCCTACTGACACACAATTACTGGCATTAGGGAAGGATCCTCATGGATACAGGGGGTTACAAAAAAACAGCCAGAGTTTTTGAGCAGTGCCAGGGAGGCAGAGTCCTGCCCTTGCTCTGGCTGTGGGGAGGGCAGGAGATGCCCTGGTGTAGGGGGGTTGGATCTGGGGAGGCTGTGTCTGCATTTCCTGCGCCCCGCCAGCGTGGCAGGCGTGCTGGGACTGAGCCTCGGCTTGTGGAAATGATTGCAGGGCAATTTATAGCAAACAACCACCCCTACTGCTGTGTTTGTTACAAGCTTGGCTGCAGTACAGTAATGTTTAGTGGATTAATAATGTTTGCTTTTGGCCTCTCCTAGTCCCTCGGCAAACAATTTTCATGTATAATAAATGTTCTTATTTAGTCTAACCAGAAGAGAGCCCAAGGGTCAGAATAGCCAAACCTGCATGCTGGGAAGAGACTCCAGATTTCCACATATGGCAGTAGCTTTCCTCCTCTCCAAGCCAGGGTCCAGTGTTTGGGCACTTCTGCAGAGTCAGTTTTGCTGAGCAGATCACCCTGAAATTGCAGAGGGGCCATGCCATGTGTCCCCTTCAGCAGGAAACAGTCTGTCCAGTCAAAAGGGTCGCAGTGGGCAGCAGAGGCAGCACAGAATCCCTGGAACAAGCAGATATTTCTTGAGTGTTTGGCATCTTAAAATAGAACAGCATATTTTAAATTTAAAAACCTTTATATATATATATATATATATATATATATATATATATATATATATATATATATAAAATAGGCAAAAAGTAAACATCTCACACAGGGCATGCTGTGAGGGCACTTGAGGGTGAGTAAGTGGCTTATGGTCTTGCATTTTTGAAGAAAGCCCTAAGGCTTTTAGAGTTACAAACCCTTTACAAATCTATACTGTTTATTTTGTTGATTATTAGTCTCTTTTGGGAAACAAAGAGTCTGCCCATGTTTCATAACATGTAGCAGAAATACACAGATATGCTAATACAGAAGTTACACAATGAAAGCAAAACTGAATTAAAGCTGTTTACAGTCAAAAAATGAGAACCAGATCTGCAGCCTTTTTATTGCTACACCACTGAAATGAGTGTGTGCACAGCCAGGCTGCTGAGGTGCTTACAGTGCTGTATAGTACAGCTGTTTCTCTGCATCTTCTTGCGCTTTATGCCTCCTCAGTTACAGCTAAAATGGAGGCAACCAGTCTTGGGTATAATGAGGAATGTTAAAGTAGTCTTGTAAAGCTTTATGACAACTATTAATTGACCAAGTAATTAAGAACAGCAGTCAGCACTTATTCCAAGTGATGCACTGGTGACTTCTGGCTGGGGAGCAGAAGGCTGGCAACACTGCTGTGACAGCCAGTGGGACAGAGGCTCTTGGTATTGAGCCCTGTGACCAAGTATTTGAAAATACTACAAGAAATACAGGTTGTTACACAGATCCAGGAGCTCTCTGTCAGCACTGTCTCCAGCAGAAGATTTCTTGCCAGTCCTGTACACTGAAGCTGTGCTTACACAAAGCTGTGGGCAAGATACAAGAGCTCAGAGAGGTAGGTTAGGTTAGTGTCTGCCATGAAAAGGTAGGCAAGATGAATTAAATTTGTCTTGGCTTATCTGAGCAATGCCCTACCATGCCACGGCGCAGTGTTCTGTGTCACTGGCAATTTTCGCTGCCACAAAAGGTGTTGCTTGACCACAGCTAGCAAAACAAGAAGTAAATGTGTTTAACAAATTTGACAGGCATCAGAGAAAAAACATTATCAAACAAATTATTTATAGAATGTTATTGGGTCATATGCAGGGAAAATAAAATGAAAAATTTCTTGCAGGATATTTAAGCAACAAAATGATTTTCACTGAGCCATGAAAATCAAGCGACAAGCTACCTTCGATCCAGACTGGCTAATTATGAAACCTACTCCTGTACAATTCCCTTCATTATACAGGCCACATAGATTATTTCTATCTCTTCAAGAAATATGCACAAGTGTTTTCTGAAATTAATTAGTTAGACACTTTTTACACTTCATTGTTTGGGTGATTGTTCAGGGTGAAACGGGAAGGAAATCTTTGGCAACCTCTTGTGGTTGTGTGGCATTTCTTTATACCTCCTTCTGTGGAGGATCAGTAGTGGGGACTACAAACTCAGCAAAACAGAAATATCAGTGGGACAGCCAGATCTTTAGACTGGAGTTTATATTAGCAATTCAGGGAAAAAAGGGATAGAAACATATAAATATATTTAGGAACTTATTAAACACAGATACACTTCTGAAATCTGAACCCAAGAGTGTATTGGGACTTTGCAAACCAGCTTTGTCTTCAGAGCGAGACCATGCAAACTTCAGGTCCTAAGCCTGAGACTGGAGATATTGAAAATTACACCCACATTTACTGTAATGTGAAAATGTAGGTTAAATAACATCTTTCTTCAAATATATTCTTCTCTTTATATTTTTTTCCTAATTGTCTCCATTTTTCCTTTGGCAGCTATAAAACATTGTAATCAACCACAAATAACTATACAGATAGAAGAGGGAGAATAAAAACAGACCATTGTTACTCATTGTTTTGCTTATTCATATTTTGAACATGTTTATTTGTTTATAAAATTGCTGTACATGAATAGAAGCGCTAGAAATATTTCCAAGCTATTGGTTACAGATAATTTAAAGATGATTTAAAGTTCATTAATTCTCTAAAAATTAATCATGTAAAAATGAGGAATTCCTGTCCTCAGATCTACTCATCTCCCTGTCTGGATCTAATTTGCTCAGCTCTTTTAGAGATTCAGCCCAAGCTGAGCAGAAATGCTGTGATTTATCTCAACAGTGCCAGAAATCCAGGGTAATTCTGAAGTACTTGGGGGTACTTATCCCTTATCCCTTGCTACCTGCCAGTGCTGACAGCCCAGTTCAAGAGAGAGGTTTCTGTTGTCCCTCCCATCCCAGGTCCAGCCCCACTCCCAAGGTGCCCAGGGATGCCTGTGCAGGGTGTTCACAGAGATGTGCTTTGGTGCAGCCCCGTGCAGCAGTGTCCCTCCCATCCCATCCCAGATGGTGACAGGTGCCAGGGAGCAGAGCAGGGCCCAGCACACACCCCCTGAGGGCCCCACACCACAGGAAAACAGCTGCCCTTCACCTGCACAGCTAACAAGGGCATGGCCTAGCACATCTTGCAACTCACAGGGCTGCTTTTCAGAGTGACAATACGGTTCAGAGAGAGAGAGATTTCTACACTTCCCACGGAACAAGGGCTGTGCTGGCTGGGAGGAATGGTTTGTTACAGTTCTCTGTGACCAGAAGTGCAGCTTTCATAGTGGATTATCAAATGCCTGAAGGCTTTGTAGATCTGTTCGTTCTGGGTACAGATGAACCCACCACTTCTCCAAGCTTGCTCAGCAGCACGGTTCAAGTCCCCAATGCATGTCCACTGATCTTTGTATTTCCTTGAAACAGCCCATTTGGAATGATCATTAATGGAATGAAAGGTGGAGTTCAGTGGCATGCCTATGATGTTTATGTTGTAGACGTGGTAGTCAAGAGAGCAGTTTGAGTAAAGTTTTTCACCAGAACGTTGCCAGGATTCAGCCAACAAATCAGTCTTCAGTTCCTGAGCCATCCAGGCCACATAGATATCTGTGGAATAACACAGGGTGGGGGCAATCAGTGTTTCATGTTCCTTCATTTAAGAACAGACTGAAAAGCATAATCTAAATTGTGCTAGTTTCATGGTAAAGCATGAAGTCAGTCAGAGGAAATTTTGCCCCCTCCCCTTATTTTGACTTTTTCAGAAGTTCATTTCTACTTTTTTCTCCTTCTAGAAAACCTGTTACAAACAAACAGCACGATAAAAAGGAACAGACAAAAAAATTGCAAGTCCTCTTCATAACAAAGAACTCACAGATGATTCAACCCCCCTATTTCTTCTTCTTTGTTGCTGTTGAATAATGGAACATTATTTTCCTGAAAATGTAACTGTTCAATACCTTAGGATGGCTCAGACAGCTTTTTGCTTTGTGGGGCTGAGAGAACATTAGGATAGGACAGCACGCCTTGCCCTCTGTTACATTTATTTCTGAAGCTGAACTTCCTTTTTCCCCCTCAGAGAGAATATGAATTTTTAAATAATTTATTGATTCATATTTTAAGAATTAATTGAGAATGTGTTATATAGAGAGCAAAAGGTTCTCTTACCATCTATGAACAAGTGTGACTTTGCAAAGTGGAGAAAGGTTTCCCCACGGGCTGACTGGAGCTTGGAGAGGTGGCGCAAGGGGGCCAAGGGCAGCCTGGACTTTGCACAGAGTTTCTGGAGATTTGGGAGATCAGCTTGGAAGATTTCAGGGATGGAACAGCTGTAGATTCCTGGATTATAACTCAGCATCTGTTGGTCTGAGAAAAACCCACAAAAATGAACACATGCAGAATTAAAATGGGTTAAAGAAAAGCAATCAAGAGAGCAAAGTTCTGTCTTGGACAGAAAACCTAAATCCTTCTTAATCTTCACAGCCTATCACCTGGATGAGTTAAGTGTCAAAGTATCTTATTTTAGCAACCAGAATTTGTGTATTGCTTTGTATTCTGACTGGCCCTGCAGCACAAAGACTAGCTGGGAGAGAACACTCAGGCTTTCCACTTACACCCCATTATTTCTAGCAGAACTGTTAACTGGTGGTTTTGGTCCACTGCCACTTCCACCCATGCCCATCTTCAAGCCTCTCTGCAGTCAGGGAGCACTCAGACATCATGTGTAAATCCAAACCTGGCTGTATTTACAGGACTAGTGTCCAGCCAGTTACAGCTGCCAAGCCAAATGCAAACAGAGGGGCTGCCAAAGGGTCTAGCTTGGTTTGAGGGAGAACAGAAGTTGACTTTCAACATCTGGATTGAATTTGCAGAAGAAATCTCCTTTTCTGAACAGTGCACAGCTCAGCTGTAGAAGTCCTTGCCATGGATAACTAAACAGCTAGGGAACAAATGGGCTCATTAGGTGAGTTCATGGAAGACTAGTCCATCAGAAACATTCCAGTCTTTCTGGCTTAGGAAATCCCTGAACCACAGATTAGCAGAAGCTGGGAGGATGAGGCAGGAAAAGCATTAGCATATGCATCTCATTTTTTGTCCTCTTCTGCTAAACACATGCATAGATGTGTTTCCACAAACAGGAACCAGATAGCTCTGAGGTGTGGCCAGCCTGGCAATTTGCACAGCATGTGCTGTTCATTAATTTGATCTGAGGTTTCTGAGTGAGAGAAGAGTGAAAAAACAGTGTGAAAAGAGTTGAGGAACATGCCAATATGACTTGTGGCGTCTTTCAATAGTCCCTTTTCAGGATTCCAGTACAGTTATCACTGCCAGATAGTTCTGAATCTTGCAGCTGTATTTTGTTGGGTTTTGAGTTTTTTATATATTTAGTATTGGCAATTTTTGTGGCAAAGAAATACCTGGGAAAATTCTAGGTGATATTTATTCCATACTTCATATTTCTGATGAGTCAAAGCCACCACTCCAGCTCAAGCAGTGGTTGTCTTACATTTTTTGAACTGCAGATGACTGTTGCTGACTGAGCTATTACTGTTAAAAGTGATTAATCATCCTACTTTGTATTTCCAAAGCATTTGTTTGCATGGACTGAGTTTACTCTTGATATGCACTTGTGACTATTATTATCCTGACAGTCCCCACAGGGAGATGAAAACAGAGTGGAAGAGTGAATTTCCCACATTCACACAGGAAATCATTGGATAAACACAAATGAAGCCAAGAATGCTTATTCCAGGCCCCACTTGGTTTCCCAATGTCACAAAAAAAGGTCAAAACCAAGGAATTTTTGAGGGGAAACCTCAAAGAAAGCAAGCAGAGAGATGTGGTGGGACAAAGGCTTTCTCAGGGAGAAGCCTTTCGTACCTATTTCTGTGAACTGATCATATTTGAAGGTGATACAGATGGCTGTCTGTCCAAAGGACTCCCCAGTAGATGGATATCCATAACCATCCTCAGGGCTGGGAGGGAACAGGGGCACACTGTGAATCACCCAGAAGCCTTGTGATTTATCCAAGAGCAGAAATCCTGTCAAAATAAAAGTTACTGCAAATGAATAAAGGAGGAAAAAACCCTGAGATGATAGAGCTGTGCCCTACTTTGGTTTTGCTGCTGCAGATACCACATTTCAATGTGTCAATGTCTAGTAAGCTGTTCTAGAGTAGATTATTAGACCACAGGAGACACTAATATTGTATTAAAATTGCATCAGTTCTTTCCTGCATAACTCAAACTGTCATCGTGTTTTATTTGAATAAATCCTTTCGCACCCCCTTCCTCTGCTCAAATTTTGCCTTCAAGAGTTCTGACAATTAAAAGTCACAGGTTGTGACCCTCTCTCCACTGCTCATCTTTCTTCACTTCAAATATTCACTGGACAAAGGGAAACAGGCCCTATCGACATTGTGTCTTCTTTCCCAGACCAAAGGTCTCCCATGGGGAAGCAGCAGAGAGACAGGCTATGCTTCTCCTCTCCAGGGTGGATCATGCTCCTGAGCTGTGCCCATTGCTGCAGCCTGAAAATACAGCCCTGCAAAATGTGCTCATTTCCACACCAGGCTGGGCAAACCCCATCTGCTTCCTCAGGGAAACCTTTAAACTCCACTGAAGTTTACACTCATTTAAAGTCTCGATTTTCTGTAACTACATCCTACAGTGATTCCATGATCTTGGCAGCAGTTTCTTGTCCCAGAAAGTTTGGAGGGGTTTCTGTTGAGGGAATGTTTCCCTTCACATCTTGTATTGCTTTGCCATCAGGCACAGGATGGTGCTCAAAGGATTTGTATTAGTTTCAACTCTTGAAAGAAAGAGTCCATAATCCCCAGGATCCTTCACACAGCACAGGCATAGCAAAACCAAAACAGAAGCTGCAGCATAGGTAACTATACAAAAACCACACACCATGCAAATCACTCTTCAGTTTTGCTTCAGGCAGGAATTTTAGATATGTAGATAGACAAACAGACAGACAAGCAGATGCTATCTGCAACTTCAGAAAGGAGAAAATAGTAGTTTGGGACTCTCCCTGTACCTTTGGTGTGTCCACATTTCGACCCTTTGGAGTCTGATTCAGGGATCTCATCGTTGTATATCGCATATGCAATGGTGTTCCTCTGCAGGGAAACACACATTTCTGAAACACGACATTCAGTAAGAGGAAGGCATTTAAGCAAACATCTGCTGGGAACAGAAGAAAGAATTCAGGATTCCTCTGTGTGAACATCACGAGCCTAATCCTGCTCCCAGTTCAGCTGACACAGTCTCCACAGACGTTACAGTAAAATAAACCTGAGGACTCAGCATTAGGGCCTCAGCTGCCATGAAGTGGAAGCTCTCTAAGCCACTTTACATGGGTTTAGTGGCCACTTGCTTCCAAGGAAGTTTTTTGGGCCTCTCTCTGATTTAGCAATAGGATCTGGTAAAAATATTTGCTGAGTAAAAATAGACACAACTGTTCTTATTAAGGGCAAGCAATTAAAGCTTTTTTGCAAAAAAAATTTGCATACAGCCGCACCTTATTTCCCCTGAATAGAGAACTTCAAAGGAGCTGGGACACGCCTCTCCTCCCAATGTACTCTGAGTTTGTAAACAGTTTATTACAGCTGCAGTAATAGACCTGGAATTTGACAGTTTTCTGGACTGGCAATATTTGAGTGACTTTTGGGAGTCTCTTCTGCATACAAATTAATTGCACCATACCACAAACCCACAGGAGAAATGCGAAGACACACCCAGACTCCCAACAATACCTCACAGATGGGAAAAAAAAATTATAGGGAAATCTTGTGATATTTTACAATCACTTCACACAAATGTGCATGAGGTGTCTGAGGGTGGGAGCAAAAAAAAAAAAGGTCAACAAGCAGCATACCACTGCTGGAACAGTCACAGTCATTTCAGAGGGACGATGAAAACCCAGATTTGATTTGAGTCAGAGTATGAAACACATGCACATAGCAGGGCTTAGACAAGTGACTGTAACATTTACCACTGATCTTGGTCAGATAATGCTTCAGATATTGCTCAACATGAACTGCAGAAAAGAAGCCAAAGGGAGAATGTATGAACACTCTTTTTTTGAGGGACAATACTCTAACTATAAGAAAAGCTTGACTAGAAATTAGAAGTCTGAGGATTATCCCTAATTGTGGCCAAAATGGATCTTTTAGGAGATCCATTGGTCAGGCCTGGCCTTATATGCTTATTTTGGCTGCTTTCATGTCATCTGCACAAAATATCAAGTAACCACATAAAAAAAACCAAAATGCCACTTGCCTTGGATTCATATGCCTCATACAGCTGCTGCAGTGTTTGTCCCAGAGCACCCTGGCTCATGTTGATGAGGTATTTACCAAGCTGCCACTGTGGAGCCAGGGCATCCATGTACAGGTATTCCAGTCCCAGCATGGGAATCTGTCCTTTGGCATGCTTTGGCAGCTTGTAAAGAGCAAACCTGCAACAGTGAAGAGCAATTGGTTTTTCACCACCACTCTGTTTGAATGTGTAAATGAGTATCTCCTTCCCTGAGAAAAAGGAGGGTGAATCCAGGGATGCCTGGGCTGGAGGGGGAGCAATGTGCCCTTACCCTCAAAGCAATGACCCAGCCTGGGGACCAGCTGCAGTTTGGCAGCACAGTCCCTGCTGCAGACAAATTTGTGCTGCTTCTTAGCAAGCAAGGGAGGCTGATTCAGCAGCAAATTCCTTTTGCTGTGGCCAGACTGCTGTGGTACCCCTGAAGAATCTGAGGTAGGCTTGGTTGAGTCCATGAAATCCCAATTGCTCCTGGTCTGGTAAAGAACCTCAGGTCCAAACCCAGTCTAACATTCCCCCAGGTCAAACAATTTCTATATTATAGAAATATGGCTTTATAGTAAATAGATAAAATTGGGTATTGAAATAAAAAAGTGCATTATATTATGTTTATATGTATCACAATCACAAAATAAGTATAAAGCAAAGTGATAAAATGTAGTTCCAATCATACTTTCCACTACAGACTTGCACTCTGATGAACTGTTGCAGACTGGAAATTTTCAAACCATTAGCCAGGAATACAAATCTCTTCAAAATTGTAAAGTACTCAATATTGTCAGTAAATGGAGTAAGTGGCTCAGTTCATACTAAGGTTCCTGATAAAGTAAACAAGTTTTCCCAGTGCACAAGTCCGTGGGATTAATCACAATGTAATTAACTCAGCTACTTTCTCTGAGGGCTGTAATTGAGTAATTTGCTATTAATGTCAACAGTAAGGACTGAGTGGCATTATTTTCAGTCTATACTATTAACAAAAATGCAGCCTTGTGCTTAACCACTCAAGTATATCAGGAGGAGTAAACCTTGCCCAGTTGATTTAGAGGCTCAAGTTGATCACAAAAGACATCTTCAAACACAGGTGAGAAGTGGCAGGAAAACATTTTACTAGAGAAGAACATTTAATCCATGGGAAATGTAGATGTAAAGGCAGAAGAAAAACACACACCAGTGGTGGTCCTGGTAATCAACCTGCATTGCCACTGATTGAATGATCTCCTCAAAGTATCTCAGGAGAAATAATTTCTGATGACAGATCACAGAGAAGAAAGTGATTTATATAACTAGGCTGGGGAGAGTGGCCTGTGCCTATACACCAGGAGTCACAACAATCCCTTTATTTGAAATAAAGATTTGAAATGAAGATTTGCAAAGGAGAGGAATAGCAGTAGTTACAGCAGTAAGAGCTGATCCAGGAATTAGTAGATGAAGCCTTTCCAAACTCCTTTGAAACCTACTGAAAGGTTTATGCTCTGGAAGTGTGTACAGCCTTGCATCTGACAAACCCACCTTAGCAGATTTGCTTACGAAATGCTAGTCATTGAGCTATCAGGAAATTGCCTGCCAATTCCCAGTGGATCCGTGTTTTGGCTCTTTCCAGAAAGCCAGCTGAGTGTATTATCAATTAAAGTTGTATAAAATCTTTAGTGCTATTCGTGCATAGGAAATTTCTCAAGAACTCAGGCATTTGTGGGAGCAGAGTAAAAGTTATTTTCCTGAGAACCAAGAAAGAACAAATCCGCTTAGACCGGATTAGCCTTGTCACATTGTTTTCTTGTGACTGAACACAATTTACAAGCAAGAACCACATCTTTACTTCTTCCCTCCTGCCCACTCCCTCAAAAAAAGCCCAAACAAAAAATGTGCATGGCAGCTTCAGTCCTTGACTCAGCACTTCTCAGAAAGCATAGTGCTGGCTTTTATTTGCAGGGAAGGCTTCCCACAGAAAACAGTGAGTTCAGATGAATAAGGAAAGACTGCCCTCCTCACACGGCCAGTCCTAGGGCCATGTGCTCTGGCAGCCCCTGCGGGAGGTGCAGATTGTGGGATGAGATCCCGAGTGAAGGAGCGACTTCTGCCCGCCCAGGTACTGCGTGCGGGGAGGAGCTGCCAGCCCAGCTGGGGAGTACAGATGGGATCAGGTCAGATAAAGCAAGTGATCCCTCTGGTTCAGCGGCAAATGAAAGGGTGTGTGAGTACAGAGGAGTTATGGAATACTGCAGGAAGAAACCACTGCATAGGAGGAACTCCCACAAACCTGCTGCTAACTGAAAATAATGCAGTGTTATTTGTTCAAAAGGACATTGACATCTTTTGCTTCAGAGGAGGCTTTTCTCAGCAGTTTCAGTTCTGCTTCTCCTGTCAGCTTCATAGCAACCAAATCCAGAATCCAAAGACTGACTCTTCTTAGTTAACTAGAATGACCCCAGCAGACAAGTAAGTTTCTCTCTTTTGATCAAGGCATACTGAAAAGGTAATCCCCCTGTCTTACCTGCTAAATTTGTGAAAGGGAACATGAATTTGCCTGTGCAGACCCCCAGGTTCCCTCCTGGAACAGGCCCCACACCACTGGCATTGACATTGAGGGACAGGTTAATTACTCCTAGCCCCAGCCCTCAAAGAATTTCTCAGAAAATTTCAATACAAAAATTTTCTTCATCTAAGGAATTGACAGTTTGTATATATTGGTCTGTGGGTTTTGTGTTCATTTGTTTTTCACGAAAAACCTCATTCTGCAAGGAATAAATCCAGTTCAGGGAGAAATAAAATATCTCATACCTTTAAGTTCCTAGGTAGCTGCACCAACTAAGAGTCTGATTCTTGAAAAAATTATATTATCCAGAAGAGCCTTGGCAAAGGTGACAAGTCATAGGGATGGATTAGACCCTCATACATTTGATGTTATGCCAACAGAGAGCAAAGCCAGCTTAGTGCTCCTGCCTGTGGTGCAGGAGCGCCTGCCTTCCCTGCAGTTAGCTCTGTGTGCAAGGAAAGAAAGAGATGGGCCTACCTCTTTAGCACTTGTATCCAAACTAATGTTGTTCACAAGAAAACCATTTTTCTTTTGAAATTGGTTGATATTTATCTTCAGGAAGCTCTTTTTTAAGAGCCCTCATTTCACTTTTAAAATCCGGGCTGGATATTATGCAATTGTACTTTGCATCTCTTCATCTTGAAAACTCATTAATCCAATTAATCACTGAGCGCCCGAAGTTGGGCTCGCAGCTGGCAGTGCGAAGGCACCGGCGGTACCGCGACGGCAGCTCCGGGCAAGGAGCGACTTCTGCTCCAGTGACGGGGCACACGGGGCTCTCGGCCACGCTGCTGCCGCCAGCCCGGGGCCGCTCAGCCTCCGTTGCCCCTCAGCGGCCCCCAGCGAGGGGCCCAGAGCCCCGCTGCTGCTCAGAGCCGGCCGAAGGGGACAGGCGGGCGCCTTCCCCGCCCGGCGGTTCCCGGGCCCGGCCGTGCCCCCGGGGCTGCCGCTGGCGAGCGCAGCCTTGGCACCGCAACACAGGTTATGCTCCCTTTGATCATGAGACATGAACGCCGTGTAAAACCGTGATTATTTGATTGTTCTGCAGTTAGTCATGATGCTGCACGGTGGTTGGTTGAAGGAAATTAAATCAGACTTCAGTGACTTATCCTCGGTTTTTCAAACGCAGCACTCCGCCACTACTCTGGTGCCAACAGCGCTGAACCAGCCACTGCCTTTGCATTGCTCCTCGGTGACCCACCCGCTTCCCGCGGTTTAATCTCAGTGTATTTATTTACTCTCCCAGCGTTTCTCTCCCGCACGGTATTTACTCACCAATCCACCGTCTCCCCATCTTCATTCCTGCAGGAAATCTCGGCGGCCCACAGGGGCACGCAGGAGAGAAGTAAGAGCAGAGCAGCTTGGCACCAAGCAGATCCCGCCGGCATTTTGGTTTCCCGGCTGCGCAGGGCGAGCCCCGAGTGGCTCTGAAAGGAGAAGTTGCACTGCCAGAGCTGTCAGCTCCTGCCCACGGAGCAGGGAGCGCGCCCGGCACGGCGCAGCCGGCCTGGGAAACCGGGCTCCAGCAGGGACGGCCATGGGCAGAGGGGCAAGGGCTCCTGGGAGCCGCCGGATGTGCTCACGATTTCTTTGGGCAACAAAATGAAAGCTGACAAGCTATGTTTTTGATAAAAACCAGAAAAAAATTATTTTGACTATTTAGAATATTCACGGTATTCTGCTTTAAAAAAGGCTCCAGCCTGCAGATACCGAAACCCTTTTTGTTTTCCTTTCAGTTCTCCACGACTGACGTACAAATTTTTCACAACTATCTGAGAAAAGGCCCTGGTGTTCAGACAAGCAAAACAACATCACTCCAGCTCACTACTTCTCCGCCCAGCCCTTGTCCCGTGCCCGCAGAAAGGGTTCCCGGGGAGCGCCGCGCCCCGCCCGATGCCGGCTCCGGTCCTGGGGACCTCCCGTCACCCCTGGGCACCTTCAGTCACCCCTCGGGATTGAGCCCTTAGGGACTGAGCCGGAGAAACGCTCTGATCTCTGAACCAAATTAATTTACTTACAATTAGGGAATGCCTTCTTCAACTATTTTTTAAGTGCATTAACATTTCTCTTAGGAACAAACATGTCTGAATGAAGCGATTTCACATCTGATAATCTTTTAGCAACTTACACATAAAAAGCTTCAATTTATATTTTAGTGTGGAAAGTGCTCTTTCTCCATTCTCATTATGCCTACATCAAAAGGGGCTGATTTACATTAAAAGTTGTTGATATGCAGTATGGGATATTTCAGCCTCACGGAAAGTCCAGTGCAATGAGCTCTGGGTATTTTAGCACAACCGAAATCCTCACAACCTTTGCAGAATTTTGTCACCTTGCTAGCACAGCCTCTCCAACACTGTAAGAGATGTGTAAATGGGGTGTGTCTAACAGAAGCAGGGTAAAACTTAATAATAGGGCTTAATGCAAACAAAACCAATGATCCCAGAGAAGAGACTCAGTGAAGGTCTACATAGTGAGGACTAATTCACAGATGACAAATGAGAGATTAGTTCACTGTGACTCCTGTTCTATAATCTGTTCCCCAGAAAAATTTAAAATTTTATCACAGCTGCTGCTGATACAATAATAGTCTCCTAAAGCATTTTTTTCTTCCTGTCAGGACTCTGCAAATTATAATGAAAATATTCTCATTATCATGGGTAACTACAAACATAATGGCCATAAGCACTGTTTCTATTTCACTGACATTGTTCCATGACAGCATAACTCAGGCTTCTACTGCATTTCTTAACTATTGCCACATGTTTTCTTTGCAGATCAAGGACCTTGAAGTCCTCAACTGTGAATATGGCAAGAATACAATTAAGTTCCTTCGCCTTCATAAAGAAGGAAAGAAACAGTTTGTTAAAGAAGTGGAAGTGTGTGCGCATCTCCGGCTGACATCTCCTCAGGAGTACCTGGATGGAAACAATTCTCTTGTGATACCTACAGACACCATAAAGAATATTGTCCTTGTGTTGGCCAAAAAAAATGGGGTATTTTTTAAATTTTTAACTAGCCTTGCTGTTTCTTACAACATCATTTGGAAGTATTTGTTATACTAACTTTTTATTTTCAATTTGCATATCGGACCAGTACCAAAGTAATTTTCATCTTTTTTAGTTTTCCTCCTCCACTGCTTGTCCTGTGGATTCTTTTTTAGCTTTCCAAAGCCTTTCTTCTCAAGAGCTAGCACTGTTTTTTGTGGATTTATCATATAAAAGCCTTATTTTTTTTTTTTAATTTAATAGCCCATAATCCCGCATTATTCCTATCTAGTATTTTTAAACAGGAGGTCTCAAAGTTTGAGACTCCTCTTAATTCTTCTGTGCTCTTACTGCCATCAGTTGCATGTATCATAATGACAATCTGTAGCACTACATTTCTCCATAATGAAATCCCATCTTTACCCTGTAAAACTTAATTAGAATATCACCATATCAATCAGAATAATTGTGATAAATTTTTATTTCAGCATTATATCCTCAAAGCATAAGACTCCTGCAGCAGTTTCTCTCAGTCCAAGAACTGCAGCTCACTGTACCACAGAATGGAAGATTTTTGACACGACCATAGCTGCTATTTGCAGCACATGCTGCAGGCTGGTCAAATGACTGGGCACAGTGAGCCAAGCTAGAAATAAGAGAAATGTGTTTTTAACCACACTGATTCTTCCCAAATACAACAAAGAGAAAAATCTGCTTTTGTACATGAAGTTATTGCTTCTTTCTAATAATATTGTTTGCTGCCTTAGATCCCAAGTTTAGAACAATTTGCTATAGATATCTGCAATCACTTCATGACAACATTTTGCCAAGTGGCGTACGTCAAAGCCTACGTTCAAGAAGTACCATGGCAACGTCTGCATGAGGTATCTAAAATACTAATAAATTCCATTTGTTTATGCTGTAGTCATTCCTCACTCTCTTAGCTCCTGTTTTCAAATTAACATAATAATATTTATGGCACTTTTACTTACATGTCTGCTCTAAATTGCAGGATGGCGTTCCCCACATCCACTCATTCATATGTGTTCCTGATGGGATCCGCTTTTGTGAAGCTGAGCAGTGCCGGAATGGTGAGAAAAGAATTGGCAGCGTCCCCTACTTCTCTGTAAAAATTTCTGCCAATGAGAGATGAAGATGGCTTTAGAGATAGCTATGGGTGTTACAGGGCTTAGGGCACAGCCAAACTGCTCCAGAGGTCTAAACCAAAGAAGATTTTATAGTGTAATTTTGACGTTCTTGATCTCTGAGACATGGCTGAGGAACTAATGTAGCTCACATTTGTATGTACATCCCAAACATGGAATGGTTACAACAGCACATCCAGCAGGACTGTTACATCCTGCCACAGGATTTAACAGCCTTCTGAGAACAGGCTGCTTGCTCTTCTACCTTATACTACAACCTGCAGTCTCCTATGATCCTTACGTGACACCACACTGCTGCAGGCCAATTGCCTGGTTTGCAGTAATTTTCCAACTCCTATCAACACGCCCTGATTTTATTTCTAAGAAAGCAATTTCATTGCTGCAAGCCAGACTAGCTTGAACATCGTGAGCACTCTGGTCTACATGTGAATGATTTTTCACATGGAAATACTTCAGAATGTGCTTACTATTTTTGCACACCACACATAAACAAAGCAGTATTTGGCTTGACCAAGAGTTTTGCGATACTTAAAAGGCAGGCTTTCAAGCTCAGCTGTCTGTCCACGAACTGGCATTCCAAAGGGAGTGTAAAAATTCTCTCTACTTGCTATAGCTTGCAACAAAAGCCCAAGTTAAGTCTCACTGTGATGGTGTTTTGCTTAACGCGTCTCCCGGATTACTGGGAACCGAGCTGAGGCCACTGTATCATTTCACATAATGGCTTTAGAGGGCTTAGGCATTAGTGCAGTACCTGTCTATACTACATTGATGTAACTTAGAACTATTTCCCATCCTATCCAGAACCAGTGGCAAGACCAGATTCACTTGCAGACAGGACACAAGTTTTGAAAGGTCCATCTGAGCACTCTTCCTGTTCCTGTTCCTGCTGAAAGAACACAGAAAGCCTGTACAAGTCACCAGTGCCTCTTGGCCTCATCTTTTTTAATGTCTCTAGTATTGTTAACTACTGCTGTACTCTTGGCAGCCTCAACAGTATTGACTGTATTTTCTGGAAAACGTTAAAAAAGACACCTGAATTTTAAAAAAAGAAACAAACAAAAAGAGTCTATACATTTTTGAAAAGCTGTTGCTCTTAATATAGATTGTATTAAATTTTTCATCATCATGAAAATTTAACAAGCAATTCTGCAACTTCAGATTCTACACAAACAGAAAGCTTTCATGGCTTACTGAAGAAACCACCTTTCCTTCTTAGACTTCCCTTCATGTAGCCCTTTAGTTGTTTCTTTAGAATTCCCTGCCTAGGTGAACAGTAACCAAAGTGATGATTTTCAAATCACTTTTATTTTTCTTCTAAGAGAATGTTCTCTATATTTAACATCCTCCTATGCACCTATCAGCCAGACACGAGAGTTCATTTCTCAGTTAATCCTATTGTTTAATAATTTTCTTATCCGGAAAAAGAAAACCCTAGTGAGGTTTAATAGAATTATGTTTTGCCATTGTATCAGCTGATAAAAGGCTCAGAGTTTTCTGGAAACTCAAAACATTTTAAGTAACTTAACCAAATCAAAATTTGTCAACTGAAGACAGCATGAGCACAAAGCCTCCTGAAAGCACAGCATGAGCTGTTCCCCTTGGAAACTCTCCCTGGGTGCTGTCTCCTTTGGAGCTAGTTTCAGGCTGATTGCTGTACAGTCAGCCAGCCTTTCAGTCAATCTTTTGTTGCAAGGAGCTCTTTCAAATAAGTCTAAGTATTTGAATATAAGATAAATATCTCTTCAGGTTCACTGATAGTACCTGCACTACATTAATATCTGTGTGTCACAGTCTAATACCCATTTTTATTAAATTATTCAAGATCTGTACAAACCCCAAAATATCCTGTCCAAGGTCACTCTCTTCTTTATATTTTTTACAGCTTTGGTAAATAACAGGGGGACATAGGCAAAATGATAGATACACCTCCTTAGACTCATTCAAAAACAATATTGAATGCAAACAAGAAAAGAAATAGAGAAGATACAGTGTCAGTAATATCCAGTCACAGAGCAGTTTAAAAACACCCAAACCTCTAAACAACCATGCAATATAGAAATGCCTACTCTGATGGAATTATTTCCAGTATAAATTCCTTCAAAGATATCATTTAGGGACAAAATTTGTGAGTCCTCCAGATCAGAGGCAGGATTACTATGCACTTGACATATTCAAGGATGAATTTTTAACTAGGTAGTGTGAGCACCAAGAGCAGCACAAAACCAGCAGCTTGGACTTCAGGCCCTGACTATCTGCACTGGCCCTGAATGAGCCTGCATGCCATGAAGTTTCTCTTTTCTGAATAAGCTCTTTGGCAGCTCTGGTCAGTGAAATTTTCAGTTACCATCTTGGTGTGCTCTAAATGACTGACTTCTTTAAACTGAAGTAGCTGCCATTCAAAAGGTGTCAGCAGAAAAAGTTCAGGTCACAACTGCCTGGTGTTTAGAAGACAATGATCCACCCATGCAGCAGTGATCCTCGACAGCTTGTTTTATAAATAGTGGCTAAGAGCAAAGCCACTGTCAGTTTGACCGTGTGGGTGGCATCTGTATCAGCGCCAGTTCCTGCTCATTAGCCGAACTGCAGGGATTTGCATTGGCTCCTGGTTCTCATTCTCAGAGATGCAAAACTCCCAACAGGATGGGTATCTAAAGCAAATTACTGACTGAGGCTCTGTCTTTATACAGAGAATTTTTATATTTGTCTGTGTTCTTGGAAAAGGCACCATCACAGCACTGGTAGTCTATTTCATTTCCCTTTAGAGCCATTCCTAAATTGACATCAGCACAAGCCAACCCAACACATCCCAGTTCCAAGCAAGATAAAAAAGTCTATCCTCAGTTCTCCTTAACTGCAGATCACTTGATGGGATTCTCCATTTTCTAGATTGAGCCTGACTTCACTTCAGTAGTTTCTGTCTTGTTTCTTACCTTTCTGCCAATATCAATGTGCAGAAAGTTATTGTCTGCTTTCTGGCTCTGGAGCTGTCAATGCAAGTATGCACCCAAAGGTTTCTTTGTGTGAAAACAAGTTCATATTTTCTTGTAATTTTCAATCACAGGTCCTCTGATTGTCTTTGCTGGAATTAAGGACCTGAAACTTATGAAGACAACACAGTCTGGATTTGAAGGCTTCTATAAGAATGAACACACCACGCTTCCTGAAAGACATGACAGGATTCTATGTGGAGAGTTCTTCTGCAAATGGTCATATGGCGAATGCAAGGATTTTGACTTTAACTGCATATGGTATATGTTATATCAAGTAATATTAATTTCCCAGTCTATACTCACAAAGTTCCTCTATACAATACAGAAGGTCTAGGGGCCAGATCCACAGCTGCTGTGCACCAGCTACTCACAGGTCTCCATGACAGCAATAAGCTCTTGTTATGAGGGGTAAGAGGCATGTCTTAGGGGTACTTCTCTCTCTAAGGGTACACCATTGGACAGGATTCAAAAGAACAGTTCAGTGTTCAGTACAGAACACTTTAGGAGAATTAAATAACTATTTTGTTAAATAGTTTTAACAAAACCTTTTTGTGAATTATATATCTGGCAGGGGTGGGGAGAGGAAACAGAATTTGGGTGAAAGTACTTGTTCTTCCATAAAATCCCATGGGCTATATATTTGTCAGAGAAGACATGCAAAATATAAACAAAAAACACCCCCTAGCAGAGCATTACAGATCCAAGCAGAGACAGCTGATACAAGGTTTTGTAAGAACCTGTGTTATCTCTAGGAAAAAAATCCGTGAATGTATCCTTGAATCCTTTGCTGGACCACCTGACTGTGGGGAATATTCACCCTCTTACCAGAAAACTGTCAACTGCATCCAGATGCTTGTCCTTTCCAGAGTGCCACAGGTATCTTCTTTCCTCCTAATGATGTTTTACTTTAATAATAGTGAATGTTAATTGCACCACTGAGAAGACCAACATGAGACTGTTATTTCCTCTGTCAGTTCTAAGACTGGAAAGTCACCAGCTGGGAACACAATGGGGGAGAACATCACTCAGTTCTTGGCAGCACTTGAATAAAAGTGAAAGGTGTGCCACACATGTTCACTAGATTGCATGTGATCAACTGTACTGGGGTGTGGGGGGGGGGGGGGATGGCACTGTTCTTTTTTACACAGAGTGAAAAGCCTGCCAGGCTGTTGACTGAAAAGATGCCCTAATTCATTGTCTCATCCATTTTCATGGCTTCAGGTACAGGTCATAGAAGTCGTCTTGAACAACACTTTTTATAATGTTGTAGACATGAAGAATCTAGGCTTGACCAATGACAAAGAAGTAAGTAAATGCTTCAAATACAACTTGATTACCCTCATTAGAAATACTCAGCCTCAAAGCATATCAGCAGTTCTACATAAAACAGTTAAAGTGAGCAAACTTCCTCCCAGTCCCAGAAGAAGCTCCACATTATCTCTAAAAGAGACTTAAACTGATTACAAAAGGAGGATAAATAATTGTCTTTTTGTGTTATTGATAAAACCTAAAGGTCAAGTGGAATACTCTGGATATCAAAAGGATCTGTAACAGAGACTGTCTTTGAAAAATTATTCCTGCTTTCTCCACTGAATTTGACTCTCTATTATAATGTCAGCCTGTGCATTTTACTCAAGCAGAATGCACTGTGGCATCCCAGATTGGTCCTATAGTGGATAAGATACAAGCCTGGGATCAGGCAGAGAGCAAGAGGTAGGGGTTGACATGTATTTGCTCTTCCCTCCACAGCTGGTGTAGCTGCCAGCTAGGTCCAGCTGAAAGTCTGTTATGTTACCCTCACATGAAAGAGAAATATTGGGTTATTCCATTGACATTGATGGCCTGTAGTCTGCTTATGCTCTAGTCTCCCTCCAAAGTCTTGTGATTCTGCTACTGTGCTCTCCTATCCTTTCCCTCCTTCAGGTGGACATTATAGATCCACTTTTACTTGTGATAATGTCAGCATCTACCACTGATATTCATAAGAGGGAGAAAAGGTCTGGGCATGATTTTATTAAGGAGGTGAATAGCCAGATTTTCTGCTGGTCTATCCCAGTCTCAAACATAACCTTTGTGTTTGTGCTCATCCCCCTCAGGTTTTGGTTCCAGTGGAAACTCCTTATGGCTCCTGTACTTGCACACTTGGCCGGAAGTCATTTTTTGAAGCACAAGGCCACATGCTGAGAGATGAGAGGAAATGTCAGTTTGGACTGGCAGCTGCCCAGGAAAACTAAACATCTTGGCTCTGTGCAACCTTCCTGATAAACTTAACAGCATGGCTTTCCTATCAATGTTTACTCCTTATTGGCCTCTTCTACTGCTGACTACTTTTCCCTCTATGAACTCCTGAACATGGGATTTATGAAGGACGCTCAGGAAATTGGAAATCAAAGTCTGTCCCTGACTTCCAGAGCGATTTGCAGACTGAAGTGTCCTAAGCTCTTTGGAAAATCCCAGCTGGAAACATTAGGTAAATTAATTTTTAAACTAGCTATTCCTAGACCTTTTAATGAAACAAATAATTTGATGCCTGTAACATGTTTTTGACATATAAAATCAGGAAATCTCTATATTCTCTTTATTAATATTTCTTCAGTAAAATGAATATACAGGCATAAGACCTGCTGTTTCATTGACATAACCTGTCATGATCCCTTGATGCCACACTGATCTACAGAGCTGAGGTTCTGAACCAGTGACTGAATGGGGAATCAGTCAGAATCAGGATTTCTTTAGGCAGAAAATGAGGAAGGAAAAAAAAGCATCTCTCATATTTCCTTTGTGGAGTAATAGTTACAGCTGTTGACTACTTTCTCTGCATGTAATCTGACTGCATGACTGCTGCTGCTACTCATCAGACTGTAGTTACTATAGTACCTTTACAGTAATCACTGAGGTCATTTGAGGGTTTAGGCTATCTCTGTAGGTTTAATTAAATAGTTTTCTTTATTCTAATAATCTTATCATGACTTCTGAGCAGGCAGGAGTCAACCTATGTAGCCCTATTACATTTGGGAGGGGTAGGGAGAAAACTAGACAGATAATGCATATTCTACTTTTTAGTTACCCCAGGTGATATCTTTGAACGTTGAGATAAAACAATACAGTCAATGACTCTCATCTCACAAACTGTGGCTACCACATTTGCAACAGGAATCATCCTGAGCTTCCAACAGCTTCTAACCCTTTCTTTCATTTTCTCCGAGTGTCATTTTCACAGACTCCATGTGACAGAGTACAAATCGAGTGGGAAGTACCCAAAGTAAAAACTGTAGTTAAGTTGCCTTTGTGCCTCCTGAGTTTGGCAGACATGCAGCACTGCTCTGGGTACAATCATTAAATTCATAGGCACCAAAAATGGGGGAGATGTCCTGCTCTGTGTGATATTTTGAGGTGCTTTGCAAGATAGAAACTTGCCTTGATGAGCAGGGTGTAACAGATGCAAGAGAAGAACAGTCCAGCAGCCTGAGCTATCCCCTGAACAGCAGGAAAAATGACACCACGGAGTGAGGCTGTCCCAGCTGTGATGTTCTCTGGCCACCAGCCAATTCTGAAAGCTTTATTTACAAAACTTCTAGCTTTTCCTGGGGACGTTCTTGCTTACCTTCTTAGATTGTGTTGTATTGTACTTGCGGGTTTATGTCTTGCTACTTCTGTCACTTCTAGGTGCTTTTAATTTATTAATGTATCTTTTAAAGGCAAATAAAGAGCAACATCAAAAAACAAAGTAGCTTTTGACTATTTACTACCTATATATAAAGGTGAACATTTTAAGTAAAAGAACTATTTTAATTCATCCAATATCACCTCAAAAAGTGACCAATCTTCTTCCAAATGACACTTCACTACCAATAGATGAAAAAGAATCTTACTGAACATTTCAGCATTTGCCTCTCTCTGAAACAAGGCAGATCTGCACAACCAACTTCCTTTCTACCTTATAAGAAATTTATTGCATTAGGCACAAGGTTTCTTTCATTCCTTTTTGTGCTTTTGTGGCCTTGCAAGATAGTAATGGACTAACCTCCATGGCAGAATGAGGACACAAAGCAGTGAGCAGTTGTTTACTGAGCCTTTCCTGTGGCAACAAGCACACATGTACACTCATTCAGTGTGGTCTGTATAAGCCTCCACAGACAGGCAGACATTCACTGTCTTTGGAGCATCTCAGTGCAGCTCCATCCAGCACTGCAAACCTGAGTCACTTACGTGGGCAGATTGCTTCTAAAGAAAGCACTTAGGCAATCGGAAGCAGCCCCAGTTTCCCATATGGCAACAAGATTAGGGTAACAGTGGCATAAATAATTCTTGAAAATGTGAGTTAGCCAGACTCACTTGGGCCTGAAATCTGACCAAATTCCCATTGGCTTCATTAGATTCAGTCTCCACCATGGACTTGCATTAATTTCATTCAGACAGATGTTTTTCTCAGTTCCTGTCCTAAGGAGCTATTCAAGCTGCTTACTGTGTTTTGCTCAGAAGCAGCTGTGACGCTTTGCTGACGCCACCCCACTTGATGAAAATGAGCAGCAGCTAGCAGGTTGTAAAACTGCTGTTTAAAATACTACTTGCTGATAACATTAACCTTGCTGGTCCTGGGCCACATCCCAGTAGTTCATAGGGGATGAAGTCTCCTACCAAGAAACAGGGTATTTCGAGTGCACAGACATATTATCTTTTGTTCTTTGATTCTTTCCCATCCTGTTTCTGTTCAATTCTGATAACTGCCCAGGAGAGTCCAACACAGCCCGCCTCAGCTGCTCATCATGCTCCACGCACAACCAATGTCACACAGATAACATGTACCAGCTCAACTCATCAGCCAGCACCTAAAACAGAGAGCAGATGTCACTGTCAGGGTCAGGACAAGTCATCTGTTTTCCCTGACTGTACTATTCTATATATATTATCTGCTTTCCAGTATACATTTAAACCTACCAGTTTTTATTAACTATTACATATACCTTTTTTTTTTTTCCTTCCTTGAAGTCGTCTTTTTCCTTTCTTAATTTAACCTTGCTTTTATCAAGAGTACATAATCCTGACTCTAAATTAAGCTGAGCTACTTAAAGTGACCAAAAAACTGTTTCTGGCTAAAAATCTCAAAATAAATACTTCTGAATTTAGAATTCTGCTATATTTATATATACAGCAGCCAACCATATCCCTCCTGGAAAGTGCACAGCTGTATCTAGAAAGGAAACATATGAAATGTTTCCAGTTACTGGATCAAAAATATCAGCTACAATATAAAATGTTTTCTGAGAGCTTCACCATTCATAGCAGCCCGAGAAAGACACACACACACATATGTGTATAAAACACATGTATAAGTGACACTTCTAGAGCAGCTGATGTATGTATGACTAATCTGTGGCAATCACATCAGAAAAATCATGATCTGGGGTTAGTTGCTGCTAAAACAAAAATAAACCCAAGCAATACTGGAGGGACTCAACATTAGATAAACAAGGGGGTAGAGAAACCTTTGATTCAGAGAGAAATACAACAGAAACCAGAGTGCCTGAGTACTGTGGAGGACTTCTGCCACTTTTCAAGTGTGGAATTAGGGATTAATTTCTACATTACATCTGACTGAAAAAGATAAGAGTTCAAGTTTTAATGACCTTACATTCCTGCAATGTTTTCAAATCCTCTAGACACACATACTTGCAGGTAGGAAAGCCCAGGCAAACTGGTGTGTGTTATTTATGCAGAAGGAAGGAGGGAATTTGAAGAGTGCTCTTGTGAAACAGGGTTGCTACACTCAGGCACACACCCATTCCACATTTCTCTCCCCACAGTTTGGCCACCAGCTTGTGAACAAACTCAGCCACAATTTCCTTACTTTGACTTCCTTCCTCCTTCCACAATCTACTAAGACAAAGCAATGTTACTCTTGAATCCAAAATATCAGTGCAAATAATGAGCTTTCCCTCCCTTTTCTGATAAAATTTAGCTGCTAAAATCAGAGGCATCCTCAATATAGGAAGTACCAAAGAGTGTACTCTATAGAGGGGCAGCTGGATTATTGCAATCATCCAAAAAAAGGAAGAGAACATCCTGAAATGAATGTAAGCCTGCCAATGCCAAGACATTTGCTGCTGCCTTATCAGCAGATCAGCTGATAATAGAGCAGTTGTAACTGCTGACTGCTCCTTCAGCAAGGATGCTCATGATGCAGCATATAAATACAACAGTGGTCTCCAGTAGTCACCAGTAGCCTCAGCAGCAATAAAACTCTCACATGAAGACCAAGAACCACTTACAGTCTTCAAAGTGCTCTCCTTGGCCTCTCCAGGTGCCTGAGGCTGCATTTCCTAAATTTATAGCAACTACAGACCAATGTTATTCTGGGAATTGAACACACATTGAAGACCCAAATGAACATCACTAAATCAACTCCCTAATTATAGGGGCTAAGCAAAAAGTAATTTAATGACCTTGTTACATTATTATTAAAAAACCCCCAGACTTTCCCAATAGGAATGAAAGTTACTTATTAAATCAGTCTGCCCATTCTTCCAATGGAGACTGCCCCTGCCAGTGGGCTAATGACAGCCACTGTCCTCAGCATTTCCTCTGGGGAAACTGCTGTCCAAACTGAGCAACACAGAGCTGATGGAATGGGACATGGCTGAGATCTCTTGGATCACATCTCCAAGCACCAAGTCCTCTCATTTGGTGAAGAAGCCAATCCATTACCTGTGTAAACTGCCCAAGGTGAAGGATAGAGTAAAGCAGACCCTCCTCTGCAGTGCTCCACTCACCCTGCTGCTTATGAGCCAGTGATTGTTACACCCTCCAACATGCACATTTACAGTCATTTCATTTCTCACACAACTTTTGGGCCAAAAGCCATTCCCAGAAGAGAAGGAACTGCTGTTCTGACTTGGAAGTAAAAAACCAGAATGAAGACAAAGTAAGGTAATAGTTTTCTGGTCCTACTCAGACTCAGCCTTTAAATGTTGTACAATACTGCCATTAAACAAATGAGAAATAAATTTGCAGCTTCTGTCAGACTCACAGAAAATAAGACACTCTGATTTTAAAACAACTGTCACTGTAACTTAAGTGTGACACTGGAAAGAGGATTGTTGAAGACAAAAGATCAATTAAATGCTGTTTTTTAAAAAGAGGAAGAGTGAAAGGATTTGGTAGAATTTGAACATGCTGGAAAAAGCAGGGAAAAGAAGGAAGAGTTCATTTAGCAATTAATGCCTGACATTGACAGCCTAATGAGACATTTTGCCAGGGTCATTTCTAACCAGGAGTGATGCATGGGGGCTTACTCCCTTTGTTACAGCTGCTGAATCTTGTCTTTAATTATATGGGCAAAGAATATACTACAACCTGATCAAGTGCAGCATATTAGAACAAACTGGGACCAATTACATGTAGGGATGGGAGACAGCAGCAAGTAGTCAGAACAATTTTTTCTGGGTTGAGAAAGTGATCCTGGTGAACAGGTATTGCCACAGATCCCATACTTTGCTGACAGGTGCCTTACAGATGCTTTATGTGTGGTACTTGGCTCTGTTTGGATGCAAATAGAACATGCTATGTTGTGTATTCACAGCTTGAGAGGAGAGTGACCAGTGCTGATGAACAATTCCTATATATTTCACACCCATCACACCATAAAAGACATATTGTAATGCTTTGAAATCATTTTAAAAGCATATAAAAGATTCTGAGAGATATGCACTTCTGATATTAGGAGAGAGGAAGGACAGGGAAGATCTTGGCTGCAGCATGACTGTTCTTGTGCTGACCAACAGCAGGGCAGGGGAGCTCAGTGCTGCTTTATTCCTTAAAGCTGCCTCCAGGAGAAGGGCACTCTCTAAATTGTGATTCAGTGTGAGAGCCAAGACCTTCATCACACTCATCCCCTGGATCAGCTGAGCAGTCAGATGCTGGCAGCTTAACCATCACCCAGGGCACAGGCAGGGCTTTTAAGGAAGAGGGACTCTCCCAGCTGCAGGCACATATAAGGGCATGATTTAAATTGGATTCCTGCATAGCTCTGCAACTCAGAGCTGCAGTACTGACATGGTATCCAGTAATGCCTATCAGTTGCTTCCTCATCTCAACAGCAGCTGTGTTTTCTGCAAGGGGAATGGTAGCTAAAAATAATCCAGCTTTGACTTCCTCTTTTAAACCCTTCAGTCTCTTAGAAAGACTTTTTTGTTCTCCCAGAAACAGCAAAGAGAATATAAGAGACAAAACCAGAACAATCAACTGCACAAAGAGAAGAGCAGCATTAGAAAGCTCAAAGAACAGTATGAAACTACAATAAAAATCAGAGACAGTAAAAAAATTGTCACAGTTTTGACCAATATCTTCCAAATTCTCTTTTGCACTTGCAACGAGATTTCTGTTATGCCTTTACTTGTATGACTCAGTGGTGCTGAGCAAAGGGGAAATAAAATCTAGATGTTTCTGAATGCAATTCATTTGCTCATTAAACATATTAAAAGCCAGAACTTTGTTTAGTAGTCATCAAATGCACTCTCATGTCCGCACAGTGGAGATTTTACTCCCTCTTGGAATAAGTACATTTTACTTCCAATTCTGTCTTCCATTTGACCACAAAATGTAAATCCCACACCAAACATGCAAATGGAGAAAAAAAGAATATTCAATTAATCCTTCAGTAACACAGCACTATGTATTCTCATCCAAAATAATTCTACACATATTGTGCTGGTTAGCATGCCCAGACTGCTTTCCATGATCCTTTTCATAGACATACCTAATTCTATATTAAAATATTTAGAAGTATTTATTTTTAAATTGCAGTCCAAAATAAGCCAGATACAGACTATAACTCAAAATTCCCCAAGGCAGGGTTGATGATCTCTAGTTGAATCTAGTCTTCCAGCAGAGCCCTACTCCCAGCAGGTATCTCTGGAAACGACCAAACTATAAATAAAATCATAAACAGAATTCAGACCATGACTTACAAACCTGCTGCAAACAGACCAATACCTGAAGTAAGCTCAGTGCAAGGGACAGACTAAGAAATTATGAATAAATCTCTGTCCTATTGTCTCAAATTCCAAATAAATACACTGTACCATGTAAAGTTAGGAAGAATCCAAGAAAGCATGCTGCTGTATATATTTATGTAATATAGCATATACCATGAGCTTTTTCTATGGTACAGCTATTAGCATGGCTTTGTACCTCCTCTCCCCTTTCTCCCTTTAACCACAAGCATGAACAGCCACCTCACACTTGACCAAGTCAAAGTGAAGACAGGGCCACTACCAAGGCAGGAGATTGCAGGAGTTTCTCCTTCCTCCCCCTGAATCCTGTCCCCACTTTCACCACACTCTCATTATTTCCTCCTTCCTTGTTCCTCTGCTCAGCATCACTGATGCAACCCCACGATCCCCATTTCAGGGGTCATGGCAAAGCTCTCTGGGCCAGAGATGATGGTGAGCCCAGACAGGGTTCAGCACCATCCTTGGGCTGCCTCCCAGACATTCTGGGGTAAATGGACCCACCCTGTGTACCAGGGCCAGCACAGCAGCTCCGCAGCACTGACAGCTCCAGACACGGGTAAGAGAAACACAGATGTTACTGGTGAACTGTGGCCAGGGCTTCTCCTTCAGCAGTATGTAACACCAGAGAAGAAAGAACAAAAATAATTAAATCTTTAAATATTATGGTAGGTAAAGTTAAAAGTAATCACAAGAACATAGAATATTAATTAGATTTTGATACTTTTTTAATAGGAAAATGGAGGAAAGGAGCTCCAGTATACCACAACAGAGAAAGTAAAAGATCTGTAAAGTAAACTGAATCCAAACATAAGCAATGTTTTATTGGGATATAGCAAGCAACCTATCAAATAGGGAACCAGTACAAACAGATTGAACATGACTCTCTTTTAACAGAGATGTATGGTGACAAGACAGCTTCTTTCTTAAAACAAGTATTCAAAGTGTTAAGTAAAGCATTAAAAAAAAAATCAATCATTACAACACCAAAGACAGACAATATTAAAAATGTGCAGAATTTTACTTTTTACAAATTTCTGCATAATGTTAGAAAACAATCATAAATTAAAAAAGGAATAAAATTAAGCTTTTTTGTTTGCAAAGCAACACAAACCCTTAAAAACCAACTATATTTTACATAGGACTACTATTAAAAACAGGTGAAAAGCTGAAAATTTAAAGGACAGCAAAAAATACACAACTCAGTTTCACCTGTCAGCAACACCTTCTGCTATGGAAGGAGTTATGTTAGTTCTATGTACAGCTTTAAACATTGCAGCATACCACGAGTAAACCTTAATAAGGTCAAAATAGGACCCTCTGCAAAAAAGGGTGACTTGGCAAGTGTCAGTCCCATCCTGAAATTATAAGTAGTAATAATTTTAGTAGGTCTTTAGTGTAGACCAAAACCTACTTTAATTGGTTCCTCTCTCTAAAGATGCACGTAAACTTTGGGGTTGTTTTTGTTCAATTTTTTGGTATCTTAATTAATAAAATCAAGAACATGTCTGGCTCAAAAATGAGAATGACATACCTCCCTTTTGTTCTGGATACAGTGATGTAGCTATCTCAACATGCTCATTGACACTTCCTAAAAGAGAAAATCATTATGTACTATGTAAAAAATACACACCACCTCTCCCAGTTCAGACTCAGCATATAGTATATTGGCAGCTCTATCCAATAGGATATATATTCTAATTTGGTTTAAACTCTTAACAGATATATTCTCTCTTTACAAAGTTCCATCACATGAAACCAAATTGCTTATTTTTCCTTTGAGGCACAGCATGACCCCAATAAGACAATTAGCTATAAAGAGTTGTTCTTTAGATGTTGTGTCTGTAGAGGTTTTACGTGATATTCATAGATTTTCAGCGCAGGCCCCAGTTTTAATGAAAGTCCAGTCAGTACATCATTTCTTGTCATCAACAGTAATGATTTGCCATCAATTTCCTATAAGAAGAATTAAAGAGTTGATAAAGACAAATATACAAATCTAATAGAGGAGAACAGTCATGCAACAAATGGAATACTACTATAGAGGATTAGTGAGGAAAATAGTAGCCTTGATTTTCCTGAAACCATGTTCACAGCTGTTAAATTCTGCTTGCTGTCTGCTTTTCAAATGCTCACCTGTGCTGACTAAGGCATAAATACTATTTAGTCAAGCACAAAATCCAAATCAGCATAATTTCAAAATGCCCTCCTTTTAAACCTTTTTCTAATTAATAGGTACAAGTGAAGAATGCCTAATTATCAGCCATTTAGGGAAGGATACTCCTAAGAATGCAGCTTATGAAGAGCATTTCAGAAGAATTACTATTGACAGCATTATGCAAGTTTAAACTAGTGAATATCTGCTAATAACTTCAGGTGCCTTCTTTAAAAGGCTAACCTTCTCATGCATCCTGTGTGGGGAAAAAAAGGAAAAGACTCTTGCAATCAGAAATTTTGGAAGGGCTTATCTAGAGCTTGACACACTGAGAGAACTTCTCTTCCTCTACTTTCAAGGGAAAACGAGAAAAGCAGCAACTTGCCAGCTTAGATCTCAACAACCCCTACACTTTCCTGCTTAAAATACCTCTTGTAAATCACAGATATGGTGGGATTTTTTTTTCCTCTCAGACCTTGACTTTGTGATCTGTTTAGGTTAGAAATCCTGTAGACTTTGGATTATTTTTCCATCTCAAAATCTTGACATATGCTTGAAAACTTCCTCTAAATAATTTTAAAGTCAAAATGGAAGAGAAAGAATCCACATCTCTCCACTCCCTTCTGTTATCTTGGAAATATCAGAGATCCCATCCTTGATTACAATGCAACATGAAAAGAAGACTTCTATTAGAGCTCAGCAGTTATTTGTCAAGACTGATCTCTTAAAATTTTACCAAGTTTATAAATACAAAATACATGGGAAAACCACAACATAGTCAAAGATCAGCTGAAAGTGGCATTTTTAAAAAATATTCCCAAGATGTATACAACTAGTAATCCCTTAGGGGAGCACAAAGTAACAGTAATTCTAAAAGAAAAAAAAGTTTCCAATAACTTTTTACCCAATTATAGCAGGTGCCTCTTTCCAATTACTGTTGAGAATGTAAATGGTTAAAACCAGTTTCTATCCTCTCTTTTCCATTCGTCACAATTCTTTCTGTGGGAATTTTGACACCAGTGAGTGTTTTGCTCATTGCTATGACCGATCTGAAGTTGCCTTTTCTGCTGCTGTTCAACGATGCTATGGAGGAAGAACAGCCTCCAGCTTGGTAGGATCCAAATGGAGTAAATCCAGTACCTGGAACAGGAGAAACTCCAAGAATAGGAAAAAAGCATCTATTCCTTTCCCTTCTTCTTCCACAGGGTTCCCTGTGTTTTCTAGAAATGCTGGTAACTACTCAGACTTCCACTGAATAGAAAACTGATTCTTTAAACACATCTGTGTAGGAATGAGTGATTACATATTCAGAGTTCAAGCGTTTTATATCTTTGTGTGAATTGTAAGCTTTACCTCTTTCACTTCCTTTAAGTTTTCCACATTTACCTGATTCTGCAGAATTGCCATACCCTTTTTTTGCACCAGGTAAGATTTTGTATACTCTGGTGACTTCTCTGATCTCTTCTCTGCTACTTCTCTATTTTCTGGATTTTTTTCAGGGTGGAATTTTAATGCTCGCTCTCAATATGTCTTTTAATGTTAACTGCAGAGAGACTTCTCTGCACAACTCAAGCTAACAGTAATTCCCCACTGTGCCAGGATGACCTCAACACCAATATCACACTGTCTTCAGCAAATAACCAGGGGACTGGTTAAGCTTCAAGTCCTCCCACCACCCCTTCTGCTCTAAGTGACTGAGAAGTGCAAAGTTTTACAGTTAGCCAGCACACTCACGTGCTCCTCCCTACTGTGGCTCTGCCAGAAGGCAGCAGTGGACACCAGCTGATGTCAAACTCTAGTTTCCCTTCTGGTAAGGCACTGCAGTGAGGCCAGCACACCTGCACTGGGTCACCTGGGCATATCTGGCTATCACAACACAATGGTCAAGAAGCCACATGGGCCGTAGCAAAGGTCAGAGCACAAGCACATCTTGAGACCTTGTAAACAGCTTCGGTCTTGGAGTGAGCCACAGTCTCCTGTGCTTCCAGGGCTCCTACAGAAAGTTCAGCCACAAATTGGCAGGCTGTATTTCTCTGAAAGTGTCCACACCCTCGTCCTGCAACTGCTACTCCTCCCTCTTCAGGTATCCTGTGTCCTCAACTTCTTGGCTTGTCTGATTTGCTTAGTGATGTTATGGATTTTTGTTATTGGGCAACATCCTTCCTCTGAATCTTTTCATCAGTGAGCTCTTTTGATTTACTGACATCAGTGAAACTCCAAGAAGGAATAACAGATAATCATCATACAAGCATTACTTCTTAAGAGCGCTTACAATAGAGTTTTAATAAAACATTCTGCAGCCCTTAAAATGTCTTCTAATTATCCTTAAAATATTGTACAAAAAATTCAGGTCTTAAAGATACTTTGAGCCACTTGTTTTAGGTGAGTCCAGATGTATTTGGATTCATCAAAGGAAAGTGTGGACCCAGCTATTGCTGTGTAAAAGCTCAGTGTAATAGTAGATGTCATGATTACATTCTGGGCTAAGGATATTTTGTAAGGAAACCATTGTGCTACCCCTACTGAAGCAGTTCAGTGGAAAACAATTTCCCAGTGTTGTAGGTGAAACTGAATACTTTCCTTTACTTCTTACAATCTCATTCCTCTTCCAGTACATATTCAGGGCAGTAGATCAAATGAAACTAGGTTTCTGGGGCCCGGGCAACTGCAAATGACAGAGGAAAAGAGAGATGGCCAGAATTGCAGCTGCATGCCTGGTGCTCTACAGACAGAGGATGGCTAAGGGTTCAAAATGAACCTGTCTGCACTGCCATACCTGGGAGAACCTGACAAAAAATACTGTAAGAATACAGTTAAAGTTAGTGGTAGCAAATAGTGTAGAAGAAACTGAACAGAACCACTGATAAGAATTTAGGGACAGGATTGTTTATGGGGCTGTTCTTGATGCAGACAGGGAATAGGCTGGCAAGCCTGGCACACAGAACCAGGCACTCGCTGCTCCTCATGCTGCTAATGGAAAGGAGGAGGAAGGAAGTGGCAATGACTTCTGCTGTGATTATCCATCCCCTCAGCTCCTGGCCACATCCTGGTGGCAGCTGTCAGTCTCTCTCTCCAAGGTTTTAGCATAAGGTGAAGTTGGCAGCGGCATCACAGCCACGTTTCTGCACATGGCTGTCCCAGCAGAATCCTCAGCCACCCTACTGAAACCACTTATCCACATTGCAAAATACTAATAAAGCCTATAAGGCTGCTGTTGCAAACTGATTTGCCAAAACTCAGAAATTAGCCTCACCTTCCTGCTGCAAAATCAGTAGTAATTACTTCAATATTATCGACAAGCCAGCTGTGAGGCAAAGAGGTCAAGATATCTGATGGAAGTCAGAAGTATCTGTCAGTATAAGGAAAAGACTCCCAAGACCACAATTACTTTTCCTGTGTAGTTTTTTAAAGCCACATTTCCAGGGCCTTTGTGACATGGATGCTGGTATTAAGGAATGGACACTCTCAAACATTTTCCTTTTTAGCCTGTTCACTCATCTTCAAATTCTGAAAAATTAGCAGCAGCTGCAGAAAGAACCTTCTCTGCAACCTGCCAGAGAATCACCCAACACCAGGCTTTTCACCCACAAGAACAAAGAACTAAATTTAGATACTTTGTTATATGCATCAGTTACAATCAGGACACATTTCACAGCCGTGGTGCTGAAGGTCAGCAATATTAACCTGACCAACCACAATGTTATTTCATGTGCAATGTACAGTCTCCTTGCAAAGCTGCCAAAAACTTGCACCAGCTCAGTATCTTGGAAGGTCGAAGCATCTATTTTGATAACTAATTACAAGTGTGGGTGACTAATTTCCTGATAGTCACACACAAGCCTACAGACTTATCTGGGGAGGTGCTGAACTGCCAATCTGATTTAAGTTACTTCTCTATGGAACAGATGGGCTGTAGGCCACTTAAGCAGACTTCCCAGTTCTGCCCCACTAACACCTGCTGGCAGGTGAGTTACAATGGGCCACCTAACTGTTCAGCTCTTTGCTGATCTAATCTACCAAAAGAAGCCTTCCATTAGTATCAGCAGTTACAAGGCCCAGAAATGAAGACCCAACCTTTTCTCAGACTAAGTCCTACAAACACACTGCTCCTCTACCAACTTAGTGCCAACTTGTGCTTTCCATATTCACTTGTAGTGCCAAGTTCAATGCAACACTGCAGCCCCTTTTTCACCCTATGCATTCACACTCACACTGTTGCTCAGAAGCCCCAGGTTTTATAAATACTTATGAGTGTAATTACACAATACACTAAGAAAGAAGGGAATTCATATTTTAAACACCATTCACATTTTAATAACAAGACAGTGAAACTGAGTGGGTCGTATAGGGAGATTGAGCTCAAGTCAGAAAATTTATTTAGATTTCTCACCTTTTTGAATCCTATCTTAAACAAACTCCAACTCATTATCCACAGCTTGCAGAACAAGAGAGATTATTACATTACTCAGAGATCACAGTCCCATGCATTGTCACCCAATAACAGACTCAAATCCCACCATTAATGTGGGATTTTCTCTCCCATTTTACAGTATATAACCTGGTTCACAGCAAAAATTTGCAATGTGAGAATCTGGTGGCAGTCAAAAGGTGTTTGCTAACAGATTTACCTGTTCCTGAAAAGCATTGGCTTGTTCTTCAAATCCAGCTGTTCTGAAATAATTCACAACATCAGTAACAGCCCAGTCAGCAGGATCCACAGGTCTCCCATTCTCTAGTGAACTGCAAAGTGCAAATGCAGACAAGTAATCACTACAGGTGTGCAGAACATCTGCTGCTGCTTTGTGCATGTCTCATGTATGCCCCCCTCCTTCCTTGTTTCTGCAGGAAAAGTGTTCTTTGATACATCTCCCCCACGCCAATACAGAAGAGTGTCTCCTGTTCTTTTACATTCCAAAGACCTGATGCTGGAGAAAACTGAAACCCCTCTCCTTTCAGAAAAGAAGAAAGTATATGAATCTTCACATCAGCCAAAGGTAATCAGTTAGGATCTTTATACAAGTGTGCTGTCTTCGCTGTTGGAGAATGAGAACTGCCATAACTGGGGTACAAACTCCTGCCTTTCAAGCCTGCAGTTTGCTTTCAGCTACCAAGTACTTAAAGAATTATAAGTGGATTATTCTTTACACAGATGAGACTGTCCTTGTAGCATGGGTAGAAATTACTGGTAGGCATCTTTACCTTGCAAAACAATAACAAATCAATTACAAACAAACAGAACTTCCCAACCAAAACAAAAAAAGAGGCACCAAATGATTGCACTAATTATCAATATAGAAAATTTCCCAAAACTGTTGTCAGACTCATCTTTTGACAAATCTGTGGACTTTTTAAATAGCTGTGCATCTGAGAAAACATCTGTTAAACACAATCAGAATTAATTCCTTCTGTGATTAACCTCAGGCAATTGTTTTCAACAGTAGCAAAAACAACAAAACATTCATATTACTATCCTTATCCTGCATTTCTTTTCCTCAAACTATAATCAACCTATCACAAAGACAACCTTGGTGTATCTGAAAATTTTCGGTAAAAAAAGACAGAGTGAGCTTGACTGCCTTTTCTACTGCAATTTATGAGGTTGATGAGCAAGATATCAGAGAGAGGTTCTTTAACATGTTTCCCCAAACAGAAGTCCTGAAGTTCATGCTAAATATTTTCCATCGTTATACTTGCTTAACCGTAATGCTAATGAAGCAATATTGAAAATGCATAGATTAGGGCAGGTGTCAGAATCATGTCCATTTTCTGGTCTGAAGCTTAGAGGCAGGACTTTGATTTCAACAGCACCAGCTGGAAAAGAAACGCAGATTATACTCTCCTGACAATATTTTTGTTCTGTCCTTCAATTTCTTCTTTTCCAACTGGTCAGCATCTCTGCCTTGCCTAGACTTGTATGATTTTCAGCAAAATAAGTGGGTGAATCAAGGGCAGACCATTTTTCAAAGCAGCCAAATGCAATCTATGCATAGAGTGCCTCCCATCGCCATTTCTACAACATTCTTATTTCTACAACTATCTGAGTCCTAGGAGGGAGGACTCATGAAAACAATGATTTTTGCATGTCCCCAAATTCTTGAAAACGTGTCTGTCAATATGGCAACAAAATCTGGCTACAGGGATCATCTGCAGCCTGTGTTACATCAGGCCTTCTAAAAGCAGTTTTTTTCATTTATCACAGATCTCTGAGCAATGAGAAACAGTTTCTTACTTTTGCTTATCACATGATGACTTACTTCATGAATTGCTTCACTGATTGTGATTACACAGAAAGCAACACTCAGCAAAATTGAAAATGAGACTATCTGGCCTTATCAGAGCTGCACTTTTTCCCTGTGGTTTTTTTTTGTTGGTTTTTTTTTTTTAATCAAAAAATGCCTTTCAAATAAGATTTTTTTGGTATTGTGCACATTCTGAGGCTTAAGTAGCAAAATGTGAAAACTGCCACACAAAATCTGCACACATTTATAAAAGCAGCATTTTAGGAATTATATTTAAATCTTTGCATTTTCCTTAAGACACAGACTGTCACTTTCAATTACTCATTTTTTACTAAAAATAAATAAACAAAATGCCAACCTCTCAGTTAAAAAAACAAAGAAACTCAATTTAACCCTTTTTAAACAGCAAATAAAAGGTTCAGTCTACTAACTGTAATTTGCTTACTTCTCCAAACACTTTAATTTCAAATTAAATATGGCCCCAAACCCTTCTTCCGCAATTTTTTTATCTCAGCCCAGGTGCTTTAGATTTTCTTGTAGCTCCTCTTTTATCACTAGGGAACTACAGCTTGGTCCAGGTCCAGCCCCTTCCAGGGCTCAACTGCAATGACTTCAGGGGTTCTACCTCAGTCATTAATTAATCACAGGAATTAATTGCAAGTTCCTGCCTCAAGGAATAGCATCATGCAGGACCTCAAGTGGAGCCAATTTCCACAGCTACAGTTGCAGAAGACTGGAAGGCATGTGGCAGACTGCTGGAGGCTGGCTGGATTTTAACCCATCTACCCACACAGATGCCCATTCTGCTTGTAGACTTTGTTAGTCTCCTCCTCACACTGCTGCTGACATGGCTCTATTCTTTAGTCAAGACAAGGAAATACATAACATCCATGGCTTAGACATACACTGGCTTATGCCTCACATCCTGGATGCTTTAAAATCTTACGAGGACTGGCATTTTAGGCTTTGAAACTATACACTAGATGCACTAACCATGAATAAAAAATAGGCTCGTCTGTTTTTCACTGCTGTCCCTGTGCCTTTATTGCCATCGTGTGGCAGAAGCAGCAAGGTCTGAAAGGATATAGCTGAGAACAAACAGATTTTATACAGCCTATTTATAGGCACTTCAATAAAGTGTCAAATACTTCCTTTGTAGATATGCCCACACACATACAATGTACATTAATCTAGAAACCATAGCCCCACAGTTTAAATACAATTTCCATCCACTCTAAAAGGCCACCTTAGCAATCAGTGGTTGAGTCTTTATCACCCAAGCCTAGGGGAAAATGATTAAACATAAACTGTCCCTGCTTTGACTGTCCCCTTTCTCCTCCCACCCCAGAGTGCTCATTGTAGAAACCAGCCTGTCAAAGGGAAGGTGGTTTCTAAGGGACACACAGGAATTATTCACAGTGACTGAATAGGAGAATGCTCTTTATGTTGGTGTGGTGTAGCCAGCGTCTCAAGGAAGAGGAGGAGGATGATGCTGATTTTAATGGCTGCCATCAGATCTTTTTATGCTATTCAAATCAGGTGTTTTATCAGCAACCTGAAGTGACCATTATTATTTACCTTACTCTAGTGCCTGGTAGCCTACATTGTCACGTTTTCTTGGACAGCTTATGTAAGAGAGATCTGAAAGAGAATAATGAGGTGCAGCTGCACAAAGTGTTGCAGCTTGACAGAACAGACTCAGAGCTTACTCTACTATCTTTCCTTATGGTCTTTTTTTCCTTTAATACATATACATATGTGTACATCTCTCTCACCATGGCTTCTGTAATACTAAGGCAGCAAGGCCAGATTTTTCCACACAGAATTTCACTTCTCAGACCATAATGTCATTCAGAATTTCTAGTCCTAATTAAAGAATTTCTGACATTAAATAAATGCTTACAAAAAGCTTCTATGCCTTAGCCTGTAGTCTACCACACAAAAGAAAGCTGTAGAGCAGTACACACCACGTCTCTGCCTTATTCCCACTCTAGGTCTGAAATAAAACCCCAGCAACCTCAGGCTTCCCCAATGAACAGCTTAAAGTACCTGTTTCAGAAGGGAATGGACACCTAAGTGATATCCTGCTACTACTCAGCCCCAGACAGGTGAGTTGTCAGCAGAGAAGGGCACACAGAGGTAACTTCCACACAGGACACTTCTCTCATTAGGCACTGGTTCTGCAAAAGCCACTAACAGACAGGTGAACAGAGGCACAGTATTGGCTACAGTGCTACCACTTGCTTTAGTGTCTGTGGAGAGGAAAAGAAAAAACGTACTCCTAACTCAAGTTATCATCTTCTGCATCTCTTCATTGCTATACAGTCCTACCACATATCACTTTTAATCAGCTCAGTGCCCTGGACTCTTCTGTTTCAAAGCTAAAATACAATAGAAGTCATTAAGAACAGGGAGGATTTGAAATGCGCAAAGATGGAGATGGCCACTATTGCCAACCACATTAGTTCAAAGGAAAACTACATTCAAAATCCATGTGCTGTTTATGTAAAAGGAACACTTACTTTTTGACATCCAGAGAGCCATTTTCCTTGTTTTCCATGTCAACAGTTAGCATGGGGAGGATAGAAGTTTTACTTCAGCACTGATTAATAGGGAGGAAAAAAAAAAAAAAAGCTGTGTTTAATAACTGGTAGCATGCCCAGTGCAGTGTAAAGTAACAGAAACAAGCATTCTACAGGGACACATGCATGTTTCCACTTGAGAACAACAGCGCAGTCAAAGACTGATTTCCCTGGAAGCTTGGCAAAGCTGATAGTAGCTAATGAACTAGAAGAGAAAGTTGATCTGTGCTTCAAACACAAGAAATAATTCTTGCCTGAAAATCAAGGAAAGTAATACTACATTTAATCCTTTTCACAAGTGTTAAATTTTTGATCAAACTGTATGTATTCATATACATGGAGATTGACGTGCAATACATAGCTGTGTATCAAGAGAGCTTGATAGGTCTTCGGTCATCTTGTGATACAGAAGATCCAACGAGACAGAAGATCTTTAGAAAGGTTTGGAAATCCACAGCCTTGTTTTACAAATGTGGACTTGGATACAGATGAGCATGTCACTTATGCCTATTGTGCAAGTAAAGCTGGTAAGCAGAGTTACTAACTGAGCCCCAAACTCCTGAGGCCTAAATCAGTATGTTATCCACAAGAGCTCCCTTCCTGCACTAGAGCAGCTTCTTGTATAGGTATGCTACACTGAACTCCAAAAAGGAAAGGAGCACATGAAGGACACAGGAGAAAATTCAGTTTGTTTCCTTCCTTGCAGCATGCTGGAGTACTTGCACCACACAGCTTTTTCCATCACTCCACAGAACATGCAGAAATAACCAAAGCCTTTCCTTTCTGTTCTCAAGTAAGCCATTTCTATTTCAGAAAACACCAGAGAACGGACCAAGGACTCAGGATGTTCTTGCTGTAGCATTAATGGATGCCAGTGAAATGTCTCAAAGCTCTGGGATACAGAATAGGGAAATCAGGCTCTTCAGCTAAAACTTCGCAAAAATAGAGAAAAGCAATTAATATTGCTGTGGGAAACAAAAAGGAAAAAAAGAAAAAAAAAAAAGGAAGAAGACCCTTTATTATACATGTAGAAGCGTGTAAAGCACCAAGACCACAGTAGCAAACTAATCGAAAAGATGCTTCTTCCTGCACCGCTGACCAAACAACTCCACGAATTCCCTGAAATCACTTCTCGGTTCACCTGAGGTGACTGCAAACGACACCCGCACCAGCCTACCTGCGGAACGCCCCGCGCCGCGGCCGCGCACAGCCCGGAGCCCCCGGGCTCGGGGCGGGCACCTCCCGCGGAGCCCACGGGCCCGGGCGGCGGGGGCTCCCGGGGCTCCGCTTCCCGCGGCTGCGCCGGGGCTGTCACACGCGTTCAGCATCTCTCGGGCACCCGCGAGCCCGCTCGCACTGCATCACATTGTCAGTTCTGGCTGGGGGCGAGGGAAGCAAGGCAGAAAACCTACCTACGAGCAACTAAACCAGCGCATGGCTACCGGCTGCTGCGGAGCGGCGGAGCCCGCGGCCCCCGCCCCCCGGCGGCAGCGGGCGCTCCGCGGCGGCTCCGAGTGACACCGGGAGCGGCCCCGCCCGGCCCCGTGACGCGCCCGCCACACACGGACCGCCCGCGTCATGGCCGCCGCGTTAAAGGCGCCGCGCCGCGGGACCCCCGCCGCACCCGGCCCCGCCCGGCGCGGGAGGGCACCCGGGGCCCGTCGGGCTGGGGACGGCAGCGGGGCGGGGCTCGGAGCGGCGCCTCCGCCGAGCGGCTTACCCCGGCAGCGCTTACCTGCTGGGGAGCCGCGGGCAGCAGCGCCGGGGCTGGGGGGGCCGCTGTGGGCGGGCGCGGACCTGCCGGCGGCACACGGCCGGAGAGCAGCGCTCGGAGCTCGGCTCCTGACTTGAGGTTCTTGGGGCCTCCTTGTGGACATTTCTGCTCCTCCTAACAAGCGGGGTGTTACAGGTAACGGAAAGGAAACAAATCCCTAGTTGTTGAAGGATGCAGTACCAAGCCGAGGAAATTTTACACAAGGTACGAAGTAGGAGTCGCCAGATGTTGGCAGATTGATAAAGTTACAAAATTTCATTCCTAGAATGAGTTTGTCAACACGTTTGTGAGTAGCAGACACTTGGTTTTCTGTGTAACTCCTGCAACTGCATGCTCGGGGTGATGGGAAAGAGGGGTCACCAAGGACAGCACAACCGAGTCACCCTCACCGTGCCACCGCCGGCACTAGGGAAAGAGAGGAGATGGAGGCACTGAGTCTGCAGATCTTACTCGTCTAAGCTCCAGACTTTATTTCACAAGGAGACCATACCCACGGGATTTACTGTACAGAAAGAATCAACTCAAAGAGCTTACAAATTACTAAGTGGCAATAAAATCTCACCCACAGAGTTTAATACAAAAGTTGTCATTTCTGGCAAAAGTTGTTTTTCTGGCAACAACACTTCTTTTTTTTCTTTTTACACTATTTTTTATCTCTTCAGTATTTCCTTGATTGCCGATATTTTCTAATGGCAGATAGGCATTACGTCGATGCACTGTCAGTGCAAGGGAAATCAAGCAAGGACTATCAACACATCCTCTTTCCCCACACACGGGCTTTGTAGCCAGGGCTGCATCCCAGCCACTAATCAGGTGCTGTGCCCTTTTGATTATCTGTAAAAGGCTGGGTTACTTCAAATTTGTGCGATGTTTTACTTGAAAAATTTCCTTCTGAGTCAAGCCACTCAAATTACACACTTGCTCTTTGCTGCAAGGCAAGGGGGACATTACAAATTACCTGGGGATTTGCACAGAACCTAGTGGTGACTCCAGCCTGATTTCTGCAGAGCTCTGACACGAGTGCCCATCTGGCATAGACAGAGCTTGCCTGGCCACCAGAGTGGGCACCTGGGGCTGTCCCAGGCACTTTTCATCCGTCTCACTCCCAGACAAAGCTTACTGCACCCTGACTGCATGGAGATCCAGGTCATGTAACTGCCAACTGGACACAGTTACAAGCACTAAAATTACCAGCAAAGTGGACTTTTGGGCAAAGGACTGTAGACACGACATCCCAAAGCACTTCATTTTGTCTTACTTATGTGCTGTCAGATAAATAACCAGAGCTTGCAGGAGCTTTGCAAGTAATGGCACTCAAATATCGACAGAAGCATTGAGAACAGAGGGCAGTAACAGTCCTCACTGCTTTGGGATTTAAATAAATGCAGATAAACAAAATAAATAGAGGATTAAGTGTACCTTGCCCTAAACAAAACCCTCTTTACTTCCCATCCTAAAGTGTACTGTAAAACGTGGCATATTTGTGTTGGACAAGTGAGCCAAGCAAGGCAATTCTTTTCTGTCTCTAAAGAAATAAACATTCTAAATGAAGCCATAATGAGTTTTCTGCATCAGCTGGTTTCTAACTTTGGTAATGAACTGACATTTGAGGATACAAATATAAATGAGCTATTTTACTCACACTCAGCCTTTCATCATGTTCTTCAGTTAATCCTTTGAGTATTCAAAGTGAGGCTCACACAGTGCATGCATTCCTTCTAGAGGACCTTGAACAGCAAAAAGAGGAATTTTAAGGAAACGGGTTGTGGAAAAATTCAGCATGGATTATGATGTGTGGCCTGTATTTTAATTCATTGGGGTAAGGTAATTTAATTATAATAAAATTATGTCTGGAGGGAGATAAAGCAGAAAAGTGAATTGCATCCCACTTACGGCCAAAAAGAAAAAGTTTCCAAGCCATGCTGTGAACCAAGTAAGACCAGGGTTGGTAGATCCAGGTCGAAGGGATCCTGTGTGTTTGTGTCTGAACTTCTGCTATCACATGAGGGGAAACACACAAAGGTCAATGCAGGTATCGGACACTAGTGGACCCTGTTTTCTGGGTATTGAAAAATGCCAGTTTCCTACTGCAATCCTTCCTCTCCTTTTGTTTTGTCCCTGGCAGTTCAGTAGTAGAAGACAAAATGCACAGCACATGCAGCAAAGGGGAGTGTAGCACCCTTCTAGCTGTGCCGAGGGTACTGAATTTCATCTCCCCAAGGCTAAATAAAGCCCTTTGAACCTTCTTCATTCCAGTGCCCTCAGTAAAAAAAAACATGGTTAAATGCATGCATTGGGGAAGCTGAGTGAGAAACTAACACAGCACCTGTGTGGCTTCACACTGAGGGAAGCCCCTCTCAATAAGGTGGCATTATGCAGAGTAGAATGGATGTAGCCCTGTGTAAAACACCTATTTCTTTGCCAACAACCACCGAATGTCTCAGAGCCCTCGGGGCCCGAGGGAAAGCCCTGCGCCCTCAGCAGGAGACGCCACGCAGGCCGCGAGCCGCCCGGCGCCGCGGGGGCTGCTGGGAGTTGTAGTCCCGCGGGGGCCGCCCCTGGCGCGCCTTCCCCTCACGGCCCCGGCGGGAGCAGCGGGGGCGGCTCTGGAGCTGCTGGCGCCGCCGGTACCGGAACCGCAGCGTGGAACAAGCGCTGGAAGGTGCTTGCTTCTCCTCTGGGTTTTCAGGGAGACATTTCTCGGCTGGCCGCGATCGTTTTTGGTTCCGGCTGCTCATTGTGAGGAAGAAAGTAAACCAAAGAGATTTCATCCAGATGTGGCTGGGGGCAAAAATATCATCAAGTCCATATAATGCTCAGCACTGGCAGCATGGGAATCCAGTGCGGGCACAGGCTGTTTCTAAGTAATTTTTGTCATGAGTGTGGAAGTGGCGTGGGTGTAATTCGCCAGTTTGCTCAGCAAAGTGAATTAATCTATGTCCAGTCAATTACTAACAACAGTCTAAAAATCCCTTTTGCATCATTTCCCTCCTAGCAATACAGGACTGCAAAGGGACCATCCAGGCCATGGGGTTTGATCTCCTGGCAGCACAGCCCAGCCCTCACACAAGCCCATTCACACCCAGCACTGGCTTGGGGCCCATGGGGAATCTCAGCCCACTCTGCCCTGCAGAAAGGCTCTGTCCAGCTCCTCTTTGCATGGGATTAAGACATTTTAATCTACAGCTTTAAACATATTTAAACAGCTTTTACCTGTTTGTTCCTGTAGTAATAATCTTTAGCTAAATATTGTTTAGTGTAATATTTGACTTCTCTGTTTCTCTGCTATTTACATTCTTATATAGACTCAAACATCTGAATGACCACAGCCCTTTTGTAGTCTGCATTTTCTGATCTTGTTCCCCTTTCTCCTTTCTGTACATTCACTCCAAATGTCCTTCCAGGAGAGGACATTTGGAGCTGCACCCTGGGCTTCAGTAGGGTTTTGGCAGTACCTTCTTCCTTTCCTGTTTGCTCTGAATGGCCCCTTACCCCACACTACACACTTATCACACCTATATGGTACTGATGATTTGAGACATCCTTGCACTGATAAGTAACTAAGGGTCTTTTCCACAGTTCCTGGCAGCTCCTATCTACCCAGAAAGAGGAAAAATCCCTGTTACTGGTCCAGTTGTACCTTTTCAGCACTTTACTCTCAGAAAACTGTCTTTCCTCACTTAAGGTCTTTTCCACCCCTGTCCAAAGTATTTCTAGTTTGCTTGAATGGAATTTTGCCACTTACCTTTCTCCACAGTATCAACAGCTTAATACCTGTTGTCCTGCTGTCCCTTCCCTACTTCAGCACTCCACAGAGGAATGAGAGACAGCTCCCAGCCCACGGAGTCCAGCAATGAAGTGCCTCTCTTCAACTCGTGTCTTGACCAGGAAGATCCTCCAAAAACCATGCTGTGTCTTCTTTACAGTCCCCTTCTGGCCTGCATGGCTGGGTGTTGTCATGTTGCTCTGAAGTTCTGCATAAAGCCTGGACAAAAGCCTAAAGATCGCAACGGTGTTAAGCATGTGAGGAGGGGAGGGAGGCAGAAAACCCATGGTATGAATGCAGCAGAGTGACTTGGTACCAGCCTGGCATTCATTTTCGAGGCAGTTAAACACAAAATCAGAGCACAGCAGCCAGTGGGCCTGAATTTACCTTCCCTGCAGTTCCCTGGGTGCACTCCCACAGATGAAGAACAGGGTCTGTAGAGATGTGCACAACCTTCTGTGGAAGCTCTGGCTGCCAGGCTGGGGGAAGCAGCCCTGCTCAGACTCACTGACCAGGCAGCGGGGCTAAGATCTGGCTTTTGTCCTGGAGGGGAGCCCCTGAAACCTTTGCTTTAGTATCATAAGGTACTTTTGATACAATATGCATTACCTGACCTTTTTCTCATAATCATATGAATCTCCAGTAAGATGACTAGAGTTAAACCCTCTTCATACAGCCTAAAAATGAACGTGTACAGTAGCTGGCTACAATGCAAGGCCAGTGACACCTTTATGCTTTTGCTTCCTCTTTTTTCCAAGACTGAATTGCTTAAATAAATCTTCCTGCACCTGAATTATATCCACTTCACTGAGAATTTCCTGCCCTACTTATTTTGTTGTGCAACTCCTTATTGTAGTAGTTGCTTATATTTAATAAAGATTCTGACTAGACTTAAACCTTTGTTATTTTAAAGCTTATACTTCATATTAAAAAAATCACTGTATAAAACACAGCTCATTGCGCCCATACTAGCAGTAACACCTGCCACACATTTGCCCAGCTTGTAATAATGTAGCAAGAAGCTTATAAAAAAGTATTCATATGAAATAACAACACTGTTAAAGGGAACCCAGCCTGATAAAAACATTTTATATAAACATGGCTCAGACATCTCAGCAAAATAGCTACTACCTCTATGGGAAATCTAAAATGTAGCACTTGGTTGCAGGAAGTGAGGAAAATGAAAAAGCACAACATGGTGACGCACTCAGAAAAACAGTTACAGACAGAAATGTGTCAACAAAACACAAGCAGAAATCTCAACTATATTTCAAGCAGTGCATTGAAAACTTAGTGCTAGTTTTTTTCCTGCACTTTGCTGGGAAGCTCTTCTCCTGGGAGTGAAGAACCTGACTGTCAGAAATATCCAGATTTTTAAGATTTGTAAAGCAATCATGTCTCGGCAAATACTGGCATCTTCTCTCCATGTTGCTTTTTTGGTGTAACTGCCAGAAGTGATGCCAGGTGTGGAAGACCAGAGTCTGGCATTTCATTTGTTGCTCAGCCTTGGAGGACGCTGCTCCTCAGCCCTCTGAAAGCAGCCCAGACCCTGGGAAGGGTCTCACTTACTGGTTCTGTTAGGGGGACTTACAGGTGTTCTGTCCACTCTAAGCTCTGAACCGTGATCAGATCAGAAGAAATGACATCCCTATGATTTGTGCACCCATGTGCAAGCTCAAAGCATGTGCACATTGCTTTGGTAGGACAGTGGCTGCCAAAGCAGACTGCAAGATAGGAAGCTCTGTTACAGGGGGGCAAATGTTCCAGTCACACATTGGATGACCCTGTTTTCCCCTCTACTCTCTCCTTGGATATAAACCAAACCCAGATGCATCTGAACATGAGCAGACATAACATTCTACAGTTCTGCATTAGGATTGTAACAGTTAAACTGATAATTTAAAAACTTACTCGGCTCTTAAATTGGTTGATGAGACTCTGATCACAGGTGCTCTCAAGAGCACATTTGCTGTAACTTGTTCTCCAACTGCTCTGGTGATCACATAATTCAGAAAAATATAAACAGTTGTTCTTTTGCCTGTAAACATAATTCATAGAGATATATCTAAACTTGATTACCATTCAAGTCAAAATTTTATATCCACTCTACTATAAATACTATTTACTTAACAAATCAGCATGGAACACCTTTCAATTTTATTGGTGAACATCTTTGGTTAAAAACAGTGTATTTCTGAAATTTCAATTGCACATAAAATGGAAATGTGATTGTGGGCTATTAGTACAAACACTCACCTCTGGTTCTAGCTTCAAATGGAAATAGGAACCATCAATCAGGGATTTTTAGTGAAATTTTTATATAGTCCATGCAATGATACACATTATGAAAAAATACTTTTGTTCAAATTAGTGTCAAAACCTCCTTTTTTGCTCATGCTGATATGGAAACCAGTAAAAAATATTGCAACTATTGACTCAAAAATGACTTAAAGGCAAAATCTACTAATACACAAAGAACAAATACTCATGGTTAATCTTGCATGTATTATTCCTGGACATATTATGTGACTGGTACAATCTAAATTTTTCATTGCCTATTGCTCTTAAAAACTTTCCAAGTCTCTTGTTCTAACTGTGCTCTGCAGTTGACATTTCTTACACAGCATTCCACACCATGTAAATGTGACATCTACAGGCAAATAAATGTAACTAGAGCAATTGGCTATGGAAAGCTCCTGAAGATGCAATCATAGAATACTTTGGGTTGGAAGGGACCTTAAAGATCATCTCCTTTCATGATTTTAGTTGACAGGATTTTGCAGTAACCTGAAACATTAAAAAAAAACTTCAAGAAAAGTCAGAGTTGAGATCCGTTAGTCAATATGTGTTAGCTGGATTAAGACAAGTTTAATAACTTCAGACATAATACTAGATATGCCCTAAAGCAGAGGTTTGTGTTGTAAAAATCCCAAGTGAAAAAGAATTTGTGCTCATATTTCAAGTTTCCTTGAGCTGCTTTAAAAAAAGACCAAATAAGTTTATGAGACTTTAGGGACTTATTTTCCTCTCAGCCTTCCCTGCAATACTTATCTTGGCAGGAAACATCCCTTGCAGCAAACTCAGTCCCATTCTGAAATTCCTTTCCAGAATCCATGAGCTGTGGGTGCTGTGGCCTTGGGAGGTGGCTCTCTGGAGTGGTTCTTCTGAGGAAGTAGAACCACCCTGGAGATGAATTCATGCACTTGCACTACCAAACTGTATCACCACATGTACGTTACATCACATGTTCTGCCACTGTGATCCTCTTTCTGCCTCAGTTGGATGTTTTTACTAAGGCTGCCTGCTCAGTTCCTCTCTTAGTTTTTTCCACTGGTAAGCAAGCCTGCCAGATGCACACTTCCCAATGCCAGAGAATGCCACTTCCCAATATGGCCAGAGAAAAAGGGAAATAATGTATTAACCAAGGACACACAGTGCCTTTTTTTAGGGGGGCAGTTGAAAACGGATACCTGATAAACACTGTGCATTTATAAAAGGATTACATATTGGTTGCTTAACCTGAATTAACATGCCTACGAGATAGGTGAATCATGTTTTACTTATCCAGGGTGTTACCTCTCATTAACAGAGTCCTGACACTCAGATCCCCAGTTCATGCAAGCATCAATAAGAAGGATGGCAAAGACAGGAGAACGTGAAAGGACATCCCAATCAAGCATTCATTTTGTTGAGCTGTTATTTAGATAACTACATACACATTCAAATTAGCAATATAGATACAAATTAAAGAGCAATACTTTTGGTATTCTTGTGATACTGTTGTGTAGACCAAAGCATTAATACACCACTAAATCTAAATGTGGTCTTGGATTTCTTTTTTTTTTTTTTTTTCCTTCAATTGAATCAAATTACCTCGGTGGGGGAAGAATTTCAGTTAACCAAGCCTTTCCAGCACTCCAGTTTTCTCTTTGTTGCCCTAGTCAGCAGTAATTTTTCCTGGAACTTACTGAACAGACTCAGAATGTACCAAACTGCTTGCCACGCTGCTGAGACTGTGCTCCATGTGTGTCAACAGCTACAGCTGTGTCCCCTCTGATCATCCACAGCACCTCAGAAGCAAAGGCAAAGGAAGAAGTCTCTGATAACCACCTCCCAGCAAAGGAAAACACCTGTTACTGTGGTTGCATACAGATGGAACAGATCACTGACCTTCCTTCTCAAACTCCAACAACCTTTCATCCTGAAGAGTTTTTGTGCTGCAGCCTTGCCATCAAACATTAGTTGCCATTGTGTGTTCCATCACAATCTAGACCCGTAAGCTTAGCAGCAGTTAAGAATATGTGCAAGTTTGTCACTGGCTCTTCCATTCGTGCTTCACTGACAGCAGCTCATGTCAATGAACACCACAACTATGTTTCTTTAAAGCTTCAAAGAGCCATACACACACATTTTTAGGAATATGTTTTTGTAAATACATTGGTACTTGACCCTCCAAGGGAGGGAACAGCACAATGAAGCTGTAAGGATTCTGAAGGAATTTTTACTGGCTTTGATTTGGGAACTGATCCTAATGATGTCATAGAAACCTCAAGCTATTTTTATCCCTCTGAGGGACTACACTCTTTGTACTAGTCAATTATAAAAATAAAACACATTTTCAGTATATGCAAGTTCCCTTCAGGCATCTCTTTTTGTCATATGATACCTCTCCCCAAATCCAACAATAAAAAGAGGTAAATGTGACTAGATCTCAGATTTAATTCATACTTTTATTCATCATCAAATTTAGAAGTTAGAAAGGGAAGATATCTGGAGATCCTGTCTTGCCTCTTACACTGCTAAAAAAATCCAACACTTCACATAATCCCTATGTAAGACGACAAACATTTACTCTCTATAAGGCATTTAAACATCCTTGTGGAGTTCTAATCCTTTTACTGCCCAACTTGAAGTTAGGCAGTCATATTTTACCTTTCTGTTAAAGAACTTATATCAGTCAATACCTCATGAAAATATCTTTCTATGAAAAACATTTTTAAAATGTATGCAAGACCCACACTTGTAAAACTGTGGTGGTCAATCTTTCTCTCTTTTTTTTTTTTAATATCATCAAACAGATCCAGATCAGCTATATGCACCTCAGCTAAAGAATGGAATTTTTTTTTACCCGTTTCTTATGGAATGCTTCTTCAATTCTGATCTGGGATAAGTCCTCCTTATGCAGGAAATCAGAACAGATTTGAATGACACCAAATCTGTGGTTCAGCATGCTGTGCTTGTTTAGGAGCTGTAGTAAAAGCAGAAGACAGTATTTTTGCAGGTTTTTTAACTCAGCTTTAGAAAAGGTACAAAGGTCTTTAAAATGTAATGTAGCAGTGGCACCAGGAAACCAAGAACACAAGACCGCAGTCGCAGGCGTACAGCAGCAGAAGCACAGAGGCCACAGCTCAGACAGTGGGAAGAGGAGGAGCTGCATTACAGAGCAGGCACCAGAGAGCCTCTCCAAACACCACTTGCAGAAAAAGCCTCAAGACAGACAATGCCAAGACCATGAACAGTCTTTACTTCTATCAGTTGTTTCACAGCACAATGAGACACAGCACAAAGTTCGTACAGCGGGATCTGCAGACAGTTTAAAACCAGGCAATTATCTTTAATAAAAAGCATTGAGTCTGAATGAAAATAAAATGAAGACAAACAATACTGAAGCTAATGATCATCTTGCTTGCTTTTGATTGTCTAAGAAGTCCAAGACTTCTCATAGTGCCTTTAATGTTCTCCAAATCACCTTCTCCAGACACCCTAGTTAGTGTAAAGCTTACTGCGCCCCAACTCATATGTGTAGTAGGTTTTACAACCTTTTCCTCTTGCTCTCAAACCCTGCTCACATGTGGGGAGGTGCAACAACTGTCATCATACAATATTCTGATTCACAAAGAAGCAGCACAAGTGTTGTACATAATTTAATTTGCACTTCTGTATATAAATGTTTACTATTGCACACTATTGCAGCACTTAAAAACATCTAATTATTTGCAAAAATTAGTAAAATACTTTAAAGGATTTAAAAATAAGGGTTTTAATGCAACTGACAAGATAATAAAAAAAGCAATTTACTTAATGAGATACAATCCTTTATGTTGGAAATGAAAGTTACATACAACTAGAGTACAATTAAAATATACCATATAGTTCAACACTTAATTCCTCAAATGTGTAAAATTAACAAGCTTCTACTGTCATAGATATACAATTTTTCCATATTGTGAAAAGGATTTTTCAAATTAAATACAGGTAACATAATATTCTGCAGTTATATTTCATGACTGTGTTTAAATGAGAGGGTTGTATAATACTCACATTGTCAAATGTACTCACTAATGCCTTGGAAATTGCACACTTCCCCTCCTTTTCCAAAATAGAATCTCATTTCCATACTGAAGTCTATTATGCCATATTGGAAAAGTGTTTTACTTTCTAACAGGATTTTCATAAAATTAAAAAATAGCATAATATCATGGCATTATGATGCCTTTTCCACTTATGCCCCTGTAGAATTTAATCTGGATATCAGACAGACATGTCAGAACCAATTTCCTAGACTTTTGTCTTATTGTACACGCAAGATGAATGATTACAGTATTTTACAGAACAGAAAAATCTTTGAACCTTTCTAGAACTATAAATGTAATGATTAAAAATTAAAATCATAACAGAATCAAATTGTGATCTTCAACATTTATTAAAATCTTTTAAAGTTCATAAACGACAACAAAGTTACTGTAGAATTTATCGCATACAGCTAGCATACAGCAGCATGTCCTTGGTCTAAATGAAATACAAAAGATTTTAACATTTTCATACAAAGGATTTCTTTAAATTTATTAATGTGACGATATATCTTTGTTACATAAAATTTGCTACAGCAAAGTATCTTATACTTTTCTTGCATGTATGTAAATATGGGTGGACAAAGACTGCATTCAGTGTCAGCCTCCTAATGACGTTGTGCAAAAATGCTCAACAACCTAAACAGACAGAACGTTGGGTGGTATGTTTCATACTCTTTTGTAAAATGTCTACAAAGGCCTTTCTTTTAGGAGCGTCGTACAGATTAAAAGGAAGGAATGCCAGCTGTTTATTTGCACTGGCATTCAAACAAATCCAATGGCTATGTATCAATATAGCTCATTTTTTAAAAAAACAATTCATCCTTGTATGCATGTAAATTTATCATAAAACATGAGTCTAGTTTAAACTTTTAGATGTGCTGTTTTAAGACAGGTCACTGAGACAGCCAGAACCAAGTGTTCAAATAAAACTACTATGAATAAGTTTAAAAGCAACCCCGAAAAAAGTGCTGAGCCGCTGATTATTAACATTGAAATAAATGTGTAAAAGTGCCCAAAGCTAGCACATGGTAGCAATACCTTTTAAGTCAGTTGGTGAGAGTATACAAAACATAATTAAACCCAAATACTTGTATCTGTGTGACCATACATTCTGATTGATTGAAAGAAAGTAGGTTAGAAATGAAGACACAACGCAACTAAAATAAACTCAGCTGTTGCAGTTTTTAAACTTGATCTCTTTTCTTCATGAATGAAGTGCTGTAATTAAAAAGAAAATGATTGTAGCAGTACTCCATCCTCAGTTTACTAATATAGTATACCAGAATAAAAACTTGGCAATAACCTCTTATTCTTAACAGCTAACAAAAAATAACCGTGTTCATCCAGCGATGCATCTAGAACATTATTTTGCATTTGCTAAACCATTTGTTTTTCATAGCTAATGGCAGAGCGCATTTTGCTTTCTGTGGCATGATGGTTTTTATTCTAATGGATGCCTTTTTTAATCCAAAAAAGGCTTGAAGCAAGGAATACTTTGGGAGCCGAAACATTGGCTACTTTAAAAAAAATAAGAAAAAAACAGAAGGAAAAGTGAATCAAAATGAATTCTCTACAGTACTGACCAAAACTTCCTTTAAGAGTTTAGGGTTCTTGATCTTAAACAAGCCATTTCACACCTGCCAACTGAAATGCTGGTAAGTTGACTTGGTTTAATATGGTCCAAAGTCCAGACCAGATGGAATTACTCCCTCTCATGAGACTGTAAGCTTTCCATGGTACAGTCTGGTTATGGCAACTTGCCTACTGCCTAGGTGGGAAACACAAAGGAAGGAGGCAGTGACGAAAACTGCAGGGATGTAGAAAACCAAGGCACGGGGTCTAGCTACTGTCCCCTACTTAAGCCATCCAATTGATTCTACTGAATTTTGGTCAGCCTCCAGGAAGAAATGTTTTTAAGTTAATTTAGCAGACATTTATATGGCGATAAATACTACCTTCAAAAATGCTAAAAATGTTGGCTAGGTTTAGTCTGAGCTACTAAAAAATTATTATAAATTGTAGCATCAGACACAAGACAGACATGAATTATTGGCTGGCACAGACTAGAAGCAACATTTATCTTTCACTTCAGTCTAAATCACACTAGCCGCAACACCTTCCATTTCACTCACACAAATAATACATTATTCAAAATAAAATGGAGCATTCTTGGGTAAAAAACTACTTCATTTCAAAGGGGGAAAATGAACAATACACAGAAACAAAGAACGACAGAAACCAAAGTTAAGTAGGAAAGTGGTCTATTATTCTGTGTTACTGCACAAACAGTGCTTGCTTAATTGTGCCTAGTTAGAAGGGTTGGTGCAAACTGCACACATGGAAGATGGCAATAAAGACCTCAGTCAGCTTTGTGGAATGAAGTAACTAGGTAACTGTTTTGACATATGATGGTCTCAGCTCCACCTCATCTGTTAACAGAGTGCAAAGATCCCAATGTGAGCCCTGATGTCATCTTGTCCTCTTACTCCTACTAAAAATCAGCAAATTCTTTTGCACATTTTTCTGTTAGAGAAGCACGAATATCTTCTTCTTCATAGTCATCAAAGTTGCTGGTATCTCCAGGACCTCTGCACTTTGGTATGAATGGAGCTTCTACCTGTATTGGTGGGAAATACAAAAAGGCACATGAAATGTTACTGGCCAAATACCAGTAGATTTAACATTGTGATAATGAGCACAGCAACACTCCCATTACTTCTCAGATCCTGCCAAAAAATCAGGTATTACAGATTTAAGTTGTGGCACATAAACAAAACCAACCTAAGAAGGTAGAGGCCTAGATGTGTGAATCTATATTGAAAAAGACTAATCTCTTGCTGACAGGCTCAAAACAAAGATTAGTCCCCTCCTTGCAGAGATGATCCTGCTCCTTCCAGCTCATTAGCACAGGATCCGGAGTACACTGATCGCCACCACCACTACACAAAAATCTTAGCAAAGTTTGGAATGCCTCTCCCTCCTACTTAATAACAATCTCCTATTTCCAAATAAAAACTAACCTAGCACAAGTGAAAAATAATTTGTTCTGCTTCTTTTACGAAGTTCCTTCTAGGACCTAAGTAAGAAGTGAAAGCCTTTTAAAAACTAGGCCACAATGAGACACAAGCAATGACTTGAAGGAGTCACTCAAAGACTATACCATAAGGTAAGCAAAAATTACAACAAAATTATGCAGGTGATGCAAATTTAAACCTGGAAACACAAAGTAATCGGTATCTTTCTCCCAAACATCTCAAGGACTAAGTGCGCCAGAGGCAATATGGTGGGGAGACAATGAAATGGGGCAGAGGATCACACCACACTGTGCCCCCAGGTAGACTGCTGATGGTCAAGGTGTGATGTGTAGATCAGTAAATTAAAGAGGTACAGCACAGACTAACAAAATTAAACTCCTGACTGTCGGCAGTACCACTGTACACTGACAAGAAATAACAGTAACTTTTGCATCTGTGTGTGCAACTGTCATGTGTATATCCTCTTATTCTTAAAACAAGATAGGTGTTTCAGCGATTTAGCCTGAGTGAACACACAATCTGTGTACATACCTAGCCTACAAAGCCACACATTACCAGTATCTGAATTCTGTCTCTGTGTCTTAAGTTGATTTTCAGTCACTTTCTTACAACAAAACTCAGAGCACAGAAAATATCTCATTTACTGCTTGAACTTTTGAACACTTTCAAATGAGACATGTCAGACCTTTTCCTATTATCTTACTGTGGAAATTGCTAAAAAGAGATTGCAAAGAGGCATTAAAAAGTGAAGAACAGATAATTAGAATTCCACAATGGGGAATATTTTCTCAAAAATATCTATACTTAATGCAAGAAATACAGGATGCATTAATTGTATCTTGTCTTCTAGTAATTAATACATTAGTGAATAATTCAACAACTGTACTGTCAGTTTGTGTAGCCAAACAACCAGTTTCTTTTTATAAATTGTTAGTATTTAGGTTTGGCCCTTAAAATACTGCTATTACAGCAGCAAGTTCATGCCTCTATAGTCAAGACTGCTAGCATTTCAAATTCAAACCAATTCCTTTAAATATTATCACTTATCTGTACTTTTTTTTACAGAAGGAGCAGGTTGCTTTAAGAGAAAAAAGAAAAGCTCCAGCTTTGTATGAGCTTCTCCACACTGAAGCACAGTCTGAGTGCTAAGAGCGAGCTGGAAAGGAAAACAAATTCATTTCTGCTGTGGAGGAGTATTTATAGATGCCACTATAGCAGGGGTTAAATAAAAAGTGAGAGAGGCAGGAGATGCCTTGTCCTGAGATAATCCAGAAATAGACTAACGCACAACATGTGTGTTAAAGAGAACGTGAATGTACACAGAGGTCTGGGCTAGAATACCCAGAAAAAACAAACATAATTTAATCTGTACATATCCTTTGGAACCTTAAAAGATTAAGCTGCTTTCACCCTTTCTCAATTTAAAGTCCCAGATCTAGGGAATAAAAATTAAACACAATAATTGGAAATTTTACTTTAGTCCTTTAAAGACCTGTAATACTTTTGATCAGGAAGGGTCTTACCTTTCTCTGATAAATGGCAATCCAATCTGTAGTTGCAAACCACTTGTGATTTTTTATGTCATTTACACCATTCTTGAGATTTCCATATCGTTTGGTCAAATCTACCTGGAGTAAATTTCTTAGAAGATCCTTTAGGTCTGAACTGAAGTGTGATGGGAACCTCACCTAAAATTATACACCCACAACATTAAAAAACGTTATACAAATTTGATTCTTTCCCTTGTGAAGGGAAACAACTTGACAGAAAAGGAAACAGTAGGGCAATTTTCTTTCTTTCTTCTAAAATCAAATCAAGCACGAATGCATGAAGAGAGAGATGATTATTGTTGCACATGTACTTCTGTTTCACAAAGCCTTTATCAGTAGCATTACATTGCCCATCTATGATTTCTTGAACTGGAAGTTTCTAGGGGGCAAGATATTAATTTATTGTAAGAGTGATCTAAAAGGTAAGTTGAACTTGGTGTTTTAACAACATATCATCTCAAGACAGTCTCAGCTATTTTCTAGGTATAAATTTTTATATATATATATATTATATATATATATATATATATAAACAGAGGAGAGACAGTATATAGCATATATACAGCATATAAATACATAGATATGCTCTGAAATAACTGTACATTCAGCAATCATATACAAAAAGTCAATCTGGAACTTTATGCTGTACTGCAATCTGTTTCTCATAACTAAATGCACCAACATCAGAAGCCTTACATAACAGCACTATTTGAAGACAGCACACTAGTGACTTGCAATTCATTCAAACCTGGCTAAAGGATATTTGAAGATGATTCGTGGGATGTAATTACAAAGGGTTTTTCTAACAAATGATCTACTGACACCATTTGAGTTGGCAGAGAGAAGGAAGGGAAAAAGAACAGGCAGAAAGCTGTATCTGTCATCCTCATAGTCTCAGTGTTTGACACTCTCAATATTGAGCTGCTCAGTTATGATAAATACAGATCATGGAATTACTTAACATAAAAACATTTCAAAAAATCAAGAAGTCCAGTTATTAAGGACCCTGCTTCAGTTTACCTACCAATATGGTTCTACTGTAGATTATGAGAAATTCACAGGTTTAATGACTATAATATCTAGATCACTGAGAAGTAAGGAAATAGCTAGGCAAATTAAGCACACAGCTAAGTAGTTGTTAATAGTCGTTGGATCACTTTAATCCAAGCATTAAAGGATATAATACCACAATATCTGTAAATTTAGTAACTTGCATTTTAAATCTGAAGGCAGGGAACAGATTTTTATAACTCTGGTTATCAAGTAACAATGTCTGTACTTATGAAACGTACATTACAAACTCCTCCTAGGTCCTTCTCAAATTGCTCACTGTCTAGTGGTCAGTGAATTCTGCATCTCATCCACCAAAAACCAGGTTCTATAAAAACAACTGTGTTTGTGGAAACACCTAGAGCCTTAACCCACCTTGCCAGACACAATCTTCTCGTAAATTTGAATGGGCTGATCTGCAAAGAATGGGGGATATCCAGCTGCCATTTCATAGATTAACACTCCTAGTGCCCACCAATCCACTGCCTTGTTGTAACCCTGAATGAAATGAAACATGCCACTGTTAGTACAGTTTCTAACACAGGTTAGGATTTTCAGTATAGATCTATATATTTATGGAATGCAAAGAAAGGAAATACATTATTGTTCATTTAATGCAGAACTTACAACCTGACTCCAACCAAACCGGCATTCACAGATTCCAACAGCAATACACTTAAAACCTAATACAGTGATGACAGTGAAACAGTGATGGAAATAAGGGATTTTGCACACATTCCTGTGATGAGTGTCAGTGATTTCTTTACAATCCTGTGTAAACGGGCACAACTCATTTATTTAAAATCAAAACAATTTTGTTACAGATTGATAATTCTTCAAAGCTTAAGGAAATTTCATTATAACAACATATATAACAACACTTCCTATATTGTACACTGTCACCATTTCACCTGATTATCCACATTTTGGAACATTCAGTTTCATACGCAGCTAACCAGCTACAAGAGCTTGAAAGCTTAGTTAATTTGTTGTTAGAGTCATTTATGATCTGATCTTAAAAGCCTGAACCTTAAACCATTAGTAGGTCATATTCAATGTAACAAAAGACAAAGAAACCACCAAACCCATCCATTTCATATATGTTCTCTGAGATTTTTTACAAAGCTCAGGGCTCAGACCCAGTCTTTCAGGAAAATCTATTGTGAAGACATTGTAGTACATGTATTGCAATTTCTTCTGCTGTTTTAGCTGCACAGGGGAAAAAAACATGCAGACAAACTTTTTTTCCCCAAACAGAAGTATTTTTTGTTCATTTTGACAATCTGCAAAGAGTATTTAATTAAAGCACTTGTTAAAAGTGTACTTTAACATTATGCACTACGATTATTTTATGGCATAAGCAGTTCTGTATTTTCCATTTGCAAAACATACAGTGATACAGTAAACAGCTACAGGATAAATAATATTTTTTTATGTTGAAACACTTAGTGCAAGTAATGGACAAACACTACAGTCAGCTTAGACTACACGTGCTTTATGTGTAAAACCAGTGGATTTTCATGTTTGATTTGATGTCAACTGCCTTAAACCTGAAACTCTGCAACTAGTTATGTAATGACTACTGATTCATCCCATACACAGTTCGTTTTACCTCTGGAGTTCTTGTTCTAGTGTGTTAGCACTTCAGAATGCAATCACTCAGATTTGTTCTTCTGATAAGGATGTTAGTTAAATAACCTAATTACAGGTTCTTTAAATTTCTTTGCCCTTCACAAGTTACATGGCAAGCACATGTAGAAAGTTTGGTACAGTTATGTGAAAATTCCTTATCTGGCATAAGTTTTGGCATACTAAACAAATATTTACAATGCAACGACTGCATTTTGTGTCATTTGTCAATTTGTCAATTGACTAATCAATTTTAATTAATAATTAATTTTTTGGAAGCATCAGCAACTGTTTATCCCTCAGAGCTTGATAATTGGGTGAGAAGCTTTAACTACATCAAATGCATGGCTGAGTAACAAGACAAAGTACCTTGCTGAGAATTATTTCAGGTGCCAGGTATTCTGGAGTCCCACATAACGTCCAAGTTCTGCCTTTTACTCTTTTTGCAAAGCCAAAGTCCGTGACCTGTCATCAGAAGAAATAAATTGTTTGTAAGTGCATTGCTTCAAAGAAATTTAAAATTAAGTACTTTAGAAATATTTTGGAAAGCCATTTTTTACAGGGGAAAAATTTGTTTCTCAAATCACATAGTATCATATAGTCAGATGTACCTTTTTTAGTCAGTCTTCCTGGTACTTCTAAGTCAGATAAATAGGTCTCATGATAAAATTAATAAAGAACACAAAATATGTATTATCACCCTGACATCAGCTTCTATTTATAATTTAAAAATCAGTGGAAACTATGGTTTTCTAATCTTCCACATGTACTGCAATTACATCACTATTTCTTCTTATATTTTAACATGAGACTGTTTGTAATGCTGAAAATTTGAAGAATATAAACAAGATATTTATCTCTTCCTTTAGTTAACAAATAAATGAATCACAAATAGGATCATTATATCCCTCAGTCTTGTAAATTTTGAATTTTATTGCATAAGTGTATAAAGGTCATATGTAAAATTAGTGTGGGAATAAGACAACATAGAAGAGGTCTTCCAGTAACTTCTGATTCTGAGTATCTTTGAAAGCATCACCAGAGTCAAGTTTGTTTATCTGAGGCCTGAGGGGGGAAAATGTAGCAATAACTGTATTCACAAATGGCAAGTACTTGGACATTATAAATTCCTCATTTCACTTGTCATGTTTTCTACAGTAAGTTTTCAGAACTCTGTATGCAATATCATACTGTCTGTGTTTTCACCTGGACCATATTGTGGAATACATACAGAACCCAGGTAATTACATGTGGAATTCTGGGATCAGTTTCAAGCTACTAAGTCTGTGATTGTTTCTTTTGTTTCCTCCTTCTTGGTTTCACTTTCAACCCATTCCTTGAGAAAACATACTGTACCAAATGAGAATCACTGCTAATTATACAATAATCCTGATGTTGCTGTACACTAATGTCAAAAACTAAAGAAGCCAAACTATCAAGGCAACTTTTTTTTCATTTTTGGTAGAAACAACAGCATCAGCAGCTGGAACTGAATGGAGTGGGTGACATGCTGACTGGAGAGACCTGCTTCAGTCAGCAGAGAATCATTTCTGTGTTTGGGAATGCACATCAGTCTATGCAAGAAGAATACACTGCAGACACAGGACAAACAGCAGCGGCTTTAAAATACAAAAAGCAAATGAAGCTGGAGCTGCAGCATCAACATATGAACACAAATCTCCCTTCTGCCACCATCACAAAAACATGCTGTTCCACAGAGAGAGCTGCCAGTGCTGGAGTAAAGCAGCCACAGTAAATGGAGCAAACCAGCCATACCCTAATAGTGCTCCCCAGCTGGGTTAAAGGAACTTGTATTCATCTTCTCCCTACAGTGTTATCTTAGACTCCATGCAAAATTATCTTACAGTGATAAACAACATAAGATATGAATCCTTTATACTTCTCTCAAACATTTTTATTATGTATTTTCTTGTTTAGATTCTGCTGTGGCAAAAGGTGACACAATGAGGGAAGAACTTCCTTTTAAGTTTAAGGACTGCACAGCATTGCAGAGTGCTTGTTGCTGCACTCTGCCTTCCCACTTGCCATTTAGCTAAAAACATGAGATAAGAGGAAGATGAAAAGGTGCCATGAGAGGCTGTTGTAAAACAAAAGCTGTCATTTGAGCACTGCAGTGCAGACCTCAACTCAGCTCCCACCCCAGCTGTGCAGGGGAGGCTAGGACTCTCTAAGGGTGGGATTCATCTGATGGACATTAAGTACTATCATGTCAGGGTTAATATCAAAGCTGGTTTTCCTAAACTGCTTATACAGATAGTGCAGGGAAACAGACATTTTAGGGGATCTTTCATCTTGTTCTAGGGCAGACGTATAAAATAGGTCAGATGAACAGAGCCATGTAATCACCTACTTCTCACCACAGACCCCAAGGGAAATCCTGACAACTGGCTCAACTGCAGACAGCTCTACTGTGCACACTTAATTTTAGTCAGAGGAACTACAACCCAAGGGTTTTAACCATTTCTAGACAGCATGGCATTTGAGTGTTCCACACAAACATGTTAACAGACCATTTATTCTAAGCACATTTTTTTCAAATTAAATAAATCTACATTGCAAGACAAAACTCGATCCCTATATATATGAAGAATATCATACCTGGATGTATCCTTGCTGATCAATTAAAAGATTTTCAGGCTTTAGATCTCTGTAGATGAGGTCTAATGAATGGAGGTACTCAAATGTTAGCACTATCTGAGCTGCATAAAACCGTGCATGTGGTTCACTGTGAAGAATTAAAAGAATATTAAGTACCCCAATGCTATGCTAAGGTACCAAAACAACCACCTAAATGTCAGGGGTAGACAAAGTAAGCATCTTTTAACTGGTTCTTTTACTGTGCAACAAGAAAAAGCAAAACCAAACATTTTCAGAACTGATACATACATTCCCTAAATTAAAGTCTTGCAGGTAAAATACACATGCAAACCAAGATGAATGTATCCCACAGTGCAAAGCTTTGACTTCAAATTTTACTTTTAGAAACTACCATGAATTTCAGTGACAATATGCATAGGAATTCCAAGATTCTACCATGCACAGATCACAAATGCCTGTATTAAATAAATGAAAAATAAATAGGAGTTCTTCACTGCCTGACTAATTTAAGCCCACTGAACAAGAGGCAAACACACCTAACCCTTCAGAATTTTTTCTTCAATGCTAACAAATTTTACAAACCCCTCTTCCCAAATCAGCAAATTAAGCCTTTTAAAAGGAATAGTGTCATTAATAATCTTACCTGAACCTTCCGATTCTTCTTAGATGTGAAAACATTTCTCCACCAGGAACATACTCCATTACCATGTATAAATTAGAATTGTCCTAAGGAAATTAAGGAGACCAGTAAACACACACAAATACACATTAGGCTATAGTCTCTACAACTCCTGTGTGGAGTACATTTTATTAATGAATGAAAACGAAAAACTGTAGCCATCCAATGACATTGACAAATAAAATGCAACATAGGTAGAAATTCTTGAAAAACTGCAAAGGAAGCATCATATATCTCAAGAAATATATTTTAAAGCAAATCTGATAAAGATAATTAGTGAGGTCCAGATGCAGACTGGTGTGTAAGAGACCTGATGGAAGAGAGGGTAAGATGCCTACTGCAAGGCAAGACCTTGAACTCTTCAATACTTATAACTGACAACCTGAGGTATTCTTGTCTCCACAGCCCGTGCCTCAAACCTCAAACCTCTAAAGATTAAGGTATAACATGTCTGCTCAATTAAAATGTAAAAAAAAAACCAAAAAGGCAAAAAGAAAAAAGAAGGCGCATATCACTTCATAAACCAGAAAGCTTCTCAATTTCTTTACAGACTAACCAGTACATACTGTCATTAAATTCAAAGCTAAGCTCAGAGTTGTGATCTTAGCTTCATGTTAAATCTGTCCTTCATGGTTAAAACTGTCATTAAGACCTGCCTCAGGCATAAACCTCAAGCAAAAAGATCACCAGCACAATTACAAATTTACCATTCTATACAGTGGTACAGATGACACGCTTTGATATCTCTCTAAGGTAAAATGATGCCTTAAAGCTGCCTTGCTGAACCATCCAGCTGCCCTCCAAGTAAAGAGAGAACTCTGAGGAGTTTAACTTAATTTTTATTTTTTTATTTGGAGATATCCTTTCAAACATTACCTGATGAACCGGGTATATGAAGTGTACACGAGTGCACTCCACTCCTACTCAAGCCCTGGCAACAGTGCCAAATGAAGCATCTTTGAAAACAAAAATACTTGAACTATTGTACAGTAAAAGTTATAGATTTTAATATCCAAAGCGTAAGCATGCACTTCCCTGAAACCCAACAACTACTTTGAAAGAAATTACTACCTTAAAAGAATACTCCAGTTTAACAAGGAAAGGAAAGTTCACTGCTTGTAATATCCTCTTCTCATTCAGTGTGTGTTCTATCTGCTTCAGTTTGACAACCTGGGAGAGAAAAAAAATCTTCAGCTTAAGTGTGATATTTTATAGTTCTTGATAAACTTTTTTGTGCTAAACAATTAGCTGAAAGCAAATCTGTAACTTTACAGAAAATGAAAAACCTTATGGATTCCTAGTACAGGAACAGAACCAAGAAATGTCTAATAACATTTTAAAGAGTAACACTTGTGTAATACAGTTGGCAGACCACTCTACAAATAGTGTTTCTTCCTTCTTGCTGAGTGTAAGAGTCAGTAAGGAAAACCCGTCTGCATTTTCTATGAAAGGCTTATGTTTATTATGGCCATACTTTCTCAGCACATGAATAAAATCCACTTGATCTTAGGACCCTTTGCTATAAAAGGCAGGAAACTGTGTAGAACACACTTAATTATGAATTTTGTTACCTGTGAACAGAAGTAAAGACGCTTATGTTATATGGCTCACACATTAGTGACAAAACTAAGGAGAATACAAATTCAAAACCTCCATTTTTACAAACAAGTTACTTCTTATAATCCATTAAAATGTCAGGCTGCTAACAAGGCAGCAAGTGGCAGGTTTCTGATCATTCTTTCTTTCTCAGTAATTAATAATCAGTTTCCTTGTGTTAGACCCCAAAAGTGCATAATGAATTATATCCATTTTATTTAATCCCTATTGCACAATTTATCTATAATGCATTTCAGAATGGCATGATTTCCAAGTTAGGGTTTTTTTCCTCAGTCCATAGGAAAAGAGAAGAAAATGTACATGAGTGATCAAAACAAGTCTGCCTTTATGTTTGGAAATCAAATCTAACTGCTATAAATAAGAGATAATCAAGATACTCCAACCCTGAAGGAAATAGTATTTAAATTTAACTTTTAGAAGCAAAAATTAGTACTCACTAATGTTTTGAAATAAAAATCATACAAAGGAAATAATGATTTAAAAAAATTAAACATCTTTTGAATTCCAGATCTTCAGGGTACAAATAAAGTTTTGCTCAAATCAACTCATTTGTGGAAGTATCTCCTTCATCCCTAAAAGTGCTGGAAAGATCTTGTCTATCCAAGCAAGAAAGCCAAGGCTCTTGTCTGGGAGGAGTTCAGCTGCAATGCCAGACCAGACTTCAGTCCTGCTCCTGCATCTCCTCCCAGTGAGGTACTGGAGGGGGATGGAGCAACACCCCAGGCTGAAGCTGCTGTTTAACACTTCGGAATGTCCAACAGGGGCCTCAGACCCAGCTTTGTTCACACTTCAGCCCAGGCTCAGGGCATGGCCAGTGTCAGCTTCCCATATACCAAATGCTGTCTGGTAATGGCAGATTCTACAACAGCTGTTTGTGCCCAGGCCCTTGTTCATGAATTTTTTTCTTTCTAAAAACAATTACATAATTAAACTAGCCAAGCAGGGGCATGTTACAGCCTTCCTAACTCAAGGCAGACAAAGGAATAATATCCTAACACAGAAAACTCCTGGCTGCATCAACATCTATTACATTCTTTTTCATGTTCTATGAATCAAGCATAAGCTTGGATAACAAAGACATTCACTGGATGCTTTCCCTTTTTTCAAGTAAAATGGAAATGAAAAATTATAGGCAGCCTGCCCATTGTCTAATTTCAGACATCTGTACATTTTCTCTCATACCCAAAGAGATAGAAATGTCTTCTCACCAAACCATCTCCTATTTTTTCAACAATTAATGGAAGCTACTAATATATTTTTAATAGAATACATAAAAAATAAGTTGAAAATGCAGGTATTTCATAAAGGAACACACCATGACTTCTTATTATAGACAGAACCATCTAATTTATGAACAGAAGACTGATGTATGAATGCAAACATCTTTATAATCCTGGGAATCAATTACTGCAAGTCCACTGCAGTTAAAAATGCTTTTAAGCAACTTTTTGCTTTCTCTGGAAAACTTTCCAATTGTGAGAGATAGTAATGAATTTAATTAACAAAAAAACCCCAAAAACCTCTTTAAGGATTTTTATGGCAACTTTCTGAAGTAAGATGTTATTTCCCAAACTCCTCCAGTGATCACAACTCAGCCATTCAAAAAGGGAGCCATTCAAAAAAAGGGTTTGAAGTAAAAGCCAGCTGAGACTCTGAAATTTGGTGGTGGGCTCTTTGTGCAGCACTGGGATGCCCTGCCTGCAGGATGCCACCAGCCATACTGAGGTAATGCTGGGGCACATTTCCACATGAGTGGAAATGGCTGGGCTGTCTTTATTTGTACTATGCTGGAACATCATTTTAACTTATTTAGATTTTTTTTAAATACAGGTTAGACACCATTATAACAGGAGGATGCTTTAGATGCAAAAAAATGGGGTTTTCTATGCAAAAAAAAGAAAATCCTGTCAGGTTTGACACTAAAAGGTAAGTTTGTTTTAGTTTCTGTTTGTGAGACCATTATAAAGCAGTCCTTCATTAAATGACCCATTATTCAAGGTCCAGGACTGCAATCACATGTAAAGAGAACTGGAACTGCAAGTCAGGCAGAACAGTCTGACTCTGTCACTGCCACAGTTCCATTACTTAAAATTACTCAGAAATGCAATAATGCCTAAGTGCAGAAGTTCCCACTGAGGCAATGCTGATTTTGAGTTTTGTTAGTTGGTGATTATTAAGTTCCCTTTGCCAGATTAGTATTGTCTTAATATGATCTTTGTTGCACAGCAGTGAAGTTATGTAGAGTGTCTTACAAAACACAAACAGCTCTTACATTGAGGACCTTGGAATCCACTAACCTAAATAATGCACTTTTGAAAAACTTGTCAAAACCATTAAAAACTACTTGTATTGATAAATTCTTTTAAAATACTTCTTTGCATTCTGGAATTCTGTACTGTAAAATTTAAAATTTAAATTTCATCAAATGACTTTGCTTACTTAATCTAAGAGTAATAAACTGCTAAAAAAATATCAGGATGGAGCAGCAATACAGGTTCAGACTACAGCACTGAAGTTTACAACACAGAAAATGTCCATTATGTGACAACCTGTTCCATCTATAACGTCACTACAGATGCAACAGGACTATTACATAATTAAACATACAGAAAGTAATACCTCATAGGACCAAGAATACAAAATAAGTTATTTGTGCAGACAATTTTAATTTCAATTATGGTGCTCATTTGAAAATGCTGAGAATTCCTATCTAGGTAGTTTTCAACTATCCTGCAAAAGTTTATCTGTTTATTGGAACTATAGCACTACATTTTGCTTTTGCCAAAGAACGTACATGCCACCTTACAAAATCTAAGCAAAGAATTCACCCAAAAACATTTATTAAGGCCTTGGACTTAGAGGCTACTTAGAGCTTCTTCAGCCTGGTAATGTTACTGGCCATTGTACAAAGTCTACACAATTCCAACAACTGAACCTACTGGCTAAAGAGAAATAAAGCATTTAAATTATCACTGGTATTCAAGTGTTATAAGGAAAAGCACAGTATGAGCAACTCAGCTCAGCCACAGCTACCAGATCTTCATCTGCACCAAACTCTTCTGTAGCACAAAACCCACAATGAATTATACCAACCTTCTGTTTGTCCAGTATCTTCATAGCATAATACTGTTCTGTGGATTTATGTTTCACCATCATTACTCTCCCAAATGATCCTGTTCCAAGGGTTTTTTGCCGCTCAAAATCATCTAGGCCAGCAGTATTCTATATGTAGGATATAATCACATTGTTTACAATAATACCAAAGAGAATTTTAACTGTATGAATTCAGTTATGGAAAAAAGCTGGGAAATACTACATTTAACAAGGATAACTATAGCCAACTATACTAATAAAATTTGATACCTGTCAAATTTTAAAAAGAGATTTTACATTGCACTCAAGAAGACTTAACTGGATTACATCAACATTTCTGTAATTTGTCCATACAGTGTCCATACATGTTTAGTAAGGAACATCTATCAGTAAACAGATCATGAATATAACATGCAGATAAATAACTCCTTCATGCTTCACGATCAAGAATATTAGAACATGCAAAAGACCCCAAGCCCTAGAGACAGCTCTACATGAGAGTTGTCTGAAGAGCACATCCCCAGGTACATTTTCTCAGACATTCATTGCCATAGCATCTGAAATATTGCATTAGAACAAGAATGAATCTTCCCCAAAATCCCAAATTTTACAAGACTTCTCTGTAACAAGCTCCTTAACCAGCAGTAGTCTTAATACTCGTAATTCCACTTACTATCATGGCAGAAATTATTAACATGGTAAATTACAGATGTGCCAATGCTTCTGGTTATTAAAAAAAGCCAACTAAAAACACACCAATAGATTTTGAGTCTTGGCATATTGATTGTGAACATCATTCTCATAAGAGAAAATGTTGTTCAGTGGGAACATTATATCAGCTCAAATCTGGAGAAGACTTGAGAATCTTTGTTGATAAACCTCAATGGAAAGTGACAAAGCTGGCATTAAAACAACTTGAAACTCCTTTACAAATTGCACTAAAACTATTTCTGCACTACTTATTACAGACTGATAACATACTGACAACATTATCAAAAAAATGCAATATAGAAAATTACTGAATGCTTATTATCCAAAAAATGCAATATAGAAAATTACTGAATGCTTAAATGAGTGATACCTGAGGGGGGCTTTCCCATTTTCTTAAAAAGTCTTCTTTGGCTTTGGCTAAGAACTCTTTCACTGAAAACACACAAAAAAAGTACATTTCAATTAATATAATTCATCATGAGTGCAATGGAGATGTTTTGTTAACAAAATACAAAACCTGCATTATCAACTTCTTTCTTCAATTGATAATATGCTATTTTCACCATGGATGAAAAAAGCAAGCATCGATGCCTCTAGAACTTCTACTGTATCTCTACTGTGATATCTAAACTTTCTGAGGTAACTACATCATTCTACACAAATTACTTAAACTTTACCAGCTCTAACAGCTCAAATACTCTATAGGCAAGCAGGCTTTAAGGTGATGTCAGACATTCTTAATTCAGTTGGGAAAAAACCAAACACCTGACATTTATAAATAGCCATTCCACAAAGATTGACTTCTTGTCTCTTTAAGTAAACGTTGCATTTTCTTTCATCTGCTTGAGTGTAATGTCAATCTCATTGCTTTTTCCCCTCATCACCTTTATTTAAAGGCTGTTTGCAAGCTCAAGGACCAAATGGACAGCATTACTGCAAGCAAAGACAAAGCACAGGGCTACAACAACACTGCACATTAGGCATGCCCACAGTCAGAGAATATGCAGTTTTAATACTGATTTTCCATTGAAATTGAAGGAATGTACAATGGCAAAATTCTGGATGACTGTTTAAAATGTGCACCAAAATATGTTGTTCAGATCATCTCTCTCAGCTGGTCTTTTTTTGAATATCAATGCTCAGCCAGATCAATGCAGATTACTTCATGCACAGTCATTAATGGGAGGTGTTTCAGACATTGCTGTGTTCTGAAAGAGTCACAGAATCAAGAAAATATCATACTGGTTGTGTGTTCTCTGAATCATTTCACATAATACAACATTAATAACAGTGTTTTTTCTGTCCTGTGACGTGCTGCCACAAGCAATTGCTAAAAATACACAGCAATATGCCAAGATTATTCTGGTCAATATCTAGCACTCTGTTTTAGTGACTGTATTTTACATTCTGACAGCCAAAAAATTAGGTTTATAACAGGTTGTAAACAAATCACTTGATGAATCAGAACTTCCTTGTACTTTTCACTGAATACTAATGTTGACAAAGAAAACTTCAAACATTCTCTTCTTATACTGGTACATTTCCAGCAGCAGTTAAAACAGCAGCAGCCCTGGAGAAGGCTGGTTGTAATCTTTTTTTTTTTTTTTCCTTTTTTCCCCCCTTCTTGGGTGTGCTATGGGACTTGATTATCACAAAATACTCAAAGGAGATTTATGGCTCCCACCACCACTGGCTCTGATGGAGCACTAAATAAAATGGTAATTTCATAGAAGTTGTCAGGAGTTGTGGCTGACCTCAACATTAGAAAAGTGTTTAAAGCATGATATCCCCTCAGCATTTTATTTGAAGAGAAACAAGCAATATCACAGAGGAGGAATATATTCAGTACTCTAAACTTAGGGTTACGAAGAGCAATAAAAGCACAGTTTGTATCAAAGAAACTGGTAAAATGTTATTAAAACTGAGACAAAAAATATTTTAGTGGCTAATCAGCAAAAAATGTTAATGTATTTATCCTGTGTGTCGAAAATATTTCCTTTGGTTATAAGTTATAGAGGTTATTCATGTAATGACTTCTAATTATCCTAATTTGAAGATAGGAAAGGATTTCCTGTTGCATGAAATAATTTTCAACACAAAAACCGGAAACTAGCAATGTCCAAACTCATGTTTGATGATCCTTCTTCCATTAGGAGAACAGAGATGACTCAATCAAGTGAGGAATACTGATACAGTTTTTCAAACATCAATTTAAATCAAAGTAGCACAAATATTTTCTCTTAATTACAAGAAAAACGCCAGGAAAATCATTAAGATTACCAAAAAGCTGAGCCTTCAAACTTTAGTGGTTGTAGCTTGGAAGTGAACATTAACACTACACAGCACAACCCCAACACAAAGTAATTGGGTTTTTTCTGATGTTATTACAGTACATATGTTTAAATATCCCTCATGCCATCTCTGTTCATATAAATAAATATTTAAAGTTGCCACATATTTCACAGTGAAGTATGACTATTCAGTATTTATAAAAATATACAGTGACATTTACAGTCATTTTTGTCTCTGTTCTACTTATGGAATAAAGAATGCTGTTTATGATCTAAATGTGATCCAGCTGAAAATATTCAAATTGTGGATTCATGAGAAAAATCTCTCATTTCTAGAATACCACGAAGCCACAAGCTCTCCTGCAAGAAAACTCCTACATTGTTCTACTTTACTTTGGCCTCTTTTCATAGAAAGCAGCATTGAACATACATTTTCAAAATAAAGCTACCCAAGGCTAATGACTTATGTGAAAATCACTGTATTTTAAGAACAGTTTAAAGTTTTGTGCTCAGTTTTATTAAAATCAGTTTCTTCCTAATGACAGAGTACATTGAATTATGCCTAGTTCTCACTTTCAGAGGTCACCTGGGCTTCTACACCTCAACACAATTCCACAGGTGCTTTCAAACAGAACTTAGGCAATTTAAGTGCATGCACTACAGTCATTTCTCAAAACACAACTTGGAATTTGAACTTTTGGAAATTATCTCTCAAGCACAAAACAGCAGCTCTTGCTATAGGAGAACACATTAAATTTCTGCTTTCAAGTGCAGAACCAAAATTTATGCCAACTGGGTAGCAGTGGCCATTGGTTTTACTGTGATGATGCAAACAAATAGGTGTGATAGATGCTGACTTAGAGGTTTTCCTCAAGTGCACATTTTTAGCCACCTTACATTGTGATGATGTGGCTCTTGTTTTCTAGTCTGAACTGTACCTAGCATCTGTGACTTTGGGCACTAATGAAGGAATGAGCATACCAAACGTCTCTATAGGTTCCCCAAGGGTTTGCAGGAACATTCACCCACACAGATGAGATGATGAAGAGAGGAAAGAAAGAGAAGAAGAAAAAAAAGTTTTATGCATTTCCACAACAAACACATAGAAAACACAAATACATTCCACCCTTTCCCCTCCCCACTCAAGAACAGACCCTGTAATAAACCAGCCCTTTCCCACACAGACAGAATGACTCATGTTAAATCACAGAATGTTTGAGCAAAGAAAGAAAAAAAATCACCAAAGGCAGCTAAAATCAGCATGAAAAAAAGATGATGCATGACAGAAATAAGCACAGCTTAGAAAACTTCAGGAGATCAAGTTGGCATCTTTAATTATTAATCTATTCCAAGACATACACATCCACGGAACTGTTGCTAACAATAGTGTATCTATCTTCATCACAGCATGCTGGATCACAATAAAACCTGTAATAGGGTGATCTTCCCACTACTTAGCACTTTGTTCCAGAAGACAGCATGTGTGAATTGCATGGCATGTGGTAGATAGCAAAGAAGTGGCAAGCAGTCTCCAAAAAAAAAAAATCTCAATCAGATTTCAGTCCTATTATCCAACTTGAGAAGTCTAAACTGCACAGCTGAAGTTACTGTATGCAAAGTGGAATGTACACAGGGATCTGGTATGGACACCATATGAGCATGATTTAATTTGGTAAGGCTGTCAGATAAAGGATCTAAGGATGTGGATATACAGGTTCCCATAAACACCTAAGAGCAAGGATCACCTGTCTGTGGCTGAGCAAAGTGAAGCTGAGAGTGGGCAAGGAGTGTATGCACAGACCAGCAACAAACACGGCTCAGAGTGGGTTTGCTGGTACAGGGGAAGTTGGAGCGCAGGCAGCTGAAACCAAAGCAGGAGGAGCTGCTGCTCAAGAAAGGAAGGTACTGGAAGGAGACAGCAAAGCACAGGTAACAGCACCAGCACAAGGACCATGGCTGAAACAACTGAACATGGCAGGAAGGACACCAGTTGGAAGCAGAGAGGATGCACCCACCAGCTGTCCAGGGATTAGGCAAGCACAAACACACACACAGCACAAACCCAGCCCTTTGTACCAGCACAAGCAAGCATTGGCAGGAGAGGCTGGTCCTATGCAGTGCAAACATCCAAAGCAGGAAATTTGGTGAGATTCAGAAGAAGGTGGCAAGAAATAGAATAATGGCCAAGGACCACAAGTAAATGGCTTGAAGCAGTCTTACAGCTTCTGCCTGCTCTGGTTCACCTTGGTCAGAAGCAGTGCTACAACCACCACAACACAAGGCCTCAGCTACTCCCTTGCATATCACAGGGGGCTTGTGGAGAGCTGTACTTGGAACCAAGGCAACATGAGGATAAGCAGGAAAATCTGCTGGAATGGTGTGCTGTGGGAAGAGGAACCCAACATCCAGAGGTTCCTAAGCAATGACAGCATAGGAAGAATTAAAGAAAACCCCAAGCAAACAAACCAACAAAACCCAAACAAATGAAAAGACTCTGCTACACGCAAAACAGAAACACCCCCGAGCCCACCCCAAACAAGAAGAGATTGGTCTCTATTAGTATATTCACACAGCTCACAATATTTTTGCTTATTTTATTGATCAACTTTTCTATGAAAAGTTAACATGCTAATAAAAAAATTGTTAACTAAGGGTATGAGTATTGTAATGAGTACTTTGACCTAAAACACAGTTTAAGGGCACGTGAATCAGAAGCAAGTTCCTGAAAAAAATCAAGAGGGTGAGGACCTCTCAGTTGCAGGATTGCAATGACAGCAGAGGGAAAGGGGTCACAGATGGAGCAGTCCTGAGAGTTACCATGAGTTACTCTGCCTTTCTCCCACCTCCCACATGCACAATATTTGTTATTCTCAATCACATCTCCCACAAGAGCCAGCAAGCCAGGATTCTTTTTTTTTTTTTTTTTTTTTTTTGTAAGGGGGAAAAAAAAAGTATTTGGCTAGGATTCACGGCAAGAAAGCAAGAACTAAACTGATTAAGACTAAACACTGGGCACCACTACAAACCCCCATCTGCTGTGCTAAATGCCAATCTCTGTCTGGTATTTAAAATGCCCTTTATCAAAATACAATTCAAATTTTGTTCCAAAACTGTAATATAATCATTTGAAGTCTGGAGTTAAATGGGCTATTTAATTAAATCATTTAATGGAAAAATGAATATGTATGAAGAGATTCTGGTAAATGTATATGTATATTTCATTTTTATAAAAAGTGTATTTATAGCCCTAAACTTTATCAAGATGTATATAGATATCTCAGTGAATCCTGTGGTTATGGTACCATATTTCAGATGCAAGTGAGAAGCTTCTGATTCTGGTTCTAAGTCCCATTCTTACACCATTAACCTGTTGTCTAAATTTTTAGATACTTCTCTTTTGATTAGCAGGAATAATATAAAAAGGCTCAAAACAAGGTTTCTCTGCCCTGGCAGTGTTTCAAAATGAACACAGCTAAGTGTTAAGTATTATTATACACTCAGAGGAAGCAGTGTGAGCACCAGTTAACAATTTAATAGCTGGAAAACACTTCAAAGCACAAACTAAAATGGTGTCATTGAAACAAACTGTCAACAAAACCAAAACACTTTGTTTCTCACAATATGAAAATGGTGGGTGAAAAAAGTCCAGGTGATATAAGCCTGGTTGAGAGCAAGTCCACCTTGTTTGAACACTGCAGAGAGCACAGCCACTGGCCCTCTCGTGGAGAGCTGACCAGCAAGGAGTTTGCCTTGTTTCTGCCAAGGCTAGATCAATGAACTGCATCAATTGAATACCTCATTTATCAAGGTTTTGACTTCAAGAGCAAGGTTTCAACTTCATATTTCTCTTTAAACACTAATTATGATAAACACACGTGATGCAGAGCAAACCAACCTTCCAGCTGAAATGGGTAAGACACTTTCTTCAGATAAAAAACCAAACCAAACCAAATCAATCCAAACCAAACAAAAAAAAACAAAATCCAACAATCCCCAGAAACAAAGACCCAAACACTTGGAGCAGTTCTGAAAGAGCCCAATTGTTGAAATACAAAACCAGAAAGTTCTTAGTAGCTATGTGATCATGTAAGAATTATGTATCTTCTAATTAGTAGATTAACTGAATTAAGCTTGCTGTTTACTGAATATAAGCTTGCTATTAAAATGGAAGCACTAATTATCTAACTGTACACTGTAAACTTTTCTATAGAATACTGGAAAGAAAGGGGAAGAAGTGGGAAAAGATAGAGGCGTAGAAAAAAGGGAGACAAACAGGAAAAAAACAGTAAATTAAGACCAATTACAGCTGTTGTGCCTAAAAAATAGAAGAAGGCACTAGAATCTGATCTTCACAGGAGCACATTCTGGAGTTAATTTAAAACGTGCAGCAATTGTAAAATACCAATTTATCTTATCCATTACAACTCAATTTTCAAACACAGGCAAAAATCTTCTTTTAATCCTGTGCATGATTTTCATGTTTTGAACTAAACAGTATTTTGTGAATTTCATAAAAGCAAAGTTAAAACAGTTGAGAGCTCTGTAAAGAACCCAGTTCACCTCTTTACTTGGCTGGCTACACAGCAACAGCCTGTACAAGAGATGTGACAGATTAAGACACATCAGAACAGGAGCCAGGTTTTTCAGCCATCAGAGATAACACGGATCTTTGTTGAATTCTGAGCAGTAGATACTCTACTGCACACAACTGCAACAGTCAGACTGACATCCTTCTGTTTTTATTCCAGACAATATAATAGTTTCATTTTCAAATCCAATGCTCAGTCTTTCTCCTTTGATCTTTTCTTAAATACCAAAGTATTGCTTCAGAGGTGGTAAACCCTGCTAATGCCAGAAAATATAATATACCAGGGACCACTCTGGGGAGACAGAACTAAACCCAAATAATAAAGTCACTTAGGACATGAATCCCTGAAATTTTGTTTTAATGCCCCCCAAAATGAATAACGTAAATCAGTAAAGCCAAATGTATAATGCAAAGCAGTAGGTTTTCAATCACAAACACAATCAAATCTTGTACTAGCACTTCTCAGCAGAGTTGTACATGCATCCATGTATCAGGTGAATCATTTTCCACCAAAAAATATACATCTGAGATAAAGCTCTACTTTCCTAATCTAAAAGATTAAGCTCCTCCAGACCCAATGTTCATTAAAATTTACAAACACATACTTTAATAAGCGAATTCTCTCTCAACAAAAGATAAATGCCAAAAAACACCACAGCAGCTAACCACAACTTATGATCCAACGCAGGATCTATTATTCAAATCCTAAAGACTGCCTCAATGCTGACAAGCAGAATATCTTCATCTGAGCATCCACATACATGATGTGACAAAGTCTCCTGCAGATTCCTGGCGGCTGAGAGCTGCTCCACCCCACCTTTAGGTATTTTGGTCCTTCAGGCTGCCACCCCTCTTTATTACCCAAGCTTCCCTTTCAAATTAAAAAGCTTTTGCTGATGGATTAGAGTTGAGGTTTTTGTTTCAGTTCTCTAAATGCATCAGTTAGAACTAGCATTCAATTAGTTCTGGAATATATTAAAACTAGGCTTTGGCTTAATGAAAGGAGTCTCACCCATACCTTCCTCCTGCCCTTGAAGGATTAAGTGAAGGAGATGACATATTTGTAAATCTGCTTCAATTCTTGCAACAATCCGTGTGATTTGAGACGTCCAAGATCCATGTGATTTTTAAAGTCCAAGAAATAGCAATTTGGTTTGTTAGGCTACAGTTCAGTATGGGCTGAAAAATCCCCCACTGCAAGCCAGGTCAGGGAACCAGCCCAGACTAAAAAGTAATGGGCAGAAGGCAGGGAATGAGCAGAGAAGCAGCTCCCTCTTTTCTTCTCATGAATGCTCCTCCCAAGGTGAGTGGGCAAATACAGGGGACAGAACTGCTCCTTTTCTGAAAGGGTATCAGCTTGTGCTAGCATGACAGAACCATGAACACATCACACTGGACTGCTGAAAAAGCTTCTGAGAAATAATTCTAAATTCAAATTATTGGTTTTCAATTATTTTATTGAATAATTCCATTATCTTAAAATTTAAAATTAATGAATTATGTGTTTAATACACTTACTTTCAAATGCAGTACATAACACTCCCCACTTATAAAAATTTGTTCATAAAGAAAAAAAAATCTATGTGAAGAATCTTAACATGTAACTGAAGAATCTTAAGATGTAATATTCTCAATTGTCATACACTGAGGTACTTGGTAGGCAATTAGGAATTAAGCTGCAGCTGTGCAGTACCATCCTCTATAGTTGTGGCTGAACTTAATGCAGCAAATAATCTAAAATGTTACAATTATCACAGGACCTATAGTGTACAAGACCACCTTTCTGTGGGAAATATAACAGGCATTAACAATACAACAAAGAAAGCTGAAAACTGTGTGACAATTGTCAAAATTCAAACATCTTTTGTTCCTGCAGTGCATATATTTCCATGGTTACCATGTAGGGAGAAAAAAAAGAATACAGTTTAAGAATGAGTTCCAAGAACAACATCTTCTAGGGCACTACTACAAAGTATTTTGTAAATGTATCACATTTTTGAGTAAAGGTTTTTAGCAAATTCTAGTAGTTAGTACAAATACACAAATTAATCAGATTTTCCTCATACAGCCAAAACCACTTACCAAGAAAAATGTTTTCAGCACCTGCTGCAGATTCCCTCTAGTTAAGCTCTCTGTACCATTAAGATTCTGGCCAATTGCTCAGCACCCACCTCCCTCTCCATATCACTGTCCCACATTTCCTCTTTGCAGAAGTTCAGTGACTGCAAAGGATAACATCCTGCCATGCAGCTGTCCCTAAGACCAGGCTTTATGGCTAGATTATTAGCAACAGTAAGTATAAATCTGCAGGTAGCTGATCTTATCTGCATATTGACTAATGAATTCCCTGCAAGCAGGGAATAGTACCACACCCACTCATGCACAAATACCCCTTCCTTTTAAAAGTAACCTTTAGAAGTTTTATTAAACTAACTTCTTCCTTATACTCCAAACAATTGGAGGGGCTGTTCACTGTATGGATGCATTTAAAAAGTTACTTGAGAAGAGTATTTTGTTGCCTTTTCTTTTTTTCAAATATTTAATACAAGGCATAAAAACAATAGTAGATGCACAATCTTGGTCTATGGGCACTCATGTCTAAGCCTACTTCCCATAAGCTCTCTTGTTCCAGCCCTTGCATTATTAAAACTCCACAAAAATTCTCATATAGATACTTTGGGATCAGCAAGACATCTTCACAGCTGTCAGGGTAAATCAGCAAAATAGTTCTTCATCTCCTCACAAGATCTGAGCTTCTGACACATCGCTGCACTGACATATCTCCTGCAGAACATGCTTTCAATATTTACAGGAAAGGGTTGCCTGCAGTAACCAGCCAAGCAGGAGAAGTTCATTTATACCCTTAAATAGCAGAGACTGGCTTCCTGAATAAGGAAGTCTTATGTAAATAAACACATTTCACAATTCAACACACTGGTGAATAACAAGTTTTTGTTTGTCTCAGGATTAAGGCAAGTAAAAGCAGGTAAGAATGTTTATTATCCATTCTGATATAGAATGAGATTTTAGAGAGAAACTGGGTAAATCCAGCACTTATTTGGCACAGAGGCACACATAAAACTTGCATAGAACTGAACTGCAAACCATGAAAAAAGAAAGCTAAAGAAATTAAGCCACAATAATTCTTAATGGGCTGGGGTATCTGTCAACAGCTAAAGATGAATAAAGAAAAACACCAAAAACATTGTGTAAGTTACAAAACTACCTGTAAGAACCTCCACAATGAAAGCTGGGAAACTTTTGTGAACTTTGGCCTACAACGGCAGGACTAACAGAAACTCTCAGAGTAACTAGCAACAGATATATAAACAATTTGAGATGTTAACTAAAAACGAGGGCAAAAACCAAATCTTTCTGATAAAAAAAATACATAATTAATGTAATGGTGACTAGAGTAAGTCAGAGTTCAAGATTACAACATAACAAATACCCTTTCCTTTGGAAGAAATCTCAATTCTATTACTCTCATTTTTTGCTTCTACCCCAAACCAAGCACTGTGGGGACTGTTCACTTTCTGGATGTATTTTATGAATTATGTAATTCATAAGGCAGCCACCTTTGTCTTGTCTTTTTCAAATATTCTGTACAAGAACTAGAGTAAAACACCACCCAAAGTTAACACCCAAGAAACTGCTGTAGTTTGCTGTCAGTGGGTAATGGGTAACAGTGGGGAATTTTTGAAAAGAAGAAAGCATTAGTCCCATCAGACACACATAGGAAGATATATGGTTCTGGCACCTGGAAATTCCATGGCATCCTTCAATTTTTCACAATCTTTTGAGCAGTGGGAATAATCAGTTGCTGCTTATTGTCCCTTGCTGTTAGAAATATTCTCAGTGCACATAACCAATGTATTTATACTACCTCCTTTCACCTTTCACTCCTTACACATGCCTATGCTCCAGTGTGCACAAAACTGGACAATATTTCAGCACAGTCCCTCAGCATGGCTCACGCCCTTTCCATGTACTGCTCCATCTGTCTCCATACACATCTGGTATGTGACTGTCTTTTGAGTGCAAATGTCTGTGTCACCAATTACCTCTATTTGCAGTATTGGAAAATAGTAGCCCAATCATGTAATTAGTGACATTTCAGAATATTAAGCCCAGTCTTAGTGAAACAGAAGATTTAGCAGACTATACCTTTCACCCCTTGGGAGCTGGGGCTGTTAGCTTCTTGACCTAACAGTTTTATCTGTTCAAGTGGTTCAAAACAAAAGTTCAACTTCAAAGAAATAGAAAAACAGCTTTTCCTTTGAGTCTTTCTAGAAAAAAAAAATCTAAGCATATAACCAGACCTTTTCTGGGGAGGTAAAAAAGGGAAGAAATAAAAGGGAAAAAAAAATTAGCCACTTGTACTTGCAATTGAAGAAAATACATAATTTTTTCCTCAAGGTTTCACTTGCATCTTGGTCGTCTTTCACAAGGAAAGCATCTGATTTTATCCGCTGACAGGGTGTAATGTAACACTGCTGCAGTGAAGCCAGCCACAAAAATGCATTGAAAAGCATAAGAGGTTTAAATAGGGAAATGTTTACAGCAAAGACTTAATCTTGTGGAGCAGGAGATAGTTGCCTTTCCCTTGTCAAAATTAGACTAATTTATAGGTATTTTTGATTGGGAATCGACACCTGTTAAAAGTTCTTGCTATTTATTTCTATTTTTAATGGAAGTGGGAGCCTGCATGTCAAGATGAATAAAATCTACAGATGCAAATTGCAGAATGAAACCCCAGAGGAAAGAAAAATCCTCAGCCCTAAAAAGAACCACCATCCCCCAAAAAACCCACACCACTGAACAAATAAAAAAACAACATAATTGTTGAAGTTACAAACAACTATAACCTCTTTCTCACCTAGCTTGTGTGCAATTTATTCCTTTATGACTCACAAATCATAAGAGAATATCCAAACAAAAACCCAAAACTCAGAATTGACACAGCTGATTCCCACAAATCTCAATTCCTGTGGATGCTATGACCTAACTGTAAGAGAAACAGAGGAAAATGTGATGGAAAAGCCAGCCTGGTACCAACTGGTGAAAAGTGGAGACTTTCTGACCCCAGGAGAGACCTCTCCATGAGCAGAGGAGGTGGCTGTGACATGGAGGAAATGCAGAGGCTGTCGCTTCCCCCTTCCCCCGAGGCTGAGCAGGGCAGGTGGTGGCGGGGATGCCGGGACGCCATCGTGTCCCTGCGGGGAAGCGCAGCCGGCCGTGGGCCCGTGCGGCCACTCCAGCTCCGTGCTGTGCTCCCACCTACCAGCATCCCTGCAGGGATGGGGGGAGCACACGCCAGGGGCTGGGACAGCACTTTCAGGAACAGCCTGCATTTGGGTTTATTCAAACAGCCATGAGTGATGCTGTACCACAAATCTCCATTGTGTAGGTACAAAGTGCTGAAACACTGCCTTCATAACTGCATCGGTTTTGACATTTGTACTTTGTACACCAAGGAAATGACAGCCACACTTTCCATTCTGGGGAAGATGACCTCAACACATTTCTATGAGATAAGTATAGATAAGCTGATATTAGATAAGGCAGTGGGATAACTCCTCCCTGCCATGCACAAAAATGAAATCTTTGTAAAAATGGTCCTTTAAATTTGTAGTATTAAGCAAAACCACACAGACACAGATGCACACAAGCACCCCACATACATGATTAACCGCTCTTTCTTTTCCAAAAATCTCTGTCTCAAGCAATTTTCCAAAGCTCCTGACTATCTGTTTGAAACAAAAAGGCACCACTTCGAAAACTAGCATTTTTGGGCTTTTTGAAAACAATTTTCAAAGGATATATTTTTCTAAGAAAACAGATTTACAGTCTATATATTGGAAAAAACAACTTTCAATAATATTACAGGTAAGACTATAGCACTTCATAACTCCATTATATTCAAAGTACCTTATAATAACCAGTCACAATGTTTTTGGAAAGTAAATACCTGCCTGATAAGTTTACTAGATCTATTACAGTATCTCATTTCAAATAAGACTCCCCTCCCTTACTTCCATGAATGACCTCAACTATTCTGCCATCACAGCATTTGGGAGACTAAAAATCATAGCAGAATAAGCTGGTTCTGATGAAAAACAAAAGCCTGTTTAGATTTTTCAGATAATGATTACAATAATTTCAGAAGGCCTCTCTGATTTATATAAATTCACAGAAAATAATTTATTATGAGTGACACAGAAAATTAAGTGAACAGACATGTATATATTCAATTACAAAATTGTCCAAATCAGGTATTTCTAAAAGAAAGCTTTAAAATAATATTATAACACTAAACACCAGTCATGCAAAGCAAACTGTTTAATAAAAAACTGCAAATCTTTAATTATTTTACATAGAAACCCACAGCGAGTCGATTACAAAAACAAAGAAATCAGCAGTCGATGCAGCTCTGCAGACAAGAAAGGGAAACCTGGTAGATTTTCCCTGATTGTGAAGACAGAACAAAAAACGTGTCAAAAGGGAATAGAAAAGACTTACCATTCATGCTGAAGAGCTAGTTTTCAGAAACATATTGCTCCAAATATTAATCCAACAGTTGATGAAATGTGTTAATCTCTACCAAATCAGTGCTTCAATCTCTAAATACAGTTACACACTAACCAGAAAGAGAGCACACAGAATCCAGAGAGCTGCTCTTCCTTATGAGCTCCTTGTGATGCAAAAAACTACAAAGCACAAGATACCGGTAGAATATCACAATCAATATTCAGGACACAGGTATTTGGTTTTGCTCATTAACTACTACTGTTCTCACCAATGCTACCTATTCATGTCTAAAGCAACTCAAAATGGCAGGGGAAAAAAGCATGCAAACACCAGGAGGGTTTAAGATGTTCTCAATTATATCAAGCACTGGTTGTTTCCATGGCAACCTTAGACCAGAATTATCTGTTGACTTGTACCCAACTAGTAGTTATTCTAAAGCTTAAGCAATTCATACAGTATGCTCTGTACATTATTTCATATTTAACATGCGTTTTTCTCTCTTTACACACACATATATAAGTAACTATTCAGCTAAATCTCTATAAATCATTCTACTCTATTTGGAAGTATACTGGTATTATTTTGAATCAGAGACCAAATTATATTCTTTTGACTGTTTATCACCCATCCACTTTAAATTTAGAAACTATGAAGATGGCAGATGCACTAGCGGTGACCCTCCTGACCATTTCAGGTATCCAAGTTGTTGATATTCTTATGCAGATTTGGAAAACACTTTTATTGGTTCAAAAATATAAGACACACTGATCTTACTGTCTCTACATTCAAAACCAAGCAACCTCATTCTCCTTTCCTTTCTCATTTCAATTTTTAAAAGAACAACACAACAAGCAACTAAGAAAACAGAGCAAAACCAAAATGTAGGTTCCACAGAGTTGCAAGTGGTCACAGTCAAGACTTCTAAACAAAGAATGAAACGCATCGTTCTGATGGCTCCCATCACGTCCCTTTCACCCTTGGGCAGTGCAGCACAACTGACCGGGTCATCAGTTCAGGCTGCACCATCACAAGTGTGCTCAGTCAGCTTTTTAAAACAGATTTCAAGGCTTCTGGTGTCCTGAGCCACCTCTGCCCTACTGGACTCTGAGGATATTACAAAAGACCTTAATTTCATGCATCAACCAAGTATCCAAGGCAAGTCAGAGAAACTGTATGCTTTGTATATCAAAATAACAAAGAAAAGATGTTAAGTTTCAAATTCAACCACTGAAAATCCCTAAGGCCATAGACCACACTGTAATTTATTCAAACCATAACATGGACAACAGCAACTGACAACCAAAGTCCACCCGAACAAGCAGCAGCTCCTTCCCCTTCAGCAACCCCAGAGCTTCTGCAGAAACCGCTGGTAAAAGAAACAGACCCACTATTGTATTTCATTACACCAGAAGATACAAATATATTCACTTTCTTTTCAAATGGATACTACCTGAAGCCTAAAACAACAAAAACTCTGAGAAGTCACTTTGCAACTTTTTTTTTCAGGAATTAGAGTGTTTTTGCCTTGAACTCCAAGAGTAAGTCATTCTGTCTGCTAAGTAGCTCCACCTAAAACTTTACACTAACGTTTCTAAGTCGCAGTGATATATGCAGAATAGTTGAGAACACTCAAATATCCTTCAAAGACAAACACCAGCATGTTTCTAAAACACTGCTTATTCATTAAACTTTCTGTGAAATTAATCTACAAGCTGAATTCAGTGACTCCGAATTGCACTCTTGGATACAAAAACCCCCTACAACAAAACGATCCCCAAACAAACAAATCAACCAAAAAGAAATTAACAAAAAAACCCAGACACCTTGTTTCTCTTTCATGTTTTACAAGCTATTTTCACTGATGATGTATTTTTCTGAAGATCTAATTAGAAGTCAGGAGTAGACAGAAATACTTCCTCCACTGCACTCCTTTTCTTCTCTATTAGTCTGGCTACAGTGGTAACAAAATGAGAACCTTTAAATATGAACTCAGTTCACGGGTACCTACAGTAATCTATATTATTACTTTTTAAAAATAATCTAGAGATTGAAGGTAGAGTTTCAGGGTGAAGATTCAGAATTTCATCCCAAAACCAAAGCTACATAGTCACCTACCACTCAGTTACCAGCTCAGCAACTTTAGCTCAGAAAACTGCATGCAACTGCTCTGCTTAATTACGACTTAAAATAGCACTCACAGCACAGCCATTTTCACCATGTTTATCAAGAGACACGACAGTCCATTTCCTCATCAAACATGTCACACTAGGAAGCCTGCCTTATGAAGAGGGGCAGAAAGTAGAGACTTGTACAAAACAGGTCACAATTTGTGAGTGTCAGTGGGTCATTACCATGTTTTTTTCTTCATGTTATATAAACAAAAAATGCTTCAGTGTTATTTTTTTCAAACAGCTATTTACATAAAAAAGAGCTTCTACATAAACACAAGTATGCATCTATTTTTACCAAGCTGAAAACATTATGGAGAAGTGAAAGCTCCGAATTTATGCACTTTCATCATTTATCTTCCCAACAAAATGAGTCAATTCTTTCCTGTCTCATCTGGGAGACCTAGATTTAATCTATTTTAGATCACTGCATTAACACCTTTTTGTTTCTATGTTTACTGCTTATCCTCTGAGAATACATTCACTCCCTACTCATAAAATATTTTAAATTTCAAGTAAGAAGTATAAATGCTGATAATTTTCATGTCAATACTGCGATGCTGTGAATTTCCAACATGGCCTATCTGCAACTGAAATAATTGTGCTATTTCAAATCCATCAATGAATCTGAAATTTGGAACGAAATTATCATAAATTATCATATTGTAACATTTTAAAATGAGTATCTAACCAGAGACAAGAATTGCTTTGCAAAATACTACACAGCTTTAAAATTAAAAAGAATTAATTGTGATTTTTTGAAATCTCTTTCATTACTCAAAATACAACCATGAAAAATTTTATTCCATACAAATAATACTGTAAATTGTTCAGTAATTAAGAAATCAAAGCTAATCAGCATTCCTACACTAAGTTAATATGTAATAGTTAAAACCAAGCTCAATTTTATATTGTTTACCACTATAGAGAACATTTCTGATGTATATATCCCTTAAAATAAAACTGTGAATGATGAAAATCCCTTTAATTAGAATTTTAATCTGCACAGCAATGTCTGCCTATTTGGAAGTTTAAACATACTAGTCTTTAGTTAGAGTCTTCTATTTCTGCTGAACTCACTGATTTAATTTGAAAATAAGTAATTTAGAATTAAGAACTGGGGTGGGGGCTTGTCAAAACAAGTCAACTGTGCTTTGAAAGAAAAAGGAATGCATGATAAATTCTCCTGCCAGCCACCAGTCCATGAACCAGCCCCATCTTCCTCTGCCTGATGCAATTTGCTCTTCTTCCCATTAATATCTTTAGGTAATCAATTAGAAAACTGCCCCAGAACCTATCACACATCAGTGCTCACACTAGATTCACGAGGCAAACTGAAGAGCAAACACCTATAAAAGAAACAAACCCCTCCCCACACTTACTTGATTCGTCCCACCGGACAGTGAACTCAGAGCACTGCTGGCTCTCATTTTCCAGAGCCGCCCTCTGCTCATGCGCACCATTCTTGGAGTGCCTATGGAAGAGGCGGTTAGCAAACCCTTCCAGTCTCTGCAGTGCTGTGGCCGTGCCCTGGCTACAAGGGACCTCCTTGTGCCCTGCCATCTATATGCACCAGCGACTCTCACAAATCAAAAGAGAAAACATCTAAAGGGAGCAGGACGCCCCAGCGCCACTAAGAGCTATGCATGTGTCGAGCTTCCTGCCTGCAGTGTTTGCTAACCACGACTCTCTTCTACTTCCTGTTAAGGAAAGCTCTATGATGTACTGGTTTATACAGTGAAGTTTCTTTTCATGTAAACTGAAAAGTGTTTTGTTTTTCAAAAAACTAACAAGCAATAATTTCTCTAGTATGTGTTCTCATAGGTTTTTAATGCATTACACTTCATACTTAAGTATACATTTTATGTTAGAGTACTACAAACAACCTGTTCAGAAGTAAAGATCAGAAAGTAGATAGGTATTTTTTTAATTTACCACAACCACACGTGAAAAAAACCAAAAGTAACTATTCTGCACTTCCTCCCCAGTTATTAAGATGGAGTACCAAATCATCAGAGCAAACATAACCAGCTGGAATCTAATCTTTAGTAATCTCATGCCTTCAACTAATCAACTTCCTAAGAAAGGAAGTTACTGGCAAACACTACTGAACAAACTTATTTTATTACTGGAGGAAGAAAAACCATATTATTTTCCTCCTTTGTGGATAAAATCAGTGAAGAAGCTGAATTCTATTGCATATTTAAACATAACTGCATTGTACTTTTTCAAACTGGGTTCTACTTATTCCACTAATGAACCAAGCGCATTGAACTTTTTGCTGATAAGATTTCATTCTTCCACAAGAAAACTTCGTATTTTCAACTGTGGAGTAAGTCTAGAAAGTGTAACTTTTAATGGCACAAAATATAAGGAAAAGAAACTGAAAGCTGTATTTAACACTACAATTATTTGCAAACTTTGGGTGCTTACAATGGGCAATACTAAATATTCGTTTTTGTGAAAATAGAAACACATCTATTTCTGCACATCTACAATGTGGCTTTTAAAAACTTTAGGTTATTCTTAAGAAAGACTGAAATATGTTTTCCACAATCTGTCTCCTGTCTTACAGTCAACACGTGTTAAAGACATACCTCTCATTTTTCACCACCATACTTCTCACTGCATAGTTTTCAAATGTCAGCAGATACCCACCCCTGGACATTATATAACCATTTCATAACAACCCTGTGCCTCAGAAAAAAACCCTCATGCTGACAAACTGCCCATGACAGTGATAAAACAATAAAAATGCCAACAGACAGATTTTACAAATTTGGCTACATTCTTCCTCATGGGCACTGCTACACTTGTGATTGGCCTCAGCCAGCACAACACATTACATTTCTAGACTCTACACAAAGCCCAGGAATGCCCTGTGCTTGCAGGCTCCAGATACTCTGGAAATGTAATTTCTTTCTCCTGGTCAAAATTTGGAATCAACTGTCTAAATGCCTACATTCTGCACAGCCATCTGCCAATTTGGGTGAGCATCAGCTATTGCAGCGGTGCTAGGCTGCTCCTCCATCAGGGTCTGGTGCTGCAACCTTCCCTGGATGCCACCTCATGCCTTCCAGCCTTTCACCTGCTCTGTTCCAAGAACAATTATGACATCCACAACATCCCATTGGTTCAAGGCTCTGCTGCCAGAAACAAGAGGCAGTGAAGATCATGAGGGTCTGTTTGCCTTACCAGGGGTCACATATAGGCAGAGGGGATATATATTACATGCCATATATAACCCAACACTTCAAAACCGAGTAAGGCCATGCACCTCCCACATAATAATATAAAAAATATTTAAGACAACATCAAGATGTTTATTCCCTGTGTTGGTGATCTTTCTGGAGCTGAAGAGCCTCTCTGGAATTGTACAGATGCGCTCCCCCTGTGGCTCACCACAAGTCCTTAGGCACTGAGAGATCTTTCCAAGAGACTCATATGCTCTTTAACCTTGGCTTGTTTTCTCCAGTAAACAAAGCTACCTGGTATGATGGCGTGCTTATCTTGTCTCTCTGCTCTCCCATGGTTCTGAGCTTTTACACTACTGTTGTCTTATCTTTCATACATGTCTTCAACTAAAACATTTTGTTTCCCTGATCTGAAAGACAGTAATTTACAAAATTCACATTACTTAAGTTTTAGTCTGCCAGCCATGTTGAGTCCATGGAGAGATGTGGAAACTACCACAGAGCAACTCTGCCCATCAAAATTCAGGGCTCTTAATGCACCCAAATGTCTAGCCTGGACACTTGAGGCAGGAGCCAAAATAAGAATCATAAATACTCATACTCTGACATCACAGTGCTTTAAGTGAAAACATGTTACCAAAAAGGAATTCTTAGAAGAAATCCTAAGAGAAAGCCTGAATTTGCCAGAATTTTCTGAACTACTGCCAGTGTACGGTTACAGAAGTTTCTGCACACATGAAACACGAAAAGAAAGCGCTGGTCACATTTTCACAGGTAGTAATACACTTTCCTAATCTAGGAAATTCTTGGCATTGATTGGCATTGCCCAATGATAATACAAAAAGCTACCATACAGACCCACATCTCATATAGCTTTTAATGTCTTCAAATGAAGTCCATGATTTTTAAAGGTGGAACATCCCATTTCCATTTACTTAATATTTCATCTTATTAATACAGTGATCTTCCAATTCATTATTACATCAAGTAAATTATATGCTATATAGGAAGAACAGAATGCAAGAGAGAATCTGAAATTCCTGTTCTGTAAAAGATAATGAACTTCTAATTTCTTGAGGCCAAAGTCAACACTGAAACGTTAACTTTATTTTTCCTATCTTCTGACCACCAAATCTTCACAAAATTTTAAAACACATTTAAAAACTCAGAGCAGTAACATTCAACAAGTAACATAAAACTGAGACATTCAACTCTGAATTTGAACATTGAATGTGCAAATTCTGGTATTTTGATAAACAGTATTTCAGCAAAAACGCTCCCACAATTTTATTAAAAGCAACATCATGATGTGTTAGCCCAAGTACAAGGGCTAACACAGTGGTTCCCTAAGCTGATAAAGGCAACAAAGCCATTTACACTTTTCCAGATGGCCAACCTATAGGCCAAACATGCCCTGTGGCATGTTACAACACACAGCACTATAACCCAGCCACACATCTTCCAACTCCTTGCTAAAAAAGAATCTACTAGGTAGCTACATGGACAATTTATTTTTAATAATCTCTGCTAAAGCAATATTTCTCAATTTCTAAGAAGAAACTCTACTGTATCAAGCCCTGAAAATGAAGGATTAAGAATGAGAGAACACTCCTCTCCTCAAAGGACCCAGATGGTTGAGTAACAGCATGTTACCATGTGTTGTAACTTTACTTGGAAATCGTTTGAAATATTTTTAAAGGATAATGTGCGCATTTTTCTATATTCAGGCAAAGCAGGACTGTACAAATAACACCATTCTTTAGTGTTTAATGAAGGTTAACCCTGAGAATTTTGCAATCAAGAACAAGAGTTTTAAAGACAATTTAATCTATTCCTTAACAGGACCTAGGAAAATGGGTTTACAATACAAACCAAATTTCAGATCACCTACAGCTAAATAAAATTTAAGTTTTAATTCCATATCTTGAAATAGTATTTTTCTGGTTCCATGTTCTAGTTCTCTAAATAAAAATACTATTTTCTATCTTCTTTTAAATATGAAACATATTATTTTAAACTGAAATATTTCTTCACAGGAGGCCTCTATCTGTATTAAACAGACATACTGCAACACTTTCTGCATTTTTTTTGGTAATCAATGGAAAAAATAACTTAAACCTTATAAATTCCTAATAAAGAACTTATTTTTCCTAGAGGTTAAAGAAAGTTTGTTTATTTACTTTAAAATTTGATTACTTGATGAAACACATTTTCTTCTTTATGCATCAGTTATTTCAAGAATGAAGGATAAAAATCCAACTTCAATATTTATTATTTATTACAAAAGGAATGAGCAATTACTTGATACAAAGTATTAGTGAGGGATCCTCCATTTTTAAGAGCTTGGGGATCTTGCCAAATTTTGCTGGTCTCTTACTGACCAATAAAGTATTTGTAAGTTGAAAGACACAGCCAACACATTTCATAAAAAGAAAATAATTTAAGTGTCGAATTTTGAATTCGAAAATACAAAAGTTTCTAAGCATTTAATGACTCTCAAATTTTTACATGATATATACAAAAAAACCCTAGAGTGCCTGTGCTATAAGCCTTAGGCAATATGTGTGGTATTTTTCTAGTTGTTAGATAAACCTTGAGAGAAAAGGATGTAAAACAAAGTATGCAGATAGCCCTTTTGTAACTTAAAACCCCCTACATTTTCATCTGAAATTATGTAATTGAACACAATCCATTTTGAGTCTTGCCAGGCATGCATATTTCAGAAGGAATTATGGGTAGAGAGACAAAAAAAGGCTCTTGAAAAAGCAGATGTGTTTTGATTTTCACTGTACATCCAGCACTATTCCACTGGGCTGCATTTCTTCTTAAACACACGGAAGGAGGAGCAGTATTTGCTCACAGCTTACAGCTTTAATAGCTCTCCATTTTGAAACAAAGATTTTTCAAAACGTGCATAAAGAAAATAAGCACAATCAGTAACCTCATTGTTTAATAAAACACAAGAAAGCAAACCCATACAGGTTCAGTATGCCTCTATGCCTATATTTTTTCTAACAAGGTTAACCCTTCCTAGAGAGTCCCTCCGAGAGCTGCACTGAGGCTGGGACTGCAGCACTGCTATAAATAGGACCGCCAGGAGGAAGTTGTTGCTATGGAAACACTAGTCATATTTCTATTTTGACTCCATAGGTCTCTACTGGCATCTACTGTACACCAGTTTAACTGCAGCACACATTTAATACCTTCTCATCAGGAAGCATTAATTTAAGGTCACATGGTCAAACAGCATTCTTTGTTTGTTAACCATGATGATACAAAATGAATAAAAAAAACAAGTGAGAACTTGGAGTAAAAAAAGAAATAAAAATGACAAATTCAACATCTGATTTTTCATATGTAAGCTAAAAGTTCTTACTTTTCCCATCAGTTTTCTTGTCATAATTTGACAAATTCATCATCCAAGATATTGTGATTCAGGTATGTGTTGTGGACACACACCACGGCAGCAGATCAAGTTACCTCATTTCTACCAACACATTATCTGGTCTTTTTGAAATCAAATACCTTGTAGTCACAGTCCCACATCTAGCACTGACAAGAAGGGGACAGAGAACTCTCTCAATGCAAAAGATAAATCTTAACAAAACTGCCCAATTTGCCAAAGACAACTGGATTTCTCCCCTAAGACATCACCTTGCCCCATGCTTGTCTCACAGCTTCCTTCAAGGTGCTGTGCTCACTGATGCTGGCCAATACAACACATGAGACTGCAAGATGGATGTTGGCAGAATGTGAATAAATATTACACAACTGCTCCACAGTAAAACAAAGGTTAAACAGGAACCATCTTTGAAACAGCTGCTTTCAAGTACTGGTGAAATCTGCTTGGAGTCCATGCCCTTCCAAATCACACAGACTGCTTAAATAACCTCCTGTAGTTACTTGCTAGCACAATTTATGATAGCTTGACAGCCAATCAGCCAATCTGTTACTTTGCAGCAAAAGAGGAAGTACCTATGTAAGTGGTTTTTGTTGTATTTACACAAAATAGTAATCTACCAGGAGTAAGCTGTTTCTGCTTTTGAACCAATGAGGCCTAGAAAGTCCATATAAGTATATGGACTTTTAAAATTAAAATCCAAGGTTAAATTGTGAAGCAATTTAGCATGAACTCAGTTGCTCTGCCTCTCTGAAAAAGCTAACAGCAAATAAAGGTTTTGGTTCACCTAATTTACATCAAACTAATTACTACTGTTAATTAATGCTGAGCATTAATGGGTTATTGATCCAAATTGAGTTCTGGAATTAGAAGAACCACGCAGACATTTTGCTCAATATCTGACTGGGCCCAAGGAGAAGCTCCCTGCTTCCATCCTGGCCCTTTTCCATCAGATCAAGGATGCTGAAGATTTGCCTCTCACAGGAACCGTAAAGGCTCCTGCAGGTGCAAAGCTGCTGTAGAGAGGATCTTGGCTACAGGGTAGAGGAGCTCTCCTTTGGGTAGAGGAGCTCTTCTTTTTCCAAAATCTATGTTTGGTCTATCCTTCCTTGGTTTAGCTACTTAGCTAAAGGAACTTGAAAGGAACTGCCCCATATGAGGCACACTTAAGTCCAAAAACTCATTCCTAGGACACATTAAGCATTATGTGTCCTGAATCAGAGTGCCTCACATATCAAATTATTACTAACTCAGGGAGATCTGGAGTAATATTTACAGATAATTTTTAATGCAGGATAATGGGAGGAAGTAAAAGAAAGAACAGCAGTAAAATGTTCACCTAAACTGAAGTTTTGTAGGCAAAAATTATTCACTATATTAGCAGCTACACTTCACTATCAGATCTCTACTGCACAGTAAAAGACCAGAATGCTAAATACTAGAGTAACCAGAGACATTTTGGTAACACTTTCAGGAAGCCAATCTGCATTTTAAATCACCAGCACGCTTCCTAGGGGGAAAAAATAACCCAAACCGAATGACTCCATCTTGAGCTAAGTATTTTAAATTCATACCTTTGTTTTCCTCCAAAACTGGAGCATTCCTTGATTATATGACATTTAGGTTCAATTAGAAAAATATCAAAATAAGAAAGAAAGCAAACCCAAAGTAACTCTATTAGAAGGGATAGTGCTTTTTCATAGACTGAAGGAGTAGAGGGTGCAAATTAGAATACAGTAGTGGCTTTCATAAAGTCCAGTCTGAAGCACAAAACATTTGGCCGAGTGCTGCAGAGATGTGCTCACCACTACACAGCCCCTGTATTCCAGTGTCTCACCAGACTGCAGGCTGCCCTAGAGGGTCCTGCTCCCTCCTCCCCCACCAGCCTGCTGTGCTTCAGATCCCCACAAAACAGAGGAACAAGTGAAGCTCTCACTGTCCCCCACAGCAGCTAGAGTGGAACACAGGCATTAAACCCTGAAAAGTAGAGGGGATGCTGCTGGCCACAGGACAAGACGCTGCAGAACGTCTAAGAGGGCATTTCAGAGTTCACCAAACACACCTTGTGCTAAGTGAGTGGAATCTCAACTACAGGAACTTGCAGGACTGCAGAGGCATCAGACGCACAGCTCAGAAAACAAGATTTCTCTATATACTGAGGTTAATGACACCGTGTTTACAAAATATATGTTAGTCTGCACTTAAATGGAGTAACAAATGCCATCTGCTGGTTTAAAACCAAACAAAGCATGAGGTAAAAAAACTATAATGCTGAACAGAAAATTTTAGAAGTACTCAATCATTCATTTGTAATGTGTTGTATAAACACAACTGAATATCTCATATTTTTTAAAGCGGAAATAATTCACACACCAACCTTCTAATTACTGGCTACTTTTCTTAGTGAAGCAGCAATGAAGTTCAAAGAATGTACATGTCCTTTTTTCACTATTTGTGATGGGTTTTAATTTAAACATTTTAATTTATAATGAGTTTATTTCACATAAGGTGAATTTGTCTATTATTACTCTGACTATATTCTTAAATAGTATTTACATTTGAATGTAATAGAAATAATTCACCAAGTTAAAAAAAATTCTTAAGCATTTGCCTTTAGCTATTTATGAAATGTGTTTACCAGTAAGCAAAGACACTTTGCTTCTCAGTCCACATTACCTTGTGACATTCCCAAGTTTTACTTTATAACAAATGCCAAAACAACTAAAGCTTGAACAGGTAGAATGCTCAAAAGATATCTTTCACTCTTTTATTTACAAAGAATGAGATAAGTAACATGACTACGAGTATATTTAATTTGGTTTTATGTTTGTTTTAAAGCACAGGAGAGCAGGAAGCACTTTCCAGGAAAGAAACACAAGATTAAATACACAGTGTTTCTTTTCTTTTTTGTGGATAAATTACACCAATCTTTGTAATTCTCTGAACAAATGTTTGAACAAAGTCAAATAATTCACATGGCAGGCTAGCTCCACATGCAATATGAATATCAGCAAAGATATAATTCCTTAATATTGTATCCTCAACCTTTCAATTGTATTTTCCCTTTCAAAGCATCATGATCAAAGATTTTTTTTTTAAAGATCAAAAGAAACTAGTGGTTCCTTCACCAGCTTATAAAGTTGCAAGCTGTGCTGAACATAATTTTTTTTCTTATTTTTAGTGGAAAATGAGTGCTTGATAATACATAACATTTTTATTCTGAGAAGTTTAACAATTCTGCATTTTGTTAAAAAAGCAAATATTTTCCTTCTAAGAAACAGGTTTTTGTTATGCTGGCTACTTGTAATTGAGCTCACTCCATTAGATTTCACAAAGAACAAACTTTTCTACAGTAACATTATTAAAATAAAATAAAAAAATAATTTGAAATTAAGTGTAATATAAACTTTTAACTGACAGGTTAACTACAGTAAATCACCTTGAAGCTACTTTTTAATTAGATACAAGGACATCCATTAGTTGAAATTGAATTTACCTTTAATTTTCTCTAAAGAGTAAAAAGAGCAAAGAGTAATTAAAAATACATTCTGAAAATCACTGTTTCATACCGTGAATTGCCACTAAAAGCATCTTCTCAAAGCAGTGACAATCAACCCCATACCCTCCTGAACAAGGATGAAGTGACTCTTATGTACCACTGTGTGCTTCAGTGCCCACCTCCACTGCAGACTGCACACAGGGAGAGCAGGTCCTTTTCCAAACAGGCTTCACCAGCTAGGGCCTTCCTGCTAATAACTGGGAATGTCATCCTTCATCTGGCAGTGGTCACATCATAGGATAGGCCATCCTAATCATGATTACTCCAAAATAAAGAAAATGTTTTGACTATTTATATTTTGAATGAGTAAAGTCTATTTCATGATAGCATCGCACAGGCCCACCTTTATTTCTGGGAAATAAAAATCTCTCTAATTTAGCAGAGCTTGAAGACATCACTTGAGTTTTTACCTTAATTTACTTGAACCATTTTGAGAAAAAATGCTTAAAAGTTTGTAACTAGCCAGAGGCTTCATTTCTTCCTCCTGGAAGAACAAACATGTTTCACTGGGAGCCAGTCTCAGATGCTCATAGCTCTTCCTAACAAGCTCAATACAGAATTGTTATTTCTGGGAGTCACATGGCATGTGGGAAGGTTCTGGTTTTCTTCCAATTCCTCTCAAGTTAAAATCTACCCAAGAAAGCTGCCAACTGCCAAAATGAGGTAACAGTTGCACTACATTGGGCAATTTTTCTAAACTTATTTCCACTATAAGATCCACCTTCCTCCACTCTTAGGGAGGGTGGGTGGAAGGAAACACATGGCATCCCATTTAAGTGAAGTATCAAAATAATGAGCTTAGTAATTGCAGCAACTGAGCCCTCTCCTCACCTTTCTAATACAATTTTAAAAAAAGTCCAGCACTTAAACTACAATAAATAAAAGCCTAAATGAATACTTATCTGAAGTGAAAATGAGGGCTTACATATTATTATTAGGTAACATATGACATTTGAATTCCTTTATCTCTGTGAAGTTGGCACTTTCAGAAGAAAATATCAGCTTCATTTATGAGCCAAATAAGGCAAAGTAGTATTGCAATTTTTGAAAACATTGCTGATACATGATTTTTCTCTAAAGTTGTGCAAGGCTAACAATGCATTTATGCATTGCTGGAAAACTTGCAGCCTCATTGCCATTCATGTTGAAACACCAAGTTTATCTTCCTTCCTTACTCTGAGGAAAAATGGGTACATATATACTCACTCTAAGAAACAGGAAAGAAAGGCTGATATTCTGGGTACAAATTTTGTTCTACTTAAGGCAACCAGCTCAAGGAATATAGATAAGAAAAGCATACTTTCAGAAGAACTGCAAACAAATCCATAACTAACCACCCTAATAACAAAATGCTTGCAGTCACCTAGAATAGGTATGAAAATAGCAGGGCAGAAAACTCAGCATGACCCTTTAATTCTTCTCCTTTTCTACAAAGACAAATCTTTCTCAGTACTATCAAAAATGCAATTCATGTCTCTAGGTAAATATTTTAATTCTGAAAATCATATATGAACATCATTACATGAATATATATACTACACAGTATTTTGAAAAACTTCCTCTCATTTGGACAGTGTTTGTTGAAATTATTTGTTTCACTCAGTCCCTTAAAGGAGTGAACATACATCTAGAGATACAATTACCAGACAGACACACAACTGGACACAGCCACCTGCAACAGAAGAGGCCACTTACTCATGTCCTGGGCAGTGTGCTGGGGAGGCTGAGCTCAGATGTTCTCTCTGCCTTTCTTCACAGAATTCTTTTGCACCTCTGGTTTTGCAAATACCTCTTTGGTATAATTCTGTTCCACATATTATACATTCAAGTATTTTTCAGTTCAGCCTGACTGCTCAATATGCCAAAATTTCTAATCATACATTCCATCTGTTCTCATTAATTTCTGTAGTCTAAAAATAATTGGTAGCCTGAAATTCAACAGAAAACTCAGCCATACACATGGAAACAATTTCAAATAAAATTGACTGGTTTTTGTTTAAATTAAAAATAAGACTTATTTTGATGTTTCATGCTTAAATTGGCATTCTGAAGTTCAAACACTTGTTTTTGGAGTTTTTTTTGCATCAGACAAGAAGATGGATTAATATCACACTTTTGAAAGTAAATAACATAAATTGGCTGACCTATTAAAAATTAAGAGAATTATAAGCACACATAAAAAAAGACACATTTAGTTTTGCCCTAAATCAAATAAACCCCAAATTAAGGCCTCCTAAAAAAACATATTGAGTGAAATAGATATATTCAAGACATATTTACACCAGCAACTTTAATTATTGCTAAAACAGGTTAAAATTTGAAAGATAAAGGAAATTACACTTGCTTCTTTGTTTACAAGTAATTACTGAGCCATTAAAACAGTTTAAAATTAAAATACTTTTTCTCTGCCATTAAGAGTCCACTTCAGGAACAAGTGACACAAGCATGGGGAACATAACAACATTAGAATATACCAGAATGTCACCAACACTCAGTCAAAAACTGGAATTTCACAACAGAACTGGGGGGGAGGAAAGGCAAAAAAAAAAAAAAAAAAAAACCAAACCAAAAAACAAACCCAACCTAAAAAACAAAAACAAAAAAAATCAGAGGAAGGGCTAACATGCAAAGAATTGAGAACTGATGCAAGACTGCATTAGGGAGCTGGCACAAGGCAGAGGTAAAACTGAAACAAGGAGCTAAGGAAGGACAGAGTGAGGGCTCTGCATCTGAAACCACTACAGTGAGTGAAGACAAAACCTGAGATTGAGGCTATGTTAAAGAGCAGGAAAAAGCATCTTCACCAGTTGTCTCAAACAATTAGAAGAGTTTTATTCTCTCATATTATTAAAAAATAAAGTTGTACAATACAAGCCTCCAAGACTGTAGTGTAGCCAAAATTTTTCTAGATAAAAAGGTCTGCCCTATCACTGTACATGGAGAAGAAAAATAGCCTAACCCCTTGTTGCACCAAATTTTCAGCCATTTAAATTTAAAGGACAATACTCCATGTCTCTCACCCTTAATTCTCTTTTAGACATTCATTTTAGAAGGTCAAGGGCCAAAAACTGATTTAACAGAATCTTATTATCTCAACTCTTTTCAGTTCTCAAACTGAAATGGAAGCTTAATTTGGTTACTGTGTGCCAACTGGGCATAAAGGAAAGAAAAAACACCCATTTCTTCAATATTCTTCAGTATTTTAGCAACTTATGACTTGCTATAACTGATTTAGGAAATGAATACCAAACTACAGATATACTTTGGGCACGCTAAAGAAATGAACTCCTCAAACACTTAAGTTTGCTAGATCTTGTTTTGCTTGCTTTCATTTTTATCTGATGTTCTACAGATACTGATTGAGACATTTAAGCTGTAAAACTTAGTGGCTGCAGCATTATTAATATGTTGATATCTTTATATGAAATAATAATAATAAAAAAAAATCTGACCTTGGGGTGCGATCACTTCAGCCAGAGCCAAGACTGCAGCACGAAAAGAGACTTCAGAAAAGCACTTCTGCTCCTTGGCTCACAGGCTAAGCAATCAAAACATCCAAAGTTTATCATGGATTGCATGGATCACCTAAGGGTACTCCCCTGGACCCCAATTTATGATGTAGCTCAGACTTCAAAAATAATTAATATTCCTTTATGATGTGGTTAAATACTGGTATCTGTGGTGCTGCTTGTCATTGGTATTTTTGTCTTTGTAACTTTCAGACTGAATTACTACAAGTGGTGATTACACACATTTATGCTCAAAAGCCCAACTACAATTAGTGTACAACACCACTGCATGCTCTGACACAGCCATGGAACCAACAGTTTAGTAACATTTTACCTGCTCCCCTAAGACTCATCTGTTGCATGCTACAGCTGCCTTCAACCTAGAAATGAGTAAAATTCTTTATTGCCTTGGTGACTCTCTCTTTATCCATTTTCATGACTGTTATGGTTTGGTGAGGTGAGATCTAACATTTAACTTGGACCATGTGCAGTGGGGATAAGGAGACCCAACTGGCCATTACAAAATAAATATTAACCTAAACATAACTTCTGAGCCATGACTCCATGACTGCAGAGTAAGGAAGGTAAAGACTGCTTTCCAATAGTTGGCATATTTTTAATACGAGACTTATTTTTAATAAGAGATTAATAAGTTTTGAAAAGCCTGTCACTTACAGGGAAACAAACATTTTTTCTTTGGTGTTGAATGTAAATTCACAGAGAAACCAATTTCAATACAAAATACTATTAATATGATTCTGAGCTCATGACTTCCAGCATACATTTCATTTTCCCTTACAGTATCTGAACATTTTCAGGACTGAAATGAAGAAGATGAAGTTTCCCCAGCTCTCTTATTTTGAAGAAGAATTCACACAATTCACCTGACTTTATTTTGGGGTTTTTTAATTAACAAACATAAAAGCTTGAAACATTGCCAGAAAGACGAACGGCTATTCCAGGACCCCATCAGGAGGCACTTTACGCAGGAACACATGGGAAACCTGCTCTGCAATAGAAGCCAAAAGTTTGCAAAGTACTTTCCCAGAGTCCATTTAGGTTTAAAAATAGAAATGTAGTATTATGATACAGCAGTCACATGTGGTACATTTGATCTATTTTGAGCTAAAATTAATAAGCACTTTGAGAATGTGAAGTAAATTGATATACTAATTGCCATAAAATAAGGTATAGCTTTCTCTCTGTAACAAACTGCCAACTTAGATGTATGACTGTCAAAAAATGAAGATACACATTATTTTAAGTTACTACAAGTGTTACTACAAGCCTAGGGTGATTATAAGAAGTCATTTTACTGTATTGTTGTATGCTTAGGTCTTCTAAAGAGTTAATTGTTAAATTAATATTTGCAGTTATTTGCCAGTTTACAGATGAAAGATGCTTAATAGTGCCAACTAATTTTAAAAGAAAATTATTTTCCCCCAAAAATTTCCCTTTTATTTTCCCTATACTTTCCCTAACAGAAATTCAGAAATGGTTAAAAGCAATAGGGCTGTTAAGCCTGATTGCATTGCCTCTGCCTTGTTTTTCTGGAACATCGCAAATGAGAAGTAAGGATTTAGACAATCATATGACTCCCAAGTTTAACAGCCCAGATTTTCAGTGCATCAAGCCTAAGTAGGAAGGTCAACAAATACTGCTGTTTGACCTCGGGTAAGAGCTGAATAGTATCTACAACTGATTTTCACACTGTGACACCAGAGCATGACACATTTCTGCTATTTGTACAAAACACTGATGGGTGGGCTTCTAATGAGATTTATAGGAGTACTGCTGAGTTAGAAAAAAGAGCTCCCTCAGAGTTCCAGACAGCAAAGGCTTATCACAATACCTATTTCCCTTCTTATGATCCCAAATTGTCTGTCTTAAACTTGATATAATATATAAAAAGATTGGTTTCTTCCCATAATTTTTAATAAATTCCCCTAACTTGAACATAAAAATATGCAAAGTACAAACTATGCCACTGAAAAAGCTACTGCATTACCTCTTAGCTTTATTGTACATTCCAAAAATAAAAACCAGGAATTCCAGTGATACTGGATAAAGTCAACTAAATTAGTCATACTAATTATGAATATTTATGAATAAAGACAGTATCTGACTAGTAAAATTTACTGCCTTTTCATAGGAAGACATTTACAAATCAAACCATATAAACAAGTACTTGTCTACATAACTTAAACAGAGAACTATGTCTTAAAGACATGATTTATAGTTCACATTTTGGCATTCAAAGGCATTAAAAAAGTCAGAATTAGTATTCTTTTCATAACCTCTGCATGTCCCTTGTTTACACATTCTTTGTAACAACAGATACAAGCATGTATTCAATCTTCCACAGACTGGTACTTCCTGCAGAACAACGTATGAACTATCCTGGCACTCAATCAGGATCAGGCAGTGAAGGAAATGTATCAGCTGAGTTCCTTTGGAAAGACTTACAGAACTTTGGAAGCAGGATGAAGTAGCCTTTAGCAGCATCAGGACAAGCTGCTGCCAAAGGCTACTAAATACCATCCTTGAAGAGTAGACACTATCCTTGTTCTGTGACAAGGTACTCATATCATATGATTTTCAGCTGTAGGTACTGCTGCTTTTTTATCCCCAGGATGATGAAATGTTACTTGGATGCCTATTTGACAAAGAAGAAATAAATACTATTAGAACAGGAAGAAAACAAGCAGGGAGGAATATGAGGCTTTATTTTATTCTCTACCCACTGCATTGGTTAACTTTTAGTAACAAATCAAGTAACTTTCATATAGACCTTCAACAGAAAATAGTGCATTCATGCTTTATTGTAAAAACTCCAATTTGAACAAAACCATAATGGAGACACAAAACTAATCAGTCCGAAACAGATCTACATGGAAAGACAGCTTGGGAAAAAGGTGTAATGAAAAAACAGAGAGGAGGTCTGCATGTATGTTAATTACAGCTGAAAGAAGTTCAATAGGAATCATAAGAAGTATACACAAAATGAGAGAAACAAGTTCAACTCCTTAATAAAACCCTTTCCCCCTGCCCCCATCATGAGACTGATTTTAATTTGCCTGAGCAAGGAATTCTTTAATTGTTATAAGAGCTATATAACCATAAAAATTCATTCTAAGATTACTCTTTATTATGGACAATAGAGGCCTGACAGAACTGGAATTGTTTCACCAGAGTTTTTTTAAAGCTTATAGATTTACACAAGAATTACAAACTTTCTTAGCAGCAAGACAGAATCAGTTTTGCAAAATAAAGTGGCACACTTTATGTCTGATGGTGTGTGATCACAAACTCTGAGAAGCTGTTCCTGTAGAGAAAACATACACTGATTTTTAGCTTCCCAGGAAAGGAAAATTATGTATCACCTGAAAAGTCACATCTCGGCCTGTTGAAAGAAACACTAAACCATAAAATGAAGGCAAAGAACTAGGTGATACAGCAAAAGAACCTTTGGACATATTATTAGAGCTCTTCCAGTCAAGAAAAAAACAACCAAACCCATGCTCCTCACACAAATGCACATTGTCACCTACTTCACCTGAGCAGGTTACCTGCTTCCACCACCCACTCATCACTTAAACAGAAATAAGTGAAATGCTGCTCTCTGCAGATTGTCTTGATTCAACCCTGGGTGTTTATAAAGAATGTATAAAAATCTACCTATACATAGAAATGAAGGTGGGAAGTCCATAACAAGTTTTCTCACGGGCCATCTTCCACTATTTGCTCAAACTCTTTGTGGGGTATTCTTGCTGTGTCTTTGCCTCCTCTCAGAAACAACACACACTCATCTTCCCCAAATGATATACAGGTACACAAGTTCTCCTTCCTGAAATATTCCACTGGTGAGCTGCCCGGTTTTTATTTTGAAAACATTAATTTGGCTGATTTGAGTTTTGGGGGACTTTCTGGTTTATTTACCAAGAATAGGAAAGTTGCCTTTCCAGCCTTCATTTTCTCTAGACATCTACCCAGCCCATAATCATAAATACAACAAATGTGATAAGAATGGACAGCATAAGAAGTGTTTGAATAATTCTACTCTTACCAGGCAAAGTAAGATACTGAAAACGACCTGAGTTTACTGATACTGAAATAATGTAACCTTTACTTCTAAGCAAAGCAAAATTAAACTAATATCAAGTAGCTAAAAATATTAAAATGCATAGTTTTTAATATGCAATAATCACCACTGTTTACTATTTAAAACACTATTAATTACCCCCTAAGATGAGATTAAAATATATTCTTGAAATACAAGGTGTGAAAAAACACCCCATGGCACCTTGTTTCAACAAGGTGTACAAGTCCTTCTTCTTTTTAAAATATTACCTGAACAGGTGCAGGATTTGAGGGGTAAAGTTCATTAACAATGACAATCTCGTAGGCCACAATACTTTCTATACCAGACTTTAGAAGACAAAAGACAAAACAGAAGACAGATGCATGGTGTATAAATACTTGCTGGCAAGAAAAGATTTCTTTTAGTGAGAATCCTAACAGTGTTTGTCATTAAAAATCACTCAGCGAAAAGAATGTGAATACTTTACAGCAAAGAAGATACATCTTTTATGTTGTTACATGTACTAAAATAGAAACACTGAATTAAGACAAACGGTCTTGATCCTCATAAATTAATTTGTTCCTAAGCTAGATTGTCTTTGTTAATAAATCAACAAGTAATATTGCAACATGTAGTTTGAATTAATGAAAATACGATACTTACATTGTGTAACAGAGGACCAGAATATAAGATTGCACTTCAAAAAGATTTTCAATTTCTTAAAGTGAAAGTCTTCTTAAAAATGCTCTTGTTAAGAGGTTAAAGCATTCATTAATGTAAGAAAAAATGTTAATTGCACCATGCTAGTATATACAACTACCAAAGAAAAGCAGATCACTTACCTGTTAATGGCTTAATTTTAAAAAAATCAACTTTGAACATAAATATCCAAATTTTTCTACCCTTAACCAGATGCCCAAATTCAAAATATTACTACCACACCACCACTATAGACTGCAAATTATTAATAGCCTATTTACAGGGGGCTTACATACATATCATTATCTTCAGATCAAAATAAATGCTACTTGGAATAGCAGTATGACCCACATATTCTAAAATTTAAATGAAAAAAAATTCTAAGAAGATAAATATTTTAGATATATTTTATTTCCTTTTTTTTAAATGAATCAAATACATTTGCTTAAGGAAGCTCCCCACAATATATTAAAAGACCTTCTCTTGAAATAGGCCTCTTATTTTCTTACTTTGGCCACTTTATCAAAATTGGTGACTAAGATGGGAATGGAACAAGAGCTGGCCATCATCTCCACTCTTTCGTGCCTTTACCAGTCAAAAGATGAACTGATACCTGCTCTCCTGTAGTATGTCACGTATAATGTCCACAGAATATAAATAAATAAACTACTACCACATGAATGCTTTAAGATACAACTGTCAATATATTAACTATTGTTTATTCCCATCTTCCTAAATTCAATTCCAATGTATCTCTCACCAACATCATCATTGTCAAAATACAATAAAATGTTTACAAACAATGATCTTGCCTGGAGCATAATTATATTTGTTGTATTAAAACTGTTATCCTTCTCCTCACTTTCTCCAGCCTGAAAAATCATTAAGTGGTAATGGTAGGAAAATTTTTTCTTGCCCCTGTTCAGAGCTTTTCTTCCTTCAGTTAAATTAATTCCATCTATACATCAAGTATGTATACTTCAGTATAAAGCATCTATAAATGTTAATCTACCATTAGGACTACATTCTTGCCTTCTTAAATTGTAAAAATTTCAAGGACTAGATTTCTATCTGTTTGTAGGACATCTTTCAGAACTGTTCTAATTTTGCCATCCCTTCTCAAACACTATCACCAGTGAAGAAGTACTTGAACAGAACGATTTGCTGGAAGTACTTTCTACACAGCAATAATGTCTAAGCATAGTATTTTGGTACACACTGCAGTCCTCTAAGTTCAGTCCTAAATTATCCAATCTGTGACAATTACTCTGTGTTTGGACCACAAAACCACCTCAGTAAGTACATCTATAAAAATGAAATACTGGTTTTGTTGTGGTTACATATTGTCTCATAAAATACTGCAAGGTTGATGCTGGTGCAGTAGGAAAGTAATTCTGATTCAGATAACCCTCCTGCAACTACACAAAGAAATGAGAACCTCCCAAACAATAACAGATGTCAGCAGCATCTGCAGTTTAATCGTTCATGAGGGAATACACTCTGCCATGTGATGAAACCCAGAAAAAAATTAATGCTACCTTTCATTGAATAGTTCTTGATGCAATCAATCACAAATAGGGAGATCTAGTGTTTCATCGTATCCTTAGAGGGCAATAAAGGTCCATTGGGCTCTTTTCAGCAGGGAAAGAAGCGTCCCAAAGAGGAGTAACATTAACAGACATGTCAACAATTCCTTTCTTTTTTAAACACACAATACTAATATACTTCTATATTTTGGAAGAGGAAAAATACTCTTCATGCTATAATGCTATAGCTGATTCCTATATCATTAGCAAATACTTAATATGGACTAATAATACGATTAATTTTTTGACATCTTCCCTCTTCAGTATTTACTATTACTTCAACTCAAAGTTGCCAATATTGCAGCTTACACCCATCTACTGAATATATTCCATCTTTCACAACTGAAGCATACATTTTCCCCAAATGTATTTCCCTCACTAAATGTCTCCTTTTCACTATTAAATGTGCATTCAACAAGAAATCAAGTGCTTTTCATATAACTCTTGCCTTCTTGAGATTATCCCACTGTGTTCACATCATTTGAGAGCAACAGAAATTCTCATCCTAGCTTTTTCTTAAAAATGTACCTATCTATTGTCTACTTCCCAGCTTGCAGTCACTTTCTACAAAGCCCTCTCTAGTGCTGCACAAGTATCAAACAATCTCAAGCTCAACTAACATACTCTGCTAATCAGCTTCTCTGTAACACGTCAGAGAATCACAGAACGCCAGGTTGGAAGGGACCTCAAGGCTCATCTGGTCCAACCTTTCTTGACAAAAGCATGGCATAGACAAGATGGCCCAGCACTTTATTCAGCTGAACATTAAGTGTCCTGCTGTTGGTGAGTCCACTTCTCTGGGGAGATCATTCCAGCAGCTGACAATTCTCCCGGTAAAAAATTTGTGTCCAAGTCTGCAGGGACTGCATTTGACAGGACTGCACCTTCACGCTTTCCACACTGAACATCTACAGCTCTGTTTTCTCAGCCACTGTGTCTTGGGCTAGTCCTCCTAACAACTAGACTGGCAGCAGAACAAGTAAAGTTTGTATGTATTAGTGGAAATGAATGAGTCAATTTAGTTGGTGGAGAAAATTATAGTGTTGTGAATAGAACTGTGTAAAACCAGCCAACTACTATTTTCTGTTTGGAATTATTTTCACACAAAGAAAGGCAGAACTACCACAAGTTATTTTTGAAAGAAGGGACAGTAAAGCTATGAACTTTACTTTTACTTTAAATTAAAAATACTTCTTTTCTGTGGGATGTATCTTCACCATTAAGCAAGAATTCAGCTCAACTCCAGAAAAGATAAATGCAAGAGATGCCTTCATTTTCTTTGCCAAAGATCATACTAAATTTCCAGTGCTTACACCTCTAGCTTTACCATACCATTTAGGTTAACTTTGGTATTGCATTGTCCTGCTGCACAATCCTGTACAACTCTTCTTCCTCCTGCTACTCCCTACTCACATGATATATCTAAAAGGAATGTGCAAGCCTTGGTCATCTTCCAGTTTTATTTGTCCAAACAAATACTTGAGTACATTCTGAAGCAATTAAAATATGAAGAGGAAGGCTGGTGATCTTTTTGATACCTTTGACAAAACAAGTTATGCCGACAACCATGAGGGTAATCACATTTAACAGAACTAAAATGATAGAAACACTATTTTAGTCTCAGTTGTAAGCAAAAAATGGGACAACTCTTGCAGATAGTATTTGAGAATGGCATGGTGATGCATAGCACAACAAAGTCAGCAGCACCTCTGGATCAAGGGAAGGCTCCAAAGAGTCCCTCAAATTAAAAACAATCTCATGTGAACATATCCAGAAGGTGATATAGACACCATGCAACAGCAGCATTTTTCTTCTTTCCTTCACTGAAACCTGTATTTTCTTCAATGGCAAAAGCCACTTGCAACACCATTTCCCCATTTTGGATTTCTCCTTTGTATCAGCTCAACACAAGGTGGGGTGGTGTTTTAAGATGGGTCCATAAAACAAAGGGTTAAAACAGCAGCACCAGGTGGGAGCAAGGGTCTTAACCATTGTGGGGAGACACAGAGCAGTCCTTGAACAGCTGTATCAGCACAGGAGGAGCAGTGAATTGCAGCTATGAGCAGCGCAGCAGGGGTGATAAGGGCAGGCATTTTTCAAGTCAGCTTTACTGCCAAGGAAAATTGGTCATGTAAGTACTGCATAAGCAGCAAGTTGAAGAATGGCTCATAATTATAGCCTCAAACTTCAAGCTGAAGACAGGAGAAACATGTTTTGTTTTTTTTTCAAAAATATCATACCAGCAAAAATCAGGTTCTACTCTGAAGACTCTTGCCCAGCAGACACTATAAAATTGCTTCTAAAATAGGTGCTGAAAAAACACTTTAAAGTAACAGTGACAAGTAATGGGGGCTATAACTGGCTTGAAAATTCAACGAAATCATCATACAGCACTGTCTTATAGTTGAAAAGAACAAGTTATTTGACCAAACTGTTCTATATTTCTGCTGTCAATTACTTAGCAGATGTTTTTCCTTAATAAACTGCATAGTTTCAAGCATCTGCTTAAAAGCAGAAAACACAAAACAAAACCCAAAAACCACCACCACTAAAAAAAATCCACTCTTCTGAAGTGAATAATTAATACCATTTCAGCTCCTGAAAGTACCAAGCTTCTAGAGACACCTTCCATTTAAAAAAAACCAACCAACCAAAAAAAAAAAAAAAGAAACAAAGAAACAAAAAAAAACCTCACAAAAAATAACCAAACAAACAAAACCCCAAAGAAACAAAAACACAAAAACCAAACTAAGAAACCAACAACTCCCTAAAACCCCATAAGAAGTGGCTGAGGCTATACACTGTGCCAAGTATACCTGGCACCTCTGGCAGAACAAAACTCCAGAATGTATCCTCGGGCATCTGGCATGAAGGTTGTCAGGGATGTCCTCTGAACTCAACTACAAGACTGAGGCAGGAATAACCCCAGCAGAAGACTGTTGTCCCGTGAGATACACGTACATGCAGTATTTCGGCAGGCTTCATGGCATCCTGCTCATCTTCACACCTCATCTTGGAAAATTCCATTATGCCCTCATACATCACTTTCTCGCCATTTGCCCTGCCTAGACAGCAGGGGAGGGATCTCCTACCATCAGGAGAGGCATGATGCCAGGTGGATCAGCTTGTACTTTGGGCTAAATCCAGAGCCCAGTTAGGAAAAAAACATTAAAAGATAGGAGCACATCCATAATGCTCTGCCTGGGGTCCTGAAAGCTAGCTCCCTCTGGGAGAAGGTGGAACACATGCATACCATGGCCCAAGTGGGATTAATGGCAACCTAGACTTTAGCTTCTCCAAAACTTCTTAAGATGCTCTTAGTTCATCTTTGCATTTATACATTTCCTCTCTAAGTCTCCACACGATGCAGGATCTCTTCACCAAAGACTCTACTGCTCTGACCAAGCCGCAACCAGGTGGAAGAAGCTTTCCAGGATGTCCTGACAACTGTGGTACTTTGACCTCCTCAGGCAGAGCATCTCTGGCCAGCATCCATCAGCTCCCTTTTCTGGGATGGGAGTATGTGGACAAGACCAAACCATATTCTGTTCAGAGTTCCCTCTGTCTCACTGTTTTTACATTTCTCAACTCATGTTCCTTCTTTTACCAGCTGTTGTGTGTTTTTTCCTCCACCCTCATTTTCTGCAGTTTCTCATTCTCAAGGAGAGCTCTAATGTTTTATTAGGAATAAATTTATATCTGTTCCTAAGAAAGAAGCCAATAGAAGCAATGCCTCAAAGCAGTTACTTAAAAAAAGCAAAAAAGAAGCAAGCATAGGACATTCCTCACTCTCCATGCCACATAGTTTTACAGATCATGCCCTCTAGCTATTCTAGAAAAGAGATGTCACTTACATAGAAATTACATAGTAATTCTTCACATGAACATCATTCCATCCTTGCCAACCTTTTCCTGAGTGTTCACTTGAGATGCAAGGTGTTTGATGTTCATCACCAGCACGTGACAGTAAGAATTGCTTAAGAACAAATTGAAATTGAAGAACCCCAAACTCTGAACACATTCTTTAAAGTTCAAGAATGTCCTACCTTGGAGTTCAATATAAAAAATCCCAAGTTAATATACAAATGAAATAAATTCTACATTTGAATATTAAACAAACAGTTGGATTATGAGATAGGTAGTATCAAAAGAGCAATCTTTTTGGAAGAAAGCAGGTCATAACAATAGACCAAATTTAGAGAGAAACTGAACTTTATTAGATATTTGTGCAATCTGTGTGAAAAGTAGTCTAATTTTTTTAGTGTCTGTTTTGCATCTGATCATCCTCAAGAAATTCAAGGGAAAAAGAAATTGCCAATTTGCAAAAGAACCAGGAAACACCCTAACAACCACTACAAAGCACTACACACCCTCAATCTCCCAGGCAATTCCACATCCCATGAAGCTGTTGTACACTTACATTTAAAAACTTGCTTGTTTTGCAATTTGTTATTCATAGAAGCCATTATACTAAGCTAAAAGATCTAGCACCTAATTTCTCTCTGAAGTTCAGTTCACTACACACATTCCACTGCAACACAGATTTTTCAGCCAATGGAGATAATCCAGCTTGAACACACGATGCACTGTTGCACTCTACTGCCCTAGAATGCTTAACCCGTAGTTCCCAAAGCAGAGGACCAGTGCTGGGAGTTGCAGGGTGTGCTTCTCACTACACAAGTCTTCACAAGGAACAAACAAACAACTGAGGCATTGAATTTTTCAAAGCTGCCCAATATAAAATAGTCCTCAACAAGTTAATGAAAACATATCTTCTTTCATCATAGCTGTTAGAGGGAAATACCATGATATTTCAAATGGGCTTGGCATGATTTTAGCTACATAATGCTTTCTCTCTCTGTCACCACCTACCCTGTTTTTCAATGAGAAATCCTGATCAAAATCTCCATCCTCCACAATAATCTATGGAGCAGTTAATAAAATGCTTGACTATAGGTAATTAGCGTTAAAAACTTTATCTAATGATAGACTTTGGTGCAGTTAAATCACAATTTTGCCCTGTGCAAAGTAAGGCTAGATTATCATATGCTTAACAATCAGAATTCACATACACAATAAAACTGTTACTGCTGCTTGCTTCCCAAGACAAAGAATTTCAAGCTGCCAAATGTTATAGTAATCAAAACTAACCTTAATCACTGTAACAATGCAACTACTGAAGTAGCAGAGTACAGACACCCTTAATTATGTCACTTTGTGAGAAGGAAAAGCAAACTGATTCTGGGCACAGGCAAAGTAACAGTCTTTTCTTTCAAGTTTCCACCTTCTTGCCAAAAAAGCACTTTCCTTTGTTTTAATTTCTTGAGCCACATGGCAGCTGTGGATGTCTGTGGGTTTACAGACAAGTGCTAGCAGCAAGTGCAGTATGTTAATGAGCACATACTTCCTGGAAGCAGCTTAACCTGAATGAAACAAAAGAAACAAAAAGTTCCTGATGGCCTCTGTTTAAATAGTACAGTATTTTAGCAAAAGGATACAAGTTAACAAGAGGCAGATGAATAACAAACTAACAATTACATTTACAAAGCACTTAGCAGTTTATATATTCACTCAGCTAGCAAAATTTTAAAGGACACACCGGTAAGATACCTTGCTACTTTACAGTTGGTCTATCACAGAAATACTGTATCTCTCTAAAGAAAAAAGGTCAGTGCAAGTAGAACAGCACCTCTTCAAGCCCTTCCTAAGGGGAGGATTTGGCTCAGAATGCTCATCAGGCTATGTCATAGAAAAGATTTTTGCTTTCTCAGAATCTGGATACCCATTTAGCTCCTACATGCAAAGCATACATATATGCCTCCTTGTTTACTGAAAAGTGTTTCTAAAACCAAAATTATTGCTCTAAACTACACACAGATGACATGTCAGTTAGAGAAACTGGTTGTTTATTCAGAAGTCACAAAAACTGCGGCTTTAAAAACCCAGACAAAACAAACACCAAGGTGTTTCCACACCTTTACTGCATACCATAATGCTAAGAAGTTAGCCTAACCCTTACTACACATCTAACAAGGAACACATACCAAAACTCATCCTACCAGAAGCCAGCAAACACCTTTTCCTTCTGGGCAGGGAAAATCAGAAGGTAATTTAATGGAAGAAATAAAAACTTGGTTACATTTCTTCCTCTGAAGAGCAAATTGGAAAAAAAAACCAAAAAACAAAAAACCAAGAACAACCAAACAAAACTAATAGTTACAAAATGAAACTCTTAAACAGAAAAAAAAATCCTCATCTAAAATACTATTGTCTTAAACATCCATATGACAAGTGTAGAGATAAAAGCAAGCAATGTTTCTATTTTTTCTCTACCTTCCTATAGCTCTAGATGTCCAACTGGTAGGTGCTAACATCTCTCGCGAAAAACCTGAAGTCTTGAATTTCTTATATAAACAAATGCAGATGAGAAAGTGGTAGTTTGGAGTAATATTTTTTTCAAGAAGTTGGCAGAATGAGATCTTAAAGAGCTCAATGCTAAAAAATATATAGACTCCTTTTTCTTGCCACTTGAGCATTTCATTGCCAATGGTGCTTTCAAAGGTTCCTTTGAATCTGTCTTTTGCCAACTGACACCTCAGTGAATTGATTTGGTGTGTAAAAATAATTATGGATAACCCAAAGAGATACAACCTGCATTGTTTTCTGCCTATGTAAAATACCTTAACAATGGATTGGAGAAACACTTGAGTCCTGACTTGTGAAGGGTCTAGGAATAAAACCTGATTTTTCAACAGTGCAAGTCACCAGATGGACTCAACTGTTTTGTGAAACCTTTCTCTTAGTGGATGTGATTCTGCTGAGATGTGGAAGAAAGAGCAAGGGAGATGACAAAGATAGGCTCAAATGAACCCTGAAGAGACTCCTGTTCACTGCTGATCCCAACACCACAGGCAGGGCAATAGCTCCCTGCATAGCACCCCCCCTAAACTGCTGCATCCCAATTCTCCTGCTACACAAACTAACAGTCTCCCTTTCATTTCCTGTCAGTATTTACCTCATTTCCCAAAAGAGTTTCAGAGAAGAAAGTATATATGTACAAACAAAATGGGGCCCTAGCTCATGACTAGTCCTCCTGAACATCAGGATAACAAAAAGAAATAAAATGTGTCTAAATCCTTTCCCAGCCATTGAAGGGGAAGGTAAAAAAAACCAACCAAATTAAAAAAAAAACAAAACAAAAATTGGAAAGAAAGCAATTTTATCTTCTAGTTTTGCAACTCTAAGACAACATACTCCCCACTTCAACTACTTACTCAGAGGTCCACTGCTACTTTGTTCTCTTTCCCATTTCCCAGGAAGCACTTCTACCTCACAGCAGAGAAACTGCTTATGGTAGGAAAATACTTGCAGTACAGCCTGAAACCACAGCTCTTTTTGGCAACAGCAGTAGGTCAGGCAGCTCCTATTTAGTGCCTGCTATCCACTCTCTTCTCTGTGCCATATCCCACCTGCACTGGTACAACTGCTTGTTTGGCTGCAGTGAACTGGATCAGGAAGCCAAGTACAGGTAACTAAAGTCCCTTCTGCTTTGCCTTTTCTGTAGGGTTATTTTTAACCTAGATCAATCTCAAATTCAGTTCATCTTGTTGTCTCATAAATAGTTACTCTGTGCACTTGAGGGCACAGAGGCAGGAAAATAAGTAGCAGGGGACAGAAAAGCAGGACTGCAAATTAAAGAAATGCTTATGAAATAGCACCTTCACTTGAAACAAAGACAAAGCTTGAGAGCAGCACTGCAGGGTAGACTTTTTACCAAGTTCTAGCCCTAATTTTTACAAATTTATAAGGAAAATCCCCACTGACTCAAGGTTCCTAACACTGAAAACTTTGCAAGCTTAAATGCTAGAAGCACTGATTAAATAAAACAAAACAAACCAGTCTAGATCAGATCAGATCTGGAACTCACCTGCCATGAAACAATAGCAGAAACAATATTCTTTATTAAACCAACTGCTGTAGTTTCGAAAAAAAAAAAAAAGGGCATCTGGACAAACAAGTCCTTTATGATGTCTAGAAAAGATGCAGGGAAAATACAAAATCTGACAGCCGTCCAAAAGCCTTTCCAAAGGAGGGGTGTGTCAGTTCCAGGAGAACTTTCACTATCTGTAGAGGACTCCCTGCCAGCCTGGCATGTAATGGAGCAGAGCCCTCCACTCCACACCACACCCTCACTGCTGCATCCTTATATTCTGCTCTCTGTACCAATGAGAGGCTTCATTTTTGCAGCACAGCAGAGCCTTAATTAGGCTAAGGAACATAGTGACTTGAAAGAATATGACCAATCCCAGCATTATTCAAGATATTACTTTTGATTATGTCACTTCTACAAATGTGGATGGGTAGATGAACAGCACTAAACAAACCCAGCAAGGAGGGAATGCCAAGTAATTTAAAATACTCTGTCTCCAAAGTAGTCTGAGCCTGTAATAAAGGCCTAACCACAACAGCTAAATACAAATCAATTTATCACTTGGAGGCCCTTCTGACCTTTTGTTATGCTACCGCGTGGCTATCTTTAATGAGTGATAACCTCTCTCTTTGCTAGTCCAAGCTGTGAATAAGCATTGTGTTTAATTAAAGCAGAATTTTCAAATGGTGCCTCTCTTCACACAATGCATACTTGTAGTCTTACACTGGTGATTACAGCAGAGGGATTTTTCAGGTATTTCTTCAGCAAGTAATTACATCTATTTCTTATTTTCTATTTGCTGAAACCTACCTGATTAATAGGTGATACAATCCCAACATAGTGGGAAAGAAGCATTACATACATTGCTCAGAGATGTTATTCATGCAGACCATTCCAGCATCACTCCAATATGTATTTTTAATTACTCTTTATACAATACATATTTTATCTGATGTTCTGATCCAAGAACAAGGCTCCAAAAGATACCCATTTCAAATCTGGAGTGCTAAACATAATGAGCAAAAGAAAAAAGACACTCTCTGATCAAAAACAACCAAGCAAGAGCCTCTGGAAAAGTGACAGGGAACCAGCTGCCTTGGGGTGGCAATGGATACAGAGCTTTCCACCTCTACTTCACCAAGTTTTAATTTAACCAAGATCAGCAGTGATAAATAAAGCCTTGCCTCATCTAGTCTTAACAAGAAAAACACTTGTGGCCTCATTTGGTCTTCAGCAAGAAAATACAACAGAATGACCCAGCAGTGAATACACATGAAAAATTTGAAAAAAAATACCCTCAGTTTTTAAGAAATGTCCCCAGAGGAGGTTAAAATCTACTGGAAAAAGAAAAAGTAGAAGGCTGCATCTTCTTGTCAAGCACACTTCAAAGGAGCACTGCTTAAGCTTTCTACAAATTATAAGAGTTCAAAAGCAAAGAATTGAGTATAATGGGAACTCTATCATACTGAAGATACTGTAGGGAACACTTCGAGGAAAAGTGGGAGTGAATGAACACAAAACTCACATGCAGAATACACATCACACATGCTGTACTTGGCTATTTAAAGACCACAAAAATCAAAGTTAGCAAAATCATGCTGGATTAATAGAACCAGAGATCTGCCTACCAGGTAAGAAAACACATGTACAGAATTATGCTTTGAAAATCATGTATAGTTTCCTTTTAAAATACATTTTAAGAGCAATTGGTGACCACATAGTGCCACAGAAAAAGTAGCAGAGACTATGTGAATCCCAGCAAATAAAACGCAGAAGCCAAGCCCACGTCATCAAGATCTATTGAAAGAAGAGAAAGTTTACAAATCTTCCAGTCCCTAAGAGTGCACTGAATTCACCTGGTCTCTCAGGCAGTTTGGTGGTTACAAAGATACAGACAACATCACGCCGAAGTACTCTTGAATCTGGGGCGGGGGGGAATGGGGGAAACAACTCAACAAAAACCACAAACAAAACTACATGTGGAATTACTATTAATTTATAGCCAAACCTCTTGCTAGCATGTATGACATTCCATTGCTTATCTAATAGGGCAAATAATTCAGAGCCATACATCATAATTACTTTAAGAATCTGTATTATTGTGTCATCTGAAATAAAACACACAAAACTTTGTAGAAAGTATATAGTTTTGCAGATCTGACATTCATTCTAGTTTAGAAAGCAGTTCTAGTAAAGTTAAAACTGTCCTGTTTTGTGTAAAATTAATAACGATTTTGAAAGTAACAGATTCACTTGCTGAACTAAAAAGTTACGTGACCTTTTTTAAACCTCAGATGTGCTGTAGTTATGTTTCATGCTACTTCCACAAATAATTCCAAGATAATGAATAATAATAAAACTAATATTTTCCCACACTAATTGCAACAAGTTAAGGAGGACTCCCTGTGGCCTTTTTTAAAAAATGAAATTTACTACATGTTGATATTTTTAACTTCCAGGTTGCAAAACTTCTAGGTTCTCAACTACTGTAAATGGAGTAGCTGAAAAAACCCAACAAATAACAAAGACAATAATTAAATTAATATTAGGATGTGGAATCAGAGTAAATTTTATGACAACTGATAATTGTGTCTCTCCAGATTTCAAATGAAAGATACTTATATTACTATTCTAAAAGGCCCTCAGAATTTGTAGGTTGCTGTGGAAAACATTTAAAACAAAGTTTAAAATGGAGCCAGAACCCTGATGCTTCTCATTACCAAAGGACAACTCGGTTCTCCAAGTCAAAACCCAATGCATACTAGAGAACGTGGAACAGCAGGCCACAGAAATAACCCCCTAGCAGATTACATTGAAGCTTTCCTCCCATCTTCTGTATACACAATGTATCTTACCCTCCCTGCTACACAAGCCCAATTCACTCCTGTGGCGACCAAGCTTAAGAAACCACCACAACTCAGATTTCATTCACCTGCAACTTCAGCCCAGAAATACTCCAAAACATTTCCTCTCATCTGCTGCTGGTGTTCACATACTCATGGTATTATTCCACTTCACTGCCTAAGTGAAGTAACAAGTACTAAAGACATTTGACTATAAATGGAAAGCTACAATAAATGAGAAGGATGTCAGGGCCATAGCTGGGTGAACAGCATTTACTGTACTGGCCATAGACACTGCAAGAGGTCTCAAATTACATTTCATGAACTAGTAAGTATAGTTATCAGGGGAAGCTGCGTTACCCTTCATTGTTCCTCCAGGGACCTTAGCATGCCCTTGATCCACACAATTCCATAAGCCCTATGCATGAATCAAGGCATAACATCACCTTTAGAATTTCAAGCTGGATATTCTTCTGTTAGCCCTTCAAACAGCTTCATTTTCAGTGTCCTGTAATCTGGAATACATGCTGCTGAGGACACTTAACATGCAAAACTAGAAAACTGGTTCAATAATGTGAATAAATAATTCAGAAATATTAAAGCTCCATCTCATTTTATATTTCTTTAGTTTTTGGTTGCCACGTATCATATGAATAGATGACAATCAACATTCACTGATAGTGAATGAAATATTGTTTCTAATAATGAATCAGCTGTATAATATCAATATCTTATCAATTTTCCATGGTAAGTGAATCTAGGTCTTTCCCAGCAGTATGTCAATGATGACCATTTTTTTCTCCTAGTTACAGGAGTTGTATCATTACAGAATTTTGCTGTTAAATATACTGAGTATTAAACATCTGAGCTTGATGGTTCTAGCAGCATTTCATTTTTAAACACTAACAAAGGGAGAGAGGGGTTCTGAAGCAAAGTCCTGCAACCTAAAAATTACTGTATTTTATAATATGAGAATTCATTAAAATGAAAGTAAACACTGTGTGTTGTAGTGTTATTTAACTGCACAAACTAACAGCAGTACAGTTACCATAAAGTACCAAATGCAGTGTTTTGTCATCTGAAGTACTTCAAACAATCCACCCTCTCCATATGTATCTTTATAGTTAGGCTAAAATACTTCCCATCAAAATTGATGCACTCAAGTAAAAAATAAAACCACTAAACAATAATGGTCAAATACTCATAACAGATTTGGATTGTGAAGTCTAAAATAATAGTGAGCTAAGACACAAGAACTGAAAGGTGAAACCAACAATCAGAACTGGGTAGGTCAGCCAGAGCCCCTTCTCCCACAGCTGGAAGCACCCACTGCAGATCCCTGGGAAGCCAGAGGAATGCTGTGTGGTCAGGACCCGGCCTATGCAAATCGGGTTACCTAGTTCTACCCCAGACTTCAATAGTAAATACACAAAAAGAACACACACTAAAAAACCCCAAAATAACAACAACAACAACAACAAAAACAACCCAGCACAACAACGACAACAACAAAAAAAAAAACCCCAAAACCAAACCAACAAGCCCCCTCAACTTCCACGTTTAAAGTTATTTCCATTTCAATGCTCTAGGATTTTCCAGTAACAAAGGGTATTGTTGTCACAACACTGAGCTTGCACAACTGCCTGCTCACTACATCTTGTCTTTACTCATATCCATCACAAACATACCCAAAGTTTTTCACTAGAAACGAAGTAAGTCGGTCAACATGCAAAAAAATAAAATCTAGGGTTTTCTTTCCAAAAACTGAATAGACTTTATAATGTTCAAAGTTATGCTGAAATACTCAGAGGGGTAAAAAAAAAGAAAACAACAAAAACAAAGCAAACAAACGAACAGAAACACCAACAAAAAGCTCCCTGCCATGACGAGTTCAGATCAATGCTTTTGTCTTCCATTTTACTCAGGGCTCGGGAGAGCAACGCTGTACCGTGGGCTCTCCCAGGGCGCTCCCGAGCGATGTAAACACGCCGCGGGGCTGGGGCTGGGGCTGCGCCGCGGGGCGCGGCCACGGCCGCGGGGTCACCGGGGCTGCACGATCCCGGCGAACACGGGAGTTTCTGACCTACATTCCCCGCAGCGGGATAAAAACCCTCCCGCCGCAGACGGAGCGCGGCGGGCGGGCGGCCTCCCCCGCCGGCAGGGTGTGTTCGGGGGTGGAGAAAGCGAGCGGGCCGGGGCGAGGATGAAGGCTGGCGGAGGCGCCGACACCTGCCCGCCGACACCGCGGCCCCGCCGCCGGCTCCTCCTCCACCGGGGACGGACACCTGCTGCGGGACAGCCGCACGCGCGGCCCGGCGGCGGCCTCGGCCCGGCGGCCGCGGGCGGGTTTGTCCTGCTGGTTTCCCGACAGCCCGCTGAGCCCCGCGGCGGGGCCGGGATCGGGCGAACTCCCCGCGACGCCGCGCAGGCCGCGGCCGGGCCTGTAGGGGTGGAGGGCTCGGCCCGAGGCCGCGGGGCCTGCGGCGGCAGCGACGCGGGGCGGGCGCGCCAGGCCCGGCCCCAAGCCCTCCTCCGGGAACGGAGCCGGGCGGAGGCGGCGGCGGCGGCGCGTCCCTCTCACTCACCGCTCTCGATCTCGTTGCCCTTCTTGGCGGTGGCTGCGTTCCCCATGGCCGGGCCGGGGCGGGGGGCGGGAGGGATGCCGGGCGGGGGCCGGGCCGGGCTCGGCTGGCGGGGCGGCGCGGCCCGCGGGCGCGGCGGCGGCAGCGGCGGCGGAGCTGCCCTGGCCCCGCTCTGGGTCTCTGTGTCTCCGGCCGCCGCGGAGGAGGAGGCGAGCGCTCTGCCCCCTCCCCCGCCCCGCACTCGGCGGAAATGACGGCCGGGGCGGCGCCTCCTCCCGCTGCGCCGCCCGCGGGGGCGCAGCCGACCACGGCCGGGCTGCTGCCGCCGCCTCGGGCGGGGGCTGGACCGGGGCAGGGGCTGGGGGAGCCCAGAGCGGCGCCCCCCGCCCGGCAGCGGCTCGGGGAAGCGGGGGCGGTGGGTGCCCGCGGCCGTCGCCCGCGGGGTCTCGGCACTCTCCGCACCCCCGGCCCGGCGGGCGGCGGCCCCGGAGCGCCCCCGCTGCCGCAGGGCAGGCCCGGCCCGGCCCGGCCCGCCCGCGGGGCAGCGGCCGAAGCGGGGGCGAGGCCGCTCTGCCCAAGGTGACCCCGGGAGGCCGCGCGGGCCGCGGCCCTGCGGCTGCGTCCGCCCCGCGCCCTGAGCATCCCCGAGGACACCCGCCCGGGCCTGCACCCCGGCGGCCGACGGGAGGAAACTCGCACTTGCCGCCTGTTCAGTGACTGTTTTTACACGGCTCACCAGACTATAGGAAAAAAAAAAAAAAACGTAGAAAGTAAGCGGGCTGCCAGGAAAGAGGTTTTTTTTTTTCCTCCCCCCCTTTTGCTGCCACCCATCATAAATAGCTACAGCTACACATTTTCAAGCGGTATTGTGACTTTCAAGTTGATGATAGCTCTCTTTATATATTTATCATGTGAAACACTTTGAGTGCTTTAGCTCTGGAAGGAAATGCTTATCAGAAAAAGGCTTTATTTTATGTGCTTTAAAGTGGAGAGAGTGGAGAGCAGAAGTGCTAATCTTATGGATCACAAACTGCATATATTCTGCCAGGACAATGTATGTGATACCCTGCCTCTTCTGGCAGCATTCTTTCCCCAAGGCTGCAGGAATTGTTCTGGCTACCGTCCTTCTCTGGGGTTATCAAAATCCTCTCCCAGCACCGTGGGCTGCCTACTTGTGAAGCGCACGCTGTCACAGCCTGATACTGAATTTCCTTACTACAAGACATGATTTTATACATATACACTAATGCAAGCTAAAGTAGATACTTCTAGGAAATTTCCAGTTTCCTAGGCCTGGGCAGTGGAGTATAGAGTATGGGAGCACTGGGCAGATCTAGCCAGTGTGTGGTCTACTTTTACAGTTGTACAAGCTGCCTGGGTTATATGGCTGCAAAGCCATAAGTAAGTGTAAGTGTTATGGGAATACTTACCTGAATTACCTTGATGTTTTGTAGGTTGAGGTTTGATCAATGAACTATTTGGTACAAGGGACTTTCTCCTGATTTTCTTCCCCTTTTCCCTTGCATTATCCTGACGTGTGTTATACTGCTTACTTCAGGGGCCTACCTGTGTTTCTATGATTAAAGAAGCTGTCTGAGGAAGCCAGGTCTCTATTGCTTTGAAGATAGAAACAGGACTCAAACATCATGAGGAAGTAACCTGCAAGCCATTGAGGGCAGTGAAGCAGCTACTATTGAAAAGGGCTGTCTCATTTTGCCAAACATTCTTTATGCACTTAAAAAGAGGTTCAGCAAGTTATCAGGAATTCCCTTTGCTGAGCAATGGCATGCAGATTGCAATGGCTGGATCTGCACCAGGAGGAGAGCTTAAGCACAGGAAAAGAAAAGGGTACTTTTGCCATCTGTTGTCTCGTTCATTCATACAGTGACAAACAATAGAACTCTGAGGTGCTGTAGTATTTAAATAAATATCTGAAAATGGTATCTCAGGTAAAGATCTTATCCGAGTTTTAAATGTTTTCCCTGCTCCAGCCATCATAATTTTCATTTTGGCCAGATTAAGTCTGAGTCAGCTGATTTTCATCCAGGTGCTGACAGGCATTTCGATATCCTTGAGAAGACAGCAGTAGCATCACTAACAAATGAGGTTTGCTGCAGCATCTTTAGCATATTCCTGGCGTTACAGCTCATCCCTTCACTAGCAAATTATGCTGCAAAGTCTGCATATGTGGGAATCTACCAAGGTCCAATAGACATTACTGCCCTTTGGGTCTTGGTGGACAAGGATCAGCCGGTCATTGTGTGTACTCCAGCAAAATCCTACATATATGTGTCCAGACCATATGTGTATATATATATATGTGTGTGTGTGTGTGTGTGTGCGCACCAATGCAATGACACTGGTTCCCACATAACCACATGCTCTTAATGCACATGCAGCATTAAGATTTACATGAATGTTTTTACCTAAATACTGATGGATTTACATAAATGGTTTTGCCCAAATACTCTCTTTATCAGAAACCTAACAAATATAATTCAACAGTGATGTTAAATATTAAATTAACCATATCCACGGTTCTAGCATTACACATGTAAGCAAAGATAACAGAAATAAAGAGTTAGGAATGGACACTTGTATTCACATTCACACTACTCACATATCTTATGCTGTATTAACAAGTTAATAGCCATTGATAAATTGCAAAACATACCGATGATTATAGATATTATGTGTATACAATCACTTAGCATTCAGACTGTCAACTCTTATTCCAGTCTTAATCTTTAGTTTCCTTAATTTTCTTATATAAAATCCTTTTATGCTGAAATGCCTCATATCACTGCTTATTTACAAGTAGTTTGCCTTCTTTCTGTCAACACAATTGGTTAAAAAATAAAGTAATGCAAATATGAAAAATGTTCCGTATGTGTATGTTAATATATTTCACTAAAGGCCCAATCCGAAAATTCAAATTTGATTTGTTTTGCTGATCTATACGAGATTTTAAAAGATATACTCTAAGAAAGTCAACTCAGCAGTTTAAGCAGTATGGACTTGATGATGTTTCAATGACTTCCAGCAGGTTTTCATCCATTTTTTAACATATTTCTTGGGAACTATCAGTTAGGAGTATCCTAGCAAGACCAATCCTTCACTCTGATAAAGCCTAAAGCTCTGTATCAGATGTATAGTTCCCTCATGAAACTCACATATTTTACCCTACATAGACTTAGAACTAAAAATGAGAGGGTCATTTCAGGACAAAAAAAGATAAATTTTTTCTAGATTAAAGACTCTCAGGTGTTTTTAGTAGAAATCACTTGTTCATATGGGAATTACTTCTGGAGCCACACATCCTTTCACTCCATAATCATTCTGATTTCTAGATGAAATAGTGGCATTTCTGTAGCAACTACAGCAGTTGTTTTCAATACACATTTGAAACAAGTCACTAAATTTAAATCATTACGCATCTTCATTTTCTTCTCTCGAATTTGAGGTGTGCCTGCATTGCAAGGGGTTGGCATACTCAGACTGATGGTTCAGCCCATCCATACTGATCATCCTTAGCCTGAAGGTGTTGGCTCTGCTTGAGTTCTGACTATGTACCTGCTTTAGCTGGGGTTCTCTTTCTGTGGCCAGCCTGCCTTACCATTGCAGCAGTGCCTGTAAACGTTGGGCTTTGAATACCAAATTAGACTGCTTTTCCCAAAATCCCACATTCCTGCATCTTTGAATACCTCTAGCAGCCTCCTTCTTTCTCCTAAACAGAATGATACATTTGGCATTTAACTCCTTGTTTTCCTCTTGGGTTGTTCCAGGCTACTGGCACATTTCCTGCTCTCAGCTAACCCCTGTTCTGCCAGTGTGGGATGCCTTTCTAGCAGGTTGCTAACGTGCCAAGAAGCATATGTATTTCTTTGTGAATATGGAAGATATTTTCCAAATTTTACAGCTTCTGACCCAGAAACAAGAATATTCATCACTGCAGCATAATTTCAGACCTGCCAAGAATATATCAATTATGTCATGTGGATGTGCTAAGGGAAAGGATGAAAGCAGGAGTACAGCAATTTCCCCTGCTCCCTGTACCAGCTATACAGACAGCAAAACTACATCCTTCTGCAGGGAAGGCTTAATCCACTGGTGCCAAATTCATTCCAGTTGAGGACCCACCCACTCAGAGAGAAGTGAAAGGACTTACATCATACTTCTACAATATCCGAGATTGCCAGGCCCCGAATCCACTATGAAACTAAAGCAACTTGGCCGAGAACTTGCTCTGCAAGTTTCAGATGTCCTGAAAAATGTTCTTTGATGCTTTCCAACTGTGAATCCAAAAGGAATCTGGAGCCTCAGGAAAGTGTTTGTCACACCATGGATGTTACAATTTTGAGGGACATTTTATTTTGGAAGGAGTCTTAACTAAGGGCAACTTGGGCTTCCTTCAGTGTGACTAGGTTGACTTAAAGCAAAAAGCTCCAAAAGAAGTTTATACCAGCAGCTAATACTTCACCATGGCCACCCTTTCTTTCTTGGCATTAGATGTTTCCCAAATATTTCCCAAGATAACCACTGGTCAAAAAACCCCATGTAAACATAGAAGAAAAGAGGTTATATACTCCCTTATTGATTTTTAACTACAGTTCACCACAAGCCTCTCAAGAGCCATAAAGCTGCAAGGTAGGGTTTTTTTTGATGTTTTAGACCTAATTTAGCAAAACACGTTCTATGCTTTTGCTTTCACTTTTACCCCCTACAAGACAGCATTTGATCAAATTGTCTGTGGATAGTGGCTACATATTAATTCACCACAGGAGGTGACAGGTGCTGTGCTGAGGTCAATGTCCTGCAGAAAATACATGTTTTTTTCAGAGATAAGCTACAGACTGCCTTAATGGGCAAGTCCAGCTGCTCAGTTCTTGGCCTTTATCTCCTATGATCATTTGGCAGTGGGTGTAGTCTCTTGCTATCTGCCAAGCAGCACTTTTTTCAGTTGCTTATAATTGTTCTGTAGATTATTCCATATAAGTTGATTTTGTACATACTGAGTAGAGGAAAGAGAACAAAAAAAAAATCACTTTTTTTTTTGTATTTTTAGTAGTTTAGCAATATATTTGTACTGCTGCAAATGAACTATAGCAGGAATGAAACATAAGTCAGCGTTGATGGTATACTTGTCTGATATTTGATTCTAGTTTACTCCCACAGATTTGAATAGAAATACTACTTGTGTAGTCAAAGTTATTAAAAAATGCATAACTGTTTAAAAAACCAGATAGTAAGCCACTTTCAGGACAACTTCCTTAATTACTTAAGTTTACCATAATTGAGAGGTGATCAATATTATACTGTTTGTTCTTACTGTATATTAAGACTCTGAATCACCTTCTACAGAATTATGAAGATAAAAAACAAAAACAGTGGTGTTTTAAATTTATCTTTTAGGTCTTTTCTACAGAGATCTCTATGTTAATTACAACTGTTAATTTAAAGTAGACTAACCTATATTAAATGCCTCAGTATCTATTTTTCCTCAGAATTAAAAATGACCTTAATTCATTTTAGCCTAACTCACTTTGGAAGCGAAATATACTAGGTTACCTGAAGGTCATTTTAATTCTAGCTGGGAAAGTTCAAACAGTTTAGCAAGCTTTCCTACATACTCTGCACCCAATAAGTGAGGAATGATGAGGAACTAGTAGTGTCACATCTAAATCTAGGCTTCATTGTATTCTGCTCAAATGTATGTCCTGTAAATTGTGTCCCTCTGTCACATATTACTGTATGGGTTAAAGAAGTCTAGCTAGAAAAGTTCTTAACACATAATCAGCTTTTCTTCTGTAATATCTTTAGTAGTGCCATGTAAAAATAGGAAAGCAGGCCAAGATGATTTTCCTGTTAATTTTTTTTTTTAATTTCTAGAAGCACATTTTTAAATAGAAAAAAATCACTTTCATAAACCTGTATTTTTACCCCTTTATATTTCTACAACTTGCTGTTTTTATCTCAGAGTTACAGCACAGTTCCTAGAAATACTAGGAGTTGTGCATATATGCCTAATCAAGGCAATATGTCCCATTTGCTCTTATGTTTATTGTTTCTTCTGCACATATAATCTTTTGCTGCAAGTGTTTTTATTCTACAGAAAACAATCATCCAAGGCAGCAACATGCAATTTCTTCATGGTTCAGACCCCTGGCACTTGAAGACAAATACAAGATTTTGCTTAATGTTCAGAGTCTTCCATCTGCTTTATTTGTGTTATTATTCCTTGCTCAGAAATTCCAGCTCTGGGTTTTTCTGCCTCTGATATCTTTGTTTTATGGTATTTTCAGCTCTTGGTAGTATCTAAGGTTCCAAAGTGCAGTCCAGTCCAACACTTGAATATTCACGTACTAGTTTATTGGCAGATTCTAAATTGCCTCATCTGGAGTCTGCTTCTTCCAGGAGTCTATTTCTGTATTATTTGCTCTACTTTCTGTTGAAAACCAGTGGCTTTTTAAAGTTGAAAGGGTTTTACTTTTTTTTTTGAATCTAAAAATCTTCAATAGATCTTACCCTATGGCAAGGTAATACCACACTTTATTGTACACTTCTAGCACCCAATTGTATTTAGTAAATATAATAATCTTATAATCTTGTTATCCCAATATTATAAAGTAAAATATACTTTTAAACCTTCAGCACCAAAGCATATAGCTTTAATATGCTTCATTTTTATTTAGAATGCAATACTCATTTTTTGTACCAGCTTCATGAATATCCTCCTTTTCTTGGATTGCCGAGAAGTGTTAAATATGCCAAATGCATCAGCACTTACTATTTTCAGAAGGAAAACCTCCTTTTGATAGACTTGCTTTTAAATAACACTTACTGTTTCCAGATGTACACTGAAGTGTTCTTGCCTTCTTTTCCAGTAGTTTCTGCTATTCCCACAGTTTGAGCTTTTAAATGCTTTAATTTCTTCTCAGTGTCTTTTTTTTAATTTTTTTTTTTTAATATTGCTAGTGCCATGAATGAGTGGTCATTCCAGGCTCAGAGGGTTTCAGAAGATGTTCTTCAGTCAGGTGCCTGCAGAGCCTTTTCCTTACACTTACAAGCCAGGAAGCTAAATTGCTAAAAGGATATTTAGACCAGTAGCCTTTCATTAGGAGAAATAATAAACAAAAACAATAATAATATCATATTCATAAGGGTGAATCTATTGAAAAAAAATCAATGCAAGTAAAAAAAGAGTAAAATTTAGCCACTTTCCAGATGAAGAAAAAAAAAATCAGCCAAAACTGGATTAAAAGTTTATTTACTATTTTTGGATTTCTTTTTGTTTGTCTTTGACTCACAAAGCTAAAAGGAGAAATATCTACAGTGCATGCCAAGAACTTATTAATTCTCATTAGCACAAAGAAGAAGTGGTTATTTCAAGTGGTTGTAATGCAAATGTCAATGTAAAAGTTTTTTTCCCTCAACTCCAGAGCCTGAGAAGCCATTGTCAGACTATCCTTTGATATCAGTAGATGTTCTGTATATTTGATAGATGTATGGCTGATTCACCACAAAAGACAAGTTGACTGTTTTCAAGCATTGTTTTAATCTCATGAAAGACAGAACTTTGACTTCTATTTGCATTTAGCCCAAGCCAGATTTTCTCTAAACTCAGTTTCACATCTGAGATATAGAGGTAATTTTCTAATAATACTTGAAATAAATGTAACGCTTCCAGTGAAGCTTTTATTTTTTAAATACATTTTAAAAGATGGTAACCATGTGCAGTACAGTTTTTGCACATGAATGTGACAGAAAGGGCTTTAAAACTGGTATTAAGTATTATGATTTTAACCATCACATTTACAAGAAAAAACTCCTATCTTTTTGTGCAAAAAGCAGATGCATCCCCAAGTAATATATTAGACAATAAATGTCTACACATAAAAATTATCCTCAAGCATTTCTCATTTCTAATGCTGTAATTCCTTTCAAATAATTTCAGGTAAAATGAATCAGTCAAGGTCTCTAACAGAGGATGTGTAGAAATCTGTCTTGGGGATAACATCTGCATTTATTTCTTATGCTCAGGTGCAACATTTTAACTCAGAGGTGACGACATTATATGTGTAGATCACTTGAAGCAGCTAGATATCAAAGCTTGTCCTTTGATATTTCTCCTCAGAAATCTTCCCTTCTATCTACTTTATCACAGTTAAAGTTATTCTTGATTTAATCACATCTTTTTTGTCCCTCCTAGTTTTAATTTTTTTATACTGCTAAAATAAATTATATTTCCATTTCTCCCCAAAAAAAGGTCTTTTCTATCCTCCAAAGGATTTATATGCTCTTATTCTCACACTTTGCTTTTCCTTCTTTCCTATCCCTTTTGGCCTCCATTTGTTTTGTTTGCCACTCTATTCCATTGACTTGGTCTTTCCCTTCACTGTACTGCAGATTTACTACCATTTTGGAAGAGTTCACAAAACCAATGGAATTCAGCAGCAGAGTTTGGTGGAGTTTGGCAACCCGTGCCTCCTCCAAATATTTGGTATGTTAGATCTTAATTTTCACTGATAGTGTTGAACAAAAATAAAGACATGTTTAAATCAGTCAGGGCCTTTCCTCATCGTTACTGAGAAGACAAACCAGATTTCTGATCCCCTGGGCACCCACAAGCAGGGGCAAAGGCCATTAAAGCCATTACTGATGAGAAACTACTTTTCTGAAGTCTCAAATGAAATCAGAATTTCTTCATACTGAAATGAAATTTTGCCATTGGTGACATCAACGACAACATTGGGCCTGGGTGTGTTTTCTAGTTTTGTGCCTGTTACTCTTCATAAGCTATCTTAAGGACATACTTCTTTTGCATCCTCTTTTTCACTTCTGCAATAACATTGCATCAGTTTATTGAAGAGACAAGAGTATAATTGGCCATATCCATTCCTCAAAGTTAGCATAGGATAGTATATTGAATAGGCACAAAAGGCATGTTAGAAATGGTCCTTGGGTAAAAAACTGATTCCTAGAATTTCTTAGAAATGCTAAATCCAGGTTATAATTGCTGTCCTTCAGTTTAAAGTTCATTTTCCCTCTGGATGAGAAGAGAGGAGTATTTTTTTCAATTTATTGTCTGTTTGAAGGGGGAGCTAAATAGTTTGTATATGAATCCTTTAACATGCAAATATTAATAACACAATCAATATCAATACTTACCAGTTATAGAGGGCTTTTTCATCCACAAATTTCAGGGTTATACAGTTAGAAGTAAAAGGCTTCTGAGAGTTTCAGTGGTGTTGGAGAGCAGGATTTCCATGGCAGCTGGGATTTCAAGGAAGAAAGAAAGAGAAAGGCTGGGGTGCAGGACAGAAGGGAATGTTTGAAAATGGTAGAGAGAAGAAAATTAAGGCAGGACAACTGAAACACATACATGTGCAGGAGAGAGGAGAACATATAAAATAATTATGGAAGAATTGTAGAACTTGCCTCATGCAACAGGAAAATATGCAACATAGTCTTTTAAGAAAGATAATAGGAGATGGTAACCTTTCTCATTTGGAGAGAAAAAGTGTTGCTTTAATTAGGATAATCTGTGATTTTGTTACAATCTTGGCAATACACACACTGTCCAGGTTCATCCCTGCCTCTGTGTGTTCCATGTGTGCTGCTGTCTTTTCCCTGATGACTCTGAGTGGAGTAATTTGCAGACTTCTGGTCCAGACACAGTCTTTTAATATATGTTTGTACAGCTGCATCACAATGGGGGACTAATTTTGAATGGGGTTTCTGTTTTCTACCATAATTGAAATAATTAATCATAGTCACTCAATAATGTTGTCACTGTCATTTCTTGGACAGATAAAAATGCAATGAGATCATAAGGAAATGCACATTATGTTAATATTATCTATTATAGTCAAAAAATTGCAATCCATAGTCTGAATCAAAACTCACCATGTCTATGTAAGTCTAATTGTAGTAGTCTTTTGTTTCTTTGCTACAGCAGGCAGTTGTAGGAAAGGATTGGCTAAAATCTGGAGGATTCTCCTGCCCCAGGCTGTGTTTCTCCACAGGCAGGGCTCCTTTCCTTGATGTGAGTTTGGAGCCCACAGCACAGACTGGGCAGGCCCCTTTAAATCTCTGTTTTATCTGGTTGCCTAGACAACCCCTGTAAACATATGTGGAATAACGTGTGGTCTTCAAAAAGCTGGGGACCCTGAGGAAACACGAGGTCATTTGGGGACAGACAGATCCAGTGTAGCCTTACCTATATGAGCAGACATAGATTTTTCCACAGACTTCTTTTGCACGTTTCTTTTTGAATGCTTCATGCTCTTATAGTCTGTTTGTGATATATGGAAAAAATAAACATGTTTTCTGGCAGCAGGTTTTTTTCTTGTTTTCTATATTGTTTTCTGTTGTGACATAGATATATACTGTTTAAATATTTATACGTAATGAAAGAAAAATATGAGAAAGAGTACTTTGACTATACAAAATTAACAACTCCACTTAACTTTTTTGATATTACTTTTTTTGATTATATGATTTTTAAATTTCTTAAAATTTTAATTTCAGAAAGCAATTAAAAGTACTAGTGAAATTCAAATAATGGTGAAAAAGTTACCATTTGCAATATGTTTTGCCATTAAACGTGATAAATAGAGGGGTTAAATATTTGTTAGCTGTTACATGAAAGTAATGAGCCAATCACTTCAGACTTATTTCAACAAACCTATATAGAGGAATTTCCACTTATATCTGGTAAGGTATGGATTGAACAGATACTGAGAACTTTTACACTGTGAAAAGGTTCAGCTCAACTGAAAAGGACATGCATAGGAAAAAGCACAACTTTGCTGGGGTGAAAGTCTCATGCCCACTTTTCTCATATTTGACCATATTGCTTAAAATAATTATTTCATTACTATGTGCAACTGCAAAGGAGGAGCAGCTCACACCCCTCTTTCTACTTGGGCCTGCATGCCAGCAACACATAAGTATTTAGTAACATTATATGAACTTGCCCCAGTTTGTGAATATTTACAAAAACTGGTTTTATTTCCTGGATGACCATAGTAACTTAGTATACCAACAGATATAAGTTTCCACTTTCCTTCAACTTATGCCTCATATCATCTTACAGCATTCATACAGTAGAATAATTTTTTTCTTCAAGGCTGCTCAACAAAAGGAAATGTTTCTCCAAACTGCTGAAATTCTGGGACTTCCTTCCTTAAACAGAGGCAGACAGCAGATGGAAACTTGAAGATACTTGAAGAAGAATCTCCCAGCTTTGATTACTAAACAGATACAGATGCTCCAAAATGATATTTTGTGTGGTTAAAAATAGAAGTCTTCCTATCTTAAAGCTGTTCAAAATCATGCCTGAATGAAAGGAACCTCATTAAGCTTGAGGATAATTGACTGGATAGCCTTGGTGGTATGGTATCTGCTTCCATCAGTACTGAGTTTCACCCAGAGCTTGTTTGGAGTGTTAAGGACTATAAAAAGTTATTGTATATGAAATGCTACATTATGTCAAGATCATACTGCTACAGCTTGTAAATTCACATTGATCTGTATAATAAAAGATGTTTACAGCACTAATGAACTCAATCAAGTGCATGTTTGCTGATACATAAAAAAGTAACAAGCCATCTTGCTGGGCATTTGATTTCCAGGAGATAATCCCAGACAGTACTCTGAAGATTAGAGAGAGAGGAGATAAGAAGCTGTGACAGGCTGGCAATGTCTGCCTGAAACACCATCCCCTGTTAGCAGGTGTTGGTGCTGCTGGGAAGCTGTTGCATGGATTTTGCTAACACGCTGAGCAGATGGCTTATAAAAGAAATGGGTGTTGCTTTTTGAAGCAAAAATTATGTATGGCCTGAGAAGTATTGTAGCAAGAATCCTAAGGGAATATAAAGTGTAGGGATGGAAGTTGAGCTGAACCTTGTTTCTTAATTGGTAATGTTTTCTAGGCTGACCTAGGAAATGGATGGTTTATGACAGCACAGATTATGTTTGGACATGGCTTTATAGCAAGTGGGAAAATGCACCCATTTAGAAAAGTGTAATTATCTACTTAGTAAATATATTCTGAGTGTTGTGCAAACAGAAGAAAACACACTATAGATAATAGCTAATAGGAATAGATATTATTCCTGTTATTCCTGTTACAAATCTATATGCTGATTCTGTTTCAAAGCTTTTGAACTTCAGGATTGTCATATTTAATATTTTGAAGATCTTTGTGGCATTTGTGAGTACTAACAGTTGCACAAGGATAGAGGCTGTTTCAACAGCAGGGGTAAAATGCAACTTCAAGTTTTCTGGACCCTATCAGACTGTGAATCCTACTGCACCTCTGTAAGCTGGCAGTTGAGTAAGGAGAAATAGGTCTGCACTTTCAAGTCTATTTTGTGACTTTGCTCAAATACCAGTGTTTTTTAGAGAATTTAATGATCCTCTTTGTAATTTGAGGACATTGTATTTACTGACTTGGAGATGGATTACATATACATCAGTGCAGTGCTCATAATTATTCAGGGAATATGTTCGTAGTAACAGGAAGAGTGAAATAGGAACTGTGTTCAAATAAATCCTAATTCTTTCTCTTGAAGATAGAACTGATCTGATTGCCCTCACCATTTTTCAACTGTAACAATTAAAATTCATAAAGGAATCCAGAACTTCTGTATGGAAAAATTTGAAAATCTTTTTTTCTGTCTTTCCTGTTTGTTCATTTATGAAATTCATAAGATAATCTTCATGCTATGTAAAAATTACTATTTCTATTTACAATAATTAAAAATATAACTCTATTTAATGCTCCCAATTAAGCATCTGTGTATTTAATACCCTGCTTTGGTTCCTTACTACATTTTGTTAGCTCTAATGTTTCAACATGGAGGTAGTGAGTACCATTTACTCTCAGAGTGATTCAGAATGCAGATCGCATTAAAAAGAGTAAATCTGATCTGCTTCTGGGAAACAACAACTAAAAGCACATTCAGGAAGAGATTAATGCCTCCTGCCTCCCAGGAATGGAGAGGAGAAAAAGCGTTTCTGCTGTGAGGCTCTGGCCTTTGCTGGGAAGACGTGTTCCCAGCTGAGAACAGCATCCATTGGTACCATCCCTCTGAAAAGAGGAAGCATTAGCTGCACCTGGAAAGGGACGCTTATCCTAAAATCCTTCCAGGAGCCAAGCAGGTCACAACTCTATTTCCAAACTTCAGGTTTGCCTGTGAATCATAAAGCAACAGCTGGGTGCAATCTGTCATCACAAACTCCCGCTTGTGGTTTGCTGCTCTTCCCAAGATCTAATGTAGTTTGCTCAGCAGAGGGGAGAACATCACTTGGGGTGGAGAGGCCTGGTTTGGGCTGTGGAATGTGGACACACCGCTAAAACCAAGCAGGCAGGGGCTGCTACATGCCCAACCCAAGCTTTGACCCAGAGATAACGTGCAGTGCATGTCAGCCTTGTAAATGGTTTCATCTGCAGTCAGTGGCAGCATTCCAAATGACTAACGGAAAGAGAATCAAACCTTTCCTCAGGAGCATCCTGGAACACAGCTTTGGCACAGCTTGAGAATAATGACTGTTTACATGGGGACGAGCTTAGATCCCGTTGCTTTAGTATGGGTTTTCTATCACTAAAATTCAGACCTGTTCCTACAAACACCTACACAAACAAGCATGGGAGCTTCTATCAGATTACATGATTGTAGCCAGAAATTATAGCTCTGCTTATTTTATTTTCTTTTTTTTTTGATAAGTCCAGCAAAGGTTTTAGTGGCAAATAAATCATAATTTCGGCATATCAGAAGCAACCACAATGTAGTTTGTCATTCAACCCAATGAAAAATACCATGTCTGTAAAAAGTAAATTCTCAACTTTACAAGCTACAAATTGATACCACACATGAGAAAACAGTCTGATATCTCTCCAGAATTTCCTAAAGGATTTTTCATGTGTTTTTCTGTCCTTAACAATAATTTTAGCATTCGCAAGAAGCCCACAATCTGTTCCTATTAAAGTATCAGCTAAAGTATCAGCTTACCTCAGAAGATGTTAAAAGAGAGTAAAAAAAAACAAAAAAAAAAATGCTGATCAAGTTGCAATTAAATTTTCATTTTCATTTAACATTATCAACTTTGTTTCAGTTCTTTCTGACGAAGACTTAGAAAACCTGAAACTAAGCCTACTGAATATATTTATTTCTAACTGTCTTGAAGAGGTAGTTGTAGACATTCTGAAGAAAGGCCTTATTTTAGCCAGGAGATTATGCACAAAAGACTAGACTGGAATTGATTTTAAAGGTATGTAGTAGTGAGGAACGTGTGATGTAAGAATGAAATAGTATGAACAATGTAAAATCATGAATTAATAAATCAGAAGTAGATAAAAGATTACCGATAGTTCCATGGCAAACATAATGCAGACAAAGTCAAATGCCATGGTGACTTCCACTGCTTGTGAATTGGGCTCCTAACCTTGATAAATACAGGGGATACTACATAATTACAAAGATAATTGACTACATTTCAGTTGAGGTTTTATGACTTATTCTGTAAGTATTCTTTTTTTGTGAAACTTTTTATTCTTCTGAAAAATTCCTAAAAAAAATTGTTTGACAAGCATTAATCTATTTTTTCAATCTTTACTGCATTTATCTGATTAGGTCACGTGCCTTTATGTGAGGATGCAAAGTGTTTCAGGAAAAGCCCGAAATGGCTCTTTCAGGGTGGCAAACAGCCACTGTGCACTCGGGAAGCCAACATTTGGCTACGGTTCCAAAGAGGAAGAGGAAAAAAAAACCCTGTTTGGAGCCGCGGGCAGGGGGCACGGCTTTGTGGATCGGGCAGGTGCGCGGGGATCCGCCGGCGGCTCCCGGCCCGCGGGCGCCTCCACCCGCCCCGGCCCCACGCGTCGCCGGGGCCCCGGGCGCTCGGGGAGGCTGCCCGAGCCTCACGGCGGGGCGAGATCGGGGCGCCCGCGGGGCTCAGCGGCCGGGGAGCGCTCCGCAGGATTCCTAAGGCGCTTCCCGGCAGCCGGAGCCGGCCCCGGCTCCCGCGGCTGGGCGAGGCCGAAGGGAGACGGCCGCAGCCAGCCTTGAGGGCGGCGCGGCCCTCCTCGCTCCTCCCGGCGGACACGGGCCGCTCCGGGCGCTGCCCGCGTGGCCGCCGGGTCCGCTCGCGTCCTCGGGCAGCTAGACAGCGCGGGCCGCTCCACCGCGAGCGGAGGGGGGGACACCAGGGGACCGGCAGCGCTGCCCCCGGCCACCGCACCGCCCGCCCCGCTTCGCGGACGCCGCCCGACGCCCCTCAGGGGCAAACCTCGCACGTACCTGTGTGGGAGGCCCCGCGCTCCCCGCCCCGCTCGGCCGCCCGGCCGCCGGCGGTGCCCCCTCGCAGGGAATGGTTTGTCCCGGCTCCCCGCCGTAACCTCCCGCTCCTCCTCCCGCCCGTGCCCGGCGCGGATGCTGTCGCCCGGGATCGCCCCGCCCGGGATCGCGCCGCCCGTGAGGCGCAGCACGCGCCGCCCGCGAGCACCGGAGCGCTGCAACCGCCCGCCCGCGCCCCGGCAGGTGAGGTCAGGGTGAGGGGCCGGCGGGGCGCGACACCTCCTCCTCCCGCGGCGGCGGGGGACAGGCTGCCACCCCCGCGGAGAGGCGGCGGAGCGGCGGCCCGCCGTGATTCAGCATCGCCGGCGGGGAAGGGAAGCCGTGTCCGGCCGGGGGGCTGCGGGGTGCTGGGCGACCGGCGGCTGCCGGAGCGGGATCCGTCGCCGGCTCGGGGCGATGCTGCGGGGCGGGTGCGCGGGGAAGTGCCGGCACCCCCGCCGCTTCTCCGGTGCCCCGGGGCACACAGAGCAGCGCTGTCCGCCCGGTGCCGCGGGCAGGTGCAGCGGGAGTGCGGGCAGCGGCCCCTCGGGAAGTTTCCTCAATGCAGCGGGCAGCCCTCGCGCAGGGAGGGAGGATGACTGCGCGTGTCGCAGTGTGAGGAATAGGGAACCAAGAGGCGTTCCTGGATTAAAGGTATTAATTTTCTCTTCTCGCCCCCCTCCCCCCAATTTTTGCATGCGAAGCCCGTCGTCTGTGCGGTTGGTATCGCATATACGGCCAGGTCTCTTCAGAAGCAGTTAAGGTTAAAATGGGATCGTCTTTTTGGCAGTGGTACCCAGTGGAGTCTGAAATGTAGAACAAGTTAAATCTCTGGAGATGCAAGTCAAATATCTTCCTGTGCTTTCTGTGTTTAGCTGGAAGCCCATAATCTGTGGGATCTTTTTGAATTTCTGCTGCTGAAACCACACATAATTGTAAGCAAAAGGGAAAAGCAATTGATGGTGGAATTTGCACGTACTGCTGAATTCTGTGAAACTGACTTAAGGTCTCAGTATTGATCACTTTTGTGCCTTTCTTATGTATGTGCAGTTTGAGTACCAAAATTAGACTTTATTCCTTCTTACACCCCTTCTAAACCAACCAAACACACACGTCCCACCCACCCCTAGTTCAGTATACTTTTCTATCTAAATCTCTCATTAATTAACCAGAGTGGTAGTACCTATCTAAATAATATTCAGAGAAATCCTGCTGGTTCTTTTCACGCACGAATGATTAGAAGTACTTTGCTCTGTGGGAATTGGTTATCCCCCAAACTGCAGAGTATCTCAAAATATACAGTGACTTGGCATCTGTAGAAGCTTTTACTCCTGTTTTAAGTGCTGCGATGGGGGTTTTAGTAGAAATAAGACATGTTATTGTTTGAACTAATGATAGTTCAAACGAACAAAAAAAAAAAAAGAAGCAGGTATTATGCCATGGGTATTCCTGTGTGGTGAGTAAATATAATGTCTGTGATGACATATGGAGCTATTACTTCTGAAACAAGATTCTTTGGAGAAAAATGTTACAAAGCTTCAGAAAACTACGTGAGCTATTTATTACAGAATATGTGACTTCTTTTATAATGACAAAATGTGTTTTTACCTGCAGGTATTCACCATATTATGCAAGAAAGTATAGAAAAATAGTTGTCAGGTTTATTTATTTATTTACTTATTTATTTTTCTTTAGAAAAATGCCCCTATTCTAGATTTCTGATGGTTTGGATACATTCCACATATTTCCAAAGGGATCTACCCAGCACTTTGGGAGTATTAGAAGAGGCCAGGAGATCAAGCCTGTCAGCAGTTATTAGGTAATTATTCCAATAATCTTGCAGTCATTTTAGTAATCTGAAGCTTAGGTTTGCAATCAAAAAAAAAATTTGTTCCCATGTTCTTCCAAAGCTGATAGTGGTAAATTGGCAGCATAGATTTAGTTGTGGACAGTTCTGGAGAACTGGGAGATTAATTGACAAAGAAGCAGTTAAACACAAAGCCATCTTGCAGTTTTTTGTATAGTTAGGATTATTCTCTAAGATGTTTCTAATGCTGTATGTTGGTTATGAAGGCCATAAATAGAATTTTGAAGGTGAAAAGTGGCACACTGATGCTGACTGCTGAATGTGCTCACTCTGAATTGTCAACATCAAGAATGAGTGAAGTATGATTTCTTGATTTTGAATCTCCATCCGTGGATATTTATTAAAAATTTTAAAAGTCTCTGTAGGATACATATGGCAAATTTCTTGTATATCCACATTTTCTAATGTTCTGTGATTTTTTTTTCCATTTTTTTCCTTGCCTATATTTTAATGTTGTGTTAAGGAGTATTTTTGCATGTACTAGCTAATTGCAGATGTCTCATACTAATTGAGAACACATTAATCTAATTATGTAAATCCTTAGGAAACAAGAAATTGAAATGAAACCTTAATGTCTGAAATAGGGAAATGGATAACATCTTCCAAGCTACCCTGCATCTACTTTTGCAAAGCACCTGTCTTAATGCACATGGCAGCATGTTGCAAGATAATTTTTTGATATGAGTTACTAATGTTTTTCAAATTTTGTGCTACGATTTTTATTACTGTGAAGGTATCTTGCAGAAACCAACAATGTTAATTTCTAACTTCTATATGTTTCCACAAATCTTCAGAAAATTCCAAGTGTTATTACTGCCTTGAAGTGCTCTGGCTTTTGGGGCAATCCTAAATCATGATGACATTGAATTTTTTTGATAGGCCTTGTATCAATCCCTGACAAAAAAGATGAATGCTTGCCAGTCTTTGATGAGGTACTTCCATCATGAATAGCTGACACAGTGACTCTTCAATGATCTGAGGGGGAAGGGAATAGTTTGGATTTGCTTGAAAGAGGGAGTTCATTTTATTTGGAAAGGTGCATACAAACTGTCAAAGCTAAGAAATCTCACTGTAAGTACCACAGCATTCATATTGGAGCATATTAGCTGGGTTTTGTTTTTCCCCTTGTGAACTTCAGAACACTTAGCCCTCGATTAATTTTTATTTTCTACATACCTAGAAGTTAATTGGGGCCATTTGATTCCTACTGATGGAAGTTGAATGGCCCTTATTAAGCACAAGGAGCTCTTTAGAGCTCCATTAATGCTTACCTAAAGTCCTGCCAGAATGATACTTTGCAACTATTCCTTTTGCAGACATTATGAGCTTCCTGGAAAGTTTACCAGAACCAGTGGATCTTTTAAACATTAATATTTAAAATACTAATGTATTTTTAAAATTAGAATGGAATTTGTTGATGTCTACTACACTGATGGGTAAAAGAATAGTTTGAAATTGTATGGATATGTGAGAAAAAAGGTGACATTCTGAAGAGTAAGCCTTGGAACATGGTGGGCATTAGAGCAGATGTTCCTTTTCCAGGATTGCAACTCTTTGGAGCCAGAATCTTTCACACCAGGAGATTCTGTAGTGCCCCAGTCTACTGAATCCTCTTGTTCATGGCAGCAAAAGCAAGAACCTACAGGTTCTGTAGGGGTTAAATAATAGCTTTTTGCTAAGAGCATTTCCCAGGTTTCCTCCTTGCCTTCTCACTGAAGTGTTCATACAACTGTACAATACAGTTTCACAATTCTACCAATGTTAGTTTATACTTATTTAGCAACATTGAATTCCATATGCCCGAAAACAACCTCTAATGTATTAGAATAAATTTTTGGCTGTGTGTTTTGAAAGGTTAAGTAAAGCAGACATAATGGTTCTTGCTTTCAATATCGGAATCAGAATACAGGATCTCCAAAATGAATACCACTGTATACAGTTGTACTATTTGTTTTTCCAGTGTTAAAAATTAAAGTTCAGATAATTGAAAATGTCAAAATATAGATCTATATTGTTTCAAAGCCAGTATTAAAAAGTATAATCACATGGGGTTTTTATGAACATTCATTGCTGGGACAAAGGAACAGTACTGCTTTACAGAGAGCCCAAATTAACAATAATGAAAGAAAGACAAGAGAAAACATTCTGATTTACAGATCACCTTTTACTTTTTGGAGTGGAGTGAGTGTCACGCCACTTCCCACTTATGCTTGTATTTGGTTTTGGAAGGATTCCAGATTGAAGTTTAATATGCGCTACTGTCCAAATGCACCTTAGATGGCTACATCACTGTTAATTGATAGAAAAACTGACTGCCTAAAAGGATGGAAGTGCTTTACACTGCAGTTCAGGAGCCCTTTGTGGCCAGGAGTAGTAACAGAGTACTAAGTCACTCTTCAGAATAAAGAAATGGAGACTAAATCCACTTTTCATATAAATGCTGCAGAAAGAGTTGAGTGGGGCGTGGGTTTCACAGTTAGACACAGCAATGTGTTGACATGTTTATTTTCATCCTTGCTTAGTAGCAAAATGCTAAATATATTCTTCTTTGGTTACATTAAAGTATGTTTCCTTTCAACTTTGTCCTTGGGTTGACATGTGTTTGTTTTATTTTTAGCACTTGAAAACCAACACAGTTATATCCCTATAGGGTGCAGTGGAAGCACTGGAATATAGCATTAGAAAATGAAATCAGATGCTTAATACTGAATTGTTGCAAGTGAAGAGGCAAAGATCTTGATACTGATTACGACCACAAAAAAACAAGTGGACTGACAGGACAGAATATTGTGTGATTTGCTGGGGAAATCACTCTTACCTGCTTGGTCTGAGTGAATTCTCTTGAAAAATATAGAATAGAGCTATGTGATAGAAGTCTGTGCTTTCTATGCTTTTGTGGGTGGTTGTCAAGTGTTTAGTGTTCATTGAACATGAAATTTCTGTGAATTTGTAATAGTGTTTTATCCTTGCAAGCTTATCTTGGTGTTGTGGAAGGTGGGAGAAACATGCAAAACCGCTTCATGTGAATTATTGGTGAAAGAAATCTCAAAGATGTGCAATTTACTCACCCAGAAAAAACTACCCTTTGAATTACATTTTATTTCATGGGGCTTTTTAGGTGGATATAAAATTATCCTAACTTTTTATGTCAACTTGAAGTCTTTGAAAGACTATAAATTACTAGTGAGCATTAACAATTAAGCATTAATTTGAATAAAAAGATTTTTTTTTTCTAAAAATGAGCAGGAATGATCTGAGAACATGAGTTTGGTACATTTTGTGCCACTTAAAAAATGGGAGCATTTACTGAAAATAATGTTTCTGATGATGGAAAGGAGATATGCAGTGAATAAAATAAAGTATGGAGATACAGAAATCAGTGCTGTTTCAAGCCAAACTTGTTTCAAATTCGTAAAGTTGGGAGTCTTGTAGGATATCATGCTGGTTTTGGCTGGGAAAATGTTAATTTTCTTCAGAGTACATAGTTTGGGGCTATATTTTGCATTTGTGCTTAAAATTGTGTTGATAAGAGATGTTTTTGTTATTGCTGAGCAGGGCTGACATTGAGCCAAGGCCTTTTCTGCTTCTTGTACTGCCATGCTGGCAAGGAGACTGGGGATGCATGGGAAATTGAGAGGGGACACAGCTGGGACAGCAGATCCCAGCCCACCAAAGGGGTATCCCAGAACATATGACAGTCATGCTTGGCAAATAAAGAGGGGTGAAGAAGGAGGAAGGGTGGGGATGTTTGGAGTGGTGTCTTTTGTCTTCCCAAAGAACTGTTACTCATGATGCAGCTGTGGTTTCCTGGGGATGGTTCAATGCCTGCCTGCCCATGGGAAGTGGTTCATGAATTCCTTGTTTGCTTTTCCTGTGCATGCAGCTCTTGCTTCCCCCATAAAACTGTCTTTATCTCAACCCATGACTCTTCTTACTTTGGTTCTGATTCTCTCACCCATGCTGGGAGATTGAGGTGGTGGCAAAGGGAGCAAGTGGCAGTGTGGTGCTTAGTTGGCAGCTCAGCTTAGACAGTGGCAAATATTGACTCAGAGCAGCATCCACAAGTGCAGAAATAGAAGACAAGTAAAGGAACAATACAGAGTTAAATTTGTAAGTCTGGACACCAGTTGAGAAATTATGCAATGACCCCGAGCAGTCAATTAAAAAAGCCTATATATTACTTTGTTCTGTTGCCTCTAGGTATGAAGAGAAAATGAAAGGACATTGTGGCTTTTTTGCCAAAAGCAACACTCAGGAATACAAGAACATACAGGAAGCAAGTCTTTGATATTTTATGGGAAAATGAAATAAAATTTATTAGAAATGAAAATAAAAAAGATCTATTCTTGTGAATGTGATTTTGGGAAGGTCTTACACAGATAGTCAACACACCATTTAGTTTCATTGGTAAATAAGCCTCAGTCATGGGATATGCTTACATAATACAGTTCCAGTTGTTTGAGGATAACAGATTAATAGTACAGTTGAAGCTGAATTTCTACAACAGCTGGATGTATGACATCTGGAACCAAGACAGTATGAGGAGCCATGCGGAAAAGTCATCTGTGAGAAGAGACTTCAGGAGAGATGTCCAGATTTCATCCCTTGTTCTATTCTTCCACATGAAATTGCGTCTTAGTTGGCTGCACTAAGTTTTCTCCTATAATTTCCTATTGTTTTGAAGTCCTTGAGTAATTTCTTCAGTTCTGGAAAATATGCGTGGCCAATCATGACTGAAGTAGGGGCCTTAATCCTTCTCTTGGATGGGCAAGCAAGAGACATTCTCTGTTGTTCAGAGAGCTTCTGCTCCTATCATTTGCAAATTAAGAGGGTAGGAAGTAAGGGGAAATGTCTTTTACATACACTGTAGCCTTTGCACACTCTGCTCCCCAGCTGCATTCTACCTGCATTTGATTTCCAAAGGCTGGCATTTGGGCGAGTAGGATTACCGACAGTTTATGTGAATATATCCCTTCCCATCTCACTAGAATCTATCCATAGTACTTCATCTGATGCCTTGAGAGGCTACCTAGAACAGAGGCTAGACAGTGCTAAAGGAATAAAGCAGGTATTTATTAAAAAAGCCTTCGAAGGATACACCTTGGGCAGTACAAGAGCCTGGCCAAGGCTACACCCAAGAAGGACATGGGATCACACATTTTCACACTTTTTAAAGTTTTGTTCCATTTACATATTGGGGTGGGTTAGTTGTCCAATTATAGCTCTAGGTTATGAAGTCTCATCCTCTCAGATTGCTCTCCTCAATTCACTGTTTATACCTTTTGGGCTGGAAAACAATTGTTTTATTTAACTAAACTGTGAGAAGAACTTGCTAACTCTTTGTATGAAGTTCAGAGTTATATACTAATGCAGCACAGAATCTGGATAATATGAAAGCTAAAACTTAAGGCATCACATCCTTGTAGGATAGGTATGGCACTAGTGGTGCAGTCAGTCTTGTCTGACACATCTGATGGGCCTGACTCCTATAAAACTAGTGCAAAACAGTGGGAGTGCACTTGGTGTCTCCAGTTTTCTTTCATGGTTGTTCATTCTGGGTGGCTGTGGTTTGTTTATTTTTTTCTGTGGGAGAAGAGTAATCCATTTGAACAAAGGAACTTTCAAAACCTTTTATTGTCAGCTATCCTTTGTGGCCCACTGTCCATTAAAGTGTACTGAGCTGTCAAATCAGAGCAATCTTTTTTTAATGTAAAAGAATAATATGACAAAGAAAAGCCATCTTTTGAAGTGATGTCAGAAAACAATTTCTTATTGGTATAAATTGACATTGTAAAAAAAAACAACCTCATTTGAGGAGTATGAATTGTTTCAGAATACTACAGAAACAGCTATTCCAGTAAAGGATGTACCTTTTCTCTTTCCATTACTACACTTAATATTTCATTTGGTTTAAAAATTGATCTATAAGGTTGTAATGCTGGCTTCACTGAAACCAGGTAGGTTTGATTTCAAATCTCAGATCTCATTAGTCCAATCCTGGAAGAGAATGAGAATCTTTTTTCTTATTGCAAATTATTAACTTCTTTAGCCTTCTATACCAGTGTCTTGTGTTATTGTGATCTTGACCTCTTAATTCTACGTTTGGAGAAACCATTGTCCTGGTTACAGTAGCTCATATCCCGGTTATATCCTTTTCCAGTCACTGAGTCATTTTCTGTTTTTAGATTGTACTTCTTTTTAGCTTATTGTTATGACTAAATCCTACTGACTTTCTTCCCACAACTCTTGTCACTGAGTAAAGTGGGAAATAATGCATTCTTTTCCTATAGCATATATCGTGCCTTTGTCTTGCCACCCAAAACACAGGGAGAAAATACCTAGAAAGGGTTAAGAAAGAGATCTAAGAAGTGCTAGAGATAGGCTAAATGGGAAGGAACTGCTGCTGCAGCCGGTCTTTCCCTGGTGTATTACTGCCTGAAACTGTATCAGCTGTCAATTATTGATAGAAAAACCTGTTTCCAGAGAGCTGACTCCTCAGATAGTTCCAGCAATGCAATACTAAGGGTAAGTGATTTCGTTTTGCTACTTCTACTGCAGAATTATTTAAAATCTGTTTCAGTATCAGTGGGAGGTCTTGGTATGACTGTGTATTCTGCAGTATGCAGTCTTGTCAGCAAAATCCATCATAAATAAATGTTTTGCACTAGCAGTAATTGTATGCAGAAGAATTTGGTATATCACCCTGCCACATGCTGCTGCAAAGGTTCATTTTGTTTGTTTGTTTGTGGTTTTTTTTCACTATGCCTCTACTGCAGACTGTGTTAATTGAAATCCGTTGCCTTCAGTTTGAATGCTCGTGCATTCTGTGCGCCACATATATTTTGCAATATTCTTGCAATATTGCAGGATTCTTGTTCCTTTACTATATTTTTTATGCTTTTTCTGATCCATCCTTGAGCTTGCAGTTTATCTTTCCTTATAACAGAGAACTAGGTTCAGGTGCATCTACTGAATGCAGTAAATTGTGAGCCGTTAGTTGGACAAAATGTACTTATGGAGAGCAGCGCGAAGCATTTTTTGTGGCAGTGTATCTGTATATTACCTGCACAGTAATCCCTCTTTCTAAACATGTGAATCCTGCATGAGCTGTGGAATATGAAGTCCTGTCTCTAGACAGCCCAGCAATTCTGAAAGTGATACTTGAAGCTTGTAATCTTTGCCAAGAAAGAGAGAAATTTGGAGGCAACTCAGTAAGTTTGAGTTGTAATTTCTACAGTGATGAAAGTTTGATTTAAATGGACTCTTGTTTGATGTGGATGAGACCAGAGTCTTAATTATAATTCTGAATTGTGTCATCAGCAGGTCTGTCCTGGAACTGAAACATCATGATATAAAGTCCACAAAAGTCAATAGAAATATCTATATTTACTTCACTAGGTTACAGAGAAAATCCTGTATGCTTGATCTCATTTACATTATAGACTTGAGAAAAATTTTGTCATTTTTGTACATATCTTCAGAATGATGGGATTAGGAAATTTCCCGAAGAAAGCTGTTTCTTCATTTGAGCAATCAAATAAGCTAAAAAAAATAGGAAGAAGTTTCATATTTGTGAAGTAATATTCAGAGTCCTGCATCAATGGCCAACTATGAGTGCCACTTTATTATCCTTTTTTTTCCCATTTGGTATGTCAGTTGCGATCATCTCCATTCTCATTTGTATTGACACTTTGCATGAAACTTTTTCTGAAAGATTTATTGTTTTAGTTATTAGGTGTGTTGTACCTTTTCCATACCTGTGGATTTAAGAGTACCTTTGACTCAGTTTGGTCAACATTTCCTCTTTCCTTATCTGTGGTTATAAGGCAAATATGCTATTCTCTGGCTACATATATTCTTCTATAGTGTGAAGGGTATGATGTGTCTGAGAGAGTCAGAAGTGCAAAAGAAAAAACTTCATAATTTTCTGCCTAGGATAATATGATAAAAAAAAAAAGTATGTGGCTCAGTTCCCAGTCATGTTTTATTTTGGCTGGCAGTGATGTATGTTGCTATAACATAATAAGAAATTAATGTATTTGTTTCTTTTGAATATTTGAAAAGCAGTTAGCTTTGCAGCCAGCATGCATTTGACTATGTAAGTTTATGCATTTTTTTTGTCATTATGAATGCACCTTAAAGAAATATAAGATTAAAGCAATGGAAAATGAAATTGAGTCTTGCTAAATGAATGGGATATCTCACTGCTCCAGCCTCCAGTTGAGGACTTTTATTTCAGAATATTTTTTCAAGTGTAGCGCTTAGCTCTTAATCTTAACCAACACTTTTTTTTTAAAATAAAAAAAAAAAAAAAAAGAAGAAAAAGAAGAAAAGAAGTAACGCACACATGCCAGAACCTCTTACTTTTAAGTGTAGCTTTTTGGGACTTGACCAAGATGGATGAGGACAGGACTAACTGTGATAGTGTTCCAAACTTGGAACACTGCTTTGGCTGTGATTAAAGCAATGGAGCCAATAGTCATGCTTAGGGCAGTTTTCTTCTCAGGTTTAGGAACTATTTTAAACTACGTTAAAAAGCTCTGGTGCTATTGTCAGTATGGGCTCTGCAGCTCAGAGGTGGTGCATGATTACTCAGTAAATAAAGTACTGAATACTACAGGGTTACCTCAGTAATGCTGTACTTATTCAGAAAGTACATTATCCTGATCCTATGAGTTCAAGCAAATCCCAGGAAATTGCTTTTTGTAGGCTATTCTCATTATTTAAGTAAAAATTAAAGCTGGTGTGTATAAAGTCTGGTACACTTCACTTTTCTCTCTTATTTTGGGTATTCAAAGTATTACATTTAGGATCAATATTTAAGAAGTTATTTTTCTAGGCTTTGTGACTACATACTGTATTTCTCTACAGGTGAGCAGCATTTGCACAAAATATTCCTATAGTAGGATAATGGAGTCTCATCTCACTGCCAGTGAGGATAGTCACTCTATTTGGATCCCCTACAATGGATAAAATAGTGTGACACAGAGGGTTTGGAGCCAATCCAGCCTTTTAAGGGAATTTCTATAAATCAGGTCAATTCATTTAAAGAAGCTTCTGAGGGCTCACATCCTTTTGAAACTGCTTGATGTTCTCCTGTTTTTATGTGCAAAAATATTTTCAAATCAGTGGTACCCCACTGAGCCCCAAGTACTAAGCTGTGGAGAGGAAAGCATGTTTTTGTGAAATGCTTTATAGCTGCTGGGGTTTATGGTTCATTTATCAGCTGTTTGCAAACTCTTACTAGCACTGAGTGTTGGCTGCAGTAGTCTCAGTGATATTGTATGCCAGCTGTGAATATTTCTGACTGTCACTTGTTCTTTACAGAGTAGAAGTATGTGACAGTCATTAAAATGGTAGAGATCTACCAGCACTCATACAAGCATACAGGTATTGCCAGTGGAGCTGAGCAACTGATTTCATAGTTGAAAATGTCAAGATAATGGGATAAAGAACTTGGTGATCATGTAAGAGCACCTTTCTTGTACTTTCACGGTCAAGAAGCCTTTGAATAAATGTTTCTTGTGATTGCAAGAAACTTCTTTTTGGTGATTTATTCAAGACCTGAATATTGTCTTGAATAAATTAAATAAATAAATAATAAATTGGCAGACATTAGCCTGTAGTTTCAGCATCAGATGTGCAAATAAATAATATTTGCACATCTGATGCTGAAACTACAGGCTAATGTCTGCCAATCTAAATTTCAGACTGCTGTGGGAGTGTCACCCGTGTTGTTAAACTAGAAAACAATGTTTTGTGGCAGCATGTGAATTAGGGTGATGTAATCTTCAATCAGAGTTGTCGTGGGCCGTGTTGTGAGGATTGCAGTCCATGTCTAGTGATGCTGAAATGAATCTGTGAATCGCAGGCTTGTAGAATATGAGAGAAATTATGCAGACCAGCACAGGGCTGAAGTGTGGCTCTTGTCATACACAGAACTCTGTAGAAATGAATTTAACCATATTTGTCTTCTTGTGTTCCTGAGCTTGAGGTTGTTTTCACACTAAGTCAATGCTGCCAGCTTGAAACAAGGGAGGGAGAATTTGATGTGTGAGGGGGAATGGTCTAAAGATATCTTTTTCTCTTTTTTTTCTTCCCCAAGATCCTTAGCAAATCTCTCTCCAAGGTCTATTTATAATATAATGAATCACTGCAAACATATCAGCTTCATTAAAGGATCAGTGCTTTTTATGCTAAGACAGCACTGCTGATATATGTGAAATGTTAAATTGTCCTATCTTGTAGATCCCTAAGGCCTCTAGCTCTTACTAGAGAAATAAATCTTTTGAGAAGTGAATGATAGAAAAAAGAAAGGAGTAGTGTAATTCCAGCAGTGATTAGTGTGTGGTGTACACAATTTGAAGCACTGTGTGGTAGCTGTTGGTGTGTGTTGACATGCTGTAATCAAGAGCATGGATGGCACACTGCGAAATCAAAAGAAGAGCAGAGATGCTCCCACAGCTGCCACAACTCAAATTCCTCTTCTAACTCTCTCTTGTTTACCTCTCCCCCTACTAAACCCACGATGCTGATGTCACACCTCAATATTACTACAACACAGGATCATTATGGAATGCTGTCATCTTTGTTTCATTCATTCGAGGCCATGGCTGTCTCACCAGTGTTGGCCCTTAGCGTGTGTGAGTCCATCAGTCAGTGTGGCTCCCTGGCCTCAGTCCTCAACAGAAAGCAAACAAATGTCCTTGTGCTCTTTGGTTCAGGGGACTTGCTTCATTTGAGGTGACAGGGCTCCAGCCCTCCTGTGGCCATGGGTATCTGGCCACTCACCTGGGGCTTGCACAGCTGATATGGCTCAGGCTCTAATGATGTGTGTGTTTCTAGGCTGGAAATGCCTACAGCACACCAATGCTGTTTTAGATGAAGGTGGAATGGTTGTATATAATATATTTATATAAAACTGCTTCATGTATATATATGAAATATTAAAAAATGGTTGTCTATAATGGTTCTATAATAAATAGAGATTGGCTTCCATTCAGCAGTGTTTGGTGGAACTCACTGTGCTCAGGGGTAGGAATACTTTATGTTCCAGAGTTAGTGAAATGTTCTGCTGTCAGATTTATGGTGTTGTTGACACTTACTGAAGTGGTGAATAATACAAGATCTATGCATTGTCTCTGCTTTTTACTGGCAGAGAGTAGAACATGAAAGATTTTTTTAGCAGCCAGTGACAGAGATATGTATTTTCTGAAATTTAGATTTTACTGTATAAAAGCATTGTTACACTTGCTTGTTTGAGCTATTTTGTCAATATTTTTCCTGGCCATTATGAATGCTAAATAATGTTTTTTGAAAGTTCACAGCATTTTATTTTTGCATTATTGATTTTTAAGTCATGCAGATTCTTTTCTCTTACCTTGTCAATTAATATATTTTCAATATTTTACTGAACAAGTAAAAGATTCAAACCTTGACCTTTCTGTACTTTTCTAATTTGGTCTCGCTTTCGTTGATGGTCCTTGTTCAATATACAAACCATAACTATGAAACTCTATAGTACTCAATTTGCTAACAGTCTGAAATATGTTATCACATTAGAAAGGGCTTTTGAAGGGTGAGAGTGAGCTAGCAGATAGTCACATTGTGTGCTCTGCTATTGAAGTCACTTTGGAGGTCATTTTTTAAACAGAAAATCAATCTTCAGATTTGAAAGATTTGACATTGATTTAAATTTGGCCAGTGTTTTGAAGTTTCATTTTGAAAAATGGATGAATAAAAAAAGAAGCAATATTACTTCAAGACAACACTGAAATTTAAAAAATTGCTTCTATGCTCAGTTGTGATCTCCGTGTTTTGTGAGTAGGAAGTGATTAATGCCGGTGAAACTTTGATGTGAAACTTCCACCATTTTAACAGCTTCTAATCTATTTCCTGTTTTCTGAATTAGGCACTCTATACTTAGCATTTCATAGATGTTTTGTGATCTTGAATAATAAAAAAATTCAATTCAAAATTCAATCCAAAGTGCTAAGTCAGGGGAAGACCAAAGTAAAATCTGTGAACTAACACTGCAAAGCTCCCGGGGCTCTGTGCCACTGCATGTTGCTGAGCCTTGGAGCTGGCACTGAAGGGTCTTTTCCTGGCTGGACTCCAGCCACTTAAAATAATGCACTGTAGCTTGGCTTGGTCATTTGGTTTGGTGGCTTAGGGAAATGGAAATGCTGGCCATTTGGATAAACTAGTTCAGACAGTTGTTTTACAGGGCTGCATGAGTCAAAAAAGTGGTGTAAATAATGCTGTTTGGATTTCTTTGTAGCTTGTACCTGTCCATTTAGCAAATCAAACACCTGAAAACTCTGTACATTCTCTTTGTCTGAAAGAACTGCTGAATAAACATCTCATCTCTCTGATGATGGGAATGAAGAATGTTTAAATTAATAGACTTGATTTGACTTCAGAATATTTTGAACGAAGCCCTAATTACATGAAATTTTAAGCCAGCTGACAGATAGCCTTTTAAGACCAAGCATGTCACTTTGACATATCAAACCTCAAAATGTAGACTACTTTTTGCATGTAGAATTTCTCTGTGAGAGAGAACTTGCCACCAAATTGTTCTTTGAACATGTAACAATAAAACTGGTCGCTATGCTTGTTTGTAGCAGGAACACTTCAACATACATTTTAAAAGGCCAAATATTAAAAAATCATGAAAGAGTAGGAGGCTTTTAGTTCTGCAGTTCCATTACTGAAAATTGTTATTATCTTGCTGAGCAGGGTCCTGAAAAAGACATTTTTCTCTATTGATCTAATTTTGAATCTGAATTTTATATCTTAATTCCAGACCAACAGTAGATTATAGGTTTGCATAACTGTAATAAATAGCACAACCCTCACTATGGTGTGTCCAGACTTCCACACTCTAAGATCTAAGAGTAATTGATTTAAATGTTAGATTGAAAAATCCCAGAGCTCAGATGTTTGCTAGGTCAGTGCTCTGAAGACTATATTCACATCTTTCTTTTACCTGTTTCTGTGAAATTTTTGTTAATTTGATTTTCCAGCTAAGTGAAGGGTGGGGATTGCAGCACTGTGGTGTTGTCCTTCCATCCCTATGGTCACCTGCCCAGTCCTGTAACTGTATCTCCAGTGTGTCTCCATTTCACTGTGAAAGCTCCTTATGTCAGGAGCTTTGTGGGTTTCCTTCCAGCTCCTCTGCATTTGCAGACACTTGTGACAGCACTGAGTAAATTGCACTAATGGGCTCAGAGGAAAGCAATCTGCTAGTTTGAAAATCTGTTCTAAAATATTCCAGCTCAGTGTTGATGAGTGAGTACTTATCTGTACCCAAAGAATTCAGGAAATTACCCTGACAATCCATTTTTGTAGCCTTTCACCTAGGTATGTAGGATGTTAGCTGTTTTTGAGAGGTCTTGTCATATGTACCATGGCTTAAGATCTGAAGTCTTGTTTTCTCTTCATGTATGTAAAGTTAGACACACGTGTAACCCATGGAGCTTTTCAAATGGGGCATCAGTAGTATCACAGTTGCTTAAAAGGAAGGAAGTTCTCATTATAAACAGTACACTGAGTGATGTGTGGAACATAGAGTATTTTGTAGCAGGTGACTCTACCATTCTGAGAGACTAAATATATCAGAGTAAATAATTTTAAATGTGCATATGCAATCTATTCTCTTTTTCTTAGGGTGCACAGTTGTGGTTTCAAAGTTACTGGTATGATCCAAGCTAGGTGGAAGAATCTCATTGACTTGAGTTGTTTGAAATAGATTCTTAAATTGCACTACCTTACTTTCAGTTTGAAATTTGACTCTCCTTGTTCTTTTTTGATCTGATTAATCAAACCTTTTTCTGTGATACTTACTGCTGGGGGGGAAAAAAAGGGGGTGGGGGTCTAATGACATACAATTACTATTTAGAGATTAAAAACTTTCCAGACTGCATCAAGACATGAAGTGAAGATTCATGAAAGGCAGACGTCACTTGTGAGTAGTCTGGAGGAAAAAAACCAAAGAAATAAGAGAGGGATTTGTTAAAAAATACCTGCATATAATCTAGGCCAGAAGAGTATTTTTCAGGGCAATTTACTAACTTATTATGATACACCTAATTTGTGCAACAGCATGAAATACCGTTTCAATTAATTTTTGATTTTCTAGAATATATTACAGATTGTCAAAGAATCAATCTATTAACTATGAACCCACTTCTTTCCACTGTCCCCTGCTCTTTACCAAGGCACTGTTCCTTTAAATGGACTTGAGCATCTGCTCTGTTCTCTGTCCATGTTCAATGCTTGCCTCTCCAGCAAGAATATCCTGTCTCTCCTGTCCCTGGAGGAAAAAAAGATCTTTTTTTCTGTTTTTTTCTTTTACTTTTTCTTTTTTGTCTTCTGTGCCTTTCTAGGACAGAAATGTACCTCTCTCTACTGTCACTCTCACACCTTTGCCAGGCAGCTGTAAAGATAACATCTCATCTTTTTTTTTTCTCTGTAGAGCACTTTTAGTCAAAGTGCTTGTTTATATAAGAGTGTGGTAACCTGATGAAGATGCTTTCATTTCTTCTTCACAAGTCTTTCTCCATTTATCTGTTGACCATTTTTGTTCAGCTCCCTTGAATTTCTATGCTTGAGCAACAAACCTTCACTAATTTTTTTGTATCAGGATTTCAGGAGGGAGATGGCATATTGCAGCAGGAACTGCAATCCTTTTCTGCCTGAGTGTGAATTCAGAGATTTCTGACAGCTGACTTGCTCCAAAAGTCCCAGTTTGAAAATAGAATGCTTTCTCCTATGTTATTAAAAGCAATGTCTTGGAAACAGGTCTCTCAGGTAGATTATGTGCAAGATATGCCTCTGCATTATTGTAGCTGAGTGTGGGTTATAGGTTATGCTTATTTTATAAGCAAAAACTCATCCCAGGTATGAGAACTGACTCAGAATTTGATGTAGTCGTTACCTGACAATGCTGCTTCTGTTACTGTGCCTGATCTGGGTGAGTCTTGCAATCAGCTTTGGCCTGAAACTGGCAAAGGCTGCCTGCAGAGCAGTCTGTGCTGCAAATCTTTTCCTTCAGCTGTGCTCTGACCTGGGAGTAGGCCTTGGCAATAATAACAAATCAGAAGATGTGAGCTAGAAGAAGATGCCTGGGGAAGACCTGGGTCAGAGAATGAAGTAACTTTGGAATGATTTCTGTTGTATAGAATTAAAAAAGAGCTGTAGGAGCTTGTGGCTGCCAGGGCCTGGACACTGCTGATGTTGCCTGTCCGAGTGAGCTCTCTTCCTTCCAGCTTCCTCCCCTCAGTAGCAGCCCTTCATGTATTGCTTCATTGCACACCTTGCTGAGAGGTGTATTCCCGTCTCTCTCAGGTGATCCATTCCTCTACTTAGAGAGTTGGTCATCTAAGGGCAGTTAGAGGAACAGTTGCAGTTTATCTGGGAAGGTTGCATCTTCCTCAGCAGGATGGTGCTAGGTTTTCTTGCTGCAGAATTGGAGCATCTCATGCTACTGCACTGGGGGTGCACAAAGCAGGGAGGTTTAAACAGGGGCAATTCTACTGCTCCCATGGCTTAGCCTACAATTCACAGCAGCAATTCACTGCTCTGGGTAATGTGTTCCCCCAGATGAGATGCAGTGTCTCTTGACGTGTCATGTCATTACTCTTGATCTGTCACTTGACATGGTAGGAAAAAATGCTGAGACTGTCCCATTTCACTGGACCTTATTTGGCTTTTGGAAGGGAACAAAGGAAGGACTGCATCCTATGTAAAATATTTTGGAAAACTAATGGTTTAGAACTGCTGGTGCTTTGGTATTCAGTGAAACGCTTGGTTGGACTACTGAAGAGAAGTCAAGGAGTTGTAAAACAATTTTTAATTATTACATACAAGCTGAGGTCAGAATACGAATATTTATTGCTATGGAATGGAGCTTTTGAAAAGTTAAAATCCTAAAGTAAGTCTGAGTACAGAGTACAGTACCATTACTTTGTTTTCCATATGGCTGAACTACTACTTGTCCTTGGAATACTCTAAAGGTAGCCATAAATCTTTACCATTAACTCATGCACGTGTGCTTAAAAGTTGACTGGTCACAGACCTTGAGTGTTGGTACATGCTATTTAGACCCTAAAGAGTATTTTGAGAAGAAAAGAATAGTGTCTATCTAAAGAAAAGCAGTAATTCAGCAGTGTGGTGCAGTTTGGAATTTTGTGGTCCACCTTCAGAACACAGTGTGTTACAGTAACTTTGGGCAGATAATTTTCTGTGATTCTAAGATGAATGAAAGTTCTGTGAGCTGCTTGCTTTTCATTAGCATATCATAGCTTGTAAATCGTGCTGTGTTAGTAAAGGGCTGGCGTATCCCCCAGGACAATGTTGGTCCTCTTAACATTCTTCCAAATTTATTAGAAGTTTTTAGTCAGCACAGCAAAGAAACAACTGCCATGCATTTTTGTACATTCATAGAAGTCCTTAATTGGCTAACAGATGTACTTCAGTATTATTCCCAGGAACTAAACATGTCTTGTACTCTGGTGGTATTCTTAGCCTGAGAAACAGATAACATGCAATAGCCAGTGAGTCACTGTGCCCAGCACTGCTTTTCCTTCACAGTAGTTTTAAGGAGGACAAATGCTTTGCTTTCCCAACTCTGTGTCTAATTTTAGTATGCCAGTGGGCCCAAGGACTTTCAGGCCACCTTCTCAGATAATGTCATCCAAAACATTCAAACTTCAAAATGGCTGGAGTGTTAGTGCTGTGCTGTCTGACATTATATCTGTGTATAAAACATCTCCTGTTCTTTGTGGATAAATACTCAGGGGCACTAAATGGACATGAGGGAGATTTGTCTTGTTACAAAGCAGAATTTGACTCCTGGTGTATTTGTGACAGTCATAAAAGAACCATAATCTGTTCTTTTTATGCTTTTGCATTTCTGGGCTGGTAATTGTAAATGGCTGTCTTGAAAGGAAGTTAGATCTTGGAGCTCAAAATATCTGCTTTTGTAGTTTCTTAAAAGGCGAGTGACTTGTCCAGAACATGCATCTCTCTCTCCTCTGTTGTGTGTGCACATGCACAGAAAAAGAAAAAATGTGGATTTGTAAGTAATGTTTTAGTAATTTTTGTTAATGCACATCTTGTCCAGTCTTATGATCACATATATTTTGCATCATAAGTCATGGCTGAATCTGACTTTGCTGTAATTTTCTGCTATTTATAGTTGAAGAAATCCCTTGTGCTCTCTATAAGCTATTTTAAATAAGTCTTGCAATCACCAAAGGCATCAATATAAACTGATCTAAAGCTAGTGTGAGGAACTTTAGCTACACATAAAACTGCAGAATAGAAATGAAAGCTTTTAAAGATCAGTAAGATATTATATATGTTTTGAAAACAGCTGGGCCTAAAAAACTTCTTAGTAAGTGTGATTTTTCATGTAGTGCTGTATTCATGAGGGAAAAAAAATAAAAGGGAATTTTGTGTGACTGTAGATGTAAAAAATAGCATTTTATGCTAATAAATGTTCACTTTAAAAATTGAAAATTTAAATGTTTGTCAACCCAAAATGTCTTCAAATCATATCTGTTGTGTCATGAAGTAGTCATGAAACTGCACCCACGTTACCACACGGTTATTGGACAATTCCTTTAAAAACATTGTGAAAAGTGAAAAAGCGGAAACAGATTATTACTGTGATTTCAGTTATTTCCCATTTGGTACTGAAAACCTATCACACAGTGTGTCTGATTTTAATTCTTAAAATATGGTTTAAAATATAAAACTCTAAATTAATTGAGCTTTATGGAGATAGAAAGTGGCATTATTGATTGAATTGTGTTACCTATTTTCATGTCCAAAATGTCCCATACCCAAATGAAAATCAGAAAAAGAGGTAATATAATTTCCTTTTGAAAATATCACTGCAAAATGATTTTTCCAGAAAGAAAATAATTGAACTGCAATGAACAAAGTTTGGTATTTACAATAGCTTGATCAGTCTTCTAAAAGAAGCAATTCTTTGTACATGCAATTAAAAGTGTTCTTATATGTAGTTGCCTGCTATTTACTTTTTTTTTTTTTCAGGATCTGTCTATGAAAAAGTCTCTCTTATATTTTTTAACACAGGTATCTATCCATTCCAGAACTAATATTTGCTACAACCTGAGACTGAAATGGCATGACTGGAGTTTTAAGTAATTTGGCTTTGACAGTTTCACCGTTTACTGAGAAGTTGGAACAGAATTTGAACTCTATTTCTGCACTATCCTAGGTTATAATGCCATCCTTTCCTAATGAGGGAGGTATGCTAGTCTTGGATTTTTAATATACCCTAGGAATTTTTCAGTATGCTTGTACTTATAAATTGTGATGGAGTACTGTTTGTATTTTTATTTAATTTGTATATATTATTTGAGATATAAAAATGTTAATAGTTACAACATTATTTTTCAAAGATAACCAAGGAACTGCTCCTCTCACTTTGAGTTCGGAACTACCCTATCAGAGCACAATTAAAAGAAAAGTCAGAAAGAAGAAGAAGAATGGAGTCATCACTGCCAATATTGCTGGCACAAAATATGAAATTGGTAGGAAGCTGCATATTTTGTTTACATCCTAATAACCTTTGATGTGAGAGAGTTACTGATCAATGGAGTGAATTAATGGATTCTGTATCAAGCTGACAGTGAGACATTTCTGAAGGAGTTTCTTTTATAAGAAACCTGGGGTTTTCTTATAACATTTCATTCATAGCTTTGGATACTGTGCATCTATTAATCCCCATTTGTTACTCATATTGATTCCCACTTGTTACCTTGAAATGTAAAAAACTTCAGTAATCAAGAAAGCTGTGGAAGAGCTTTCTAAATACATGTTATACATGTGTTTGGAATTTTATTAAAGCCTTGAAAGATAAGCAGTGTAAATTCCATGTTAAATACTCTAATTGTTATACAGAGACTTCTCAGTAAAATCTGTTAAGGTTTTGTATTTTTATTTTTAGTGCTAAAATATTTTTTTCCTAGAATCAGAGTTATGCATGGCATGTAATCAGATTTTTTTTAAATTAAAATAATGCATGCATTTGCTTTTGCAACACTGTACCTTCTCTAAGGAGGCATTTTTGTCCCTATCTGCAGTGACACTTATAGTCATCTCTGTTTTAAAATTAACTTATGGCATAACCAAGATTAAATCTAACTGCTGGACAAGAGGATTTGTGCTGGATGATTGGGGAATACCTTGAAGGTCTTTGCAGCTCCCATCAGTGCTTGTGCTGATTCCTGCCTCACTATAAGGTGCTGAAACATTGTAATGGCAGGTTTGCAAGAGACTGATGGAAATATTGCAAGATAAATAGCTTGCCTTGATAACATTGTTCTCTGATGAAGGGTTCTATATTGGAAGTATTTAAAATCTTAATTGATTTTTTAAATGTTGAAAATGAATCTATTTCTGTTCTATTCAGAATAGTCCCTAAGAGTGTGATTTCTCCCCAGTGCGTATAGTAATACAAGAGATGGGATTTGTGAAAACGCGTGATGAGGATGAAACAGCAAATCTGATCTGGAGTGATTGTGCTGTGCAGCAAGAGAAGATTGCTGAGCTGCAGAACTATCAGGTGCAGTGGTAGTTAAGATTTTTGACATGTTTCCATAAACTGCTTGACTCTGAAATGTTCAGTAATTGTCAGTAACTGTTTGTGTGGAGGGGAAAAAAACCCACACAAACCACAGGCTGCATTAAGACTGTACCACTGTATAGCTTAAAATCCTATTCTCTTTTCCAGAGTTATTTGTTCTCACCACTTGGAATCTGGGATATAAATATTTGGGGCTGTTCTTTCATGCTTTTCTCTGCCAGTTGGGTGTTGTGAATGCTCAATTTAAAGAAGATACAAAACATCATTTCTAAGTTTTTCATAAGCTTTGAAGCAGTAAGCTAAGAAACAGAGCTCTCTCTCCACAGTCCTGTGAATAATATTTTGGGTTTTTTACCATTATCTTGTGTTTGCATTCTTTGTTTCTAGATAGTTTTGTGAATAAAAGTATGATAGTCTCATGTATGAAATTAAATCAATGGGCACTTATATGGATGGAAGAGAATACAACTTTGCAGCATCTTTAGCATTGTTAAGAATAGGTAGTATAGTGTGAGATGATATTATCTTAAATAATTTAGATTTAACAGTACTTTTGTTTGCCTGAGCATGCAGTTGAATGTTTTAAATGACTGTAATTAGGTATGCCAGGAAAATGAAAAAGTTGCAATTAATTTTCCTATTTTTTTTCCTACTTCCTCAGAGAATCAACCATTTTCCAGGAATGGGAGAGATATGCAGAAAGGATTTTCTGGCAAGAAACATGACTAAGTAATATTTCTTTTTATATTTAGAAGTTTTCCAGCTGTGGTATTTAATGCAATGATGTACATAACTATTGCTTTTGAGGCTTGTTTATTTTTACTAAGAAACTAGGAGAGAACCAAGAATAATTTTCAAAGTTCTTTGATAACTTCAGCTTTGGTCCTGGACCTGTAGCATTGGAGTGGGCTACTTTTTTTCTCCATTTGACTTCAGTGGAGTATTATGTGGGTTCACTTCTCTGTCTAAACACTACAGAATGTGGGTGAGTCTTGAATTATTGTACAATAAATCTAACACATAATACACCCACGTGAGTATCCCATAATAGTAGAACAGAATAAAAGAACTGTATGTGGCTGGATAGTGCATCTGGACTATCCTGTGCAATGTGCTGTAGGACAGCTCTGCTTCATGTAGGACACTAGACCTGAGGACCCACTGAAGTCCTTTCCAACCTGACCAATTCTGTGATAGTACTTGTTTCAAATAATTAATGGCTATATTTTTGTGTATATCAAATATAGAAAATGTGAAGCATCTTACTGTTTATATAAGAAATTAGTGAGGCTCGTTTGTCTAATTACAAATTCTCATTCTAGTGGAATAACTGGGTTCTGAGGAATTATCCTAGCTGAGAATCTGTCAGTAAGACTTGTAAGAAAACAATACAAAATAATGATCTGATAGCCTAGTAAGGAAAGGTTTGAGGGTAAATATATGTCAATATTTTATTCTAATCTAAATTAGTTTGTAGAGCAGTTATTAATAGAGCTAATCCTTTGGCCCTCAACCTGACTTACACAGCTTAACTGCTAACAGAACAGAATTTGTTTTCATATGAATGTAATTGATGTGATATCCTCTCTGCCTCTCTCTGTCTCTCTGTCTCTCTCTCTCTCTCAATTTCTTTCTCTTTCCTTTTCTGTTCTCTAACTGGAACACATAACATGTAGAATGTATGCCACTATTATGATGCAAATACTGCGTGCATTGCTGTGGTGTCTCCATGTCCTGTGTGTGGACTAGAGCTCGCCTTGTCAGTGGTGCTGCACAAGCACTTTTCACTGCCCTTCTCAGACTGAAAGTAAAACCAGAGATAGCACATGGAGGCAAACAGCTGTTTGGAGAGGTCTTGGAAATAGTCAGTCAGCTTGGTACACAGTCCTGTGTATTGCTGCAGTTCTGTGATCTTTTTTAAAAAATATGGAAAATGAAAAAAAGGCTCTTGTTATCATGCACTCATTCTTTCAAATACAGTCTGATGATACCTCTCTCAACCTACTGAATTCTGAGTTCAAAACACAGTTTAAAGTTACTCAGTGCTGAGATTACACATATAAGATAAGATGGGAATAATTTCTCTTACATTATAACCCTGGCTCAAACATCTATGTTGTGACTTCATTTAATATCAGTAGATATATCAGGGCTTAATCAGTTGGGTTTTTTTCTCAATACTGGCCTTCACAACTCAATACTTAGTATTCATACTTTATAAAAATCAAAGTGGTATGTGTGAGATTGCTGGTGAAATCCTAAGTCAGTTGGGATATGTGCTTGAGCAGGCTCTCTCTGTAGAACGCAGGATTTTGTTTCCTATAGCTCTTGGTCTGTCGTCAAATTTGCATGTCTAGAAACACTAATTTTCTTATCTTGTTTACTGCTGCATGCCATCTTTTCTATTCCCATTACTGACTTTACTGATTACTATAATTGAGAGATAATGAAACTATATTGAGAATTGGTAGAGAGTAGACTTTTTTCTTTTACTTCTATGTTTGTTGTTGTGCTGATTTCACCCTTCCATTTTATGCAAGTTGTTGGGAATAAAGTGAAAGAACAAATCTACCTGACTTTGAGAGGGAAATACTATTCAGGAGGTAATGCACTTCAGGAGCTCTTTTTTCAGACAATATCCAGGCTCTCTGGATCACAGGACCATGTGGTTTTCACATGCAGAAAGCTGGAAGGGAGCAGTGTAATACCTAACATGTGTAATTTGAAAGAAGACAACTCAGCAAAGAAAGTGTAGGAACACAGAATAATGGAACAGATGGAAAGAGGAATGTAACTGAGAAAAAAAGGCAGGCATGAACATCATTTTCAAGGATAATAACAAGAACACAAAAAAGAAAACAGTAACAATAGAAGTGCCAACTAGTAGGGCCAACTAGATCTTAAGAGGTCTTTGTGAAGGGTCTCTTAGATGAGAGCTCCTTGTGTGAAGGGTAAGTGTGGTTACAAATTGAATTCAGTAAATGGGGGAGAAGGTGCACGGGATGAGTGGGAAGGGGCACGGAGTCATCTATGCAATATTGTCTTTTCCAGCACCTTTGTTGATTATATTTAAAAGGTTCATGAACTGATCCAAGGGCCAAGAATCATTCTCATCTATATATATCCACTGACATTTCATATGTGAAGAGTCAGATGATTTTGAAATTTAGGCAGTGGAATTTGCTTTATTAGACTGAAGGTTGTGCCTTTAGTGAGCTATGTTTTGTTCAACACCATTGATTCTTTTGTACAGAAAGCACTCTGAGATCAAGAGCACAGTCTGACCACATTTGTGAGCTAAAATAGTACTCAGAAGAGCAATAATTTGCTGTTTATTTCTCAGACCTCCTGATAAGGACAGCAAATGCTAAAGGATAGAGCAGCACAGTGAAAAAATGGTTACTCATGACAGTGGACAGCCCATGTGCTGAAAAATAGGGCTATTGTAATGGAATAGGCCTTGATTCCACAGGCTACTTAATGATGTTCCTAAGCCCTTTCTGAATAGGGCCTTGCAGGGAAAGAACAGAGCTGAATTATTTTTTTGATAGTTTTAGTGAGCCCCAGAACCTATAAACAATGCTGAAGTATTCCACTTCATAATATTAAGTGTTTGTAATCTACCCAGTTATGCATTAAAAAGATAAGGCATATAGAACTGATATAATTTCAGACAAAAAATAATATCAATGTATCAGGAATAGCTTGAAGCTATATTCAATGAGTAGGGAGTGTGTTTATTGAAACCCTTGAGTAAGTTAACAGATCTCTAGCTTGTAACAGGATGCATATGATAAATAATCTGGAGAGGGATTTAAACTAACACAGAAGTTGCTTTTTGGCCTAAAAATAGGATAATTTCTGCCTAGATAAGGTCCTCAGTTGGCAAACTAATAATATTCGTAAAGACAGAGCAGATGGAGAGTAGTTTAACAATATGAATGAATTAGGAATTCAAATATCTACTTCTGTTTTCAAAAAGTTTTCCTGAATATTTAGTGGCTTTCATTGAACTAGATTTGTAAGAACAATAGTTACAATGAAGCTGCAGAAGCACTGAACCTCCCCCAGTAATGCTGTAGCTATTGTGGTTTCTGCAGAGTGTTTGTTGGGGAGTTGGCTACACAGTTTGGTGACAGTGTATCCATTATACCAGTAGGGTTTGGCTGGGGTCCTAGCCCTACGCACGTGGCTGTAAAAAAGCTCTGTTTTTTCCATTAGTATTTTAGCCACTTAAAGAAAAAGTATCTGCCCAAGAGTATTACGTAAGTTTATAGTAGAAATGAAAAATAGAAATTATATTTCCTCTTTTACACATTAATTATGCTGATGCTATTAGTTTTCAATACAAAAGGAGAAATATACCTAAATCTGTATTTAATTTAAAAATATTAAACTTCATCATAGTGGCATTTAAAAAAAAAAATCAATGTTGAGGAACTTCCTGTTTCACATAATTTATTTTTAAACTTCCAGTTCCTTTCTGTAGGTCTGTGGATATTTGTATTTTAGATGGGTCCACTCTATGCTACAGAGTAGTTGTGAGTTACCTGAACTAATTTCATATGAGGTTCTGTATGAAGGAAGTTTCAGGTACTCTGAGTACCTGAAACAAGCTGGCTACACCAGTGTAACTCAGCAAAGAGTGAAGTTATCCTGTTGGGAACTATGATACCAGTGTACATAGTACCACCAAGTCCCCGTTGCTCCTACACCTTGGCTGCTAACCAGCGTTAAAGCAACCTGTGTGTACCTCAGCCATCCCAACAGCGTGGTGGGGCTGTATCTTCCTGTCTGCCACTCACAGCTCTGGGTGATGGACACTTTTGCCACCTGAATTCTTTACCATTCTTCTTCTTTCATTTCTGTTCACAGATAACAGAGGTATAGGATGAGATACACTCACCACCTCAGCTGCCACAGCTATTAAAGCAGGGAGATCAGGACCTTGCTGCATACTTTCCCCAGATTCAGAGTTTGATTCCCTATTTTTATTTTAGTTCTTTTACTCCACCCCTTCACTCTACTCCCTTGCTGCTTGATCTTGCTTTGAATGTCTTTGCTTTCTTTTGATTAAATTAGGTGCTTTTGGAATCCTTATCCAAATATACAGAGACCAAAGACTAATCAAAGCTTGTGTGATTTGTCCTATATAGGAAATGAATTAGTTGCTTGGCCTGTGTCAAAGTCTATTTACTACAATTCGTTATTTTAAAAATCTTCCAAAAGGAACAAAAAACTCTTCTTTAATTTTTCCAATTGCTTTTTAATTTTAAATTCAGTCTTTTTTGCACCCAAGAAGAAACTCCAAATATCCCAACTCCTCTTTTTTGTGTTTGTTGATCCTCATAGCTCCCCAGACACCTACCAATATGAAAATTAAAATACTTCCCAAGTGCCACCTCCGCCCCCCCAAAAAAAAAAAATCCATAAATTCATGATTTGTTAGGAGTTCGATATTTCTAAGAATAGGAATAGCATTAAGTCATTTGAGTAAATGGCCAAAAATTGTAACAGGAGTGAGATGGATGCTAAGAAATGAGATGGATACCAGTAACATAATAAGCACATAAGCAAAAATGCTCAAGATAGTCTGCTTTTAAATCTAACACATTCACACTCATATGAATATGTAATCGAGTGCTAACTATTCCTAAAGAAATGCAAAAATTTGCTTTCATATTACAGAATTTTGCTGAAAAAACTCCCTTGTCAAATTGTCATGAGTGTTTTTTAATCTTGAGGATTGAAACATCAAAGTAGTCAAAAGATTTTAACTCAATTACCCTTTTTGTGCAGAATGATCAAGACTCAGCCTCAGGAGTACAGTTTCATTCCTCGAACATGGATCTTTCCTGCAGAATACACACAGTTCCAGAACTATGTAAAAGAATTGAAGAAGAAACGTAGACAGAAAACTTTCATAGTCAAACCAGCTAATGGTGCGATGGGACATGGGTGAGTTGTGAGTTAACTTCAGTCTTCTTTCCTGAAGGTGAAAGGTGAAATCCAGTGCTACTTACAGCATTAACAGAGGCTGTGTATTGATAAGAAGATTGTATTTCGAGTTGTGTGAAAGTCAGTGTATTGGGTGAAGGCTTCACAAGCATTAAATAAACTCAAATAATTATTATGAACACAGTTGTATTATTCACAGTATTGTGAATTTTTCTGCTGTGCTTAGATTAATAGGGTGAGATTGTATTGTGCATAAATGGCTGGAGGCTGCAAGGGATGTGTGTGGGAGGTCAGGATCTTTCACAGCTTTAAAACCAGCTCAAACACCCCAATGTGTTCTTAAACTGCAGCCAGTCAGAGATGCAGAAATGTGTTTGAGAGCAGCAGCCACAACATTTAGGAGAGACAGAGGAGATGCTGTTGGGGATGTGGCTGGATGTGCACTTTAGAAAGCAGGGCACACCCCTGAAAAGACTGCAACCTGCAGTTGAGTTGAAGAAATTTTGTTTTTGGCAGGGCCACACAGTAAAAATCCAATGAGATAAATATTGCAATTGTATTTTTAGTTTTTTGAGGTTTTTTTAGATATTTTGGTTTTAGCTTTTATTGCTTTTAATATTAATTTGATTTTTACTATATAATAAAGCTCTTAGTTTTTCAGCATATGTCAGAATTACTATAAAGGTAAGGCTCCCAAAATTTTCAATTTCTTCATTTTTCAGTCCTCCTGATAAGGGCTAAGATAAGCTAAAGGGAAAGGTACCAGCATAGTTCAGAGAAATTTCTGCAAAGTACTTCACTCTATTAGGACTATTCAGTACCAGACCTCTGAAACGTATAATGAATAATAGTGAATAAGGTTAAGGTAGCCTTAAGGTTCTGGGAATTTTAGGTTAATAATTATATACTGAAAATATTAGCTTTTACAGGTATTTAAACTAGAAGTTCATAGTTCATATATAAACCTTTTTTCATTCTGGTGTGAGGGAACTGGAAATACAGAAATACTGAGCTTAATCTATGCCATCCTCAGTCATACAGATCAGTGTCCTGCTTTGCAAACTTCAGCACCTAAGGTTTGCACTGAAAGTTCTTTGCAGTCTGTGCCTCAGGCAGAAGTTGTGACAAAGACTGGAAGTCTATTTTTAGAGCTGCATGAGGAATAATCACAGAAGCTGGAGACTGGTCGTTCTGCCAAACAATTTCTAAGTGTAGAGCACACCCATTATTACAAATTGTTGAATCAAAGCAAGCAGAAAGTTACTTTGAAATGACCAAGTAATGTCCAAGTTTTAAAATAACTTTTGTTTTTACCAGGATCTCTTTAATAAGAAATGGAGAAAAATTACAAGCTCAGGATCACTTAATTGTTCAGGAATATCTTGACAAGCCATTTCTTATGGAAGGCTACAAGTTTGATTTACGTGTGTATATCCTTGTAACCTCCTGTGATCCATTAAAAATATTTTTATATCATGATGGACTGGTGAGAATGGGCACGGAAAAGTATCACCCCCCTAGTGACTCAAATTTGGTAAGTCAGAGTTCATTCCAATTTATTGCTTATGGTATAGACTTTAACCTGTGTAGTGTTTGCAGGTGGTAAAATTAAATCAATTGGGACTTGAGTTCATCTGGATAAACTTCTGCATTGTCATTGAAGAGGAAAAATTTTATGTGAAAAATACTTAACACATGGTTTTCTATCAAAATCACAAGTATAGCCACATTATTGCTTATATATAAAATTTTATATGACTTTGCATGTCTGTATGCTAAAGAGTTTAAATACATTCTAGAAGAAAGCAGAAGATAACAACCCAGAAAATAAAATCAAATCGCTGAAGAACAGGCACATTGCTTTTATATTCATCTGAGACTGATACTGGGGTGGCAGGTGCTAATACACTTTATCTCCTGCTAGATCCATGAAGTTTGGAGCCTTTGCTGAGGGTCCTGCTAGGTTTCAGTCATTGTGTTGGGAACTGAGGCAGAAAGGAGAGAATCAGCACTGCAGGGGCCCAGTGCTCACTGCAGTCCCTGAACACGAGGGAATCTCCTGCTGCTGCTGCTGTTTGTCAGTGACTGCTTAAGCAGGGACAGGAGTATGTACTTGGCAGCTTTAGGGTGATTCAGTAGAGCTGCCTGTAAACATCGAGAAAACCAAGAAATAGTAAGGGTCATGCTAAAGATTTTACACAATTTCCTCCTTTTGTTCCACTGTATAGCATGTTGCTCTGTTGGGGGGTATAAACCCTTCTCTTTTGGCTCTGACTAAAATGCACATGTCTAAGAAAGAAGTCAATTTGCAGCATTGGAAGATATTAGTAGATTAGGTTTGTTATACCTCTCTCTGTATTCCATGTAATTATGTAACTGAAAACACCATAGAGCCTTTTTGCCTATGTGAAACTTAAAATTCTGACTGTCTCTTGGTGTGCCTTTGAAAAATGCAGGTACAATTTGAGGCCCAGTACAAATGCTATAATTGGAAGTGTTCCAGTACTATATTTGGAATAGTTTGCTTTTACAATTTGTGTATTGCTGCTAATCTCAGCATTAGCAGCACTGAAATATGCTCTGAGAGGATAAACAGAGCAGGCAGTTGTTTCTATGTTCTCAGAACTATTTATGCTGGAGGTTCTCTATTGTGTGAAATAACCTGCTTGTCACTAATGACATTGTTCTTTGGATGACATATTTCCACAGTGACATTGTTCCAAATACCTTTGGACTATCAATTTAGATGCCCAAATACTTTTTTTTTGGTAGTCTAGCACATAATTACTTTTGTGTGAAATAATTTAAATTTCATGGAATGATGACTCAAAACCAATACATTTTGGAATGATTCTTAAAGGAGTAATGAAGCCATGGGAGAAATTAATTGCTTCTAGTGCTACTACAATATACTGTTAACTCGTTTGCAATTAAATTGATTGGTTTGTTAATTTCATTAAGTTTTTTAAAGATAAGGAAGTGTAGTAAGATAAATGACAGCAGAAGGCTCATGTTATCTATTAAAGATGAATTGGAACAGAAGGCTTATGGTCACCTTAGAATGTCATCTACTCTCATGTATGTAATCAAACATGACAGAGAACTGTCACTGTGAGGGGAACAGGCATCACCGTAGTGTGAGTGAAAAGCTGAATTAATCTCTGGGAGATAATGTAAATGTACAGATCATGATTTATAAATTGATCTTGGAAAAGGAATGCTTTCTTTAAACTCAACTGATAAAGTGAGTCTATTGCTGCTGACATTTTGCTCCATAAAGGAACTGTAGCAGTCAGTCATTTATGTAACGTATGTTTTGAAATTTACCTCCCTCTGATGTATGGCTACCAGCCAGTTAAAAATGAGCAATTTTGGCAGATATCAGCATGGCAGATGAGTTTATATGTAAAAGATATTTTAAAGTATCACTATCATGAGAACACTTCTCATAAATAAGCTACAGTGAAAACTGAAATGTGGGATTGTCTATGAAGCAGATGCCATAGTGTCTTTTAGCACTTTTAAAGTAGCGCTTCAAAATACTGACTTTATTGTTTGCTTCTTGTGGAATGTAATCATTCTTTAAGTTGTGATAATTGCTCTTTACTTTTTGAGGTATTTGTTTATATAGAGACCTGTAAAAATGGCAGATACAATATCTAACCAGATGTGGAGTGGTGGATCAGTTCACTGCAACTGGCTTAAGTAGAAGCCCAGGTTTTGTTGTAAGAAGGCTATGGAGCATTCAGTCATGCAATCTCCCAGAACCAGAAAAACTAAATCTGCATGTAGTGTATTTGCAAATATGAGCTGTTTGATAATGTCTTTATTGATTTATTGTCAGATTTTCTTTACATGATTTTGAATTGACTATTTTAGAATTGTTTTTAAAGTTTTTAAAATGTCTTTTCTTTCTTTTTTTAGAGTCAATTGTATATGCATCTGACTAACTACTCTGTCAATAAACATAATGAACACTTTGAACGGGATGAAACAGAAGACAAAGGAAGCAAACGCTCCATTAAATGGTTTACTGAGTTTCTAGAAACAAATAATCTTGATGTCTCCAAATTCTGGAGTGATATTTCAGTAAGACAGACTAAAGCACTTTATTTTATTTTGTGTATTTTTTGATTGCTTCTGCCATCTGCTTTACTGCAATTCAGAATGATTTTTGAAACTTTGTTAACCCAAATTCTCAGCAATGGATGTCACAAAGGACATACCATACTATAAACTATTATGTGTTTTAAAATACTAAATTCATAGTCTGATTACAAATTAAATGTTAATGTTTTTCTGAGGATCAAAAGTCGTTTGAAGCAGTTATTCATAAGGAATATGGTACAAAGGAATCATGCTATTTAAACTCTTGGAGACTTTATTTTAGTGTATAAAATGAATTTTGTGTGTAAATATTTACAAAATTGTAGTCAGTGTTGCATATATCTTTGTACTTACTCAAGCACCATTGGAGTGGTTGTGTTAGAGATGTCTTTAAATGAGGAATAGGCTTAAGATTGCTAGAGCTTAAAGCTGTTTGTATGATTCTGAGAATACTTATCAAAAATTATACTGCAAATGAAATGGATGGAGATTGTCTATACTATACTATGTTACCAATTTGCTTTCATTATTTAACTTATTGCAAGTCTGTACCACGGAAAGTACATCAGTAGTCTAGAGCTATATGAAGTTATATATGGTACTACATAGGAATAGTTTGTTTACTATAGACTATTTATTTGGTATTTTAAATCTTTTTTTGTAGTAGATATGTAAATGAAATTTGAACTACTAAAGCACAAAACACTGGAGTTCAGTATGTGCTGGTGTTTTCTCTCCTGATGAATTTTTCTGACCCGAATCCCTGCAGGAGCTGGTGGTGAAGACTCTGATAGTTGCCGAGCCACATGTGCTTCACGCTTATCGCATGTGCAGGCCAGGGCAAGCACCAGGAAGTGACAGTGTCTGCTTTGAAGTCCTGGGATTTGATATTCTGCTGGACAGAAAACTAAAACCATGGCTCCTAGAGGTAAACCTCTTTATACAGATGTAAAGGAAATATTTAGGCATAAAGTTAACTAAGCCCCAGCTGAATCCATATCTACGTAAGAAAACCTGCAAAGAAAATGTGTGCACTGTTGTTGAGAACATAAATTTTCTGCAGCATTACTTTGCAGTGCAGTGATTTTTGATACCGTAATTGTTTTCCTAGACCAGTGTTGCATTTCAGATGTTTTTGAAAGTTTTAATGGGAAATGTAACATTAATGTAGTTGTTATTGTGGCTGGAGCACCTTGATTATAGGGAGTGGGTGCTACATAGATTTCCTTCATGAATATGGCTATGTAATATGGCTCTGGTAACTTTTGTGAATGTGTGCCTTAAATCTTTTCTTTTTTGTGGATTTATGTTCTTTTCCTCTCCTGTGCTTTTCAAAAGCACTGCTGTAGACAGAGAAAACAAATTTGATATACAGGAAATTCTGCAAACAATTGGTATGATGGGATTGGAAGAAACATTTCTTCTCTGATATGTTTGTTAGTGGTACAGGTAAATTAAGTGGTGGTCACACACATTTTCCACCAGAAATGTTTGAACTTTGTTGTGTCTCTTGTATTGCCCTATTAATAACATATCAATGATGTTGGCTTGTCTTTTTAGATTCTCTTATTTCATTCTGTTAACTGCTTGGAAGGCTGTGCAGCTTGGGGAAAAAAAAAGCAAAATGTATTCAAAATCTCTCTATTGACAGCAAGTCATGAATATGATTTGGCTACTGATGAACAAATTGTACACAATTAACTTACTGAATTATAACCTCATTTGTAGGCCATTAATACTGTCAACAGTTGTTTTGTCATGCTTATTTCTCTCAGGGATTCATTGTAATTTTAATTAGAAAAATAAAATTCCTCCACTGTTTCCATGCAGACATAGCATATTTGGTGGCTTTGATGTTCTCGCCAACAGCAGCACATGACATGAACTTAGTCTGTACTACATCAACATCTTCTGTTTTTGTCCAGTGAAGCTTGCTGTCCCTCTGATTTAGCACTGCACTTCTAGATTATCATCTGTAGGTTGCCTGTAGCTGGCATATAACTGTGTGTAGTTATTTGAGTGCAGACTGAAGGGTCTGTGTAACATTTCATTCAGCCTTGTAGCAAATGCTGACAGACCAGTTCTGTGAGAGGCAGTGAGTCAGCCAGCACAGGGAGTCCATTCTGAAGGACACCTCTCTGTCTGCTCTGATGTTTCCATGAGCTATGGAGATTTGGGGGGTTTGAGTCACTGCTTATGGGTCTCAGAGGAGAATCATATTATCCCAAACTCCTTGTTAGGAGAGAGTAAAGTAGTAAATGCTCTTGGTATTTCGAGTTGCTGGAGCATACTTCAGGACTTGGAATTGTGTACCTAGTTATTACTTTTTTTTAAAAGCAAAAGTCTAAGTGTTTCCTTTTCTGCTTTTGGTAATACATGTATCCTTCAGCTTGTTTTTCCAGACATTTACCAAAACTAACAGAAATTTCAAACTTTGAAACTTGATAATTTTGCATACTCATTTGCTATTTTTTTCCTAGCTTGTTCATGCTTTTTTGCAGCACTTCCAACAGAGTGTGTTGATGTATGCACAATGTATGTATGCTGTGTAGTCAAATCTGCAGTGTATATACATACACTATACATCATATATATAGTCTGTGTGTGTGTGTCTGTGTATATATATATATATATATATATATGCACATATATAGATAATTCTTTTTTTTCTAAAACACTTGTGCTACTTCCACAGATTTTCACTCTTATCTCTTTCCACCATTTCCCTCTTGCCAAAACCCCTTTAGGGGAGTGAATCATTCTTTCTAACAGTGGTAACGAGTCCTAATCACAAGGCCCTGAATGTTCCCAGTGCTATGGGAAAATTGCCAAAATAGGATTAGGATGATTAGTTTCATGTTTCCATGCCTCATGTAGCTTTTCTGTTATAAAGATAGCTTAACAAACTATTAAAAGAAATAAATTGTGCAACATATTATAATGCCTCTGCTTTCCTGAGCTGACTTTTGTTTATATTGCCTTGATGCATTTTATCTCCCCTGCTCCTTGATGCTATTGAACTTCCGGAACCTTCTACCGTCGTGAGGGTTGTGGGAAATGCAGGATTGCCATCTTGTGGCACCAAGTGTTTCTGGCAAGGATCTGTGCAGCCTCCATCCTTTCTGAGTAGCAACAATGACCTAGACCTCCCTTTGATTCCCAGGAAATCCAGTTTTACTTGTTGACCAAAATTTCCAAGTTTGTTTATTTTATGCAAAAGAAAACCATACAGCTGAACCATACAGCCTTGGATGCACTCCAGCCTTGTTCACCTTCATTATATTCAGCTAGGATCACACAGTTGTGATCACTGGAGAAAAAGATAACTTGAATTTTAATAACTTCCTCAAGTGTAGGGTACCTAACTTCCTTAGTGATTTACGTGGGCAAGGCAAAGGAAACCTTACTACACGTTCATAAATTTATTATTTACTGTCACTGAGCTAGCAAAATCTGTTCAAAACTTTGTTATCAATCCAGGTGAAATGAATGTGAGCATCTTAAACCAATCAATTATTGCTAATTCCTAATAATGAAGTAGTAAAGTTCACATACACAAACTTTCTGGCATCTACTTGTTTCTCTTGTAGATGTGTTGTGCTTGCCCTGTTTGTACCCCTGGAGGTCCAAAGACCACCATGGGGTAGGAGAAGTCTACTTTTCCAAAAAGAGATGGTAGGTGGTTATACCAAGTTTTCAGTGTCTTATGTTCTTCACCAGGAAGAACACACTCTTGCTGGCGAAGTTGCCTTCATATTTGCTCTTAATTTCACTTTTGGGTTTTGTTTTTTGTTTGTTTGTTTGTTTGTTTGTTTGCTGCCATGATCTACTTACTGGGGGTTCATTTACTGGCTAGCAATTCCACGTTGTCTCCAAGTTTTACCACAAGTCTTTTACATCTCCTGGAATCATGCCATGTGCTTTCTTTGTTACCTCTAGACCCAGTATTATCTAGTTTACAAGACTGCATTCCTGTAGTGAATTTGGCCATTGGCATCAGTGTCTGGGTTTTCAAGGCCTTTGCAGTCATCATTTACTTGTACTTTTGGGGTCCCTCATACAATCTTGTTTTTGACAACAATCTTCAAGATATGCTTTGCTGATAAAATTACTGATATTATATTAACACAACCTAGTTGTGCATGTCCTGGTTCTTGGGTCACTGAACTCTAAATAACCATCTCTCAGCTGGCAGCTGCCAGACAAGGATTTGGTAAGCTGTTATTGTGAATAACTGCTGTGGCATATCACTAGCATGTTATCAAGATTACAATGCCACAGTCATACAGATTAGTCAGCAACCGTATTTATTGTCTTCTTTGTGATATGATAGTAGATGAACAGGTCAGTCTAAAGAGGTTGGTCAATTAAATATTTGGATATAAGTCTTCCAAAAAAGAATATGTATAAGTCTTCTCACTATTTCTGCTGAATTTTCAAGATTTTTCTTTCAACATCAGATCTCACTGCTCACTTTGCCAGTCTGTCTGCAAAAGCAGTGAAGTGACTCTCAAAGCTGAAAGGTACCTGTCAGTTATGAGCATAAGTGATGGGGCAGCTGGGACTCAGCAACAGGACACTGGGTGGCACAGCAGCCATGATAGTTCTGTCCCACAATTATAGAGGCTCTAAGATGCTATGATATATTTAGAGTGCTAAAACAAAATAAACTGCTTTTGCCCTCTGCTTTGGACATGCAAACTGTCTCCCACTTCTGTTTTGTGTGGGGCACAAGGCATTAGTTTTCACTTCTGTTGCTCTTTTATCTGTGCCTTCTGCAACCAGCACTGCTCATGCACTATCAAAGTGAGATTACTGCTTGTAATTAGCACACATTACCAAAGTACAAATTTTTATACCAGCCTTGAAAGAGTTCCTAGAATAAATCATTATTCCTCCTCAAATCTTCCTGAAAACTGTGGTACTGCAGGGAGTCCAAAACTTGTTGGGGTTATAGGATGTTAAGTTTGTGATTTAGTCTCACTATGAGATTCCCAGGTGCACTTTCCTTGTTTCTCTATATTTATGGTACAGTTTTTAATCTCTAATCTTCTACTTAGTTTATAAGCTTTTTGTTGTGGAGACCGTTAATTATCTTATGTTTTCACACTATGAGCTGATTTAATAGCTTAGATCTCTATGTGTTGCTGTCAAGTGTATCTTAAAAGCTATTTAAATATGCTTAAAAATACCTTGGAATAGAGCTTTTTTTCTGTCCTTGTATAGTTGTTCCTTTTGAGAGTAGTATTTAAAGTTTCTTTCAGACTGGGAACTAGAAAAGAGTTTGACTCTTTCTGTGCTGGACCACTGTAGCATGGCACACCATCTGTTATGAGGTGTTTGAAAGCACTTTGTGTGCTAAATTTTCTGGTGGCAGCAACCAAGAGTAGATTAGACTGGATTCACAGTGGCAGGACTTGAATGGTGTTCACTGTTAATGTCTGGATAACTGGTGACTGAAAGGGTACATTTCCCAGCCCCCTGTATCTGTGATGCTCATTACTCTATTTAAAAAATATACAAATGGAAAAGAACTTCTCAACATGTATTCTCTTAATCTCTGCTGTATTTGAAAGAGCCATTTCTACAAAGCCTGTTACAATAGGTGTGTTCCCAGTGAACCTGAACATTCCTGAGTCTTCTGTGTCTCTTTCTTTTTTCAGATTAATCGTGCCCCAAGCTTTGGAACAGATCAAAAAATAGACTATGTTGTAAAAAAAGGTGTTCTGCTAAATGCATTAAAGCTTCTCAACATACGGTACCTTGTCCTCTTTTCTTCAGTCCAGCTCTATTTCTGTTGCTTTGGTTTTTTTTTCTTTAAATTTGACTTGGAGGAAATGAAAAACCTTTTTTCCCACCTTCATATTTTCAAAATGCAAATGTTTCCCTTGCTGTCAGTTTTTCTATAGAAATTAACCTAAATTTAATTTTTATTCATGCATATGTGCTTGCAAAAAATGAATGGTAATAGTAAGTTTTGTACTTCTTTTTAAAAATTTTTCAAGCACATCTTGAGGTTGGCAGTCATGGGGACATGGCCATAGAGGAAAAATGCTTGAGTGATAGTGTCACATTCAGTCAAAGCCATACCCCTCTAGAGGAAAACTTTGTAGCTGAGATATGTTGAAAAAAATCTACACCTCAAGAAAATAGATACAGCCATGTTTGTGCATGAAATTATAGCACAGAGTAAATACAGTACTCCTTAAAGTGTTAAAATTTTGTAGCCATGAATGTTAATATTAAAAAAAATCTTAATTCATGTTTCAATTCTAATTTTATATGATAAACACGCAACTGACTAAGAAATACAGATTATTTACTTGATATGAAAGTTCATCTCATTTCAGCTGCAGTGAATTGACATTTCTTAATATCATCTGTGTTTCAGGACAAGCGATAAAAGGAAAAATTTAGCCCAACAGAAGGCTGAGGCTCAAAAAAGACTCTATGGTCAGGGGTCAGTGAAAAAACTGCTGCCAGGTTCCTCAGACTGGGAGAAGCAGCGCCACACACTGGAAAGGAGAAAACAAGAACTGGTAGGAAGGGGAAAAAAGTGCTGTGTCTTGCTCATGGTTTATATTCTCTTTTGTTTTAATTGTCTTACTTTCTTGATTTATAGAAGGAAAGACTTGCACAAGTACGTAAACAGATTTCCAAAGAGGAGCATGAAAATAGACACATGGGGAATTACAGGTGAATGTTTTTGACTGTATTAGTAGGAAATATTCAGTGTATTCTTTAGGAACGGGGGAAACAAGTATTTGTGGTAGATGATAATTTTCTGCCAAAAAAGTGTAGGCATTTATAGAAAATATATACATATGCATCAGGTTTTTTTTTTCAGATGGTTCTTTTCTTGATTCCAATTTTTTCTATGCACTTAGGAATTTAGATGGCATCAGTCACCCTATTGTTTGTGCAAGACATTTGCTTCAAAGACATGATTGCTCACATTCAGTGTACCAGGAATCATGATTGTTGTTATGGACCTGTTCTCTAATCACATATGATCATTCTTATCATGGTGGCAGGGGGTGCAGTGTGATATTCCCCTGTAAAAAATATCATATTTGCATTGTATCTCTGAGACTTGCCAAAAAATCTGGAAACTTTACGGGTGCTTCCATCATTTTGAATAGAGTGACATTTGAAATACTTTACTTTTATTTTTGCATGTGAATTGTGGATCTTGGTAGGCTGAAATGTAAATACCTTCAGATTCTTTGGTAAAAGATGTTCAAAAGAGAGCTTTACATTGTCAGTTACAACAGGCATTGACCAAAACCCAAAAATTTTGTTCTGTGATGTTTTTATTTCTCGTTATGAGAAGTGAAAGCATGGCCTAGGGATATTTGGTGAAAGGGAGCAGAGCATGGCTAGCAATATATGATGTGAATATTTGTCCACTTTTTTAACATTCATCCAGAATGTGAGAAGTCTGAGGTCACATATTTGATTGTGAACGACTCAGACTGCCTTTATTGCTGTTCTTCATTGCTGCCTTTTTTTTGAGCAGATGTTCTATATTTCCCAGTAAAATTCTCATTTAAACAGATATATGTTTCTGTGAAATTCACTTTTTTGATGACTTAACATTTTGCTTACAAAGAATCTTTCTTTGTAATTTTTAATTACATATTTTCTTGATGTGTGGAGCTGAACTAGGAAGTAAAAAAAACCCTCTAGATGTACAATGAAGTGACAAAGTGGTTATTTTCATGCTACTAAAAGAAAGAAAAGCACTATAATGCTTTAACACATTTTTCTTTTTGCTAACTTAAATGTCTAGCTTATTGACTGATCACATTTTAAGTTGCTTATTCAGTTGTTGACTGAAAATCAGACACATGTTCTCTTTATTTAGGTTTTGGGTTAATGTAAATCAATAAAAACACAAAATTTTCTTTTCGTCAGGAAAAAGTGAAGTGTCACTTCATGAGGAATCTGCACTTTAAAAAAGGCAGAATAGCTTTGTGTTTTCTTATTACCATGTCTTTGAGAAAAGGCTGAAAGATCAGCAGACCATGAGAAGGAAAGTAATTTTGGCTAGAGGAGAGAGAGGAATTTTATCTGAGAGTTATGCAGTATTTTCTCCATGTGATATTCATCTGTAGAGCAGGACTAGCTTGTGTCAGGCATTGACATAGAATCATGGAAATTCTGGATGCTAGTATTGCTGAATGGGTTAATATTGCACTCTGAATAAAAATCCAGAGAAACCTCAGTCAAACTCAGGAGGTTTGGATTTATTCTGTGGATATCAGCTCAGCAATTGGCTTAGTCCATGTCTGTCTGCGAGCACAGCAGGCTCCAGCAGGAGTCTTGGGGCAGCTGAAGTAGGAGCCACACTTTCGAGCTCTTGTGAAATCATGAGGAATTGGAAAGGATGTACATGGCTTTGAAATGGCCTTTAGCTGCAGTCTATTTCTAAATACATTAAGAATATTACCCTTTCTTTAAAGCATTCTTGTATGGCACTTTTTCTGCAGTAGAATCAACACCATTAAAAGGTGTTGACTGAAACTAAATTAGAACCTAAATCTCCTTCAGGTGTTTAATGCAAACTGGAAGCATCTTCATTTGGTTCTACAACTGCCCTGTCACTAATGGTGTCAAATCATCCTTTTTTTTCATTGCAACAAAGTCCTCATGATAGATACCTTTTCAGGGAGAAAATGTCTGAAAAGGAAGAATGAGGAAAAAAAAAAACTTGTAAATAGTTCAGAAAAGACTCACAAATACAAAGAAGTCACAAAATGTCATTCACTGTATATCAACAGTGACTATGCCTAGCACAGTGCAGGCAAAATTAACTTATGGTTACTCCTTACAATACATTAAAAATTAGTTTTCCATCCTAGCCATATTTCTGGCTGTGTTTCAAATATTCATGGCAGATGGATTGAAGTGGTTTTCTTCAAAGCCCATTGTTGCTTGATGGATGTGAATAAATCACCAAGTCCTGCTTCTGATATTGTCATAATCTCCTTCCCTGTGATTTCAGAGAGTAATGGTATAACTGCTCAAATGGAAAATCAGTCACTGTTTATATCCATGTACCAGTTTCTTTTTTCTTTCTTAAAGCACCTATTTCTTCCTGTTAATTTTTTGGAGGACTTAGCATTCAAGTGCACTACCTACTCAATCCTTAATTCATATCCTGCCCTTGGGATCAAAGCTATCATTCAAATTTTCACTGTTTTGTGTCCTTTGATTGCTAATAAAAATTATCTTGTGGCTTTGAATTTGACATACAATATTTCGTTAATATTTCATGAGTCATTCACACCTGTATGCATCACTCACACCCTCTGAAATTTCTGAGCACTGCAAAACTGGGCTTTGGTATACCTCTGGAATGACCTACATGGTATTTCTTTTGACTGGCTAATTACTGGTTTAAACATGAACATATTCACTGAATTAGAAGTAGATTTAGAGAGCAATGGTCAGAGTATATGTTTTATGATTTGATATTATAAAATTATTATAGATGGGATGTGTACATGTTAAAAAAGAGACTGTGTATTAGTGACATTACTTTTGTGTGATGAATACCTCAGCTTCTATCTGAAGCTGTTCTTTTTTTCATTTTTCAGGCGAATTTACCCCCCTGATGATAAGACATTACTTGAAAAGTATGAGAGTTTGTTAGCCACTGCTTTCCAGACGTTTCTGGCTGGAAGAGCAGCTTCACTTCAGCGGGAAATGAATAACCCCTTAAAAAAAATGAAGGTACTGAAGTACACCGAGTTCTGGCTTTAGGAGTTACTTTGAATTCATGACCTCATGGATTAGTTTCACTAAAATCATGTGTGATGGCTGATAAATAGCATTTGATGATGTTCCATGATCTTATTATTATTCTTTGTGCAGCTTGTGGGCCAGATCCTTGAATCTGGATGAACTGCAGTGGACCCAGGGTGGAGACAGGCTAGATGGCTTTAAGCTACTTTGCCATATCCCTGATCCTCAGCCTTACCCCTGGCCAAACCAGAGGTTGGCAGAAACTGCTTTTGAGCTGGTAAATGCCTCCTTCTTCCTCCAGTAATGTTCCCAGCCTATTCATCCACTTGGATGGACTGGAACAAGAGGTACCCTAAAACCAGCTCCACTAGTTTAAGGATTTAAGGCATCCAAAAATTTCACCTGATTTGCCTACTTATTTAGTCTGAGACAGTAAGAAAACAGCTGTATTAATAACCAGCTAACATGATGTAATTTGAAATCTGAGAAATAGTTTTGCATATTTGTAGTTGGCATCATCCGGCAGTTTTACAGGAATCTTCGTTCAATCCTTTCTTCAGACTTTTTTAAAATATATATGTTAAGACTTGATTTTAACCCTCAATTTCATGTTGCTTGCAAGGAGAAATGCATGCATGAGAAGAAATATTTCTATTTCCTCCTGTGGAGGAACTCATAGTCCTATTTCAGGAATTAGTAATCAGAGTAATTTCAAATTTCTACCACTTTCTGCTTGAATTTTTAAAGGACAGGGTATGTCCTGCTTTGAATGAATAGTAATGAAATTCCCATTTCTAGGAGGAGGACATTTTGGATCTTCTGGAGCAGTGTGAAATAGATGATGAAAAGCTAACAGGAAAATGCACCAGGCAGCGAGGACCTAAGGTATTTGACTTCTAGATACCAATTTTTTATTTCACTCTATAGACAGGTTTTCTGAGAATTTCAAGTGGGGAGTTTAGTTAGCTGATCCAGCTGGAAGTTTTCTTCCTCTGAGTGCCATTAACCTTTTTTTCATTTTTTTAGAGTATAAATAGAGGTATGACTACCATTTGTCCGATGAAATCCCATTAAATTTTTAAGGGGATATGCAATCCTTCTTTCCCTCTCTAAACCATTTGGAGGAATTGCCATGCATGGCAACAACTGTTGTACAAGAGATTGATTTCAGTGTGTGAAAGGATTTTATATCAAGAGTGGATCTCAAAAGAATGCTTTCATCTCTAATTGATTAGTGCCAAAATCAGGATTTTTGAGATCATGGGATAAAAGGCAGTATGGAAAGTCAAAGAATTAATTATAATTTTGATATATCTGTAGGTTGCTCTCTTGCTGAGAGGGTTGTACAAGTATATCTTGGAACACGTTTTGTATCCAAAATCTGCTTTTAATGTGAATGTATATTATTTTTAGCTTAATGCTTTCTGCTTGTGTGCATAGTTCATGAGAGTCTTTGCCTTAAATAAACTGCATATCTCTAAGCCAGTAAAGATAAATAGTTTGGGCTTGACTAGAATGTTTTTTATATCCTGTAAACATTTTAGGTCATGTCTGCTTAGAAGAGCCTACATCTCTGTTCTGAGCTTTGATGGATTTGTTTATGGCTGCATGTAAATTTTTTTACGGTGTTTTATGTTTCTGATGACATGGTGTACAAATCTGTGGATATCTGTACAAAATGAATGCTGGCAATTGTTCTGAGCTTGAAGAGGTACTTTAAATATGTGCAAGAATCCAAAGAGCTACATCTTATTACAGGCGTGCATTCTGGAAAGAGGATCTACATGCCCAATCTGGTATTAAGATAGATTTGCAGGGACCTCATTAAAATATGGGGATTTTGTGAGCTCATGCTTTAACAGCAGTGGATTCATTTAAACAAGAGAAAAAAACCTCAGTCCACCCTAGCATACACTCAGTCCTCGTTCTTACAGAGATTCTTTTCCTTGAAATTTTGTTTCCAGTTCTTTAACACGGGGTCAGTTATTCAAATTTAACATCTCAGTCACATTTTTCCCTTTTTCCAGAACTCTGTCTTTTCCCAGCAACCCTAGAGAGCAGCTATCTGGTTCCCTGAATGCACACTTACTTGTTCTACTCTACCTATACACTCCTTGCTCACAAGGCTTTCCCAGGCTGGAGACTGTAACATTTAATTAAACATTAATAGGGTACTAAGCCCAAATTGAGAAACTTCTCTCAATTAGTTTTAAGATGAATTTTGATTAATTTATGAGTAAGACTATATGCCTTGGTCTTCTTTTATAGCAGGCAAATGGACTGTGTAGCTTATAGCTGCCTTACTGGTACAATATTGTTTGCACTTAGACGAGAAAGAAAAAAATTGCTTATGACCAAAATTTCATTTCCCCCCGCCCCCCACTAAAACTGATGAAATCAAACCAGGAAACAATGAAACTAACTTATCTAGGGAGACTGTTTGTTTTCCTTGCACTGTGCACACTTCATGCTATGCAGGATTCTTATTCCTGCATCTTTTTTGTGGCCCGGATACATTTCTCAATCATTTAACCCTTGCCTACAGTGAAGCCATGTAAGCAGGGATTTCCCTGGCTGTATAATGTCCTATGTGCTCCCTTTCAAATACAGATGCCCATGCAGATGGTCCTGGTATCTTTTTCCAAAAGAGCATCTCCTCTTCCCTGTGAGGGTTAAGGTGCATATGGCCAATCATGTGCATTTAATTGGCTAGGAAAGTGGCTTTTAGGAGATATGTAATGTCTAAATATATATCTATACAGCAATTTGGTGAGTGAGGCAAGCAGCAGAAAGTACTATTGACCGTCAATATGTCAGGTAAGAGAATAATCCAGCTGTAAACCTCATCTTGTAACCATAAAATCCTACAAATAAACAACTATTTGCATATACAGGATCTAATAGAAAAAAACCCCAACAAAACAACTCCATGGACTGGTACTTTTCATGTCATGTAATCCAACATGAAAGGTTCTTTGAGAAGGTCATGGAGTCTGCCCCCCCTTAAATTCAGTGGCTGCCCTGCTGACTGAAGGTACTCTTATGTCAGATGCTCTGCCTTGGGTTGTGCTCTTCCTTGAAAAAAACCCATCAGTCAGGACTCAGAAAACTAACAGGACAACTAGAATAGTTAGGAGAGAGAAGTGTGTTCCTCCTCATGCTCTCCACACAGAGAAACATGTAAACATCTACATTTCCACATACAGATCTCTGCATACGAGAGGTGGAGGGCAGTGCACGTATAAATAAATACAAGCTTTGCATCCAACAATTATTCTGTATTTGCCAGGAATTTCAGCCTTATTTTTATTTGAACATGATTATGAACTCTTGGTAGGAAAAAAGAAATCAAGAAGCTCACAGAATGAAGGCATTATTTCCTGCACTTAAAATATCACTGAATTTTGCATATATAGAGAAGGGCATTCTGGAAGCGTCCAGTTAATTTATAGCCTCTAGAGGGCTCCTGACACCTACACACTGTCAGGGTTACCCATGTCTGCAGGACAATGGACTAAGGAACTAAAATAACCGATATTGTAGAGGAAATGAGAAATTAATTTTAATTTTAATTTTTTTGGTATATGATCTGATGAGTTTAATCACAGAAAAATTGTGTTAGCATAAGGCTAAAATCAAGGTGATGAGCTAGGCAAGATGTGCTAGGCAATCAGATGTCTCTTTAAGAGATCAGATTCAGCTATTATTTGTTATTATTTCCTTTTGTAATTTCTTTAATCTTTCTTTTTATTCTTCTTAATTGATAGTGTTTGTTGTAGAATGTGTGAGGAACATGTATATGATAAGTGGAATAAGATCTATCTTAAAGCCCCTGTGAGCTGTGATTGAAAATGTTTGTTATACCTTGTGTAACTCCTCAGGAATGTCTGATCAATATGTCTACATCATACACAGCATTTCATGATAAGAAGAGCTATTTTTAATAAAGTGGTATGTGTTGAGGCACCTTACTTTTATCCCTTTGGCAGACAGATACATATCAATCTTATATATTTTCTTTGTGTAACAACAATTGTCAGGGCTCTCCTCAATGCAATATTCTTCTCTAACTTCTCCTTATCTGGTCTAACAGCTTGGGATGGCATAAACATCCTATTAGTTAGTGACAGGAATCCCTTCCTTGTCTGGAATAGAAGTTTAGGTAGCATCTATTTAGTCATAAAGTGTATCTTGCAGCAACAGGAGGTTTTGGGGCCTTTTCCTTTACCCTCATAATAAATCTAGGTGCATGACATTATGCTAAGATGTTAGGAAAATTTAAATTCTTCCTGAGAGTTCTTTTTCACTTTGACTCAAGTATGTCCAGAAATTATGATTTTAAATTTTTTTTAAAAATCTGATCTTTAATTGAAATCCATTCAGTAGATGAGGCCATCAGCATAGCTTCTTATGAGAGTTACAGGAAAGAAAGTGTGTAGGAAAAAAAGGTGACCACATAAGCCTACTTAGGAGAACAGATGTAATGGAAGATACTGCATTTTTTGTGTCTGACTAATGGTAGATGGAAGAACAAAAATTTTCAATTCCAGTTTCTCTTCTTGGATTAGTTTCTCTGTCTCCACCTTTTTGGTTTTTGTCTTTCATTATCCTTGGTAATAGCACAGGATTAATTAACTAATGACACTGAATCTCGTGCATAAGAGGCACCAAGAACCCCCAGTACAGCTTGCTATATTATTATTTGGTTTCTGCTCTCTGCAGGATGTAGATTAATCACTTTCTTTTTAAAAGTAAAACAAAGTTCCCTGATGTATTTTTCTACTTACGTTGATCATTGTTAAGCTGTAGTTTCAGTTATTGCAAATATCAGAGAGGAACCTGAACTGATTGTAAATGGTATTCTGAATCAATTGATTTATAATTTCAAACCATAATTCAATATGTTTGGTAGTGCAATTCATACTTCAAATAATCCCCCCCCCCTTACTATATTGTGCTGCTCTTCATGTGACAAAGATTAGAATTACAGTGGAATTAATTTAGTGAAATATTTAAGCAATTATTCTAAAATTTAGGACAAACTTCCAGCTAATTTGGGAAGCTTTGTAGCTGTGCAAATACTGCCTGAACCTGCCTGAATCAGAGATCTCGTGTGATAGCCTGCTGTTTCTTTGGGATTCAATTAAATTTCTTGGGTGTTTTTTCTTTTTTTAGCCCTTGTGTTCAATGCCAGAAAGTGCACATTCCTTAAGGAAACCTAAGAACCACAGCAGTGACAGTAGCTGTGATAGTGACAACAGTGTGTATGAATCAGGAGAAGAAACTGAAAAGGAAGATCACAATGAAAAAAAAGAGAAAAAAGTTTCATATGATGTTGAAGAAAATAAATACAAATCTTTGGAACGATCAGGTAAGTTAAATGATCACTTTTCCAAGGAAGTCTGGCATTGACAATGAATTATATTAAATTGCTTAATCTGTTAGAATGTGTCAACTTTGTATCTCAGGGTTGAACAGTGGTTTTCTGGTTTAAAGAAACTGTTTCAGTTTCTTTAAAATGTTTTCTAAATAAACATGTACTGTGTTATTTTTTATTTTATTGGAATATTGTCTCAAAGAATTTTATAATGTAGTTGCATATGTATAATGCTGCTTCTAAAATTTCATTTTTCATAGCAGCATTTTTTTAGCTGAAAACTGAGTTTAAAAATGGTGTAACTATGCCTTAACAAATCAGAGATACTGAATCTGCAAATATGGGATCCATTGAGCAAATTTTCTCTCCTGTTTCCATATCTTGATAGTCAGGAAAACACACACAGAAGTCACATACATTTTGACCTAAAGATCACATGCCCTCTCTCTTAAATCTCATGCATGTTATAGTGGATTGGAGTCTGGTTAAAGCTGAGTATTAGGAAGAAATAAATGTTCCTATAAGTATGTAAATTCTGTATTATGAGGGGATCTGACACGACTGACTTCTACATAGATAGGTGTTAGTCAATGCACATTGTAGTACAACATCTGTGCACACATTGGTCATATGTGTTGTTAGTTACAAAGACTGAAAAATGAGTGTTAAGAAAATAACAAGTAATAACATCATTAATTTGATCTGTCTGCAGGTAGAATGAACTGCAAACCTTCAAATAAAAATGTAAAGTCTCCATCATATTCGTCCCCCACACCATCCACAGGCCCAATAAGGCGTTCAGTGAGCTGCCCTCGTTCCATATCAATCCTCACTATGCAGTCCCAGGGAGCTGAGCAGCGCCCCTTTTCAGCCAAAGCATCTCTCCAAATGCAGAGAACAGCCTCTGTGAACAGGTCTCACTCTTTGAGTCGGAGCCCATCTTCAGCCAGATTCCCTCAGACAGCCACCTCGGGAACTATGAACTCTTCAGGGGTGAGTTAACATAGTGGTTGCATTCAAAATGTGTTCCATTCTTCTCTAAAACTCAGTAAATACACTAGTAATTTTTGCAACATCAGAAAACTTGAGGTACTGTAGTCGAGATTGTTTTGACAGACACTTGAACATATAAGACCTGTGTGTGAAATGGGATGAGTGCCAGCTGTGATGTCTCAGTATTCCTGGTGCAGCAATACAGATGTTACATTTTGTAGAAATAGGTTTCTTAAGAGAATGGGAAACCTTCACTTTGTGAATGGGAACCCTTCACTCCTAAACAGCCTTTTGAAGACAGAAAGGATCATTACCTCTGTTAAAAATGTTCTGTGATTTGTTTGGGGGCTCCTGGTTCTGAAGTAGGGCTGTACCAACCTTCAAAATTTTTACAGTAACAAAAATACATCCAGATTTCAAACCCAGTGTATCGTCCAAGAGTAAATACATTGTGCCAGGATAAAAAATTAGTAAGTTTTTGTATGGCTGTCCATTGTAGAAGATGGTGAGATTAATTTTCAACCTACTGGACCTCTTTTGCATATGCTATACCACTGCAGTAGAGCTCTACTTCCAAAGTAAACAGCTGAAAATTTATACAGTGCTTGTGGTCTTTGGGATTTGCCACTGAAGTAACTGACTCAGAAGCCATTCTCTTTTTTTAAAAAAGAAGATAAAGTATTTTTCATTTGAATCCTCTCCTTGAGACAGACAAGCAACTGGCGCAAAAAATAAATAGATCAAACACTTTTCATTGTTTAGAATTTTTGTGGTTTGTAATACTTTTCACAGTGTACTTCTGGACCATGTATAATTTTTTCATTTTGTTAGCAGATCCTCTTTGGTATCTCCTTCACAGTCCAGGCATTTCTTCTTTTGTGTTGGGGTGATGGAGCCCATATTCACTTATCCCTAGGCAGTGTTGGCAAGGATCAATCCCCAGCCTCACTCAGGACTGCATTGCCTGCTGGTGCCAGAGCATTTCCATTTGTGCTTTGATGCCTGACCTATGTATTTCATCACCCAAATAATTTGTACGGAGATGGGGCAAAACAAATTTACACTTTTAACCCGTATTTGCAGCCTCTCTGTATTGTGGTGGGCTTTGATTGTGAGCAATCCTTTTGTAATGCTAATTAACTTGCTTCATAGTATTTACTATCTCTAATCGTCATTTTTATCTGGCAGAATGCTCATTGTTTTGCCTGTGAGGCTTTGTCTAGATGAAAAAGGGTCCTTTTAAAATTGTGTGCTGACATCTTGTGAAATACTCTTTAACATGGTTTTCCATCTTTAAAGTCAGCTAATGGAATTGGAAAGACATTAAGATTGTGTCTTCACAACAACGTGTTAAAGGTATTTTTTATTGCATTAGCTATCTCAAGTTTAAAAAGTACCCTTTTATCATCACCATGTACCCTGAGAGTTTAATGAGACCGTGCTAATATGGATTTTTCTATTCACATTAACTTTATATCAAATACAAATTACTGAAAGATTAAAAGCAGTCTTTCACCATCTGATGTTAAAAATGGGCTACTTGCTTAAATTAACATTAGTTAGAAAGCATACTCTCTTTTTCATTGAGAAAGCTCCTCCACAGAAATGATCTTGATCTTGATGTGCAGAACAATTACTTTGGGTGATAGAGCTTAGGTCATGCTTCCTAAAAATGATGTGAATAAAATTACTTACAGAATGGATAAGAATTACTTATAATTTAGCAATGTATTCTGAATGGAACTCTGTTCATAATTATTTTGGCAACTAAGAATAATATATATTACTGCTAGAATAACATTAAAATTGATAAACTGTGACTTACTAAGAAGAAATCATTTGTGCATGATAAAGTGTTAGTTTATCTATCCTTTGGGCAAGAAAAGAGCAGTACACTGCCATTTTTGGAGTCTGCTGAGATCCAAATGTTCTAAACGTAGGGAAACAAAATTTAAAATAAATCATTTACAGTTGGGAATTACAGACAAATTCTTATAGGATTTATAAGCATAAGTGGATTTCAAAATATTTGCTATCTTATTATTTCAGCCATATTACCATGTATGAAATACCAGAGTATTATTTTTTGTGCTTGAAAATCTTAATCACTCACTTAATTAAAAATATCCTTAAGTACTGTAGTTGATACAGAATACAAAGTTTAGAAGCGCCTAAAAATTTTCAATTTCACTCTTGAAAAATGCTAAAATTAGACTGACTTGGTCTTGCAAATGTGAAAATGGAAAAGTATGTGAAAGTAATGAAAGAGGATCAGAAACACTTCTAACTAGTGTGTCATGTTTTAAAGTAGACCCCCAAATCCTCCAGAGATGGTCTTCTGCTGACCCTGCAGGGGTTCAGATCAGTGTTGGTGTAAAAACCACTGATACTTGAAACAAACCTCTGGGCAACTGGAGGCCGTGTCAGACCTCTTACTGACTAAAGCAGGAGAAAAGTGGCCTTTTTAATGCTTCCTGAAATGTGGGCCCTGTGATATATTGCCTGTTTATGTTAAATTGTTGAAGTGACAAACTGAAAGGATGCTTTTTATGACTAATAGTATTTTTTATTATGTTGAATTTAAATTCAAAGTATGTTATCTCAGTTTCAAATTTATACTTTAAATTGTGGCACCATAAATATGGAATATATGTTTGTTTATTCTGTTTTAAACAAACAAACATTTTAACTGTTTTTCTTGGATTTCTTGACAACTCTCAGTAATGGTGATGCATTAATGTATGTGATACATATTAGTTCTGTATTAGATAATATGTCTATGCACTTTAATAATATATTTTATGTCACTCTAGAATTTTTTTTTTGTCAAGCAAACATCTTTGTAATGTGATTTAATGGCACGCTTAAAATGTTTCCTCTGCTTTGTGTTGGCTTTTAGAGTGAGTCTTTGCTGCAACAGAAAACAAAAGAGCAAGAAGTTGCTTTGACAAAGGAGACTCTTCTCCGTATCAATGACTTGAAAGTAAGGTTCCCAGGAAAAACAAATGAAGAATCTGAATTAATTATAGAAGATGTAAGTATCTATAAATAAGAAAGAACAACAGGCTAGACGCTGTTTAGGCTACTGAAATGAAGGAAAGTAGAAAGCTCAGTCTATGATTCATTAGCTCCTGTGGCCTTAAAACTTCCAGAACTCAGGATAACTCAAAAGAATTTGAAAGCTTGGAACTTTGCATCCTTTCTGACCTTAAAAGAGCAGCACTGAAAACATTCCTGCGTCCTTATAAAATATGTGAGAAATAATCAGGAGGGTTAGGAAAATTCAGTTTTTCATTGTAGAGAGAGTTCAAACTTTTAACTAAGCCAGGAAGAATGTTACAATTCATATTTCATCTGAGATTGTTAAAACAGACCCTGACCTGTTTAACTTGCTCTCAAGCAGGCATACTAGAGAACTCAGAACGGTATGCTGCAGACAGAGTGGGGGTTTGAGGGTCATAAAGAACACCAGTCACGGGCTTTTGTCTCTTGTAGTCTACCAGATTTGCCTTTCTCACATCTAATGTTGTCCTGAGCCTTGTAGTTTGGTATCAAAGACATGTGAAACAATGCCAAAATAAAGGTCAATTAAACCCCAATACTTATAAGCAGAAATTTCATGGTGTCTAAATACCTTGTAAATATTTAATGCAAAGAAGCTAACAGGATGGAAAGCAAAAAATAAAGATGGATGTTCTCTTCTCATTTTGGAAGGAAAATGAAAGGATTCAAGCTAACACCTGTACTCTGATGTAGTGATCACAGTCCTTGATGTGTTAAAATTCTTCTGATTTATTATGTGGCCAGAAATGTCCTGAGCTCTGTGAGCTTCCAGAATGTTGATGATGTTTCTAGCAATCTCTGCAGCTACATTGGAGTGGGAAGGAATTCTTCTGTAGTGATGGTTGATTTGGTGCTGGTGGAAGATAGTACTCCCAACCAGCAGGTTGGGTTTCTCAGCAGCAGAGCTGGAACGCTCCATGAGACGCTGTCCCTGATGCCCGAGTGCGCGGTTGGTTCTGCGCGAGCCGGCTGCGAGCGCTCATCTGGTGCTGCTTCCTCACCCAGCGCCAGCCTGGGCAGCCCTGCACCTTCCTGGGGCAGAGCTCCTGTAGAATTCATCTGGCCATAACCAGTTCCTGATGGGAAAGAGTTCATCACAGAGGAAACTGAGTGCTGGCAAGACAGAACTTGTTGAAGGTCTGGAGTAGAGTAGAAAGATAAAATAACAAAAAGAGAATAAAAATGTATGTTTGCAGCTTGAGCTATTTTGGTAGCGCTTAGATTTTGTGAAGGGAGAGTGTTGCAGTTCATATGTGCTTATTTATAGAAAGGATGACTTCCAGGTATGTCCAATGTCCCATTCACAGTAAAACCCCTCACTATTTAATCAGGTCAGCAGTTAGGCATTCTTGAACTTGCTACTCTCAAAAAATCTGAGCTGAGTCAGTCAAGACGAGTTTCTAACTGCTTTGTAGTGTAAGATTGTCAGAATCAGCTAGAAAAGAGGGTGGTATTAAACTGAAGCATCACACAGATCTTTGCAAATGTTGCCCCACATAAATTTGCAAATATTTTGCTATTTCTTTTAGAGAAAACTTCTCACAGCAGTCTTTAAGAGGCTCACTTTTTTAAGGGTTAGGAGTGCTCATGAATAAAAGACCAGCTTTCAGTTGTTTTCATGTGTAATTTTTATCTTGTGCTTTACAATGACCACAGATTATGGATAATTGGAAGTATCATAAAACAAAAGTGTCATCCTATTGGTTGGTAAAACTGGATTCAGCAAAGCAACGAAAAGTAAGTGACATATTTCATTTTCAGAAGGTCATCTAAAGTAGATGCATAGCAGTGTTTCTATAGGTGTGTTGCAGTAGCTGGGGGTGACTTGAGATGCAAAACACAAGGTTATTGGTAGTAACATAGATATGCATTAATTCAATTAAAGGACTTCAATTATGCTGCTCCATATTTGGAGAAGCCTGATTTTTCTGGATTATAATTTAAAAATCAATTTCTCAAAAGATTAGTCTTCTAAAAAAGAGGCAAACAAATAAATGATTAGCCTAAGTTCTAGCTAATGTTCTTAGAAGGGTATTCACTTGGCAGATTTGATTGATAAGGGCTACACCAGTCAGCAGTTTCAGACCAGGCATATTAAAACTCCATTAGAGGTAGTGATACTGCACTTGGCTGTTGGAGTATTTGACCCACAGTGTTAGAATAGATCATGCTGAATAAAAAATGGACCTACCAAGCAAAGAATTTTCTCCTTTAAGCATTATTTCTGAAAGTCTCCAATAGAGGGTGGTTCTGCCCTTTATTTGACTGGCAGTCATGTTAAACCAAGTGCACGTGTACAAAGTCAGGATGACAGAGATTGATGTGCCAGGTTGTTACTTGCCAAAACTGCACAATCAGAAACGGGGACTTTTTGCTCTTCTTGTGAGGACATCTTTTACAACTTTAGGAGACTTATAATTCCTGAAGCACTAGTGAGCCCTTCATCTTTGCTTGCACTGGAAATGATTTGCCTTTTTTTTTTAAACTGCTTTTAACCTCAATCCCTTCAAGCAATCAGATAGTTATTCTTAGAAGGGTAGTTTATAAAAACGGATTAACTTTGACAATGACATTGCAGCTGAGGACTGCCAAATGTCTTTTGTTGATTTGAAAGAAGTATGTTTTATATTCCAATGAGGTGGGTGAAGGAGAAGTGAGCAAGGTGGAGAATATTTATGCAAGTAAGAAATCTGTCTCAAAGGTACCTTTCACAACTTTGTGAAATACAAAACAGAATCTCAGTCCCCTTCATTCTTACTTACTGGGAAATTCTAAGACACAAGAAGAAAATACCTGGGCAATGTACTAGATTGCACAATGTTCATACCTGACAGCTGTATTTGCTTAACAATTCAACACGATATAGAAAAATTAAACTTACACTTATATTCTTAGTGTGCAATTTTCTGGCATTACAGCATGGGTACAGGAGGCATTCAGAAGTAAGTTGAGAGTAAACCAATTAAATCAATTCATGTTAAAAAGAAATTTAACCTCTATGCTGAATGCAGCTCAGCCTTTATGCTCCTGCATTTCAATGTAGTCCATATGTAATAAATCCATGGTGTGCCGATAAATGTTTGTATTTTAAATATCTTGCTGATTATTTTCTTACTGATTTCACCACTGTCTCTTGCCAGGTACACTAATATGATTTGATACAGGGTAACATGAAGCTTAAACAAACATTAAACCAAAGGCAGCTTGTAGTTTTCCAGGACATTTTAGTTTTTATAAAATACATGGTATTTTACAAGGGAGTATGAAAACAAGACATAGTGCTTGTGTTAATTAAGTTACTTCTAGTCTTTAATTGTGTCAATTTTGTTTCTTTTTACCCTTTTTGTCATTTAAATGAGCTAGTATTGAACAGACTGAAAAAACCAGAAATAAACTTTTCAGTAATAAAAATAAAATACTTTGATTTGGCTTTGCAAAATGTTACTAACAGAAAGAACATAAAATAAAAGTTGGCTGATGACTGCACAGAAATGAACCCCAGACCTCTGTAGGAATGTACAGGTATGCAGTCATATGTACAGGGATAGCTGTCTGTATGCATGCTGGGCATCAGCCATCAGTTGGGTTTTGGTTTTGCAAAATGTCTTTGAGTTACTTGGAATGTTTTTTCCCAGGTTCTGGATATAGTCAGGACAAGTGTCCGTGCAGTTCTACAGCACGTCTGGAAAGCTCCAGACATTGAAAATCTACATCTCTACCGCCTTTTTAACCGTCTGTTTAATCGCTTACTTTGGAGCCACGGTCAAGGCCTATGGAACTGTTTCTGTAATTCAGGGTAAGCCCATTTTTCTGTTCTTCTTCTTCATAACTTCACAATTACAATCAATGCTTCCATATTTTGTTGCTCATTTTCATTCACAAGAATGATGTAATACATTGAACTTGTTTTAAAAGCACCTTAAGATATATAGTATAATTAAATCTAGCAATCAAGGCCAACCTTTTCAGAAAACATGTAGTCAAACATTTAGTAATGTATTTACAAATTTAATAATCTAAGGAAAAAATATAATATTCAAAATATTTTAGCCTTAAGTCAACTCTTTTGCTGGATGGTGTATGATTTTTAAGCCAGACCACTGTGTCAAACATGGACTTGCCATCAAGAGAAATCACAGTATCTATTTGTGCTCCAGACTCACAAGGAGAGTTCAGTCACAAGTGCAGATGACATCTCATGCCAGATGTAATGTAACTCCTGTGATTTACTAATAAACAGTTCAAATTTCTGTGCTTGATTACATTCACTGTTTCCCATACTGGTAGAAAGTTAAGTAGATGCAGAATATTAAATGTCCATGTAAGCAGGTGTTTTTGTTTTGGGTAGCAAATAGAATTTTTTTACAGGGAAGAAAAGATCTGGACATATAAACAAATTCAATAACCTGTACTTCAGAATCTGCTTTCCTGAAATCAAAGGCATTGGTAGAAATACAGGCTTGGGGGATCATATCAAGGGTATTAAAAAATTCCTCCCACCCACCAATTTAGTAATAAAATAAGAATACAAAATTTAAATAATAAATATATTGCATACAAAAAAGAACATTTTCTCTGTTAGTATATAAAATGTATAAAGAATGGGGGGGTGGTTGTTAGCTTGCATAAGTTGTTCTAAGAAATGTATTGAAAATGAACTACAACAATTAATATGCCACTGGATATTGTATGTACAAAGGAATCAAGTCAATATGTTGTTCACATATAGTCATTTATCATACATGGACAACTTGCACATTACCCTTGTTAATTGTTTCCCAAGAAAATGGGTAACAAGAAGAAGAGGGATCTGAGGTATCCAAAAGATCAACAGGTCTTTTATCATCATCTCATTGCTGAAGGCTTGTTGTTGTGGAAGCTGTTAGAATTCTTTACAATTTTTTCTTTCCTTCATGCTAGCAGAGGTGTGTAAAGTCTTGAGTACAAGCTCAATTCTTTTGTTGTCATAAAGTATTATAAGTGGAGTTATTCTTTGACAAAGATCCAGTTCCTTGTAAGAGGAGCTGTTATATAAAATATTCTAAAAATACTGTAGAATGCATAAATATCCAGTATGTATAACGATCACTCTGCATGTAAAACACTTGTTACACATAATACAGAATTCATGGAAGAAAACAAAAAGGCTGTTTGCACCTTGCCAGTATGTTGCTTATTCAGTCACAAGCATCCTTCTTGCCCCCTAACACACAACTGAGAACTCATGGCAGTGGATCTGTAGCAGAGTTCAACTTTTCGTCACTCTTCCCCAAGAGTTCATTGTATCATTTTAAAGACCAGACTGGAATACACATAGGATGTGTGTAGAATCTGGAGAAACATGTTGGGAAAGAGGTATGAATGTGCTGATTCAGAAACAACATTACTATATGACAACACATTAAGGAGTGTAGTGTGTTCACTATTCATAAGATAGATATCTTGGGAGAAGAGTGGAGCTGATGGCCTTAAGGTTTCCTCTTGCTGGTTGGATCTCTGCTCGGTATGTGCTATTTTAATGAAAAGAAGGAACAAATAAAATCTCTGTGAAAAAAAGGTGATGTAAAGGATTTCATAAAGGTTCATTTTTTTTACTGTATAGTAAAAAATTAAAACTAATAGAAGAAAACTAGAAGAACCAGTTGACTTCAGATGATTATAAAAAGAATAACACGTGATTAACCACATTGCACAATCCAGTATATTACTCTTTTTTGTATCTGGTGAGGAGTCTGATTTCTTACTAATGTATGGAAGCTAAAGTTACAGCATAACCAATTAAATTTGGGAAACAGAATTCTGATCCCTGTTGATGGCAGTATAATGGAGAATAAACTGAATCTGTCTAACACATGGAGGAAGTTGCACAGGCACATTTATATGAAAGCTCATTAAAATTCATGTGTATGTTTCCAAATCTCAGCTTTTGTTATGAGGGTAACTATTTAGTACTAGTTCATAGTCAGCCACAGTTGCAGCAGGCCATATATTATTTGTCACTGAAAAAATGCCACTTAACTGTCGAAATGTTAACACAAAGTCCAGAACCTAAGGAATTTATCAGGAAAGTTTCTTCTACAGGATTTCTGAGTGAATGGAGTGAATTATAATATAATTATGTGTAGCTATGTGAATCTGTTGAAGGAATGTAATACTTGGACTGTCATCTTGCTACTTTCTACCAACATGACTTCATGGGGAAAGACTGAAGACAATAGATTAATTTCTGTGTAAAAATACATGTGGACAGTTCCCAGACAGAAAACAATTGAGAAAAAATATATTAAAGAAAAGTAGTACTATATCTCAATGATCTTAAGAGGTCATTTCCAACCTAAATGATTCTATGATTATTCAGTTTGTGAAACTAAAGTTTTGATGTATACAAACAATACTTAAACAATTGTATGAATAATAATTACAGACAAATGCTTGCATCTTTGAAATTTATGTTTGCAATGAAAATTCTGTAGGACTGAATGTTTTTCAGCTGGAACATACCATCTAGACAGAGGAGCCAGGCTGACAAATCAGTTAGCTATACACACAGCTCATCTTTTAGTCATTAATGGTCTTAATTCCATCCTCATCATAGAATCATTGGCTCATACAATGTTAAGGGGTTGGAGTGGACCTTTAAGATCATACAGTCCCAGCCCCCCAGCCATGGACAGGGACACCTCCCACTAGACCAGGTTGCTCAAGGCCTTTTCCAACCTGGCTTTGAACACTGTCAGGGTTGGGACACCCACAGCCTCCCTGGGAAACCTGTGCCAGTGTCTCACCACCCTCACAGTGAAATGCAGCTTAGTTTAAAAAAATCTTACTAGGCAGGAGTGAGCTTGCTGGTTCTGTGATGTTGTTTGAAGGATGAACTTTCTACACGGGCATTGTGAAATCTACTGCTGCCCTCCGTGGGCAAGGCTAAATTGGCCTGGATGCTATGTTGAAGCCAGATGCAGCAAATTTTCCTCACTCTCTGAAGTGCTTCTTTCATACACAAACCAAAAAGCTCAAGCTTGCAAACCATCTGTCCTACTGGATAATAATTTTGTCCAAAAAAATTCTTCACAAGCACCACGTTGCCTTTTAAAACAGACTGAATGATCTATAATTTGGTTGGAATTTTGCTGAGATGTATGAAGAGGACTATTTATTGTAGTCTTCTGTGCTGAAATACATCTGATTTATATGGATGTGGTAGTCCTTGGTGGCTTTTTTCTTCTCAAAGAAAAATGGCATCTTAAGAAAACAAAAGGAATTTTTCTATAGATGTACTTTGCAAGTTGCACTTAAGTGGAGATAGCCAGCCCATGTGAGCAGAGGAAATAATAAGCAGTATTTGAATGACTAAACTGAGAGACTCTCTTCATATGATTTTTTTGGATAGGGAAGTAGAACACGTACTAATTTCCTGTAAATTAATTTCATACTTGTTTCTTGGTATCCTGTACTTAAAATTAAAGTATTATGCTGTGTGAACATTTAGAAATAATTTATTACCTTTATTAATAAACTTTATTAATAATATATTTATTATATATAAATATAATTTATTATATATAAATATATTCATTATATATTAATATTTATTAATTAATAACTCTTCATGTGCTAAACCTAAGTAATGGCTCTGTAAACATTTCAGGGAACAAATGAAATGAAAAATGGCAGTGGACATTTCCCATACAAAGATTAACTTCTTACTTTGTGTTTTGGACTCAGCATCTGCCAGTATTTGTGTTAAATAGTATAAACCTTTCCTGTACCTTTCCTGCAAGGTTGTGTTTTTCCTCTTGTTCCTCTGTTGTTAAATCTGATATAAAGCAATAAAGCTCTTAGATTGCAATTTGTGACAGAGACCACGAATTTGTTTCTTTTTCCTTAGGAGCTCTTGGGAAACCATATTCAGTAAAGGCTCAGAGGCGCTGACTCCGGAGCAGCTCCAGTGCTGCCAGCGAATAGTACAGCTTTGCAAACACTGCCTGCTGGTAGTTTACAAACATTCATCAGATTCAAGAGGATCCCCAACTGGGATGAGCCACCACTGGGATGATACAAGGTATAAATTTGAATATTTTCCTCCTTAGTTATACATATAAAGGATAGTACTGGAACAGGTTTTATTCCATGTTGCTACCACTAAACTTTTCTCTAAGTCTGGTTCCCTCTGTATTTAAGAAAAAACCCCACCAAACTCCCCAACATTTCCCTTGATCCTGACTTTCAGTCATTCTAATCTCACTACCTCAGACATGAAGTGCTGCTAAAAGAAAACTGGACATACACACCTTGTATGTCTAATTAAACTTCTGTAAACTTGTGTACATCTTGTACACTCATTAAACTCCTGATTGCCTACTGCCTAATTAGCTGCAGCAAAGGCTTTCCACAAAGTGAACTGAAAATCTCCTTTCTTCCCCTTCTCAGATCCCTCAAAGTCAATGTTTCCAGATTTGCATTCCTAGAGGTATCCTAACATGTCAGATACTTCTGGCTTCACATTCGCAGTGGGCTACTATAGGGGCACAGCTCCAGCCAAGGGTCAGGTAAGTGCCATCTGATTTACTGTATTGCACAGTTTTGCAATGTTGATTTCCAAAATCTATAGACCAAAGGTTTTATTATTCCATCTTAAAGCGCATACATATATTTTCAAACCTTGCAAAACAGCATCATATAGTAAAAGAATTATTTGGCACTTACCTGATTCTCCACTGGCTGGTTTAGTTCCCCAACTGGATACAATAGGGGTTATAATATTATCAGTGTAGGGGTTACTGAGACTACTCCAACTATGGCAGTCAATAATTTGTAATTAAAGAGTCATAGACAGAGAATTAAATGTCAGTTTTAAGTTACTTAGGATCCAAATTCTATCCCATTTTAATTATTGTGTATATGAAAATTACAAATGCTTGTTTATATGAAATATCTTGCATATATTGTTTCATAGGAGGGCTTTGTGATTTATGCATTATGTGAAAAACAATTTTTTGATGTATTATCTATTAAACTTATTACTTAATTGCTTACTTGATATAGTTCAGATTAGTTATTTGATACACTGGACCCATGCATTATTGACATGTGGATCTTAAGACACTTTAACATAGTTTAAAGCCAACCAGAAACTAAATTTGTTTGATCACAGCAAAAGTAGAAGTTAGCCACAAACCAATCATATTCAATATTAAAGCCACTGAGTTATAGCAGGAGTATGGTAAAGTCATTTGGATTAGCTAAGACTAGACAGTATCAAAGTTTTTAATGCCTTTATAGTTAATACTGCAGAAAATTTTACATAATGACCAACCACAAGCTATTCAGATTACTCTAATGTAGATCAGATTACTCTAATGTACTCAACTAACAGGCTTGCTTTTGGAATGCAATGAAAGAGATGGTCCAAGAGAACTTTCTTGTCTCCAGTTTCTGTATTTCTTTGGATGCTGAATGGAAGTTATTCATAAACTTCATAGGCTGGAGGAATCTAAGCCCTCTGTATCCTAAATATCAGTAATGGAGTGTCAAGACAACTCTGATTAAAGTTACAGTTAAATATTTCATCTGTATACAGCAATATGCCAGTTAACCATGATATTCTCAATTTGTGAAATGAAAGACACACATGGAAATAAATTCTCTTGTCTGTTACAGCCCACAATTGTAAGGGTAATGAACTACTTTTCTAGAAAGTAGAAACTTCTTTTCTAGAAGTGGGAGAACCACAATACCAATTCACTTTTCACTTAGGTTTCTGTTTTTAATGAATCTCCACTACTAATAATAATTTCCCTGACTCTCCATGAAATTGTGTGGTGCAAGAAAATATGAGAGTAAAATGTAATAAATGTATGAGAAGTCAATTTTTTCAAGACTTTATAAAATCCAATTTGAAGAACTTTGGTTTTGCTGAGCACAGACAAATTTTTTATTTTGTTTGTGTTTAAGAAACAAAAGTTTGAGAAACTAAAGCTCTCACAGTTTACAAATAGATAGCTCTTTAGCTGGGAAAATTTATTTGTACAGGGCTGATCAAAAGATAATGAAAACTGCCACAGAATTCTTCAATAACTTCTCAAATTTCTTTTCAGTTCTATAATTATATCTCTTAACTGTAAATCCACTAAGTAAATGAAACAATAGGATTGCTCAAAAACGATACCAAAGTCTCTTAAAAAAAATAGCTAAAATCAAACTGTGTAAAAAGTCGTAAATTAACCTGTGTTACAAAAAAAAAATTTAAAAAAATCTACCACTAGGTCCTTACAGCTTGCTAAATGACCTTACCTATTACATGGCATATTCTCTGGGAAGTACTGGAGTTTTTTACTGTATCATCAAGCAAAGGCAGGACTTGGTCTGGTGACACAGTGAACTGTCAAGCTCACCACCAACCCATTCCAAATCAGACTTTATTTTTTCACAAATTCTTTAAAAAATATGTTGGTGATAAGGTTTTTCTCAAGCTTAAACAAAACACATGTGTGCACTTTCTTATACAGATTGTTCCTCTTGACACTATGATTCACTAGAATTTCACAACAATTTTTAAGCAATAATTTATACAATGTGTTGTGTTAGTCCATCCTAACACTGACATAATTCATTGTGAAATTCTGATTTAGTATGGATGTTATTTTTGCACACTTTATTGACTTCTACAATTAACTTTTAGTTAATTACAGCATGAAAATATTTAAGGATTAATATTAGGCATACGATAAACTGCTGTTTGTATTTTTAGATGAAATACAAGCTATAATATAGGTTGCCTCAATTTTAAGTAGTCACTGATGTGAATTGAATTACTAGGTTGTAGGATTGTTTCTTCTTTTACCACAGTAGTGATAACATGTCTATTCTTAGAACATTAGAGATGGAAATATTTTTTTGGTGTCTAATAATTTTTTTTTTTTACGATCCAACTTTTGATAAGATGGTTTTTTGCCCAGTTTAAATTAAACAGGATTCTGTTGTTTACACTGGATTCCTTTGTTTATTTATTTAATGGCTTGAAACATAAAAGACTGGAAAGATGTTTGATCCTCATACAACAGAGTTTAGATTCCTTTTCTGAGTTAGTTTGTGCCTATTGCCCTCTGTGTTTCATAAATAGCATTTACTGTCCTGAGTTTCCTGCACACACCAATTATAAAGTCTGGCACATTAACAACTAGTTCTTTTGCTCTTGAATGTTGCTTTGTCTGTAAACTTTGCTGTATTTTTGATATCCTTTCTAGGGGTTTATTGCCAAGACCTTCACTGTTCATCCTGAAACCATCCTCATCCAAACTTAGCTGCAGTCCATCTGGATCGCCTCGCCCTAACATTCTGTTCACACACAGATACAGTCACTTGTGAAGTAAAAGGAAATTGCTGTTTGTAAATAATAGCGCATAATTTCTTTTTTTTTTAACTTGTGATGGAGTTAACATAAGCACTGTTATATATTTCCTACCATCATATTATAATAAAATTTAGCTGAAAACCTACTGTAAAAGCATAGCTTTTCTGGGAACATAATAAACCTTGTTAAGTTGTTTACACACACATGTGAATGTGTAGATCTTGCTAGGTTTATAAGTAACTTCTTCCTACTAGAAATGTTATTTTTGCTGCAGAATATATGAAATGGAATTGTTCTTGAAGATTCTATTACAGTATTGCATTATTTTGTAAGTACAATACTTTGACTTGAAAAGTATTTATTGTAAACTATATTATTTATTGTCTCAAATGTCCTTTAATAAAGCAGATAATTAGAAAACTCTTGCAGAATAGTAAAACTGTAACAGTTATCAAAAATAATCTGATTAGTTCTTGGATATGTTTAAAATAAACCCCAAAACTCTGTAAGCCAAACCTAAAGCAGACATATTTTTATTTCTCCTCTGAAATGGCAAGATCTATTTAATACTGCTATTTTTCTTAAAGGACATGATTTAGTATCTTTTAGCCAAAGCGAAGGCATCTAGTACACAAACAATAAAATATCAGTTTAGCATTCACTTCCAAATTGGATTCTCGTAATAAAATGGAAGCCAATGTTTGTTTCCAGGTTTTCATTCACATTACCTGTATCCTGTGCCTTTAGGTTTCCTTTGGGAGCAAGCAGTCATCCTCAGCTCCACACGCATGCATAGTGCATAGTTTCTCTGTTACACTGCCTAAGTGGTAAAGCAGACATTTTTAGGAAATACTGCAGCTGTAATGTATTATTTAAAACTTAAACTAATTGGTTTGTTGTCGTTTTTAGCATGCATCCAGTATCTGCTGTAGAATGTATCTTTGCAATGGACAGTATTTTCTAGATTGCTGACACCTTTAAATGCTGGAAATCTAATTCACTAGAAAGCTCTCATTCACATCTAGATTCCTGAGGCTGGCTGAACAGCACAAACCCAAAATGAGCCAGAGCAGGAACCTAGTATTTACAGGATTTGTAGCCTGAAAACATCATTTGGGTTTTGATACATACAGCCATTCATCCCACCAAGCATTGTGCCATGTGAGCCTTATTCATTAGAGAAATAATTATTAAAGAAATCAGTTACTCTAGATTTAAAAATAATGAAGTTTTTTTATTTGAGTAAAGAACAGAGTAGTTATTATTTACCAAAGACCCGTGTACTTATGAATCATTTAACCCTGAAGCGTGTTTGTAAATTATCAATGTATTTCAGGTATACTTTAAAAATAATTTGGGGGCTAATTATCCTCAGGAAAAAGTATGTTAGTGTTTTTTGATATCCAGCAATTTAAGACAAATTTAAGAGACTTAAGAGATTTGAGATTGAAGTTGTATGGAAACTATTTTGTAAGAAGTTTTAGTCATAGGATATATAAAAACTGGGAATTTGGTTGAGATTTTTGATGCCTGTGCTGTAGTGCCTCAGCTCTAGAATTGCAGAACATATAACAAGAATATTTGTAAACAAATAAAAAAACCCTCTTGAGATTACCAGATCAAAGCAGTCTTTTGGTCTGGTAGAGTCTTTTTAATTTTTGTGGTAATATTAGTTCAATAATATAGTATGTTCACATTAATTGTATATCTCTTTTGGTCCATACAGTGACTATTAAAGCATACTCTGGCTATCTGTAACACCTAATAAAAGCTGTAAATTTTCTCTTCTTGGATGAGGCTTCCAGTGTATTCTACTTTTGGCCATAAGGATAAGATCAGCTTCCAGCTTAGCTTGCCAGACATAAACAGAGCTTTAGGAGAGGAGTTTCACGTGTCTTTTTTTTCCTTTAATTTTTTTCTAAACTACGCTATATGATTTCTGTTTTCAAATGCCAGTGCTGGGCCAGGTCAATCTGTACAGAATAGTCTGCCAAAAGAAAGAGGGCTACTAACCATACCTATGGACAAATCTAAGAAAAAAATTCATCTAGCATGTACAAAAGCAGACCAGATGGTGGTTTACATCTGACATGACTTAATACATTTGTATTTCTGATAACCTTTCCTAACGTGGTCATGTGTTCCTAATATAATGTGTGAATCAATACCTTCAATAAACATCATGCTACACTTTGCTGCAGCTCCTCAGACCCAGTGTGTGTGCTCTGCGGGTGAATTACGGGCTGCACCTGTAGCCCAGCTCCAGGTAGTGCCCTAGGTGGAAGCAGTAACCCCTTTCCTCTGCAAAACAGCAGCAATTTTGCTTTGTGATCAGACCAGTGATTCTAATGAGCCTTAATTAGTGGCCTTGAGCTCCTGCAAGCCCTGCTGTAGCAGCACCTGCAGCCTTTTGAGCCCAGGTCTGCCTGTCCCTCATCCTGGCCCTGCCACCCGGGCTCTGCTCAGGGAGCAGCCGCGCAGCCCCGCAATGTCTTCGGTAGCGCAGCGGGACCCCGGCTCTGTTTTCGGGTGCCGTGTGATGCCAAGCAAAGGAACACAGAGATGTTTCCAGCGGTGATCTTTACCCGCTTTCGACACGGCTGGAACGAGGTAATTATTGGGTTCAGTGGCGGGGTATCCCAGCCCCGGGAACGCGCCCGGTGCGTGCCCAGCTCTCGGCCCCTGCGGCCTCAGCCCCGGCCCGCCCGGCCCTGGGAGAGGCGCGGGGAGCGCTGGGCTCCTCCTTTATCCATAACGGCACCTCGAAAGACCCGCTGGCGGTTAGTCAGAAATATCGCCTTCTTTAAAATTTTTTTTAAAATTTTTATTCCCCCGGTAATTAGAGTTACACGGTTTTTACAGTTAATTAGTCGGGAGCGGGACCGGGACCGGGCAGGGGAGGCCGGGGAGCGGCGGCCCCGGGCGGGGCTGGGCGGCGGCAGCGCTCACCCGGCTCCGGGGCTGCGCGAACCGTGCCCCGGCGCTCGTACTGCCCCAGCCTAGAGACGGGCTCGGAAATGCCAGTTACTAAAAGTTACAGAGACTTCACGGCTTACTTGAGGACCAGAGCAAGGAAAATACCTTTTTGGAATTATTGCTTAAATGATGTTGGAGGAAATGTTACTTGAAGTTCATCATAAGGACACCTATTTGTAGAGCTTGGCCTTGGGTTGTTGTCCTGCCTCGAAAGACTGTCTTGTACTCATTATAGAAAAATTAGTCTCTAAGTGCTGACTCTCTGTACTGGAAAGTAAACAAATTACTCAGTGTTTAAAAGTACATCTAAAAGGTTTCTTATCTGTTCTAGGAGCTCTAGAACAAATTCACTTTTATATATAAAACCTTAAGTTTATGGTTTATGGTTATGACTTTCCCTGTCATATTCAAGTGAAAATATTAAAAATATACCCAGAGGAATCTGGATAGGCTGGATTGATCAGCAGGGACCAAGAGTATGAGGTTCAACAAAGAGAAATGCTGAGTCCTGCCCTTGGGTCACAGCGAAGCTCTGCAGTGCCACAGACTTGGGGCAGAGTGGCTGGAAATTGCCTGGCAGAAGGGACCTGGGACTGCTGGTCCACAGCTGGTGGGTACGAGCCAGCACAGGCCAGGAAGGCCAATGGCATCCTGGCTTATATGAGAAGGAGCATGGCCAGCAGGACTAGGACAGTGATTGTCCTCAGTCCTTGGCCCAGTGCTGTGTGCACTCTGGGCCCCTCAGTGCAGGAAGGACATGGAGGTGCTGTGGGGTGTCCAGGGGAGGGTCTGGAGGGTAAGTCCTATGAGGAGCAGCTGAAGGAGCTGGGATTGTTTAGCCTGGAGAAGGAGTGGGTTCAGGGGTGTTATTCTCTCTCTCTGCAGCTTCCTGAATGAAGGGTGTAGCCAGGTAGGGTCAGGCTGGTCTCCCAAGGAACTGGTGGCAGGACAATAGGACATAGTCTCAAGTGGTGCCGGGGCAGTTCAGGTTGGACATTTGTGGGAATTTCTTCAGAAATTATTAGACATTGCAATGGACTGCCCAGGGAGGTGGTGGAGTCACCATCCCAGGCAGTATTTAAGAAACACTTGGTTCCATGCTCTAGGTGACATGGGGGTTTTTGGTCACAGGCTGGACGTGATCTCGGAGGTCTTTTCCAACCTAATTGATTCTGTAAAAAAAAAAGAATTGCATTGACAGTTACAGCATCTAATTTAGGTGTTAGCAGATACGAGTATTTGCAAGTTAGCTTTGCATGCATTGTTAAACAGTTAACTTGAAGGTGTTGCAATGGGAATCCATTTTCAGGAGGAAATAATTTGCTGTTAAATGGCATTCTTACTGGCAAACCTTTCACTTCAGCATTTGCTAAAAACATTTGTAATTTTTTCTGTATGTGGTAAAATTCCCATGTGTTAGATTGTTATTCTGCATCTGTGTTCTTTGTTCTCTGCCAGCCACCTCTGTGCAGTTCCCTACATTATTGAAATCTCTTGTTAACATAGAGCAGTCATTGTTAGTGTGTAAATACCTGTAGCACTTTAGGACTCTTAGGGAAATGGGGGTAATTTTACTTTTTACGTATATGGAACAGAAGACTGCTTATGGGGAATCAAGGCAGGTGCGTTCTTGATGTTTTTAACATATCCTCATTTCTTCTTTAAAACAAAAGGCAACATTTTGCAGAAAGGAAATCTGTTTATACTGAACTGAGTTCTGCCCTCCTTTCAACACAGATGCTATAAAATAATGCAGTGAAGGCTACTGTGTATGGCTCCAAGTACCCACCAGGTGGGTCAGCCTGCTTTTAGCACCACAGAGCGAAGTGCAGCCCTGCCTGGCTGCAGTGGTGTCTGACACGGGTGCCCAGAGCTGCCTCAGCGTGCCACGCTGGCTCAGGTGGCTGCCCAGCAGTCGGTCCCCTCTGTGCCGGCCCTGTCAGGACTGATCAGCAGCGCTGTGCAGGGTAGGGGAGCGTAGGGAAGTGACCCCTATCTGCCCTTCCTCTGTGCCCTCACAACACCACTGCTCCCTGCTCCTCTCCTGCAGCACCTGCACGCAGTGCCGCGGGAGGGATGTGTGAGCGCTGCCTTTCAAGGCAGAGGGGGCAGCCAGGATGTGGATTGGAGCCCAAAAAGAGTATAAGAAGTAAGGGGATATGGTGAGAAAAAACCATTATGGTTCAAATGGTTTCATATGAAAAGTTTTTCTTGTGCCCACCTTTGTGGAAATTATTTGCTGTTATGGCAAATAATTCTGCCATGGCAGAACAGATGGTTTCACTTAATGCTATATATTGTTTTTAACTAAGTGGTGCAGTGTCATCTGACTATCCTATATCACTAATTCACAGTCAGTTGTTTCTTACAAAATTCCCCACAATCTACTGTCTTTTTTGGAAGCTTATCAGAAGGACATAGAGGACCTTATTTTCTACATAGAAGCTTTCAATTTCAAGATTAAAAAAAAAAAAAGTAATTCAATACTTTTATTTCGAACTTCTATGTAGTGCACAGATTTCTTTATGTGACCCAGGTATCAGACTATCACTCTGGTTGTCTATGCATGAGAGGGATGGGATTAATTTACTTTGCCAAGAGAAATACAGCTCTGAGTGACGCAAAGGTGCATCTGGCACAAGAATAGACAAACATGAGAAGTCAAAATGTGTTTCCAGGCAAATGCACCTGTGCCCTGAGCAGCCCTTGTGTGCAAACACCTGTCTGCTGAGTGGCCTTGCTCACAGCTGAAGTTGCTCTTACAGCTCTGATGTTGCTTGCTTGTCCAGGGACTTGTGGGTCACATACAGCTACAGATTTCATTAGTTCTAGTGTTAGGTAAAATAACTGATTTACAATGTCCCTTACAAAGATATTAAACTTGTCAAACAGCTAAACATAGGCAATGAGAAGTAGTACAAGTTGTCCTGTGCAGAAATCTGGACTTTTTCTGTTAACTAAAACAGAACTGGGGACACTGTGCAGTCCAGACACATTTTGAAACTGACCATGTTGGTAAATAGGTGGCAATTTCAGAGATATACGCAAGTGTTGGAAGAGTTGGACTTTATTCCATCCCACCTATCCTTTCCCATTCAGCCCTATTAGGTGATTGCAGGTGTTCTGCTGAGTCAGGCCTCTTCCCTCCCATGCAGGGTTTGTACTCTCTGTGGGATTCCAGCCATCTGGTTTCTTTTATTCTGATTCAGAGACTGAACAAAGTAGCTGCATCAAAATGGCACAGTAGTAGACAAGTGTGCTGTGGGGCAGTTTTACTTCAGTCACACTGTTGGTTGCTCTGATGTTTGCACTGGTCTGCATTATGCAGCCAGAAGCAATGGAGAAACCTTACTGTGAAAAATGTGGTGTGGTGAAAAATACGTTCCTCTGGCACTTAAAATATGTTCTACAAGTACTGGTAAAATGGACCTGACAGCATCTTTCCAATATTTAATTTAATTAGTCTCTAGGATGGTTTGCCAGATTAATCAGAATGACTGCCTAAAGCTGGGTGGTTGGGTTATACTCACTAAACTTGACTATATGGCACACCAGACAGAGTTGGTGCTTTCCTCTATTTCTGTCTGCAGTTGATTCAGCCTATATGTTCCTCTCCTGTCACCATGGCCTCTGCTTTTGTTTTGAAACAGAGGAACCCCTAACTGTGTTCAGCTGTGATGTGCCAACTGAGAAGCCGAGTGCTTTGCTCCACAGGTGTGACGCTGAGTGTGACAGTACTGGTCACAAGTGGTGAATAATGGGAACACAGGTAGCAAGGGAATTTTTCTGAAAAGCAGTTCTGTAGTTGCCGTCCTCCAAGCTGTTGGTGCCTCTTGCATGGGTTGTTGCAGCTGTCAGAGTAGGGTTGTTTGCTGCGGTAGATGAAATTGTTGCCAACTCTTCTTCCTAAACTTTGCGGTTCTCCCTCCCCCCCTCCCCACCCCTCCTCAAATGGAGGAAAGAGTAAGTTTTGTATATCTTATACCTTCCAAATGCTAACAAATCTGGGTTTGAGGAAAAAGCTTTAATAGAAATATGAATCATCATCTGATGTGAAATGGTATTCAAACTATCCAAGTATATGAGCTTATCTGTGTTTGAATACTCCTCTTTGACAGAAAATGTGTTTCAGTTGCCCAAATGGTATCCAATTAGTGTACTCTGCAACACCTCTTCCTGTTGTATATTTTCTTTCAAGTACACCAATTCAGGTATTATTAATGATAATAAAAAACCTACTTAGGATTAGAATGCTGAAGTAGTTGGATGTCTACTCTTACTTGAAAAACACCTATGTTGTGAAGAGGCTTGGCTCTCAGTCAAGCTTTTGCAGTGATTACATCTATTTCACGGTAATTTTTTTCTCTTGTGCAGGCTGGAACAACATGGTGAGGATAGCTTTATTGGTTATTACAGTCAATTCAAGTAAATAAAGTTGGTATACACATTTCTGTGAGTTGGCAGCCATATAACTTGTTTTACAATTCTAGGAGGACAATTGTGTATATATATATTTATTTTTTGTATCAACAAAAGCAACATCTAGCTCTAATATGCATACTGTCATGTCAGCCTTTTGTTATTTAAGAGTTTGTACCTCACCTGAGTTGCAGCTTTGCTTGAAGCCCCTCAGCAGGAAGTATAACACTTTAATTATTTAATCAACACTAAATTGTACTTTCCCGTGTAGTGCTACCGCATTTTATTATTTTAAAATAAAATGTCATGTTTTTCAGAAGCAGCTTTCCTTTCACTGCACACCTACTAGAGAGTCTCTTCTGTCTAGTAACTGTAGTCCAGCAGTGCTCCTTTCTTGTGTCTGTACACCCATAAAATTCAGTATCAAGGTTTGCTATTCTGCACGGAGAAAGGATTTCACGTTTTGGTCATGTTGGTCTTAAACTACTGAGTGTTGAGATTATTTCTAGTTCAGGAACTTTGTGTGGAAATCTGACAGCAATGGAGCCACGTGGCACTGCAGCTGTGCTCTCACACTGCCAGTGCTGAGCTCTGCCCCATCCTCTGCAGGTGTCAGCAGTGTCACCTGTGCTGCTGGAGCCAGCACTTCCAACAGTGAGGGTGCTGAGAGCAGGGTCTGCATCCTCTTCCTCCCATTCCTCCAATATTCCTCTCTTTGTATTTTAGTTTTGTAAGTCTGCATGAGAACGCTTGTAAAAAACCAATGATCCTCTGAGCAGGGAGGGCTCTCTCAGCCTGCAGGTTTTACTTCTTCAAAGCACTGGTGAAAGAATCCAGTTCCAGCTGCAAGCCCCTCAGAACAGAGGACTGAGGTTTTCTGGTGCAATGGCAGTAAAGGAATTACTTTAGCACTACCAGTGATGATTTTTCTTATGTATTATTATTTTAATTATTTTCTTCAAAGTTGTTGGGAGAGATTTTTTCCCAAATTAAGGTTTTCTTGTTGCCAAAGCCAAGTGGAAGAGCAGTCTAGTAATAATTACCCTGGCCTTTTTGTACTGGTAGTTATTTCTGGGAAAATTTTCTTCTGGAAGATTTAAATCCTGTTAACACTCTTTCATCAAATAATGCAGATATCCCTACCCCTATGTAGCTGAGAAGCAATTCTTAAGATAGCAGTAGCTTTCTACAAATCAGTGTCAAGTGGTTTGGTGTTTATTTTGGTTTTTTTAAACTTATGATCTTGTGTGATTTTGTCAGGTGGAATAGGAGGGCCAGCAGCATTTGTGCAGTCAGACATCAGATGTACCTACAAAAATGCAAATCAAAGGTGCTTTCCTTAAATTTTCTTATTTTTAAAAGCAGTTTGGTGTTTTATTTTTTTTTATTGTGTGACATTACGGAAAATTTACATTTTTAGTATCTTATAATGCAGCATAAAATATTAGTGTTGTTCAGGAGTCTGAAATATCACTAAAGTGTGACTTGTATGAACTAAGTGTGTCACATGTAATCTGGGGATTAGTTTACAAACCTAGTTCATGTCATCATAGTGATATGGGAAACTTGCAGTTGTTTGGAAGAGAAACAGGTAGATTATCAAAGGCACAGAAAAGCCAAGTATTTTCTAATTACTTCTCTAGTAATGAAAGCAAAACCCTTCTTGAGCTGTCCCCAAATGAATTCTCTAGTTTAAATCAGTAATTGCAATTAAGAACAACAACTAAAAGAATGATATAATGCTGCTCCATTTTACTATTAAAAGCTTAAACTTTTTCTCCATTAAAATTGAAAGAGAGGGGGAAAATCTAAAAAGGATTTAATTAACTAGTAAGCTTGAGTGTTTATCAGCTGTAAAAATGATTTCATTTCTGTAGCAATAGGATACACATCAACTTGGAGATTTTAAAGATCAAAGTTAGAATAATTGCAAAAACACTGATTGGTTATTTATTTATTTATTTCTATTTTTAATTTTTTTTTAAAGCTCAGTATTTCAGGATATTTTTTCCCCACTTACTATGGGTTATTGGGATTTGGTGTTTAACTTTGCATTTATTCTATGAGCTGTAAATTAAAAGGCAAAATAATATTTGTGACCCTTAATAAAGCCACAGTGGTAGAAAGCTGCTCTTGGATATATCAGCTGTGTCAAGGGACTGTAAGTAGCAGATTCCTGCCTTCTGTTCATGTTTGGGCTCAACCGTAACTGAAATAATTCCAATTAAGGAGTTATTAAATCAGCAGCAGCCAATTGACTGGCCTGAACTGTGAAGGGTCATGGTGTAACAGGCTGCATCCCACCAGCTGCAGAGAACTCCAGCCTAAAGAGTGTACAGAGCCCTTCTTTTCCCTTCCCCTTGGTCTCCAGGCTGGAACAGCTTCTCTTCTGCTCTCTACAGCTGGCTTGCAGGATGTCAGAAAAGGAAGACATGCAGGGTGGTGAGCTGTATGGGGTGGAGATCAAGAGACAATGGAGTTGTGCAGAAAATTGCCTTGCAGTTTGTTGGGGCTGGTTTCCAGAGAGATACAGCAGTGGGTGGCATTCAGTGGAGCAAGGGATTTGACAAACTCAGGGCAGGATGAGCAGACATCACTGAGACTCTGCCCATGTTAGCAAGCGTTAGGCTTAAACTTGTGTCAGGTGCTTGGAAAGGAGTCCTTACACAGTGCAATGTGGTTTTGAAATGTTCTTCCTTGTTTTGGAATTTAGCTCACAAAGGACAAGTCACTCTCTGAGGGAAGCAGAAAAAAAAAATTGTTTTGTGTTAGATTGTGGGAACTCATGCACTTTTCCTTTTGAACAGCACTGTATTCTGTCTAGCTTCAAGTGATTGCATCGAGGCACTGGCAAGCAGTGCTGAAGTGAGAAACAAAGAATTATGGCTGTATAACAACTTGCAAGGGCACCCTGGGAAAACATGTGACCAGGGAGTGTAGCTATCAAACATTCATCCACGAGGTTTGTTCCTGAGCTGAGCCCAGGTGTCTCCTCCTTCATTTTGCCCTCAGGTACTCTGAAGTAGCAGCAGTCTGATGCAAGGGTTGAGTAGGATGGAGAGGGCTGAGAAGTGCTGAGGCAGATGATTTCTCAGTGTTCTCTCAGCTCTTCACATCTAGTGTTTTGGGGGTGTTTAGCCTGGAGAAAAAGAGGCTCAGGAGGGAACTTAGTGCACTCTCTAGTTACCTGAAAGGACAGGTAATTGGAAAGAGCAGTAGGTCAGTCTCTTCTCCCAGGTGACATGAGGAGACAGCCTTAAATTGCTCCAGGGGACATTTAGAATGGATATTACTTAAGATTCCTTCACTGAAAGGGCTGAGCAGCATTATGATAGGCTGCCCAGGAAAGTGGTGGAATCATCACCCCTGGAGGTACTTAAAAAAAACGTGGATGTGGCCCTTAGAAATATGGTTTAGTGGTGGATTTGGCAGTGCTTGGACTTCATCACAGAGGTCTTTTCCAGCCTTGATGATTCTATGATTTTACAGCCATTCTGTTCTTCTTGAGACCAGTTTCTATTATTAAAGCTTATCTGATATCCTGTCCCTTGAATTACACTATTGTCTTGATTCTGTTGTATGTTGTAAAGATTCATGTTTGGGCCATTAGTGAAAACAGCTACTACAATTTCTGCTCCAGAAGTGTGTTGCTGTTTATGAATTATTCAGTTTCTGTCCTTACCATTCATGACTTTGGTGGAATCATTTGACTGAAGTATGGCTCCATTAATCTCTCTTTACTATTTATATGTAATAATTAGTTTAAAAATTCACTCATTATGATGTCTGCATTAGGTATAACTTGTAGTTACTCCTGGGGCAGCAGCTGTAGTGGGAATACTAATCAAAAGGCATGGTCACAACAGTTCTCCTGCTACTACTGTGTTCTGTGTATGGATGGAGCAATTTAACAATACAGGCTTCCTCACAGGTTTTTAGGGAGGTATTAAAGAGGTTCAGAAACTTTCATTGATTTAACTCTCACACTTCCATGTGTGATTTCTTTGATTTACAGATTAGGTGACTGCATCTGGATCAAGAGGGATGAGAAGCTTTTTGAAATATGTTAAAAGATAAGAGTTTTCTAAATATCACCAAGTCCTTGAGTAGCTATTCTTTTTATACTTATGCAAAACCTATGTATTCCTTTATTTGTTGTTCACAGAAGAACAAAGCGTCCAAACTGTAGTGGCTAAAATAATATTTCACCACAGTTAATACAGCTCAGTAAAAGAAGGAGGATTTAAAGATGCTGAGCACTTCATTTTGTGCTGCTGAAATCCAGGAGAACCAATAAGTTTCCTCTCATGTTAATGAGGAATGATTTTTGCTTATTTTTATGCATATAGGCTTGAAAGCTTCATTTTAGGTGCTTAAATTAAGAAGACTGTCCTTTGATGATTAGACTTTTTCACAAAAATAAATGGAGCAAAGTATTTGCCTTCCTTTAGTACCTTAAGTCCGCGTGTACCCTAAGGATTAATCTCTTTAATTTAGATTATTTGTCCTGAATGAGAAATAGCCTGAAGGTTATTGGGCTCTGTATAACTACCACACAGAATTGGTTATAAACATTATTACTGCAGTTCTGTGCAGCCCAGGTGGAAAGGACAGGGATTACTATTAAACATTTTTATAGTGCAACATATGTACAAGCAAACAAGTGAACACAGTGGAGACACAATAGGACAAAAGATGAGGAAAACAAGGATCTAAAGGTATCACTGGTGAGAAGGGGTTGGCTAAGGAAGAGTTTAAACCAGGGGGATGGGGAGGGTAGGAAGGCCCATAGAGGGTGAGATGCAGGAGAGTATAGGAAGTGGGAAGGACTGTTTTGATGCTGTGCTAGGTCTGTGCTCTATGAACTGTGATCGGGGTCTCTCAACAAGCATGACATGAATAAATCCATTTGCTTTAATTTTCATATCCTGTTTATTCTGTCACTACACACAAACAACTGTATTTACACTGAATTTTTCAGTGAATAATTTACTGTTTGCTGGCCATTGCTTCTCCTTCCTTAACCTCCAGTGCAGTAAAGTACAGCTGCCATTGCCATGTTAAAAAACCAAAGCAATTTATCATAATATTTTTTCCAAAACTGTTCTTCCCTTTCAACATACACATTTTGATTAATATTTTTGTGCATGTAGATAAGGTATTATAAAGTATTTGAGCCACTTTGGTAAAGTTGCTTGTGGCATGGAAGCCTGGTGAAGAGGCGAGGACAAGAGCAGCTAACTTTTTACATCATTAGCCTTTTCTGAGATGTTCTGATGATGAAAAAATAATCAGCATTTTAACAGGATTAAAATCAGAAGCTAAAGGTCATTTGTAAGATGAGTTTTGGAATCAGAGCTGACTAAGTGTTTTTAAGGCTGGAATTGTTGCACAGAGATATTTGTGTCAGTACTGCACATTCACCAAAAGAGAGCAACATAGGCCCACTGAATGTGCTGCAGGCAAGGGGCCATTTTACACTGCAAGCAGGAACATATTGTCCTCTGTTTTCGTCTCTATTTTACCTGCCTTTGAAGGTGATGAATGTGGTGCAGTTATTATTTAGGTTTATATTTATTGATGATGTATGTTTTATGGATCATATTTTTGTCTTTCAAATGTTTATGTACAATGTGTTTCCTCATTAATTATGACTGCATTTAGGATACATGCTTAGGCATTTACAGAAACATTGCTGCTTTTCTTTCCTGCTAGAAACTTTTTTCAACAACACAATTTTGTATTCATGAAATTTTTTTGGCTAAAGTTGTTAAAATGTGCTTAACATTTTTAGTTTTATTAAATGCTTTGGCATGGGATCAGCTATCTGTTTGATTGACTTGGGAGAAAAGCACTTGTAGGCCTAGAAATGAGCTTTTTTTTTGCATTAGTATTTGTCACCATCCTGAGTATGTAGACTACTTTTATTTAATATTCAGATTCATCTTGCTAAATAATCCTTCTAGCCCCAAAGCTAATAAATGCCCTCAGAAATACTTATTTAGGTAAGCATTTGGAAGTTCCTTGAAGTCCCTTTCCTACTATTACGTCCATCTTGAGTTAGCAGCTGTGAATTTTTTAAAGCAAAAGTAAAGATAAATGATCCTCAGAATAAAAGAACAAGGACATTGTAACTCACAAAGTTGTCTTTGGAAGCTCTTGCCTGGAGTGTCCAAAACCCACCTGTGTCATTTCTTGTAACTTGGATTTGGGGGTTGGTTATTATCAGGTTGGTTGTTCACATTGTTTATGTATTTGTGCACCCTGTGGCCCTTGGCTGGCATTAAGGTGTCTGGGAATCTTCCTAGGCTGAAACAAGGAGAGATCTTCCTGCAGTGGGAAAGGGAAACATGAGCAAGAAATCTGTCCTGTACCAGGCTGAGAAGGAAAGCTTTCTCCTCCCTCTTTCTTGTATGCAGATGAGAAATAATCATTTCACTTTTTTTTCCCTTTTAATTCAGAGGTTGAATTAAAAGAGATCCAAGTTAGTTTCAGCTATATTCCTGCTAAGCCACTAGAAACTAAGATCTGTAAACTTTCTGGTCACTTCCAATGTCCCAGTAATAGATACTTCAATAGACACTGGCTGCACACAGTAGACCCATGTTTGGGAGGGTGTTCTGGGCTCCTCAGGCAGGGATGGGGCCAGAGTTCCAAAGTGCTGCTTGTGCCAGTGGCCACCCACGACTCAATGGCACATCCTGAGCTCCACAAAGACTCTTAAACAGATCCCACAGTCCAAATGGCTTTACTAGGATTCACTTAAGAGGGTCCAGAAAAAAGTCAGCTGAACAACATCTTCAGGCTTGTGGCAGGATGGAGAGAGTCAGAGTACAGGAATAGAGGAAAAGAAAATCCTGAAAAATTGCTGTAACAAACCATCATCCTATCGTGGTCATTAGGAATGTGGATGATGCATAGTAACAGAAATGAAATATGAGATGTATGTAAAATAGGAGTGCATTTGAATTTAAATGTGGCCAGAGGCAAAGCAAATGATGGTGTATTTAGTAGAAACCTTGCATGAAAGCCTTGCTGGAGCCAGGAAATGCTAGGGGTGTGTGTGTGTCACTGGAAAGGAAATTGTAGTATACTACAGCCTGGATTTTTTGAAAGTATGTGCCCCTACTTACTTTTGTTTAAAGATAAATAGTTAATTTCAGACTTCAGTATTCTGTGGAAGTTCCCTGTGAAGAAGAAAAGGAAAGCCCTGATAGATGCTCAGTGTGGGAGTGAGAGTACATTGGGCTCTGGAGAGCTGAGCAAAGATGCAGCAAGATTTGGCTGTGCCAGAGGCTTTGAGCCCGTGTTTGTTTGTTGTGGTGTGTCTGCTGGAATAAGTAACTCTTCATCTGAGACCTCTGTGCACAGAGAGTGACCTTGTGTGTGCCAGGCAGGCTCTGCCCCTGAAGAGCCATGCTCACATCTCTTTGCCAGCTGCTTATAAACATTGGATTGAACCTGTTTTTCAATCCCACTAGAAAAGATGTCTGCATAAACTGCCCAAAGTCTAAATGTAAGGACTGCATGTAAATGAGACAAAATGTATATATCTCTACAGATCTGCATGCATGTACACATGAATTTTGCTCAATGTAATTAAATCCAGATTTCTGGAAGACTAGAGTGTTCAATAAAGACTGTTTTTCTGACTGTGAGCCAAGGTATCATCCTTTTTCCAAATATTTTCAGACTAAATAATCATTTGAAAGAAGCACAGACTAGTAATACTGGGGCTGCGGAAGCTTTCAAGCCTTGGGACTCTGGATGTTTCACATCTCAGATTGAAACAGAGCATTTTTGAAACTCCTGTTCCAAAGGTATGGGGTCTTGCAATAAAATTTTGGCTAGTTTTCTGCAGAGTTGGGGTACAGTGATTCTGTCCAAATGAGAAGTGTTGGCATAGTTTAAAAAGCTGAATCTCGGAATGCCACTGAGCGACCTTATGGATTACTTGGTTTTATAGACTGAACTCACTTTCTTAATTCTGATTTACAATATGAAGAAAGAGTATTCCCCCTTTCCTGATTAATGAGACTTACCAAGGTTTATGAAGTCAGGCTAGGGAACCCAGCTGAGGGAAGAGCGTTTGCACAAGAGATATCTAAATGAGAGACCCTCATGGATTTCTGAATCCACATTTTGGCACACAGTTTCCTGGAAATTATTTTTTTGTGAAGAATGTTGTTAGTGAACTGACTGGTTTTTTTTAAACTCACTATATATGCAAATCATCAGCCATGAATTGTATCTTAAGTATTTAACTGTGTTAAATTATCAGTGTGAGTTGAACTGACTTCAGTATGAATGCCAGTGGTACACACAGAGACAAAACATGACCCAGTGTTTCCAGACGAAGTTTGTACAATTTCTGTGAACAAAAGGTGCTTATCCTTTACTAGCAAGTTATGTATTCATAAAAATAATCTGTCATGTTGTGACTGAACCATTCTTATTTAGAATGAAGTGTGTATTTTCATGGCTCTTGTTGCTCTGCTCTTTGGTCCTTGTAAGCCTTTCTGCTCTGGTTTACAGAAATGCTAAGACTGAAAACATGGGACTGCCAGTTGTAGAGTATAAATTCAGGGAAATTTTGGTGAAATGAGTTTGTGGGGCAAGAGCACCCCTCCTTTACATTCCAACTCACAGAAGGTGAGGAAAAGAGGAAGAAATAAGGGCCCCACTGTAAGTGGGATGATGAGTTTGAAATGTTAAGCAAATGAGTGTGTCAGTGCTGAGAGATTCCTGTGCTCAGGATGTGCCCTATTACTCTCTGGGCAGTTCCTCAGGAGTTTCTTGCTTTGGGCTGCACCCTTTGAGAGTAATGGGTTAGTGCTTGAGACTGGAACCCTGTAGCTCCAAATTGTGATAATGTCAGTATAAAAAAAACAGTTAGGATTGATCCTTGAGCAGGGATTACTTTTCAGAGTCATAGTGTGTTCCTGTGAAGGTCAAGTTTGGGAGAAACTTTATATATCTATATCTATGCATATGTCTATTAAAAAAAAAATAAAATCAACAAACAACTCTTTCTGTTCCTTGGGTATAATCTGTAGTGGTACTCCAGGTTTTTGATTATTTTAGTTTGCCTCTTTCTAGCTTCTATCTATTGACAACTATTTTCTGTTCATGTCTATGCAAAGCAGAATTTAAAATGCTTTGTGCAGTTGGTAATGGAATTCCTGGCAAAGGTAGATTTCAGGTGCTAGGAGAGAGAAAATTTATTGGAACGGGAGAAACATCCAATTCAGCTCTTGCTGTGTTTGCCTCTGTGACTTGTTTGTGTAGCACAGCACTGTAGCTCTTACCACCTAAACAGCCCTGCATCATCTGGTCCCCTGCTGAAAGGGTGAGATGTCTAAAGGAGCTCAGCAGGGGCATGGCAATTGCAGAACTCGAGGGTCAGAATGGACCAATACAGAACTTACAATAATTGTTTAAATCTGTAGTATCCAACTGGTGGTGGATGATGGTTTCAGACTTGAGCTTCTCATAATAATTTTAATGAAGCTGCAGCTTTCCAGCCATGTGTGATGTGAATTTGGAGATTGGTTGTAGCTCTGTCCTCAGCAGCAGGATGTGGACACTGCTGCCACATCACCGTCAAGATGTTAACTGTGTTACCCAAACAAAGAGTGTGAGTGGTAGGATGATATTGGGTATTTTTCGTAAAATTATTTTGGCTTTTGTTTTAGACAGAAAGCTTCCTAAGTTTAGCAGTCATTTAAAGAGCTTTTAAGCATGTAACTGGAATGTAACATGAATTATCATTTCACATTTCATTGCAATTGTTTGCATGTTGTCAGTGATTCCTGGCTCTGTAAATTATTGCTAAGTTAGGCCAACCTACAAATCCTGATATCTTTGCATAATCTCTGTGGTGAACAGTAAAAGCATGTGCATTCTGCTAATCCATATTCAGATAGAAGCCTGCAGTCAGAGTGATAAATATAATTTGTTTTTAGGCCAGGAAAAATAAGTTACCTTTTTTTTTCCCCCATTAAAAAAAAACCCAAACTATGAAGCAAATATTGCCTTTTTTGTGTCTTTTTGTTTTTAATTTTTTAAAAAATATTCCACAGCAGATATTCTCCCCACAGAAAACAGCAGGAGGGTTTTCTTACATAATAATCTGACAGATGTGTCATGGTATCTAATCCCTTAAACCTCCAAAGCCCTCTGATAGTGGATGTTTTAAAAGGCCAGATTGAAAAGCATGCTGCTCTTTTATTGAGTCTTTGCCTTCAGTGCCCATTCCACACTTGATCACTTCATTTTGCTAAAGCACAGTATGTGATAACTTGAAGTCAAGAGAAAAAAAATTATATCTTAGACAGCAGAATTAAAAACACCATTAAAACAATTAATGCCAAATGAAAATTCCATTTAAAACCTACATTTACACCTGGATATTTTTTTTTTTTTTGGTGCTTTCTCTGGAGTCAAGAAGTAAATCAATAATAATTACACACACAAAATGACCAGCAGAATTGCAACTGAACCATCAGGATTTTCACATTCCTGAACTGTGCAGCCGTGTAATCACATTACTGTGACTCTTGTACCTCCTGTCTCGGGCCATGCTGAGCCTTCCAGCATCCTGCCCGAGTGCACCCTAGGCCATTCCAGCTGGGGGACTCTGGCTTCTTCTTGCCTGGGTAATCACCTGGCATTCTTTTTAAAATAACAAAGTCATTTGAAAAGTCTTTGCTTCTTAGCTCATTTTAGCCTTTTCTTTTTCAGAGCAGTTATAGCTTTAATAGTCCAAATGTCAGAGGGAATATGAATTCAGAGGATCAGGGTTTCAGTTAATCATGTTAAATAAGTTCCCCTGATAGTTAGGTACAGCAGCACACAACCTTATTTCAGCTACCAGGAATTTTAGATAACTGGGGTTTGGTAATAAACATTAGAATACCTGTGCCTAATGCACCATTTGCCCTAAATTTGTGTTCTACATAATTAAAAATATTGTATAGTGTACTATTACATGGGTGCTAGATTTGAACTTGTACTGAAACTTAAATGAAGCAAATATTTAGGAAGAAAAGCTGACTTGTTTGGGATTTTGACAACTGCAAAATTGCAATGTGGTCTTAAATGTATAGGTAAAAAATGATGCTTTAGAATATGCAAGAACACCTAAAATTTATTTCAAAAATATTTTTCATATTTGTTTTGATAAAATTGCAGCTTTCTGGTTTTCATAATCCTCACTACTTTTGGTAAGGCAATTTTTTAGGGCTTTATCTTTGAAATGTGAACTGACTTACCTCACCTGATGAGGTTATCAATGATTTGTGAAATGACACTCTGGGACTGAGAAACTAATCATCATGTTTGATGACAGCAACCAGTCTGTATTTTTCATGAATTCAGCAGCTAACCTTGACTAACCTTGACACATGGCCAGTTTCTACATTTTTTGCAGGTTTAAAAAAAAAACCAAAACATTTTTCAACAGATTAATCCTATAATGCAGTGAGTGATTTCTTTTCACTGTGAGGATTTCTAAGTGATTTTTAGTTTTGTTCATGCTAAGGTTCTTTATATACCAGCTGTATACACACAGAATGCAAGATAAAAACAGAAGAGGACAGACAAGAAATGAAGATTATACTCAAAGACTTCTAGGTTACAGTGGTTCTGCTAGTCTAGCAAATGTGAAATACAAGGTTAAAAAAAGATGTCTTTATTATTTAAGTGCCATATGTTGCATTATGGACAAGAGCTTTTTGTTTTTTTCCTGTGGATTACAGTGCTGTCTGAAGATGGTCTCCAGGCATTGCACATCCCTTCTTGTGGAGGCAGGCTTCCTCTGCTGTTCTTGCAGAGAATTGATCATTGCCAAATTATCACCTCTCTGTGATTTTTTTGTTGTTAATTGCTGTGTGTATATTGAGGAAATCTTGATGGTTCAAATGAACACTTTAACATTTGGGCTTAATCTACAGCATGTGTATTTCTCCTGTACTGATAAGATTGGATTGTGGGTTTCAGACCCTTGTCTCAATGTTGACAGGCACTCTTTGGCAAATCAGTGGTACAGTATAAATATCTCGGAAATCTGACTGCAACTTGCTTGGTTTCACTGTTCAGGTCTGTAAGGGATGGGGAATATGAAAGAAGAGAAATGGTATTTTTTTCCCTTTCTGGCCAGCCGAAGAAAGGGAAACCTCTGATGGTTGGTTTGCTGTTAATTTTACTTTCTGTTCCACACTGAGAGATTTCAGGAGCAGGGATTTACCTTTTCATGGACCCACTTCATTCCAGAAATGGTTGTTTATTCTGTAATTCCTGTCCTTTTGGTACTGCCCTAATCCCTCTGAAACAAACTAGGTGATACTGGGGAGTAGAGAGCCCTCCTGGAGAGCTCTTATAAAACCACTGCTGTCTGTTCTGGGGCAGCTGTTTTGATCAGTTTGACCTAGTGGATGTGTCTCCAAGGCTAATACATTTTCTATTGCTGGGAACACTCCAGCAGTCAACCAGCTGAGGGGACACTGTAGACTTCAGTCCTGCATGGATAACAAGGTGAGGGGTCTGCTCAGTCTTTGTTGTCTTGCTAGAGTAACAGACACGACTTCTGCTGGTGTATGGAATGTACTAAAATAACAGGTTGTGATTAAAGTGCTTTGATTTTTGGAGGCTCAGACTTTCTTTGTGACTTTTGACTGATAATTTTGGCTCAGAATCTCACATATACTTAGCAGCTATGTAAGCTGTTAGGCATTTGATCTCCCTTTTAAGCAGCAGTGACTGTTTTAAAATCATCTTGCCCTTGCTACCTCAACCTGTGAGTGATACCTCATAGTCAATAGTTTGTTTGAAACCAGAGCTCTGCAACAAGATCAGCAGAGTTGAATTTTAGAGGCACTTTTGAGCAGGCAGTAGCTGAATGGTGCTCATGCACAAAGCAGCTGAAACCAAAATCAGAGGAACTGTGGTGTGCTGAGATGTGATCAGAATATTTGCATAGTGAGAATTTTTTTCTTTTATTGTTATTTTAAATTTCTTTTTTTTTTACCTTGCAGGACAGATCAAAATTTAGGTCTCTGGTATCTCAGGATAATAGGCTAGATACTGAACTGTAGATGAGATCTCTTTTTTCAGTAGAAATTTTACTTATATCAAGCAGAGGAGTTTCAACAAGAAAGAAACACCTCCTACTTAACAATATTTTGATAGAGTGGGGTTTTAATTCATGCTTCACCTTGATGGTTTGAATACTCACTCAAGCTTATGAGGTATTTTAGGTTTGTGGGTGGTTTTTTTCCTCCCCCCTAACCAAGCAGAGGTGAGTTTTGCAGGTGCTGGTGCTGCCCAGGGGCCCCGTGCCTGGAGTTGCACAGCCTGGGATTAGCTGTGCCAATTGTTCTGGTGGATCAAGCCCTCCATTTCCATGCACCTCTCCTTTCCCCCTGTAAATCAGAGGGCACCATGGCAGGAGAAGATTCAGGAGGTGTTTGGGTCCTGCCTGGTGCTGCTGGGTCCCTGCAGGCATTGCAGCCAGGGGAGAAGGGGCTTTGCAGGGGCAGCTACAGAGGGGCACTGGGGTGTCAGATTTCCACATGATTTAGTTCTGGTTTAATCTGCTGTTTCTTTTTGGATCTTTATTCAAATCCAGCTGGTTTTGCTTGATGAATGCCCAACTTTTGCAACTGGCCTGAGCTTCATGACAGTGTATAAGGTCAGACTGTTTCTGTCTAAAATACATAATTGCTAGGGGAAGATATTATTACATGAATAATTGCATTTTCTTTTCCTGTGCAGCTACCACACAATAATTTCTAATATTCTGTCCTCTTAATTTTGATAGCATTTATGAACCACATCATTCTTACTTCTATGATTGACTTTCAATTTTGCAAAAAAAATCATGACATGATTAAAAAAAAAATTTAAGGTTCTGGTTCCTGATTTTTTGAGTCTGCTAGTGATATTTACATTAAATGCATTCTTCTTGCAAATAGGAGAGAATTAGTGTAAATGAGTGCTGCTTTTTTGTGAAAGGTTTGCTACATTGTTGAAGCCCTACTTTTAAAAAACCTCAAAAAATAAACCTCTTCCCTGATTTTGGAATCATGTTACAGCACTTCCAGATGTTGTCATATACAGTTCTTTAGTGAAGGAGCCTTCAAGAAGGAAACATAAACCAGGGAATCTAACTAGATGACTTGAAAATTATTTCACATGATATATCAGTCTGTTCCTTTAAAAATGGGGCAAGAAACTCACTGGTCTTGCCTAAATATTTAAGGAAATTACAGGCAAGAGGTGCATAGGGTTTGTCTCTGCCTCAAGTCTGTATTTCACTGGATATTTAACAATTTCTATTTTAAAGAACTTTCACAGGTTTACTGCATTTATTTATTAGCAGAAAGGTTACAGTCACTGAGAAACTGTTGAAATGTGCCATGCTCCATCTGTCACCAATTAGATCCACTGTAATCTTTTTATGTCCAAAATTTGGATGCCCAGAAATCATGAGGTCAGCTGCCTGGCCATGAAATGTTGCAGGAGAGAATACATAAAATTTCTTACTCTGAAACTCTTTACTTTTTTACTAGTGAACTAATTGTTCCTGTGGCCAAAGTGATGAACTTGAGACCAGACATAGAGCACCTATCTAGAAGTGCTCTAATTACAATTTATTTAGAAGAGGTTGTGTTACCCTAACTGGATGGAAAAAAAAAATTATCCTTCCTAATCTAGAGCTGTGCCTAATCTAGAGCTGTGGATTCCTTCAGGTACCTAGAGTTATGTGGAGACTTGGTAGGAAGGGTGTGCAGCAGGAAAGGCCTGGCTTCAGGGGAGGGGAGCTGTGTCAGCCAGGTATTCCCTTCGGAGCTGGCAATTCTGCACAATCTCTGTGGGGTGCTCTTTATGTGCCATCACAGCAGATCAGGCCAAATTCTGATAGTGCTGCTTCTATGAAGAGCACATGGGCTTGTGCAGGTGTAATGGGCTGGAAATTAGCAAAATTAGACAATAATTCTGCTGGCACTTCAGAGGGAGGAGTAAAAGTCACAGTCCTTTGCAGCTGGCTGAGGTGATCACCTACAAAGGGCTAGCAGGAAAATTATCTGTTTGAATGGACACTTTTGCAAATGAAACTGGTGGTTAGAAGTGGTATTATCTCAAGGCCCCTTCTAATGAACTATTAATCAGAAAAGCTAGAGATCCTAGGTTCTGTTTTGCTATGTGACTCTTTGTCACCTAATTTCCATGTACTTTGCTCTGTTCACTGGAAAAGCACATGGTGTGACAGGTGTCAGTGGTACCACTGTTAAAAATCCCTAAAAAATCCATGACATCTCATGTGGAATGTGGGACTTTTGGGGGTGCTGCTGGAAGTGGTGTTGTGGTTTGAAATCAGAAGTATCAGAGGATAGGTAGCAGGGAAATGTCCATACCATGGATGAGTCTCAGAGGTTTCTGACTTTGTGGAGAGGGGGTTTGTTGCTGCTCTTCTGCTGGGGGACTGAACAGTGAGTGCCACTATTATAAGAGTTGCTGCAGAATCAGAGAGCAATTGGGCTAGACTGGATCCTGAAGTGCAGCCCTCCTGCTCAGAACAGGGTCAGCTGGAAAAGGTTGCTCATTGCTATGTCCAGCTGGGTTTTGAACATCCTCAAGGATGGAAACACTGCAGTCTGTCTGGGCAATGTGTTCCAGTGTTCAGTTGCCCTTACAGGATAAAAAATAGGTTGTTCACATGATTAAATAAAATTTCTTGACTTTATAGACAAGTCCTGTACATTCTGGGTAAATAAACCCTGTGGATACAACACTGACAGTTTTTAACAAGAATCTTTAAGGCTTCCTCCCTCCCCCACCTTCTCAGCCATAGGTCTGTTGCAATAATTGCAATTAGTACAGGGAGATTTCAAGATTGGGGTTTTTTTTATGAAAAAGGCATCACTAAGAAGAACTGGACTTGATTCTAATATTGAAAACCAATGTTGACAAGTGTGTACTATTCAAGGCTTAGTACTGCTGCAGCTCTTTGCTGGCAACCTCTTACGTGGTGAAGGTCAGAGAGAACACAGCTTTGTAACCAGGCAGAGCTGAATTTTGACTGTTATTAATTTAATTATGTAAGAATAAAATGGCTGTAGTCGCCATTAGGAGGTGTTTAATGTGATAGATATAAATCACTTCAGCACTGTAATGTCATTGAAATGAGTGGAGCAGCTATAGATTGTAACATTTCCTGTCCCATCAATTGCAGTCAGAGTTGTTTTCAAATTTGAAATTGCATTTAAGTTGCTTCTAGTGTTTGGATGCTTAAATACCAGTAATTTTGGAAGGTGGCTGGAGAGGTCTCCATGTATGTTTTCTACTGGGGTCCAGCTGGCATACTCTTGCAGCTGCTGCCTTTACAGTTTATTCCAAGAGTTTTGTTTTTTGTTTTTTCTTTTTCCTTCTGAAGCTGTGTTCTGACAGTGCTCCTGTCTCAGTTCACATGGAGAAAACTTGTCACAGGATCAGCAGCTGAATTGGGACCAGTGGTCTGTGCATATTAACAAAAATGCTTAGGGGGTGCAGATAGGTTAATTGAAGCTAGTTGTGTGTGACCAGGTAGGTTTGTCTTTAATCTCCTCTGTTTAAATTTCATATGCATGAAGACAGTTAATCCTCTTAACTGCTGTAGACTTTGAATGCTTAGTAAATAAGTGGCCTTTTTAGTAGATGCTATGGTGTTTGCCTGTTTAAACCAAAATAAAAGTAAAGAGCTACACTGGGCCTTGAGGGAATCTTCCTCAGTGCAGTGAGAGGTTCTATTATGTAAAAGGCTTAAGAGTCTTCCCAGCTCATTATTTTTATAGTACTGTCTGCTTTGCTCTTTTAAGACAATGCCCTTTTTTTTTTTAGCATTGACAATTTTGAGATCAGAGAGCACTTCCTAAGTCAAGGCAAATTGAGAAGATATTTCAGCAGCTGGCAATCAAAGATGCTCTTCTCATGCATGCAAGTTACGCTGTTTTCTTTCTCTTTTTTTTAAAACTGAAATCCAAAAAAGTTCCTGTCAAGTGAAGGGCTTGTTATTTTTGCAGTGTGTACTTATTTCTTCACAGTGAATCATGAAGTGCTTTACTGAGTGCATACCTAGGGATGAATTGCTGGCCAACTGACCAAATTACTGGTATTCTGTACCAATAAATCTGTATAATATTCTTTACGTCTCATTAAAACTATGTTTGCCATTCTTAATTGAGTTTTGAACTTTGTTCAGGTAGGATGTTAACACTTATTCTATTGAATGCCATGTTAGTGACACTTAATAAGCACATCCTTTTTTATACCAGATTTCAGATCATAGCTGTGTTTCTTAAATCATTGTTCCAATGTTGTTTTACTATGGCCTGTGTGATGAATAGGTTAGGTGTAATAAGATGGAAGGAAGGATCTGACATTTGAAGATAATTTTTCATACATGAGGTATGGCAGAGAAAGGGATTTGTTGTCTGATTTGCAATGAAATCAAAACTCAGATGAGTTTCACAATAAAGATTTTGCCAGGCTGCAAATGTCCTCAGTATTGTGCCAGGCAGCAGCTGAGCAGAGATGAGAATTGTTAGTGCCTCAGAGAGGCTTTTTCCATAGGTGCCAAGCCCACTGCCTCTGCCTGCTGCTGCATAGCTGTGCTCTGAAGTTCTCAGATCTGATCACACTTACTTATCCATGTAATTGTGTTCATATATAATTTTTTATTTAATTTACTCATATTTAATAATTTTGGGGAACAAATAATCTATGTTAGGTGTAATCTGTATTTTTGAATAGCTTTTTTTTTTTGAGGTTCTTATTTTTTTTAACAAACTTTTAAGGTCAGTAGTCCGACTGTGTAAATTATTAAATACTTCTGAATTTTTAATAAACTTTCCTAGCGATGCAGACTGGATTTTTCCACCTCTTCATAATTTCTGGATCTGTGCAGTATGGGGGGTGATACTGTACATTCTTTGATTTCTTTCAGAACGTAGTGGTTAATGTGAAATCTAAGCGCTCATTTTACAAATCGTAGTAGTAACACGGAAAATATTTTGCTCCCTCCAAGTAGAATTGACCTGTGTCTAGTCTTTATGAGACTGAACAAGTGTCATGTTCATCCCATTGTTTGGGCTTCCTCTCAAGCAGGCCCCAGGTACTTCTGGGGATCAGTTCTCAAGGCAAAGCCTGGTGCTACCCCAGAACAGAACTGTTGCAGCACAATTTCACAGTCTGCGCTTCCACTGACTCTAAACCTGAAGATTCTGCCCTAGGTCAGACATTGCTCCTCTGAAGTTGTGGAGCAACAGGATAGTTCTCATTTTAGTAGGGTGACAGTACAGGGAAACATTTTTCAAGGCAGGAACAATGTCAAGTTGAAGTCCATTTGGAGAATTATTCCAAAGAAGGATGCAGCCATAAGTAGGGAGACACATTTGTAGGGTACCTCTCAGACCTCTCAGTACATTTCTGTAGGGATCATGTTTGTTTTTATCTGTTTGAGTTGCTGACTGCAGATCCTTTTTCTCCTCTATGTGACCCTGATTGTTTTACTTCATCATCTCTGTGACTGTGCTAAGGCAGCCCTTTGGAATGGGTGCCCTCTCTATTCTCTTGCTCTCTAAGCAAGAACCAACCTATAACAAATGGTTAGCAACTCATGAGAAAATCCATTGTGGTTGGGCAGGCATGTTTATAAAGTATCTGTTTAATTTGGGGAATGAAATGCCAAATGCCTTTAGACTGTGAGTTCCACGGAGTCATTCCCCTCATCTTGACTCTCCTCTCCAAGATTCCTGCAGACTGTGAGGAGGTCACACCCTGACCACACCAGTAGTATGAAGTGATGCTGAACCAAGCTTCCTGGGCTGCCTGCACAATTTACAGACTGTATTACTTTCCTCTTCATAATTCTCGAGGGGAAGAGATTAACACCTCTCTGTGCTGGCAGCTTATTTTTTTCAAATTTATTTATTGGAGAAGGCAATGCTGCTTATCCTTCCTGAGCCCCTTCTAGAGGGAGTAAAAGGGCTTACCTGGTAGCAGCATATTGCAGTGGATACACAGGATATTATCAATAATTTGTGGAGCAGATAAACACACTGCCACTTACTTGCTGTAGCAATGAAACCTGTTAATCATAATGAGCTAAAATTTTCCCTGTGCAACATTTTCAACTGGACTAGTTTATGCTCAAGGGAATTGAGAGCTATCTCTTCTGGTATTTCAGTGTCCACATCCTTCCATAGATTGAAAATGTTTGTTTGTAAAGCAATAACTCTGCTAGATAAGCAATAGCTTTAGAAACATTTATCTGAATTTTGAAGCTTGTTTCACTTTCCCTAGAGCACATATCTGAAACAGTTCAAATAGTTCTCAGTTGGAGACCACCAACCGAGGGTTTGGTGTCTGCAGCCCCATCCGTCGGTCCATTTTATCATTGTGCCCACATCACTTTGTAGGCAAAAAGTAAAAATTTTTCAGTAATTGGAAGCATTTAAATTCAAATGTGAATTCAAAGCTTTGCAAACATGACATTTTTGTTTAGGTCAGCCTTTAGATGCTTGTTGCCCTTAATAAAAATCAGTGCACCATCTTCCTGTCAATGACAGTCACATCAGATGCATAACCAGCAGCTGTAAAACAAGCTATAAAGCAAACATACCATTCATTAGATCTTCCAAACCCAAATATTACTCCCTCACCAGGAAAAAGTTGCCCACTCTCTAAAACAAGTACTTTCTTGTCTGAGTTTTCTAAATTTTTAAATTTTGTTGGAATAAATATTCTGTGTGTTTTGTGACACTCTGAGTAGATGAAATGTGACTGGTTTTGTTCTGTAGTCCATTGTAGCTGTATTTACATCTTGCTTGTTATTTTCCTTCTTTTCAAAAAAAAAATAAAAGAAAAAGCTAGAGAAACATATATTCTTAGTTCTGGAGGCATAGGAGATTCTTTTCCTCTATCCCTTTAATTCTAGCATTTTTATTGAGGCATTTGGTAAAGGTACCTAATTTTCTTGAGTTTCATTCTTGAAACTCATTCATTCAAGTAGTTACTGGAAGTACCTTATATTTGCAAAATCACAGTTCTATAAAAAATCTGAGTCAAAGATATAGAAATTAAGAACAACTTAAAATATAGAGGCTACATACCAAGATAAGTGAGTCTGTATATGAGATGTTGCTTATGCTTAACTCGACAACAGATGTCACAGTCTTCAAAACAGCAATTCAAATATGAACCAGAGCTTTTTAATTTTGCTTGTCTGTTTAATAAGAAGCTTAATTTTATGCTGATGGAATCAGGCAACATGTTATGTTTTCTGTTGCTTCTGGGTGTGTGTTCAGACTGAAGTGACCACCCATCCTGTGTCTTGTAATGTCTGGTCTTGTGAAGCATCTCTGCCCTTCAGGCAAGCTACCTTGTGCTGTTTCTGATCCAACAAGAGCTATGAATGTTCAGCATCTCTGGAAATCAGACACAGATTGTCTCAAGCTGGATGCCCCAAATCTTCAGAAAATGCTGCTAATTAGGCATTTTGCTGGAGGGTGCTCTCTGAAGCCACCACGAGATAGGGTTTCTGTGATTGAAGTCCCTTCTACTTCGGCATCTGATTTTAAAATGAGTGACAATAAACACAGTGCCTGATCAAAAGACATGCAAAGCATGGGGTCCCCTCCTGCTGCATATTTATATCTTGCAATGTGTTATAAATACATTTAGCTCAGTAGAAACCATTGTAGTTTATATAAATCAGCTGTTATTGAAGAGCTATCCAGTTGTTAGTGTATGCGCTTTTGCTGCTAGAGGCAGAGGGTTTCTAGAGTGTCAGACCTGTGAGGGTCCTCTTGCATCCTTCCATTCAAAGCATCAGCAGTTAATTGCTGAAAACTGCAATAGCTTTTGTAAATAAAAGATCCAAATATTTGTCTCTTTAAAACTACCTTTAAATCAGTTACAGTGCAAGCACAGAAACAATTATGAGACACGTCTGACTTGTGGAAAAAATGTCTGTCTTTCAGAAAAAGATGATCTGTCCTTTTAATGTCTTTTTGGAATATTCTGTGTCAAGGTTGAAGAAGGAAGCTTTGTTTTTGTGGCTTTATCTAAATTTATGTGTCAGGTAAAAGGAAGGCTCAGTGATTCAGATGTGGTTTTTACCTCACAGATAAATATTATTGCATAGTGAAAGGAGTACCACGAGCCTTACTTGTCCTCCCTGACATTAGGACCAGTGCCATGATGTGGAACAGAAGTAATCCATGGACTCAGTAAAATATTTATATATGACACAGTTTTATTTGAGCTGGGTCAGAGGCAGAATTGTGCTGCTGGAACTAGCTACACATTTTAGTTCTTTTGCATTCCTGAGAACAAAAATGGTAAAGCCAAGAAATATATAAACCAACGAGAGATATAAAAGAGAATTTCATTTGTCATCATTTCATTTGTTCTCTACAGAAACGTGTTACCATCCAACTGAAACACTGACCAAATAGGTCTCTAACGTTTGCAAGCTTCCTGAAAGGACCAAAAAAAAAGGCCAAAAATAGGTATATAATTTTTCAAATAATAATAATAGAAGATCCTTTTTGTTTTGAATGTGTTAGTTTCTCCTGGGTATGGCTGTTTATTTGCCCAAGCCACGCCAATACTTTTTTTCTTTTTGTGAAGTTAAATGTTAATTGTGGGAAACTACCTGTCAAAATAGAGAAGTTACTTCTTTGCAGGGATGGTGGTAAGGGGAAAGAAGGCTCTTTCTCACCATCTGTTTTCCCTAGGAGGTGGCCCGTGTGGAAAATTGCATGTATAACTGTAAAGTCAACTGCTAATGAGCCACTGGGGGTGGTCTTGAAGTAGCATTAGTAAGTCTTCTCAGTCCCCTGCTCATTGTGCTCTATGGATATTAATGTTTGCAATATCCCACAAGTTGGTGAAATGTTGTGCAAGTATTATCTGCTGATTATATATCAGCAACAGAGCCTAGAAACAAAATAATTTTCCTACAGATCACTGCTGAAACTTGGCACAACTTTTAGGGGAACAAATCTGCCTGTCCTGTACTCACAGATGCATCAGGAGAATCATTCTGTTTCCTCAGCATATCTGCAATGTGCAGCTCACTGTGTGTGCATCCCCCTCTGCACCCCTGCAGGAGCCCATGTGCATCCCTTTCTGCACCCCTGCAGGAGCCCATGTGCATGCAGCTCTCTGCACCCCTGCAGGAGCCCATGTGCATGCAGCTCTCTGCACCCCTGCAGGAGCCCATGTGCATGCAGCTCTCTGCACCCCTGCAGGAGCCCATGTGCATGCAGCTCTCTGCACCCCTGCAGGAGCCCATGTGCATGCAGCTCTCTGCACCCCTGCAGGAGCTGCTCTGGCATGCAGAGCACTGTCAGGAGAAGCAGCCACTGAGCCTCGAGCATAGCTTTGACTTCAAGGCCCTGTGATCTTTGTTTCTGGTGGGACTGTTGTCCTGTTGAAAACAGCACACAGATCTGAGCACCTTGTTGAAGCAAGGTATAGTCATAAGCAAGAATCTAAAAATCCAGCTTTAACAAAGCTGTCATCAGGTGGTTTGCATCTCCACAGAAGTACAGAGCCAGAGGGCAGCTGCTGCCTCTGTGCCTTGCTATCAGGAGTTGTGTGTTGGCTCTGGAGGTAGCAAAATCCACTAAACCAGAGAATCTCTAGGCATTCATAATTATCCGCTTCCACTGAGTCCTGATTTGGACACCTGGTTCCCTTTCTAGCTGGAAAACTCACATGTTGGTAATTGCTGCTCACTTTACAGAAGAGAAGAAAAGTCTGGGGGAGAAAAAAACCCATTCCTAATGGTGATGTTTACCAAAATCTGGTTAAATGTGGCCAAGAGTTTTGGTGGTCACAGATAATGGGAAGGGATAGTATTTGTGGGAAAATGTGATCAACTCACATTTTTTGTTGGTTTACTGGCTTAGATAAATTAGATTAGTCTGATGGAATAGGCAGATTAGTGCAGTTCAAAGTATTTATGGAAGTGTTTACTCCCTACTTATTTTGTTTTGTTACACTGACTAGATGAAAACCAGGTTGACCTAAACTATTTATATGTATACACATATACATCTCACAATTCTCATCTTGTTTATTTCATGTTCCTGCTGCACAGTTCTTAATAATTTCATGTATGCTATAATCTCAAAAAAAGATTAGTGGTCTCTCTGTTGAATATAGTAAAGAGAATAGTTTTGTTCAGAAGTATCATAAGACACACTGTAAAGAATATTTTCACATGTTAGGCAGCTGCCTAGTGGATTAAATTCTGTAGCAGAGCCTTGATCAGATGTTTTTGGTGTCAAGCTGAAAGGCTGGTGGCATCACTGCTGAGTAAATAAGTACATTCTGATGTGTTTAATGCAACCCCAAAATATCAGTTTGGGATGGTGGTAGTTTAAATGCAGGTAGGAATGGGAAATGGACCCTGGGCAGGAGCAAGTTTTGACAGCAGAGACTGTGCCAGGGAGCAGTGTGCTTTGTTTATATATTCTCTTTTTGTTACAGATTGCTCAGCCTCACCAGATGAAAGGAGCTTGTGTTTTTTCTGTTTTAAACATAGTGATACTATACGAAGAAACTTCTTACCCACACACTGATTTAATGAATCTGTAATTTTAGGCTTGTCTATTTGGAGAGAAGGGATTTTCTGGGGTTTCCTGAGGAGACTTACTGAAAAGCAATAACTATCATATTAAAAACCTCTAAGTCACCCTTTTTTCCTCACAGGAAATAACACATCTTTCCTTGCATCTCTAGCAGTATTTAATTTTACCCAAATTCTTACAGAATGGCAAATGGCAGGTTGTCTTTGTCATAGAAGATTTGAATTTTTAGATGCGAAATGCAGATTTTCTGGGTCCTGGATTATCTGGGCTTTGCTTATGTATTGGAGCTCTGACAAAATTTTCCACTTACCTTTGTATGGTAGAAGACACTGAAAGAAATGCAGCTTATAAATGTGAACTTAACAGCATGTCTCCAATGTTTGCTGTGTGCTCCTGACCTGAGGATTCCTCAGCCTGATTTATGGCCTGACACTGGACAACCCCAGACCTCCATGGGGTGCATGTGCTTGCTGGAAAGTGGGGGTAGATGCAGATTTATTTACACAAAGCTTCCTTATGCTTTCTGTGTGGTTTTTTCTGCCTTGGTAATTGCATGCAGAACCATTTCTTAATATAAAAAGATGCTTGCACCTTAGTCTGGGGTTCTTTTTGGATATTCAATGGTTAACAGTCCTTTTAGCAAATAGCTGTCAAAGAAGGAAGATGTTCTGAGCAGAGCATTCTTGGTAGGAGGGCTAGGGAGCTTATTGCCACAGGAGAAAGCTGTTTGCAACTTGGGTTCCCAATTCTGACCTTTGAAGGTATTGTTTCAGCATGGCAGTGAAAAAACTGCAAGTCATCACCTCTTTGGGGAGCTATGTTGGATGTGACAATCTGTGTTATTCCCCCAGCAAGCCCTTTTGGGCAGTGCTGGAGCTCCAGCTCCTGCCCTCTGTGCTGCCCAAGTCCTGGAGGCTCAGAGCTGTGCCAGAGCTCACTGTGCCCCTGGGGACACCCCTTGGCAGGGCCCTGCCATCCTGCTGGTGCAAGGCAAAGCCACCTCTGTGCTGGGTTGGTCTGTGCTTGGGGCTGTGTGTGTTGCACACACATCAGGGGCTGCAGGCACTTTTTAGTCAGAACTGGAAGAAAAAAAAAAAAAAAGGAAAAATTAAAAAAAATATATGGGGATAAAAAAAAAATCACCACCCCATTAATGCACTTCTTTTTGTTATAACTGCTGAGAAATGTGAATGTCTGCACAGATTGGGGCTGACTGAAACTCTAATCATTATACCGTAAGAATATTTTTGATGGATTTTCAATAGCTCCAGAGTTCCTGTCAGCATCACTATGTGGCTTTTGAAAGTTCTTTCCTTTAATGGGTCCCAGGACCCGTGAAAACATTCAGGTCAGTTTAGTACCTGAGTCTTCCCAAGTAATTAGCAGGTAGAATTACCTGGTAGCAGTCAGTGTTTTCTGCTGTAATCTGTCCACAGAAGCTGCAGCAGAGTAATTGCTGTCTCTGGCGGCCCTGCAAACATGTCTAATTTAATGTGTCAATAGGGATTTTTCTCTCAGTTTTTTTTTTTCATCCCCAATGCCAGGCTGTGAATTTTCCTTTCAGAAGGCCTGACTCAAAGTGAGATGGATATATTGAACATGTGGATTTAAAGGCAAATGTTTTTCCCAGCAACTGTAAATGTGTAAAAGCATTCAGAGCTCATTCTCCTCTCCACATGACTTTTCAACAGGTTAAATAAATGTATGTAGCAGACGTACTCAACTCCATGTTCCACAGTTACTGGAGCAGGTAAATGCTGAACTGACCGTGGTGTCTCCTTGCCAGCAGTGCAGTGTTTCAGTCCTCCTGACTTTGGGGATGTTCTGGTACTCTCTGATGCTGAGTCAGTGATACCAACTAGTGAGACACATGCAGCCTTTTAGTCCTTCCTTGGTGGACATTTGCCAGTAGTGAAGGAACAGATGGGCTCAGATCTGCTCTGAGTTCAGATGTGGAGTGAGGGTATTTACAGGGTACTCCCAGGTGGGTTTTGCACCAGCAGGCTCTGTGTCAGGGCTGCAGCTATCTTTACTGCTCCATTTGCCTAAATACCACCCTCTTTTGTGTCATGTTGCAGGGGCTCTGAGCTTTTGTTCTCCATTGAGAAATCCCAGGGTCTTATTCTGCATGAGGGAAAGCATGTATTCTAATGATATAAAGGGTTATTCCCAAAAGAAAGATCTATGTGTTATAAATTCTCTACAGATCTGTAAATAGTCCTTTGAGTCCAGTCACATCATGCTGCCAGTCACTGATGTTGCCTCTTTAGTTTTCAGAGAAGACCTTAGCATCTCAGTTGAAAAGGAAAAATAAAAATAAAATGAATTTATCTGGACCAAGCCCACTGACATGTTTGTGAACAGTCCTGGATACGCAACACACAACATTATTAGATATTAAAGGAGATGATCCCTGAGAATTGGACCACATTGTGTCAGGGATTCCAAGCATACAGAGTAAAACTCTCCTTCCTGGCAGCATCAGCAAGACCTGGGTGACCTAACTGTCCCTGCTAAACTGAAGGCAGGAGACCCTTATTACATTAGCCACTTGTATGGTAGTATGGTCCTCTCTTTAGGTTAGAAAAAATCCCTTTTGAAGGAGTATTTAGTGTAGATTTGAAATGCCAGAGGGCTGTGATGTGCTGCTCAAGTCTTGTTGCTTTCCTTTTCTTAATCTGGATTTCCCAATTTTAAAATGGACCCTTTGAAATTTGAAATACTGGTTCCAGTGGCTAGCACTCATGTATATAAATGCTGCAATTATGGTGTAAATGGATATCAGGATCAAATAACTGTGGCAGGATCTATAGTGAACATGAGCAGCACAACTTTATTAATGAATTAAGACTATAATTCATACCAAACAAAACTGGATCCTATGTCAATTGAAAGATTCAATTGCTTGAATAAAACCAAAATTGCTTGTCATAAATTGTGACATTTTTAATACAAAAAAAAATTTACTTTGAGCCTTAAATCTATGCAATATAATAATGCTTGACTGTAGCCCTTTTCAGAAGGAAGACCTAGGAGTTTTACAGGGAACTCATTCAAAACTGCCTTTCTGCTTAGCAGAGTGAAAACTGAAGTCCCTCTCTGGTTTAAATGGCAGTCAGAAAATCCAAGGTAATCCCTGTAACTTTTTATATAAATTTGATAACAAAAGAAAGGTGTGCTACTGGTATCTCTATAACATAAGTAAGCTTCATTGCATAACAAACCATGATGGAGATTTTGACATGCTTTCTGGCAGCCTGACAGATGTGTCACAGTGTCTAATCCCCAAAAGCCCCAAAGCTCTTTGAAAATGGGTGTTTCTGAAAGACTGGATTGGAAAACATGCTACTTTTTTATCAAGCTTTTTTTTATCAGTGCCTGCCTTACTTCCAATGTCATCTTGTTACCAGGCTGATTTAAAGATCTGCACTAACCAGGTTGGTAACTCTACTTTGTTAGCAAAGAGGTAAAATATCTGTAATTACATCCACTTAAACTATATATTTTATATAAAATTATGAAAAAACAACATTTTTTTCTTGCAATGTGAAAATACTGATTTTGGAATTTATGACTTTTTTATGTCAAATTTTCCTGTTCTGTGGGGATGTACCTCTGGTGTATTCCAGCCTCAGTATTTCTGGCAAATAAGACCAAAAAAAAGTCAACATTTATATGTATTTGTAATAAGTTCAGAGAGTATTCTGGAGCAATATTTGAAATGCCAGTTGTAGGGAGGAAAATAAGCTATGTGCTTAAAAGTGTGCTTGACAAAACAAGTCCTCAATCTAAATGCAGACAGCATCTCTAGTGGGGGATTTGCCAGCATATCTCTAGGCCAGACCCTTGGGAGACTGAAAGGAGGTTTCATGCAACAGCACTGTGCCCTACACATTGTGCTCAGTGGCGTTTCCATTGCTTGGATGACATCCACCATTTTTAAAAAGAGGAAATTGGGCCAGTTTGCATTCTGTGACAGAGAAGCTTCCTGAATGACAGAATAATTTCCAATAAAGGTACCCTGGATTACTCCCTGCTGTGAACTAATAGGGTGCTAATTAGCATATTTCATTTACTTACTTAACTGGGATAAAAACAGTTGGGCACAGGTCCCATTTCCAATGGTTTCCTGGGGAAGCTGCAAACTGCTGGAAGTGTAACCGTGCTGCATTAAAAAGATGTAAGCTCACATAAACATAATCTGCAGACTGAACACTAACTGGCATGGCTGTCCAATCTCCTCATACACAGAGAGCAGTTTAGAACATTAAATAAAGCTCTATTTCTGTTTCCTCCAAACCTTTAAATGGGCCAAATGAAAGCAGAGCAGTATTTTCCCAGTCTTTGCAGGTCTGCTGTGGCAGTGCTGAACAAGTGCTGTGCTGTGGACAGCATCATGCTTTGCCTTCTGCTCTCCTTTGTTCTCACACTTGCCTTAATGTCTCTTGACTATTAACAGTACTGACACCTTTTGCAAGTACAGGGTTATCCATGACATGTGGCATGGAAATTGTCCTGCAACTTTTTTCCTCCCATGTATTTCCATGTTAGGGCTCACCTGCCCAGCCCACTGTGCCATTCTTGAAGGTGTTTCTAGTTGCACAAATATTGAAAGTGCCCAGTGACTGGGCACTTTGATTGTGATTAAGTACAGTAGCAGCAATAGCTGAACATTGGAGATTTTGTGTCTGGGACTAATTCTGCTGTGAACTGAATACATTATTTTTTTAGACTCTTTACCCTTTACAAAAGAATGGCTAAATATATGCATATATAATATATTAAATGAACAAACCCCACATCTGGTTAAAAAATGTTTGATTTAAAAAAAAAACCCTGCAGCTAATTTTTTTACAATTCAAAATTCAGTAATTGCAAGGAATTAGGGGTGGATATTTTTCTGCAGACATCCTCATAAAAATCAAAACAGAAACAACACCAGTTGATCTACTCCATAGCAACTTAATTCCTTTAAATGTTAATAGAGAAAGAACAATCAAAGAAAAAATGGTTAAGACATAAATCTTCCAAACTAAAGTTCTGAGTTGGAAAAAATATTCTCAAACTGTATATGCAATGCAATGTTAATGCATTTTGCATTGCCCACGTGGCTGCTTCTTTTCCTCCATCAGATGAGCCCCGTGTTACTTTTTGTGGGCTCAAGAAGAAGCTCTGTGACCTACAGGGGAGACAGGAGCACCTTCCCTGCCACGGAGCTGGAGCAGATCTGGGTTGCTCTGCTTTCTGTTCCTTCCTTGCTTCTTGTTCCGCATTGAGGTGCTCAAAGCAGGTGGTCTGGAGAGGACCTCTCCCAGTGCAGTCCAGTTCTCTATCACAACTCCAGTTTGCTGCTGCCAAACAAACAGAACTGGTGTTTTTCTTGTGAATATTATTAACTTGGAATACTTCAGGAGTCAAATGTCATGTCAGTGTTGACAGCAGGTGAATTGTGCAGTGTGTGCCACTTGTAAGCAGTTCATAACATTTCTCATTCAGCTTTGTGGATACCAACTTTTACTTTCACAATACTACTTGGATTCTTAGTGCAGAATGAGGTTTGTAATTTTCCTTATTGAAATAAATGACCATGACTTACAAAATGCTAGCAACTGACTTTAATATGCAGAGAGATTTTTATAACTTATTTTTACTAATAATACTTTTTTCTTCAATTGCCTACAAGCATGTATAGTGGTAGTTTTTTTTATACTTTATCAGAAGTTTTCATGTATCTATCCTTTGTAAATATATGAAGCTGTAGACAGTAAAGCAAAGCCACAAAGAGAATTGTTAAATCAGACTTGATGTGCTTTGCCAAACGAAGGAAAAGTTCAAAGTGCATTGTAGATATAGTGCAAATGAATTTCTTTGCAGCTATAGACACTGATCCATGGTCTAATAAAGACCATTCTAGTTCTGTTCTCTCTTCAAGGCTTTACAGCCATGTCTGCCTGTCTGGGAATTCTTGTCAGTACTGTAGCAGATAGGGTGAAAACCTGCATCATCCTGGAAAGTTGGTCAGGATCTGAATGGGGCCCAAAACCAGCACAAACCACAGGCCATTTTAAATATATTTCCAAAAAAATGGTACTGGATTGAATAATTATTTTAAAGAAAAACTTAAATGTTCCTCTTTATGTGAAGTCTTCTTTTGAAAATCATCAAAAATTTAAGTCAGTTACAATATGTTTAAAAGTGCTGGGGGAGGAAGAAAAAAAGACAGTGTTCACAAAGACTGATTGAAGCACAGAGATAGGTATCTTTCTGTATGTTCCATTTATTATTTTTCACCACTTGTTCTATTAACATTCATCTAGAGTTACATGTTGCTTTAATCTCCTTGATTAAGACTTGGTGAAAGGATCTGTCATTATTTATTGTCTGAGAGCCTCAGGTCCCACTTTTTGTTTTACATTAGCCTTGCCAACTACTTCTGACTTGAAAAGGGAATACTGTAGTTGTGGTAAAGTTTAGCATAACTGAGTTTATTTAAAAAAAAAATCAAACAACAAACCAGAAAACTTAATTATGTGATTGTATGATTAAGGCAGAAGAACCCACTTGCCTACAATTGATACATAAATTCTTTCAAACAGGTTTCCAGAGCTGTTTTCTGTGCTGTTGTCAAAACATAAGTTTGCTATGACCATTTTGTTTTTGCTGATGGAATACTCGTGTTTTTGTTCCTTTAGTAAATATGTGTCTTCAAAACTGAGGTAAATTCTTTTTAGCTAGAAAGAGTTAAGTCAGCTTGCTAGTGCTTTGCTGCTGAGCCATATTTAAGTAGTTCATTGGGGCGAGTTCCTAGAAAGAAATTCACAAGAGTTTACTATGATTTCAGCTCAAGAGGAGAAAATATGTTTTTAATGTAGGATTTTTTTCCCCCGTGTTATTGAGTCTAGGAAGATGCTTAGTGGGAGAACGAAATAAAGGCCCATGGTAAAGGTACCTAACTCACCCTTCCCACATGCAGGCTGTACATTTCTGCTGCACTGTTGTCTCTGATATTATAAACTGATGTTGATTTTTTAAATCCTAAATTGGTTTATGTGTTCAGGAATATATACAGAAAGATATAATTTAAAAAATATTTCTAGCGTATGTAGAAGTATTTGCATGCATGAAAATACCACCCTGGCTCCCAAAACTGGACATACATTCCGTATTTTGATTTTTCTTTGTTTGTGTGTGAGTGTATTGCAGAGAGGTTCCAGTTATGAAAGACTCTGGTTATAATACCTATTAGTTAGGGAACATGGGATCTGCTGGGAGAATTGGCAGCTAAAAATGCCATTTGCAAATTCTGCTTTCTTAATACTTCAGGTTAGTAAGAACTGCTGTAAGAAAATATTTTAGGATGTAGATATTTAGAACACTTGGATTACTTTTGACAGCAGTGCAAGGAATCCATTCAAAGCTGATCTCCCTCTTTTGTTCACTGAGGACCTGCAGAATCCAAGATAAAAATGGCAGTTGTCCTGAGGGCACCCTGAGGCATGTCATTAAAATTGGAATTTGATCCTCTTTTTATGGTTACTTGGGACAATCAACCACAGCAAACCTGAAAACTCATCAGTTTTCAAAAATATGACATGCCCTTGACTTTGTCAGTTTGGATTCTGTGTGCAAGATTTGAGTATTTCAGAATCCCTTTAGATGTCACTCTGTCTTCAAGAATACAAATATTGTGCCTTGTACGATACAAAAGATACAGTACTTCTAAACATTTCTGAGCACTTACCTAATTTATGGCAAGGGAAAAGCTAAATTAGTCATCAAAATGAAATGCTTTTTTAATTGAGATTTTTATCTGCTAATTGTAAGAAATAGAATTGTATGGAATCCAGTATTTTTAACTATTAAAATGTTTTAAAATGAAATTTGACTGTTTGAACCGATATGGACCTTTCTAAAACTGGATGAAACTACCCATTCTACCTGGCTGTGTATTTCTATCTGATAACTGAAATTTTCCAAAATACCTGGAAAATGGATGCAAACCAACACTTTTCTGTTTATCTCTCTGTAACTGGCCTCTTACTGCTTTCAAGCCCCTTGCCTTCCCTGCTTCCAGGCTGTCAGGTTTTAAAAATTTGCACACATTTTCATATGTATTATTTTTTATCAATAGCAAAATAATCACTTTTCTCCTCCTGCAGCTGGGCTGGCAGAAAATGGCATTTTGTCTCTGTGGCAGAGAACCCATGAGCTGGCCACTTTGCCATCCCTGCAGCTTGCCGTCGGGAGCTCGCTGATGCTCGATGTGCTGGGAGCCATATGGCCACTTCTTGCTGCTCTTCCTCTTGCTGCTCCCCTGAAAGCTGTAAGGGAGGAGAACCTGGCACCAAGGACAAACAGGGACTTTGTTCATGAGAGGGATGGTGATGGTGACAGACCTCTGACTGTACCTCAGTTTCCCCTCAAGACATTTTCCTCCCAGCTACCTCTTGCCCGTAGATTTTCTGTAATAAGCATATGTTCCTCCCTCATGGTTTTTTTTTTTTTTTAAATTTTTTTTGATACTTCTTTTATTGCTTATTCTGTACTGAAGTTCCTAGTTAATATGCAGATTATTTGTAGCTGAAAATCCATTCATTTGATAATTGGCATAAAAGTGTTACACATGGAGCATCACAGAACTTGGCAGCAGTAGGCAGGAGGAGGTTTCGGTGCCTAATCCCCACCAGGCACGTGGGTTAAGGTGTTTACTTGCACCATTTGTGTGGGAAGGAGCAGCCTTGCCTGCTCATGTGGAAATTCCTAATTGCTTTCTTTGTTTTGACAGATTTATGGGTTACAACAAAACATAATTGCAAGTAACATAACAAAGTAACACTCTCCTGAGCACCTGTAGTGTTGTTATTATAAATAGAACTACTAATGTACAATGTTGGGTATTGTAAAAGTACATTCAGTTGAAACTCTCAATTTTTCCTGCCATGCGTGCTGTGCTCTTGGTCTTCCACTTCAGTTTGCAGGAGGATTTCTTCAGTCTTCAGCCCAGACATGCAGCATCTGTTGCCTCAGTTTTCTCATCTCTTGTTCAACACTGAAATGGTTAATTATGGGCTTGAGGCAAGTTAGTACCTGGTAACCTGTTACTTGTCCTGAATTTCCACTCTCATGGTTGAAATCAAGCCCTGGCTTTTTGGAGAACTCTCTGCTTTGGGAAGTAGTCCTCTGCAAAAAGGTGTTGCAGTGTAAGACAGAATAAAGTAAAATTGTGCCTGTGGCAGCTGAGGAAGTTCCATGTCTGTGGGCTCTGCAGCACTCACACAGAGATCCTTGGATCTGCTGAGATGCTCACTTAGCTGCTGTGACTGTTGAGGGGTGTCAGGTGGATAAATGAGGGAAGGGACCCTGACCTGAGGTTGGAAGAAGTCAAGGATGTTGGTATTTAGGACACTTCTGCTGTCTGCCTGCTTCATGTACTGACTTTTGTGACAGTTGACAAATTATCCTATTTCTTTGAGCCTTGGTGTCCTTCTCTACAAATTGAAAATATTTCTGCATTTAAAAAAAGCTGTTTCAGTGGCAGAATGCTGTAGGAACGAATACTTGTGCAGGCACTATAAAGTCTTCATATCAGTTATGGTGATGATTTAGCAAATACATATCACATTTGTTCTAAAACCACAAAAGAATATAGCACTTCAAGTAACTGATGAATAGCTGTGCTTATTGGAAAAATAAAGAAAAAGAAAAAAGCCTGTTGAAGAGAGCAAGCAGTTCTCTGATTTAAAACTGCCCAGATCTCTGTCTTCACTGTACACTGCTCCAGGAAGGCTTTGACAACCTGGCTTCTTCCTGGGCCGTTCTGCACACCTGAGCTGTGGAGGTGTCTGGGCACCCCCTGCTCTCCCACCACCCCCATCCCTGGGTAGCCCCAGCTGGGAGACAGGGAGGGGGGGATGTGAAACCAGGGCTCAAGCTTTATTAGAGGTCAGGTAACATTCCTTTGAAAAGAACTGGATGGTGTCTGTGCTTGCATTTATAGCATGCTACAGGATTATCTTCCTGTTGTCAAGACTGCTGTGTTTATGGAGAATGGGAGAAATTTTGATAAGTCTGAGGCTGTGTGTGTTCCCCCCTTATACTGTTTTGCAGAACCATTTTCCCCCTTTTTTATAACGTGCAGATTCTTTTTAATTCTCATAGCTCTGTGCTATTGTGCTTAATATCTCCTAAGAGCTAGGAAAGATATGTGCATGTTAGTGTGATGAAACCTACATGTTTTATAAACACATTAAAAATTGAATTATGCTGGTATTGAAAATTGTCTGTTGAAAATACTATGAAAACTGTGAATAAATTCTGCTGTTGCAAATAATATATTTGGATTATAGTTGCTGTAAGGCTGAGCCCTTACAGATTCTTAAACTTTTCTCAGGATAATTTTAAAGCTCCACTCAGCCTGGGATTTTGGCTTAAATCTGTTAAACAGAAAGGTCTCAAGATTGTCTGTCAGAGTTTTCTGTCAACAGTAACACAAATACTGGGCTTACTCAAATGCTGGCCTCTCTGGAATCTGAGTACCTTGAGCAAGGTGCTTCAGAGCAAGACCTAAATCTAATATTAGAGATTAAATATTGGTTGTTTTTATTTCTTGCTGAGAAAACTAATTAGCATTTTGTTATCAGTGCACATGTTTTTTCCTGACATTCTTTTATGTTTGGTGAATATGCAAAAAACCTTCTTCAGAGTCTCAGAAATTCCTGTCCTTAATTTTAAAAAGACACAGTCTCAGTTCTGTGACCTTTATCATAGCAACAGTGAAGAGTAAATCTTATTCAAAGCATTTAAATGAGATCAAACATAACCTGCAGAGTAGGTAGAATGGAAAGTCATCTCTTTTTGTAATGTTTCTGATAGCAAACCCTTGCCTTTAGCCCTTGCTTATTAAAGCATGACACAAATGTCTTCTAATAGCACCTAAACTGGTATTGGTGCAGGTGGATGTGCTCTGAAGTCACTGCAAAGGAAATCCAAACCCAAAGCATAAAAACTGCTCCCTTTAAATCCTAGAGGAAGCATTTCCTTCACATCCTTAGAGTGGAAACATTTCACTGTTGGAGTGATGGGAGTAGGCACTGCAGACAGTGTTAGTAAAACTTGTTACATATAGAATTCTTTATCATGTTGTTGGTGTTTTTATCATGGTAAGCCTCACTGGGAGGCATCTCAACAAATAGCACCGATTAATCATTGCTGGTATGCCTTAGTTTTGGTCCATTTACTTTTCTGACACCAAAAATGTAGACTTGAAGATATTTAATTATAAATTTATGCTGCAAGAGTTTATTATTAACATTGAAAGAGACCTTTTTATACAATAGAATATATGTGAATTTAGAAGTCTTAGATGATTTTTATCTGCTGTATTTCCACCTTATTTAGGGATGTTATGTTGAAAGGGAAATAGCTTAGTATCTTAGCTAAAAGCAGTGTTATAGAGCACATTTTGTGACTGGCAATCAGGTAATGAGTGGCTTGTAAACTTCATAAAATATGTAATTCTCCTCCTAGACTTTATCTGTCCAGATTTTTTTATGTCTTTAAGTACTCCATGATCAGTAAATAATACATTTAATTTAGTGAATAGAAGTTTCATCACTTATAAATACTTGGAATATATATTTTTAATTGGCATCAATGGCACATTTCCCAGGGAGCATAACAAAACGGATCATTTAATAGATGCCCAATCTCTCCATCCATCTATCTATCAGCACAGCACATGATGTTTTGACTTTAACATGGTAATTATCTCAGGCTGACTTCAGAGAAGAAGCTGCCACCCACACAGCAGTGCTTAATTACTTCAGACTTCAGTTTGCCAAGAGAAAAATTGACTTTTTTTTTTGCACATTGCATGGAAATGGAATGATTTCATTGTCATTTTATTTGAAATGCAGCCTGACATCACCATGGCATCATGGGAAGGAGAATGCAAAATTTCTCTGAAATTCTTAAAATAGGCTGAAAGCTGCCTTATATTTTAATGGTTTTCTATGAAGCCTGTGTTCACATTCCTTGAATGTTAATGATGAGCTGCTTCAGCGTATGGGAGGAATTTTTTCATATGAATACATTTCATTTGCAAGCCAATGAATGCATTTTTTTTAAAGTTGCCAAAATTAATACTAACTTTGGCATTTTAAGGGTAGGTTACTGTTCAAATTAGTGTTTGTGCACTGTAGAGTTTGAGAACATAACTAATAAAGTGAAAGAGATAATGAATTAATGGTAGTGTACAGGCACTTTAGGAATCAAATAACTAATTATTTTTTGTCATTGGAAATTACAGCTATTATCCTGAAACGAGATAAGAAAGTTGCATATGTGTGTTTTCAGCATCTGAAAGCTAAATTTAATATCTATGAAAATTAGTACAAGGTTTTATATATATATTGTTAAACATGCTGCTAATTGATTTGCCACACAAATTCTTGAGGCAACCTGCTTGAATTAGGCACTGTAGACAGACTTTGTGCTCAAAAGAGGAGAGAATTTGATTCCTAGATGTCTTACCCTATGTTTTCTGAGGACAAAGAGCCATTTTGGGATCGATTTCAAAGGCTTTAGTGGGTCTCTTGTGACCACTAATGCCAGTGGCACTGAACTCCTGGAAGCCTGTGGGACAGCACAGGAGCCTGAGCACACCAGCAGCCTGGATCCCATAGGAAAAGGCTCTTTGTTGCCAGGATGGAAAGCAAAAACTTGGGTCTTGGCTGTGATGCCTTCCAGTGCCTCTCTGGTGGAGCTTTTGTAGGGCTGCAAGTAAAGCTGATGAGGTCTGAAAAAATGCTGAAAGCAATTGTTCTTTACACTGCCTGGCTGGGAGCAATTGTGGGTCCTGGCCCCTGCTTGGACACCACGTCCTGGGCACGTCTCACCTGCAGCATGCAGCACTGAGGCAGGACAAAGCATGTGTATTTATCTGTGCCATAACTGGTAATAAATCTTCACACAGTGAGCTCTGACAGTCTTCCTGTTAAAATTTTACCCTCCACAAGAAAATCCAATATACCATCTTCCCGAATGGCAAATAAGTAATATTGAAAGTGTCCTTTTTAAGGTAAGATGTATTTTCTTCTTGGTTTATACATCTGTATAGTAAAGACCCACTGAAATTATTTCATTGTCACACACACGTCTCACAAAAGAATAATGTGGAGAAGCCTTTTGAAATAAATCTGGTGACACCAGAGAGTTTACAAATACTAGCATATTAATATACAGCTAAAATAATAATAAAAACCAGCATGCTGCTAAAGATGTTTAGTATTATCTGCTCGCTGCGGGAGTTTATTAGAAACTCCAGCTTTCTTTTATTAAAATTTCAATTGGCTTGGTGAATGAGATCCTATGTTAGTGTCATAAAGTGAGAAGCCAGAAGGAGAGGATATTGGCATTTAAGTGCAGATTTCATTTTGAAATAGTGTATATTATTATACCAGAATATTGCATATCACAAATATCACATACTGGTGGTGTTAGAAATAGTTGCATTGATTTCTATATTCATCAAATTGTCATTGTTTTCTGTGCCATCTGGTATTTATACATGTCATTTTAAAATATATCCTAAGAAGTTTTTAATATATCTATAAATAGAAAGCAAACACCGCGCAGCTCTTTGGAGATTTTAAAAGATGGTTGGCACAGATGATCTCCCACAATTGGCTTCAGCGTCAAGGGATGCACTTAAATCAAAAGACCAAACCTTTTCTGAGTCATTGGAGGTCATGGATTTAGCTTTGACAATTGTATCATTTTAGCTCTGTGGTTTAATAGTGATTTTTATTTAAGACTCCTTGGTGTGTTTTCAACAACGTTCTCACTTATGTAAAACAGCATTGTGGCTGTGATAGCTTTTCTCAGCTGAAAATTAACTCTTAATTCATAGTTCTTCCTAGTGCACTGAGCTTTGCTGGGTAGTGTGTTACAATGATGCTGTAACAGCAACAAAGACTTTTGCTGCATATCGGTCTCTATTTCCTGGCATCCTCGAAGAAGATGAGCTGGAAGAGACAAGCAGTTAGTGTGCAGTAAAATGGGTGGGCTGTGCTTATCACTCCTCTCCACTCTTCCCAGAATTCTCCTTTGTGTCTCATTACAGCAGCTGGTGGTGTTCTGTCAAACACACTGGGGGTGGCAGAGGCTTCCTTGCTGGAAAGGGAGGAACATGGCTTTACTCTCCCATTTCTCTGCAGTGGTGAAAGCACTTGGATGAAGAGGTGCTCAAAGTTTTGTTTCACCTAAGATCCCACAGAAGGACTGGAAAGTGAATGTGATTTTGTGGCTGAGTGGGATCGTGTGTATATATTCTATGTAACCTCACACATACGTGTTTGTATGTATCCCCATACACAAAAGGAATATATAGTTTATCCATATAGTTCAAATCTCAGGATTTTACCTTTTGCTTTTCAATAGCATGTCTGGATTTCTGTTTAATTCTGAACTGGTATTTTTCCTTACTTTTTTTTTTTTTTTTTGGTTTTGGTTTAATGTAATGTAACTTTGGTGGTCTCAGCACAGTGACATCTGGACATGTTGCAAAATGGTCATAAATTAGCCCACAGTCTTTCACATACTGGTGTAATTAGCTTCAGATTTTTTTCTATTTTATTTTTAAAGAGATTCCTCTGTTCTGTTGTTTGTGATTGGATAATCAGTGTTTCATTATTTGGTGAAGTGTTGCTCTAAAAATTGATGGCACCAACGACTCAATCCAGCTGGAACCCTCCATGGTGGAAAAAAAAAATCTCTCACATCCCCCCATCTGGATTCTTCAAGATGCAGTGAGAAGTTTGCACTTCTGCAGCTGCAGTTCTTTCATGACAGGTTCTGTAAATTTTACACATGGCTGCCTGCCTGGAAAATATTTTCCAGATTTACATGTTTACAGCACTGACACGTGAAGCCGAAGAGTCTTCCTTCTCCATTATGGCACAAGTACTCACAGATTGCACACCAACTTTATAAAATCTGGAAAAGGATCATTTGCAACTTTCGAACAAATCAAAGTGCCCTTTGATCTTGGCTCCAAGTTTCCTTAAGAGCAACAAATAAAAATAACTTTCTAGTGGGTTTTTCCCTCTAAATATGGTCAATATTAATGTAACCATTATATCTCTCTGAAAAATCAAGAAACACATTTAATAAATTTTTATCTCAACCTGTATATCTTTGGAAGAGAAATATAATTCAGCAAATGTAGGCATTATTAATATCATTGTATCATGGTAAGTGCATCTGTAGATGTTATGTGAGCTCAGCAAGAGATAGTCTGGTTCATCCTTTATTTCCTCCTATGTGTGTGGTTTTATTTTCATTAATGTTATCAAAAATTTAAAATAGTGTTGTTGGAAAAAGCCTGACAATGCAAAAATCTATTGAAATCTGTAGTTACTGTGATGCAAATTAACTTATCCCATAACCTTCAATTATATTTTTCCAATTCCTACAGAATCTCTAAGCACATTAAAAATGAATGCTGTTGAAACTGTGAAAAATATGCAACAGTTGCAGAACACTTGATTTTGAAAATATTGCATTTAAGCAGTCATCATGGTGATGAACTTCAAGTTACCATATTGCCTGTAGTCACTATTTTCCTTGGCCCATCATTTATTCTAACTTAAGTTACATTTTAGATATCCTCTTGAATATTATGAAAGTTTAAAAGAAGAAAATACAGCTTGCTGACAGAGGAAATATGCATCATTTATTAACACTGATTGAAAAGATATTTTTATTTCTGTTAGACATTGCTGATTTTTGCAAGCATGTTCTGTTTCTTGCAAGCTAGCCAGACTGGAATCCATGGTGTATACACTCAGTATTTTTAATGTTAGTCATGGTGCTGCCCGAAATACTTTACCTTTATAACATCTGGCAAAAGATACATTAAAACCCCCCTTTAGTAAAGACAAACTTCAGGAGGAAAAGGCTGAGCATCTCAAAACTAAAACCAGCTCTGTAGAAACGTGAAATCACATGTTGACAGGGTAGGTGCCAAATAGCTCATCTGCAAGGGAGGAGTGAGGCATCAGTGGGCAGCTGGATCATTTGCTGACCTGCTTTCAGAGAGCTCAGCTTGCTGGGAGCAGCTTTTCATTCAGTAATATTTATTAGGATGGGTAGGGGCTTCAAGAGGGTTTGTTGTGTTTGGTGGGGAAGGTGATGGCGTGGCTGTGGCTGTGGCTGCCTGAGAGGTGAAGCTGGGCTCTCCAGTCTGGCTCTGCTGGCAGCTGCCCTGCTGAGAGGTTTGGAAGGCTCCAGAGGCCAGCAAGGGTCAGAGCACGGAGCTCACCCTTTTTGGGGCTAACTCAGACCACGGAAATGGGTTTCAGATGGAAGTACAAGAATTATCACTTTAGATAATTTTTAACTTGTTATTTTTATAACAGACATATACAAGCCACTTGTAAACAAGTACCTTAAAATGTTTGATGATTCCCTTACATGGTAAGAAGAGTAAAAGATTTGGTAAGTTGCAGAATTGAGCCCATGTCTTCCCTCCCCTTCTGCTCCCTTAATAGTTAAAAGAACAACCTCACATATTTTGTGGTAGAAGCTGGGAAAGTATGAGAAGATAGATAGAAAATCAGATTACTTTAGTACTATTTCTGCATGCAATTCAGGGTGATGAATGGCTAGGGCAACCTGGAGGAGCAAGATGAGCTAATGAAAGAGTGATGTAAAGTGCAAGTCAACTGTTTTTTAGAAAGTGGCATCGTCACTGTAAACAAGAGAAATGAGAGCTATCACTTTGCATTTAATCATACAGTACCCTCATGATGGGCTGAAAGGCTGTATGAAAAATGAGCAAAGCAACCTGCTCAGAAGGAAAATGTGTGCCTGTTTTTCTTAAAGGAAAAAAAACCAGCTTTTTAGCCGACTTGTCATGCTCCTAAAACTTAATGATGATCTCAAAATACAGAGCCACACTATGTACATGCACTGGACTGGACTGTACTCAAGCAAGGCCATGCTCCTGTGTCTTGCTTCCAGCCTGAATTTCTATCCAGCACTATTTAACTCTACCACGCCTTCTGATATGTGAGAAATTAAACATGAGCCTCACCACCTTCTCTATGTCTGAAATAAAAGTTCTTGCTGTAATGATTTAGTCCAAAATTCAACAGTGTACAGTTCAGAAAGGTTTGGATTACTTTATCAAAGTAAAATAAAAAAATCTGTTGTATTTCTGCAAATGATGGTTATTTGAAACAGGTGCCATACAGCTTCTAAACCCTTTCCCCTGCTGCTTAAATGTAGAATTTCTTGACCGTTTTTCCACAAAACAACTTTTAAAAATGAAATATTCTGTAGCATTTTACTTTTTTCCTGTAAAGTGTGAAAAAAAGAGCTGTTAAGAAATCCCATAGTCTTTGGGCTTTTTTGTTTGTTTGGGTTTTGGTTTTTTTTTTTTTTGAGAAGAGAGAATGGACTCTGTTGAGCTAATAGGTAAATTAATATGGTAAAATTGCTTTTTCAGATTATGACTCTTTGTTTGCTCATAATTAGGATTAAACCTAAGTCTAGCAGGTAGTGATTATGTGAGTGGCAGTGCTGAGTGGAGAAAAAGACAAAAGGGTATTTTATTTTTATCTCTTTATTCCACACCCCAGCAGTCCCAGAGAGGGGAAGTTTACCAAGTGATCAGGGTTATCCCTGAGTTGGGATGGTGGAGGAAAAGCAGTGTCAGCTGTGGCATTTGGCATTCCTGGGTAGTCACTGTGGCTCCCCCCTTCTGATTAGTACCTGTGCATCCATTTCTTTTTTTCCACTTGCTCAAGCAGTGACTAGTGTTTGGTCTATTAAATGGTTGTAAGAGTAAAGCTGTGCTTTTCTAGGTTTTCATGCCTAATGTGGGAGCACTTTATTAGTTTTCATTTAATTATTAGTTATGTAATGCATTTTATCAAAAAGAGGTAGGAAATATTTGTGTACCTATATTGAAAATTTTATATAAACAGAATTCCTTGCCCTTTTTTGTTTGTGTTCCCTGAGAACTAAATCTTCAGGCACTAGGAACAGTTCTGAAATTCTTCAGTGTTTTACTAACATAATAAAAACAACAAAAAATTCTTTATTTCCTTATGTAGAGCTTATAGTGTGGCTTAGCTTTGTGCATGTGGGTAGTTGCTTTTGCATGTGAGCAGTATTTGTGTGTGCTGTCACACAGAGGCGGCTGCAGATCTGAAGGTACACTGGCTGTCTTTGGTGAAAAAGAAAAGACAAAAGATTATTGTAATTTGGAAGGATTTTCTCAGTGGGAAGATTTTCTGGTTGTTGAAACCAGTACAGATCATGCAGCCTTTATATACTTAGTGGTGGCAAGTCTAGTACTTGTATGACTGGGAAGAGAACAAGGGATGGCAGGAGTAACTCTGCATCTATCATTTTGTAGCTGGGGAGGACGACTTCCAATGCCTTTTTGTTTCATTCAGATAAAGCTGAGGGAGACCTGAGGGAGAGTGTGGTGGGATAGCTAAGAGAATAGAAACTGTTGATTTTGTTCTACTTCTTTTTTCCCTTGACATTATTTTTTCCTTTTTTTTTTTTTTTTTTGGTTTTTTTTTTTTTTGTTTTAAAGAGACTTGAGACAGAAAAAATATCTCTGTATCCCAGTTTACCTCTCAGTAAAATGGCTGTTATAATACTTAATGTCCAGGGATGAACTTTATAGCAGATTTCAAAGGCCCTGAGATTAATGGATAGAAAGCAGTGGATAAATTTAATTGTCAACCAGATGTTTTCCCTTTCTGCTACTTCATCACAGTATAATTTTTTTTATGAGCTTTTTAACGCAACTGGTTGTTGTTTTTGTTTCATCGTTCACAAAATTAATTTTTCCTTCCTAAATGCCTTGCCTCAGAATGGTGAAGAATGTAAACTGTGTAATCTGATAAAAAATATTTGTGTTTACAGTAAACTGTTTGTGAAATATAGGCAGTGTTTTAAATTCTATGGTATTTTTTAGAGAGAAATTGATTTTACAAGATACTTTAAAATTTCCTACATGTAACAGGGGGTGTGTAATGTTATCAATTTAGCCCCAGCGTGAGCCAAGGTGCTCTGGTTTTGTCATGAGGAACATATTTTCATCACTCCTGAGTATTTTAAGGGTGACTTTTTACTTCTTGCTCCCTCTTAGTGTGGAGTTAAGTGTGGTGCTCTGAGCCTAGCCCTGTGTGCTGAGCAGAGGGGAATATTCTCCTTTCTGGTCATGTTGTGCTTCTGTGTTATGGCTGCTGCCAGAAGCTTCCCCAAAGAGGCCTTTTTATTATATAGCAGTTGTTAAAACATGAGCCAGACCCCTGCCATGCTCCTTAGTTTCTGGTTCTCTCTCCCTTTTCATCTCTTCGTCGTGGTCTGGATCCTGGCATTCTGAATTAAACCTTCACCAAGGGTAGTGGCTGCAGGTGGTGCAGACAGACAAGCTTGACTGACAGTTTGCTGGAAATCTCCCTTGTTCTCATATTTTTACAAATATTATGGTGGAAAGAAATTCATAAATTGTCATTACAAGGTACAAATAAGGATAGATCCACCCTCCACCCCAAAAAACATTCTCCATGTTGAGTGACTGAGAGATTGTTTCCAAGCATTTCTCAGAAGATTTTAACTTGATTACACTGGGGATCAATCCTTTGTGTTCTTGGGGAAATACTTGAAGAGAAATGGGAGACAGAGCCCAGAGATGTCAATAAGCAATTAATTCACAGAAAGCAGTCACAAGGCTTCTAAATCTTGTAAATCGTGGTGTCTGTTTAATACATTTTTGACCAAATGTAAAAGTAGATGTTAGGAGTTTCCCCCTGCCTTTTTCATTTTCTCCAAATAGAAATCTCTAGCATAGTGTTCCCAACTGGGAAATGCTCTGTGACTTTCCAGAGATCACATTTAGCAATGAGCTGAGAGATTCAGCTTCTGTTGGCCGTTGTTCATGAGGCAGAAGATGACCTAGCTTGACTCTCAGACTTGGTATTGTATTTGCATGTTGGCAAGCAGAAAAGTAAACAACACTTAACTTGTAAACTTTAAACTTAATTAATGGTATTAAAATAATTGAAAGAATGTGAATATAAAATGCCAAAATGCTGTTTTTATTGCACCCTATACAAAGCAGAACTGTAGTAAAAGTAAGTTATTCTGTAGTGTAGAGGAGTATGCATTATTAGTACATTAATATTCGTTTTTATTGGAGCTTTTAATGGTTTATTTGGCAATTGAAACATAAAAAAATTAAAATCCTGGAGATGGCCAAGAATCACAAAGGACAACAAATATATTAGGCTATAAAGTATAATGTGCTGTGTTTCTAGAATATCATGAAGAAAAGGTGAAGGCCATTTTGGTGTGGATGTGACATTCTGCCATACGGTTTCTGTGAAAAAGCACCCAGAACTACAAGGCAAACTGAGGCACAGCTGCCTGGGTAAGCTTTCACTTACACAGCTTTTACTTTGTGCTGCTGTGGAGGCTGTGTGAGGCCTCAGGGGTGGGTGCTGGCCACGCTGTGCCCCAGCAGCCAAGGGGGGCAGCTCCTGAAGCCTTTGTGATGGCAGAGGCAGCAAGGGGTGCTGCAGGTGAGTGGCTCAGACCTGGCTGTGATGCTGTCCTGGCACCGCGGGCAGTGGCTGAACTCAGCTGGAGGGATCAGGGTCAGTTTGATTTCAGTTCTGCTGCACTGATGTTTGTGATCAAGGGCCAGTGAAAAGACAGAATTAAATTCTCTGTGTTTATTTATGTGGGCATGGGGGTGCAGAGGAATATAATTATCATGGGAATGAATGGTTAATGCTGTGTAATTAAATAACCTCCAACACTTTCCAATGTAACATTTCTGAGAGCCATAATGCAATGGCAGTGCTATTAATTAAGTGGGTATATAGATAAGTATGGGCAGATTATCCTGAAGGGTAATTGAGTCAGGTAAAGATGAAATGAGAAATTTGAATATTAAAGTGAAGGAGATGGAGAGAAAGGAGAGACATGAAACATCTGGGTTGGAGACTTACCTAACTGCAAGTCAGGTAGTTGGACAGATATTTGTTAGGTAACTGAATTTGGGTGTAAGTATTACCTATTCCTGGACATAAGATAGCAAGTCAACTCTTAAAAAAATCCTCAAACAAAACTCTCCTTAAATTATTGATTCTGAGAAAAAGTTCGAGTTTACAATATGACTTATATAGTATATTTTTAATGTATTTTTAATTTATCAATTTCTTTAGGTGTTTTCTAGAAGACCTTTATAAAAACGCTTTAGAAAAATTCTACAGAATTGAAGGCATTTTTTCTAGAAAAGACATGGTATAATTTCTAAGCAATTTTTAAAGTCTGGAAGATTTTGTGAAGAATGTATCCCAATATTCCTTGGGATCAGTAACCCAGTAAGTGTTTATAGGTGCATGTATACACACATGCAGAAGGATATTCCTTGGTTTCAGAAGAAACTGAAAGCACTGACATTGTGCATACATTACTCCATTAAAATAATGGTAAATTCATCAAGGATCTTTTCTAGATTTTTAAATTCTTGGTTTTTATAGATGTGTATTGTCAACAATGGAGAAACGACTTGCGGAAAAAGTAGTTCTACTTTTAGTAGAATTAGTGATGTTACTAAGAAATCTTCCTGAAATAAAACTCTATTTCACTTTCAAACATATTCTTCTCTTTTAGTAGCGTGCAACAGAGTCTGACCCTGGCTAATGTTTTTCTCCAGTTGTAGTGCCTGAGAGATAAAATATGTTTGCTAGCTTTCTACCCTACAACTAAATTAATAGACTGAGGGACCAATTCATTAAAATTTTATATCTGATTTGTTTGGGTCATAGCTCTGTTATAACTTGTTATAAATATCTTATATTCCTTAATATTGCATCCTCTATTAACATAACAGACATTAACAACTATAGCCCATCTGGAGCTAGAAGGAAAAAGCCATAATCATTTACCTTGCCAGCTGAAAAATGATATAAAAAAAATCATGTGTTACAAAAGTGATTTGACCCCTCTCACTAGTAATCAAGGAGGTTAGAAATGATTAAATAGCCTTGGGTGGTTCAATAGAAACTGTCCTTATTCCTCCCATAATGATCTGATCCTCTTATTTACTCATTCAGATATTCACTAAATGGGTAAAAGAGGCTAAGGCCTCTTTTTCTTGGCTCTGTTGTAGAAGATATTAAACAATCCATCCTGCTTTATGATAAGATTAAGGTTACACTAAGTCTCCAGCTTTTCTGCAGAAATTCTTTTATGTATCATCCTCTTTAAATATCAGCTCTGACTCAGGACCTGTGAAAGTGTTCAGCTGGGGAGCTCTGCTCTATTCCCTCAATTTCATTTGGCAGGGATGGAGGGCAGAAATGTGATCCAAACACCTAAACGTCATATTATTCTCCATAGTTGATTACTGTACATCTTGCACTTTTTAATGCTTTTCTTCTCTTGCTCCAAGCTGTGGTCTTCTCCCCATAGTGGATCTCTTGTCCTTGCTGTCAGTGATAGGAGTTGTGGGAATGGCTCAGAGCTACACAAGGAAAGATTTAGATAGAGAGGTGATGGATGGCCTAAGCCTGCCAGTGTTTAAGAGACAATTGAACAATGCCCTCAATACCATACTTTAATTTTTGGTCAGCCTTGAATTGATCAGGCACTGGGACTAGATCATCACTGTAGGTCCCTTTAAGTGGAAATATTCTGTTTTATTTCCTCTTTGTTAAAGAGAGGAAAAGCAGTCACACTAGCAATACAGAGACAATGTTTGAATAAAGCAAAAAAAGAAGCCCTTGTGAAAAAAAAGGATCAAGGTTGAGCTGACGTTATTAGAAAAGCTATCAAACATTGATACTGAAGACAACTCTGGGTAGGTTTGATGGATGTCAGGGGAGAGCTACTGATGGGTTCTCTGAACCAGAAGGGGCCATTGTTATGGATGGTTTATAAATTATAGGGAAGTAAAGAGAAAAGTCTTGTCCTTGTGGTATAGTAGTTCCCATTGTTCACATCTGAATTGCTAGGTTTTAAATCTGTGTGCTAAGTGATGCTAGAAGGTGGCACCGGTTAGCTCCTTCTCTCTGCTCAAAGGGAGCTCCCCTATGTTTGGAGCAAAATCTTTACCTGATGTGGGTCCAGATACTCCTGCTCCACATGACTGAGCAATCCACGAAAATTGTTTTATACCCAGAGTAGTAATTAGATAAAGGCCAAAGTAAAGAAACAAGCAAACACTGGAATCTCATGTTGATTGACTGTGGTTCTTCAAAATTTCATAGTGTATAATTTATTGCTTATGCCACAACTTGTGGATAACTCTGCTGGAATGGGTGGAAATGACATACCACTAATTTTCTCTCTCTGGTCCTCTGTATCTAATTCAGGTCTCATATTCCCAGGAGCAAAACCAGAAGTGGGAAGTATATGGTTGTTGACTAAGACAATGCGTGTGGACTCGTAAAAAGGAGGGCTGCTTTTGATCTTTGCATTTGCCTGCTAAACTAGGCTTCTTGTAGCCCTCACATTTTGGACTTTGATCAGCAAGCCAAACATAGGAGAGAAAAGCTGAACAGAGTTGAAGAACAAAGGCTGGTGAAGGTTGCTAAAACACTACGCTCATCTGCAACTGAATATCTGATTTGGTTTTTGAGTTCTTCCTGGTGGCTGTAGATTAGAGAGATGATAGGATTCTCCCCATCTCAGGCAGCCCCCAGTTAATAGTGTCAATAGCTGTCAAGATGTCAGAAATGCTTTTCAAGATTTATAGCTTCCCAAGGGAATGTAGTGAAAAAAAGGTAAGTGGCATTTTGTTCCTGAAGTAAACTGCAAACATTTTGTGTGTGGGAGAGGGGAGGAGCTCCCTCTGTACTAAGCAGAATGAATATTAGTTCAGAATCCAGGAGTCCAGATTGTCTTTGCCCATACACAGTGACAGTCTCTCACCAGATTCTTACAACTCTTTAAAGACCACTGAGTTGCAGATTCCTACTTTCATTATCTATTTTTGTGTCAGCACAGTGGGAATGTCAACCTTGGCTCATCAAGTGGCTGAACAGCACTGAATAAACTTTTGTGCATTAGCAGGTTCAGAAAAAGTTTTATTAGTAATAGTAGCATTAGGAAAGCGCAAGAGCCTTTTCAACGTATTAACAGATTTGTGTCATCAGAAGTTTCTAAGTTTTGAGTAGATTAATTCTATGAAATCCTAAATGAGTGTGGCTTTGCATTCAGGGAAAACTGGGGAAAAGAGCCCTGTTTAATTTACTTTTGTATAGGTGAGTAGTCTGGCGGCACAGGGCATTTCATTCTACCTCCTTAAGTAAGAATTAAATTTCCTTTCCTCTAAAAGTATGTTGAAATTAATAATTCAGGGAAACTGGGAGGTAACCTTCACTTTTATTAGAGCGCTGTAACATTAAACACGCAAAATGGAAAAGCTGAGAGAAATATGAGACACAGAGCTTTTGGAACATTGCAATGCAGACAGAAGATTGCAAAAGCTTCCATGCAATACAGTAATTTCAGGGTGGGTTTTCTGATGTTTTTTAAAACACATTTCAAACCTTTGTGAAATGCATTTAGGAAGTAATGAATTGTTTCTCTGGAATAATATGTTTCTTGATTGCAGTAACAAGGTTTTGTCACTTTTGGTATTAATCACAGTGACAATCTTTTTTCTTTAGGCCAAGGGCAAGAGTTCTCTGTTGTTGATCTAGTCAGAAAGTACTCAAAGTTTGTAGTGGCATGTCATTAATATTTACACTGCACAGGTAATAGAGTAAATATTAAGGCTATGAATTATTGAAAGTGAAAGAAAAGTGATGAAATACTGTTTGTTAGTTTGGTTGTTATGTAGTTTTGCATGTTTTTGAAAAATGAGGACCCGAGAAAGAGAGCATCACTTTCAGTAGAGCTTATGACTTCTGCATTAATGGGAATTTTCTTTGTCAAATGATATGAATGTTTAAAAAGATTTCCAAATGCAATTCCTATGATGAGTTGTAGGACAAAAAAAAAATTACAATAATCGAATGCAGCTGCTTTTCAGAGGGTTGAAGGCATGTCCTCTACAAATGGCTACCCTTGCAAGGAAGTGTGATTCTCAGAGTATTCTCAGTCTCTACTGTGATAGTGCTTCAGTTCTGCTTTTCCCTACTCATCATCCCCGAACTTCTGTTTATGGATCTGGTCTGTGGACAAAAGCCTTTGATAGGCTTTAGGTAAGTTTCCTGCTTAACTTTGGGGCAGGAGTGTAAGAAAATTATGTACATACAAGCTGGGGAGTGCAAGCGGCTTTTATGACTTCTTGAGTGTAAATCAGGGAAATGAAGAAGGGATTTCTTGTGTGTGTATGGGAGGAGTTCTACAGTTGGCAGCAGTTCACAGCTAGTACTGTATGTAGCAGAGCAAGCAAGGAAAGTCAGCAAGGTCAGTGTGTAAGCAGAAAGTGAGCAAGACAAAATCTTGCATCTGCTTTTGGGCTGCTGACCTGTATATGCACCCACAAAGCAACATTATTAATCAAGAGATGAAGGATTGCAGAGCAGGCTGGTCCTAATGCCAGAAAGGAACTTGTGGTCCTTGGTCACCCAAAGACGGGCTAGTGGTAATGTAGTTTGAATTGGCCAACAATGAAGTGATTTCTTGTTGATAAAATCCATTCTGTGCCCTGATTATTGCTTTTCCACAAATGGTTTCAAAGTTTCATGGTTGTACAGTGTGCAGATCCTTCCCCAGAAGTCACTATTCACCCCACATCTGGCCATGTTTTTTATTCTGCTCTCCTTCTCCCCTTTAGCCTTGCCGCTCTGTGGGGCAGCACTGGGGCTGAGGGCTGATAACCATCCCTTCCTCAGAGAGTTACAGCATGTTTTCAGTGAGCCTGTGCCCTACTGCTGCAGAGCCAGCTTGGAGGAGACCTGTGCCTCTGAGGGAGCAACAAGGGTTTCTCCCTTGAGCTGCTGACTGTTGCCTGCACTAGCCTGCTGCTCTACGGCAGATTTTTCATGCTTGTGCTCTGTCTTGGTGTGTTGATTACTGTTTTTCTCTCTCTACTAAGACAGATCATGTAGGACTTCAATATGAATAGAGAGAGCTGGGTTAATGTGATCTACTTCAGTATCCACTGATACTATTGCTAGATCACCCAGGGAAATTACTTAGTGGTAAAACCAGGCACTTCTGTAGTGATCAATGCAAAAAGTCACCCAGCTGTATCCAAAATTACTGCTAAAGCCACAGCACTTGCCAACAGCTTGCAGTGTGTGGTACCAAAGTGATCAGAGCCAATTTCAGTGTTATGCATATCTGTTTTTATCATGCTTCTTTGTTCACCTTCTGTGGTACTTATTAGTAAAACATGACCATGCGTGACCGGGCACTCTCCAGAAGACTGAATTAAACCTAATCAAGCTGACATCTTTGCTAAAGCTGGCAAAGTGTAGAGATGCAAGGAGACCCCCGTGCTGTTGTGCTGACTTCTAGTGGAGTTCAAAGAAATTCTGAGCTGAAGAACCACACCCTGCCTCACCTGGATAAGATGGCTGTGCTTCTGAGATAGACCAGGCTGATGACAGACACACAAATCAACTCTGGGATGACTGAGGACCCACAGTGGTTAAATAATGGGTCATTCCAGGGTTGAGAGATTAATTTTGGTCTGAGACATGCTGCCAAAAGACTCTAGGCAGCAAGGCAGTGGCCAGTGGGCAGAGCTGGGTTTGGCCAAGCAGGCCAGCCAGGGACAAGCTGTAGCACAGGGAGGGCAGAATAAAGAACCACAGTTCAGCAGGTGGGAAGCAGGATCAAGAGCTAGAGCCAGGAATCAAGGTGTGAAGCATGATACTGAGGCAGACTGTGAATTCCCACAAGGTTGCTTGTGCAGACAGCTCTTTGATGTCTCCTGTCATTAAGAAGAGACACTGAATATGGTCTTTGTTTTCTGTTACCTCTGTCACCATTGACCAATGACCAGAGATGCCTCACTCCAGCTGGGCAGCGAGTTCATTATACGCTTTTATTTTTAACACTGGCTTTAGTGGCAAGATCTGTAGTCCCCCTTGTCCCAGCAGTTTTGTGCTTCCTACTGAGTTTGCAGTTCTTTATCAGACAGGCAGTGAAGTTGTTTACCAGAGATTTACATTCTGACCAAGCAGGCTGCCTGGACTGAGCAGGGCAAGGGCCATATTCCTCCTTGGCCTATTAGGCTGGTGTCTGTCTCACCTTTGCTCCTTTGCATCGAGTCTCTCTGATTGCTTGCGAATGGAGAGGCTGTGATTTTGCTGACTGTGCTGCTTTGCTTCAGCTGTGAAGCTGTTGCTTATAATTGGTGCCAAGAAGTAGCAATCAACTGGAAAAAAAGAGCTCGGGGAAAAGTTGATTTTTATTTTTTTTTCCCCCCTGCAAAATGTTTTTGTGAGCTGATGCTTGAAATGAAAATGTGGGAGAAGGAAAGAAGACATTGTGGAGTTTGGTTTTCAGTGATTTACAGCAAAAATCTGCTTCTGGATGGTGAAGGGGAAGGAATAATGATGGTTAACCCACATGCTGTTTGGGCCTGGTTCTCAGCATTGCTTTTTTGATGTCTCAGGGGGTATTTGGTAAACAAAGGAACAACACCCAGCTTCAAAAGGTGACTATGAGCAGTTGTTCAAGTTAAAGGAAGGCTTCACTAAAAGAAAAAAAAAAAATCACTGGCAATGACCAAAAATTAAGTTAGTTCAGTGTTTTTGATATCTGTTGGGGAAAAAGTAATTTCCAAATGCTAATAAAAAGGAGAATTTAATTACTCTGCATAATTATGTAGTCCTCATTGGTGGATCTCGGGGTCATTTTCACAGTACAGTATGGTTGGGGTTCTTTTGATCACAGACTGTTTACTAGTACAGTTTTGTGCTTTTAAACAGATGCTGACTGTACTACCCTTCAGATAAGTAAATTCTGATGTCAGCTACTTCCAAATATTCAGGAGGCGAGACAGAATGCTATGTATTTACTGTTAGGCTGTGATCGATAAAGGTCATCATTTGTATTTGCCAACAAACTTCCTAAATTTTTTTTAAGCAAACCTTACTCTGATGCATGAATTTTGAAAGTACATCACACCACAGCTTTGCAGCACAGCATGCTTGTTTGACTTCACCAAGAGTCATCTGTTGGTTATGGTCATTTTTAATTATTATTTTCCATGCTTTTAGTTTAATAGTATCTTATTATCCAATTTCACCTTTCTCTTGCTACTTGAGTTATTAAGGTCATCCAGTTCTTACTAAATTTTAATGTCTCTTTTCTTGCATATTTTTGCTCTGATTGCCCTCATCAAATTCAATGATATCTTATTTTTTAATCACTAAAATAAATTCTAGTATTTTCAAGTCTTTGCTCCTGTTTTGTATAAAAGGCTCGATTATTATCCAAATTTTTAGTTCAACATACTTAAACAGAACAAGTCTTGCAATTTCAACTGTGACAATTTAAATAAGAATTACAGTGTTGAGAATATGCCAAGCTCACCCCCCGACTTTCACACTTTATCTGGTCTGGTTACTGTTTCTGTGTAAATTCTTTCCTTCCTAAGGAGAAATTTCCACTTTCGTTATTTTTTTATGTAGAAGAAGTTGCTTCAGCTACTGTTGTTATTTTATACCTCTGGTCATGTAAGTGCCATAGAAACCAGATTTATATATATATATTAAAGACTGATGAAGCTCAAAAACTGATGAAGCTTTAGTTTCCCCAAATACACTGTGTATCTGAATTTTTTTCCCATTAGAATGTGTGGAACTGGAACTTGCATACCTGTAAACGTTTTGGGGTGTTGGGTTCCTCCTACTGCATGTGTGATCAGGAGAGTGGAGAGTATATGTTATACTTAAACACTTTTAGATAGAGTTATTAACAAAAGACAACAAAACAGCATTTCCTAGCTCACTGCCATTGGATTTACAGTTGACTTGAGACATGAATGCGGCAGTGGCTCAGCCATCCAAGGATTACTTTATGTCTCAAATCTGAATCTCTGTTCTGGTAATTTGTTTTCTAAGAAAGCCCAGGTAAGGAGTCAACACTGATTCACTTCCTTCTCCCTGGGTACACAAATAGGTAGTGAAACTTTATGTGGAAGCTAGCAGAGATTTGTAACATCACAATGTCTTTGCCAGAGGGGCCGAAGCCGAGAGCTGTCCCTCGGAAGCAGGGGCTGCAGGAATGATGGGCTCACCGGGAGCAGCAGTGGGGGAGAGCTCCTCTTTGGGTCAGGCACAGCAAGAGGCAGCAACTCAACCAGCTAGTGTTTTAAAGAGTTTCTTTCAGAATTCCTACGTTTTGGAATTCAGAATTATGTAAGTCAGCAGAGAGGCTCTCTGCTTGGCTGTAGCAGGTTTCATGTTGGTCACATGGAGCCAATTAGCCTTCCAGAAGTCTAACCATGAAACTTATACCTGTGGCTTTGTGTAACAGTCACAGCATTCATCCTGCAAGGGGGAGAAGGGGAGGAAAGAGAAATAATTAGCTTCCAGAAATGTGTACAATTCCAGATAGTGACCAAAATTACATTTCTGATTTTAATGAAAGGTTTTCTGGCTCAATAAAATTTAGAGCAAAGTCCTGCTGGTTCAAATTATTAGTGCACTCCTTAGACCTGGTGAGTTTTATATAGTTTCATGTGGCTCTTTGTACATTTTGCACAGCTTTAGTTCAACTCTATTGCCCTCCTTGTAAGAACCCTTTTATAGACTTACATAGTGATGAAATTACTCCTAAGGAACAGTATTAATGGAATGATATTACTCATAATCTTCTTGGAGACTGGGATGTTTTCCAAAACAGCAGTATGCTTTTGAGTGGAAGAAAAATTACAGATCTGGGATCATTCTGGCTGAATTTAGGAACAGTGATAGTTTAATAAAACGAAATGCTACCAGGTCAAGACTGTAGCTGTGCCATGTCAGTTACAGTGGAGTGCACTGAGGAAGGTAGTTCTGGCTGTCCAGGTGGCAGTTGGCTTCCCCCCACTTAGAGGGCTCTCTACTGGAATTTTCCTTAGTATTGCTATTGTCTCAGTAATAGGTTTAGTGATTCTGCATCCCTCTGTAGCATCCTGAACACAGCTGCAGTAATCACATGGAGCAGTTTGAGCTGGCAGGAGGGATGCAGGTGGCTTCTTCACTTCTAGGTCATGGGATCCAACAGGTGGGAGGAGGGAGCGTGGCAGAGCTGCAGCTCATTTAACCATCTCATTTTAAAGCCTGTTCAGGACTGCTTTGATGACACATCAGAAGGGAGAGTTTCAAAGCAGTGCTGAAGTGGCTTGAGTTTATTTCATTTCTGTCATTCAAGAAGAAGATGGAAGACTTGTTATCTGCAAGGTTAATGGCAATAAGTTAGGTAAGAACAGGATGAAGGAAAAAACCCTTCCTTCACTTCCATTAATAAAAAAGTCAACATTTAGTTCTCTGCAGGCAGTTATAAAGAACTGCATTGGGCACACACAATATTTTTCCCTGCAGGAAATCCAAATATTGATTTTGAGGGAAAACACATTTTTTGAGACTTCCTAAGTATGAAATAAAGGAATTTTCACCATTCAGCTATCACTCCTCTGAGAAGCAAAACACAAGGGATCTTCACCACTTGAAGTATTTTATGGGCAAAGTTCTTCTGTTGTACTAGTTCCATTAATTATTTCTAGGAAAAAATAGAATTTTTAAATACTAATTTTGATGTGATTGCATGTTACAGTGTACATCCTGCAATTTTAGTGTAGTTTAAGTAAGTAATGTGTGTGAAGGGGGGAAGACACTGGTCATCCTAGAGACCAGTCATGGGTTAATGCACTGTGGTCAAAGTCCTGGCCAGGTAGGAATGATGTAGAAATTTGATCATGTAACACAGAGTTTTCTATTGCTGTCTCCAGAAATTCTGCTGTGTTCTGCCTACTGTTTACAGTGCTTAGAGGAGCAAACCCTTGCAGGGGCACAGAGTGTGCGAGAGAAGTTTCAGCAAGGGCCAAGACCTCCACCAAAACAGTAACAACTCTCACCCTGAGCTGGTCATTAACCACTGTTTCTGTTGACTCCTGCATTTCCCAGAGTGTTTGTAACCACTCATCTCTCGGTAGCAGTAACTTGCAAAATGCACACAGTGGATAAATGTATCAAGATGACAAGACTCATTTCACCCAGAACGTGGGAGTAGTTGCTGGGATGTTTTCTTCTTTTAGAGCTACCAGCTGTCTGGCCTTGAGCCACCAGAGTTTCTGGTGGCCATGGCAGGGACGTGGCTGAGTGATTGCAGTTCCTGCCGTGCGCGCTCTTTGCACCGCGTCCTCTGCTTGAACTGTGACACGTTGCTGATGGCTTGAAGAAACAAGGAAGCCCATTTAAATGGCCTGAAGTGTTCTGTTCAGCTCTGACAAAGTAGGCAAAACTGGCAGGTGAAGTTAGATGTCCCCTTACTTCTGAAAATGACAAAAATACGCTTTTCTGCCTGATTTTCCACATACTGAACGTGTTAGTATTCTCTTAGTCACAAGTCTCTTCATTATATGCTGCTCAACAGAGTTAGTAAATATATTACAGAAGACAGAAGGAAAATTTATATTTCCAGTAGTTTTCTTGTATGGATGTGACACATAACTGCTGGTTGACAGTAGATCTAAAACCTTATGAAATACACAATCACTTCTATGTCCATCTGACTGATGGCACTGTTCAAATTATAAGCTTGTGCTGACTGAGAAATGTGACTTCTGGAAAGTTATTCTTTTTTTTGTCTCTAGTTGTCAGGGTGCTCTGTGTAAGGATGGCATTTCAAAAAAGAAACATATCTAACAATAATTCTGGAGATATTTCATTATTGCAGCAAAGGTGGATAAGAAACAAAAAATAATTTCTTAGCTAGAGGTGGACAGAGACTGTATTATTTTCAAAGTAAATGAGGTATTGATGAAAATGTAATAACAATTATATGACTGTGAAACTGAAGGAGGGTGACAGGACTGGATTTAATATAGTCAGCAAATAGCTGTAGTAATGAAAAAAACTGGTTAAATGTATATATATTGTAAAAGAGAGGTTTGATTTTCTTTTATATGTACGTATTTTTTATTTTTGAAACAAAGACCTGATAATTCAATATAGAAAGCTTAGCTTGAAGTTTCAAACTGTAGAACTGATGGGCAGGCAAATGTGAGATGGTTAGTGAAATTATTCCTGTTGCTGGAATTATTCTGCCGATGTCCTGTATTTAATTCTTGTTTATCACTCTTACTCATCTTGAAACAGCAGGATGTTTCAGCAGCAAGTGTGATTACTTCTTTTTGTTCCTTGAGAGAGAGGAGACATAGAAAAAGGGAGAAGTGTGTTTCTAAATAAGCTGTGAGTTAAAACAATTTTTCTGCATTTGAGGCATTAGATTAAAATCAGCACACTTGAGTGTATCTTAATTGTAAAATTGTTCTTTTCCTTTAGTCTGTTTGCCTACTATAGACCTTTGGCCTCTAAATCTTGGAGGGCTCAAAGGTGAATGTTTTATTCCTTTTCAAATCAAGCTGGTTTGGGAGGTGAACTTGCCTTGTCAAATTCTTGGAAGCAAAAGGATGACAATTCAGCACGAGACCTGGCAGGTGTTTAACAGTGTACTATTGGATTTAGATATGATTTTCTTTTTAAGGATTTTTCTGCATGCTTTCGGTTTTAATGAATGGGAACTGCTGCCTCTCATACATGCAGAGAACCATCCAGGTAGTTTAAGAGGTGCAGCACCAGGTTCCTCCCTTGTTGGTCAGTCAGATGCAATGCAGTTGGCTGGATAAATGCAGATTACATGACCTTTGGGTTACCAATCTGTGCTGAAAAACAGCGGGTGTACAAGGAAATAGAGGCAACAGCAAAATTTGGAGGAGAGAGGTTAGCAGCAGGCGTAGTGTCCTCAGTCCCAGTGCTTCACTGTGAAGAAATTGCATCAACAGATTGCCTTCCTAAAAACAGATATGTCAGTAATTTTATAGAAATGAGGTGGTTTGAGCATTGCTTGAAATTTCTAAAGGAGCTTCAGGAATCTATAAAATGACGTGCAAGATTCCTGTTTCATTACAGCTAACTTCAGCAAACAAACATTTTCTCCCATCTGTGTATTAGAAATATCCAATGAAATTCTACGCGTGCTCATGCTCATTTTCTTTTTTTACGCTTAAAAATATAATCATGCTGTCACTTGTACTGCCCACATGTTCTAATTTGGTTCAGACTCTGAAAGATTCAAAGGTAATGAGGTGGAAGATTTCCTATTTCATATTAAGCTTCTGCATCTGTTTTAATTTGCTTAAGGCGAAATATTTTTACAGCATGACTTGGAAGTGGAGTTTAATAATGGTCAAGTTCTAGTTGCAGTCATTCATAGGGTCTAGGAGTGTAGCTGGCAGCTGGCACCTATACATGAGCCCACATACACTGTCATGCACATAGACATACACACATTGATGCATTTTAACACCCCCATCCTTGCAATCTGCTGCAATACACACCCCATCATGCACACACAGCCTGCTCTGCTGCACAGCAGAGGAAGCAATGTGCTAACGTGTCAGCAAAGAAGCTGATGGGAAATCATGCTTTGGCTTCATGAAACATCCTGGAGACATTTTACAGCAGGGAGAGAACAGGTACTTTGACAGAAAGATAAGGAGGAGAGAAGAGGTAAATTCCTAAATGTGTCATGTTGAATGCAAGTGATGGAGGTGTAAAGACTATTAGGAATAAAAAGCAGAGAGGAAATGAATGGGAGAAGAGAGGGGGAAGGAGAGCCCTAAGTATCATGAGACAGATTGAAAGAAAGACCTGGTAGGAGAAACTGAGAGCATAAGCCAATTAAAAGCATGAAAGTGGTTGGCTGGGGAGGGGTTTGCAATGGTGTGTCTGAGCAGAAAATGATGATGGGGTGAAGAGCATGAATACAAAATAAAAGGGTATAACCGAGGAGGAAAAGAAATTGAACACATACTACTAAAATTTAGGCAGCTTTGCTTTACTATATAATGCATGTATACATGCATTTCATAGTCTAAAACAAGAACTTGAAAACAGTGAAAATAATTTAATAATAATATTAAAATGAATAAAAGATTGAAAAATTTAATAAGACAAGTGTAGGACTGGCTGAAATCTGGGGGACCATTTTCACTCTTCACAACAAAGATGATTAAATGTGGCAAACCCTAAGGGTTCCATCAACGTCTTTGATAATGAAGAGAGATTTCTGCCTCCTTAGAAAAAAAAAAGAAAAAAAAGAACAAATAATAATTTCTCTTTTAATTCACATATCTTGAGAAATGTGTTTGTCCATTTCATGTTTGTTTGTAAAATTTCACTATATAATTTTAAATAATAAAACCTACTTATTTTCATAAGCGTCTGTACTAATAACATTTTTACTTAGTAAAATGAATTAAACATGGCCTACATAATAGCTAAATATTTATCATTATAATGGTTTTTGTGTGAGATAAGATATTCTAAAGCATTCAAATCAACCAAAATAAATCCCAGATTGTGTTATTAGAAAGTAAAATAAAAGAAATTATAAGACTGTTATTTTAATACAGAGGCACCATAAGTAAAGTAGACTGTTTCCCATCCCAGTAGATGCAGTCTTTTCTCAAAATACTTACACATAATTGTGCAAACAAGAAAGCTGGTGCAATGTAGGGGGCTGACATTTTCTGAACAGACCACGACATTCAGAAGTGAAAACTGTCAGCCAGGTGATAGAATTCGACTTTTCTTGTGTGCTGAAGTTTGTGTTCAGTTCCATCACTAACTGTGTATAGATTTTGAAAAGTAGGTCATCAGTGGTACAGCATCTTCTTATTATGATTTATACTCTGCATGTTTGAACAACCAAATAATTTTCATGTGTACCATGAATCATAGCCTTATTTTATCCTTAGTTTTCACTTTTTTTCCTTATATAAGCAAACTCCTATTGATTTTGAGCAGATTTTCTTTGAATGAGAGCTGAGGAGGGACTGTGGTATTTGGCCTGGAGGATTGTATAAGCTAGTATGAATCATAAAAATTTGGAGACAATATATTTTAAAATTATTTCCTCTCAAATACATTACTGAATCTTGCATGTTACTAGGAGCTGTCTGAATGTTGTTACCATATGGATAAATAAACTCTCCCATTCCCTGTTCACTCATTTTTCAGAGCCTCCCTAGTTTTCTTGGCATGTTGTGTTGCAGAAATACTATTGATGGGGCTCCTCAGCCCATGCACCCTGATTCTAAAGCTCTGTCTGAAGAGCCTGTTATTTGGCTTTTATTTATCCTTCCTTTGAAGACAGCCCCTCTTGGTATAAATCTTGACAGCCTACATCAAGGTCTCAATCTTCTTTCTCCTTGTGATGGAGTTTGTGATCAACAGTAAGAAGTCAGCTCTCTCTCCCTTGTGTCTCTGGAGCTTTTAGAGCTCTGAAAATACTCTCTGAGCTTGACCCTCAGTTATATATATGAAAATACTATTTTTTCCCCAGAAAAAGAACAAATAGGGACTTGTCAGTCAGTCTTTTTGAAAGCAAATTCTGTCAGGGAAGCTAGAGTCTGCATCTGTCATATGGCTAAGGGTATAACTGTGGCCCAAACGTGAGGCACAGGGTAAAGCAGTGCTCAAATTAATGAAAGAAGTTGGTCAAAAAGTTTCTGCCCTTGTGCAGTGACTTTTGTGAATCAGGACATGAACTTACTGTCAGTCATGGTGTACTGCTCACAAGCCTTTCCACCAGAGATTGCACACCTTGGGAGACTCCTGCTAGCATGGCATATGTGAAAAAAATGGGTATTTTTGCCAGAGAACTGGGGCCCAGTATGTCTGAGCAGTTTTACACTGGTTTGGAGAAAGCCAAATAAGAGACTAATTTTCATTTTAAATTATCAGAACAGTGTTTTTGATACATGTATATTTTGACTTCTTCTCAAACAGATTAAACTAGCTATTCAGACTGGCTCAAAATTTCCTGTGTGTTTCTTGTGGTTTTTTTTTTTTGGTTGGATTTTAGAACCCATGTATATGGTGGATATAGAATTGTGGGACGAAATGAATTCTTTTAAATTTCAATACAATGTTGTGCATAATTGGAAATATGTATCAGTTATATAAGAATAGAATGAGAAGCAAACTAAACTAAACATTTTTAGCCTTATGACTTGAAGGTCAACATCAGAGTACAGTGAATACCTGTAAATAGGAATACAGGAGGAGAATAGGATGTTACTCTGAGAAAATGATGTGTTTTTGAAAAAAGTAATTACCACTCAAGAAATGAGAAGGGAATTTTGTGTACTGGTTGCTAATCAAGTGTTATGTATTTGTACACCAGTCAAATTACTTTCTTTAATGGCTGCACAAAACACAGCTTCTTAGATGTTATCTAATATAAAAAGCAATATATTTACAAAAAAACTTTGAATTTTTTGCTTAATATTTTCTGATAGCAGATGTATATGTCTAGCAGCATAAATAAGAGCATTGCTCCAGTAAGCTGCTGCATTTAAAGTTATATCTGTTGTGGGCAGTATTAGAGGCTGCTTAGCTCCTGGTGTCTCTTTGGGCAGAGTTATTTCCAGCGATATATTCTTTTTTGATATAGCCAAATAGTTTTCTAAGTGCTTGTTTTTTAGCTATCATTAATCCTTTGAACATCTATAGCTGTTCCATTAAGACTCTCATAACGAATGAATTAAATCTGACAAAATCCCACTGGAGATGCATTTAATTTATTGGCTTTAAAATTCTAATGGAAGCAGTTATGGATGTCCGAAGGATTAAGGATTACTTAACTAGGAGGTCAGTCAGCATTGCATCCATTTTAGAGATGAATAAACTGAGGTGGTGAGACATAAATGAAAAATGTAAAAAAAAGTATGTTAGAAAGACAGGAGTGGAAGCCAGAGCTTTAATCAGTGCAGTTGCACTATATGGAAAAGCCTCTGGATTTTCACTGTTTCTTGAAGGAGTCACAATGTGCAGTTCATTGCTTTTTGTTTTAATTGCAAGAATGCCATCCCTTTGAAAAGCATAGAGATTGCATCTAAATTGTCCTAAGTTTGTTTCCTTCTCCTACCTCATTCCCACTCTGTGTGACATTTTGGAGCAGATGTGTTTTCCTTCTTTTCAAAAACTGACAGTATTAATTCAATCTGCAAATTCAGAAATGGAAAAGAGTTAATAGAAACATTAATAAGTACAACCTCAATAGGATTTGAACTTGCAACCTTTGAAATATGAATTAGGAATTTATCTGGTAGTCTACACAGTCTTTCATTAGCAGCTGTGGGAATTTACAGGTGTTAAATTAGCTAGAGAAATGCTGCACTATTCCATGAATGCAATAAAACATAATGAGAATTACAAGGAAATAAATTAATTCTAAAAAAGGAATCTAATATAAGGGCAGCAAAGTTCAAATAAAGCCTGCTCTCCAGCTTATAACAAGATTTCTGAGATGTCACCAATATTAGACATAATATCGCATTGTTATGCTTCACTTATTGAAATATTTTCATTAAATGCAAACTTTAGTGATTTTTTTGCCCTCCTTCTTTAAAACCACTTCATTTGAAATATTTCTGTGTAATAGTTTGCCTGTTGAAATGATATTACAGTGTGATAGGTTAGAATTAGAAGGCTCTGCTCTGAAGCCTAGGTCAGAAGGATGCTGGCCGCTCTCGGGTGTTGGTGGGAGGGGGAGCAGAGAGCTGCTGGAGGCAGAGCACTGAGCCCTGCCCCTCAGGTTGGGGGCAGGAAGGGAAAATGAATTGATCAAGGCTGTTTGATGTGTCAGATATGCAACAGATTTAGAGTGAAAAATATGTTTCAGCTTCAAGGGCATTAAAATACTGTCATCCCAGTTGGCTAATGCATGAATTAAAAAAAACATGACCAAATGTACAAAAGCTTTGACTGTGATGTGAATGCTTTGCATTATGTGTTATGGGACTTACGGTAATGCAGTTTTAGGTCTTGCATTGCTTTTCTTCCTTCTGGTTTTAGAAAAACAAAAACTCAGGTGTAAAGCATTTTCAGTCAACAAATGCAGGAATTAGTTGTACCTCAGTGAAGGGAGAATGAAGAGACTTGTTACAGGGGTTTATAGATGATAGCTCAGAGACCAGCTCTGTGGGCTCAGCAAATCCGTGTCAGCCACATCCACGCAGGACATTTTGCTGCATTGCTCCCTGCAGTGCCTTCAGCAGAGTCTTACTGCTGGGGTACATTGCTACAGCAGCTGCAGAGAGGGAAACAAATCACACTGGCTTGGTGGGGAGAGCAGTTCATAGGCACACAGGGCTGTGGTATTATCGCTGCTGAGAGGTCAGCACAGGTGCCCCAAATCTGATCAATATAGATGTGCTAGCAGTGACTCTGGGCTCTCTGTGTCTTTCGAAAGAAAGCAAAGGCTGAGCAGTGGTTGATGGATCTTATATTCAATATTTATTAGAGCTGCTTGTGTCAAGCTCTGGGTGTTTACAACTTGTAGAAACAGACATACCCATTTTGTCAGGAACTTTTGAATCATAAGCTGCAATATGATCTATGTTCCTGAGTTGCACCCAATCCACCTGAATCTTAAGTTTGTAGAAATCTTTAAAAAACCTTCAAGCCATTCAACACAGCCTAGCATGAGCAGAGTGAGACAATCTCAAATTGCTGAATATCTTCTGGCTTTCTCTTTTTCTTGAATAAGGGAGGTGGAAAACACTTCTGGATTATGGTAACCTCTTTTTTTCCCCCCTTTTTTCCCCTGTTGCTCTGAATTTCTTCGAAAGCCTTTCCGATCATTAGGGAGTAGATAATAATTTGGGTTTTAGCCTTTGAATATTCTTCAGGAATATTTAATCAAGTAGATAAGAATAGGATACATTCAGCTCTTTTAAGTTTATACCCATGAGTTTCCTCTCTCCCAGAGTTTGTGATCATCATTTACAGCGAGTTAAGCTGAATAAAGGTCTCCAATCCCTCAAAGAATGTGGTGAGAAATACCCAGCTATGTTAGAGATTTGTTTTGTTGGTTTTTCCAATGAGGATAAAGAGCCTCTGCTGCCTGGTTGTGAGCAAGCAGCTTATATTGGTGATGGTACTGCCCTCTTCCCCAGGCTTTTTCTTGAATCAGTGAATCCTGATGGATTAGTTATGGGACAGATATATTGCAGGCATGTGGACTGATTGTCAAGTTAATGTCTGTTGTTGTCTGTGGGTTTTCCCATTTTGTGTTAGCTGTCTTGTTTTCTGGCTTTTTCTATTTGTTAACATCTATTTTATATTGTGATATATCTTCAGTGTGGCATCCTGTAGTAAATACAGGAAAAGTAGGACTTGTTGGCTGCAAACACCATTTAGGATAAAATTGCTGTTAACCTTGAATTCAGTTCTGTTGTATGACTTAAAATGGATTAGGAGTCTCTTCTGGTCCTCTAGAATTTCATTATTTATATATGAGTATATTGTTTTAATTTATTTAAATATATATTATTTACATTGAACATATAGAGTATATTGAATTTAACATGTTTTGAGAAAATATATTGGGATTAAATGACACTTCATGGCTTCTCAAAATTAAGGTTGAAACATGCATCACAAGAATGTTTCCTACATTACTTAAGAAAATATACTTTTTCATTTGTTATATTGGTGAGACAATTTGTAGTCTTTGCATATAGAGAATTCTTAATTTACAGATTTAAGACCATTTTGTTTCATCAATTTAAAGTGGAGCTACAGACACACACATATCTATATAGAGTTTTGTGAAACAAGAGGAATGTCTTAATATTTTAGTTCTTAGAAAAAATAAATGACCATTACAAAATACACAGTAATCTAAGCAATCCTAGAAGTTCTGTTTGATCACATGTTAATTAAGATTATTTTCTTTAAAATGCTTAATATTTGCTTGAAACCTTTAAGATTGCTCACACTTTGTAAGATTAAAATAAATAGCTTGAGAAGTCAACTGAAGGAAGAATTTGATGTCAAGCACTTCAGATCTCTCTGGGATGCATGTTGTACTTCAAAATTTAGTTCGTTTCTATTACCCCATTTCCCTTCATTTCATCTTTTGGAAGTATTTCTTTATGTCCTTTAGCAGGATTTTTTAGTTTCTTGTGCATTTGTGTTGCTGGATATCACTGTTAGGTGAGTGAGAGGGTTTGGGTTTTGTTTTTTCTGAGGGAGGTGATGTAGGACACTTGAAGAGGAGGCAGGTGGCTCAGGGGTCTGCAGTACCTCCAGAAGGTGGGCTAATTTTCCCTCCTCAGCACTGTCAGACAGAAGGCTGCTGACTTTGTCTCTAAACAGTGTAATTTCAACTGTGCAACTTTTACTGGGTCCAGATGGATGTGGGTCCTTGCTGTTGCTATATGTTCTTTGTTCCTGTATGTCTCATTTCTGACTGGGGACCTGAGGAGAGTGCCCTGACATCTCAGGGTAAAGCATGACCCCCACACATCCTTTTGCTATAATAAATACTAGTGTTTTTTTTTTTTCCTCAGGCTTGTACCAAAGGATACCAACAGTTTCAGGTGAGCTCATGCTTGCTGTCCAGTCATTCCTTTAAAAAACAGTTTCACTGTAGTCTTTTGCTTGGCAGTGAGTTTCTAAATATTCCTCTAAAGAATCTTTAACATTTAAGAATTTGAATGTGAATTATCCCCTCCATTACAGGAGTGCAGACTCAATGACTCCTGTTCTTTTCTGTGGTTAACTGAGGGGACAAGCAGTTATTCACTGCACTTGGTTTTTTACCAACTGATCATATTTAAATGCTCTGTTATGCAGGTATGTTAATTCAATTCATATAAAATGAGCTTTTTTCCCCCCCTCTGTCTTCAAGATGAGCTCAGCTCTGGCTTCTGGATTCAACTCTTTATTCAGTCCTTCTTGTACTGTTTCCAGAGATTCCCAAGCTTCTGTCTCATGCATTCATTTTACTGTTCTATTTCTTGATTTTTTTAAAGCAGTTTGACACAGCTGAATTGACTCTTTAAATCACAGTCTGTTGTAGGAAGTATCTAGAAAGTACTAGGAATACTCTCCAATATTTCTGAGGTATTGTCAGAGGTGAGCTAAGCATTTCTGAAAGCAAGTATGATTCTGAAAGGAGTTCTATGTTTGCTTTCTGCAATGTTCAAAGTCTGGAGTAACTTTCACACGTAAATGAAAAAAATATTGGATTGATCAATAGATAAATAATAGATTGTGCAATAAATGTAGCCATGTGTGGGTAATGGGAAATTCTGTATGGGTTTTGGTCTGGAATTTGTATGCATTGAAAACAACCTTTAGTAGCTGTGTGGAAATCTCAGCTTTCAGATAGCTGGCTGTCCTGCTGCTTTGTTCAGTTGCTTTCAGAATAACAGCTGAGGATTCCAGTGGCTTGATGGCACATCATATCTTGGGCTTGGGTAAGGATCTCATTTAAATAAAGCAGTACTTTCCATACAAAAAAAAAGTTAATATTTTAGTGGGGTATGGAAAACTGATGAATGTAAGTCTGCAAGTCCAATACCTTTTTATCAGCCTATGGCAAATATACCACTCCTTTTGTAAAGGCCAAGAAATTAATGAATGATTTTATTCTTTCCCTTTGCAGCCTGCACGGGGTAATTATGTATTATTAATAATGCAGCAGTACAAATGATATTAAATGAACTACATTTGTTAATGTAGATCTTATCCAACTGCTTTTTCCATCGGTGGACTGTTTCTCATCAGGGGGTACTAATTAGCTGTAATATGTGGAATGATGGGACAGAAATCCAATCAGATAAATAGGATAGATCTGGAAAAATCCAGGAAGGAAGAATAAAATTTAAGATTCTTAGTGTATTGTTAAGAGGAGAGATGAAAATGTATGTTATTTTGCTTTTACATATATTTCATGGTCATTTGAAAATAGCATCAATTCTTGTTCTACCAGGTCCATAAAGACTCACAGAGAAGCCATTTCTCAAAGCTGTAATGTTAGTTTCCTTTTGCAGTAATAGAAGCACATGTGAGAGCTTTTGGAGTCTTTGTTGTGTTTGCTCTTGCATTTATTCAAGCTTCTGTGTTTTTTGTGATTGTCTATTAGTGATTGTCTACTGCTCTTAGATTTTTTTTTTAAATCCCTAACCTGCTGATAAAGTTCTTTCTCTCACTCTGTTTGAAGAAAAATCTGTTAATTTTTACCTATATATTGTCATACCTTTAAGTGTGTTTATGCAATAAATACACATGCATAATGCATAAATGTAAAAGATTTGATCTGACTGCCTAGAAATCAATGAAAAAATTATTGTAGACTTCAGAGGGTGTAGTATGAGACCAAGTAATCATTCTTATAGTTAATGTACTGTTGAGACCCACTTCATATTAAAATGAAACCAACATAATTTCATTTGATCACAGGGGTTACATCTGTGTTTACAGGACAGAAATTAAATTAATCTCATACATTATTGACTCTACTTCACATTTGCATTGTGGTTCTTGTTAGTAGAGTCCAGCAGTTCTCGTATGCTGTGGGATGGACTGTTATCATCCAGCTACACAGTTTTCATTTCCTGTCCATCTACAGCACCCTGACACTGGAAACTTGTTTGAAGGCCTCTGGTAGCAAACTCGGTGCTCTGTCATCTAAAGGTTTGTAAACCATCACAGCAGGCACTGTTTAAAATCCTCTAGCAAGCTGGACTGCCTCATGCATTTTTAAAGATAATGAACTGTACGACTTTGTATTCCCTCTGCAGTGGTGAAATCTGTTCCTATTCCACAGCGACTCCACCCTTGCCCACCTGCCCATCGGTCACCCCATGACAGCACTGGCACATCCCACTGCCATCAGCTGGCAGGGAGTGAGGGGTGCAGCCAGCCCTGGGGTGCACCCCCAGAGCCCTGCAGGGTGGGAGACATGGGTGGGCATGTGCTGCTACAGACAGCAGCCTCAGGAAACTGAACACTGCTCTGAAAACTCTGTATATAGAGTATACAGATTCAGAACTATTTACATTTTAATACAGCTATTTCATGTAATTAAGGTAAACAGATAAACAGATCAATATGTTGAAACAGATGTATAAATATATAGATAGACATATTGCACAGAAATCTTAATATTTCATCCAAATGAATAGTCTCTTCCAAATATGCCCTGTAGGAGTTTTGCTCAGGGCTACGCTTAGGTATAGTCAAAAATTCCCGATAGCTAGTCACGAGGGAAAATATGTTCTCTTACAGATAATTGCTACTGGCAGCTAGAGACCTAGAGAATTTGATGTGCAATAATGTGACCTGACTATGTATTAAACTTTTTTGAAGGACATGTGTAGAAAAAAATTGTTTGCTTCTCACATGCTGAATTTTTTTGGGATTTCACTTGTGTTAGCACATTTTTAACAACTTTCCTATGTTTAATATCTGTTACATTTCATCCTAATAGTTCTCAGCCATAAAAGATCTTAATATTATGTTGGTTTTTTTTTTCCCCCTCCAAACAAATGAGCTTATGAAAGCTTAGGGTGAAGCGGGGATGGGAAGGAGAATAAAGCCCAGGTCACTCGTAAGGAATATGTAAACAAAGCAGAGTTGCATTATTGATGATAGAAGTGGAGAAAAAAAACACAGTAAATGTGTTTTTCTTTAAAAATACGTGAGATTAACCATTCAACAGCTGCTTGTTTCCCCTGCTTCAGTTTGAATATTGTCTTGTAAGCATCCATATATTTGTATCTATATACTTCTTACCACTCTGTTGTCTCTTAGAAAAGCTTAAAAGATGATTGCTTTTTTTATACTAGAAAGGTTATATGTTTTATATTGCCTTTAATCCTATTAGAAAGCACACAACATTTATACAAAAATAGGTCAGAATTGTTTGCTATGAGACTTATCTTTTCCTTTAGTGCTGGTTTGTATTATTTGTTTCCCAGTATTTGGGGTTATTGCTAACCAGTGATGTGTAGTTTGAATTTTCATAAAATACCAGGAACTGAAAATGAGCTTCCAAAAGATACAAAATGACACAACTTCAATAAATATTTTTACGTACCTTATAAATATTCTTGAAATAATCTTGTTTTGTTGTTGGCAGATGTTAATAGGCAATAAATATGTATATGTTGTTGTTCAGTGGCCAAAGTTAAAAGACTAGAGTAACTGTTTCCCTGCATGATTTAGTCCTTTTCTTCCTTTTATTTATTTAAACCCCATCCTGGATTCCAAATTTAGATCTATAATTGATACAAGTCACAGAAAATTTTATTTTGTCTTTATAATTTCAATTATTATTTTTTCACACTTTATATGAATATAGACAACAATACAGTGTTTCCATGTAAGTTGGGACATTTTAGTTTAACATACACATCTAAATAAAACATCATTTGACACTGTTAATACAAAAGAATTCTGACTTCTTATAAAAAAAGTCATGGCTTTTCAATAATTCATAATATGTGGTATTTGTAGGAAATAGTAGAATGTAGACTAGGAGTGTAATAGAAAATTAATTGCACAACTATTCCTCCAAATTTCTTGGGCTGGCCAATTTAACAGGCTGCAGTCTTTCTTTGGTGCATCCTGGTTTTGTGGAGATGAGGTCAGGACAGATGGTTTGCTGGGATTCAGCAAGTCTTTAGTCTTGATCCCACCTTCTTCAGGAGATCCTTCTTTGCATTGCTGCCTTTCAATAAGTACATTTGATAAATAAGGTTCTAATGGAAAATTATGAAAGTGTCATACAGTTTTGGCTGGAAGGAAATCCTATGGCTTCTTTGTCCCTGGGTGTGTCTAGCTCAGCTGAATGAGTCCTAATATGCTGGAAACCTGATCTCTCCACCTTTCCAGAGATATTTGAATTAAAAAAGTTGTTCCATTTGAGCTTTGATAGAAGCATTTTTGTTCTCCTTCAATTCCACAGGAAAATATCAGTTGAGTTATAAACGCACCGAGGGGGACACATATTTCCAGTTTTCTGGGGAGGCATTCTGGTCCCAGTTGCTGAATGAGGTGGGGTAGACAGGTGGCATCAGGCAGTTAACAAATAAAAGATGAAGGCAGCAGCAGGTTACAGCCCTGGGCTCTGCAAATATTTGACTCAGCTGCAGCAGGTTCAGGCCTGAGGTGGGGCAGGAGAGCTGACTCCTGCAGGAACAGCAGTCAGACCTGTGACTCCTGCAGGAACAGTCAGACCCGTGACTCCTGCAGGAACAGCAGTCAGACCCGTGACTCCTGCAGGAACAGCAGTCAGACCCGTGACTCCTGCAGGAACAGCAGTCAGACCCGTGACTCCTGCAGGAACAGTCAGACCCGTGACTCCTGCAGGAACAGTCAGACCTGTGACTCCTGCAGGAACAGTCAGACCCGTGACTCCTGCAGGAACAGCAGTCAGACCCGTGACTCCTGCAGGAACAGTCAGACCTGTGACTCCTGCAGGAACAGTCAGACCCGTGACTCCTGCAGGAACAGCAGTCAGACCCGTGACTCCTGCAGGAACAGTCAGACCCGTGACTCCTGCAGGAACAGCAGTCAGACCTGTGACTCCTGCAGGAGCAGTCAGACCCGTGACTCCTGCAGGAACAGTCAGACCTGTGACTCCTGCAGGAACAGCAGACCTGTGACTCCTGTAGGAACAGCAGTCAGACCTGTGACTCCTGCAGGAACAGTCAGATCTGTGACTCCTACAGGAACAGCAGTCAGACCTGTCACTACTGCTGCTCATCCACCAACGTGTGCCATGGGGATGTTCACAGGCGTTGTGGAGCCGTGCAGCTACAGGTCAGACAGGCAATTTGCACCCTCTGGCTTGCTCCTTTAACCCAAAATTCCCCCACAAATGGGAAGTGGGTAATACCTGGTGAATAATCCTGTTCATTGAAAGGCGCTATTCCATTTCCATATTCCATTTAGCATATTCCATTTAGAATAATTTGAAAGTTGTTTTTATGGAATGTGTAAAGAAAGAGGGGTGTAAGCAAAGAAACTATAAACAGACATAAAAAATGTCCCAGTCTTGGCTACTGACAGCTGCTGGAAAGGCCCATTGGGTCAGTGTAGAATCCTGAAGACCCTGGGAAACGAGAACATTGGATCAGCAGAATTCATGGCCCAGGAAGGAAAGCATGAAAGAGGCAATCCTTTGAATATGTCTGTAAGGAAGTCAATATTCAAGGAAATCTATTCTGCCTTTCTTCTATGTATTTGCCCCAGTGAAAGTTTTTAGCCCCAAACCTCTCTGTTTCTCCAGTATTGGTCTAATTTTCTTTCTCTCCATAACCTGTGCTGCTCTTGGGTCCTTAAGACAAAGTTGGATATAGCAACTTTACTTTGAGCAGCTAAAAAGTTAAAAATCATCCCTTCTTAAAAAAAAAAAAAAAAAAGTAGGTGAGTGGAGCTTTCCATCTTCTACAATTCAAAGCATAATATGTATATTATAATAAATAAAAAAATTCTAGGCCTATTTTAATCTTGACAGTGAAACTTTAATCACATGAGAGTGGAGGCAGAGTGAGCTGTTACACTATATAGTCATAAACATTTAGGCTTTTTAATTCTAGCACTCATAGCTCAAAGTCAATGGGAATCTCTCCATAAATATGAAGCAAGAGACCAATCCTGAGAGCACAAATTTTATTAATTGAAAGGCTAGACCTCAATAAAGTGAAATATAATTCATAGAAATCAATCAATGCACTGATCCTCAAACACCCGTGTAAAAAAATGAAACAAAACAGCCACGGTTTTCTCTGTATCCTGTTACAAAGTAGATGAAGAAACAGGAAGGAAAGATGAGCAAAAGGTCTGTCTGTCCAGAACATTGTGTCTTTGCACATGGAGCTCTTCTCAAGTCAGTGATAGTACAGACTGGGAAACTGCTAACTTGAGAACTGCAGCCAGAGAAACATGGAGGCAATGTACCAAGAATTTTTCACTTTGCCAAGCATAGTTGCATTTGTTTGAAATGGAAAAAAATTGATTAACTGAGAACAAGATTTTTCATTTCAGAGAAAAAAGAAATGAGAAATTTTCTGGTCTCATCAATGACTTCAAAACACTTGGGCAAAGAAAATGTATAAACTTACTGTGTAATTCTGTAATGATTTAGATCAGTGACAGACAGCTTGTCTGTGAATTCATCCATGGCTATGCTTTACTGGGATTTCTAGAGCAAATGCTGAGGTCTAATTTAGGGGTCTATTATGAAATGGTAGAACAATCCACAGGGGATAAAATTCTTTGCTAATAAACACCAGTTAAAAATGACATAATTACTGAATAAGCACTTTTTAAAATGAAAAGTATCCTTAAGTTTTTAAATAATGCACATTTAACATAGAGTGGTATCTCTGAAGCAGATGTCTCCTTGACATGTGCATTCAAGCTGTTGGCGGTGACCTTGTAGGGCAAAGCAGTTTTGAAAATTAGTTTTTGCCTCCCAATCTGTGAAAATAGTGCTGTACTGAAGATTTAATAAAAGTCATAGCTTCTCATAGAAGCTTATTTCAGCAAAGTAAACAATTAAAATAACAAATGTCAGCTATTTCTCAGCTTGACAGTTAACACAACACAGCTTTTGCTTAGCATGATGTACAGAATGTATGGGAGGTATACCTATAATTCATTTTATCTAGGTATGGTTCACCTATTATATTTTAATACAGTGATAAATTAACAAACAATACAGCAGTTTTCATAGTGGTGTGAGAGCTTGGGGAAAACCCATCTGGCATGCACAAAGTGTATGGCTAAAATAGAAGAGAAAAATGGAATTAGGGAATTTCTGAAGGATTTTAAGCTTTGCAAAGCAAAGGAAAAAATTGGTAACCCTTTCTCTTGACTTCTAAGTTTTTACCTACTGAAGTGGAGATAGAGGAATAAGATTTGCATTTTTTTTGTGACATGGTTTTTGCCTAAAATGAAAAAAAAGCAAGAGGGCAGAGGTATGGTTTTGAGTTACATGCCCCTGTGAAGTTAAATGTCACTCATGAACTGAGTCAGAAGGAAGCTGCCATCACATACTCTAAAATGCTTTATTCTGACAAAGGGGGGTGCTGGATCTTAGCACAAGCTAAAGCAGCTCTGGGGGTTTTTGCCCACTCTTGCCACCTCTTCTGCTGGGTGGAATCGCCAAAAGGAAGCAGCCCAGCCTTGAGTCTCACATTGCCTGGATCCAGCAGCTTTGCAATTCTGAAACAGGTTCTTTATGTAAGCTTTATGTTCTACTGCAGACATTTCTGTGGATGCTTTCTTCTGTTCTTGGCCTGATAGTTTGGTGTAAAAAAGACATAAAAATGAACATCTGAGATTCAGGTTTCTATTCTTGACCTGCACCTGAGCAACCTTGTTAAGTCTGTGAGACAAACTGTACAGTGTTTATAGCATCTCAATTTGCACTTCTGCTTTTGTGAACTCAGCTTGAAGTGATAGAGATCTTTTAATTTCAACTACACACATCACTCCTTTCAGTGAGCAGAACTGCTTGTACTTGTCTCTTGGAATCCCAGAAAGAACCAGGAGAGCATGCTTTGAGAAATTTGTCCTTAACCTCTGCCAAAGGTTTTTTTAACTGCAAGGTATATAAAATGGCTTTTTTTTTTTCAGAATAATTTGTGAAATGGAGATAACTCCCATTTGATTTTCTTGCAAAGGTAATTTCCCTTTATAGCTGAGCAAGCAAATTGTGGAGACAGGTGAAAAGCCAATGGCCAATGTAAATAAGGTGATAGATTCAGAAAAGTCTAAGCACAGGTCCAAAAGCAGACAACAAGGTTATGAGCCCTCACCTCAGAAGTCAGCATTTTAAAAATTTGATGGTCAGTGACTAGGAAGCTTAAAAGTCAAAAACAATGTACTTGGTATGTTTCTGCAGGAGTAAAGGGAATTTTTTCCTGGAGAAGTTTAATATAATCAGTATTTGTTTGGGGTTCGGCTTTCCTTCCTGGACACAGTTAAGAAAACCTCTTTTTTAAAAATAACAAAACAAATGAGTGGGTTCTGCTCTCTCTGATTTTTATTTTAATTTTTTTTCTGGTCCTGTACTCTGTGGCACAATGCTTGTCACATTCAAGGAGAGGGACAACATGTGTGAGAATACTGATAGTGCAGATCTAAAATTCTCCATGATTATCTGAGAGCGTACCAGCCATAAAAGGAAAAACCCCACCCCACTTGAGCTGTTTTTATTTCTTTTTCATCCTGAATGATTGGAGCACTCAAAACCGACTGTGCAAAATAAGTATTTTTAAAATGGTAAATAACATTAAATTCATCTTTTCTAACTCAACGAATCAGGGAGAACACAAATCCATTTCTAGATGTTAATTATAGGGCTGCCTGTAGAAAAAACTTTCATCAGCCTCCAAGAACACTCTGACTGGATTGCAACTTCTGTGTTACAATTTTATTCACATAGATGTGCTCTTGATATGGAATTTAAGTTTAGGCAGGTTTTGGCCTTGATGCTATGCTGTACATTGCATTAAGTAGAGTCACTAGCAAAGAGAGGTGCTACAGCCACTTCCACATCAGCTTTCTTGCACTCTTCTCCCTGAGCGTGACATCTTGTGTGAAGTGCTGGGTATTTAGCATTTATAGAAATAAATAATGCCAGGAGTAAAAGCAGCTTTTTTCTTAGTCTTCAGGGATGGCTTTTATTGCTCTAAAATCTTGCTCAGCCTGATTAACAAGGTTGAGTAAAGATATGAATATTTTTATCATTGCAATCAATGTAACTGTAACCTACATACTTTTTATGGCAGCATTGATTCCATGAAGCAATGGGAAGGAATCATTCTGTTGGCTTGAAGACTGTCTGCAGAGCAATTTAGCAAGAGGAAGCCAGGAGTAGAGTGTAGTAGATGAGAGACTGGTTTGGCAAGAGTTATTGAAGTTTTCACTGGCAATTTTTGCCTTGTGAGTCTGCAGTCTGTCAGTCTCTGGAAAAGGAGTACTCAAGGTACTGAAAATAAATTCAGGCATTAAAGGCCAACTTGTGAGCTCAGTACCACAGGATGTGTCTGCTGAGAGAGCTGAATCCTGATACTTGTATTTCTGTGGGTAGAAATGATGGTTATTTTAGCTCTGCTCCTACAGAAAGGCCTTCACTAGGTATGTGTTTGGTCTTCCACCACAGCCTTTTTGGATTTGAGAGGGGAGCATTTCTTGAAAGCTGAACAGCCTATGGAATTTGCCCTTAGAAAGTGATTAATTATCAATAAAGGCCAATTTATTTAAAATTAAATCATGGAGTAATATTTATCAAAGTAGAGATCTGATAATGTTCAGCAAACAAGTGCACTCACAGAGAAAAGTTACAGTGTGTGAATAATCCCAAGATACCTCACCTCCACAAATTGTTATGTGCCAGCTAAGCAGCAGGAGCCATGTGTGTTCTCCTAACTGCAAGGTAAAACATGTTGGACTGCAGCATGCTCATTTTTTTGGGAAGCTCTCTGGAAAATAGTAGAAGACACTGCATGTTATTTCACATTTTCCAAGTGCATGCAGATGGTGAGCTACCAGTGCTCAGCTGCATGTCCACAGCAGGATGCAGCAAACTGAATGTATGTGGGTCCTCCACTTAATGAATAATATGAAAGTCATACTATTAGGCAAATCAGCCATGCCTAAAACATTTTTGAGAGGATGTAATGCATTTGTGAGTCTATTGTCCTAAAACATTGTAACTCAGTGAACGAGCACATGGAAATTATTTGCTGTGGCTGTTGAATTACAAAACATCTTATATCAGTAATGGTAAGAAGCTGGCATACGGAGCACTGACCAAATTTTTGGTTGCAGTTTTCTATCACATATATCTTAATTATTCCCAGGACAACGTCAGTCCAAATATTAAAGAAAATAATGCTTTGGCTTGTAAGGTGATTCTCTTTCTGCAGTGAATGCAGACAAAAATCAGTGTCTGTAGAAGGACTGGGGCAGAGATGCTGCTGGAGCCAGAAGGAGGGTCGAGTAGGATCTGTGCTAGCTCTTACAGGCCTGTGTTCCCTGGCAGATGTGAGCCAAGACTGGAGTCTTGCAGTGCTGAGAGCCAAATCAGCTACCAGACTTCAGTGCTCAACATAGCTAAAAAAAGTACAAGTTGGAATTTTTCAAGCCCTAAGTCTTATAAAAACTTGTATTCCATATGTTATGTTTATACAGATCATTGTGCTTAAATATTATGTTTCACTTCATGATACTTTTGGCATTTTCAGTATTTATGCAGTTATGGTTGACAAAATAAACATGATGTTCTTGGAACTACTGGGAAGGATCTTGCTGATCCAATTGTATATAAAATAGGCCCATTCTACTTGTGCAACACTTTTTATGAAGAGGAAATTCTGGCTACATCAAAGATGGCTATAAGCATCAGGAAGGGAGCTGTAATTCCCACAGGGCTAATACAGCTTTTGCTATGATCTGGTATGCCAGAGTGGGTCAAATGATCTGAAAGAGCTCAAACATTTGTCTTTGACACAAATAGAATAAGGCTGTTGTGTTGTTTTTTGAAGGTTTTAAAATATGGAGTGAATAATCTCTATTACAGTGTCTCTTTTCACATGCTCTGTTCAATTATCTCTGCAGTGAAAGAACAAGGAGATCCTATTCCATTTTCCTTTCAAGGCATTAGCAGTCATACACTTCCAGCACTGGAATTTTAGGTGCTTCTGATAAGTGAATTTTTGTTTTGGTCATGTTTTTCTTCCTTCTTACACGTTAGCAGGAGCTGAATTGAATGTTTCTCATCAGTTTGTACCTGCCTTCTGCCTATGAGGGCAAACAGTTCCAATGCAGCAGGATCTCTGAATACTCCTTTTAAATGTTTTGATTGCTGAAGTTTTTAATTTCTCTTAAAAAACCTTAATATGAGGGTGTGCATGAGGGTCATGTATCTGGAACTCAAATTGATGATGTAGAATTTTACAAAAAAAAATCTGTTACTTCAGGAAAATAATAAGAGAAAAGTGTCTTTGCATTCAGTTAATTTGTGAGGGAAACTTGAATTTATTCATTAAGTCATGACTTCTTGGTACTATGTAGAATCTCATCAATTAAAATGCATATTATTACAACTTCTCAGATAACTATTTAATGGGATCTGCTGCACAGTACAACCCAAAGTAACAGAAGTACAGGAGTCATGGAAAAAGCTGTGAACACAGTCTGATTAAACTTATGAACTAAAATTTAGTTGACTGCATGAAATAGGAAAGTCACTTTTCCTAAAGGTGGGACATCAAAAAGTGTGTCATATTTCTAGAGCTGTTTAGTAACTCTCTGCAATCTGAGCCTTGTTGTGTTCAGCCAAAACCCCGAGGTGAGCAGCAGTGATCAGCTCTCACATATTTTTCTCTCTATTTATGAATATGTTTATGTTCAACTCTAATTCACCTGTTGCTGTGCTTAGGTCCAGGTGTGAGGACGAGACTGTTTCTCTAGAAACTGTATCAGGCATTTACCTACTTAGGGACACTTACTCCCTGTGACTGTTTCTAGAAACCAGTTAGAGTGTTGTCTGGCTCACAGTGGAGCCTTCTGTAAAGGATTGCTAAAGTAAACTAAAAAAAAAAAGCTATATAGGACATTGTTATAATCATATAATCATGATGGTGAATTCAAAAGAAATACTCCTGTCACTGATGCCAGATTTCAATAGGAAATACCTGTGATCTTTGGAGATTTTAGTATAATATTGCAATCTTGGGCAGTAGTGTCTGAACAAATAATTCCATTACTGGAGTGTGAGTGAGTACATGCTGCATATTTAGGTGCACCTGATGATGGACAGGGTGTGTCCTTTCCCCTTTAACTTCTGATATTATGGTTTCATAAGAGTTTTTCCAGCAAAACCAATAGGAAATGCAGGCACTCTGCACTTGCTAAATGCAGGCTAGATCTTTTTTTTCCAGGTTGCTCAGCACCTTTTGTGCTTGGGGACTCAAAGGAAACTGTGCTTGCTCAGCACCTCAAAATTGTGAGTCCTTACTGCAGGTAGGCACAATTGGAAATACTGGCTGTTTTCCCAGAAGGAATTGGGTTTAGCACTGTACAGAAGAGGAGAGTTTGTCTTACCCACCCTTTGTCCTCAGGCTCACGGGTGACTTATATTTAGCTGTTATTGCTGGTACAGAAGAACTCATTACAATGCAAGAGCCCAGTCTTCATGCTTCAGTCACTCTAAAGCCTCCTCTAGTAAGCAGCACTGCAGCTCTTTTATACTGAAGAGACCTTTAAAACTATTTAAAGCTGTGAGCATATACGAAGCATTTTCCTTGAGAATCACAACTTTTTATAATGCTGGGTAAATGCTGCTCAGTTGCATTTGGTGTAGTGGAATCAGTAGCACTTGACTGCTGATTACTTACAGAAACTAAAAGAAAAATATCATTCCTTTCTCTCTCTTCAGTATTGGCAAAAATTTGAAATGCACTCCACTTAACCAGATAAATAAGGAAAGTCCTCGTGGAGGGGCCTCTACACTGGCAGGTGGATTGAGGACAATAGTGTTGAGAGGCTGAATAACATCGAGCTGTATCTCCTGTAGCTTGGACTCTCTCTCTCCCCAGTACTGGCACCAGCACTACTGTCATCAGCCCAACATTTTTGTCACAAAACACTTGGAAAGGCAAGACTAATGATCTAAAATTAGGGGATGCCACTGACACCCCAAGAAATCCAAGCACTATTATTTATATTATTATGGGTTATTGTTTTTGTAGGCTGTTACTTTATATCCTGTTTTAGAACACAGTTTAGGGACATCATAAACATCTCAAGCTCGATTTCATTAATTAATAAAGTGGACTAGAATGGTTTTATGATCTGCTATTTTGTGGAATAGCTGTCTCCCTAAAAATAATGGATTTCTGTGGACAGAGTATATTGTTGACTCTGCAGCTTTTATAGATTTCCTATGGTCTAAAGATTAAATCTTTTCAGCTACTAGTCATTCACTTAATGGATTGCTTATATTGACAATGACTATTCCTATTTCATGAATATAAAAGAGAAATTAATTTGATAATTGGTTCTATTTACTGGCATTTTTCAAGTGAAGGTTAATATATCTTCTATAGATATTGATTTCAAATGGTGCACGTGTATTGACCGAATTTAAAGTTCTCTGCCCTCTACAGAGGAGGACACTTCCAACTAGAAACAGTAAAGTGAATCCAAGAAAAATGTACTGTTTAAAATGAAACTGCCATCACATAGTTTCAGACAAATGTATTTGCAACTTCACTTAGTACAGGATAGTACTAGTAAACAGATTGTCTGAAAAAAATAAAGAGCCTCTTCCTGTCAGGGTAGTATCAGGACGATTTTATTAATCTTCCTGTAAATGCAGGGAAATCAACTATTAATGGATTTATAATTTTGAATACATATAGAAATGAACATATAAATTGAATTATAAATGGCTCCGTTGGTTTGTGTTTAGCATTTTGCAGCAGCAGTAAGAACATGGTATTTTGATCATGCAGAAGCAGTTTAGAGTCTGGGTTGTACTGTAACGAGAATGATCAGCAGAACTCAGTTTCTTTTTCATGCCAAAGTAAAACTGTATCTCATAAATATATCTTGGACACCTTGCCAATAGTTATCACAGTCTCTATTGAGAAATGAATTACCAAGTTTTGCTAGATGATTAAAGATGACACATGTAGTTTAGCTGGGTCTAGTTGTGTTGTTTGCTTTGGGGGTTTGGTCTGTGTTTTATGAGTTGGCTGCAGTAAATCCAAATTACCTGTAATTTGTTTCTCTCAACATGTGTGGTCTTGTGCTGTGTTTGAAAATTAAATGCAACTGCTTGTCAGACCATTCATATTGAGGGCTGTCCTCTTCCTTTGGCAATTAGTAAATGGGATTTTGTGTTTAGCTTGAGCAATGGGGTATGGCCAGACAAGCTGAGCTTGCTAACCCATTCTGCACCAAGCCTCTGTCCAGGCACAGCTTTCTGGAGCGGCAGCTGCCGCCCTTCTGCTGAAAGGTGCTAGATTTGGGGGTGTCTTTTGGAGTGGATGTGTAAAACCAGCTGTTTCAGTGTGCCTCCTCTCTTTGCTCCTGGCACCAGCCCCAAGTGGCTGTTACTGGTTGCCATGTCCCAGGAGCAGTGAGGACATGCACACCAGCAGGTGTTCTGGTTCAGCAGAGATTTACGTGTTCTTTGGTGTCTGCTAGGCAATAGGAAAGAGCTCCACAAGCTGCCCCATGGCTTTGATTTGGCTTTCATTGGAACACAATAGAGAACTTGTTCAGCAGGCTGTTTCTTCTCTGCTTGCATACAGACTGAAAGGCTTAGCATAACATAGAGTGTGTAATTTTTACCAGTATGGTGTTTGTGAGGAGGACATGAAGATATCTTTGGCTTTGTTTAGCATGCTCTTTGGAGATACTGCTTCATTACTTAAAGACTGCTGTCCTTGAATACAGGCTCCATTTACTGTGTATTAACACTAACTTGAATTTGGTCTAACGTGAATCCTTGATGCTGAATATTCTAATAATTTTCTTTTGAGTTAACCAACTGAAAGGGAGTAAACACAACAGCTATAGTTAGAAAAATTTGGCAGTTCATAAAATAATATTTTTTTTATTCTAGTACATTAGTTCCTCTAATAATTGAATAATCTAATCTAATTCTGTGACTTTTGATTATAAAATTTATTTTTATTTAGCAAAATTTAAGAAATTAGTTTTATATTGATTAATATTAATTAATTGAAGAAGGGTTAACTCAGGTGTGGTTAACTTACTGAATATGGAATATGGAACCTGACTTAAAGCAAAGATCTTGAGTATGAACAGATTCACAGCAACACTTCTGCAACTCCTGCTCTCTTCTGGAGGAGTTGAATTCAAACACACCTAAAGTCACCTGGTTTAGCTGCATGACCTATGGGATCAGAGTTGAAGACTGTATGGCTGCAGGCAAACTGAACACTATTATTTCATTAATATTTTGTCTACCAGTTTATAAATTAAGTATTTATCATGTAGAAGCTGTCATGCTTCAGAAGATTATGGGGCTCAGCTTTGTCCTGCTTCAGGCAAGAATTGTATTTGTTGCAGTGTAGTTTTACCAATGGGCCATGAATCTGGAGTTTTGTTTTATGTCTGCTGAATAAATAACTCTTTGATCCATATATCACACAGCAGGCACTGACTAGTTTCCTTCGTTGGATGCCACCACTTGTACTAGATATCTCAGACACAGACTTTTTGCTATGTTGTTAAAAAAACTTATGGCCTGAATGTTTTTGTACATGATGCAGTTCCTCCCAGTGTTATGTTGGTATAGACAAGAGTTTCTCTTAAAGCATGTCAATATTCACCCTGCCATTGAAGGTGCTGTTACTACTGTGGACTTTAATGGGGTATAGATCTTTCCCAGAATCTGAGAACTAAAAGACTGCATATAGCCTTGCCTGTCTTCATTTTGGATGTGGACAAGACATCAGATTAGGTAGGTCAGCACATCAGCAGGCATTGAACTAACAGTAAAGGAGCCTTGGAATAGTGGTTAAAGAAACATCGATTTTTTTAATGCTATAAATATTTGTGTATAGGATGGATTTCCACATTTGCCCTTTACTACTGCATTGACAAAAAAATAAAAATCCACACTTGTTTGTTTTTCATCAGGTGGAAATGTGTAGTACACACAAATATTTGCCACCTTGTTTGACCTTGTCCCAAGATATTTACATCTTGGAACCCATTTAAATTTTCTTGTTTTGTTGGACTTTGAAGTATTTGGCAGTGAAAGAGATGTTGTTGACACACCAAATATTAATTTTAGCTTTAACTGCTTATCATACTGTATATGCTGCATGGAAATGAGAAACATTTAAACCAGTTGACTTCATCTCCTCTTTTCAAGACAGAAGTATATTTATTTAAAGGAAGGAATAAACAGCCAAGGTTCAAAATACTGAGTATAATATACCTGAATAAAATAACAACAAACCCTTTCTTAGGGATATTTGAAAAACATCTGTGTTTATGTTGAAATGTTCCTTGCCTTAAGAAAAAGAAAAATAAACCCCACAAAAAACAAACCAGAAAACTGCAAAAAGAAACTGTTTGTTTCATTTAAAAATGTCTGTTAAGATGTGGCCATTCTGAGCTGAACTTTTGGGTAACAGTTGGTGCCAAATCCTTCTGATGTCTGTGTGTAGAAGGATGAAGGATCATTATTTGTGCTGGCTTCTGGGCTTTTTGGGGTTGTCACATTAGGTACGTGTAAGAGGTATCTGTGTGAGTCTGTTCCCTCTGCTTCCAAAAGCAGAGCTTAAATTAATACAGAAACCTGGAGACGTACAATATTTCCAGTAGAATACTCTACTTTTTTTAAAAGCAAACCTTGAAAACTTCTGGCCATGCTTTTGCTATGTGGCTACTGTGGTTGTGATTCATCTTTTGGCTTCTTGCCTCACGTGCTGCTCTTGACATGTGTGATGTTAACAGTTGTATAAAACAAGTTCTGCTATTTTACATGTACAAGGGAAGTTGCAAAAGGCTGGAAGAATCCTCCTGTCACCCAGGATTATGTGATTCAGATTTGAGACTGGAGACCTAAAATTATAACTGTTTCATAACTACTGCTATTTCTGTAAATAGCATTTTTTTCAAAACAGTGATCTTGTTGTAATATTAAAATATGAATCTCATGTATATCCAGTAAAGAGTATTGTTTAACAAAGCCTGTGATGAGTATGAGAGTGAAACTTATAATGAGAAATCCAGCCTTTTAGAAATCTGTGGAAATGGGCCCACCAACTTCAGAGAGTTTATTTATATTTTAAAGGCCCAGCAGTAGTGACAGGAATTCGTTTATTGTGGGGATGCATATGTGTTGTCAGTTTAGGTCACCAAAAAGATTCCTGCAAAACTGAGTATTAAGGTGGGCAAAGGTGCTGGAATAGATCACAGAGAAAGCTGAACAATATTGCTTATTTCAGGAAGGGTTTGAGTGTTCTATACAATCTAAATGACATTCAATTCTGTGAGTTCCACCAAATCACTTAACATTAGTATGGAAATGGAGACATCTTCTGAAATTGCATAGTGTACACCTTTATTTAAAAAAAATGTTTGCAGCTTTTCTTTTGAATGTCTGTATTTAAATTCTTCCATATCAACAGAATTGATGCTTATTCTCTGTATTTGAATGGCATTCAGGCAGTTTTAGTTGTGTTTATTTGATCTGCATCAATGGTGCTTGCCGCCTGCTTTGTAATTTGTTGCTGCAGGTGAATGGGACTTTGAATCAATCTTTTTATCTGAAGATAATATTTTTGAGCAATCTGAAACAACATTCAGCCATTCCAACTATGGCCCCTGTATTTAAAACAGCACCTTCCTGATTTGCTTTGTCTGTTTTTCACTGTAAGCCTCATCATATGTATTTCTTGGCATTGTTCTGGTACTTTTTATAATGCCTACACCTAGCTGATCCATGCAATTCTAGCTATGGTTTTAAGTTTACAATGCATTTGTGTTAAGAAAGCCAGGATCTCAGCTGGTGCAAGTTAGTATAGCTCTCCTGAAATCAATAGTGCTCTGCCAGTTTCTACTCTTTGATGATCTGGCCATAATAATGTAATATTACTGAAGAGATAACACAGTGAAAAGGAAGCATTATACTGATTCAGCTGGGGCAGCTATTAGAGTGGAGTACTGCTGAGCACATATTGTCTAATATTCACCTAATGGCTGATATCCATTTCATGAGACAAAATTTTTAAATATCCACTAAGCGGAGTTAATGAAGTTAGTTCTTCAGTGTAGAGCATGTGATTTTTAAAAAAAAACTTCAGCTCTTTACCAAAATGCATAGTCTTCTGTCAGAATAAGATTAGCTGATAAGATTAGTATGTAAAAGTGAGTTTTGCCCACTTGTCTGTAAAGATGTGGCACCAAGGCTTTTTGGCTTTATAAACACCATTGGAATTGAAAAGCTTTTTGTATGAATGCCCTTTCAAAAACCCTAAGATGCTTCTATTGAAACTTTTTTTGTGAGTAACCATTCTCAAGGTAACTCAGAGTAAAATGCAGCTGGTTTACATTGAGAACAAAACATTCAACGTGTCTTGGCAGATCTCTATAATAGCACATACCTTTGTTTCCTTTTGTAAATGGGAATATGCTCTCACACATAGTGTAAATTGCAATATCTTTAGAGAAAATGCTTTTAGGGATAAAATGGATACGAAAACATAATAACAAGCTTCACTTCTAAATGTGCAAAGATTCATAATATATTGTTCTAATTATACTAAATCATATTTTTGTCCCACTCTACAGAGAAATTTACTATTGTGGCTCTTTCAGGTAACTTTTTATTGCACTGTGGTATCAAAGGCAGATAATATTATTGTCTCTTCTTCAATATGATTTTAAATAAGTTGTAGTCTTCATTTAATCTTCAAGTCAATTATTAATTGCACTCAAGCTTTTTTACTCAGTTCACCTCTAATTTAATGACAGTCAAAAGAAGATTTAATTTTCATTCTTTTATCCTCTAGCACATGTTAATGGTGAAGCCAGGGTTTTTATTTATGATTTATTGTCTTAACATGACTACAATATACAGCAGTGCTATGCATAAGCACTTGGGCAAATTGCTGCCGGCAGGAGAACACATAATGTCTGGGCTTACATGCAGAGCATTGGATGGAAGTCTTTGGAATACCATCTGTGATTGCTCAGATAGATCTTATTTTCAGAGTTTATTCCGTAACCTTTTCCTAAAGTTACAGTAAAAAGTAAAGTGACAAGTTTCTAAGTTAACTGTCTGCCAAGACTCTGATTTCTTTTGTCTTTTAAAATTGAGATAGAAAAAAACAATATGTGAAAATAAACTTTGGGAAGTAATATGACATTTTTACTGCATTTTTCTCAGTGTTGAAAATGGCACTTTCTCCTGGCCAAATATACTTTGCAATGCTTGGAGAAGTGCTTCACAATATTTCAACTGGCTTTGAAATGTGCTTTTTTTTCCTCTGTTTATTTAAAAAAACCCTTATTGTATCTAATTCAAAAACTAGAATTGTTCTTTTTGATTGCAGATTTGTCTTTTATATTGAAAGAGACTTGCTCTCTGTTCACTTTTTAAAGAAAATCATGCATGCTGAATGAGCACCTTGCATTGTTCTCATAAAGCAGAGTTACAGATAAACCATATTTTCCCTTAATCTTTGGAGAAATAAGCTGGATTAGCCTTCTCCTCTCTCATCAAATTCTTTTGCTAATTCTTCCCTGCTCAGTTTGCAAGCAGGGGCAATGGCCACAAATTCACCCTTCTTACTGCTCACCTGATCAGAATGCTGAATAGCAATGGAACATCCTGCAGCTCTCTGCCTTCCCAGGCCAGCAATAAGGAAGTCCAGCTAAAATAATATTTTGGGCAGTGTTTCACACCTGACTTCTTTCAAGAGACTTACAGACTCTAAGAGAGTTGAGACCAAAGATGAAAAGCTCTTCTGTGTGCTTTCTTTATCTATTAAGGCCATTGACTGCATGGATGTAACAAAAAGGTACTGGTAAGCCTAATTTTTGTTCATTATCCTTGATAGTTCTTTCTGTTTGTAGCATATCTTTCCTGACAGTTACACTAATAATAATGAACCTAGGATGGACATATGGATGAAATAATTTTGGAACGGGCAAGAAAACTTAGCTGAATGCTTTATTGGCTCCTGACTTTCACTTCATCTGTATAGAGTGAGCTGATGCATTTGACTATGAAATTTCCCCTTTTATTGGCTGTTTCAGGTACAATGTAGCCTGCTTGCTGAACTTTAATTTGTCAGGATTATTCAGATGTATTTTTTCATGTGTCTCAGAAATAGTAAACCTTAAATCAGAGTTATCCACACATTAAACGAACAAAACCATACAAAGTTATTTGCAGTAGATATACTACAAATTTGTTATTGTGTATCATCTTTCTATTTGTTATTGTGTATTATCTTTATAAAATGAGGAAGGTTTTCTTTTCCAGCCCCCTAGGTAGGGGAATGGTAACTACAAAAGCGGCTTCATACTTTAGAATACTTTCAAACCATTGTGTATAACAAGTGGTGTTATGACATATCAAACCAAGACAGGGTGATCCCTCTTCCCTTGGTTTGATATACTTTCAGCTTCTTTAAAGGCTCTTGAGATCAGGACCTCTACAGAGTCTTTGAAGCTTGTGTTTCTCTTTCACTAGAAAGTGAATCCTTGGCTTTTAATGGCAGCTCAGCAAATATCTCATCAATATTTAAAGTGTCAAGTGTACCTCTGTAAGAGGTACCAATCATAGATCAAAGATAGTAGCACTGAGGTGCAGCATTTCCTTCAAAGATCTTCACAGCTGAGCTTTCCCTTTTGTTGGCAAAGAACTTTTTAACATTCGTTGCTTGAATGAGTCTTAAACGTTGTTTGACAACTGTGGGGAATTAAATGTTTTGTTACCATAGCCAGTGAGGATGGTACAATAGTTTTGAATAATCCTGTGGGCTTGTTTAAGAAAGGAGAATGCTTGGGAAGCCTTTTGCTGGCTTTTCCCACCTTTTTTCAGTTGAACAAAGTCTGTTGCAGTTAATGGTAAAAATGTCATGCTATTTGAAGAGGTCAAGAAGAATTCAAAATGGATGAAAGTTTAGTGACAGGTACAAATGAGCTGTAGTAGGATAGTTCTTTTTTGCCCTTTTCTCTTTCAGTGAGGATTTAGGATGGTTATTTCCTTGTATTTTTTTTATATCCCTTGTTGCCTTCCTTCTACTTATTATGTAAGGCTTGTGAATATGGCTGTGAAACCTAATCTTTGTTACTCCTCTAGTTTGTACTGGGTTGTTTTTCTTTTAACATCTGTTAAAACAACGACAATGACAATGACCCTTATAAGGATTTTGAGTATTTCATTTATGGTTTATCCATTCCCATGTGGTAATTCTGATTGGCACACGCCCATAGATGTAGTCTAATGTCATTGTGCTCAACAGAGTTTGAATGGTGAGTGGCTGAAGTGATAGCTCTTTAAAAGAAAAGGGATATTTGGATTAGGCATGCTTCATGATTGTGTGGGAAACAGAAAATAAGTAGTAAGAATCTTTTCAGATGACTCTTTTTCATTACAGAATATTTTGGTTCTTTGAGCTGCTGTGTGATTGTCTCCAGAGTGCACTGGGAGCAACAGGTCTGAAATGTGTGTCATTACAGAGTGTTTACCCTGAGGACTGTCTTTTGCTGAATAACATCTCCTTGTAAAACAAAGAAATTTGTCTTCCTCAAACAGTTCATAAACTTTCCAGTTGTGAACCTCAGAATATACTTAAGCATTACAGTGGAGTATATGTCAATTTATATTTTTCAAAACTGCTGGCAGAGCAGAGTCTAATACTGCAGTTGTACAGAGGAAAAGGGCAGCTACTGTTCTACCCCATGCAAGGCTGTTCTTTTGCTACTCCTCATTAATGAATGTGTCGTGATGAAGAATTTAGTATGTTTGGATATTTTGGTGTTTTCTACTGATTAGCTTAGAGGTCATATGGATTTCAGATGGCAAGAGATCTTACCAAATAACAAATTTACTTCAAAAAAGTCTTGTAAGCTCTAAGGCTGAAGTGGGTTTTCATGTATGGGTACTGTATCTGCAGCAATCCTCACTCACATCTGTCAGCACTCATAGTACTCTGTGTTTGGGTTCTGGGTGGCTGTGTATAAACCACTGGCTTTCGTTTGTCTTTAGAGACATTTTTTTTGGGATCCCTGTTTCAGGGAAGTGTCAGTGTAGAGGGCAGGATTTTGCCCTAGAGCCACAGCATTGAAACTGTTTGGAAAGAAACTTTCAGAATGACATCAGCTAACGTTCAGTTCTGCTGTCCTTTTTCCTTGTGCTGGAGATGTTCTGCGACTTTGTTTAATGAATGTGGCAAGGCTATAAGTAAAACTGGCAGTGGAAATGCTGGCCCAGAGCTATGAGCTGCAGACCATTTATATCCTATCAAGACCATTGAATTGGCTGTATGCCCAGGAATAGCAAGGAGTCCTCCTGCTCATGGCTGCATCTTGCTTTTGGAAGAGGATTATATGTGAGCTGACAGCACAGCATAAATGTTCCCTAAGTTAATTTTCATTGTGAATAAACTCTTTGCCCTAAAGTGTCCAGCTGTGATTTGACTAGTTCTAGAAGCAGAGAATCTACCATCAGTGGTGGAAGACTGTGACCCTATTTTCTTTTACCTGGCAGTTGAGATCAGCAATTTATTTTAAATTAAGATTTACCTCTCAGCTTCCAGCTGGGGATTGTGTTGTACCTCTGCCTACTCAACAGAAGTAGGCAGAGATATCCTATAATTATTTGTTCCTAGGTTTATTACCCTATGTTTGACCATGTTGAAATTAATATAATTTGTGCCTCCCTCACTACAATGATCTGGGCTCTTCTCTTCATTATAAAATTGTGCCAAAATCCTCTTTACTTGTCATCTTGGTAGGTAAAGAGTTTATATTTTCTTACAGGGACCGATAAAAATGCTAAATAATTTTATATGAGCAAAATTTGGTCTCTGTAGTAGTTCAGATGACATCTAGAATGGATTGTCCACTTGCAGATGTATTTTGAGTTCTGTCAGTTAATAAATTTTGAATATTCTACAGATATTTTCTAAATCTTTATTTAAAGTGACACACAAGCAGCTTTAACATGACCCGTGCCTGTAGTCATATTAACTCACTCCATCAGGTCATACAACAAATTTTAAAGTTATAAGTACTCCATTATTTTTAATAGTTGTCTTTAGGAAGTTCCTTGAATTTCATGAGCTACCAGCAACAAAATAAGCTTTTCTCCAGCTCTTGGATCAGAGTTTTCTATTTTTGCTGATCTGAAAAGAAAACTTAGTGTGATAGCTTCTCAGTATTACTTCCCTAAATCACTTCTGGTTGGTAGTATATTTTCTTGACAGTATTGAATTGTATTGGAATTCTCCCAAATTCAGAATGAAACTACTTTGTGAGCCTTTCAGCGCTGTTTGTTTTTTAATGGCCTTTCTACTGTATTAATCTATTACTGTACTAATACTGCTGTTAGAATGCATTTTGTTGCTAATGTACTTTGAAAAATCCTTATTGTCCTTAATTGTGTCAGCCATTGATTTCTCATTGACAATAGCCTCAAGCATTCTAGCAATCTCCTGACTCTTAATTTATATTAATTGCTATCAATGTTCCCTTTTTTACTTTAATTATTTATTTTTACACATGCTTTTACTTTCCCTGTAAGTCTTTTTCCACTAATGTTGATTAATTTCTCCTTGATTATGGATTTTGTAGCATCTAATGCAATATTTTTAACTCTTAGCAGTTATCATAGAAGTGATTTAATGCATCTTCATGTTTAAAAAATGGTTTCAACCACACTATATTCCACAGTCATGTGAATTTCAATCTCTAGATAATTTTTACTTATTGTACTCAACTTGTGGTCAATGGGATGGTATGTATTGTGGATTAATTAGGAAAAAAATTAGAATGAGCAGCTAGTACATAATTTTCTTAAAGGTCTATAGATGAGATTATCAGTATTTTGATATGACTGTAGGTTAATATTTAGCAGTCTTCCAAAAGCCATTATTATTTCAAGTGGTTTGACCTTCTATCTTTCAGTTTATCATACTCAAATATGTAAATAGTTCTTTTGTGTAAACACTGAACCAGTATGCATTTAAACCCTCCTGATGCAGACAAGTTTACATTCTCTGAGGAGATAGGCTATCACAAAGAAATACTAGTGTGTGTTTTAGTAAAGGTTATAAAAAAAATTACATTTTATTTCTTTAAACATGAAATTTTGATAGAAATTTAGAAGCATCCTCCTTCTTCTCTTCAAGAAGTATGATCTGGTGGGTTTTTTAAAGAAAATACAGACACTTGGGCTCTCACTTCCTGGTGAGACACCTCAGACCCTTGAAACCTCCGAGCTAGATCTGAGCTGTGGTGGATTGTTGGCCAAATCCAGCACTGAGAGCACTCTGTATAGCTATTTATCTGCACTAAATGGCACTAAAATAAAAAGTAATATCAGATAAAATGTTTTCTCACTGTAAGCAGCATAACTCTATTGGAGTTTGAGGAGATAAACATGCACGTGTCAGGGATGAATGGATTAGTGCTCTGTGATGCTACAGCTAAACTGATGGTTTTGATGAGCATGTAGCTAATTAAACAAGTAATTGTTACTTGAGTGTGGTAGAAGCAACACATGCCATGAATTTCTACAAATATGCTGAATATCTTAATCTTTTAGCCATAAGAATTGACATATTATAATTGGTGACTGTGCTGGAAACAGCCTGTTTGTCTTCTGTAGATCATCTAATATAAAAGCCCTTTCCTGCAAAGGAATGGTGCATCTGTCTTTGCATTTTTTCTATTTGTGGCTGGCTAGCTTTTTTATTTTTTGATCAGCGACTGGCACTGCAACTGGTAAACCAGTTACTTTTAAGAGCAGCAGGGGTCTGGAGGTCCTGAATTATTGACTTTTTGCTTCGATATTCTAATTGCTCTGTCAATCAGCTGGCTGAAATGCAAAATGACAGCCAATAAGCAATAGGACTGAACTCCCACAGATATAAAAAAGTAATTTGGATGACCCTGATGCATCCAGAAAACACCAAAATCCTTAAGAAACTTGAAATATGAAAACATTTCTAAAAGAACAACACAAACTTTGTTCTTCTTAATCCATCTTTTGTTAACGTTATTGAATCTGCTGGTTACAGGATTCGTATTCAAAGGTGCAAAATCCTACATGGAAACAATATACGAGTGGGCTAAAAACATTTCTTGGGGTGAGGAGTTGGGATGCAATGTCAAGCTAGATTCCATACAAAGAAATTATGTGGCTTTTACTCTAGCATCTCCCTTCACCACTGGCTTTCATTCCAGTGGATCATTACCCAAGTTGGGTTACTGCAAGGAGTTTCTTCCTCTGTTGTATCATCTTCTCCTTTCACAGGTAACAAGATACACTGGTAAGGATATCTGCTGCATATGGATTGCATTAATGCACACCAAAATTAATTCCTACAGTTACAAAATGAAATTAAAAAAACCTGTGACTATTATTAATTAAGTTCTTGAGAACCTGTGATGTAAAAGCCTAATATCTCATTACACTGATAACGGTTGAACTATATTACCTGTTCATCTTGCTACACAGCACAATTTAGTATACAGATACCCAAGTTAATTTGAAACAAGGCCGGCTGGATACCGTAAGTGGTCTGTCTGTGACAGCACTCAGCTTAGCACAGTCTAATTGAATTTTCTAAGAAACAGAATACATTAGCTTATATGGAATTTAGTGTCATGTTTAGATTACTTTTGATGCTCTAATTCCCACAGATATCCATGACTGGGTCAGGTGTCCTTCAATTATATTGTGCGTGTAGCCCAGTTGGTCAACCTCATTTCTGCAGGGCTCAAATACAGATGACAACTACTCAGAGAAAACGGAGGTGAAACACTGGCAATGTTTGGAATTAGGTAGTTTCAACTCTTTTCTCTTAGTCAGTAATCCTGAGCTTGGTTAAAAGCTGTTTGCAGAGCATATGGCATTTGCCTTTGTTATTTGTTAATGAGAATCCCCACTCGATGCGCTTAAGGGCATTCTTCAACACATTCCCAATTGGTTTTTAAGAATTGGTGAGAAACAGCAGGGAATCATCTCTGGGAGGGTCTTGAGCTGGTTGTTGGTGCAAGCAGAAGAGCTGCCCTAAGGGTAGAAGTGACAGTTGCTATCATTTAACATTATGACCAGTAGTAATATTTATACTTAGTATTATAAATGCAGAGACAGTCAAGAACCTTGCTTTTGACTGTGTGCTGATCACAGACTAAGAGAAAATCTTCCTCAAGTGTAATAACTGCTTCTTTGGAGTCTCTTTCTCCTTTTAGGCAGTCAACCCTTGTATCCAGGGTAGTGGAGTCTAGGATAAACTGGATAATGGAAGAATCCAGAGAGAAGCAGTGGTGAAAAACAAACCCTGAGAGGCTTTGTACGAATCAAACCTTCTCCTGGCATATCTGTCACTGACTTGGCCTGATATCTACTGAGCCATGCAGAAATTTATTCATAAATGTTTGTTAACAGGACCTTAGCTGAACCTCTGCTGTATTAGGGCTTTTGGGCTGGAAATTGCTTCCCTCCCAAAAACCCCAAACCAAACGAAACATCTGCAGGCTTCTGGGGAGCTCTACTTCTGTCACAGTGAGGTGGGGCTATTTTATTGCAACTCAGTTCTGGTTCCAGCTCTGACTTGGTTCAGCTTGGGTAGCCACTGTAACTTCTGAACAAATCTGGGGGCAAGGAGACAATGGTTGAGCTACATATAAAGAAAAGGGGTTTACAGTCTGACATGGGCGTACATGTACGGAGTGTCTGTGTTAATCCAAGCAGAGATTTCAAGATTTTATGGACACATTTCCTAAATTTGTGACATGAGAATATCAATTCATTATCAGGGATTTTTAACAATAGATTGCAACTCGTTTATGAAACAAAGAAACTAATACAAACAGAATTCTCATATCCACATTTCCCTGCCTTTTAATGCAACTATTTTTCATTACTTAATTAAAATTTGTAGAGAGAATTGGTATACCTGAATTTTAGAAGGCCAAGAGTGTTTCAGTTTAGTCCACTGAAGAGAATATGTAAGCTACAGGTTACTTGTTCAAACTGCTGAAACCTTGTTTTTTCTTTTCTTCTTTTTTTTTTTAAATTTCATTATTTTCTAGTAACAGTTGAAATTTTCACTGTACTGTTAAAATAGATCTCAGTAATGAGGATTTAATGGTTTGCCAAGAACATGATAACTATTTTCATTGTGTTAAAATAATTGTAACCTCAAAAATATGGAGACTGCATCTCAGTTGCTTCAATGCCTTCACGTTGAGTCTCCAGACGAGTAAGATGAACATGTTGGGAGCTGGAGAATCACAGCTAAATCTAGTATGTGATAAATCTGATTTTTCAGCAACTTCTTTGTGGTCACAGAAGGTACAGCGTAGTTTGTGGACTTATACTGTTACATACACAACTGCTTCTAAATCTCTGACAGTAAAGCTTAGCATCTGTTTTATGATTTGATGAATGGCTTTGATCTGTTATTTTAATTGCTTCCTAGTAAGACACTAATGACCTTTTTTATTCCAATAAACACTGTTTTGCTTAGTTGTAAATTAAATTTAACTAAACTCTTGGAGTTTTATTACTTGTTTCTCTTTCTTCAGTTGTCAGGCAATGTGTTAACTCCATATGCAATGGCTTCTGGAATAATTTGGCTGCATTAGGCAAAAAATCCTGACAATATACTGAATAAATAGTATAAAATATGGATAGACTTCATTTTTTGAATAATTGCCTGTTAGGTAACTATGGTCTAGTTATGAAAAAAGCAGACATATATATTATCTCATTTATCAATTACTTATAGTCTGAATATTTTCTTTAAATTGAAGAAAAAGTTTAGCAAAGAGATAACTCAAAAGCTTTCCTATTATCTTACTGGGTCCCAAGTAGAAAACAGACTAAAGATCTTTACTGCATTGACTCTGTTTCATGTAAAATAAGAAAAAAAAAGTTATGAAGTAAAAACAAGATGGTATGTCCAAATAAATAAGGAAACCCACAAAACAGCTGGACTTTTGGGAACCATTTGCTGTGATTTGTAGTGTGATCATGTTCTGTGGGCAGAAGTTGTCTCAGGGTTGTCGTGGAAGAGAGATTCTGAAGGCATTTTGCATTCTGACTTAAGAAGCATATAATGGAAGCCAGGTCTGTATTGTCAGCTCATAGTCTACCATTTTGCTGAAAGCTTCTATGAAGTCATTAAGGATCCTCTGGGGAGGGAGACTTTAGTGTTTATTGTATGTTTTATTCCATCTCATGTTTGTAATCCTCCCAGATGCCCCGGATAGGGTGCTGTTTGTTGGGAAGTTCGAGCAGATTCAAGTCTGGGCTGCATGTGCCAAGTTGTACATTTCTGCCTCTTCTCTAGTGCCATTCTCTTTGTTGTCATGCCATAGCTTTGACTGGGAAATGATCTGACTACTAACTATTCCATCAAACAAGAGATGCTCAGTTATACTAACTCATTGCATAACCCCATAGGCAGAAATACAGGATTGTCTGTCTGGCAGTGGTCCACAGTTAGATCAATTTAAATTGATCCCCAAACCACACCCTTAGATCCTGAAAGGCTGAAAGTAATGTGAGCCACTCAAGGAGAAGGTCTGTGATTTGAGATTTCAAGCTATAATAGGTTTCTTTCAAGAGTGCATTAACAGAGTTTGTTGCCCTTCAGGTACAAGTGCTGACTGCAGTTTTGCTCAAAGATTAATCAGAGGTTCCAAAGGCTTTAGGAACAGCCAGGAAATGCAGTTTGTCCAGGAACTGATTCGAAGGTTTGTCTTTGGCTTAGCATCACATAGCACGAAGCAGGATCCCTATCAGTGTGTGTGGGAGCAAAAAACCTAATCTGCTTACAAAGAAAAATAAAATGAGCCACAAGACTACTAAAGGTGCATGAACAGGCATGAGTTTAACCTGTGTTTTTCTTGGTGATATTGGGAAAAAATTGATCTTGTGCAGTTACTTTAGATTTGCCTGACATGTCTGCTTTTTATAGTAAATTCTGTGTGAAACTGCCCAATTTCGCCACTTGCATTAGTCTCAGGGAGAGCAACTTTTTCAGGAGATTAACTGCTGTTGCACTATTTCTCCAACAGGACTGGCTGTATTGTAGCTTGTTTACTTTAAAATTTTCTTCTTTGTTAAAACTCCTGGTAGCAGTTTGAGCTCTTGAGTTTTGTTCATATACCCTATTGCTTCCATGAAATTACAGGAACTCATTTTATTGAAGAAAAAAAGGTCAACATTTTTCCTTGCAAAATGAGTCCTGTTTGTCCTTCTGTTGATCTTTTGATGCAGAATATGTACACAATGTCCTTATGTTTCTCTGTTATTATTTTGAAAATACTCATAGTGGACTATGAAAATTTTCAGTCTCAATTCAGCTGAATTCTCATCTTATTTTTCAGCTGTATTAGCCAAACAACCTAAACTACATATCTCTTTAGTAACAGAAACAAAACCAACCAACCAACCAACCAAGCAAGGCTTAAAAAAAAAGGAAAAAAAAGTCCTTTCCTCTGAGCTGCTTATTTTGGGATTTCATGGGGATTTTCCTGTGGGCTGAAAAGTGAGTGGTCTGGTTTTCTCTGGGGCTCACAGGTCCATGATGTCAGTGACTTCTTCAACATACATAATTAGGATCCCCAGGAAGTCATTCACATGGCAAATTTGTGAATCAGTGTACTCCAGAGCTCCAGTGTTTCTTTTGCCAAGGAGGAAAATAAGTTAATGCTGCAGTGCTGTGGAAGGCATCAGTGTGAGGTGTTGCCTGAGAAGGAGGTGTTGAGAATTCAAGAGTAGGCTGGCTAGGAAATGAAAACAATCCTAATATTGCTTCAGGGAGAAAATAAGAAGGAAGAACAAATCTGTGAAAGCTGAAAGCTAGAAAACATTCAGTCTGTTCAGCAGCAAAGGAGAATATATGCCTGTAATAGACATTCTGATTACATTAGAATTTAGGGGAAGTAGGTTTTTTTATGTCAAAAAGGGAGGCTTAAAGGAAAACATGGCTAAATACTTCAGCTATAATGGTGTGTTTCGAGATCTCTCCCAGGTTGTAATGATGAGCAGGAAGAGTAAAGTCTTGAAGCACAGTAGAGATCTATTAGTGCTGCAGTTTATTACTGCACGGCTGGTAAAGTTCAAAGAACAAGTTACTTGGTGACACTGTGAATCCATTTTAATTAAAAAGAAATTTTATTATCTTCTTTTTGCTGTTTTTCAGATCTACTATCCCTTTGCCTATTGTTACCTTCATTGCCATTTAATTATAGGTGACATGATGCTTTTTTTAATGTTCTGGCTGTAACTAGTCTGTATATTTTATGCTGATGGCAGACAACCCTACCACTAATTTTGAGATTTTCTGTTTTTAATTTATTCATTAATTCCTAGATCTTATTCCAGCCATAGGTTGCATTCAGGCTTACCATCTGATCTCTCTTGCCTCAGTCTTGCTCAATTTTCTTCTTTATTTTGGATTATTCCCTATCATAAAGTAGGTGTAGCCTGCTCTCTTGTTCTCAATAGGTAAAGCCCCTTCTACATTCCCAATTATCCTGCTATTTCTGTCCTAGGTTACTATCCAAACTCACTCAGCATCATGTTCACAACTCCTGCTGTGAGCGCTGCTCTGGTAATCCAAAGTTCTTCCATTTTGGGTCTCTTCCATCTTGGTAACCAGCCCTTTTTTTTTGACTGAAATTGCTTCTGCTAAAGTTCTAGTTGGGTTTTTCTACTGGTGAGTTGGGGTTTTTGATCTCAATTTGGTCCAATAGCTGTTTATCCTATTCAGAGTAATTCTTAAAATCTCTTTTTGGGTTTGCTTTTAGAGACGCTCCTGCCTGGCTACTTCTTCAGTGTAACTGTAGTTGGATGGTCTCCTTCCCCCAGATCTGTAGGATATTCATCAATTGAATGTTTTTGACAAAGTTTTGCACTGAATGTGGAATGAGAACAGTCTCAGGATGTGCTGAGATGTGCAGCATGGGGTTACTTGTGAAATAATGCCCTGATACACCTTTCTTCCCTTTTCTTCCAGGTCTTACAGATCTGATCTGTCATTTGGATATCAGTGACCTACAGGTGTAATACCCTCTTGGTGGTGCATGCTCTGCTATGCCCTGCCAGCCTGGGATTTCTTCTTCTTCCACTGAGACTCCTCCAGGCTCTTGTGTAGTGCTGGTTTTCTGAAACATTGAGTGGGATAGTCCAAACAGGATGAGCATTGTTGGGGTGGGAGAAGTAGAACTGGAGCCTGGTTAAGAGCACATGAGGTCTCCTGCAATTCAAAAGGGAAAGAATCACCAGAACAAAAGGAGCTGAGTATACCCAGATGTAGCTGACTTATGACTAGTTCTGGTGCCACATTATTACATGCATTGTCTCACCTCTGCTCTCCTGTTCAGAGGGAGCAGCCTGCACAGTTGGCAGGTGCAGGTGAGGTGAATCTCATTCATATTCACATGGAGGAACAGTTTTAAGTAGGTTCACAGCTAGACAGAGCTGCCTGGCGCTGCTGGTGCTTCTCCAAGGATAATCTGTGAAAGCCACTCTTCCTTTCATGGTTGTGTGGTAAGAAGGACTCACAGTCATCCTAGTGGACTCTGAGTCCTGCCTGTGCTGGGCTGGTGCCTGGGCTATGGGCAGAGGTCACTCTGCTCCTCCTGGAGCCCAGCCCTGGCTGTTCCTGAGCTGCCTGGGGGACCTGGGCCAGGAGCACTGGGGGATCTCAGCACCTGGCAGCCAGGATCAGTCCCACCACTCCATCCAGGGAGCCAGGATCAGTCCCACCACCCCATCCAGGCCAGGGACAGCCCAAAGCCCACCAGCGAGTTCATGGTAAGGTGGCAGCTCTGGAGGCAAGGTGGGAAGCCATTCTGCAGGCCAGGCTCAGGAATAAGTCTCAGCTGGGCAAGCTGAGGGTTGGGCACAGCCCCCTGATTGTGGGGCAGGTCTGTGGAGACGAGGCAGCCCCGAGGTCAGGGTGGGATGCCAGTGCACAGCTGGGGAGCCACGGGCTCCGTGGGCAGGCAGGGGCAGCTCTGCAGCTGAGACAGAACGGGGTCCCTGTCCATGGGCAGCAGCGGTGGGGGAGGCTCGGGACAGCTGGCCAGGGCCACTCAGGGCCCTGAGTGCAAAGGGCAGCTGGACAGATGCCCAGCAGCTGCTGGCTCAGGAAGAGGGTCTCTCCTCAGCCCCTGTGGGAAGCAGGACAGTTTTGGTGGCATTATTCAGGTGGGCTGGGGAAACAGAGCAAACAGATTAATTAGTTCCCCTCTGCTTATTCTTAAGTAGATGGGAAACATGCTGGCAAATAAAAATAATGAATGTGATGAAAAGTTGGCACATATGGATGCACAGAGAGGAATGGTTTGGGGAATTTTTTTCAGGCTTTGAAAAAAATTAATCATGTCTTTGTTTAGAAAATCAGGCTCTGTGCCCCTCGTTCCCACCTCTAATACTCTAGCCTTAATTATTTTCTGTAACAAGTACTACTTTCTGTCCTGCTATGAATTACATGAATTTCTTTTCTAAGCCCGCATATTTACTTAATGTTTGAGGAATGGGAAACAGAAATGGCTTTGATCACATATTGCTCAAATGACAAAAGGATTAAAGAAACCCCTCCAGCCTAAAACTTTTTAATGAACATTTATTTCTGAAAGTTTGGCTTGTAATTTGTCAGCTTTTGATATGAATATATTTAGCTATTTTGTAAATAAAGCAAGGTGGTGCTTTTCCTTAGTCAGTGATGGGTTTTTCTTTATTATGGGTTTTCCTCTAGTTATCAATTAGAATTTATCTTTTGTAGGAATATTTCCTTTCTTGGTACTCTCAGTGCCTACGTGCACTGCTTCCTCTGAAAGAGAAGTTAATTCTTTGCTAAATTGATGTTTTACAGGAGGACATTAAAGAAGTATTTTTAAAAGAGTGGTGAAATTGATAGCTGTTGAAAAGTTTCTATTGAAAATGTTTCATCTTTTGGGGTTACCATGTTGATGATTAATGGACTTTTCTGACCATTTGGCCTTTGGAAGAGGAGCCTGTTTTCAAGCTGCAAATTGAACAGGGTAATGTTATTATATTTCTCAGGTGCCTTCATGATGTTCTTAATAGTCTCAGAGAAGGTCTCTATGCAGATGAACGTGTAGGTGGATGTACTGCACAGATTTCATTCTAGACATGGGATAAGTCATGGTAAAATGACATCAAAATGAAAACTGCATTCCCTGTATTTTTCTCATCCTATTTTTGTCCTGTGTACAAGGTAGTATTTATCTGAAGCGCTTAAATCCATCTAGCCATGAATTTCTCTTGCAGGGTAAGGGGAAGTGTCTCAAGAACAGAGCTGAGTCAAGTTAGTTTCAATACTGTACTATGTGAGAAAAATTCTGGCATTGTCCTTCTGGACCACTGCATGTTATATAACACCTTTTTCTAGAGTTATCCTCTGGTTAATTGGTCAATTGTGCAATCAGCTGTACTGTACTGTAATGGCACAGTGCTAAGGAATTGTGTGATTTTAAAGGAAAGGATTACTGAGATTTCCTGCCTTTTAGCATCTACAGTGCTCTGATGACCAGAGCACTGGTGGGAACAGTAAAGGTATAAACATCCTAAATAGGCCAAGAAAACTAAAAATCTATATTCTAGGAATATAGACTTTTTATTTGTTATTTTTATTAAATGTAAGAGATGAAAGACAGGGATCTGGATTACAGAGTTACACAGGAATAATGTTAACTATGTTTAAAGACAGTGCTGATCAGTTGTCAAATGAAGTCCTCATTGCTTGGTATGGATCTTATTACATGGTGGTTGTTACATTGGCATGGTACTGATTCCTCAAGAAGAACAAAAGAACTACAGAAACCACCAAAAATCTGGTTTTGTTTGCCTTCCTTAGCCAGCCACTCTGACTCTCCAAAAAGACAGCTGAACTGATTTTTCTCTAATTAAAATATAAATCCCTTTTGGAAAGGGCTTGTTTGCTACATTTTTGCCAAGAAGATATTGTTATAATGGAGTTCTAATTGTGTATCTCTGAAAACAGGGCTATATAATAAGGTTGCTGCCAGCCTGCTCACCACAGAGTAGCCAGTGTGATGCTGTGCTAGCTGCTCTACCATCCAGTCTGCTTTCCCCTCTCCCATTTCCCCTCCAAGTCTGGCAGGCAAAAACCAGAAACAGCCTCTCATTGCATTCTGCTTTAGGGCTGACTGTGTTAAGGAAACTGCCTTATGCAAAGCCCTGAGACTCTGCAGACCTATTGGACTAGAGCATGGAATATTGTTTAAAAAAATGGGTTTGCCATGTCTGGGTACTAAGTTAATCAATCCAGTGTGGCTGTTTCATGTGCTTAAGCCCATTACAACTTGGTTTGACCTCTTTCATCTTTTTTTGAGGATATAGGATATATTAACGTTACCAGCTGCATTGTTTTCTCCTAATATCAACAACAGAGGGAAAAAAAGAAAGAAAAGGGTTCTCTCGTTTTCTACTTACATAGCTCCAGTATTGCCAAACAAATGTGGAACAGGCTTTTACAATAATAATATTTTCCCAAATGCCCTGTTAATTTTCAGTAAACCAAAACAGAATGTGTTATTGTTTATTAAGACATTGTGACCCATATGGATTCCAGATGATAAAAATTTCAATAAAATGCTGTAATTAGATGCAACTTTTCTTTCAGTTCATGTATTTATATGTAGCTCAGAAAGAGAATGGCTATTTAAGTTGTGTCAGCAATTGAATTTTCCTTAAACTGATGGTAGTTCTTTTCACTTGAATCCTACTTTTAGCTTGAAACTACCCAAGGAATCTTGAGCCATTTGGAAACAACTTTAATGCAAGAGTGTTGTAGACACATTGATCTAATTGTATGTTGTAACCTACATATTCTGGCTTTGAATAAGGATTTGTAGGCTTTATAGGCTGCAGCTTCTGGGAGAATTGTGTGTATAAGGTACACACAAATACAGTACAAAATGCCCATTTTGTAGTGGTCACACCACAATTTGTTGATGATTTTGACCTTAATAACTCTGTTATTCTGGTAAAGTGTGTATGAAAAATCCATGCAGCATTCTGCTAATCAGCATCTCAATAAATGACTCCTCTTAGCATATTTGCTATGTTACATCACACTGATGTAGGGTTGAGCTTTTTCACAAGAATTGTAATTCCCAGAAACAGTGAAAGGGATTTGAGTGTTTATGTCTAGGATGAGGATGTCTCACATCTATAACTGAACCTTGAATATGGATTTTCATCCAGCAGTATACTGTAATAATACCATAATCTGTATTCTATGATTTGTACTAACTGTCTGAAACAATCAAAGATTCTTAACATCATGAAAAAATTTCATCTTGGGGGCAAAGCAGGAGCTGAAGAAATATCTTGTTTTTCCTTGACAATATTAAGTTGCCAATATTTGTGATATTTTTGAATTCACATATATTACAGGAAGGTTATTCCTGAATTTACGTGTTTGCAAAGTAATTGCAAATAAATTGTTAACTTTCAGTGTAAAACATATTCCAGTGTAATAAATAGGTAACTAGTGGAAAAGTATGCCTTTAAGCTGAACTATATGGTCTCTGGAACTCAGAAGTGCTAGAATGTACATCATCTGATGACCTTTCATTGTGACTGATAAATAACAATGCTCTTTTGGGCAGTACACATCTGAAAATGTTATGCTAAGAAAAAATATTTGTTTTTGCAGTGGCAGTTTGGTCAAATTTAACACCCGATCTTATTATGAGCCATACAAACTTTCAAATATCAGCTAATGTTGTTAAAGACCTCAGCTGCATGCTGGAAGTGCCACATTTCATTACCTCTGTGCTCTGTAAAAACCTTTTCTAACAATTCTGTAATATTTTAACTTTGTCTTTTTTTGTTTTAGTGCAATGATAATTTGAGTAATTTTCAAATTGATGACTCAGTTGTAAGATACCACACTGCACTCATTCTTTGCTGTTTTCCTCTTTTATATCACCAAGGCCTGTGACAGGAAAGCATTCTAATATCTAATATTGTATTATTTGCAGTCTTAGCTGCAGAGGCAAAGAAGAATTGTATGGTCAATATCTATCTTGACTTTATCATGAGCTTATTTGTCATTTATGTTGCAGTATTGTATCTTGGATACTATTTCATGCTGACTGATATTCATAAATGACATCTTTCACATTCAGTGAATTCCAGAAATTAACTATATTTTCCTCTGCACCTTTCTTTAGCAGTGCTTTCCTGCAGTCCTTTAAAACATCTGAGTGAGCAATTTGATGCCACATAACTGAATTTGGTGAAGACATAACTGAAACACTGAGAGGCAAAAGTCTCTTGAAAATAGGTCACTCGTTGTGTAAAAGAAAATTTCCAAAAATAATGAAGCCCTTGTAATGAAGAAAATAATTTTTTACTGAATTCTTTGTGTCAAAAAATGATCCAGCATGACTGAAGTGTTGTACATAAGTGACAATTAATCAGCTATGCTATGTCAGTCATGAACTATGCTACCTTCTTGTAATGCCAATCCACTATTATTTGTTATTTATTAAGCAGTGGTCAGTAATTTTGCCTGTTAAATTTAAGTAGGTATTTTATCCTTCTCTACTATTGCAGCTCAGTTTGTTTTAGCTGTGACACAACCTGTGTTGTGATCCTTGTGTTTCTTACTCTATACAGGCATAGACTCATATTCTGCCACAAGGGTATTTTGTAGGCTGCTTACAAAAGAATTAATAAAAGTAGCCATGTAAACTTGAGCAAGATATGGTCTGTGTGTATTGACAATGTGACAAGACTGGGCTTGACATGTTTTGGTTGCATCAGAAACCATTTCATGCTGGGTTTCCCAGCTAGACATTTTACAGCAAGATCTGAAATGCACAGACCTGACTTTCTTTGCACCAGTTGATTCACCGTTTGCTGAGGAGATATTCACTTCCAGCACAGGCATTAAAAGGAAAGTAAATGAAGTTTTTCTCAAGGAAGCTGTGGTTCAGAGCACACCATGCTGGAATTTCTGTATTTTACTTAGGTGTTTGTAGACATCTTCTCAGACCTGCTGTGATCCTATAGTTGCCCAACACACACATACTAATTCTCTGCTTTGATCTTCTACTCTATTTGTTTTTCCATTTCTGATGCTATTTGGTGAGTGACTCTTCAGAAACAAGTAGAGTCTGGGGAAGATTGAATTCAAAGCTTGATCTTTATGCAGTTATTGCATATTTTATAATTTTATGTCTAAATTTCAGTACCTTTTGTGACAACCAGGTGTTTTAGATCAGTGAGGGATAGTTTCACTGCAGAAAGAGCACACGTCACCTTTGGACTGATGAATGTGTTGTGACTGATATTTTCTGCAGGGGAGATGTGTTCTTTGAATGTTTGCTTATGTATTGTGTTGGGTTTTTTTTCTCACTTTTTTGTTTGAAGAAATGTGTTAATTAGAGTGTGGTATATATTGATTTTTCATCATGGCCTTTGTTTTGTTTTGCTCCTTCAACAATGTTGATGCAAAAGTAGCCAAGGGCTGTTTTGATGGAGGACACTGAACACTAGTTATTAATTTGTGATAGAGATAAGTGAACGAGTCTGCATTTTAGTCCCCACAGTAAAGATTCTATCCATATGTCCTGAGATTGTTTGGGGCAACTGTAGAGCTTTTTTTTTTTTGCTTTTCTTGTGAGACTCAGGGATAGAACAGAGTTTTGATGCTTATGCTTGTTCGTTGGTTTAGAGGAAACACAGGAAGCTAAAAGAGATTTTTTGGAGGAAGGTATAGCATATGGTTTTGGTAATGCATTGGGGCTAGAAGTCAGCTTTGGCTTTGTCTTGTAGGCACTGTAGCTATCATGTGGGATGACAGTGCAGAGTGGTGACAAAAGTCTTATGGGAAGGTGGATTATGATGTTTAGTTTGTAAAGTGAGTACATTTTCTTCATATCTTATACAGTTAATTGCTTGGAGGAAATTCTTCATGATGAAATGTTTTTATAACCTTGTTCATTTGGAGTCCACAAAGGGGTCTAGATGAAATTAATCTTTCTTCTTGAAATCACCTGCATTTTTGTTATTCAGGAGATACTTCTGCTATTCTCTTTATAAAGAAGATAATTTTTTCCTTCTCCACAAATGCAGTGTCCCAGGAAGCTTTAGCGTACCTGTTGACCAAAGACCACACTGCCACTGGGCAGCCACTCATTTTCTAAGCTAGATGCTCCTGCTGCTCCCCTGCATTTGCTGTATTGGTCACATTACTGCTGAGTGGGCTACATCAATATCCACTGATCTGTCAGAGAAGTTACTGTGCCAAAAAGAAGAGAAAATAATTTTCAGATGATTTTACTGATGTCATGGCCATATGCAGTGGAGCTTACATAAGGCAAGGGGCAGGAGGAAAAGGCAGGTGTGGCAGATTGATCCCTTGGGAACCCATGCATTGACTGACTTAAACATCTGGTGAAATTGCAGTGTTACTGTGCAATATTTCTAGCCATTCAACAGCATATTTTGTACTAATTTTTATGTTAGTGAACATATTTTGCATAAATATAAATGGTGTAAGCTTCTGTATCTCTTTATTTGAGACTAGAATTTAAAAATGACTCTGGCTTTGACATCCCCCATTTTTTCTTTTAATTTTACCCAAACTTCTTCAGAAAGGAATTTCAAAATAAAGTTATTGTTACAGGTTATTTAATTAGATATCATATTTAGATAGATATATAACTATATATTAGTTGTTTAAATAAACAACTAATCTGCATACAACAGGAAATTAGGGCATGGACAAAAGTGTTGCTATTTTCTTATATGTGCCTAAAGAAATTTACTGAGAAAAACTTCTCTTTCAGTCAAGCAAAACTGGTTTTTCTGCTTTATTTACAAAAGTAGGACGCAGAGGAGGAAGTGATTATTATGTGCTCAAAAGCAAATGTGGAACAAATGCACTGGCAAAATGAGCAATGTATACCAGGTACTGAAGGAAAGACCTGGTGGACTCCCAAATGAAGGAATTTTATTAATGTGAGTGTTCCCAAGAACCACAAAACCAACAGGTGTTTGTGTTCCTCACCTGGTAATTAAAAATAAAAAATGAGAGTTCACGACTGCCTCTAATTTATTTCCAGGCTTGATGACTAATTTCACGTGGCTTTGCTTTGGTTTAACCAGTAAGACCATCTGACTATGCCTATGGACAGGTTTTTCCATATTTTAGTTGGGCAGTCAGAATGGTGGAATAAATTTGCAGTGGAACAAATCACAAGCTGTGTCTGCATCTTAGTGCTACAACTGCTGATGAAATACATGATGGCTGAAAGACTGACAAACTGGGAATGCAGCAGGATGAGGACAGTCACCTGGAATCTTTTGTGTAATTTTCTATTGCAATGCTCTAAAACAAATGTGCATTACCACCAACTGATGCTGTTTCTAGTTAGGAGCAAGGTGAGAGAAGGGAGAATGGTGGTCTGAAAACTTGGGCTTCTGGTGGAGGAGGTTGCAGGTCAGGACCTGATTGTGAGCCCTTAGATCAGAATTGTGATAAGGAGGCTTGTGTCATCCATAAAAATACAAGTTGGAAATACAGCAGTTTTTTAATCTCTGTAGAATGGCATTAGACGAGCACTCATACACTGCTCTGAAATCAGTTACTTTAAAGATGTATAAAGGTAAAATATGATACAGAACTACCAAGATTATACCAATAGTGAAGAAAATGTCTATGACAAGAGCTGTAGAAAGCCTAATGTGTATAATCTTTTAAAAAGAGAAATTTTGAAGGCACTTCCTGAGCAGAAAAAGCAGAACATTGCAAGGTGCAGTTAGAATGACGGACTGGCAACTGAAATGAGACAAGTGTTAAATGGCACTTACTGTACCATGAAACAACTTACTAAATGGAATGGTATCTCTGTGTGCTTCATGTGTTCAAATCATGATCAGATACTTTCTTGGGAAAATGCTGAACAAAACATAAATTATTCTGCTCAATATAAAAGTTGCTGGGCAGAATCAAAATGCCTTTTATAATAATGCAATTCAAAGTGGTGTAACAGAAAACAGATACTCCTCCTGGGTGTTTACTCTGTGACTTTCAGATTGTGGATCACATCCCTTTGTCGTGCTCACACACAGCTATTTTCACCACTGCAAAGTGGAATGAATTCACTATTCTTATTTCCTCTCCGAGTAATCTGCAGGCTCTTCCTAAGAGTGGCCAGCTGATGCATTAACTGAGGGGCTGAGTTGACATCTTGCTGATGGATCCCAGTCCCAAAGACACATGGAAATTAAATTTAGTTAAATTTCACCTGCTGTCCTATAATGTAGGGTGAGAGTGTTTAGAAAGAGTAACCTGTGTTGGGCAGGAAGAGGGTTATCTCCAGAGGGAGCAGGAAGAGGGATTTCACAGGACATTCTGATCTTTTTCTGTCTGACAGGGGTAGATGGGTGTTGTTTCCAGAAGAGGGCGCAAAATTAAAGATTTCCTTTGCATCTTTGCTATTTGGTCAGTTGTGTACGGGTCTGTTTCTCAAGATGGGATTACATTTTATTTGCATGTCATTTCTATTTTTTGTAGTTAATTTTGTATTTCTGAAAGCCATAGATTTCCAAAAGGTGTGTTATTTCACCTTAGAAATAAATGTTTATAACAATATTAATGATAAATACTGAACATATGTCATCTATACACAGAAGTGATATGTGGGGAGAAAGAGTATTACAGAGAAAATACTTCATTTTGTAATTTCAGCAAATCAACATTGAAAAGTCCAGTAGTATTTCCAGTGGAAGTTCCTTGAATATTTTCAGGAATCCTATCAGGTGTTAGAAAAGTCACTTAGAGATTTATTAAAAGTAATATTTGCAAACAACGCATAAAATGAATAAATTATTTTCTTGTAAATATACACTTTGACTTGTTTAGTACTTGTGAGTTTCAAGCATAAAATAAAAATAAGTGAAGTTTCCTTTCATCTTCATGCTTCCAATAGTATGGGAGTTTTACTTTTCAAAATTTTTCGTTTGTAGGCTCCTAAATTTGTGACTAATGTTATGTGATGAAATCTTTTGTGGTGAAGGGAATCCACAATATGAGATGGATATTAATTGCTTAAAAGACAATCTTTCTACTGCTACAGGAGTGTGACTTGATTTTACATTTTACACATAAGACCACGATCACTTGAATAGAAATAGAAAATTAATAACTAATGTTTCTGAATTTTTGCTATACAGATATTTTGAAATTTGTGTTTACAGTTAACAACTGTAAGCTACATGTGTTTACAGTTAACAACTAAATGCTCTATTTATAAAACCTTTAGCTAGATTTTGACAAAACAGATGGCTGAAAAGCCAATTATGTGTTTTAGGATGAATGGGACATAGAGTTGTCTGGTTAAGTAGCATGGCTGTAAGTGAAGGGGCAATAATTTTTCATTGTATTACTCATTCTAGAACCTAAGAACTTGTGTAGTAGAGTGTGTCTTACTGGGCTGAGTCTTTGTGTAAGTCTTTAACAACTACTTCAGTTTTATTTCCTAACTGTGGGCCCGACACTGCACCACTCTAGTGTTTGGAACTACTTTGGCAAGAATATGTACAGACCTCTTGGAACCCTTTCTAGTCTTTTGTTCAGTTTCAGATTTCAAGTGCCCACAAAATCCCCTGCAAACTCAAGTTGTTTCAGCTTGTGGTTTTATTTTGTTTCTTATTACTTTTCAGAGAATAACAAAAATACAGTCCTCAACTACTCAGCACAGAGGAATTTTGTGCAAAAGGGATGAACACATCCAGGAAAAATGAATGAACCTCACCCAGACAAAATTGCTCTTTGGATCAGAGTATCTCCCTGTTGTATGCAGCTTTGGAGGTAAATTGTTATTTGAAAATTTCAACTGAAATTTAGATTTCTGTCTATCCCTTATTTGATGGTTACTGGCTACCATATGACATCCCCCTGTTAGTGTGGGGTTTTTTGTAGTGTAATGTCATGCTTGATAGTAACTCGTGATGTGCAGCCCACATTCTCCTGTCCCTGAATTTCTTGTGTTTTTAAAACTTTAATATGTTAAACTTTCAGCAAGTTTACCATGAAAGAAAGTATTTTGCAAGTTTAAAAGTATTCCCCAATTATGGAAATGGGGTGCCTGTAACTGCTTACACTACACACAGCAGTTGATTTGCTTGCTTTAGTTGTACTAATTCAATGTCAAAGGTTTGCTATTTGCTATTTAAATGATTTAGAAGAAGTTTTAAATGATTTTAAAGAAGTTTTTGTTGTTATACCATGTCATTAAGTTAGTATAAATAGTAGACAAGATGGCATCAGCAAGATAATTTTGATATTTGATGCCTACATTGTTGCACTTGCTATCAGTTTCATCTCCCAAAATGTGCTATTAATTACTGAGAATTTGATTATAAATTTCAGTTTTATATTAGATTTAAATGTAGGGACTAAGAGGTTCATGGAAGCAATTTTTTATGTTCTACACAATGTTTTCCATTATATATTGAGTGAAAATTTGTAATATTTATTCTTGTCAATATAATACTTTTTTTTTATTTTTATTGAGTGAGCCACCTTAAAACAGTGCAATTTTTTGAATTTGATACAGCAATTGAGTCATCACTGAAGATTGTTTCTCACACAAGCCTTTTAGTTTATTCTTTTCCTCTTTGTTTGTAGATTTACCATACACAGTCACTGTCTCCATCTTAAAGTGTGTAAGGATGTGAAAGTGATTACATAACACTGTATTTTCAATTCAACTACAATTTTTTTGAGACTACATAACCCTGGTTGACTTTTATTTTTCAATGGCCATGCAGTGAAAAGTAGCATGCACTATGAGCAATTAAACTATTCTCCCAGTTCTTACATCTGGCTTACTGGTTTGCCATGTTGGGCAGGGGAAGTTCCACTGGAGTGTGCTTGGAGAGAGCTCCAAGTTAGTCACATGGATTAGAGACTGCCAGGACTTCAGGAGAATATGCTGTCTGACTGAAATGCACTTTTCTATATTGGTTTGTAGAGCTTTGTTTGCCATGAATTTCCAGGTTAAAAATGTGTGCCTAAGAAAACGGGTGGCTAGGAGAACAGTTATGGAAGGATACAATCAGAGTTACTTTATTTTTAAAGGAAGGCTTGTCAGGTTGCAAGCTTGTTTTTCTCCTTCAGTATCTCCTTATACTGCCGTGCTTAGGCTCAAGTATGTGCTTAGCAACCACTGACATACCTATGAAAGCCTTGTAGCTGCCAGACTTTGTTTTTTCTACAATTATCTATCTCCTTTGTATTTGGAATCTCTTGGTTTCTTTCCTGTGGCATAATGTAAATGGCATCTGGACAGATTTGAAATCCAGTCCTCTGTTTTTCATTCACATTGATTATGGCTGTCTGGAGGAGCCTTCAGTTGTTGTCATGAGCAATGACAGTCAGAAGTGACTTGTGTGCTTAGAACTTCACAGTTAGCCATTTACCAAAGTTATTTGAAAGCGGTAATGGCAGGTAGAGGTTTCGAGAATAAAGTTGCAGGTTCCTTGGGAAATGATTATCTGATCACTTCTGTACTGGAACAGAATTCTGTAACAATTACTGAAGGTGTTAGTGACTGTTACACCGTGGCTCATGTATGTTGGTGGTCTCTCAGAAGCTGAATGTTGATGGGATGTTGCTATGTTCCGAGTGCTAATCCAAAGCAAAAGAAAATAATTTGTGGTTGCCATGTTGCATTTGTTCACAGGAATTTCTTTTAAAAATATCATGGAAGAAGAGAAAATTTGAGGGGGAAGCAAGGGAGCACAAAAAAAAGTCTTTTATAAAGTATAAATAGTATGCCAAAATTTTGAGAATACTTTTGAACATAAGGATTGAAACAGTCAATAATTTAATGCATTCCTAATGCTGGATGAGTTTTCTGTATTCATCTTCCAAATAGACAATGTCTGGGAAGTTTTTCTTCTCCATATTATCTGATTCTTCCAAGGGTCTTGTTGAAGTATTCCTTCACAAGGAAGAGAGTAAGTAGCCTCCCTTATTGGATTCATTAAGAGATCCTCTAAAATGGGCCATTCTGGACTTTGGAAAAGTGATTATGGAAAAAAGAGGAAGTATGAGGATTTGTTAGAGAAAAGCCTGTTTTCATAACTTCTGGATAGGGAAATCAGAATTGCCCATCTCAGTTGTTTATTAATTGTTGTCTTTGTTAATGATGCAGATAATTTATTTTCATTCAATTTTTGTTCCAGTAGAACTCATTATAAATAATAACTCAAATAGCAGTGGCTAATCAAAGGCATCTGTTCCAGCACGACAGATTGTGTGTCCTCATGCATGTGCGTGTGCACACGTACTCATGTAAAGATGTGGGGGAGGGATATTCGGCCCTCAAGCAGGGGGTTCTACCTGTGGGTGCAGAAAAATATCTGGAAAACAAACTTTGTGTAGAAGTACAACATGTAGTGTGTCTCCTGTCCTTTTGTTGTTTCTTTTCATCCTGTTCTAAAGCTGCAGATATATTGTTTCCTGACTTTCTGCCAGAACCCAGCATAAAGTCTCTGGCTACAAAGTGTGAGAGATTAAAAAGAGAATGACTTTTGAATGAGGAGGCTGCTTTAAATTATTCAGAGATCCTCCCTCTTCCTCTGTTCCTTTTCTTGATGTTTTGGATTTGCAGCACATTTCTAGCTGTAAATGTCTTTAGAAAATATGTTTTAAAGGAACAACTTCAGTGTGTAAGAACCTTTGAAACTAAAGCATAGAGAAGTAATTTTTGCTTCATTGCATGCAGGATAATAGAAAAGTGTCACTTGCATTTGAAAATATGAGGGATCACTAAATATACAAGTTCTGCATAATCTCTTTAAATCCTTGTAAAGAATAAAAAAAACCTTTTTGAGGAACAAACATGGGAATGGGATTTGCCACAGTAACTTGTTTAACTTCCAACTTTTGGCATCAGGGTTCATTTGCTGATCCTTTTGTCAGTGAAAAATTATGGTTTTCCAAGAGCTCTCTAGGAAGAGAATACTCCCTGAGGGTGCTCAGGCATTTTGAAGAAAATAAAAACTGAGTTAAATCTTCATGAAAAACTTGAACTGGACCCAAACTTAACATTTCTTGAAGCTTGAAAAGTTTGGAATGCTTCCTTCCCCCACCCATCCTTATTACTTTTCATTTTCATGCTCTCTGTGTTTCCAGGGTCTGCCCAAGATGTCAGATATGTGTTGCTGGAGCTCTGTACCAAAGAGGGGCAATATTTGTGTGGTATATTTTGGCATGCTTACAGGAAAAACTTCTCACAAAACTTAGGAGGGAACTTGTCCTTGTCAAAATACTGCACAACTCTTTCGAAACTAGGAATCTTCAGGTATTATTTCAACAATAATACAAATTATTTATAATTTAAGAAAATTATTTACAACAATTTTTCTTTCTTTCCTGTGTCAGCTCTAATGTGGTTAACATAATTACCTAAGATTATTTGTATATTTATGTACAGAACTGCAGTAGGCTATAGCAAGATTTGCTTGCAAATTCAAATAGAGATTTAAAGCAAAACAGGATGAGAAAAAAGCCCATACTTAAATAGGAAAGAAAGTTACTCTCTAAAGCCTTTTATATTTGGTCATTCCTAATAACTGCCTAAATTGAAAGTTAAGAATTCTGCATAGTTGACTGAGATGTCAAAGTGCTGTTTTCGTAGCCTTAAATGCACTAAGAATCTGCCAACACACTCTCCACTTGCCTCTTGCACATTTTTCTCAGTATGTACTCTGCCAGTTTCTGAATGCAATAAAATCTTCAACATGTCAGACACTGAGTGTAAACCTAAATATCTCTGGCTTGCAGATATCAAACCAGTGAACTGAGCTCTTGAGAAATTCACCCTGTAAAACTTGTCTTGCTACTGGAGGTTTTTTCCTTCTTAAGTTCAGTAAAATGAATCACTAAGGACTTGTACAGTTATGTTGTGATGATAAATTGCTGTTTTAATGAAAGATAATAATAAAAAAGAGTTTCTTTCTCAAATATAAATAATTTTGAAGTCATGCCTTCCTCAGGGACCAGCAATCTTCACAGCCGGAATGTCTGTTTACTTTCTGACAGCCTGTCTAACTCTTCTTGATGGCAGCTACCCTGAAATTGCTGTGGGCCTTTGGAAAAATTAACTGGTTTTGTTTTATTTGTTTCACAATATTATTTCAAAGATCTAGCTAATTTTTTTTCCATTCTGATTGAGATGTTTAATAACATCTTTGTTACTTATCTGTAATATGCCTCCTGAAATTGTTGTTCCTTTGGTATGGAGATATACTTCCCAAAGGCACGAATTTAACTTAAGGAAAAAGATGGAAATTAGGGGTGAGAGAGAACCTTCTAGGTGACTTGGTTTGATTTGATGCCATTGCATTGTTGCTGAGAGCAGATGAGGATTTGGGAAAGGGGAGAAAATGCATTATATTTGCTCGTTATACCTAATTGATCTGACTTCTACAGATATTTTCCTTCTCTGATGAAGCTTGCTTGGGTCCAGGTCTGCAGGAAATAAAGGCACAGATGCATCCCCATTTTGTTTAGTTACAGATTTGGATGCTTTTTTTGGGTGTGATTGAGCCTGTGAAAGTTTTTCTTTTGCAGCATTGTTTGCTTAGGTGTAGATACAGAATGGCAGCCCATGAAATCCATCAGGCAAAAGCCACTCTTGTCAATGAGCTTGCACTATGGACGTATCTAGAAAAGTGATATGGAATGGCAGCCCCAAAACCACTGCCTGGTCCTCCATGCTAGAAATGTTTGAACTCATTTATCTTAAAGAGGAGCAATTTAGAATTTACCTAAAGTGGATCTACCCTCTCTACAGGCACTTCTTCCAGATAACTATCTTCCCAGATTAGCTGTTAATCAGAGTTTTCCCTGGCTGTGTATACAGCCAGATTCTGGGCTTTCACAAGTCTGCAGAGCTCTCTCCAAGAGTAAGTGCTGTGTTGGTTTAGATGAGCTGACAATTTTGCCTGCAGCATCAAAATCACTTTTCCCAAGCCGTTGCCATTAACCATTTTTCTCGCCTTCTGCCTGATTTCTAAAAAAAATAGGCAGCTGCTCTTTAAATTAAAATCTATAAATTTTTGTATGTAAGGGGAAAATGCACATAACCAATGTGATCCACCTAATTCAGCTGGCTAACCTGTGCCCCAGGTTCCTTTTACTGCCAGCTGAGAGAAAAGGACAGTCTCCAGGGAGCCTGCCTGTGCCTTTATATTGACTGTGCAGAAACCAAGGAACCTTCTCCTGCTAAAGCAGGTGCCTCATTATTAGTGATGTGCAGTAACCCCCTGATTATCATCCTTCCAGATTATCCTATGATGCTTCTGTTGCTTGCATTTGACAAATGTCACTTGATTTGAGAGTTTACACTGAATCATCTCAGAGCCTTTACACAAAGCCTCAAGGTTATTTGTCTACCAGTTTGACTAGAGAGCCCTCGAAGAGGAGTCCTGATACACTTTTATATGAAAAAACAACTTGTACTTGCTGGTTTAAGTGAAGGGTTTTCTGTTATTTTTTCATTGTAATGTAGGATGCAGCTTGTTGTTTTGATATCCTTTTGTCACATGGATCTTTACCACACCAAGGTTCAGAATTCTTGGGCCAGGTTCTTTCCTGGGAAAGGTGCTGAGTTCAGGAGAAGATGAGGGACTCAGAGCAGAGCTGGTGGAGAATTGTTGTGCACATCATGCAGTGTTTGCTTGAAATACTGAAGTATTGAAATATTTCAGAATTGGAAATCAAAATTATTATATTTCCTGTTTCAAAATTGAATGAGGAATTAGGATTGTAGGATACACTTTATTTTGAACAATTTACAGCTGTGGGTCACTCTAATGATTGTTATACCTGTGCAATCTGGCAAAGCAGAGCACATAGAATGCTGAGCACTCTATATATGATGAACAAAGCTGGATATTTGTTCTATATCATTTAATAAATGCTAAAAATGTATTTATAAATAGAAGAACAATAAAAATGCTACCATATGCTCAAAGTAATGATCAGGCATTTACCCTCATTCATGAGAAAATGTTTTGGATCCAAGCTTGTCATACCATATGGACAGGGATGAGGAAAGAAAAAAAATGTATGTGTTTTATGGGAATGTAGAATTTTCTCTTCATTATGAACAAGAGGAAAGGAAAAATTAATCAAATAATCGAGTTTAAAAAACTATTTCTCAAACCAAAAGGCCCTATTGCATTTATTGCAATATGCATTTTTCACCTCTGACATCTATACATTGCCAGTAATGTCTCTCAGATGCAGTAACAGGCAAATACATATAATTTATCACATTCTTTTAAAATTGTTTGGATAAAAGACTTTTCCTTTCTTTGGGATTTCATTATTTAGGGAGAGAGAAATTTAAATTTATTTCTTTCTGATTTTGTGGTAAAAGTTTAAAGTCCAAACTGTCAGCCAATGTGGAAATTGGCAGAACTCCATTGGATTCAGAAGAGTTCTGTTGGTTCACACCATCTGAAATGTCACAATTTATTTTATTTTTTGTTAATGATATTGTATAAAAACATCACGATTGAATAAATTATTTGTAACATAATCCCAAAGTTTTGGGCAGAAAATGTTTCTTTTATGTCATAAAATTATTTCCTAAATTGTTTAAGTTAAGCTCAAAATGAAAAAAACATGAAATGGAAAAACCCTAGAAATAGAATTATTCAGTTTTATTATCTGAGTACTTAGCACTCTGCCTGAATGATAATGTTTTTCTTAATATGTAAGGCATAGTTTCTGCATGATTTCAGTTGTCTTTTCCTTCTTAAAAGAGAAATGAGTATTTGGATAAGGTAGTGAACCGATAAGGGGAACAAAAGAGGTATTTTTCTTCTCTTCAGAGATAATGAGAGAAAGCAAGTGCCCAGAACCAAGTGTCTCTGTCAAGCAGTCACACTTCTAGGGTCCTAGGAAATAATAAAGTGGAAGAAAAAACAAAACAACTCAATGAAACAGAACCAACCCCCAAACCTTACCTGCCAAAAATAATAAAATAATCTTAAATCCCAGATGCTACAGTGGTGCTCCCAATTTTCCTGTCAGAACAAGATATCAAGTTTTATGTTGCTATACTGATTTAAATGTATGATTTTTAGAAAATGTACAGAAGCAGCATGGGCTAAGTAGGAAATTCTGTTTGCTATTATGCAATGACATTCTTTTTCCATAGACTAATTAATGGAATTTTTAGGGAATTTCTCCATGTCTGTTATTTGTCTCACTGATAAAGATTAATTTCAAGTTCCAAGCAAGAGCTGTAAATGGGTCTACTAGGAAACCAGAAGTACTTATGGCATTAGCAGTGATCCCACAGAACATAAATATAAGTTCATGATTCCTTCTTTACAATAAATGAGTTGGTAGGATTGGAAGGAGTATCTTTGCAGACTAATTTGAAATTAAAATTTAACCAAACCTTACAGCAACTGTGGATTCTCTTATGGATTTAATAGATGCCACAATAGCCAGTCTTTAGCTGCAAATTGCTTAGTACTGTGAATACATATATTTTTTATACATGCAGGCGTACATTTTTCACACTTTGCCATGTGTTGACACATCATATATATTTCTCTGCACTTAACAGTGCAGCTACCACTCATTTCCCCTCACACCTGTCTGAAAATTCCATATTTTTTCCACCTGTATTTTTAGTCTTTCAAGAAAAAAAATGGCCTCACCTTTATACATCAAGGTTTTCCCTTTATTGGTAAGTGTGATCTATTTTTAGTTTAGCTACACTGTGCTAATTAGCAAGAGAAAGAAGTCCAGCCCAGAAGAAGCAGTTATCTGGTCAAATCAGTGTTGCAGCAGTTAACCACTTCATGGATATGCAGAAACAAATTGCATCCAGGAAGATGGTAGGTAACTCCACAGTCAGCTAGTGGCACCATAGCTACATTGCTTAGCAATCCCTGAGCTGGGTAGTGTAAATCAAACACAAACACACCTAGACCATGCTGTGGAGTCATGATGTCAAGACTCACTTAGGTTTTTAAGCATAACTCCAAAAACGACATTCCTGTTGTAAAGAAATTTCCCAGTGAATTTACATGTCTGTGCAGCCTGGGTCACCAGCACAGCTGGAAAGCCAAGGCTTCTAGGATGGGCAGGTGCAATGTGAAAGCTCTGACAGCAATGGATTCAGCTGGGGCTCCTGGGGCCTCACCCTGCATCACTTCAGGTGCAGGAAGAGCGTTGGTGCTGGGGCTGGCGTATCCAGCTGGCCAGGCTCCTGATCCACAGCGCTCCCTCTGGAGTCTCTGGTGCTTCAGCTCAGCTTCCATTCAGGGTTTTGGCACTTTCCTGTCGGGCTCTGAGGACTTTCAGGCCTCTGATTCTCAGGAAACCCCACTTAGTATGGCTGGAGAGGGCTGCAGGAGCTGGGTCCCAGCCAGGAGCCATCCCCACCCTGGTGGGTACTCTGAAAGTGTCTGCTTAATAATTTCAGACCCTCTGTTGTCAAGAGTCTTCATACTGAATATATTCCATTGGCATAAGATAATTTGTCTTGGTTCAGAAGCTTCCTCTGGCCCAGAGAGAGGAATCACAAATTCTAGAAGTATTCAAGGCTGTCTTGGTAGTCACTTAGCTTCCCAGTCTTTCCTTTTGTCAAGTCTAGTCTAAGCAGAATAGTGAAAACAAGCCTGCAGTGGCCAAAATGAGTGGTCCCACTGTGTTAGCATCTTGCTGGAAGGCTTTTTCAGCTTAGTCTGCCAGAACACAACTAATGTTATCTACTGAACTGATTAGTTCCTGAGGAGACTTTATTTAGTTATAGCTCTGATTCCTTTAGACAAGGCTTCACTAAAGTAGCCATGGTTGCTGGTTTTCTTCTTGTTGAGGAGTCCTCAGACCCCTGAGCCCTTTGTGTTGTGAAGAAATTGCTTCTTCCTATTGTACGTTCTAGTCTGGGAACACTGGGAGCCACAAGACAAAGGCATGGTCCTAAAAGGAGTCTTACTGAAAATAAGCAGGCTTTATGTGTGTCTGAGGGTACCTCTGGACTTACAGTAGAAGTTATAGTGAAGACTGAAAAAAATTCAGACTTTAGTTAATAACAGCAATTTGGGGTTTTTTCTGGTTTTTGTTTTATGTTGGTTGGGTTTCTTTTTAATTAATGACTGTTGTCTTAAAACCAGATAATGAATACTGAACAGTAAATTTTGTCTTAGAAATGGACTAATACCATTTTGAAGAAATATGTCTACTTTAAAAACAAAGTTGTAGTAAAATGTTATTAATTTTGTGGCTATCCTGTTTGAAAATAAGTACATACATTTCCATGCTGATGAATGATTCTAATGACTGCTGGCCTGAGAGAGGTAATATTTTGTTTGTGTGTAAGTAATGAGCTGTTGTAACCAAGTTCTGAGACTTGCAGGGAGTGATAGACATACTGTAAATATAACACAGGCTTTAGGATTTTGTTTGAAGTCTCAAAATACTCTTTAAGGCCGTGATAACAACAGCATTGTTATGTCAGTGCATGTATGGAGATATGTGTAGGAAGGTGTACTACATATTTTTCAGAGAAAGCCAAGCCATCATACCATACCTTTCATACTATAATAAAAGGTATGCAGAAACCAAATGCTAGTATTTGTACAGAGAATTAAGCATTTCCTGATTTAGACATCTCAAAATTTTGGGTACAAGGTTCTTAGGAATTGACATGCCAACAATGTCATGTTTGTGTTTCCCAGAAAATATATTGTGAATAAGATTTGTCAAATTACAGAACAAACTTCATTTTCCTTTAGTTTTAAGTACTTTATAATGCTCTCATAATTTCTCTTAGCATGGTTTTAGCATGGAATCAGTAATAACTAGAGTTATTACCATTTTACTTATAAGGAAATCCTATTTCCTTTATGTTTGTCTGTGTGGATGTCAAAGAGTGAATACTGTGGGTGTTGATAGTTGTGAAAAGATTATTACTATGATTCTGAAAATCCTTCCTTATGCTAGATATATTATACTGGCAACTGGAGCTGTCAGATCTGCTAGCAGATGTAGAAAGGGTCACTCCTAGCACAGAGACAATTTAGACTGTTTTGCAGAGATTTTGTCCTCTTTTTAAAATTGCAATTCGTTTGTATCCTTCTTGACATGTATTTACAGCATGCATTGCAGCATGGTTTTTTTTCTGGTGTAGATTGCTTGTCACCATTAGTTTTTTGTTATGACAGCAGAGATTATACATGTTGTGACCAAGCTCCCTGTCTGGTTTCCAGTTCTGATAAAAACATCTTTTTTGTCTTACTTTATATATTTTAAATTCAAAGTCTGTGAGTTTTATGCTCTTTTTGTCTTATAAAATAAATCAAGCAATGAGATTAAGTTTAGTGTCTCTTAATATCTACCATTGTGGGTTTTGTGGGTAATTTTCATTCTCTATTTGCTAACACCGTGGGGTAGTGCTCCATACACGGTGTATCAAAGTAGAAAGGAATTTATGATTCTGAAAATCTGTCATATTTCTCATATTTAAACACAGCATTCAAACATTCTTCTTCATAATCCTTATTTTACTGTACTATAAGTAGCAGTCCCATAGGTGTGCTTGCTGATCTTTTAAAGACACCAACACCATTGAGGTCACAATAAAGGCGTCTTGTATTTCCTATTCTTTATATGAAACTTAGATTTCAGTTTCTTCTTTTATTACAGTTAATGAGCACCCAGGAGGCAGGGCTGTCTGCTGAGCCAGAGCTGGTGCTGGGTGTCCTGCTTGGAGCATGGTCTGCAAAGGCAGGTGTTGGTTATTTATTTACAGTCCCAGCCTGCTGAGCTGCAGCCTCTCAGTCAAGCTTAGAGTTGGCTGCCTTTAGCACTCTGCAAGCCTCTCTCTAGGTCCTAGACATGTCTCTAAAGTCACAGTGTTTACCATCCTCCTGATTTGCCAGCTCATGAGACCGTCACCATAGAAAAGAGAGAGCACACAGAGCTCAGAGACTTAACATAGTTGTTAGGAGTAATTTTCATATTAGCATGATGTCATCAGCATGGACACTCCCTTTTGTAACAGATTTCTTGAAACTGCTGCTGCCAAAACCTGCTATGCTATTTAAGTGACTATAGAGCTATTCTCTTGAGAACTATTAGAAGCCAAAGGACTGAAGATGCCGTTTCACATATGTCATTCTCAAAGCTCAAAGAGAAGGTTCTTTTCTGACATCCATTCTTACATGTGGTCATTAGCACATTTAAGAAAAACAGTTTTATTGAGGTTTAGAAAACTTTTATTAAATAACAAAGACTGATAGGCATGGGAATGTTAAAGGTTTCATATGTTGTAGGTGATCACTCTTCTAATGTACATTAGAAGAGACATCTATCAGTGCATTAAAGTCAGTGTTATTATCTAAATGGATTTATAAACATTAAATACATCTTCCCATAAAGCATAAATAATGTAGCTGCATTTTGACTTTTCTGAAAGCCCCTATAAAAGTGAAGAGTGTTGATCTATAGCATTTTTGGCTGGCTTCCACATGTAGGTTGAAGGATTTTAAAGAAGATTAGTTTTTCTTTGCAAGATCATGGATTCTCACCAAACACTGATGCTTTGCCATTGCTTGATTTCTGAATTTAGAATGTGTACCTGAGAGGGATAAGGCCTGTCTGTCAAGTGGGAGCACTCACAGTTGGGGTGTGGTGCTCAGTGTGCATTGTGAAGGCCCAGGGAGGTGGTGATCTGGAGGGGCTCCCTGAGGAGCTGTGTAAATCTGGTAAATAGGGTGACAGTTTACTTCCCAAAAAATTAAAAAAAAATAATTTGGTGGATAGATTGTGGAACTATCCTATGAAAAAGGTGATCTGTTCTAAGCCATTTCTAGTTCCTCAGGAGATGCTTTTGAGCTTCTCTGTGTATACTGATGGCATGCAGAAAAAAAAAGGGAAGAAAAAAACCCTGTCATTTTTGAAAAATTGTCCCACTTATGAAAATGAGTATAAAAGGAATATTCTACATATAATCTTCTTTGTAGAGCAGAAAATATAAAGGCAATGCACTAATGTTCAGCAAAGAATGAAATAGAGGGGTGGTATTGTGATGGTTGTGTTAGGGATGGGAAGAAACCTGGGGGCAGCTGCTAAATGTAACAACCCCCTCCTATTCAAGCTGTATAAGGGAGCAGTTAAATGAATCTGTTTTTAGAGATAGTTGAAAATATTGAGACAACCCCTAAAAATTCAGTTTGTGTGTAGTGCTGTTCATTATTCTGCTGGAGCAGTTTCTTAGTAGGCTGAAAGACAAAGTTCAATACAGTTTGAGAAAGGATTTTGGCTTTAACTGGGTGCAGGACATGTGAGGAGAAGGGCAGATATGCTCCAGGAGTGCACAGGAAAGGAACAAGAAAGCTCCAGGTGCAACTAAAGAAGCAGTTATTCTGAAAGCAAAGAGTTTTACGTAAACTGCTTGCTAAAAAGCAAAGCTGTGAGCACGGAAGCTATCTCCTGCTGCTTGATCCCTGTTGTGTTCAAGAAAATTGGGCTTTAACATGCAATTTACTGCAGATTGCACTGAAGAAATTCTGGACTCCATCATCATTTCCTCCTCTTGAGAGAAACAAGGACTCAGTGCCTGAATTTTGCATAGATGCTTAGGTCAAAAAGGTGACAGCATTTTGTTTCAATACTGATGTTTGTTTATTGGCTCTTGATAAAGGAATAGGCAGGCCACAAACTTTTATTAGGTACTCTGTCAAGAGATGGGCCCTGTTCCAAAACAGTGTTTTATGTGGGCAAGACAAACAGAAGGTGTAAGGAGGTATATGGTGTACAAAAAGTGTGAGCATTGAAGCTTTTGCAGCATTTCTGACCCTCCAGGGTCTCTGACACCATTCTTTTTTTTTGCAACCTCTCCTTCTTCCACTCTTTTACTTTCTTCAAAAATCATGTGTTGATTGAGGTACCACTAACTGGTTCCTGATGTCCAGAAAGCAATCATCAACTGTTTGCTGGGTTTTGAGTTTGACTTTATCAAAATATTGGAGCTGATAGCAGTATTATAGTGTTGTCTTTTTCCAGTGATACTCTACTTTTACTTATGTAACATATTGCAAACTGATTATTAGCTATTCTGAAGATAATTAAAAATGAAGCATACCCCCTTTTTAATACCACTATGGTTTAGATCCTGAGAAACTTGTCAGCCTCAAGGTAGTAGCAGCCTAGTCTATCCTTATAGATAATTTAAAATGCATGAAAATATGAAGCTTGTTTTTGCCAGTGTGGGAAGTGAACATAATTATGACTTTTCAGCTGCTTCTCCTAAAGAAAACAAACAAACAGTAAGACTCACACTTTTTATTGTGACTAAAAAGGAATATGCTCCAAGGGAACATATTTATGCCAGAAAGAAGAAGCCATAACCAGGGTAATGCTTTCCTATCAAACATCCAAGCACATTCACAACTAGGGTAGGGGAACTGTGAAGAAAAAACCCACTTCCTCAGCATCCATTGCAATATTTCAAAAAAACCCAAAACAACGTTGGAAAGAGTTTTGGCTATGACAGGTCTGTGTAAGTATTATGGATCCAGGTACATGTAATAGTGACATCTTTAATATCCTAGGCCAGAAGTAGAATACTTGCCTCAGAACAGTCCAACACAAAATCAACTAACCCCCAAATTCCCAAATAATTACTCATTAAAAAGAGCCCAACCTTTTTTGGTTTTGTTTCACCTTTTAGTTATTTTGTTTTGTTTTCCTAAATGCTCAACACTTTATCATTTGTCTATCTTCTCTTGTTCTCTACCATTTTTTTTATTGCATAATCTCTGGATCATTAAGAACATGTGTTCTTTTATAATTTCTCAAAGAAAAATTCTTGGAGTGGAGATTATTACCTTGCTGAAGCAAAACTGTCAGTCTGTAATTTTTTTATGTACCTATGTGATGCACAGCAGAACAATATTAATGTCACAGGTCAAATTAGTTGGGACAAATACTAAGCCATGACGTGGTTCTTGCTGAATTTTATGGAGAATGCTTATGTAGTGAATAAATTCTTGCCACATTGATTTCAAATTACATGGGTTGATCTGCAGACCAGAATAACCCAGTATTTTGAATTGCAGGATGCAATGTAGATGAAGTCCCTATTTTTACTTTATATGTTTCTTGTTCGACGGAAATGCAGTCAAAATATCTGGCCAGCTTGTATATAGTTTGGTGCCCAAAGGTATAAAGAAGCCAGGAAAACTAATGAAGGCTATTAATTTGTATGAATCATTCATAAAATATGTATTTTGTTGCACTTTTAATGAAGCCCTTACCAGAGAAGTAGTAGGAACAAATATTTATGTCTTCTGATGAAGATCTTTTTTCTACTTGTTATGGTCACGTGCAGTTCATGCACTGTTATCATTAAGTGCCCAGAAAGAGAACATGTACAGTGCAACAACAATGCATTCTTTATTTGTCAAATGGGTCATATTGCTTCTATCCTGCTTCCCACAGATCAGAGCTTTAATAGGGATATAAATAAGAAACTTAACATATGTGACCTTCTGACCGCAGCGTGTTAAATTCCAGGGACTATATTGCTGCACCACTTTTTTCTTTTATTTGAAAGTGTATTCATCATAGTTCTGTTGGAAACAGCATGATTTACAATTTATATTAGGTTATGATATGAATTACATTCAAATACAGGGAGAGGAAAATTGTGGAGGAACAATTCTTGCTAAAGATGCTGAAAACAGTTTGCACATAACCTTCAAATGTTGTGGAAATGGCACAATTGTATTTAGGTAAAGTTTTATCTTTGGGAAACATCTGCTTTTGTACAAAAACTTTTTTTTTTCTGTTTAATGTAATAGTGTTAACATTTGGACCTTGAAATATACGATTCCAAAGGAATGTCCATTGTTACTTCACTAATGAAGTCTGCCAATACAAATATTGTTTATTCTGTGCAAAAAGTCTTGAAATGAATCCACAGAATGCTACTGTGCAGTTCTAAATAAGGTTTTGCAACTTGAAAATGTTCTGACATTTGTTAGAAAATTTTGGCATTATCTTGATAATGTATGCATTTGAAACAAAGGCAAGCCCTACCATGATCTTCATTATTTGTAAAATAGTGATTTTATCTACTTTTTATTAAAAAAATTCAAAGAAAAAGAAAATATAGTATAATATTCTATTTCAAACCTCTAGTCAAGATATACTAAGTATTCTTTAGGAGAAATAATAATTGGAGACCTCCAGTTCAATTTCTCTGTACTGTGAGTACCAGCTATTCTGAGAGAAGTTTATTTTGTTTTATGAGCTACTTCTTCACTGTATAGATTTTTTGCTATTTCATCCAGAGTTTCTCCATACAGAGGAACACTTTCAAATTTTACAGGTTTTTTTCCTATTTTGACACAATTGCTCTGATCATCACAAAACATGTCAGCTACAAAACTCTTCAGAATATAGTTCAATATCACTATCCAATAATTACTACTAAATAAGCCTAGGACTAGCAGAAAAACTGTTTTGTTGTAGGAGATATCTTTTAGTAAGTTCACTTCCTGCTCTGAACTAGTGAGGGAATCATATTTGGGATGTACTTGTTTGCACAATTTAGAATGCATTTTCTTTGGAGAGCAGCCCTGGTGTTTTCTGAGGTCCATTCAGGACAGTGTGCTAGTCACTGCTTCAAAAACCCCTAAAGATGCAGTAGGCTCATGACTGTGTGCTTGGTGTGGGGGAAAGAACACTGAAGGAAAGTGAACAAAACTATGAATTGGCTGAAAATGGGGCATAAGGTCCAGCTCTCAACTAGCACAGCTTTTGAGTGCAGAGGATGAAGGATTTGCTGTTATGTTTGCCTGCAAAATGAAAGTGTGCAGTAGGGCCTGTGTTTTGGAATCAAAATCATGATGCTCAAAGTGTGCTTTCTGGATGACTTGGAATTCTTCTAAAAGTTGTGCCTGAGGTATATACAATGTATTGTAGGAAGACTGAACTACAAGAACAGCTAGAATTAAGAAAATGGCTTGCATTACTTTTTAGTGTTTGCAGAAATGGGGTGTTGAGGTATTCTGTTGTTTGTTAGGGGTTGTTTTTATTTTCTGTAAAACCTACTGGACAAACTATGTGATAGTGCTCTGGGAAAAAATATAGCAAGAGAGCAATTTTTATAACACTGAATTTGGTGTTGGGCAAAAATCCCTGTTGGGAGTAAGTCAACCTAAAGAAGCTGGAAATTAATCCTTGTAAATTCCTATTTACTAGTTAAATTTTATGTATCTCTATTATTGTGTGAGAATGTATCTTTTTCTTCTGTATGAAGAGAGGATAAAATTTTTGGTTCTTAAGGTTTTTTTTAATATCTAACTGTTGGTATGACTGAATTTTGTAGTGAAAATACAGCATACTATATATTATGTCTGGAGAATTCTATAGCCATTTTAAACTTAGTGCTTGAAACACTGAAAAACTGAAAGGGGCTAAAACACTCAGAGGATTTTTCTTTATGCTAAAGTTTACTTTTGGGTGAAACTAAACGTTGCTCCTGCATAGTAAAGTGCACAGGAACTGAGAAGTGGAATCAAGTTGTGCTGGTCTCCAGTCTCCCATAAAGCAGAATGATGGGGAGAGTCTCTGTGATATACCATGGTCATTAGAAAGTGCTATCTGTGGAGAGAGGAAAAAATATGTATTTGTCAATGCACTCTGGGCTTCAATTTTTGAAGTCAGAGGGACTGGCTAAGTCTTACTCATTCTCTTTTTTTCACATATCCATAATTTTTCCTTCCTGTAAGGATCCCAAAGGTTTATTGGCTATTTCGTGGTTCAATCCATAATCTTAAAACTGTCTTTTGCTCCTCACCTATCACAACACCAATTGGAAGAGCCAATAAGTAGCTCCAATGACGCTGCTTAAACTAATAACACTTTTTAAACAGAGGAAAGTCTTTGGCATTTTTAGGAGTAGCTTTCTCTGGAATAATGTGCAGGCATATCTCTCTGCAGTGGCACCTTTTTAAAGTGCCCATTGTCTAAATATGCAGATTAATAGCTCAAATGGGTCTGAATTTGTGTTTCCCAAAGACCAAGAACTTGTCCTTCAAGGTGGCAACCAATATTTGCATATACTCTTTCTATTCATAGGAGGTTGGTTGAGTATTCCTTTTGCATGAGTTAACATTGCTAATTTGGCATTCCTGGATTTTTTTTTTTTTTTTTGGGGTGGGGGGGATGCATGCTGTCCAGTTAGGTAAACAGTTAAGAATCTACTTCCCACCTTAAGGCAGCAAACTCAGCTCTCCTCGTGTGGGCCAAGCACTTCATGGTGCAGCAGTGTATTCTTCAGTCCTTTTCAGGATATCTGACTAACCCAGCACCAGGAGGATGTCCTGGTGCAAGCTCTTCTTTGGGTATTGTCTTTGCTCTGGTGCCTAAATCATGACTTGTCAGCATTTATATGTAGCTGAGATTGACTGTTCCTAATGAAATCTACTGCCATTCATCCTTCTGAGTCTGTTCTATCATGTAAATGGTCTGTGGGCATAAGAGTTGCTTTCCCCTGCTCAATGACTATTTTTTGGGAGGGGGAGAAAATGGCAGGAGTGACTAAAGTTCACATTGAAGTTTACCTTAGAAGGAAAAGAAATGGGTGGAAAAGATGGTGTTTAAAAATTGGTAAAATGATGAATTTTTAAAAAGAAATGTTCTCATAACCTAGTATTTCTAAAGTCAACCGATGAAAAAAATTAAGTGTTTGATTTTTTTACTTTCTTTGAATCATCTTTTTCTTGAGATTCCCTTGCCTATCACCAGTTTTTGTGAGCAGTTAGTATTGCCGTCCCCATACTTGAAAATACATGGTTTATCTAAACTCTAAGGCAGTGTATTTCCAGATTTGCTGAGGAGCTCAGCATGGAAGACAGAAAAAAGCTGAGTATTCAGAAATGATGGTGGCTTTGACTAGTTAGAGTGAGGGACAATTATAATTAGGTATTAAATTTTGTTATTCAAAAATTGCAATACAAATCTAAAACCAGCCAGAACTGTAAAAAAAGGTCAGTGATTTAAATGACAGTGGACCAATACAACTTAAAAACATCAAACTCGTTTTTGTAAAAGAGGCATGATAAATTTAAATGGCATCTAGCTCAGATCTGAGGAGGAGCAAAGTCATGCATCAAAGATAATTGAAGGCACCCTTTGAAATGGGCTGAGGGGAGATGACTCTTGGCCTTGGATTGTTTGGAACTTGCAGCAATGCTCAGGGACTCCTCCATCATGACAAATGATTTGAGTTTCCATTAAGTGAGTATCTGAGCATCGTTTATGCTGACTCCCTGATATTTCACTGCCAAGAGGTCAACTGCTGCATTTGAGCACAGATGAGAGTCACTTGAAGATGAATCCGGGTCTGGACACCTTGCAGAGAGCAGCACTTAAGGACTGTGTTAGTAGCAGAACTGGGGATTTTTTTGCTGGATATTAGATGGATAGCTGTGATTGAAACTGCCACAGAATTGGCCATCATTGATGTCTGAGTAGAACCAATCCTGCCTGAAAATCAGAGCATGAATCAGTGATTTCTTGGCTCTTGACAAAGGATGTGATTATGACCAGACTGGATAGCAAGATCAGCTTCTTACTTGTTAGGATTCCAATCCACAAGTGTTACCCAGGGGCTGATGACTGAATAAAATAGATACTTTTAAGTCTGAGAGAGACTGAAATTCAGCAGTGCCTATCGCTGTGAAAGCACAGTATCCTGAAAACCCAGCAACCATTTGATTTGCAGAGAAAAAAAATCATATTCTTTCGGAATGCAGAGGGTATTCTAATTGAGAATAAAAAACATGGATCTGTAACACTGGGGATTGCTGCAACAAGTTAATGGCCCACCGAGATTGTTTGTGAGAACACAGAAAACCTGGCCATTTTTCTCAGCTGCTGCTTAACCCAGTAACACAGGATTCTGTGAAGTACATGAATGTTAGGTGTTCCCAGAATCTGTGAACATCTTGTTTTAAACAATTGGCACTTGATTGACATGAGATTAAACCAAACCCTGGTGTTTTACTGCAAGCTTAGGTCTTTTCCCCTGTAAATCAGGCATGTTTTGGCCATGTGTACAAGTGTGGGCCAAATTTAAATGTAATATGAGGAATTTAGGGTTCAGTTCTTTTTCTGCACATTTGCCTTGTTACTGATATCCCCAAACTTTTTGTCCCAGTTTCCCAACTGAAAAATGGATGTGATAATGACTCTTTATTTTCCCAATATTTTTTTTCTTTTTTATCTGTTTATTTCGTTTTGATTTTTTTTTTGAAGAGTATATTTATTTTGCTCAAAACACATCTAAGTAACTTAAGGCAATAAATAGTAAAATGCTTGCTGTCATGAACTGAAAAGCTTTCATGATCTGTGAATGGAAAATTTTCTTTTGACTTTTCCTTTTTGTTTCTATCACAAGGGATTTCTCAGGGAGGTATCAGTTTCCTACACATGATAATTAAGATTCATATGACTAGCTTGACTTAAAATTCAGTAGAATGCTCATATAACCCTCCAGCGGCCCCCAAATCCTTGCTTATTAGTCTGAAATTGGCAAGTGGAAAATAGTAGAGAGAAAACTGGGACAGTTATGTTTAATATTAATGCAAAAAGATACAGAAGAACTATTGTGATAAAATAAAAATAAACTTTATTTTCCTATGCAGTGGAAGCACCTCAGGCAAAAAAAGTTATCATAATACACATTGAACTCAACTGAAATACAGACATAAACATTTAAAGATATTCCCGTTTTTAATGGTATAAAATATTCACTATAGTAATTAAATTAGGCATTGATTGAAGAAATAGTTGGTTGTGAAATCTATTTTATAGTATTTCTATATAACTACAGCAAGAGTTCTCTCTCTTTTTATCTCTTTGACTAGATTGGAATATTTAATAAATTTCCAGGAATAATTTTTACTTAAAATTGAAAGATAAGACAGACACCTCCAACAAATTAACTTTTAACATAAGTAATGCTAGTATTTTAATTATCTCTTTCTTTTCTGTGTATGTTCTGAACAGAAGAATATAAGGAAAATGTTTCTAGTACAAAATCAGTTAAAACTTTGAGCATATATATCTATCTTAATTAATTGCTTACAAATGTTGTATAGCAATAATAATAAATAAAAACAATACCAAATAATAATATATTTATACAGATTTTACTTGCATTTAGATGCATTAAAATTGAATTTAAATATAATTGTTGACATAAGAAAAATTTATGTCTTTTTGACTTGTTCTTTTACTCCCAACTTGAAGACCTTTATGAGCATTTTTGTTAATAATCATTCTGTTCAATTATGGAAAGAGGTAAAGTCATTTCCTGAATCTTTGAGAAGAGAAATATCCTTGCCAGAAAAAAAAATTCAGTGCTTTTACTGAGGTTTTTGGTTGGTAGGTTGGTTTTGCTGGTTTCTTTTTTTTCTCTTAGTTGTCTTGTGTTTTTGCATTTTTTTCCAGTTAGTATATGGTCATCGTGAAAAACACAGCATTTAGAATGTAAAAATTTGTGCTACAATATTATCATAAAAATCATGCTAAATAAGAAAAATTTCTAAAGAAGAAGCAGAAATGTTTAGTGAATGCCATATAGTATTTTCTTGTTTAGTTGGAATTATGCTTTCAATTCAATTTAGGATTTTCAAGTTTATGAATTGCAATATGAGCTACTTTGAGGAATTCTGAAAAAAAGTAACCCTTGCTTTAGCTTTTAATGCTGGCATAGGAACCAGTGTGCTTGAATATTACCCCCAGAACTTTTCCTCATTGTATTTTATTTCTGTTCTCTCCCCTCATCATGTTCTGAGCTGCATACAGATCAAAGATGGTTGGAAAATTCTGTTAAGCATTTCACGTATATTTTGATGACCAAGACTCTGAATCTTTTGGTAAAAGTTGGGGACAGTGTGTTTGGTGCTGAATAGATGCATGTGGCAAGTGCTTTGAATCAAGTCAGAGCTAAGAGGAAATGATCTGCAGCCCTCTGCTTGAGCACATGTTTAGGTGAGATTAAAAAAAAAAACCAGTGAAAACAAATTGAAGGCTTTATTAGGCCTGAAAGTGGGAAGCAGATGTAAAGTTTAAGGCAGTAAGGCTTAAATTCTCTTGTAACTCCTTGGAAACAGACATGTAATAAGACAAACAGGAATCTTTGAAATTAAAAGCCATTGTGATTTCAGAGTTGCCAAAAAAATCAATATCCTAGCCTAATTCACCAAGCCACAGTAAGGAAAATGAAAAGAAATAGCTGAATTCTCTTCATGAGGTCAACCTGTCAAAGAAACATACTACACTATGATTTTACATTATTCAGTGGCTTACTGAACAATAGGTTTCTTTTATCTTTTGAAGCCTACAATAGGTCCCAAGAGAAATGAAACACTGCAAGCATGAAGGCCCTGTCACCAAAGAAAAGCACATGTCACCAAAGAAAAGTAAAATGAACTCTTAACAATAGATTAAATTTTTTCTTGACTAAATTCTCTCTTAATTTAAGGAGATGAAGCTGTGGTAACCTCTTAAACTCTGTTCTGTCCCTTTTTGAAGGTGGAAAAAGTTTGGTTTCCAGTGTGTCAATGTCTTGTCTCCTTTTAGAAGAAAGATATTTTGATAAGGAGTCATCTTTGTCATCTGCTAGGCACCATGGGGAGAGAAATAGCATTCTTTGGGGAAGATGGAGTTATGAGCATAGACCCATCTTGTCTGAGGCATTTTGCAAGAGAGTCATTGTGGTATGGCTATGAAAGATGGTCCTTTGTTCCATTAGAAATATTAAGATTTTATTTAGAGGGGTGATGGTCAGCCTGGGTCAATGCACTTGTGCTGGATTGTAGAAAGTCCTTAATGGTCTCTTTAGTACAGGGCTTTAAATAGTCTCCTCAGTAACAATAGTTTTATAGTAGTTATTTCAGGAGAAATCTGTGTTGTAATTTTAGGACTAATTTAGCTATCACTTAATTACTTAGTGGCTGAACGTAGGCTCCCAGAGATGTAGGAGGTAGCTATTATGGTATTGGTATTGTGTGAGATTTGATCACGAAATTCTCCTGTTGGTTGCACTAGAGAAATATTTTGAGTAAAACTCTGAAACTAAAAAAACAACTCATTAGCTCAGCACTTCATTTTCCACTCTCAGCACATCAGAAATGATCCCTCACAATATGTCTGCACTGAGCAATGCAATGTAACAATTGCAGCTATTGTCTCTTTCTGGTTGACTAAATCAGCTTCAGTGGAACACCACACTGATCTAGCTGTACTGCTGAGAAAAAAGCTCATCTGAGCACCTAACATGGAAATGCATCGTGCTTGCAGTCACCTATTGTCAGGATTCCAGCTTGTCAAACACAGAATGCTGCTCTTACTTGTTGATTCTGTGCTGGATATGGAGCTTGGTAATGAAAGCTGATTAATACATCTTTAGTAATCTTGCAAGAATGCAATTGCCTGGAAGTGCAGCAGTGATAGTCCTGACTATGGTTGATTGAAAGGTGTAGGACATTTTCTTCTATTACACATTCATAAATAAAAAGGAACTTTACAGCCCTTTTTCTTTAAAGACCTCACCTAAATCCTGCTAAGATCAGTAAAAATCCTTCTGTTGATTTCAGTGGTAAGTGAGTAATTGGTTCGTAACTGCCCAGGTAGTTTTGGCTGAAGAAAAGATGTTGGAAGGTTTAGCAAGTATTGGAAAAATATAATCTGATTAGAAGCCAGACCTTCCTAAACAGTAGTACAGGATATAAAAATGAAAATTAGCTTTAAAATAATTATGAAGAAAACTTTACCAAATTCAGATAGGGAACATTGTGACTTGTGGCATCCAGTGCAGTAGAACAATAAATGGTTGAATAGAAAAGAAATCTACTTTAGGAAAAGAATAGGAATTCTTATGTGCTATCAGTTCTTGGAAACACCTATTTTCTGAATAAATCAAAGGCAAGGAGCAGGAGTATATCTTGTATTATTTATTTGTGATTGTGAGGATGTCTCAGGTTGAAGGAGTAGTTTGTATTGGCTGGCATACATGATTAACTAAGACACAGGTACCCCGTTGTTTTCTCCTTGTGTAGCAAACGAACTGCAGAGATTTACAGGCACCTGCATGTTACAGGAGCAGTTTCACATAATCCCTGACAAAAGTGAAAACCATACCCAACCAGTCTTTAAGATCTAAGTAGGAACAGAAAGAACTTCAAAAATGCAACAGCAGTGGAGAGGAGATTTGACAAATCACAGCCAGAACCACAAAGATCATTCCTCTAACATTCGAGAAAATGAAACCTACTTGGTACTCCTTCCTCACCATGCATGCACCCTCAATTAAAGCAGTGCCCCTGATAGCAGGCAGTATAATCTGCATTTTATTTCACTCATGAGCAAAATAACAAGTTACTCAGGCCTGCGGCACTCATGAGTGATATGGGCCGTGTAATATCCTCTCCATTGAGTTTCCTATTATTAAGTTTGAAATAAAGAGTTCAAAATTAACTGTGACAATGATTTTATCTAGTGTTGGCATCACCATTAGCTTCTGCAGTTTACTGCTAATAAAACTTTAAATTTGCTATTACTTGTAATAACCCTTTTGCCACCTTAGCTGTAGAAATTAGACAAAGAACCCGGCCAAAACATGGCTAATGACATTTTCTATTTGCACGGAGGAACTGACTAGAAATAATGGCTGTTATTTATAAAGTGTTAATACTAAAAAGTACAATATTTCAGATTTCAGCTGATTAATTTGAAGCACTTGCCTCTTTTAACAGGCATCAGTGTTTCATGGTTCACATATTTAGCTGACCAAGTTAATATGCAGTGTGTCAAATGGATCAGCATTCTCTCTGCAGCTGTCAGGCTGTTTGGAAAAACAGACCCACAAGCCAGTACAGGTAATTTCCTCTTTATGACGTACTGCCAAGATCTTCTGTTTAGAATGGAGGTTAATGAGGAAAAATCCTGAAATTCTTTCAGGTCCTAAAAATATTGCCCCAAAAGACCTTTATAAAATGATATCTTGTCTTTCCCATACTGTTGTAAACCAAGAAAAACTGCACTCAAGTCATAGTGTTCAGTTGTAGAACTAAAAACCTGCATCTCAAAATTAAGTTTATGTTCCTTATAATCTTTGTTTATCCTTTTGACATATTTTCTCAGCTATTGTTTCAAGCTTCCTAAGTGGAATTTGCAATAATTTCATTGAGGCAAGGGCTTCAGCATCTTTCATGTGACATAGTGACTTCCAGAAGCACAGATTGTAAAATAAATAAAACCACAGAAGAATTAAGTATAGGCAGACCAATGAAGAGACAGCAGCAAAACACTCAAGCTGAAATGCAATAAGCAATTTAGATCCCCTTATGTAGAGTCTTCTAAGAAAGTACACAAATTCTGTATTACTGCAGAGTCAGACACATCCTGAAAGGGTTGCAGAGGGATCAAGAACTCATGCAAAGTAACCAATAAGGGAATTGATTAATGCTGGGTATGTATCAAGCACCTCTTTTTCCATTGTTTTCACAGCTTGGAGTACTGGCTTTAAAACATATGACTATGTTTTTCTTTCAAGATGTATTTTCTTTTTTAGGATGGTCACTTATTCCATTTTAAATAATGCGTGCAGGGTGTGAATCTGATTTTTTTACATCCCTGTAATTTGACACTTTTAGACTGCACACTATTCCAGAGACAGATACCTAGTAAGGCTGTTACAGTAAGTAAAAAACCCCAAACCCTGAAACAACCCAACAAAAACACAAAACGGGTTAAACACTGAATAAGATGGAGCCCAGGAGAGCATAGCTCTGTTACCTGGGGATTTGGATGTTTCCAGAAGAGAGGAACCTCTTGGTTTCAGCCTCTGCTCCATGGCAGTCACAGCACTATGTGACACTTGTTAAATACATGTAACTTCCAGAGCACAAGCTGCTAGGTAGTGTCTCAGCTCCTAGAATGGAGAGTATTAAATGAGTACTATAAACAGAGGGAAGTAATGGTCCTTCTTGTTGCTTTGCTCTGGCATAAGTAATCTTTAATTCTTCATTATGCATGTGGAACCACTCTAGCAGTGATAGTTTTTTCCCTTTTCTGCCTTCCTCACAATGGGATGGTTGGGAAAATGTGCGGGGAAAATGGGTGAAATCAATATGAATTCTAGGAAGGACTGAAATGAATGGAATCAAGGATTTTCAGGACTACAGTGGCCTAAGTGCTAACTAAATATATGTTGTCAGGATCATCCAGTGAAATTAGAACATGAGAAAATAACAGAGTTGTCAGAAGAGTAAGAGGAAGAAGTGAGCTCTTAATGATGCTCACCATGTGCCTGCAGTTCTAATTTTGATTGCTTATTTCCTCCTTCCCTACTGACTCATCATTACTTCACAGGAACCAGGCAGAAAGTAATGGACCATGGGAATAGCAAAAAGAAGTTCGTTTAATGAAAACTGACTAACACATCATCACATGAGTCAGGAAGAAGGATTCAGGTGACTGTGAAAGCTGGTAGAGAGGGGAATGAAGGAACTGAGGGAGGAAGAGGCAGTACAGGACTGAGATATTCTTTTTCTGCTAGTTTGTGTTATTGTCCTTGAAGCAATACTTTGATTACGAGGGCAATTCAAAAGAGAAAAATTACACTTACATGATCAAATCAGTTTTACTTTGAAGAAAAAAATTCTAGTATTCTCTTTGTCTCTGTTTCCTTCTTCCTTCCATCTCAGGATCCCAGCTTTGATTTTGTGTATCATGTAAAGCTTCTTTCATTAATAACAGCTTGAAACATACCAGTTATAACACCACCTCTTCAGAGTGCTCAGGCAGCAAGGAAATAATTTAAGTAATGAAGCACTACACACCATGCAAATATGCACATTCAGTGCTTTGAGCAGTACTTGTAGTTCTTGGTCTCTTTCTTTCTCCTAAATTTTAAATTCATTTTTTAAAAAATAACTTAACTAACTTGCTTGAAAACACGGATGTGGGGAGACACAGACTCATTTTTTTGATGCATCATCCGAGGGAAATGCCAGCAGTGAGGATGATGATGATGAAGGGTGTAATACATTATTTTACAAAAGGTCATTTGGATGCTGCTCTTCTCAGCATTGCTGTCAAGAATTCAGTGCTCCCAGTAATATTCTCAGAGTGTGTTGAGTGTAGATGTTGGTAGAGATGCTTGGATCTCTTGTGGCTTTTGTAGCAGTCAAAAAATATTTTTAAGTGGAGTTGCACCAAGTTTAGCCTTAAAGCTCTGTTGATGCTAATTCACATTTTGACAATATATTGACTGTATTGTGAATAATTTCTAACTGGTCTTAGGCAATGCACTTCCCAGACTTACAAGTTTGAAAAAAAATCTGTTCCTAATTTCCATTGGAAAATGCTGTAGGTATACTTGCGTGTGATGCCTGAGAAAGCAGTGAACAGAGGATAAAATGCTCTGTCCCTAAGTAGCTTTAACATGCAAAATGTTTTTTCTGTGGCCTCTGCTTCCTCCCTAGAGAAGAAGAATGCTGAGAAAGAGAGACATTAACAGTATTTTATCACCAAAAGGTTGGATTTCCAATTGCATGCTTTTTTGCATATCTTGCTACCTTACTACTCTTTTTTTTTATTTTTTTTTTTGTAGGTGCACAATATTAAAAAAATCCCCAGCCTTTTAGGCCATATTTTTTAAAAGCTTGTTCTTATCTCTGTTGATATGCTGAACTCACAAGTCAGTGGTACCTCTGTCATGAATAAAATGCTAAAAATTTAATGTTTGTGTAATTATTCATAGAAGTGAAGATAGGCAGCAACGACCATTTCCTTAGTTGTTCTTCAGTCACAGTGACACCTGGATATGTATCAGTCACATATTTTCTTTTAATGAAGAGATTTTTTGTGACCTGGTAAGAAAAGCAATGACAATTAAATTAATGCCTTTTTTGCAATGTATTTAAAAAAAGAATGGATGTGGGATTCAGTGCCTTGGTTTAGTTGAGGTGGTGTTAGGGCAGAGGTTGGACTCAATGATCTTAAAGGTCTCTTTGAAACCCTGTGATTCTGTCTGTGATCTTTCAGGCTTTATTAGACATAATCTGGCATGTTTTTTGCATACATCTTGATATTTGATAGATTTATCTGAATGTTAAGGTAGTGGTCCCACCTATGTGATTAGACACAGATTTTGCCAATATATAATGATTTGATATGCTTTGGACATTATTTCATCACTTTGAAGGCTATGCCTTCCAAAATTATTTTTTCAGCCAATCCCCTTTTAATTACAAAAACTAATTTAAATTTTCTTTTTTCCTTACACAACTAAATTTACACTCCCTTTCCTCTGCCCTTCTGCCCTCTTTTTAAATTTTTTTGTGTATGTTTCAACCATGTGAGCATGTGCTACCTTAAATACTTTATACAATCCTTTCACAATACATCTGTTAAAAAAAGGGTTCTGGGTTTTACCTTCAAGGACATGGCCAGCTTAGCTTGGTGGCAAACATACTGGAGAAGTAATGCCATAATCAGGACAACTTTTTGATTGAGAGGCACTTAGAGAAAGAATTGGATATAGAACAGCTTGAAATTCAAATCGAGGAGATATGAAAAATAAACTTTTACCAAAATCAATGCAAGTCTGTCATTTAGAGAGAAGGCATTACTTCAGGTATCCAGGTCTTGAAACAGTCCTTCTCAGTGGGCACTTGTGTCATTTATTTCTGAGCCAGTGCAAGTGGGGAAAGCTTCCAGGGAGGGAGGTGTGGGTTGGGATGTCCTCAGCATTCCAAGTGCAGTGGGAAGCCTGCAGAGCTGCTGTGGTCACTGCTTTGCCTCCTTTGAGCTTCCTTTCCCTTCCCTGGCTCAGGGTGCTCTCTAACTGCTCTGACCAGCTGTCTGGTTTCTGTATCTTTCCCTGGCCAGACAGTGCTATTGTGAGCTGTCTCATCTTCTCCTGGAGCTTTTATCCAGAGCAGCTGAATTTTGTGGTACAAGCAGAAAGAGAAGAAATTATGGAGGAAAAGAAAAAATATGAAAAATCTCTTTTCAGTACACCATTTTTTCGGACTAAATTAAAGTAGCTGTAGAAGTATGACTGTAGAAGCAGTAAACTCCCAGCTAATGACAGAAACAATTGTTTTAGTGTAACTTAATTATGTTAATTGATTTGACAACTTGAAAGAAAGGGGTTTTTGTATGGATCAGTGTTAGCTGGAGAGAATTCCTGTGGAGTGGAGACAGAAACTGCAATTTAGCACCAGTGCGTGGAGAGAGATCAGTAGGATGTACAGTAAGAGGACTGTAATGGGCCATAAAACTAATGTCTTTATTGAGTCCATGATTTTTAATGTCCATTAGTTATTGAATTCCTGGATTAGCTCTGGAAGGTTTTCAGTAAATCTTGTGTGTGGGCAAAGGCTGAAGGATCACTGGGGAGGGGCCATTTTGTGATAATATTTTTCTGCTAATAGCTGTATTCTTTCTTTTTAGTGATCATATGAATTTAGCTTGGCACAAAATATGTGAATTGGTTTTTTAAATGGTTGCTATGAGGACACTGTCCTCATCAGTATAGAGTTCACTAGATGGTAAAATAACATCCCATACCATCACAGCTTGCCATAAGAGTCTATAGATTCAAAATCTACTCCAAGAGGCTTTTGGCATGGGCTCATTCTCCCTCATCCTGCTCTCAACTGCTGAATTTGTTGTAATGGCCAAATCTCCAAATATCCAACATATTGTGTGCTATTAGAAAAGTGTTCTGAAGTACTCCAGAGAAATAAAAGTTTCAAGGAGAATTAATAGGTTTTATTTCAACTTTTTATCAAATCTGAAAAAGAGGAAACAAATTCCCCAGTGAAGTATTCTTAGACACAACTGCTGGCAGAGGCAGCGTTACAGTGGCATGGGTCCCATTACTCGATTGCTTTTGTCCAACTCAAAGCTGCAGTGACTTCCCAGAGGAGAGGCAGAGACAGACAGGACTTTTTGACACCTGTAGGCATTTCACAGTGAGGAGCTGCTGTGCCCCTTCTGTTAAAATTTCCATTTTTAAAGAGAGGAGGAAAACGATGTGCTCGAAGTAGAATTATGGTCCTGGAAGCATAGATCTGAATGAGAGGGGTGTTAGCATTTATATCACGTAGATAAGCACTTTGGTCATAACCCTGAAGAACCTTAACATCATGATTTTATTATACCATAGGAAAACTATTTCAGGTAGACTTCAGGAACATAGGTCATAAGAAGCCAATGTTATCATGTTGTAATAAGAGTGTCTTCACAACTTATTTTCCTTTTCATATTGCTGCTAGATTTATAACATTATAAGCTACCAGAACAGTGAGTGTGTCTGTGTTTAAAATACAAAGTTTGCTGTGTAATGACTTACCACTAAATCCTAATGCATTTTTGTTTTGTTTCATTTCATTTTGTGGCTCATTTCTTGCTCTGTACTCCCAAAGATCTTCAACTCTGTGCTTTCTTTCTGAGTCAGGAATGAATTTTTAAAATAAGCACTTGTACTGCGAACCACAAAGCAAAATACAGAGATGGAATCAAAAGAAGAACATAAATTACTTTTAGTATTGTGCAAAGAAACTTTCATTTTGCTTTTCCTGTTGTTCTGAAGCTATGGAAATCAATACTTGGCCATATATTCTGAAGGCAGGCTGTCTGTGAATGGGGTGCTTGCAGCAGTGAGCTCTGAAGGGGTTACCTCTGCCTGGCCTGACACAAATGTACAGTTCTCTGCACTAAGTGTCCCCATGAAACTGCATTTCAGCTGCAGCTATCCATCTCAATGGCTCGCTCTTTTTACTGTTCCAGACTGCTATCTTTTAGTATGGATTCACTGATAGATCAATATGACACAAGCAAAATAAAGGTCAGCTAGATGTACATGTCTATTATAACCTTGGGATGTTAGAAAAGGTTTTTTGGGGGATAGAAAGCATATGGCATCCACCAGAAGTCTCATAAATGCTACTTTCCTGTTAAGTAAACCCAAGTTTCCTTTTAGTTTCTCTCCAACTTTACTGCCTGAACATTTTTATTTTGAGATCCTCCTGGCCCTGCAACATCATTGAATTGAGGAAAATAGATTTGAAAGGGGAGAGTAGAAGTTGCTGTGAGAAAGAGGGAGTAGATGGGAGTGATGACATGTCCATACTGTAACAAGAGAAAATTGCAGTATGCCTGCTCTATTATAAACTTTATTATAAGCCAAGGTAAAACTTGACAGTTTTAAACTGACAGCATAAAAATAAAGAAAAGTATGGGTTCTGTGAGGAGACTTCAAAACTTCTGAGAACAGGTGGAAATTGCCATAATAAAATCTCTCCTATGAAGCTGTCCAACAGAATAAAGAAACACCCTGGGGCTACTTTTTGATCTGGATAGGAGGGAAAGCTCTGTGGGTCTGTAAGACCAGGTGCTGGCAGGAACAGATTACTGGGTGCACCACAGACCACATCTGCCCAGGGCTGTAGGCACTGCCTATGAAGGCTGCTCTCCTAGAACTCCTTGGTTGCCTTTAGGGTCAGAAAAATATAGAATTAACTTTGAAGCTTTTCATGAAATTAGGATGTATATGAAAGTTTCCTTTAATATTTGTTCCTTCACAGGAATACATGCTTAGCAACCTGGCTTCATGAAATATTCAAAAAATCTCTATGATATTCCTTTCAGTTTCTTGAAATTGGCAACAGTTAGAAAAATGATTGTCAGGGAACACGCATACACACCAAGTATGATAAAATTATGTTGCTAATAGGTATAATATTGTCCCTTATCAAATCAAGTTTCCATTTTTACACAAGTTTGGCACCCATTTTTACCTTGCACTTTACCGTCTATGTTTTACCTCTCAATTTGAGATGAAACCCATTAAACTGTGGACTCACAGCTGAAGAAAGGCTGAGGAACCAGATGTTTATATGTTTTCACTTATAGCTCTGCTTTCCTGGAATTGCAGCCATAAAATGAGGCATCAGTAATAGAGCAATAAATGTATGATGAATTGTCTTGCTAGAAATAATTTGCTTTAGAGAAAATTTGTCCTTAGTCATAGTTGGATAATACAGAACCCTGTTCATTTTGAGTGAATTCAAAGAAGCATGATGCATGAAGACAGTTTAAAATATTCTATGTTTTCTTCTGAAAGGTGTTCTCCTTTCATCCAATTTTTCTTCAGATACCCAGCATTGAATGCATTTTGATATTCCTAAAGCAAACTAAGAGTATTTTTAAAGGTCAAGGTCTCCAATTTGAGGAGTATCTCAGAAGTGACCAAACTATTATCAGCAGGGAAATATCCCAATCTTCTGTCACTTAACTGATTTCTTAAAAAGTGATGTCCAGCAGAGCATCTGTGCCTCCCAAGGCAGCTGTGCAGAGCTGTGCCAACCTTCTGGCTTCATCAACACTCCCAGTGTGCTGAACTGGGAGCAGCAGTGAATTAGCAAGGAGGAGGCACAAAAGAAAGGACCTGTTCTGTTTTTTTTTTTGGTAGCAGAACCTGTACAAGTACCCTGAAATAACTTGGAAGTGACTCCTTTGTCTCTATTAACCCTTTTTGTTTTGATTGCTGACACTGTCATTGCAACAACAGTGGCAACAGCAATGCTGAGGTCCTACCTCTGGAAGAGTTTCAGAGGTGTTAGAGCTGTCAGTTTCTACAGATATGGTTAATTGCTCTGTCTCAGGAGATAATCTGCAGCTGAAATTTAAGGTAATTTTTTTTACATGCTGTGTAGTTTGGAGCCATTCTTTCAAGGAGGAGAGATCACAGAAACTGCTTTCACAGAATACAATGTATTTCAGTTGAGTTGGGCTGATCTATTGCTTTATAAAATGACTATTGGTTTTACTGGGGGTTTTGTGTGTTGTTGTTGTTGGGGTTTGTTTGTTTAGTTTTCTTTTTCCTTTGTTTCAAGTCAATTTGTCTTTGAGCAAAGTCATATTTCTGAAAAGTCCCCTAATGCTGAATTTTGTTGAGCACCAAACTCTACTGGAACTGGGTGTGCATTGGGTAGTGTTAATTTCAAACTGTGAACTCAGCCTTAACTTGATATTTCTGAATTGCATGCCAGCAAGTAAATGGAAGACAAACATGCAGATGAGTTCAAACAAGTAATAATTACCTGAATAAGAAGGGTGAGAAATTGAAGTGATAAAGCACTAGATTCTTCTTCAGTGGCTCATAGTACCAATGTTGTACATGTTCTCAAGGGTTAGCACCACTCTGCAAGGAGCTATCAACCCCTTTTTATATTCAGTCCCTCATAGTAATGGTAATTGCTGCTGCTTTTTTTTTTTTTTTTAAGAAAAATAGAATACCTTTGTCTGAATATTTTTTAAATGGCACACCAAAAGTGGCATTGTTTGAAAATCCCAGTGGTGTCATAACAAGACTTCACATAAACATTAGATCAAGCGACCACAAGCAGCCCGTGAATTATTCTGGGAAGTTTTTGAAACGTGGGATACATGGCATTTTTAAAGTATTTATAAATGTCATCTCATCTGCTATAAGGAAAGCTAATAGACTGTTTTGCAGACATTTCAGCTCCAAAAAGCAATTGCTTCTGTAATCTATTTCTATAAAATAGGCAAAAGTGGAAGCAGGCGTACTATGGGTCAATACCAGTGAAAGGCCTCTCTGCAGACAAAAGATTCACGGTCCATTAAGTTTCAGGTCTGTCCTGATATGGATTCCTCTGATGAATTACTATTATATCCTATTTTTGTTGACTCAGTTGCTGTGTCAGCAAAACCAAACATTTTGGCTTGTGTCCCAGCATCAAGCTGTCTGTGGAGGATATGTGTTTGCCTCCACCACGACAGTAATGAGAAACTGGCATTAGTTTGATTTGCATAATTGTGATCTTCTAACTTAGACTCTGTGTCAGTAGGAGACAACTTATTGTGATGATACTCACTGCACATTATTCGTTTTGTGCAATCAGCATTTATTTATGCAAATTTCATCATTACAAGAGGTCATTTTCCAACCTTCTACCATGAAATCACTTTTTCTGCCAATGAACAGTAAGAAAACACCATAGGAGAACAGCCAGGTATATTTGTCATTCACACTCCTTGGCCAAGACACTGCAAAGGGTTTATTGTGTGTGTGCATATGTGTTTAAAAATATGTTTTATGAAAGACTGACAGCTCTAATGACAAAACTAAAATTTGATAGACCGCATGTGATTATTTTAGACAAATGCTGTCAAAAAAGGCACACACAAAACTCAAAACAAAACCAACTGTCTTGCTAGTTATGAGAGTTTCTATAAGAATAATTTATAGACTGAAAAAAATATTTTGTGTTCCCCAGATGATCAGTGGAATGTTTTCTGTGATAAGAAGCAGAACCCTGTAATTTATTCATGTGAGAGATAAAAAGACAGAATAATAAACTAGGATGTCCCACTTGTAGAAGAGACCTGAAATAGCAATAAATGTTGAAAAAGCTTATCAGAATAACTTGGATCTTAAGGATTCATGAAGGAACCATCAAGATTCTCTTGATAAAAATGCTTCCAAGGTCACATTGTTTATCTTATCACTAGTGGTAGAGGGACCTCTTAAGGTTTCATTTGGAAGGAGCTGAAACAACACCAGAAATCACTCTTTTCCCTAGACAATTGCTCCTAGGTTTAAAAAGACTTGGAATATATCAGTGCTTATAAGGGAGGAAGAAATTACACAGAACAAGTAATTTGGGTGCTGGTTGACTGAGAGAGTGATGGGTACTTAACAGATTGTATCTTCACAAGAGGCACAGAGTTCACTGGACTTCCTAGCATGCAAACTATTGCTGAAAAGAAAAGAATGAGAGCACAAATATGGCTTTACCTTTTATCCTCCTCAAAATAATAGAATCTGTAATTCCAAGCAGAAAAATTGCATGTACTATCCCAGCAGTTAGACTAAAACATAAGTACTATAACTAAATACAAAACAAACCCCACAGGTGAGCTACTTTTACAAAGAACAGTTGTTTGTAATGGTCCTTTGTACGTCAAAAAATCTGTAAATCAGATGTTGTAATACACAGGAAAAAGAAAATAAAAGCACTTTTCAAAAGACTGAGTGTAGCTGAAATCTGTTTATGTGCTCACTTGGAAAGAAGCATTCCAATAGCCCAGCACATGCATCTGGGAGAGAAATTTCTATCTGCAGGTGTGCATGAGATGATTAGCTCCTAAATATTTTTGCAGCCCTTGCTTCATGTGGGAATAAAATCCTCTATCCTGACATATGCTGTTTCATAATTCTTGAGTGAAAAGGTTCTTAAAGAAAACTCAGTTGGGCAGCCAATGCTGTATGAGCCCCATGTGGTAAATGAAGCAATGTGAGCTCAGAGTTTAATAAGATGATACTGCTCTTTGTATCATTAACCCACAGTCAGTCGACATGCTGGATTAAGATTAAAAATTGTATAGTTAGGAATTCCTGGTTTTTTAAAAATTATTTTAATTTTAGTTATGAGGTAATTGAGAAAGAATGAAGACTAAATTAAAAGAACTGTATTAAGACCAAATTCAAGAACAGAATGAGAAAAAAAAGTCCTAAAAGAAAAAAGTCTGTAGAAGAAAAGTGAAGAAAAAGGATAGGAAAAAGTGCTATAAAATACAAAATCTCTGGGGGGGGGGGGGAAATAGTTTCAAGATAAGAGCCAGTGCCCTTTGAAGGACAAAACAAAATCCCAAATTACCCAGAATAAAAGAGGGTCAAATAAAATGAACCTATTTGAGAAAGACAAGAGGCAGAAATAATAAGTGTGAGTAAAGGAGATACTCATCTGCAAAGCTTACAGAATCTTTGTGTTAGCCAAAACACAGGAGATGTACCCATGAACCACCACCAAGGTGAACCCCAAGTACCATGAATGGGTGATTAAGAATGGACAACACAGATGTATGATAAAGGAAAGACAACTGCCTGGGGACTGAAAAACATAGAGTATATCAAATGTTTTTGAGAATATATTAGGAAAATGTAACACATGGAATGAAATACTCTCTGGGGCATATTTGAAGGAATTAAGAGACACCAACTGGGTAGCTGAAAGGCAGAGTCAGGAAAAACTGACAATAGCAGCCTGAAGAGCAAATGGTTGTATCTGGAAGAAATGAAGGGTCGTTTTTTTCCCTAAAACTTGACTTTGAAAATTGCTTTCAAACAGAACAAACTCCCTAACAACAGTCTTCTTTGTAATTTCACTTTTATGTTACTGAGCTGGTTTAAGTAACAAACAAGAGTTTTCCCTCCTTCTTAATTAGATAAGTATATCATATGCAAAAACATTATGTAGGAACACTTTGATTTCATGAGGTCTTCACTCATGAGCTGCCCCAGGCACAACCGTGAGAGCTAATGACTGCTTTACTAGTATGTGACAAAGAGAATTCTTCCCATTTTCTCTGAAAGAAATAGACACTCCTTAACTCTCAGATTTTAATCTCATGTTGTGCTAGAGCTAATATAGGCAAAAGGTGAATTATGTAACCCACCTTCTGACTGTCACATCCCTACCCCAATTATAACAGTGAGGTGCAGGTTCTCATCTGGCACCAGACTTGCTTGTCAGAATTCAAGACAAATTTTTCTGTAAAAGATGTGACATATCTGAGTCAAAAATTCCAAAGATTAGTCTGTTTTATTTTGACTAAATATGTATGATTCCTTTGCTTGTACCTGAATTTGTAAGTCTTACTGACTCATAGACCAACCTCTTGGGCAAGTCTTCTGATATGGCCTGGCTGTGGTTCATCCAAAATAAAGCAAAAATGGTTTGTCTAGAAATTAGAAAATGACAACTGAGTAAATCACAGAGAAGATGTTTGTTCAGATGTGCTGTTCACTGAGATGCATGAGACTAGATATCAAATCCTAAAGCTGTATTGTCTTTGTAAGTTCTTGCAGTCACTGCTTAGATTCTCTAATAACTCAGTATGGATTGTTAGGACAAATATGTGGAGAACTGGGGAAGACTGTGGGGTCTTGGAAGCAGGGACTTGATGTCTGGAGCTGTGTGAACTCTGATTATAGTCTAGTGTTTCAGGCCCAGTCTGTCTCTAATTTTATACCTGCTCTGTGTCTATGTCCTATAGAGTGCTCTTTCTGTGAAAGGACATCACATGAGGTACATATTGCTTAGCAGTCATCCACACCGTGCCAGTGGGTTTCTTTTATCTAAATCAAGAGCATGTGTGGATGCTTGTTGCAGATTTCAAGTACACCATGCCAATGATTCACACAAGGCAAAGCCCTGTTTGTTGAAAAGAAATCTATGGCCATGGCAATTATGATATAGCTGAACTTTTCTAATGGTGAAATGTCTTTGATTCTATTTAATAAAAACCATGCGGCCTTGGAAATATTTATTAAAATGTTTTAAAATATATTATAACTATTGATTTATGGATGGGCAGAATGAAAAAACCAGAAATGTTATGAAAGGTTCAGGAGAATGCCAGCTGCTTTGAAGTTGTGTTTAACTTCTGCACTTACCTTTCCAAGCTGCACAGGGTTTGATTCAGATGCTCAGGGTTAGGTTCACCTCACCAGTCATCAACCATCAAAAGGCAGCACTTAAAGTTTGTCACCAAGGCACCTTTTGTGGTCAATGGAGAGACCAGGGTCCTCCTGCTGATCTTTTGTTTTCACCTACCTGCTCCTCTGGAGGCACTTGCTTTTCCCACACCTTCACAGAGGAAACAGTGACTTGCTTAGAGTGGGTGGTTCCTTCCACTGAGGCTGGAGGAGCCTCCTAAGTCTGTGCTGAAGGGGGTGGCACTGCACACCCGCTGTGTGTCTCACATCTCCCTCTGCAGGAAAGGTTTAGAAATGTGCTGAGAGGTTTCACAATGGGAATGCTGCACCTCCACTTTAGTCAGATGGATGAGTTAATGTAAAAGCCATGTACTAGGTGCTTGAAGTATTTGTAGAACTCCTGGAAAAACCCGCTAACAGCTATTCTGTGTAATTTTGTTGGTCTTTGTATGGGAGAGTGAGCTGGGGTTAAAATCTGGAAAATCCCTAACATAGGTTGGAATGAGAATCTGAAAAATAAATTTTGATCTTTTTGTCTTTTCTCAATTTGATTGATTCTGATTGAACACGATGAGGCTGAAAATACGACTTGGAAAAGCTTCCGCACTGAATTCCTTAACCATCAGGAAATTAAAAAAAAATTTCAATCGGTAACTAAGCCTGCCAACCTGAATAACACAAGTGGTTAAATTTTAATTTCATAGCTTAATAAAGAACTTTAAAATAAGTTTGCTTGTGGTCACCTTAAAAGTAATTAGAATTTTCATCTACATAGAAACTCCTGAATTTCATTTTCGTTCAAATGACCAACTGATCTTTTTCTTGGCTTTCTTCAGCCTTCTTATGTATAGTAAGATTTATTTCAAATGAATTAAGTATTTGACAGTCTTTATTTTGAAAATAAAACATATGGAGATAGCAAAAAAAACCCCAATATTTTATTTCTGGGATTATTTTTTCCTTCAGTCAAAAATTTTGCCAATTGCAGTACTGGTCACAAGCAATTTCATTCCCAGATTAAATTCTGTGGGAATTCCTTCTTAGGAAATACTGTTTTGATGTTGTGAAACATTTAAATGAGTGTAAACAGTTATCCTTTAAAATGAAAATAAAAGTTAAAAAATAATTCAAATAGCTTTAAGAAGAATTTACATGAAATTCATAGTGAAGTAGAGTTCTGACTTTGCAATGATTATAAGCTTGCCCAAATTAACTTAATGTGAACTTCTAGCTCCAAAAATAACAACGTACATTTATATTTCACCTGCAGAATGTTTGGAAAAAAATTTTAGTGTCTCTACTGAATTAATTTAGTGCACATCCAAATTAAAGATTGTATTTTAAAATGGGGCTTACTTTTTCTCTATGCCAAAATAGATTTTCCACTTATCACAGTTTTAGTGACCGTGGCATAAAAGATCTATCTGTTATGCTTATTGATCTTCAATTTATAGGAATACTAATTATTCAGAATAATTTTATATAATTCTTAGGATATTTTTTATAGTATTAGTTGAGAGAAATACTCTGTATTGATTAATCCTAGCAGGATCACATAGTCTGGAGCAACTGTATAATATTTGGGGTTTAGACAGATGATCTCCAGAGGTCCCTTCCAGCCCTAAGTATTCTGTGATTCTGTGAATCACAATTTCATTGCACAGTACACATGAATTTAAAGATCTAGGATTTTGAAAATCAAGACTTTAATATAATTTAATACTTCTTACATCTCCCTGAATTCTGATTTCCTCTGATACTTGGTACACATTCTTTTTTGCCTTATACCGATTTAATTTGGACAGAAATGGCTTTTCTGCTTCATATTTCAGTGTGTATATTAATGCTTATAAATCGAAATTCTGTTAGTTATTTTATCTTTCATCAGGGTTCTTGATAAAAAACAGCTCTGCATGTTTCAGGGCAGAAAGTTGCTTCTTCAGAGTAGAGATTAAAAGTGTAACAGTAGTAAAAGTAATATCAGTGGATGCACTGTAACCTAACATAATTTTCTACTTTCATAACACAGTAAGATTGTTATATAGAGCAGATGGATTTTATGTTTATTCTGGCATTTAATTTATTTTTTTAAACTGAAATGAGTGGCTTGACAAAACTAAATGGGGTATCAGGAGATGAGACTCATGGAGCGTTTATTGATGCTTCTCCAATTCATCCCTCTGGTGGTCCCATCTAAATGGAAGCTTTATCTGAACTGCTGCTTAGACAAGTTTCCTTCCACTCTTTATCAGGACTTGAGAGGCAGGAGTATGATATGGCTAAAAGAGAAGATTACTGCTGGCAGAATTTTCTTTATTTCAAATGAATTGTCTAATACCCCTATGAAAAACACCTGATTTGTCAGTTGTAAACCTTCATGTAATGCTACAAAAATAAATCCAGATATTAGCATTTTTAAAGAATCTGCTTTGCTTACAGTGATAAAACAATCTAATCTGAGCACATGAAATGGTAGAATTGTAATGTTAAAAGAAAGATTAAATAAGCTTCATGGTGAAGGAGGAAAGTTAGCTTGAGACCAACCCTCTGTTTTTTCAGAATAATGCCTGTAGTGGTCCCATATATCCACATGATGAAAGAATTAATTCATGTTGCCATTTAACTTCTGTCACTGAATACTTATGGGCGGGCTGCTAAACATGGGGATCCTCACTCTCAAACGCATCACCACAAGCTCTGACAGATTAAGTGCCCACATTATAGCTGGTATCTTCACTGGATCATGACAGATCACTGTGCTTGGGAAGCACTTGGTTAATGACATGATTTACAGCTCGCTGAGGGGAAGAGGCAAAGGGCTGTTCCAGAGTGAGTGATGCCCTGTGCATGTGGGCTCTTATGAAATGACATCTTCATGGCCATTTGTGGGGCTGTCAATATCCATCACTTAACAAACCATGTCTCTGGTTCACTGAACATTGGTAAATGAGACACCTTACGAATCAATTCTGGTGTGTTTGTGTTGTTCAGTGTCACTGGGCAGAGTATCCTGCATGTTTGCTGACCTTTTAACTAATAAAAAAATAAGTTATGTTAGTGCAGAAAAAAAAGGGTTTTACACAGAGCAAGCTAAGGTGAAGCACTCAAGCTTTATATCTGGGTGATGGCATGTTTTAGTTACTCCAAACACCCACAGACTCCATGATATGGAATTTACAAGAATGAATCTAGTAAATATTTGCAAAAATCAAAGTTTAAGTTGGAAACACAGTAAATCTTTACATTCTAAACTTTCAGGGAATTGAAAGCCATTACTTAGAAAATATTTCTGATTTCTGTTACCTTGACTGTAAATTTAGTTTTAGGAAGTCCTTTCAGAAATTTTATCCTGCTGTAAAATGGGCCCAGTGTAGCTGTTTCCACACCTGCTCTGTAATTATTTCATTTATGAATTGTCAGAGGTAGTGCAGGTTTCTGCCTTTTCATCCTTTGGGGCCCTGCAGATGGATTATGTAAGGGAAGCTGCTGTAGCAGTTGTCAAGGATGGTCCTTGTGATCTTCAACTCTAATTTTTCCTTCAACCTCTGGTCCAAAGGGCAAAGCCTGTATTAAGAGGGGAGGCAGCTTAAGGAAAAAGTGCATTACTGTGCTCCATTTCACTCTAGGCTTCAGCAGGTCTTTGTTTCCTCTGTTTTTACTGCCTTGAATTTCCTTCAAGACCCAGGAGCATTGGCAGGAGCTTTCTTTATTCAGTGGCCCTTGGCTCTATTACATGCTGATATCTGTTCCTCTAATTTCCAAGCTGCTGTGAAAGACCAGACAAGATATTTCCAATGTTATCAGTATAGCTTCTGCCTGAACAAAACCATTGCAGTAGCAGGGCTTGATGTTCTTGATTTACCTTCTAAGACCAAGAGTACTACTGGATATCGTAAGATAAGGTGATCATCTTGCATCCAAAGGCAGCTTTCCTTCCTCTCATATTCCAGATGGGTATCAGAAGAGATCAAATTCTTCAAATGCTCAGGAGTTAGTGCTGATAAAAGCCTACATTGCTAGGTGGAAAAGAATGTAACTTCATATGAGCAACATCCATTCCATCCCGGTAGGATACCTACTGCATAGGTAATTGGTTTTGTTGGTCTGTTCTCTCTTTTCAGTAGTTGGTGCTTTCATTAGATCTATAACAGTGCTCTACATTCCTCACAAAGGCTAATTGATACCTACCTCTCTTGCCTTCAAAAGGTTTTACAAGGATTTTTCCACCACTAGTACAGCTGCCTCCCATTCTCCTTTCCTCCTTGCCACACTGAACTGCTGCAACTGCTCATATTGTGTTGGCTGCTGTATATTGTTATGGCACCTTGTTAAGTAGCAGTTCCAAAGTCTACAGGAATTGAGGAGATGCTCTTCACAGAACCCCCCTCTAAAGTAATTTGAAAAGAGTGTCTTAGGCCATAATTCAAGTCCTTAAATCTGTATAATTTCATGTTCTAATCAAGTAGCCCATTTCCAGAATTTTTTGCTAAACTACTTTCTAATCACAATTTTCTGGAAATGGGGTTTATTGTTTCCTTGAAGGCTTAAAAGTCATCAGTGTGAAGGCTATGTAGTCAGATAGCAGGTTGTGTTAAAGTTTGTAATAATGCAGTAATTTAGGATTCCCATGTATTACATTCATTGTAATTAAAGTCGAGCCTTCTCTACCACATCCTGCTGTTTCAATTTTCTTTCTACTGATGTTAGTACATGCAAGGAATTTACTTGGTATGATCAGATCGTGCTTTATTGTTATGCTCTTTAAACATGGATGTCTAAGATTTCTTTCAGCAGAGGTACACAATAATATGTTTTCTTGGATTAGACTGCCAACCCACTGCAGTGACCAGTATATCACCTGGGAATGACAGAGCATCCCCAGTTATTTTTTACCTGCTCCAATTCCTGGCATTGTGGAGTTCTAATACATGGGATGTTGTGAAGTAATGAAAATAAGTAATAGGTGTCCTTTACCTTTTTTGGTAAAGTAAGATGCAGCTTATATGCATCTTATGCAGTAAGACCAGAGTAAGATGCAGCTTCATCTCCAAACCACACAGATAATCCATGTGGAGCACAGGTATGGGACCTGTCTGGGGCATTTACTTGCTGCTTTTTCAGGCTTGTGTAATTTTTCCTCAAAGAAAAAACTTTCCTTTTGGCCTTTCTTGGTGCCTACTCCTTAGGTCACTTTGGAGTTTAGCTATTCCAAGGTGGAAGCATGAAAAGCAATACTTGCTTCTGTCTTCATGTGGAAGAAAATAAATTCCATAATCTAAGGGTCTGCTTAGAAGTCAGCAGGGTTTTGCTTATTTTTTAATTCCTTTTTTTAAACGAAAATGTAGTGATTTTATGCTAAGATAAATTTGGCTTACAAGAGTCTTGTCAAGCTGAAATCTTGTGATTTTTCTTACTTTTCCCAATAACATTTCCTTTTTCTCTTGAGCTGTTGCTGGTAATGAACCATATTCTGAAAAACTGATGTGTTGGATTACATGAAGTAGGAGAGCTCGTGTCCAGAGTTTCTCTCATACAAGGAATAAAATAAGGAAATATCATACCTGAGTAATAGGTCATTCTGTGAATGAAAGAGTTCTCCTTTCTCCAAAAAAGAAGCCTTTCTCTGTGATAAAGTGTACAATGCACAAAACACCAATAATAGAAAATTTATTCCTTCAAAATACTGTGGAGACATCAGGCATTTTGCTGGAAGCTCTCAGCATCTCGCAGAATTTTGCCATAAGAGGGCATGTGTGATTCTTCTAAAGGACATGAGGAATTGGCTGAGGAATCTGGGCTCTTGAGCCAGTAGTGGGGAAGGTGATGAACTGATATGCTGTAAAAATGAACAAGGTAATGGAAATTTGAGCCCCAGAGTCTGCAGGATGTTTAAGCTAACAGAAATGGAAGGTCTGAAGGAAAGCATGAGAACAAAATCACAGGGCAACCCCCAAAAGGATTGTTGCATCTACAGGAACATTAAATAATACTAATTTCACAGCTGGCCAAATGCACAGTCAATTATTTTTACCATGTGTTTATGTTTTGAGGCCTGGCTTTGACCAGAACAGAAAAAGGATGCTCTCTGAAAGGTAGAAGGTTTGTATTTCATTTTAGCGCTCTATTTCACCTATAACAAAGCTGAAGATCAAACAAAGCAGCATTCTGGCTTCACCAAGAAATGGCAGTTCTATACCTGCACACTGAACCTGGGGAAATCTCCTCTCCCTGCAAATGCTTCAGGCTGAATACTTCTGTGCCCTCCTAATGCCTGTGGAGTGTTTATAGCACATTTTATTGAAATTAATAGAATACACAAAATCAAAAAGACCTGAAAAAATGTTAAAAAATTTAAGAATATTGGTGAATGATCAGAGCATACAAAACCTGAGATGCCTTCCATCTTATTTTACATATGAGCCTTCTTTGATCTTCTTCTCAGTCTTTTACATGGCTTTCTTGTGCTGTTATAATTGTTCTGCTGATATCATAGCAAAATGAAAGAGTCAGTCAAAGTCCAGCCAAGATGTGGGAACTTGCAAAAATTTGGGCATCTGTTTAGTGTTATATATAAGTGTAATGGTTTTAATTCTGTGTAAAAATTCACTTAAATTAAACAGTTTATATACACTTTAAGAGAATTGATATTTGTACTGTATTTTGGCAAATAGCAGTTTGCATCACCATCTCTTTAGGTATTAATTTTTATGACTAAATGAAAAATTAAAGTTTAAAAATATATCCATTTTAAGAAGAAGATTGCTGTCCAGTTTAGTATTGTAACTTGTAAATTTGATGTAATTAATAAATTCATTAGTTAAAAGAATAGCTGTAAAACTACCACTTACTAAAGTGTTGTAAATGACCGTGGTATTTTTATGACTGCTGCCTAAAAAACTGTAGGACTAAAACTTATTTTTATAAAGCAGAACAGTGCATACAAGAATTAAAAGATCTAGCATCTCTTGCCCCATACTTTATTCTATTTTAACTTCAGCTGTTTCATCTTCTTTTAGGATTTTTTAAGATACGATGGATTGTGGGTATTAATTTTAGAGAACCTTGCATTAATATGAAAATGAAATAAAGAGGAAAGATCATGGGCTTGTCTGAGAAGGCTGTGGCTGAACCTGGTAACCCATTTAGTACAATCAGGAAGCGTGGCTTGTTAGCATCAGGCCGAATTCCTTATGGAGCACTTAGAGTGACGCTAAGGGAATATGAGATGATAGCTTTCAAAATCAATAGTGTTTCCTCTTCTACCAAGAGCATTAGGAACTGTTTAGAATAAGATTGTATGACAGTTTCCACTCTATGTCCCTCTTCATTTCTGTAGAAATTTTTAAAAGTTTTGCTTTTAAGTTTTGAGGAATTTATTAATCCAATAGCTGTACATTTGAGTACAACCAATACAGAGGAAAAAAAAATCATATAGAAAGTATTGCTAGAAAAAAGCTTGAAGGATACAATTTGAAAGAAACTGTATTCTTTACTGATTGGCAAACAATGTCTGCCTTTGTCCTACAGTAAATCTCAGTTGGTCTCTGTTCCTCTTATTAATATTTTATTACTGGTAGTGTCATACTTGGGAAAAAATACACCAAGTGTTATGTAGGGAGAGGACCTCAAACTGGCTCCAGACTTTAGCCTCTGAACAGGTGTGCCTATTTTAGCATTTCAGTTTGGATAAGATTTCAGATTTGGTGTGGTTTTGAATGGAATTTCTGGATTACCCCCACTTCCTGTGCTTTGATTCCCATCACAGAGTAGATTTCAGTCACCTGAGGACTGTGGAAAACTCCAGCTGGCTTCCCAATGATGTGTACCGTTTGATCATACTCCTCCGGTCAGCCATGGAGACAGAGTGTCACAGAAGCAGTTTTCTGAATGCCAAGGATATATGTCCAAGGGAGATGCACAGGTTGCTGAAGTAGGATCCCCATTCCTTAGTGCTTGACTGATATTGAACTTTGCGCCCAAAGTCTTCATAGAAAGAGGTGAGAAAAGTTCAGAGGGTTTAAGGGTCCAGCAGACAGGCTGGGGAAAGCCTTCTTGTACACTTTGGAAACTCAGCAGCTAGAAAACATGCTGAAGATGTTTTATTTTGATGAGAGGATTTTAATTAATTGCACAATTACAGTATTGTCATGAAACACTTAAGAGGCCTCTTGAGCCTTGCCAGGTTTCCAAAGAATGAGTCTCAGAAGTAGTTTCTGTTGAATGCTCTGGGAAATGCTGCAATCATAGAAAATTTAACTTTCATATTAAAATAAATTGGAGATGTCCTGATCTGGAAGTTTAGCTCTGCAAACTTTTATGCATAAATGCAAAATGCAGCGTGTTTAGCTCCACAGTTCTTTGGTATTTTAATGTGTGGAGAGGGGGCCTGCACACACCTCCACATAAAGGCACCACCCATTTTTATCTCCAACCTTAGACATACATTCAGAATCTTGCAAGGGGCCAGTGTGAAATATAATTATGCAGTCACCTAAATTGCTACACAATTATAGTTCATTTTGAATTTGCCATATAATAGTGCTTCAGAATCTGAGCTTTCATTGAAGAAGTAATTAAGCTTCTTCTCCTTATGGTTACAAAGATAACCTTCCAAATGTCAAATGAGCCTAAGCAGTTGCCTTGATTTCTGTCTGCATCTGCAGACAGCTTGAAACAGTAGCTCCAAGAAAATGATAGCATGTGCTGCCCCCTTCATTGTGGGTGCTGCTGCTGAGGGAGCCTAGTGAAAGCATTCTTGTTAACTATTTCACAGCTGATAGGTCTAGCAGAAATAGCCAATCCAAGAGCTGCCCTGATCTTTTTAGACATAATTACAAGGAAATAAAATACAGGTTTCATTGATACCATTGATTTTGTTAAGCTTATCCACAGTAGGGAAGAATTGATGAATTAATTTGTTTGCTATAATTTAATATCCTTCTCCTTGTGCTCAAGATATTAAAGAAGGTGTTGATGTAGTCTTTATCACACCCCTGATAAAAATATCAAGTAATGAAGTAACGACTCTGCTTTTCCATTCATCTGCAGAAACTCCATCCTTCTCATCAATGTCTTGTGTCACAGAATTGATGTAATGATTCCAGTTTTTTAAAAATAATTTCTCTTCTCTCTCCTTTTCATCAATTTGAGTTATTAATCTAATAATAAAACACATAAAATAGGTGGATTTAAAAATGGCAAAAATCCATATGTTACAGAAGAGGGCATCTGTCCAGGAAGATAGTGTAAATCCAAAATAAGCTTTTCTGGGAACTACATCAATGTAGGTAGAGCAAGCTTACTGTAATACAAGACATCTGGATACTGGCTGTTCCAATTTTGTATTTTTTAAGTGTACTACACCTTTAAATGAGAAATACAGTGCTGTTTCTTGTCACAAAGAGTTCAGAAAGGGTCGAGGGTGTGATTCTGCTTGCAGCCTGCCTGCTGGTTTTTGCAGGATGCTGGCTGGTACCACTACAAGTAGGATGTGCTGCTGGGTCCTGTTTTCTGGGAAATTCAGCAGGAGCCCTGAAGATACGAAAGCTTCTGTTTGACACTGCTGCTTTGGAAGCCTAGTGAGGACTCATGAGAACTATTCATCTGTTTCATGACAATACTTTAATCTTGCAATTAATTAAAATCTTTTCCCAGTGTACAAGCCTTCCTTCGTCAGCCTGACATGCCATGCATGGAAAAGAACAAGAATTGGCAAAGAATCATACAGATTTGTGACAGAACTCTGAATAATGCCACACTGATTATTTAGATCAGCACAGGGCTAAGCTTTCATCTAATGCAGTGCTTAAATGACAAGGGGGATTCACCCTTGAGAATATCCCAGGGCAGGATTCTAAGTTTGCATTTTTATCCTGATTGGTTCACGACAGACTCTTGTATTAGCTGCATGAGACTTTGTAGGAGCCACACAAAGACCACTCCAGTAACAGAAACATTCCACTGATTTTTACATGCTATTGTATGCATTTTGATCTATGCATCTATCACTTCAGTGCAATGTGCACAGTTCAGTTGAGCTAAATTTGAATTTTTCCTTCAATCAATAGAAAAACTGGTATTAGATTGCTTAGTATTAGACTGACATATGCTGTTTTATGATAATTTTAATTTAAGGAAATGTATCTTCCTAATCCCTTCCTATGTTTACATATGTGCTCTCAATGAAAATAAGGCTGCTCAAACATTTAAAAGCTCACTTTTCCCACCTATCAAAAATGTAGCTGTCCTTAATTTCAGTTTTAGCATCACTACTACTGGTACATCTAATGTCAGAAAGGGATAGTTCCCTAGAACTCTGCTTTATGCAAATGAACTTCACTGCATAAATACCTAGAGATGTAATAGAGAAAAAATCCTGAAGCGCTAAATTATAATATGATAAATTATTATATTATATTATAATTTTATATTATATTTTCAGGAATTTATTCTAGGGCTGGTAAAAATTGATTTAGAAATACATATGTAATGAAGGGAAGGGACGTCTTCTTGTAATATATTACATTTCCATGACATGATATCATTTTACTCAATTGAAGCCTCAAGTGAGCAAATAATTTTTCATCAGTGTTTGTTGGGGTTTGCCACAGGTACTCTATGAATTTGGAAACACTTTGACAAATATTATCAGTATTTGTCAGACACTAAGAACGTTTAATGCTGTTTTGGGCACTTTCTTTCTGAAAGCTGAAGACAAAGCCCAGTAGCATTTGAGCCTAGGTGGATGCTGTGGATAGAAGAATTATACTAAATTTTCACTGAAGGTGAAAGCACGAGCTTAGCACTAATTGATGTGTAACCTTTTCCTTCCTGGAATGGGGTATTTTATAAACTCTATATTCAGCCTAATGCCTCCATAAACTGAAGAGAGTTTTTAGATGAAGTCATCTAAGGTGGAGCAGAGCAGCTTCATTCTTGTGGACAGACAGGGCCATGGGATGGGACTGGAGATGGCTCAGAAATGGCTCTTGAAACCATGAGGAAGTTTGGGCTAAGGCTGCCAGGACCAACAGCCCAAAAGAGAGGCTGATGTTCTCACTGCCAAACATCTAATCACTTCAGCCTGGTTCTGTAGAGAAATCAGCAGGAAAAGTTATGTAGTTCTACCTGTGGTGTAGGAGGTTAATTAATCTGAAATTGGTATTCCACCATAATTGTGTATCTTGGAAAGCAAGGGTATCTATGAATAGCAACCAGATGAGGAGGGTGGATTAATGTGAAAGACTTAACTTCATTGCCCATTCATAAGTACAGCTATGAGAATTTTCTTCCCCAGCAGGTATTAAATTGTAAAAAGTAAAATGAAAATGGAGTTTCAGGTAGATAAACCTAGTGTTAAATATTACCCAAATTCATCTATTTTTTCAGGAAATATTACCCTTATTCTTCTGTTGTTTCAGGAAATTACAAATAGGGATAAATGATAAGAGTTTTGTATTAATATTTTTGGAATAAATTTAAAGATTTTTCTTTCCAAAAATGAAACCTTTTCAAGACTGACTTGCATTTAAGAGGAAAAGTACTTGACATCTGACCTATCTGCTAAGGAGATTCAATTTAGTGTCCAGTTTTTTCAAGTTAAATAGACAGACTGATTCTAAACCTTTGTTTGGTAAAAGTTACAATTTGACATCGACCTGAATGAGTGATTCTGTAATCTCTACCTCTTCTATTTGTATAGTATCAAAAATACAAAACATTCTATTACTCTCATAGATTGTTCACACCAATAAAGAGAGTGAAGATCCCCACTTTTGTGGAAATTTTTGTGTCAAAATAGAGTTCTATCTACTAAATATCTCTCATGTATTATTTTATTTTAGTCTGTTTCCTCTTACTTCCCGTGTGCATGTCTTGATTTGTTAAGAAGGGCTTGTTTTAAACCCTTAAGGCTTTCCAGGGTGAAATTTTGTCCAGAATTTCTAGAGGGAATTTTTTATTCTACCCTTGCATTATGACAAGATTTTAATTTTGTGGATTAATGACAGGAATCCCCAAGCCACAGTGTAAGCTTGTCTTCTGAGGAGCCGTGTTGGTAGGGAACCTCCTGTTGGACACATCCCCCAGCCCATGGGCCTTAATCAGAGTTATCCTTGGGCACATCACAGCCCTGCCCAAGGGTCCCAGCTGGAGACAGGCCCTTGTGAGACTGGGCAAGTTTCCTGGAGAGCTGAGCTTTTACCTCAAGGTCTCACAGCCCAGGCTTTAGAGCCTGCAACTGGCAGTGAGCAGGTGGAGTTAAGCTCAGCTTTGGGGCCAAAGTTAACTCAATCAAGTATAATAAGTGAGTGCAAAAGAAAGCAAGAAGAAATTATGAAAGTGAGAATAAGGATGTCATTTATCAGAACATGGGCCTGTACAGACAACTTATTGTACAATTGGAGGGTTATGAGAACAAGGTACCAAAAGGCAGCTTTTTTTTATACTTCCTCAGTAAATTTCTTTCAACTACTTGTGAGTAAAACACTCATTTTTTGTTCGTGGTTTTTTCTCTCATTTCTTCCTCCATCTGCAGAGAAACTTTCTTCAGCTCACTTTTCTTTATTTTGACAATATTTATTATTTATCTCTTGGAGGTGATGCATGTGAGAGATTATGACATTGCTACTGTATTTACCTTTGCTTTACCTTTTTATCATCATCACATTTCTTTGTATAACTTGGACCTGCGACACTTCACAGAATCATAGACTAGATTGGATTGGAAGAGATCTTAAAGATCATCCAGCTCCAACCCCACAGTGTAGGCAAGGACCCCTCCCACTAGAACTGATTTCCACTTTCTCAGTGAAGTTTGATTATTTATATTTATGGAGACTGGACACTGAGGTCTACATGAACAAAGGACAGCCTGTAGGTACTGGCTTTCAGGCTTGCTATTTGTGGGGATTTTTTCATTTCTTTTAAGAGAAGCAGAGAAGGGGTGAGAGCAGAAACCTGTGTTCTCTTGCTTTTTTTCTCCTCCCTCAAAGAAATACCAAGCCAACACTGAGCTTCCCCAACTACAATTAAATTTGTGATCCAGAAAGCTGCATTAAATTATTCTCTCTAGTAGCAGCACACTGGCTTCTTTCATTTATCAGAAGATCCTTAAAGTAAGGGATTGTAGCTTTTCCTGTCAGAAAGCTTCCTCCCTTTTCATGAGATTCTACAGCAAATGTGTATTTTAGTAATCCATAAACTTTAAGTATCCACTTGTGGGCCATTATATTGTTTGCTCTTCTTCACAAATGTCATAAATGGGTGTACACTTTGCTAGGTTTTAAGTGATAAAAAAAATCTTTTTGTAGTGTACAGTACAGCAACACAATTGTAATTAAACTTATCTAAGTTTAGGCCAAAGGCATCCGAGTATTTATGTCTTGTGTTTTGCATCTCTTTCCAAGTTATTTTATTAACATAGGGTGTCTTTAATTATGCAGAACTGCAAACTGCATTATTGATATTCTACAAACATTAACTACAAGTGTCTCTAATGAAGCAGGAAGAAAACATGCTTTCTTGTTATTTGTCAGGACTTGCAAAGCACTAAGTATTTCAAATGCTCTCTTTATAGTGCATAAAGTAGAAGGGATCTCAGACGTGTGACATACCAGCTCAGTATTTATAGTTGGCAATACATGTATAAATACATCTCTCTCTCCACACAAACACACACACACACACACACACACATATATATGTGTATATATATGTATATATGTGATTTCTCAAGTGGATTCAATTCCCATCAGTGGATGCTACATGATTTAACTTCAAAATCTCTAGCTGTGTTTGTTTTCATTTATACTGCCATAATATATGGAGAGCAGAAGGATAAGAACCCAGATAATAGAGGGTACTGTGAAATAATTACTGATGGAAATAGAAATGTGTGTCAGCAAAAGCAAGTGATTAACCTGAATGAATTCACAATTCCAAACCATTTTCTCTGAGATGAACTCAAATTTATTTGGACTCCCTGCATTCACATGTTCTGACCTAACCTGTTCTAGAGTGTAGTCATAGTCTTTACAGCAAAGAGGTGGAGAAGCCCAATAGGAGATGCCCAAATAAAGAGGAGCAGATGTTGTATCCCAATGGAATGAATTGGATGGTTGGCTTAGTTAAATTGACACATTGAGCCCCAAAATTCTGGCAGAAGAAATGAGTTTTGCCAAGACAGTATTTTCAGAATTTTTCTTCTTGTAATTTCCCTCCCTGTTTATTAATTTAATATCTATTAATCAATTTAGAACTGCTTAGCAGCAAAAGAGAGTTATAGATAATTTCTAGAGTCAACATACAGTTGCACTTCCAGCCTAAGTACTTTAGCTTTGGTTGAGTACAGAGCAATCCAAGGCACAATGTTGGGAATCAGTTTTGATATGCTGGCCTGCCCTTAAAATGAAAATAAAAAACAAAATAAAAAGGAAAAAAAAAAAGAAAGAAAAAAAAAGACATTTCTGCAGTAATAATGAACTCTGGCAGAATGTTATGATCTATGTCTCTCTTGAACATTATGCCTTTAGAACTGAAATTGTCATCTGGAAGAAGAGGAAAACTAAGAATTTTTGAGATTCAGCATCAATTTTGGCACAATTATTTTTAACAGACACAAGCAATATCCAGGCCATAGCAGACAGAAAACAATATCCTGTTGTCTAAATGTAAGTGCTAGCATAAGTCTATAACATTGCTTAGCTAAAGTGACACATATTAAGTCCATATAGCAGGGGCTCAACTCCAGTATTTATGCTTATATGTCTTTAGATTTTGAGATAATCTTGGGCATGGGAGGGAACCTGAAAGTGCCTTTCAAGAAAATCTCCCTGGGACCTGTTACCAATCAATAGAGGAAGCTGTATGAGCATCCCACACTCATTTAATGACCTTAAAATCTAAGGGAAAACTCAAGATGTTTGATTTCTTTGTTCCTGCATATTATAATAGAAAAATCTTAGGGAGATATACAACACCTTTTCCTGTATAGGAATAATCTTAAAAATAACACTGATGTAGTACCATCAGCTGCATTCCCCAGTAAAAAAAAAGAAACATAGGGAAGGTATCAGTCCTTAATTTCTATTGAGTAGCCTCTGAGACACTACCTTGGAGTAAATTGTGTCTTAAAGTTTTAGTGTGCTTGTGTTTGAGGCATGGCTAAAATAGTCTCACCCATGCCAGGACCAGGCAACATTTTGACTCTATGCCCTGACTGTGCTAAAACTAATTTTGAAATCTAGGCATGCTTCTTTAATGTCACCTAACTCAAATGGGACAAGGTTAGAGACCATGTATGATCACAGTTCTAGTGATGTTGCAGACAGAGATCAGTGTGGATGTTTAGGTGATCCCCACTGGAAAATTAATTCCCCACAAAGTGACTGAAACTTCAAAACTATTTACAATAGCCTACACAGGCATGTTGGAGGGTTGATTTCTGTAGACAGCAATGAAAGTCACAATAAAAATCCTTAGCTAAAGTGGCTTCTTATACCACTGGTTTAACTGAGATGTGGGGGTTCACCCTCCACATTTCATGTCTGACTTTTTGTATCGAGTATTGATGTGAACAAAATAAACAAATACTGGCAGAACTGGAAAATGTAATTATTGTTTGGTGCTGTAGGGCTGGCTCTACCCATCCTGTGTCTTCCACAAAACAGGGTTAGAATCAATTCAAGTGAAGGGTGGTCACATGAAAATAAATGTGTCAGGATCCACAGTTCTTTGGCTCTAAGAGTTTTCAAAGAGAAACTTAGAAAGAAGCACAAGAACTGGATCAAGAGCCTGCAGTGTGTCAATGAACTGCTGATGGATGCAACACGACAACATAATCAAATCCCATGTGTCTTTGCAATGACATTCCAAGCCTGCAGAATTCAAAACAGCTTAGCTCGCTGAAAGCCATGACCAAAACATGTTTTCTCTTAGCTGCAACTATTTGGAAGAATTTAAAACTAATTTTTTAAAGGAAATTCTCTTCTGTCCAGAAAAAGAGGCTTCTGTGACGTGAATATTTTCAGTGATACAGAGCTTGAACTGAAAACAATCCAGCTAAGCCAGATGTCATCTTAGATTTCCTATCAATGCTTGAATTTGTGGAAAAGATATGACACCTATGCTATATTAATTAAAGCCCAAGTTTGCTGTTTCAGATTTTATAAGAATCTTTCAAGAAGTCTATTGAAAGGCTTTTCAATATTTCATACTTCCAGTGTAGTGTCACATACTGAAAGTGTTAGAGACAAGACAGTCTGGCTAGCAAATTAGAGATAATAACAGCAAATCTCGAGTACACCAGTTATTATGTTTATTGTATAGTCAGATTACACACACTAGTTCCTGGTTTTTTCCTTCCTTGGTGTGTTCAGCATGTGTCTCAAGGAAACAGTGCTTGATTACATACCTCTGGTTTATATTTTACTCTCTGTAGGTGTACACATTAAGATGTTTTTCTCATACTTTCTAGTGCTACATTTTCAGTTAGTTTTTTCCCTATTGCATGCCTTGCACACCAGAAGTACTTCTGTAATTGCCATATCACAGTGTAAGCTTTTATGTAGACTGACTAATTGGTAAAAGCTGCTTTTTATGCTCCTGTTTGTTCTCTGAAGTGTCATTTGAGCCGTTCAGTATTCAGTTGTATTCGGTATTAACGGTACTTTCTGGGATTTAAAAGTAATGACTTGCTGATTGTCCTTCAGAAAACAATTTCCAAAGCAGTATTTTTTCTTCCACAGGCTTATGTTACTATATTAATTAATACAATATTTTTTGTCTATATCAAAAGTATGGATGTTTATTAAGCTTGCATAAATATTTTATTACATTCATTTAATAGAGAGCAAAAATACATCTAAAGGACAATAGTAACGCTTTTTTATTTTTTAGTTAAGAAAGATGTTCTGTCTATGTATAATCTTATGCAGATGTGCCCATGGTAAATATCCATTCTGACATTCTTTGAAAATGGCCAGAACTGTATATTTAGATACACACCAGACAGATTTAAATTACAAAATGGTATTTTTCATAACTTTTTTTACTTGAGTCTCCTTCTGAATATAGTAAGTAAAGTTTTCATTTCAGAGTCAGGAATGTCTGATTTCTGCTAATCCCACAACTTTACCATATTCCAAGCCTGCAGCTGAACCACAAACAGGGATTCATTTGCTCATAGCTTGAAGGAGAGGCCCCAAGTGAATTTATTCTCTTTCTCAGTTTTTTCTTTACATTCCCAGGGAAATGTCATACAAGCTGTCTGGAATTGGTTACTGAGGGACATGGTCTTTCAAGCAATTTCTCATCTGTCTTTCTGTTCTATAGGGAAATAAAATGGAATCTTGCTAAATAGGGAGTCAGAATTCAAGGCAGATATCTATATGATTCCTAATAACAAACAATATCAAATGATCATGGAAATTATTACTGGCTCTGTGCTTGCAACTGTAGTATGAAGGATTTTCTTCCTTCAAATTTTTATATGTAAAATATAAATAGATTTGTAAGCATTTACAGGATCAAAACTGAATATGGCTGTGCTATTTTACCATATTGGTTATTTCCACACAGTGGGGTACTTGAGGATGTTTGGGTGTGTGATTTTGGGTGAATGTATGTGTTAGTCTTTTCTGTCACTCATTAGCTAGGTGGTTGTTTGTTTGGGTTTTTTTATTTGTGATATTTTTAAAAAATCTCAATAAAGTGTTTGTTTTATTGCGATTTCATAGATACAGACAAATTAAAATATTTAGGCCTTGACTGCATGTTGTCCTGCTGAAACAGCCTAATTCCCTGTAGTATCCTGCTATGCTGAGCTCTTATCTACTGTGACCCTGAAGAGGGCAGTCCTGAGACCTTGCATTTGATCCTCCTGTGTGATCAGCCTTGCAAACTCAAACGTGTCCTCATGTTAGGTAGCTCAGCTACCAAACTGCTCTCTGGAGATAAAGAGAACAGTGCCTATGGCTGTGACCACAGCAGCCCAGAATTTCATCAGTATCAAGATCAGTAGTTTATAAATTCACATTTAAACTCTTCACGAGATTCTATGATTAAAAAAAAAAAAAAAAAAGAGAGAAAATCAAGGTTATCAATTTGTCAAGTTTTGAAACACTGAACTGCATTTACCTGAGCAATGAGGCCTCAGCACATCCATTACTTTGCTTAGTTATTGGGTTGAATGCCCTGTGGAAAGAGCATTAATGTTGGACCAAACAGACTGCACTATGGTTATGTCCCTCAGCATTCTCTCCATGCAGCAGTCAGGCATTTTGTCGTGGGCAGTCAGTGCCTGTGGAAGGCAGCTGAGTTCTCTGTCTTAACATGAATGCAAATGTTCTTTTGCAGAGCTCCCTCTGGGAATGTGCACAGTAATATCACACCACCAACCTGAAGTCACAGACATTTGCAGTCACTGCCTGTGGGGATAGAGGAGACAGCGAGGGTATCCTGACAAATACTGTACTTGCCTTTTGTCATTATACTTTCACAGGACAAGTGTGGCACAAAGGATTACGGAGTCAATGGCTAGTTCCTATTTAAATATCAAATGTATTTAGAGAGAGTCCCAAGATGATGGGAATCAATCACCTGCTAATGTTTTAAGCACATAGAAAAATGTACAGCCATAGAAATAGTGCTTAAAATAAAAAGGACGTTTAAATGAAATCAAAATTGTAAGTTAAGGAAGCATTACATAGATATGAGAGGCAATGCAGACTAATAGTGAAAGATTTTAGTAGTTACTGTGCAAGGTGTAGGCTTTTTTTTTTTTTAATAATCAAAGGATTTAAAGAGTGAGACAGTATCCCTTTGTAGGGACTATGCATTTTCCCATGTGAATTGGAAGGCATTATTCACAGTGAGTTAGTGTGGTATTTTTGTGATTTGCCAGTATGACAGCTAAGGCTCATAAAGCTACTTCAGGCTGTTGTGTTCACATCAGGGATTTGCCAGAGAGAAGCTGGCAGCTGATATTGGTTCACTTTTATGGATTTGATCAGATACTCATAAATTCGTGAAAGTTTTTTTTGTGATTATGTTTTAATGATATCTTTAGTTCCAACCAAAATGCTTTTTTACTCATACAAGAAGCAATGCCATAAAGCAAATGTTCATAGTTATAGTCTGGGATCTGTGTTTATATTCAGAAAAAGTTTGTGAGTAATTCATATTTTCTATGAAACAAGAATCTACTTATTCATGTTTTGCAAAAAACTGCAAAACAAAACCATGCTATGTATTTACAGTAAATAGTACTTACAAAAACCTAGGGTGGCCCTTTGCAGAGGTAAGTTCAAGTATTCTCTACTTCTCTCAGGAATTAGTATACAGGCAAAAAACTTGAACAATTGTGTCTGGAGAAAGGCATCTAAGTTTATAAAAAGTAGTGGCTTGCAAATTTACTATGCAGAAACAATGTGTAGTGAATTTTATTTTTCCTCAGATATATTTAGAAATTTTCTGAGTTTGTAAGCTCAAGAAGATGCTTGACATATGTTTCAAAATTGGCTGGTTTTGTGCCTGTATATAGTTCTGTTTATTTGTCTCATGGCAAAAAATTATCTTTTACTCAACAGTGTTAGAATTAGGCCATATTGTATTTTAGATCCTGTATATCTCTTTTTTAGGAGTCTGTTCTTAAATTTCTATTTTACACTTTGCTGTGCTCCAGTCACTGCAGCTGTAATGAGTAAATGCTGTAGCTTTCAGTTCTTACCTCTGGGACAAATAATAAGAAAACTCTTGAACAGATGGAGTTGGCTTTCTCATACATGTTATCCATTAATGTCAAACAACAAGCTATAGAAAATGTTTCTATTACGCAGGTGAAAAGAAGATAATAATATCAGCTGTTTTCAATAGTGCCTACATTCACACAGTTTAAATTTCACTTTGTCCCTGTGCCTTACATTACCTATTGGCTCTTATCTAGACCACAAAAGGTGCTGAGCCCATGGGAAATGCTAGGTACCATGACTTAAAAGGAATTTGGGCCATGTGTCTACAGGTCTTTCTTTATTACATACATACTGTAGATCCAGTATTCCCCTTCCCAGCAATTCTAAGGAGGCAGTAGTTCTTGTTTTGTGAGATGAAATTACCATTTTACAGCATTAAGGGCCTGATCCTACATAGCCACTGGTATAACTCCAGTGGGGCCCCACAGTTTAGGCCACTCTAAGGTTTCCATTGTTGAACAGAGCAATAATATATTGGGTTAGTCAATGCCACTTCTTGGACTTTTGACAACTGTGCACCAAGTTGCAGCTGGCTCCATTTTAGTGTTCAATCAGTAGCTAGAAAACTGTATTTTCACACTTATGGGCGTGGATTCAAAGTATTTTTGTTTCAGAACATCTGTAGAAATTGATAACAGGAACTTTTACTGAGTACTGCACCCCGCATATCTGAGGGTTCAGTTTGTTTATTTTCATACATGCAAATTTGGAAAATATTTTATCTTCCCTATAGTTTAATTAATGGTCAAATACAGTGCCCTTTGGCAAGCTTTCTTACTTAGATGAAACATCACCCAGGTTCATTACCACAAGGCTTCGTTTTATCAAGTGTGTTGAGATTCAGTAATTCTGGTGCTGAATAAATAAAGCAGGAATTGTAATTAAAGTGTATACTCAAAAGTACTTGAGAACAAATCCACTTGCAAAGTTACTTCTCATTTTGGATTTTGGAACACTTTGCAATAGAAAGGAACCTCCTAATCTAGAGAAATTATGATTCAGTATTGAACATATCATCATTTTGATGGATAGTCTCTAACTGCAGCCTGTATTACTGCACCGGGAAATTCACAAGAGCCAGGGTTAATGAAACTGCATGGGTTTCAAATCTGTCAAAACAGGCTGCCTGAGAGACTGGCTTATGCCTTTGTTCTTAATGAATGCCACAACAAAAAGCATTCCTGTGGGCTTTTTCTTTTTCTTATTTGGTTTTTGGTTTTTTTTTTGGCTGAACATGCTTAACAGTTAGTTAACATGAAAAGACCTTCTTGCTTTCTTGTGGTATTTCCTGGTAGGGGTCTTTTTCATAGTGTGTACTTGTTCATGAAACTTTGCACCAAAAATACTGAAAAAAAAAGATATCAGGAAAAAAAAGGGCATCATTTTTTTAAATGGTAGCTACAGATGTAAATAATATATGCCTTTCTTTTGGAAATTCCATTAGACAGAACTTTCTTGTGTTACAATATGGAATGTGAGACTCAGAGGCAGAATACTTTGGAGTAGAAAGACCAAGAAACTGAGAAGCTCAGAGCATGAGAACCAAAATCCCCCCTTCTCCTAAAGTTCAGAATAGTCTCTCTGTGTGTGATTAATAATCTCTCTGTGTATGATTAATACCAATTAATAATTAATTACCAAATTATTATTATTAAATATTAAGAAAGTAGCAAGAAAATTTGGAAAAAGTATTCTGAAAAAAGTAAAGTTTTTTCCCCCTTTTTATTGTCAGTCTGTTTCTCCTTTATGCTGGTATTATAGGTAATTATCAGGTAGATTTTTAGTCATAACTAAATAATTCTCTCCTCTAAGTCTTCAAACCTGGTTGATTTTTGCTATTTTTTACCTTTAGATAACTTTTGATCATAATTGTATTTTTGGGAAACTCCTGGGTGTGGCACTACCTATCACAATTCCCCCGAAAGTATTCTGTTCTTGTAGGTAAGGATACTGAAACTTGTGAAAAAATGCTATCTGATCATGCAAAACATAAATTACAGAGCAGTTCTGTCCCATAAAGGAGAAACTGTGTTCTCTGGGGGACTGTTGCCAACCTTTCTACTTTTCAGCTCCAGTTGGTTTCCAACAGGGTTTTGTCTGTTTGTTTGGTTTTGTAAGATGCAATAAAAAGATAAAACTGAGGAAAAGTGCAGGTGAAGACTTTCACTGGGAAAATTTTTACTCACGGAGATAATTTTTTCATTGCTAACTTCCAGAACATCTCAATAAAGAAAGGGATTGATAATAGTTGTTTTAAGAATGAAATGCTGTCCTTGTAGTCAAAGTACTGAATATAAATTGATCCAAGTTATAGGAATGATTACAGAAATGTTGCAGTTCTTTTTATTGCAATTTCTTCTTTGTATTATCACCTTGAACTAAGAAAAATCCTTAAGGAGAAGCTAAAGGAGGAGATATTGGACTTCAAGAAAGCATATGTCAATTCAATTTTACTCTAAGAATAATATTGAAAAGAACTCTGAAAGGCAAAATTCACCCCTACATTTCACAGATATAAAGAAAATATTTTACAGTTGTCATAACTGAACTTTTAAAATGTTTTTATGCAATAGAGAAATAAAAAACATGATCAGTTCATATGGACATGAAGGAACCTATGTCTCAGGGTCATGCTAGTGTCAATCAGGAATGCATTGTGTTGCTTCTGCTATATGGCATGGCCCTCTATTTTAATACATGAGCAAGTGCAAATAAATAAATGGAAACCAGGCACAGAAAATCCCAGAAACACTGCAATAAAATATCTAGTTTTCAGTAGCTGGCAGTTGTGAGAGTCCACGGTGCACATGCCACAGGGCAGCTGGAAGAACTTTGGAAAATGGATGAGTGGAGGAGTTCCTTCACCTGCAAGTTCCTAGTGTGAAACTTGGTATGGAGCTTTAATGTAGTTGACATTTGAGGAGGGACAAGATAACAAACATATCAAACCGTTTTTATGTCCCACCTGACTTTTCACTAAGAGGGCACATTTGGTTTGTTTTTACATCAGGAATCAGCCTTTTAGTTGATCTGATACACGTCACTAGTAGATAAAAACTCTCAAAACAAAATTCTATAGAAACAGCAAGAACTAGAAGCTCTTGCTCTTTCCTTCATTCAAAAGCAATGAAGGAAAGCTGTGGCTGTACCACATTTCTAACACTGAACAGGAGAATGGGACAACAGGTTGCAGCCTATTGTTTTGTTAAGTCCTGTTGATTTCTAGGGCCAGAAATGTGGTTTTTTTCTCTGTTTTTTTTCTCCCATTGATTTCTTCTTACTGATTCAGAGCTCATCCTGTTTAAGTGTTACTTTCATGATCTGAATAAATTTCCTAAAATGAAAAGCCAAAAATCCCACAGGTTTTCCTGTGCACTCAAGATTGCTCTCACTACCTTCATGACAGAACTGTTTTTTACACCAGTTACCTAAGCCATCATCCAGTCACGTTTCTCTGCATGTCCAGTATCTCTGCAGATGCAGGAAATACTTGCTACACGCTGCTGGCACCACCAGGCGCTGAAGTTCTCCATTCTCTCTGAAACAGCAGCAGTATGCAGAATGTCACTTTACAATTTTGGGCTTCAAATTGGTTACTTTGTAAGGAAAACCTTGCCCTGCTGCGCTGACAATGCAAATAAGTAATCTGAAAAACTGAGAAGAGATGGGACTTCTCCCTTTAAAAAATCTGAAGTATTTTCACCACTCTTGTTTGTGTTCTACACAAAAATTACCTTTCTGGTCAGCTGATGGAATTCTTCAAGCATAGAAGCTGATTTTTTTCTCTCAGCTTCAGAAAATCCAGAGAAATTTTATTCTGCTTCTGATTAGAAGTAATCCATGTAATAGGTTAGCAGGAGAAAGCACTTTTTAAGGCCTTTTTTGCCTACAGCCCATGTGGAAAGCTCAAACCTAGGATCAGTTGTGGCAACTGCTGAGACTGGATCATTGACAGCTCACCCATAAAGTCTCCTTTTAGAAACTAATATGTTCTAATTTCTCTGTCTATTGTGAGTGCAGCTGAGAATGTATGCAGCTTTTTCACACTATACGTGCTTTTTGTAAATATCTAAAAGAGAAGCATTCCATTGGGTTCACATTTCTTCTTTTAATTTATTCATGTGTATGTACATAGCTTTTCTCCTGCAGTTCTATGGCCCATTACTGCATGAGTAAACTGTGTGCAGATTTTGCAAGTCTCTGCCAGAAGATGTTTATTACACTCATCATTCTTATGAAAATCATGTTCCAGCAGATTCAGGCAATGTGTAAAACATGGTATGTGTGAATTGGCCATTTCACACTACACTTACAATATTACCAGCAATAATAATACCAGGGAAGGGGCCTTAGGGAAGGGGATAGACCGTACCTTAATTCGGTCATGGAGCTCTGATATGTGATCTTTGTAAAGCCCAGAGGTGTAATGAACAGTGAGCTTCTTCTCAAAATCAGTATCAACTGCTGACAGAGCTGACAAGCCAAAATACTAATGCAGAAAAGAGTTTGCCAGTTTTTCCACATTTTGCCCATTTTGGGAGTATGGTTGTAGTGTGTCTTGAGGGCTGTCTGATTGAGTCAGAGACAGTGCTCTAAAAAAAGTTTGATGTTGTGTAAATAGAGAAGAAAGATGTACTCCTGACTGTTTAAAACTTCTCTTGTAAGGCAGTGCAAATTCTGGGTAATTGCAGCATGGTCATATGGCTGGTGTGAAAATTTCAGGCAAGCTGATTAAATATTCTTGTAGTAAAAGATACAACATAGATCTTTTGCTGCATGAATAGTGACAGCACTGGAGCACCCCTATTGTTTATCTCCTTCCTTCAGATGTCGCTTCTGCTGCTTGATCTGTTTTAGTCTTCATTTGCCTTTGCAGTTTCTGTGCAGTTCTTGGATTTCTCTGCTCTTTTTGTCCAGTGAATAACTTTTCTGTGGGCTTTGCTTGAGATACAGAAGACTTCATTGCTTGGGATTTATTATGTTTCGGCAAACATTTCTTGAATTTTTAAAAACTCTTTAAAAATTTAAGTCATTTTTTAATGCAAATGAATTGATAATGGTAAACCTGAAGGGACCAAAATGATCAATTATCATAAAAGGCCTAGTAAATAATCAGACTATACTACTGGCACATGGCTTTTTGTCATTACATTCTCATGATTTGTGTTTAAAAGTGGGCATTACAGCAGCAGAGAGAAAGTTTCTCTTTCCTCAAAAAAGCATCCATTACTTCCTTACAAAGTCCACTGTCCAATATCTGTTTAAACAGACACCTAAGGCAACCTTGAAAACTAAAAATCATCAGATTAGCAAAATAGTCTAAAACAATTCAGTCAAACTGTGATGTCTCTAGACTGCTTTTACCTAGGTGTGTGTCTCCCCACTAATATTCAGGGCTTAGAATAAACCTGGAAATGTGTTTTTTAGTGTTCATTGGGTTTTTAACTGGCAGTGCTTCTTCCTTTCTGTTTCCCCCAACACCTTACTTGTAAGAGTAAGAGGTATCATCTCTTCCAAAAAGAGAAAGTTGACTTCCATAGCTAGAGGAGATCTCTCCTTGTCAGCACAAAAATTCTGTATCTTAGGTTGAATATAGTTATTTAAATTTCACTCATGTTGGCATTTCAAGAAGGAGATGTTTTTAGTCAGATGCTTTAGATTAGTATTCCTAGTTTGAAGACTTCACAAGATAATTAAGAAAACCACTAACACAATACCCAGTAGGTTTCAATTTCATCTAGTTATCATACTAAAAACTGTTCTTTCGTTTATAGTTTCTTGTCTTCAAGTCAGTATCTAAACTATGACATTGTTTGATTACAAGATCTTGTTTATTTTGTCAAAAGCTTTAGAAGCCCCTATAAATATTTGCTGTTTCTTCTTCATTCACTTTTGTTTACAATCTCCAAAGTGCTAAATAGATGACAGTGACACATCTTCTATTGTAGGAGCTGTTCTTACCTGTCCCTACATGTGTAATTTATTCTTGTTACAGTTGTTTCAGCACTTTTTTTTTCAAACCTTACTAGAGCCTGGCTTCCATAATCACCCCAATACCTTTTTGAAAGATAGACACAAATTAAAATGGCCCCGAGTCCCCTGCAGTAGTAGATAATTTTAGGCAGATAACTTTTTTTGCATGCTACTCAGCCATTTCATTCTGCAATTCCCTTAGGATATCTGCATGAAGATTAGTTTGTCTCCATGTGTTATTGCAGTTAATATGTATTTTCTCTTGTAACCAGGCCAAATCTGAGGATAGGGCTACTTCTGAGAGTTTGCAGAATGTTAGCTGGCTGTGTTCTAGATGCATAATGAGGGTAGACCTGCACCATTCCGTAGATGAGGAATCTGTGAGGAACATGAGAATCAGAACTATGGGACTCAGTGCAGAATGCATTTGCCCTACACTTTTTTTTTTTTTTTTAATCTTTTAGTAGAATAAGCTAGTGAAATAAGCCATGGAAGAAGCAGAATGCAACATAAATCTCATGATACTTAACAGGAATGAATCAACAACCTGTACTTAATGAACAGATCAGACTGAGGGTAAACAGTGGGCAGGTGTGTGGAGGGAATAACTCCTTTACACCCAAAATGGTCAGGAAGAAGCTACTCACCAGTTTCTGAGAGTCCATAAATCTTCTGACTGGTAGGTGTAACAGAGAGGAGATGATACTCAAGGCAGTCAGTCAGCAGAGCCTGCTGGAACTTTTACATTTCAATCTCAGACATAAATTCCAAGTGAGCATACTCTTGGGCCACGGGAAAATTGCTGATCAATGGCGGTGACATTCAGGAGAGAGGTTATGTTTGTTAACCTTAACCTTTGCCTCCAGTGTGTCAAATACTTCTTGTATCGAGAGTATGCAATTAAAGAAATATTCCATCAGTAAATATAAAACTTTAGTTGAAGCAAGATTAGTCTAAAATTGGCTTTTACTTGTGACCTTTCGTATCCAGCGCTATAGCTAACAGGGAGGTTACAGTGCCATCATCTCCAGGGAGGAAGAAAATCTAAAATGGTTCATGGAGCCTCTGGGAATCTTTTCTGTCAAGGAAGGGTTGTGTAGCCAAATGCCTGCTCTTGCAGGAGAAGAAAAGGAGAGAGACATTCCACAGACACACCTCTTATGTTCCCACATTAGGTGCACCCTGCTCCAGGTATTCTATGGAGAGGTAGTTGGCCAGGTACTGCCTCAGTGCAGTACTCCTGCCAAAAGTAATTCACTTGTTTAGAATTTACCCTCTGCTCATTTCTGATGCATTTTATTTTTTAGTATTCTAATGTATCAGTCTCCTTCTCTTGCTGAGTCTTAGAACTAAACATTTTAATATTTAAATTTGATTTTGTTTTGCATCTTTTACTTTCAATATCAAAATTTGATCTTAATTTCCTTGGGTCCATCTTCCTGTATGAACTATTTGCCTTTTTGCTCTTTTTGCTGTCCCTGAATAAAGGCAATAATATCCTTACAGCAGTCAGCTCAAAAATCCCTCTTTTAAACTTTCCTAGGCTCCAGAACATTCAGTTGGATTTGCCCAAAACTGCTAACCACAGAGGCTGCATGTCTGTTTTTAGCTCTCCCCATTAAGCTGCACTGAAGTCGCAGTGGGAGCTCCCAGCTGGCCCTGGCTGCTGCAGGAAGGCAGCAAGGGATGGCTCAGGCGTTGAGCACCTGGTCACACACTCACAGAAAGCCATGCACAGATGGAGCTCTGCTCCTCTTCAGGCTGTAACAATATTAAGAAATCTAATTTATATACAGAGGGCTGTAGTTGCCTGTTACTGCTGTTTTATTAGACTTTGTTTTCTCAGTGGGGTCCTGCCCCATGGCTGGGGATTGTGAATGTTAGAACAGTGCTCTCAGTAAATAATGTGCAGGGAAAATATTCAGACTGTAATGCACAGCAGCCTTATTTGCCCACCATGCTGTCATTGTACTAGTCACTGTTTAAATACACATTCCCTGATCAAGAGACAATTAAAACAATGATGTTTCTAACATTTTTGTTTTCTGTTATTTGGGCTTATATCTATATGGGTGTAATTGATTTTAAAAATATTTTACAGTGTAGGCTTCTGTCTTTGTTAAATTCTATGTGTTTAAAATAGTGACCTCCCCCCTGCTCCCTTATATGTGCTGTGTTCCCTGCTGCATGGTAAAAATAGGCAGCTCTGATGTGGGACTGCTTTGCTGCTTCTGTAGAGACATCCCCATTGCCCTGCTCCTTCAGTTCATCAACTCTGGCCTCAAGGTGCTGTACCAGTGCTCTGAGGGCCATTAACTGCTTGCACCACGTTTGGATCAGACACATCTATCTAACCTTATCTTTGAAAGGTCTGGAGAAAATAACATTGGAAAGGAGATCTTCTGTTTAAGCTTGTGCCCTCTTGACTAGTTTGAATTAACACCCACTTAGAGGGGGTAAGAAGTCAAAAATGTGCCTGGAAGGTTACACATTAAGTATGTAAAGCTAGACTTCCAAACTTCCTTAACGCATGAAAATGTGTATGTAAAAAATGTCTGAACAAACCCAAAGTTTAACAGTTGATACATTTTAAAGTATGGGAATTCTAAAGCCTTTTTGAGGCTCCCTTTTGCTGGTTGCCTTCAGGGGAGGTGAGACAAGTTTCTAACCTTTGCAACCATCTCAATGGAGGAGATGGAAGGAAGAACACACAGGCAGAAAGAAATCTCAAATTTCATCTTGTTGTGTGATCTTTGAAGGGCTTCAAGAATAAAAATTTTAAAGAGAACCCCATAGGTGTTACATGATCTGCATTTTGTCAGTCAGGCTTACAATTGCCACAGGACACACAGATTCACTGCCAGCACAGTCACCTCTCTTCTCAGCTGCCTTGTCTTTCTCTTGCCCTTCCCAGCTCTTAGGTTTGTAATTGACAGCTCTTCCAAACAGTTTGTGGTATTTTTAGGGTATTCACCCTGGATGTTTCTAATGACATAATGAGCCCCAGCCTTGCCTCAAGTTAATCTTGTGTAGGATCTCACATTTCATCTTGTCCTTTCCTATGTTTAGGGAAAACTTGTCTGGCTTACCAAAAATACTCCTTTCCTTTGCTTTTTTTAGATCTAGTTTGTTAAAGCTGGGCCAGATTCCTGATTCAGTTCATAACATGTCTGTGTTTCAGTTGCCTGGGTAAAACAGGGGTAGCTGTGAGCTGTGGAAGGACAGCATAGGGAGGGGTTAGAAGGAACTCCATAATCTGCAGAAGTCTGTATATTGTTAAATTATAGCCTCAGTCCCAAAAATTAACAGAAATATCTCTGATGTACCAACAGTCCTGTGCAGGAATGCAAATAGGCTTACTGTGCTGAAATGCAGATGTATTTCTGTATCTCTATACCCAAGCACAGAGAGAGTCTTTGCCTTAGACTTTGATCAGAGGTGTTCACCTGACCCTCCTGATAATGGTGCAGCCTATTATAACATGGCAGTCATTCAGTATATTTTAAAAAGTGTCTATAAATATTTCCAGAGTGGTAAAATCCTTGTTGTTCAATAATTTTCCAGTCTAGCTGCTCATTGTGTCACTTTATGAGTTTTTGAAGTTCAGAGCATTGGTGAGACAAAGGCAGCTGAACATCAGAAATTTAAGGAAAAAAAAAAAAATAGCCCAACCCCACCAACTGAAGTTGGTTTAGGGTATTTGTAAATTTTTTTCTGAATTTATCATACCATCTATCACTTAGTCATTTGGTCCTGAGTAAGATTGAAAAATGATATATGCAGCTTGCTGCCCAGTGTCAGCACTGACAAGCCTGTGTGACGGCATTTGAGCTGAATATTTCAGCAAATAGCATAGCCCAGCAGCAATTGCTGAGCCCTGTCTATATCCTCTCCTTGCAGTGAGCAGGGATTTTTCATTTCATACATCATTTACAGCTTGCCACAGTGATTCCAGTTAGCCAGGATATATTTTCAACACAAAGAGAAGAAAGAGAAATATGTATTATTTGTTGCAGAAGTTGGGTGTATTGGGTTCAAATTTAATTACACTACAACATCAAAGGCTGCACTAATGGACAAAGAGTACACTATGCTTAACTCAGAGTTACATAAGATCAGTTTTCTTGTTGCTCAAGAATTCTGCCAAGTAATTTTGCTGCTTTGATACATTGCATCCATAATAGTCAGTGCACACAGTTAAACAGGTACAGTGCATGTATCATCCATTGAAGTATTTTACAGAATAACAGATGCCTTCAACCCTCTTGGTAGAATTGCCTTGTTAATAGCACTTATTACTGCTGGAAAGTGCAGTTCCCATTTCTTTAGCTCCTGGAGAGTCTTTAGCTTCCTCCTGGGCAAGACAATCAATTAGGAAGGGGGGTCTCAGCAGGGATCTACTGACCACAGGAACTGTGTGACCTTAGAGGGATGGATCACTTCCATTTTTCTCTATTTCCCCCCCCCCAGAGCCCTATCAACATGTTGTATTCTAATCTGCAGTAGATGGGATAGGTTTTATTAGTCATCTGAGCTGATTTAATAATAAAGAGAGAAACAATAAGCCCTTTTCTGCAAACTGCTGGAAAACTTCACAGTTTCTGTGAAACTTAGGTGATCCTGAGCATTTTCCTCTGAGGTCAGGCCCACAGATAATGCATCTGTAGAAACATGTGTAAGAAACACAGATCACTTTTCTTTTCTCAGTAGGGCTTCAGAAGAATTTCTCATTAGAAACTAGAATGATTCTTTCTAGTTTTAAAGACCCCAGAATCACAGAGAAGGCTCAGCAAGATTTCTTGACTTTTGAGACATTTGCAAAAACTTCATTCATTGAACTGCCATGACTGCTGAAGCCTACACAACAAATAGGAACTTGTCTTCAGCTGAAATGCAATAAAAGCTGAACTTGTGAAAAGTAGAATATTTGAAAGACACATAAAATCTAGAAAAACATTGGGTTTAGATTAAATTGTGAACCAGGATGCAAGATAGTAATTAACAGTGTTTGGGGTAGTAACAGAGTGCTATTGCCTCACAATTGTCAGTGTCTGGGTGTGCTGTGCCCACTAGCAATTTTGGGATCAAGGACTTTACTTCAAATGGAAGATGACTTTGAGATTTTCTCCTCCCCACATTTCCTATGCTTTCCCTCATAATGTGCTCCTTAGCTTTGCAGGGATAGATCAATTTGCCATTATGTCCTCATCACTGCTGAAATAGGTTTGAAGTACCTGCTGTGTACAGAGGTAGGAGAGCGACAGCAGTAGGAGCTTACCTCAAACAAGGCTCATTATTTAAGGAAAAAATCCTGTGTAAAAAATGGTAGTATTAGAGTATGGAAGTATTTCATCTGTTTCCAAGGCACTACAGAAGCAGGGCTTGGGGCAGCTGTGCAGGGAGCAATGCACTTTCCATTAGCAAATAGTCAGTGGAGCCCTGACGGGGCAATCCATGGCATAACAGAATTTTATTTCAATTCTTCAAATGACAATAAGAAGAAAAAAACCCAAAAACCTGGCAAAGTCTTTCCTGGAATCTTTTGTGGTTGTCAGACTTTGTCAATGTGCTTTTGACACTTTCTTTAAAGTTAGAAAACCAGGGAAAACTAAATGCCTGTAGCCTTGTTGACACTGTTTCCTTGTAGGGGAAACTGAACCGATGAGCTGTGTTTGTTCTTTCAAGTTTCATTTGTCAAAATATATAAGGTCATCACAGTTGTATGTATTTCACTTTAGGAGATGAACTGCTATAATTAGTAACAGTACACTTATTTTATTGCCTGCTTTGACAGAAACCTGGGTGTGGTAAAAAAAATTTTAATTTCAGAGTGAATTATATTAGCTTTTTGTTGTTGCCTGTTTGTGTTAAACTCTTTTTGTGTGTGTGTGTGTGTAATTTAAAGTAAAGTAAATTCCTTTATTTCTGTTTTGTTTAATTGAGGCAATAATGTCTGCAGAGGAGCATGATACCAAAGGGTTGGGGTTTTTTTTTCTACTCTCAAGGGCCTCTCAGGAGTTTCAAACTAGAGAATCAAAGCTATAAGGAGTGCATCAAGAGCTGTCCTGGCATCTTTTAAAGAGCCTTTCCCTTCACTGCTGCATAAAGGTGAACCTAACTAGTACAGAAGACAGCTTGAACAGAAGCAGACAGGGCTGAGCTGCCAGAGGGAGCATGGCTCACGGGCTGACCCCTCTGTGTAAGTCAGGGTGTGTTTTTTCCTTGCTGAGAGGGCAAGACTGGTACATTAATGAGCCATCTGCCTTGCTGGGACACAGTTTTGAGAACAACATGCCTTCCTGTCCTTTTCATGCTCTGCCCTCTAGAAAATGTAGCTCTACCTTTCCTTACGACACAGCACTCCGTCATATCAAAGGATAAAGAAATTGGGGATGAAGAGAGAATTAGGGAAATGAGGGGAGTTACAGGACAGAGAGCTTAATTAGGAGGATAAAAAAAATCAGGGAAGAAGAAGAAGATTTAATGAGGCTCCTGTTTATTACTTCTGCTAATTTAGGAAGTCTTGCTGCTGGCTGTGGCACTGGAAGGTTAAATTGTACAGATACTTTCAAAATGAATATTGCAGTGAGTCAGAACACAGGACTTTAGTGTTCACTGCATTTAATGGCTATATCTCAGCCTCAGACTGTGGTCATGTTAATTTTCAAAAGCCACAGCTCTTTCAGGGGTAAACTGCTTGTTCCTTTCTACAACAGATTGGTCTAGATCAAGGCTGCTCTGCTCTGAGTACCCTCATTTACATGTTGTTACAGACTTTTGTCCTTTTTTGTCTGTCCCTCCCCCAGTTTCCCATGAGTTCTGTTTCTGCTTGGACACTCTCTAGTTCTGAGCTTCACAGCTGTTTGTGGGGCAGAAAGGGCTAACACCAGTCACCTTACAGAGCTACCTTAACTACACTTGCTGCATCCTTTGGAACTCTTACCAGCAGCCATGCAGTGTGGTCTGTACCTGCTCTGAACACAGCACTGGACCTGGCTGTCCCAGGTTGGCAAGGCAGAGTCAGCAGAGAGCATGTGGGTGGTAGGTGCAGAGGGGATGCATTATCTGATGACTGATGTCTGAGGTGCTGGGAGAGAGGTTCTGTCTTGACAGAAATTGTACTGAGCTGCTTTCTTCCCCTTATGTAGCTTCATCTTTTCCTCCTGACTTTTCATTTATGAATTGGTCCATCCACAAACTAACATTTTTAATGCCATGTTTCCCAGCTAAGACTATAATGTTTCATTTTTACCACGTGGTGTTTCCTTTCAATGTCACAGGCCATTTTAGGAATAGCATTCCATGGCTACACTAGTGGTTGGTGCATTTTCCTTCATTACTGTCTTATTTTTAACATCACATCATTTTTACAGCTGGAAAATGGCAGTTACTTAACTTTTCCTCTATGTGACATATAAAGATCAGTAAGTTAGTATTTATCAAAACTTTGAGGTTAGAAAGGATTATACATGCACTGGACATTTAGGAGCCAGGATTAGATACACATTTTTGACAGATGTGGATTTTTCTATAGTTCTCTAAGTTCCTTGTGAGTACCCCACAGATTCTAGGAATTATTAGCAGTAATCTTTATTTCTGGGATTTAATTTCCAGGGTAAGCCAAGATTTAGGCCTTAAGGCCAATGTTAATAGTTACTATACTCATGGTTCTGTTTTTCAGATGACTTTTTGTGGCACTCCCTCTCATGTAGATGCTGCTTGACTGTCATTAATATCCAAATATATGGAATTTATTTGATTTTTTATAATAAATTTATGACACCAGACCAGTGAAATCCTGTTCACTGTGCCTGAGATAATCTTTGGCCAAGGGCCACAGTCGCCTTCTTGTGATCTCTTGATGAGTGCTGCGTGCCCAGTGGGATTTCAGGTGGGATGAGATGCTGACCTGTTGAACAGCACCTGGCAAATGTGTCCTTCTCATCTGCAGCCTGGTGCCAAAGACATCCTGCACTCCTGTGGGACCCAGACTGCAGGCAAGCCTGTCCTGCCTGACATGGTCCAGGGGGAGGGGAGTCCTTTCCAGACTGGCTGGCTCATGGAAAGATGAAGGGTGGGTAAAATGGAGATGAATCTGCCACACTGGCTGCATTGATAGAGTTCAAGTGAGGCAATTTCAGCTATCAGACACTACCTGAAAGCTAAGGTTTTCTTTTTCAGTACAGGTTGTCCCTGCTTCTGTTTGCTGTTCTTGATACTCTAGACAGTGTTTTGTGATAACAATATCATCAGGGAGAGCCATGCCATGTCAAGAAAGATTTTTAACACCTTCTATCACAAGAGCAGTAAAAGAAGCACTAAATCTGGAAGCAGCTGTGTCATTTGAACAAAACTAACTTTTGCAGAGTTACAGGTCCAGCAGAAGAGCTGCCCTTTGAAATTCTTACATCCAGTGAAAGCTCTTTCCTAGTATTTCCAGCCAAGTAGCTGGGAATGTGACATCATGCTTCTCAGCAGATATTATTAACTCAATTAAGTTAAAGAGATATAAAGTAAATTACTGCATCCTAATTATACAAAAAAATGGATAAACAAGCAACAAAAAACAATTATATAATTCACTCTGAAATTAAGATGTTTGAACCACTAACAATTTAAATCAAAGAAACAGTAATAAAATCAGTGTAATGTTACTAATTACATAATTTCATCTTCTGAAGTCGAATACACAAATTTTTGTTGACAGTATATTTTGGCATTTATAAGTGTAGAAAAGGAACAAGAATGGGTTTGTCTTACACAACAATGCTGAGATCTGAAACATATTTTGCAGAGTGAGAAGCTGAGCTTGTAGTAATGGGGGAAAATAGGATTACAAGGAAGCTTCATGCAGGCTGGTAGGCTGTGCCCAGGTAGGAAACTGGCACTTGGCATCTTGCATTGTTCATACAATTGTATAAACATAACAATTATAATTGCTATGTTAATTTAATGGTTATAATGTCCTTTTCTACATAAAAGTACCTCTATATAGACCTTTGAAAGAAAATTACTTGGTTTTTTTTAAGAGTAAGAAGCTGAGCTTGCAGTCATAGTAGAAATGCAAGGGTGTGTAATAATCAGTGCCCACAATGACCCCAGGTTTTCTAAAAAAATCAGCTGTCAAAAGATCTGACCCATCCAAATACAAGCTGTGGAAATGCACCCTTCTACACCACTGCCTCATCCCAATCAATAACAATTCAATCTTGGCAGAATTCAGGCAGCACCTATTATAAGCCATCTAAAACTGAATTGCTGTCAAAGAATTAGACATGGAGAGGATTGCTGAACTAGTACCTGATGGGAAAAAAAACTGCCATAGTTTAGTAGAGTGAGACAATTTCAGGTTGCTCAGTGACAACTCCTTAAAAATACAGAATTATACTGGAAATATTTTAAATATCTAAACATAAATTAAGACTGACAGCCTCAGCTTTGAGCCTAGAAGGAACAGAGGCAAGCAAAAATATGGTTGTCATTTCCCATTGGTCAGAAATCTGATTGACCCATGTCTTGATTCAGAATAAAAGATAGATTTCACTCCCAAGTATTTCATTTGTTTAAAGCTCCAGTTACTCCTAAACGAAAAAGAACTCCATTTTCTTTTTACAGGAACATAGGAGGGAAAGGTGTTGCAGCATCAGAGGAAATCAGAGGAATGCATTTCCCTCTTTTTTTTTTTTTTTTTTAATTTTTTCCATTGCAGAACTCAGAATGCTCTTACTCTTGGAGGCCTATATTAAAATGCTTTCCACCAAATTTCTATTTCATCTTTTTGTTCTAATCTGAGGGCAAGCATAGGGATTATCAAGTGTTTTGCCACTAATTGAGTATGTCCCGTGACGTAATATGGAAGAGGAAATGTTCCCTTTCATAACAGTGTTATTCTGAGTAGACATTGTATTATTAGCTGTCTGCCAATGCGAAAAAGAAGAGTGAAATACTTTTCTATTGCCTAAACAGCAAAGCAAAAGCCACCTCCTTTTCTATACTGTACAAGAAGCACCCTGACAATAAGAGTAATCTTCTGCTACTTAGAAATTTGGTTAGAGGGAGGCACCTGGAGAATATTACCTCTGGAGCTTAGTGATGCTTTTAGGACAGGGTTGGAAGGACAGTACAGATGGGCTCATTATTCAGTACCCCTGCTGCCTGGCTAAGTGCACTGTTACAGATTGCTGCCATGGATATGCTGTGAAGCAGCTCTCACTACCCAGGGAGATGAAACGGGGCCCATTAGGGAAACAAGAAAATGTGAGGTAATGACTGGTTAATACCCTTGGGCGTGAGGGTAGAAGGTATGTGCTCTTGAACCATGCCTGTCAGTGAGGGAAGAGGTAATTTCCATGTTCTCTCGGACTGGTGTCCAAGGAAACCATTCTGGATTGATAGGGGTAATCAAATGTTACTTTAATTTGTGGGCTGCGTGCACATTTGTAAGTCATTGGCCATTTTACCCCCGTGGTGTTTCTCCCAGGGCACTCCTGTCCACAGAGTGTCTCACCAGTTTCTCCTCCTGCCTGCATTTTTCTTTACCTCCTGTGGCTGACATCTTTCCTGCCAGCTGTGTCTTTTCCGCAAGGTAATTCTCTTCACTGCTGACTGTGGTCCTGGGGGATTCCAGGGCTGTCAGCCACACTTCTACCTTCTGCACTTCTGTCTCCTTTCCCTGCATGTTTTCTTTCCTTTGCTTCTCTCTTGCCACCAGTGCCTTCTGTTTCTTTCCTAATCAGGACATCAGTGCAGCCTGGAAGAAAGGGAAAGGCTCAGCCCTAGTGAAGAGTCATAGAAAGGGACTGTAACAGTTAAAAATCACTCTGTGGAGAATATCTTCTGAACGAGAAAGCCAGAGATTAAGGTTTTAACTGCTCAAAGAGGACAAAATTGCATTTGTGGTTATAAATAGACTTCAAAAGGAAAGACTTTTTTTTTCTTTTAATGGAGAATAAAATACTTGGCTCAGTATGTGACACTGAAAATCTATGTATTTCTTGGTTCTTGAGCTTGCAACTTTTGCTTACTGGTGACAGTATCTAGCAGTCGACAGCTGCCTTTGACAGAGTGTAGTATGAACTAGTGTTCACCCCATATGTTTTCTCTGCTGAACATACAGAAAAATCACAAAAAATGTTGAAAATGGTCCGACATTGGTACAGACTTGCTGAGACATAATAGATTCTTCTGTACTGTCAGTCCTCTTCTGTTGAGGGTCCCTTCTTGTGGCTACCTTGGCATGTAACTCAGGTACATCTCCTGACTGCATTCCCACTTATTGTAGTTTTTCATATGATAAAACCTGTGAAAAAAGATATGTAAGTGTCCCATTAAGAGCACATGGATGCTGAGTTTATATTGTTAGCCAAAAATCGAGTGAATTAAGAGACTTTCTAGCTTTTCTTTGATTATATCAATGCAGTTTGTAAATATGAATTCAGGAGCATGAGGCAGCCCCTGAAGATAACAAGCAGCTGTGCCATGCGTGGTGGTAGTGCAGTGTGCGCTGCTGTGATCAGCGCATCAAACGGCTTCGCTCCAAACACGTCGGGGATGTCACGGATGCAGCGTGGCTCTTACAGTTTGCTTTTAATTTACCCTTTTACTAACTGTATTATCTTCCCAGTAGAGCTATTTATCAGGGTGGCGATTAAGTAGCGTCTACTTTACATTATGTCTTTTGAAAAATATCTAAATTAGGATGATCTAAAACTCCAACAAATTATGGGTACTTCAGTTGCTTCTGTTTGTGCTCCATGGGCAGCAATTTACCCAGTGTTTTTCCAATTCAGCTAAATGGGAGACAGCTGGGGGTTAGCAAGACTCATCTTACCAAATCATAGATATTTTAAACAGCTGGCAATAAACTGTAATTTATATCTATAACGTAAAATATTTATCCAGAAGAAGTACCTTTAGAATATACTTGAAAGCTGCATCTGAGCTGACATGAAGGAGAGCTTTGTATCTTATTGCCATGGGCTAGGGCTTCAATTTATAATTAATTTATATGCTGTTCCTCTGAAATGCTGTAACTTTTATTATTAATCAATTTAAATTGAAAAAAGTAGTAGTTCTAAGAATTAAAACCAGACTTCCTTCAGTAATTGAATTCATCAGACTAGTTTCATAAGCAGTAAATGCGACTGAACCCTGCGATGAGAACATCAGTGAATCTAAATTCATGTACGAAGGGAGCTTCACAAAGTCTGCATTTCACTCACAGTCTTTTCTAAACTGTTATCAGTGATGCTCTGAAGGGGCTGAACAAATGAGTTTTCCAGTGCCCTGACAGTTATGATGGTTATTAAAAATCTTGACTTCACTTTTGCCCATTTCTGCATCTTTAAGGTTTTAAATGTGCTTCCTTTAGAAATCTCTTTCCTCTCCACTCTCCAAAACCTGGAGATACTCTCTCAAAACAGAGGAGCTGTTACAAGACTTGAAAATCACTCTGTTTCTGCTCTTTGCTAATTCTTTCACCATGTTACATCTTCATTGAATTCAGGGGGGCAACAGAATTTTATCCCCTAATTTGATGATTCTGTGGTAGGATCCATGACATATAATGCAAGCTGTCTTAAGTGATCAGAACATCTGAGGGACCACTTTTACTCTGTGACATTGAATAAAATCAAGATGATTTTGGTTCTTTTTGTAATAAAGTCAGTGCATGTAACAAGATGAAGGGGTGCACTGAAAAGCTGGAACATTTGACCTGCCTGCAGGTAAAAAGAGATGAACGTGTAGGAAGTCAGAGTAACCCAAAGCAGCAACTATAATCTCAAGAAGTAATATCATTATTTATCTTCACACATATAGGTAAAAGCATATTTTCCTAATGTGTGTTCCTAGTAGTGTTACAGCTAACTTTTAAATATTACAATGGTTTTATTCTGATGTGATAACACTTTTTCAGGTGGGATAGAATATTGTTGCGGGAGTTTGCCACTCCATGTAAAGCCTGAAGAAAAAAAGCAAAAGAAGACGACTTCCAGTGGAATTTGAATCCTTTTCTTCTTTGCTCTTTGAGAAGAAGGTTAATAACTGCTATTTTCTGTTAATCTCAAACCCTGGCTTGGTAAATTTCAGCTGCACTATTGGTGTGGTAGTCACCAAAGAGCTGAGCCTCTCTGGTAGCTAAATGCACGTGGCAGTCAGGTTCTAAAGTCTCACTGGCCTGTGACTCCATGGAGGATGACTGAATATCTGCACTGTGGCAATACTGTGGCAGAGAGTAGAAATTAGTAAATAAATGCATTTGGTGTTTTGTTTGGGGTACTTGGCATTCAGTCTAATGTTCTGGAGCTCTAATGCAGTCTCAGCCATCTGCTAAGCAACAGTAAGACACCACTGAATGGTAGTGCTTTTTGAGCTAGCCCAGGCTTCAAATTAGCTGGATTGCTCTTTTTCACTTTGGAGCTACTTTAAATAATGATTTTGCCCTCTGACATTTTTCTCTACTAAATTTCACTTAAAATTTTAGTTTTCTCTTTTGTTCAGTAATTTCTACTGTAAATTTAGAATGTGGTGTTATGTGGTAAAATATGCACGTATGCTGCTTAGGCTGAATTTTAAGGTCTTATGACCAGTGTTTTTATTCTTTATACCTTAATAGCTTTCTGATATACTTAAATATTTTTCTTAATGACACAAAAAGGCATTGTTGTTACTGCTATTAATTATTATTTTATTGATCAAAACCATGACTTATAATTCAGCATACCCTTGTTTATCTGAATTTTCCACTGGGAGATTTTCTGTGGTCCGTAAATAACAAAGATAAAACAGCAGCATAGAGATTAGCTACATAATTGGATCCTGTAAAACAATGAGTGACCCAACTTAATAAGATATTTGGTGGTCTTCTGTTATCTTTTTCTGCCTCTGGTTTCTGATTCTTGTGGTCTGTTTTGTTTTCTCCCAAATGTTACAAAATATTCTTGTTGCTTTTTTGTTTTTGTTTGTTTGGTTAGATTTTGGGGGGGTTGTGTGTTTGTTTGTTTTGTTTTGGCAGAAGTAACAGAAGCAATAAGAGTAATAGAAGTGGAGATCTTGGGGTTTGGCAAGCTCTAGTTGCATTAAGTCTCCCCAGCACTTATTTGACAATGAAGTCTAGAAACACTTCATTGAAAGTGAAGTACACACTTAGAACTACACACTGTAAATGCTGCAGTGTGTAGCACTAAGTGAGAAACAAAGATGTGGTAACACAAATACTGGTTTTCCTTGGAGGGGAGACATGACTCAGTGATTTTTGGAGCTTCTGCATTGATCTGTCCTGTGCATTAGCTAAAGCACCATTGCATTCTAATGGTTATTTTGCTTCACCTCAAAGCCCCTCTCCTGCACTCCTGCTTTTCAAGACCTAGTCAACATTGTTTAGTCTTGTGGTTTCTTTCTCAATTCTCCATATATTCTTTAGCATCTCTGTCTAGAAAAGGGCACATTGAGAGCATAAAATAAAATTCAGCCTGTCAGTTCTGACTGAAAATTATATTACAGTGAAGCTCTCTTCTGCAAAGGGACTATGATGGTTTTAGCACTGCAGCAGCAATGACAGCTGTAGTCCAAGTTTTACTAATGTGGTTTCTTTGTGAATATATTTAGTAATCTGGTTTATTTGCAAAATTCTCTTGCTTTAGGTGAAAATACATATGTAAATATATAATCCTATTTTCTCCATACATTTCCATTGTGGAAATAGAGACAAGCTGGAGACAACAGGTGAACATACCCAAATGGATTAATCTGTAAATGTTGCACAGTAAAATTCTGAAAAAGCTGCATATTCCCAGTGCAATCTAGTGCCTGCATCCCTGTCACTATGATAGAACATAATCTCTTAGCTTCAAACTCACTCTGATACTTTGAGATTTTTGGTTTTATTATATGCATACCCAGCTAAAATGTAATACCCCTCGTAATCAATATTGGAGTTGAATTTAGGACTCTGATACTATGAAATATTTACTTGAAGAGGGAGAGATGCATCAGCTTTTTCACAGGAAGCTATGAATAAGGTAATGAAAGAAGGGAGTACACTATAGCCACAATTTATTTGGTAACAACTGCAGACTTGAAAAGCAAATGCTAATAGCATTTTCTGCATTAGTTATGCAACAAAACAGTACTTTAAAATGCACATTTAAAATTTAATTTACTAATATGCTAAAGTTCGCAAGTTTCTAATCTTTGTTTTATTTTTAAATCTCAAAAAAATCAGCAACCATGGCATTGTGAATTCTAGATAATGAAGAAAAGGTTAAATGTGATAAAATAAATTAGTGTCCATACTAGAAGCACATAAAAGTAAACCTGTGAAAAACGTCCCAAGCTCTTTCTGCTTCCCATAGGTGGCTTCTGTAAATACAGAATTTTGTATTTATCTTAAGTTTTCTACTGTTGAATCACTTGCACATTTTCCTCCGCACTTCTACCCATAACTGTTGATGCTTCTTTGAGTGATTTAAGCCCATGGAAAGATGGTGTTGAAAGACTCTATCTACATTATAATGGCAAAAAAAAGGGAAAAGTGGATAAAGTCTTCAAATGACAAACAAGAAAGAGAAATCATGTCCCAAAATTCCCTAAATGAACTTTCTACGCCAAAGTATACTAACATTTATACATGTTGTCCCATCAGCCAGGAAGAAGGTGATTGGAATTTATTCAGTATTTTTAAACTTTTCTTGGATTGGCAATTTTACAATTTCAGTACAAAGGATCTCCATTAGACGTGGTTAAAAATCTAGTCAAAGACTACTGCCACAAGAAATATAGGAGTGAATTAATTTCATACTGCAATGCCATCACTGAAACTGCAATCTGTCACCTGCCTCTCAGCTATTTGTTTTGTCCCCACATTGCAACATTTCAGTATGTTCTAATTTGTTCGAGAAAAGGAGAAACGAAATATTTCTTTTTCTATCTTTTTTATTTTGGGTATGACTTTTTTCTCATTTCACAATCTGTAAATGCTATTCCTGAAGCATACACAAAAGGCAATATTTCTAGAACTATAGATTTAATCCAAATACTGGAATATCTGCTACAAAGTGCTGATCCAGATATGAAGTGCTAGGTTATGGAAGGCTGCTCACTTCTCCTGCTTCTGATTATTGGGTCTGACCACTGGGAATACTGTACAGCCCTGGAGGCTGAGAACAGAGGTTTTATTTTTTCCAAAAAAAAAAAAAAAAGGTTTTCTCATTCCTCTTGAAGGATTTCTTCCATTCCATTGATTTTCTAAATAATAATTAAAACCCCCTACTGGTCAAAGGATCTTGTAAAGTTTTTTCTAAAATAAAGTATTTTAGTTTTGATAATATTTTCCTATTTCAACAACATGTTAAACTTCTGATTTCTGGCTGGCTGGTATTGTGAAACACATTGTCCTTTCATTTTTATTATCTGATGTTTGTGCTTGCTAGCTAATACCAAAGTATGGGAGTGGAGGATTTAGAAAAAGTTAAGCTGTTTTTAAATAATTCTCTCCAACTATGGTTTCTAGAGAAAGCTACCTTAGATTACACCAGCTTTTCTCTCTTCACTGTGAATCAGAGTGTGACAAGAAACATGTCTTCTGCTGAAAAAATATATGGCTTTAGGAATGAAGGAGTCAATTGGGCAATTTAATTTAAATTTGTAACTTATTTAAATCTCTTAATTATCATTGGAAAGATTATCTCCATGATTATTTGTCTCTTTTCTGATTTCAGAATTCAGTTCTGAGGGCTGCCTGAGGGTATTGGTTCTCAGCTCCTTTCTCATAATGTTACTTTGTCCTGTGTTCCTGTATTCTTTAGTAAGAAAATTTGCTTTGGTTTATTGAAGCTCCTGTGTTTGCACAAATAATGGCTGTCTTTTTCTTTCAGATTATGTCTCTGAAAATGAATGACAAAATGGTATGCACTTAATTTCTGAAGTAATGGCAATCTTTTCCTTACTTGCTAGAAGCAAATCAAATACTAATGATTATACTTACAGTATATGGGTGCAAAAAATTCCCTAGTTTTCGGTGCTTATAAATAAAAACTTTTAATTTTGTCACTTGAAATGGTCTCTAATCTTGTTTTGAAGTAATATGAGCTCAAATTTTATTGCTACAATAGTGGTTTTGGTTGTTCTGAGTTCAGAGGGCTGCCTTCATAAACAGTGCCATCCCTTCCAGCCAGTCACAGCAGATTGCCCTGTGTGCCCTGCAAATGCTTACCATGCAAATTGCAAACAAGAGATAGCCCAATATGGCACCCCAGATAAAGACACTCAAACCACGGCACAAGTACCAAACTGCTGCTCAGGAAAAGCTGTCCTCATATGAACCACAAGAACTCCTTCTGTGTCAAAACAAAAAGCAGAACAATTCAGCTGGGTGACAGATTTGGACATCAGCTTGTATTGTTGTTTCTCCTGTTGTTTAACATAAGAAGACGTTTCTGCATTTCTCAGTCTGCAGCTGTTTCACATCAGCCCTTTGCTTTCTCTCTCGGTGGGGACAGAGCCCGCTGGGTGGCAGGAGCTGGAGGGCTCAGAGTGAGAGGAGAGGAGAGGCACAGAGCCCCAGCCCTGCTTCTGCCTGAGCTGGGGACAAGGCAATGCTACCAGGGGGGCTGCAGCCCTTCACTGCTCATCTCTGCCACTAACTTGGCCCTGCCCCACTGAAGCAGCTGTTATAAACTATTGGATTGTTCTTGTCCTCTCCCAGGGAAGTAATAAGGCAGAAACAATTCCTGTGCCTGTTCCCCCACTTATGTCAGGCCACTGTGTTCCTGGTTTGGAGGATGTTCCTCTTGCACACTGAAGGGAGAATTTTACAGTTTTGTGTAGACAAGTTTTTAAAATTTTTGTTGGCTTAACGTAAACACATGTTGGAGATGCTGGGATATTAATGAGAAATTTTTCCACCCACATACAGCTTTACAACTGCCTTTGTAGCCCAGAGGCCTAATGTGTCTTAAACTGCAGAAGTTCTGTAACAATCATTATTCTGTGTCAGGACAAAATTACCTTGTAGGAGCATTGCATAATGTCTGGTATATTAATCATTAGAGATATTTTTGCAGCACTCAATTATATTACGAAGGCTGGGTTATGTTCTGATCTTTCTAATAGTCACATGTAAAGTACTGAAGCCTCCATTATTTTATAATAAGTAATGCATATCCGACAGAATAATGCATTATGCACATCCTCTCCTATATGACTCTAAAGGTCAGCTAGTAACTTGAATATTTTTGTCCTCCAGAACATTTCACTTTAAGGGTTCATTAGAAAGAATGTCTTTCCCCTTTCAATAGGTTCTAACAGCAGGCTATCACAGTACTAAGTTTGACTATTTTATTTTCTACAAAGTAAAATTGTGTGAGCCATGGCCATTGTACACATTCACTTACAGTTATTAATTTAAAAGCATTGCAGGATCAAACTAAGCCAGCTTTTACTGGAAGGTATGACAAAAGTAACAGC